>NC_133063.1:55027809-56277809 GCF_048771995.1 Taeniopygia guttata | reverse complement strand
TCAAGGTCCTGCTGGATAACATCATTTTGAAATCTGAGTCCTTAAAATGTAATTTTTAATCCAAAACACCTAAAAAAGCCCAGATTACTGAATACTGTTGCAGAGCAACCTGTTTTGCTCTAGGGACTTCAAAGATAATGGATTCTATTTATAAAAAGTACACCTTAGGTTTTCATGAAAATTGCAGTGATTAGAGTGAAAATGTGACCAAAATTCCACCTAGGTTGCTCAAAACTAAATGGAAAACATAAAGAACTTAGAGTGTTTCAGCTGAGTTTTCAAGAAAAATTATCAAATACTTTGACAGCCTGTGGAAGTTCTTTAATTATTATAATTCCAAGAACAACACTTTTGCATGCTGATTTGAGACAGAACGACAGACACCATAACCTAACATAAAGGCTTACAGAAAAGCCTCATATAAAAGCCTCATGTAAAATCTTTCTAATTTAGGCATCTCAGAATGTATTTGGGCAATCAAAAAGGACAGCTGGAACCAGGATGACAGCTGTGCAATAACTCACACTCTCAGCAAAATTTTAGTTATAGTTTAGTTTTAGTTATAGTTTAGTTATGTATAACGTTTTAGATAATTCTGTTATCTCATATCATCAAAAACATTATGCCAGCTTCTTTGGGCTACTGAAGAGGCATACAGGAGTGAGGACAAAAATCTCTGAAGAAGACATTGGAAGAAGCAAGTTTTTAATTGAAAATTCAGTGTCAGATATATATTTCATAAATTATAGAGTAGGTATTATAGAGTAGGGAGCATTTTATTTCAGAATTCAATTTCAGAATTACCTTCTTCATTAAATGTAGTATTGGGTACCTACACACTTGCAACCTGAGTGTTTGCATTGGCCTTAAAGTTTATTCACTTCTTCCACAGCTATGCAACAAAGAAGATTTAGAATTAAAACCTGAATATTGTCAAGCATACACATTACTGACCTTTTAGCTTTATTATTTCTATAGAAAAGAGAGAAACTTTCATTACTGTCCTGTATTGTATAACTACTTGTGGATATTTTGCATAGAATACAACAAAAAGGAAATCAGATATTGTTAAATGAGTCTACTCACAAATTGCTATAAAGCAGTATTACACAGGGCATGCTAATGTTGTGTAGAGTTTGCAATAACTATCAGGCCAAAGACTGCAGTGGCTGTGGGTGCCAGATGTGTGACCACTGTGTGTTGCTACAGCAGTCTGTTCCACTGCCCTTCTGGGCCCCCTCTCTTGTGCTGCAGCTGACAGCAGCAGTTATCCCTTGTAGCAAGGAGGAATATCATATTCTTTCCTGATTTTATCTCCTAGGAAGCCTTTCACATAGCTCCTTCAACCAGCTTAAGATTTTCAAAAAGAAGTTAAAGCTTTCATCCATTTGTTGCCCTGAATCCTATGAACCTTCCAACTCATCCCTATGTACTTTAATGCCTAACACTTCAGTATGGTTCAATGACCAGAGAAATCAGGAGACCTGGATTCTAATAATAGTCCTGCTAAACCATGTACATTGTGTAGCCTTCCTGAGTAATGATGTGTTTCCTGTGGATAGTTTTAAAGACAGATTTTACCCACAGAAATTTTGGTGGTCCTCTAAATTAGTGTGGTTTTATGCATTACTCATGCAGCACTTTCCTTAACAGTACTGAAAAAAAAAAAAAAAGCTCAAAGCTCAAAACCTTCACTGTGCCGTAAACTGATGGAGTCATTACTTGCAGTATCATAGGCAGAATTACAGGTATGTTGAACATAGATTTGAAGCTATTTTTATTTCAGAGGCAGAAGTATGTCTGCTTATTACAGGATGCAAAAGGCATAAGAAAGGCATAGGAAAAGAATAATTTTTCAAGAGGATTAGTGAGGTAATAATTGAAACTGTTTGGAGAGACTAACTTTAGCTTAGCAAACCAGTCTCCCTAGACTACTGACAGTGATCTTTTCTCCAAAATTCAAATCAGCCTGCACGAATGTAAAGAAACATCATACTCCGTGCATTTGCTAAGACTTCGCCATTACTTCACAAACTCACTCCTTCTGCAGTAAGCAAACAAGACAAATTCTTCCAAGAACAATCCACTTTATGCTCACAATTTAAGTGATACCCTAAAGGAATATCTGTATTTCTGCTGACTGTAAGGGAAATATAGATGCTTGGTCCTCTTGAACTTTTTGAATAAGCCTGTAGCACTTCTCTTTCCTAAATGCAAGCTGCTGACTTAAAAAATAAGTATGGAATGCACTGTAATCCACTTCCCAAAGTACTAATATGACAGTTCACTCCTTACAGTAGTTTTTCCTACTATTGGAGGCATTTGTAAAATATGAAGAACATCATGACAATGCTATGTTCCACCTTTGGAAATTATGCTGGAAGCAATCACTAGGAATGCTGTGTTCCCACCTGTAATTAAACATTACGTACGTGGATGAGAACCAAATAAACCTTGCTGATGTTATGATATTCTCCTTCCAATAAAGTAAAATGCATAACTTTATTTTGACTAACTTCTCTCAAAGGTTAAATGGATATTAAACAATCATTTTCAACAAAACACGCTGTTTTCTCTTCAGTACAATTTTGCCCTTATTTGGTAAAATTGAAGAGAAAATGCACAGGGTTATTTTCATCAGCATCAAAAGCAGTCTCAAGCCATTTCTTACAGGACTTAGGACAGACTTGAGAGTCGACTGAGAAGTCTAAGCTCAAGACAATGAACAGAAAACCTATAGACAGGCAATCTCACATGCTTGCTCCTTATCAAAGTCAGGAGGAGTAATGTTGCCAGTTTGAATACGGTGCAAGGACAAATAAAGGATATCTTTGTATGCTTTCCTTCTTACAGCACATCTCTAAACTCCTTAAACATGGATTATTCAAGGGCATGGGCAAGTTCAATCATTAAGCAGAGTTTTCTGTTCAAACCCAGGTGCTTTCCAAGTCTCATGTTTAGCTCTTTCCTTGATCCCAAGAGAAGAGGTGAAAATAGAGCTTGATTGAAAACAAATGTCAGAAAAAACGTGTTCACCTGACATTTTCATGATCATAACAAAACATTTGTCTTTTTCTCTATGCCTTGGCAGGCCTCATTCTTTGTCAGAATCAATTTGAACAGCTTTCTTACTTGAGCAGCACAAGATGCTGTGACTTCCATGACCTGCAGACAACTATAGTTTGCATTTATATATGCATGCACCCCACTCTTCATGATTAGTGTAGGATGATTTGCCCCTGCAAAATATGGTGCAGAAAACCTGACATTGAAAACAATGAGATTTATTCATTCACACCTTTAGCAAATAAGTAGTTTCCTTTTAAAAACTCTAGTAACAATCACGTCTTAAAGGAAAAGACCATCAGTAAGTCCAGAGAAAACGTCTTCTTTTTATGTACAGTAAGGACAGAGACTGATTAGTGAACTTAAAATTGCTTCAAAGTGCTACACTCTCTTTCTGTCTAGTGTTGTTACAGCCTGCCTCTGAAAGTGGGGTAACTGAGGTCCTTTTTAATCGATCCCTTCAGTCAGATGAGAGTGGAACAGTGCTGACTGACTGGTGCTTATACATACATAGTTGCAGTGGAAAGAGAAATGGCTCTTTCCTATATACAGGGCAGAAATATATACAACTTATATTCCTTTCTACACAGCAGCTGACTTTACTTGCTATTTTAGTAAAAACAGTTTCCTGCATATGCAGCCTTTCACAAGGCGATCTTTCTGCCTTTTGTAAAATATAATTAGTCAAACATAGACAATGGATATTGAAACCATGTAATACAAAGGAAAAATTCAATTACTCTAACTTACCAAATTGTATGTAGGCTGACACTCACTGCACATAGTGGTCTTTCGTGTGTAGATCAACTTACATCAGCAGAGTAGTTAAAATATTAACAAAATCCTTATGTACAAGAACAATGTGACAAATAACCCAGCCATGAAGAAATTAATTACTTTTGAGGTGAAATATCAGATTAATCTAGGGACTGCATTTTAATCTTAATTCTTTCAGAGGCCTCCTATGGCTTTTGTTTTCTTTTCTATATCTTGGGCAAGCTGCTCACTCTTTTGTATTTTTGGTGTGATCTCAGCATTGATATCCTCATATGTAGACCACAGCAAATTCTCACAAATCATAATAATTTTTTTTTAACCAATTAGAATTAACAGGGTTCATTAGACAATGCACCAGCCACTTATTTGGAATTTTCTTTTTGCCAACCATCTGCAGAGCACAGCTTGTAAACTAATGTACTTGGCAGCATCCGGAAAAGCTTATCTGCTTCAAGGTATTATGGGGTCAGCATCATGTATATATTTAAATGTATCCCAGCACAATTAGAAACATGTAGTTATAAAAGCAAAGGGTTTTTTTAAGCAGAACACTGAAAGGCAAAGTTGGGGTATACCAAGAAGATCCTGAGATGTTAGGTCTAAAACACTTCAGAGAAGCTCTATCTGCTTCATATCAGCAAAACTAGCATGAATATGGCCGCAGTGCCAGGAGATGCCCAGGACAGTAGAATGTAAGTATGTAGAATGTAAAAAACAGTTTTGGCAAGGCTCTAACACCTGGATTCTTGTGGTGAGCTCACAAATTATCCCTAATTTCTCTTTCTTTAATCTAAATTTACTTTGTCTATGAAAAGGGTAGCTTAGGAAGCATATATCTAACTTCCACACTAGACAGCGTTTAAAAACCCCCTTCTTCCAAGAATGACAAAAAGAGACACAGTCCTAAGAGGGTTACTATAACACAGGATTTTAGGAGGCCACCAAAATAGTGCAGCTATGGAAAGAAAAAATAAAAGCTGTGTCAGCCCAGATACTCCAGAAGAAATATATTTAGATTTACTAGGGAATATGAAAGAATGAAAATGAGATGGGTAAAGGTTTCTGCCATTTACTCTATTTGGTATAGCACTCTGGGTCATGAGACTAGGTACCTTTTTGCTTACCAGAGAAGCTGCATCAGGCTAAAAGACTAAGTGGAATACTAATGCCATTGTCTAGGGCACTGGTGAGACAGCAGCAGTGACAATTCTGATCAAGTGCATTTATAAAAGCCAAGTTCAAATGGGAAAACACCCAGAAGGTTAACAGGAAGATTAGAGGAAAGATGAATTTATCTTATGGCAGAAATAAAAATTAAACAGAACCAAACAAAAAAACAGTAAACAAAACATTAGCTTGTTTCTCTGGTTAGTAATCTGGTCATGATGCAATAAGAGCTATTTAGGCTGATGTATATTGCAGCAGACGTTGGATGTTATCAATAGCATAAACTGAGTGTATCTGAGCTGGAGGAGTATCTAACCAGCAAGTGAACAAACTTCAACAATACACTTCCAAAAAGGGGGAGTGGCAGAAAGAGGACTACACACTCCAGATGCAGGTAGATCAGTTAACTAAGAGGTGTATATGAGTTTCTCTGTGGACTTAGTGGCTTGGCAGGCTCTTGTACTCCAGTGCTTCCACTATGAACTCACACTAATAATATCATATCTAATGATATGATACTAGAGAGATATCTATGACATCTGTGAACTCATATCTAATAATTTTGCTGAGTGATAGGAGCTGATTTGTCATGCAAACTCCTGTATCTAATAGCTTTCTTTGGCCTTTTGTATCATAATTTTATAATAACTTCTTAAATACCTGTAAGCAGCATTTTGGCTTGCTATTGCCCTTTTCCATTGTGTTTGGATGTGTCTGCTATGAACGTACCTTGTCTAGACATAACAATTGCCAGTGATAACAGGATAGGAAAAACTAAGGAAAATTGTTTCTAATTCTTTCCTCGGCAAAGGAGATAATTTACAAATTATCTCCCACTTCCTATTTTTTTTTTTTTTGCTCCCCTCAGCCACCTTTGAAATGATCTTTCCATACAGACAAACTGCTGAGAAGGGGCCTCTCTCTGCTACCACCAGCTCTAGCTATGAGCCACCCCTCGCTGGTGTAGGTGGACAACTGCTCCATGACTACACAAGTGGAGGCACCGTGCCAGCTTTCTGTGCACCTCGGCAGGACCTCGGTGCAGCCCATCATCCAACACCGACTGCCAGTCCCTCCCAGGAGAGCTGCGACCGGCGCTCGGGGGGCAGCGTCTGAAAAACACGGTCGATGTGCCCGAGTGTGACTGGAAACCCACCCACTTCCCCGCGACAGGCCCACCCTGCCGGGGACACGACGCCTTGCACATGCCCCGACCCCCTGCACGCAAGGGGTGTCCGCACCCTGTGCCCGCAGCAGCAGGGCCGGCCCGGCGGCCCGGCCAGAGCGGCTCCCGCCCTGTCCCGTCTCTCGTGCACCGCGCCCGCCGCAGCCCTCGCTCGGCCCCGGCCCGGGGACCGACCTGCATGGGCGCTTCGTGCCTCATCGTCGGGCGCGGCCCCGCCGCCCGCCCGCTGCCGCTCGCTCCCGCACGACAGCAGCCTCCGCCGCTAGCCCCGGCTCTGCCGGCAAACCCGCGGCGAGATCAGCACCGGAGCTGTTCCCGCTCCGCCCCCGGTCTGCCCCGCCCCCGCTCCGATGCACTCCCGGGAGTCGTAGTCCTGCTGCCCGTGTCCCCAGCCCTCGGCTCCGGGCGAAGGGACTACAGCTCCCGGGGTGCTCGGCGCCAAGCCGCGAGCGGGCGGGGCGGAGCGGGGGGCGCGGGGAGCGCGGAGCTCCGCGATCCCGTCTCGGGGCCGCAGAGGGCGGCGCGGCCATGGAGCGGGGGTCCTGTGGTGGGGCGGGGGCGCCCGTGCGCCGAGGCGGAAAGCGGGGACGGAGCGGGCGGAGCAGATACGGCCGAATGCGCTGCCGTCCCGGCCCGACAGCCCGCAGCCAGGAGGAGCAGCGCGGGCGGCGCTCGGGGAGCTGCGGAAGCCGTTCGGTGGAGCGGAGCGGGCTCGCCCGGGCCCCGGCGGTGCTACACAGCGCCTCTGCGGGCAGGGGAGGTCACGCCCGCGGGCTCCGCGACGCGGGGCCACTCCCGTCCCGTTATCCCGTTCCCGCCCCGTTATCCCGCTCCCGCCCCGTTATCCCGCTCCCGCCCCGTTATCCCGCTCCCGCCCCGTTATCCCGTTCCCGTCCGGTTATCCCGCTCCCGCCCCGTTATCCTGGTCCGGCATTCCGAGTTGTGCCGTTATGGCCGCGCCCCGTGGCCCATCTCCAGCGCTGGGGCTGGGCGGCCGAGCACCCTTCAGCTTGAGGACTGCTGGTCAGTGTCCTTGCTGTGCGCATGACAGTCCCTGGACGGTCTCCTCATCGCATTCCGCTGTCGTGCTTTCTCTTGCCTCGCTTGGCTTTTGTCCGACCGCTGACAAACAGGGTGGGGCAGCTCTGCGTCGCGCTGCTGTGCCATGGCCATGGCCCCGCGTGGACATCGCTTCTGGATGGTGGCAGCCGTTTCTGATGTCCGTACTGATGTCATTATGAGGTGGTGCCCAATTATTCAAGATGTTTTAAATATCTGTCTCGGCACTTTTGCATAACCCCATCCTCTAATGCAGAGCCCATTTACCTTGGGTCTAAATTGACGGGTCCATACAGGATAGAAAAACATATAAAGGGTGTTGGAGCCAGATTTAATACTTGGCAAGTTCTGCTCTAATGAAAGGGTGAAGATGAGCCATGGGTGACTGGAGATATCTGCCCAAGGTTTGAGAACTGGACACATCCCAGGCAGAGGAAAGGGCAGAAGAAGGCAGCAGCGGTGGCTGAGGCAGCATGGAAACAGCAGTTTGCCCGGTGGGTTATCCACTTTACGTATGTGGTATACATTGCATGAAGTGAAGCACCCATAGGAGCTGTGACACAAACAAATTGTGTCACAGAGACATGAATATGGATTAAAGTGTATATCAGAAGAAATTTCATTCTAGATTTGCAGGGTTTTCATTTCATTTCATGCAGCTGTTTATACCTACCCCACTATAACAGGAAGATAGGAAGTATTTTTCGAAGACATTGTGCATTTTTTAGAGTTCACCCTTCTTTCCTGCATGAAATACAGAACATTTCTCTTTCTGCCATTGTAGATATCTTGAATTTGCTCGTTGTTTTAGACCCACCTGCATGGGTGATAAGAATCACTTTTGTGTTTTCTTAATGCATGCAATTTAGTTTTACTATTGATTTAAAAATCATGAGTAAAAACCCATTTCCCTCTAAAAACAGGGCACATTAGATGTGTTATCAATTGTAGTTAGGGAAAAAAACAGAGAACGTTTTTCTTCTATGACAACTTTGTTTCATGGGTTTTTGTTTTAAAAAGTATTACAAATATATCACATAATCTTGAATAGATATTAAACTATAGTTTTCCATAAAATGTTTTTCATTCTGAAATGTCGCTTTAAATCCTAGCTGAATAAATATTTGAAACAGTAAATTCAAGTGTTCAGAGAAGGTTTTGCTTATGTAATTTATAAAACTGATACTATGAATTGACTATTATATTAAACTTTTAAAGTTTACCTTAGACATTTAAGACTTAAATGATGCCAAACTCCCAAATTTATCCCAAGACAAAGGTCCTCCATAGTTTTGAATTATATTTGCATTTATGTTAGCATTGAAGTCTTGAATCAGTCTCTCATCTAAAATTTCCATACAGGCAACTATTAATAGAACATGAATCTGTGTTACTTCTACATTATCATATGTCCCTTTATAAAGCATGGAGTTTACTTTCTTCTAGTGTAAATGCTAAAGAAAACAGAAAAAAGAATACAATACTTTTATTTTTCTTTCTTTAATTTTGAAATGCAAAAAAATGCACGAATAACACTGATTTTGTAGAATAATTGAGTGCTTTGTGTTGGAAGGAATCATCTGGTTCTAACTCCCCTGCGCTGAGCAGGGATTCCACCCACTAGATCAGGTTGCTCAAAGTTCTCTCCAGCCTGGCCCTGTCATTTTGCATTGTGTGTTGGTTGAAGAGATGATATTGGGGTAATTTTTTATTACTCCATTTTTGTCTCTTTGTTGTCTGTCAGAAACTTCCTCTTTTTCTTTCTGTCATCTTCAGAGGATTTTGAAGACAGTATTGGAGAGAAATGAACCAGAATAAAATAGTATAGTGCCAGACACAAGCAAGCTTTTGTACCTCAAGCATGGTAGTCCAGTGGCCTGCTGTGATGATACTCCTGAATACTCTTGTCCACAGAGCACTGTGTTCATGGGTCAACAGTTTCTGTTGATTAGTAATCACTGGGCCACAATATTAATATTTTTGAAGCATGGTGTACTTGAAGGTCCCCTTTAAACCTAATTTCTATGAACTATTTATTTTCACCAGTTGTTAACATATAGGAGATCCAGGTTAATAAAATACTTTATTATTTTAACCAGGTGTAGTAGAAGCACCAGAGGAATAGTCATGAATATCAATTCAGATTTTCAGGTGTATTGATTATACTACCTCCTTTTCATTTGTTTTACTTACAATCACAGGAATTCTTTTTTCCCCATACCAAATGGGATTCACAGAACAAGCTAGTTATTATTTGCTACTGAAACTAAAGAAAGTAAGAGAAGTATTAGTTTTCTTTCAGTTATGGCAAAAAGTCATTCAGATAACATGTCATCACAAAAGCTAACCCCAAATGAACATGCTGCATGTAAGATAGTTATAGCTAGGTGTGAATATATTTGTATATAGCACATAAGACTCACGTAGAAGTAGGATATTGTGGTTTTGCGACACTTTTTAATCTTTGTAGGACAGTTTTGGTTTTGCCCAAAACACTATTCTACAGCACATAGAAGATAAACAATCACTTTCAGAGCTGCATATGAAATGTAAGAAAACGTATAATAATAAAGGCACCAGGAGGCAGCTGGTTTGTAACCAAGTGAGTTGTTTTGAATGGGCAAACTCTGAAATTATGGACATATTAACAAAGCTGTTTCTCAGTTTTGCACAAGACATCCACATAACTAAACACAGGGGCAATGTAATTTCACAAGTTCAGCGCATATATTGGGAGCAAATATTCTCTGTGCTTTCAAAATTTTCGAAATGTAGGCCACTTGCTAATATTAGCAAGTAAGTACAATTCAAAAGTAAAAGAAATTTGAGTTACTATGGAGAATAATAAGGCAAGTACAGTTAACTAATGATCATAGTTCATTTCTTGTAATTCTTAGATCAATATAAAAATTCTTTCAATTTTTGATTTAAGAAAATAGAGGTTCTTATGAGGTACATCATTCTAACCATTATGAAAGATCAGTACCACTTGACAATATTTTCTGTCATGTTCTCTTACATAAGGTCAAATAGCTTTCTTTTTTAGCTGACGTTTTAGAAAACAGTGTTTTGTTTTTTACTCCAGCAAGCCATTTGGCTTATCCTGAAATTGGACTTTGGGTGCAGGGAAAAGAAAAACAGGGAGTCACGAGTATTTCACACAGCAATAAAGCTCGTTCACCCTCGCTCAGTTTGTCATGTTTTCAAATCTGGCTTGTGATTGTATGATTGCAAAATGTAAATGTTGAGGTATGCCTTCTTTAGGTATTTCTTAAAAAACAAAAAGTATAAGATCTTTTGGGTAGGTAAACAGGAAATATAGAGGGCAAGAAAATGGTGATTAGAGACCTCAGGAATGTTTCTTTCCAGTTTTAAACATTATTTCATCATGAAGCCAAGCATAAATCAACAAAATACAGAAATTAAGCTAGAAATTGATAGTGAATTTGGCACTGAGACAAGGTCTCAAGCACAAATCTCCAATACACAGCCGCTGGAAAAAAAATGTGGGTAGTTCTTGTCAGGCCAAAAGAAAACTAAAGTACATCGAATCTTGTCATGAGGTAAACAGTACTGTATTTGCAACAGATGAAGATTCTTCACTGCTGTATAGATACTTGGGTTTGTGACTTTGGCAGATCCTGCAAATTCTTAAAGTCCCAACAGACCAGATTCACACGTCAGGCCGCATGACAGCGCACTGCTGATGCAGGAACTGTAGGGAGCTGCCACAGTAGGGAATGAGAAAGCAGTTGGTAAAAGAGCAAGTCTGACGCTCATCACATGAGGCTTGACGGGCCTGCATTAAAATGAAAGACAAGCAAACAGTTCTGTCAGGTTTGTTTTTTTTTTTTCACTTCTTCTGAATCTCAGAACAGAAGATACTGTTGGTCTGTTTGCTATTAAACTTTACAACCACTAGACCTGTAACATAGAACTGAAATGCAGCCTTTCATCTTGTGGGTATAGGACCAGCATAAATCACCACAGTTTCGCTGTTGATAGAAAAGAACATTGGATTAATCTGTCTTTGCACTTTTGTTACCATGGCAACTGGGTCACAGCACCACATACACCATCACATTTCATGCATCCTCATGGTCTGCATGCAATGGTTTCATTGCTGTGCAGAAAAGGGAGAACTTAAGATTTTCACTTTCTATTGCACAGCACCATGGTCTTGTTTGCAGTAAGGTCACTCAGATCTGGGGAGATCAAACAGGCATTTCACACTCCTCCTTTTGAAGGCATCTCCCTATGCTCTGTGTCCCCAAGCTGAAGAATAGAAACATCTAACTCTTGACTCACCACACGTAATGTGAGCACTCACCACACTATGCATCTGCCTGTCCAGTGACCTGTCCAGGCAAGGGAGAAAATGCCACCTGGAGCTGAAGGCAGCAGTTACACATCTTCTAGTGCAGATTTGGGTACCAACTCTAACTTCAAAAATCTTAAAAATATCTGCCTAGCTGTCTCATGAAAAAGGAACTTAACCCTTAGAGTCTGCAAAACATTCAAGAGGAGTTCAAAGTGACGTATATTCATCATCATGAGCAGATCGTGGTTAAGATTATAGAAATTATGGAACTAAAATCCATGCTTGGAACTGTGCATATACCTGTAGAGATATTTTCTAGCAGTGCATGCATAGTCAAATTTAAAAAATATATTTAAATTGCATGCCAAATGTATTGCTCATGCAAGGACTTCTATTCATTGTGAAATGTCATCAACATAAAATTTCTGTATGTCAGAATTATGGTTCTTGTATTGTGCATGCATTTCTATATGATTATTCACAAGATTTGGCCTAGGCAAGAATAAGCTCTGATAGCAGAAAAGAGCATACATCAAATTTTAGAAAGCAGAGAAATTCTTAAACATGGCCAAGTTTTGTCAGGTCTGTGATATGCCACATCACCAATCTGAATGATCACTGGACAGCATTGATGACTCAGTGCTGACAACAGCTCAGATCAATCAGGTGACCTAGAGAAAGGGGTTCTGGGACTACTGCTCTGGTAAGAATTCTCACACAGTTTGTCCTGTCAAATAATTTCTGCACTGCCAAAAGGATCTTTTAAATAGCATAGTAGCAAATGCTCTATTAATGAATTGATATGTTAAAGTTTCGCAGAATTGTCAAGGGAGTAAACAGTGGGGTTTCGCCTCTCAAGCCAAGCAATCTGCTTTTTTTCTACTCTTGATGAAAGTTTGATTGCTTAAAGAAAGATTCTGACCAGTTTTGTCAGATATACACATAGTCAGTGAGATGTGTGGATGATGCGTTCATTCATTTTGCATCTGACTTGTCTGTCTTCTCTCAGTATGATGTTAGCATAAAGCTCCCAGTAATTAATGGAAATTACAGAAATAGCTACAGTACATTAATTCTTCTACTGTTCTCTAGACTTTATTTTGAAAATTTCTGCTATAGTAACTATAGACTTAAGTAAAAAAAAAAAAAAAAGTGAAAAGAATAAACAGTTGAAAAAACACATATAGTCAGCTTGTACATTTTTCAGCCAGAAATATAAAAATTAATTAGGAAATAAATATATTCACATCTAGCTCTAATATAATTTAATTTTTCTTGCTTTTTCTCCTCTGATAAGCATTTCAAGACAGAAACACAGTGGCTGCTAATGATATAATGGTGATTTTATCAAGTACTTCCCATGAATACCCTGCAGCTGTGTTAGAAGAGGCTGTTGTGGCAGGAAATAACCTAATAGATATTTTTGGGTCCCTTAACTATACATGACTCAGGAAGAAAAAGAATTATTTCTTGATTTGCTATTCTGCATAGGCACTTGAAACACCAATCATCAGACCTACTCAGACATCAGTGCTATTTCATCAGGGATATTAAGAATAAGCCTCTGGAGGTCCAATGTGAGGATGTAATTTTGTGAGATGCTGATCCCCCGTAGATCTCATTAGCTTTCAGTTAGAGGCATCTACCTTCTCTCAGATCTGAAAACTTAGGCTGAAAATCAAAACCAAGGAAAGAGCTCCAACTCGGCTTTAATGTCAGATCGACTTCATGATCATTCTTGAGTCTTTAAAAGCAGGTGTAATTTGTTCACCAGAGTAGAGATGTTGAGTGGTTGACAGATTCCATACATGATTAATGACATACTATCTGCATTTTACTCCTTATTTCCAAGTTAAATGCTTCCACAGTTCCGTGTCATCCTTATTATACATGCAGTACTTTATCATGCAAGAGAGCTGGCAGTAGTCTCTAGCATTAGGTCACAATTATTTCTGTTAGACGGGAACCATTTCATTGTTTCAAAGAAATCATCACATCCCATCTCAAATATCTGCAACTGCCTCTTAATCTATTTGGTACATTCATATTTTGGATGTCTGTTTCCTTCTCTTGCTTTTATTTATAGAAAATTTTTACACACTTCACCAAAATGGAAAAAAAAACCAAAACTGAGTACAATCTTAAGGAAAAATTCAGCCATAGTATTTTGGTTTAGCTCACTGTGCTATGGGCATGTTCCTTTTGGTAAGCAGGACTGATGGTGCAGAGGAATTAATCAGGAAGGCAATTAATCAGTCTGTTTGGATAGTCTGTCCCAAGTGCTCTGGAACTTGTAAATTGTGCAGAAAATGAGAACATAAAGGTAGGTAGAGAAAGACAGGATGTATTGGGTTGATGTTTGCAAACGAACCCAGTTCTGTCATCATGACTTCTGCATAAGGAACTGAGAAAAATTCTGGCAGCTGGCCATAGAGTGCACAGTTGGATATTCATTGCAGAAACCATTGCGTCATTTAAAGACATTTCATGGAGCAGGCCAGTTTCCAACCAGAGTCAATGCTGGGTCACGAGTAATTTCATTAGCTGTCCCTCTGCAGTAGCGTTTTCTAGCAAGGAGGCGTAATAGACACTCCTCAGGGAAGGATCCCTTACCCTGCCACAATACAGAACAACTCTCACTACAGTCAGCTTCCATGTTACTCATTTTTAACCTGCCTAATTGAAATCTAATCTGCATACATTCTCACAAGTGCAATCAAAACACCAAGCTGCTTGTTATGGAAGTGTAAGCATGGTCACAAATTTGGTTGAAACTAGGTTTGGATTCTGCCTTTCCCACTGATTAATTGGTTTAAGAAAATCCCTTGGTCCCTGTTTTTTTCTCATAAAATAATATTGTTATCTAATCATAGTTGCTGCTCTGATGGGAATGTTAGGAACAGAAAAAAAAAACCCCAAATGTTGTAATAAAAAAAAATGACAGAATTAATTAGATTGTATTATTTGAAAATTGTGAGATATTTACAAGTAAGAAGAGAAAAAATAAGAGGACAATTACTCCTAAAGAATTATATGTCTATATATGATGAAGAAGAGAAATTAATTATTCAGATAGAACTCTTAGTCTGAGAAAATACTGCCCATATTTCTGGTAGCCATAACAAAATGTTAAGGAACGAGAATTAATGCTGTGCTGACAATATAAATTTGAATCTTGCTTTGGATTCTCTAGCATCCACTGGTGTAGCTTTTCAGACAGTATTTTGCCTGTTCAAATAACTACAAGTAAAAATATTACTTCAAGAAAATTCAATAGTCTAGAGAATATTATATTTTTTAATAGTTATCAAAGTCTAGTTACTTTCTCTGCATAGGAGAAGGAAAACAAAAGTCTCTATGGCATACACAGTTCAAAAATTACCACTGAGCTATTGTGGTTAGCTTCTAGCAGGGCCTGATGGTTTGTGTTTACAGTTTCTTCTAACTTAAGAACCACTCTTTATGTTCTTTGTTTAGGTACACTCAGAAAGAAGGATTTAGTTTAGGCAGTATCTGCTTCCTCAGATATTAGTACAGGATGTTCTCATCTAGTTAGAAACAAAAAACAAGGTCATATATCTCTAGTTTCAAGAATATGTTATGCAGGTTTGTGCATGACAATCTAATTTGCCACTAGGACTGCCTTCATAATTACTCATCCATAAATCTTGTAAAGCAAAAACATAAGAAATGTGGTAAAGTCAACTCTTTTGTATTCATCCAGTGTACCAGATCATTCAAGCCCTATGACAGCTACTTAAATATATGGCAAGTTCAGTCAACTAACAATAGCAACAAACACCCTGGTTAAGGATGTGCAGGCAAAGAATTACAACAAGAGCTCTAATGTTCATATATATATTTTTAGAGAGGTCAGAGTGCAGTGGCAGACATCAGTAAAGAGGAAGGAAAAATGCATTTATAGGAAAAACAAATGCTTTCATGCACTGGTCTTTTGGCACCATTCCTCTGAGCTCTAATGGCTTGCAAGAAGACAGTGCAAAGACTTCCTCTGAACAGAGTCAGAGAAAGAAGTCATCTGTTATTGGTCTTTATTTTTTACCTAAATAAATATGACAAAAAAAGCCATATATTTTTGTATTTATTTTAAAACTCTAGTATCAAAAAGCTTGGAGTGTAACGAAGCAGAAATTTTTTTCCATGCATTTTTAAACATTATTATTTCATTTCTACTGGAAATAATGAGAAGGCTGAACCTATTATTCTGCATGAGACCTACATCCATGTAAATTCTGTCATGGTGTCCTGGTTTATGGCAAATTTGGAAGAAAACCTCCAAAGGATCTCCTCTAGAAAGCAGATTCAAGCAGCTCCCTCCCCCAGCTGGTTCAGGGAAAAGATTTCCTTGGAGAAAAGAGGGAACAAACTGTTTATTTAACAGGCAAAGCATTCACCAACACAAAAAAAAAAAAAAAAAAAAAAAATGGACAATATTAAACAATAAAACCTCTTGCCAATCCGAAGAGATGACAAACTCAGAAAGTCCCCTTGGTGGGCTGCAGCTCAGCCCCTCTGTCGCTGGAAATGTCACGGACCTGGCCTGGCCTGGTGGGCCACAGGTGCGAGCTGCTGGGGCTCTTCTGGATGTTCAGACCAGGTTTAAATAGGTCCAAGATAAAGAAAAGCCACAGTCCAGAACTTCTCTGCCTCAGCTAGCTAAAAACTAACTCAAAGCAGAGGTCTGTCCCACCATCTGTCCATGCTGCAGACAGCACAGTCTGTGCGAAGGATGCAGGGAGCAAGCACAGTTTCTGCAAACAAACTGCATGCTTCTTCTCCCCACTTGGTTCTCAGAACCACTCTTAAAGATGCAAAACTTATTTCTGGGCTAAACAGACAAATGGGGATACAAGCATCATAAAGTCAGCCCAGGACATGTGGGTATTTAATGATTTTTGCAGCATGTACTTCTGAAATGGGAATACTTTCACTGAATGAACAGTAGATTTTATACATGGAACAAACAATGTTGCTTTCTAAAAGCAATGCATCAGGAAGTGAAAATTAGAGCCAATTGGAGCTCCTTTTATACAGAGAAAAAGCAGGTGTATCAGTCAATACACTTCATGTATGTAGCAGCTCTTGAGTCAGCCATTCCAAAAAGCATTCAAGAAGCTGGCTTTTCTGGCTTTAGAGTCAAGATTTATCCCAGATTTATCCCAGAGATGGCATCTGCTCCTGTTCTTCAGTACAAAGATGCTATAGTCTGTTTGATTTGCAGCAGCAATATTTACCAAAAGAGGGGGTGGTCTTTCGGAAGAATTGCAAGAAACCTCTCTGACCTGCCTCCACAGTTTAGGAAAGTACAGTGGTGCAGTGCCCAGACTGAATAACAATGAGACTGAGAAATATATGCTTCAACATGTACTCAACATGAGCAACTGAGGCACTGGAAATTCATGTAAAAATGGACAATCAGCAGAAATTGATTTTCTGCAATGACTTCAGACAGAAGTTGATTTTGTTTGCCTTTGTGTACGCGGATGAAAGGTGGGGGAATAATAAGGAAAAAATGAAAGAAATTTTCCTTCCCAGAGACTAGTGAGCACTTTACCCATATGTCCAGGAGAGAGAAGAGCTCTTACAAACTTTTCATGACCACAGAATTACTCCTTAGAAGAATCTTTAATGCTTTCTGGAACAAAATAATACCAGCTGAAGTTGACAACAAACATAGTTTATAAGTGCCATACATCATAAGTAAAACAAACCCAGGCTCAAATCCAAATATTTACACTAGTGCCCCATGTTTCATAACACTTTTCCATAAGAGAACAAATCTAGTTGCCCAGCACATGCTTTTCTTTGTTCATGCAAAGCTACTTCAAGTTACTTCATCTACCTGAAGTAGTCTGCTTTCCCAAAGTCACTGTCTCTGCACTCCAGGGTTTTAACATGCAGTCTATCCTAATATTTCAGGCCCTAGGCAGCGTAGGCAATCTTGTTGAGTATGTTTAGCAATAAAAGACACTTATTATTGAAGCAGAGGAAGAATGCTTAGTATTGGCAAAGGAAGAATGAGTAACTCCCTCAGCAGCTTAAATGGTGAACTCCAGCCATGATCTCTAGGCTTTCCTCATGAATCTTCCAGGCCATCTCTTCCTGATAATCACCTTCAGTCATTCCTTGGTAAAAACACTGAGTACAGTCAGAATTAAGCTCTAAAGTGTATTTAGTATGGAAGATTTTTCTCTGCGCTAACCAGAATTGCATACAGACCACATACACTTTGTTTTAAACAGACATAGTAGTGGTTTTAATTTGCATTTATATTTCATATGTGACTACTGCAGTTATAAGTTTAAGTGACAGAAGTCAAAGTTGTTAGCTCCATGTTATACAATACTAGTATCTGTGCCATATTTATGCTGCAGAATGTTGTAGTATCTGTGCTAAATTCAGAAGTAGAAAACACGATTCACATTTAATTGCTTATAGTTCATTTTCCTATATGATAATAATATAGTTGTATTGTATCTCTATTGCAATCTCAACTGCTTGAAGACAAGATTAAGCTATATAGAATATTAAAAATTATCCCTTACACATACAAGAAAAAGTCTGTTTTAAGGTAATAAATTAATGCTTATGCTAGATGAGTAAAATATCGATTACTATTAGCATAAAGCCAACAATATCTTTCAAAATATATATGTAAGCATCACACAATTTTTTTCCTAAAATTTTTGATAGAACAAAGACAATACTATTAACTATGTATCATTTAAAGATTTCACACTTCACTTAAAGATGGACATCTGGGTACATAAATAAAGTCTATGTTTCCTTTCTCCTATAATTACTTTGACTAAGGTTAAAATTATAGATGACTAAGGAAAAGAGGTGCTCAGAGCCAAGGTATATACTATGATAAATATGTGAGTGGTATCAGCATATTTTTGTTACCTAGAACCTAGTTGTTTTGAGGAAAGAGAGTCTGGCAGTTATTTAAGCCTCCTGGACTGACTGCAGAAAAATTATTTAGGATACTTTAAAACACAGTCTTTATCCTCCACATTCTTTTCCTTCCTTTCCTCCCAGAGCTCTGGTAAAGGGTGATGCCACATCTGAGCTGGCTAATATCATAATACAGCTCTCTCAAATTGCTCACAGACTCTTCTTACTCCTTTTCCTCTACCATCTCTTTCTGCATTTGCTAACAGAGAACATTTGTGTACACTTTCAAATGGATGCTGGAAAAACTGGGAAGTCCCTTTTCAATGGCTTTCTCTGAGAAAACAGTGTCAACAACATAGATCTCATGTATTAAAAAAAAATTAATTAAACAGTGCTGGATCATGTGTGCTGTTTCTTTAAATGTTCTTACCCAGAAAGAAATGACGACAGAGCCTAATATTAGTATTCTTGAACACAATGAAGTATTTTTCTTTATATTCATTACCTTAATTCTCAGCAAATTAGCAAGCCAGGTCATTAATATATCTACCTATCATTCACCCTATGCAGTCAGAATTGATTTGTCATATGTAATTATGTCCAGCAAGTATATTTATCTGTTTTGTGCCTTGGATGGCTGCAACTCAACCTCTAATGCTGTATCTCCTTTAGTAGACTCTCTCATAGCTGCCAAAGGGAAATTACTTGGAGCAGTGAACAAGAAAATATTAAGCAGGCAAGTAAAGTCTTGGCTTGTGCTAACAAACATAATTTATGGCACTACAACATGTTCTCTGCTGAAGATTTTCCCTCCAGAAACTGAGATAACTGGAGGAAAAAAATTAATGAGTATTTTAATCTTATTATCCTTCAATGATGACTTTCTCCAATTTCTTCTTTATAGGATCCTGAACTTGGTGTTCGAATGTTGTATAATACTGTTCTTCAGACTTCAGTTTGGCAGTTTGCTCTGTTTACACTTTTTCACCCAAGGAATCTTGCCTGTATAAGCTGAGTGAATGATTAGTTTATACAGGCCACACTATATTGGCTCATCTATCTAGTGATGGAACAGTAGATGGAACAGTTGCCCAGAGAGCTAGTGGGTGTCTCCTAGTATCACAGAATAACACAATATGCTGAGGTGGAAGTGACCCACAAGGATCATTGATTCCAAGTTCCATCCCTGCACAGGTCACAAGAGAGTCACACAATGTGCCCTGAGAGCATTGTCCAAACGCTTCTTGAACTCTTGTCAGGATGCTGCTGTGACCACTGTCCGGGAGCTGGGGCCTGTTCCAGTGCCCACCTACCCTCTGAGTGAAGAACCTTTTCCTGATATTCAACCTAAAACTCCCCTGACACAACTTCAGTCCATTCCCTCAGGTCCTGGCACTGGTCACTGGTCACCACAGAGAAGAGATTACTGTCTGCCTCTCCTTCAGGTATTCTCTAATAGTTTGATGTCTTTCTCATATTGTGGTACCCAAAACTCTCCCAGCACTCCAGCTGAAGTTGTCCCAACACAGAGCAGAACAGCACACTGTGAGAGATAGTATTGAAATCTTTACTGAAATGCAGAAAGACCACATCAACTGGCTTCCCTTGATCAACTAGGTGGACTACCTTCTCAGAAAAGGAACAAAGATTTTATTAGCTTTTTCCAGGATGAATTTTCCCATGATTTTACAGGGCACTGAACTGAGACTGACAGAACTGTAGTTTCCAGGGTCCTCTTTCTTGCCCTTCTTGAAAACTGGGACAAGCTTGGGTTGCATGCTGCCAGTCAGCTGGGACCTCTCTGGATTCCCAAAATCACACAAAAAATCATCAAGAGTGGTTTAGCAATGACATCAGCTAGGTCTTCAAGGATTCATGCTTTAATCCCATCAGACCTCACAAATTTGTAAGGATCCAGCCAGACAAGCAGATCTTGCACAATTTCATGGTCAGCTGATTGTTCCTACAGTCATGGTCCTCCAGCTCAGGGCACTGAGACCCTGTTGCTCCTTCATCCATGTTGAAGGCAAAGAATTGTTACATTGTGTTGAAACTGGGTTCATCGTGTCCAGGGAGGATGCAGCTGTCGACGCCAGGCATGGGAACAAACAAGACAGGTCCTCATTTTAGAAACCTCAGAACTCGATTTATTATCCCCAAGAAGGAGGGGCAGGATGGAGACAAAAGACAGGACAAAGGCAGGATCATAGGGCTTTTATAGGGTATCAGAGGGATGGAGTCAGGGTTTGGGTCAAGGGAGGAGTTATTAGCAACACAATAAGGATAGGATCAAATTCCTATCTCTTAGGAACAGGGGCATTCCACAATTGCCCTGTTTTTAAACTGAGCAATGCTGAATAACTTATAATAAATGGATTCTCAGGAATATGATCTAATAGTTTACAAAACCAAAAAGAATATTATTAAACTAAATTAACAAGGAATAGAAAAGCATTTCAGACTTAATCACAAAGGATAAAGTAACAAAAATGATGATATTGATTAAATGAATACATTTTAACTTAATGGGTTCAATCTTCTCTGGCATTTGATCTTCTTACCAGAAGGGATGCAGTTCTTTGATCTCCTCTTCATGAGACGCACAGGCTTTAGTGTTTGGTGTCGGCTTTGGTACTGGTGCCATGGGTGTTGTTATCTTGAATGATGGTGACTGCGAAGAGAGGGAAGCAGTGAGGGCCCCAGCCATAGGGCTTGGAGTGGGGCCAGAGCCAGGGGGCCAGTGGCGGGGCCGGCTGATTTCTTCATGCAGCACAGCCACGCGGGCGTGGGGTGGGGCCAGCTGCAGGGGCACAGCAGGAATGGAGGGAAGGGGGAGGTTTGGGACCAGAAAATAAGGAAAAACGAGAATCCTAAACAGTGTGGTAAGAGTTATTTGTAGAAAGAGGGCCCAGGACGGCATGGCCATCACCATGCCTGGTAGGGAACAGAGCATATGGAAAGACAGGAGGCAAAGGAGGACACAGAACGGCGAGAGGACAGTCGTGCTCCCACATCACTTCTGGATGGATTCCATCCCTTGTTCTGCCTTCAGGGAAAGGGGGATAGGATGGTGGAGCAGGACATGGAGTGACAGAAAGACAGTAGCAACTCCATGCTATCCTGGCAGTTTTTGCTCCTTGTCACACTCTTAGGAACAAAAGGGTAAGGAGAGATATGGGAAGTTTCACAGACACTGAAAGACATGGGGGTTCACAGGAGAGGGGACCACAGATCTAGGGCATCGACATGCTGCATGCAATCGACCATAACTGTCCATAAGTACCCTCCAGGGCTTTACCATTCCTAAGCTGCAGCAGATGTGTCAGGAAAGTTGACAAGAGTCTGCCTAATGGTTCTTTTGCAGACAGAGTAGCCACTTGTAGCTCTTAAAAACTCCCTCCCATGAGAAAACTGTTCATAAGCATCTTGCTGAGTGATGGTAGATGTTAGTCCCATCACTCGGTCCCAGTATGCTGGTGTCCTTACTGGGAATTCTCCTCCCTGTAAGCTTTTTACCTCCATGGAAGAGGGGGTTCTGCAAGGTAAGTTTAGTGAGTGACTTATGGGGTGCCAGTCATGCTGTCCTCACTGGCTGCCCACATTCTCCACCATTTGTTGCATGGTACAATTGGGTTCATCGTGTCCAGGGAAGTTGCAGTTGCTGGCACCGGGCATGGGAACAAACGAGACAGGTCCTCATTTCAGAAAGCTCAAGAATCTATTTATTACCCCTGGGAAGGGGCAGATTGGAGATAAAAGACAGGGCAAAAGCAGGGTCATGGTGATTTTTATGGAGTTTTTTTATAGGGTGGATATTCCGTTTTTATCACAGGGTGGAGTTAGGGTTTAGGTGAAGGGTGAAGTTATTAGCAACCCAAGGAGGGTAAGATCCTCTCTCTTAGAAACAGGGGCATACCACAAAGAATGTGTCTAACACTTCTCCCTCATCCATGCTTCTATTTGTGAAGTGACTATCCTCATCCTCTAATGATTTTTACATTGCCTTTTGCTATTCAACTCCAGCTGAGCTTTGGCTGCATGAATTTTCTCTCTACGGTGGTGAGCAGCATCTCTGCATCATTCCCACGTCACCTGATCTTGCTTCCACTGGGCAGAAACCTCCCTTTATTGCCTTAGTTCCAGGAGAACATCCCTGCTCAGCCAGGGTGGCCTTCTGCCTTGCCTGCTTGACTTCTGATATTTGGGAATTTCCTGTTCCTGTGCACTAAGGAGGTGATGTTTAAAAAGTGGTCAGTGCTGACAGACCCCTGCACCTGCAGAAACTTCTTCCCAGGAGGACTTTACTTATTAATTCCCTCAGCAGTCTGAAGTCTGCTTTCCTCATGTCCAGAGTCGAGGTTTTGCTTTTCCTGCTAACAACAGAGATTTTAATCTCTTTGTGGTTGCTGTGGACAAGATGGCCCCTATCTCTACTTTGTTCACAAATCTACCCTGTTGACAAGCAGCAGATCAAGGATAGCATCTTTCTGAGTCAACTCCTTTAGGGCTAGTTCCATAAATTAAGTTATCCTCCAGAATTTTGGGAGCATTTTGACTCAGGTTGTACGAGCTATGTAACACTTCTAGTTGATTTATGGCAAATTGAATTACCCAAAATTGATCCAAAAGGACAAGGACCCTTAACATGGCAGCATCTCTTATTTTTAAAAAGAATAATTCATCAGTGCCATTGTCCTGGCCAGGAGGTCTATAGACATCCAGACTATTTCTTTGGACTTTGATTCCTACCCAGAGGTTCTCAACAGGCTATTGCCACCTGTAGGCTCCATACATTCTACCCTTTCCATTACATTCAGTGCTACCTCTGCCTCTTTTCTGCCCTCCCTATCCCCCCTGAAAAGCCTGTAACCATCCAACAGGGCATTTCAGTCACAGGACTCATCCCACTAGATTTCACTTATGCCAGATTCCTGGGAGTGGGCCAAAGCCTCAAGCTCCTCTTTCTTTGTTCCTCTCCTGCATGCATTAGCATAGAAACATTTCCACATGTGGTACTTCATAGCCAAAACATGGTGAAGCAAGTTGAGGGTTCCTGTTAGTGCTCATTTCCTCAAGATTTGGCACACCATCCCACTGCTCATCACTGGCAAGCCTCATTTTCTCCCTTTCCCCCTTCCAAGCTAGTTTAGAGCTCTGTCAATGAGCCCCTCTAGGTCCTGTGCTAGTGTCACACATTTAAATAAAGCAATGACTTTCCACTTTTTCTACTAAGTATTTTTGGACATTAAAAAATAATTTGCAGTGCTTCCTCAAGCTACTTGAACCTTTTTTGGTCAGAGACTCTTCCAGGCTAGAAATACTCTTTGGACAAGATTTGTCAGAATCTTCATCATCAGCATCAATGGTTGAGAAGATGCCTTTGACATAATTGGCCCTTGACTACTCATGTCTCAGTTCACTTGGTTCGCTTGTTATGTAGAGATTATTCTCTTAACAAGGAGAGTTAAACAGCATACGGCATTCTACTTTTGAACAAGTTCAATAATTACTTCAGGTAGGCAGATGAACTAATTTCAAGTCTATAAAATCCAATGGTTTTTCCACTAATTTCCATGAGCTCTGCATCGTTTTGCTACTGAACAGCATATTTTTAAATGGACTCAGGACTTGGTTTTCTTTTACTTCTAATCAGCACTGCAGAATAATTTTACAGAATTCATGTTGTTCATTCTGTTTTCCCTTTGAGACCACAGAGATCTCTTTCACAAGGGATTCATATCTAATTTATTCTGTGGCTTTATGAGTTATTCTCTGCAAAGTCCCCAGATGCACAGAAAGGAAAATAAACACTTTCCACAGTCTCCCATTATATTTGACTCAATCTCAATATCCAGCTTGTTTGCATTGTTTCAAACTAAACACTTGCTAAACCAAAACCTAATCTCCAACACAATTTTAATGTATCTGCTAGCATTCACTGCTAGCATTCATTGCATTTCACAATAAATATTTTCATCTTGAAAATATACCTTCGAAGTACTCAGGTTTCCTGACAATTAAGGTCATCAATAGTGCTATTTACACCCTTCTGTTGTTATATGTTATTTTCAAGTACTCATGTTGCTCTCTTCTTCAGAATAATCCCCATTATTTACTTTAGAATATTTTCTTATTTCTTATTCAGAGTTCTTTGTTATGAGTTTATAAAAAGATCAATATTAGCACTGTGACACCCCATCACATTTTAAATACACACTGAGGCAGCTTTCTAACTTTCCTAGTGCAGTTTCTTCCAAGCTTGGTGATGAAAAGACCTAAGTAGCAACTCTTCCTCCATCCTACACTATGCAGCCAGGTGGAAATCAAAGGGAGTGGACATCTGTTCCTCTTGTATCTTTGAACTCTTTGACATATTAACATTTCACCTGAAGATCTTATTAGTTGATGTTTCACAACATAATATTTTTTCAAGAGTCAAGAATTCCTGGGGTTTTGTACATGTCTATGCCCTGCGACCAATTTGGCAGTTTCTCAGCTCTCCTTCCCAGTAGCTATGTTGCTTGTAGTTAAATGGGATCAAGAAAGAAATCTCAACACAAAAAATCTGATGTTCATGGAAAATCAATGGGATTAAACCCCAAACTGGGAAAATAAATTAATATATCATGCAAGGCTATATTGGCTGTGTTTCTTTATATGTTTTAACTGACTAGTTTAGCAGCAACCTAATACCTCAGTACCTTCCTTCTATTTCTCCTCTTGCATTTGCTGGGGTGTCGCATTTCTCCTTTGTGAATAATTACTGTTCTAGTGAATCTTTGCTAGGAAATTGATTTTTCACAAATGTATTAGTAAATGTTTTCTGGGTTTATTTATTTCTTACTGGAAGTAAAATGTTCACAGGGAGTTTTGCCAGTACAATACTTGTTAAAAGATTACTCCATCTCCTAGATCAATCACTAACAAAGAAGGGAAGTTTGGCTTGGCATAACAGTCTTATGGAAGAGAATTTTTCACACACCCACATATTCACATACACTCTCATCCAAGCAGCTCCCCCTATCATCACCATATTTCTTTACAGACAATTTATTTTCATTTAACTGTGCTCTTTTTTGAGGTGTTTTTAATTAAGTTTTCTGTAAAGTTTTTGTGAAACACTGAATCAAATCTCTAGTCCAATACAGATTGCACTGACTGCTGTCACTCCTTTAATTTTCCATGGTTGACCTCATACGTTAATACACTAATTCTTCACACACTGATACCAGTTATTTTTAGTTCTGTTAACTTTGACAAACTCGTCTTCCTACTGTCTTTTGTGCCTTAAGGTAAGGTAAATACACCTTTTATTAAACTTTTCTTCATCTAAATTTCCTCATCACAATTAATTTAATAACTATATTGCCAATCTCACCTAGTCCATGCTGTATTTATTATTTTTCAGTTATTGATTTACTTTCTTAATTTAAACACTGATTCTTGCCCTTGCAGCTTGACCTTCTACACAGTTCTATGCTCTCCATACTTACTACTTTCTTCACTTGACTTTCCCCTCACCACAGAGCATGACACAATTTCAGTTCCCTCCTGGCTGAGCTTCAGATCTGAGTCTTTGATTCTGCCCCTCCTTTGTGCCCTTTGTAAGCCTCTCAGGCTTCCAGGCCTGTGCCTGAATTAGCCACACTATCCAAAGGCATGTAACACAGTGAAACTTTTGAACCATTTCTCACTGCAAAAAAATCCAGGAAATCCATTACAGAGGAACAGGAAAAATACTGTGCACACCATTTTCTCAGAAACACTTGGACAAAATATTTTAATAAAACCATTATGCAGCAGGACACATATGACATTCTAGCTCAAAATATACTTAACAGGAAAACACTTAGTGCATGTTTTTCAACCTGAAGTGTATCTCAACAATACTTGGAAAAGAGAATCTCTTTTTAAAAAGCTTAATTAACATCAGATTTTAACTCCCTGTAAGGCAGTAACCACCCAATAAACACTGATCAAGAATTTTTAATATGAGACAAGGAATTTGTTTTCAATAGATAACCATGAACACTTCAGAATCTATCATTTTATCAAACCAAAATATTTAGACCATTAAAAGATAGGCTAAAAAGATTCTTATATTTATTTGATCATAAAGGATTTAAATCCATCTAATTTCCTGCAGTTTTTCAGAGCACTACCTGTTTTTTTTTTCCCCAGCTTGCATCCTGGCAATAACAAACACACCTTAATTTACTTAACAGCTATTATTGATCATTAGGGATGTTGCACAATGGTTTGGGGGTTGGTGTGTTTTTTTAACTGTTCATTAAATAAGTTACTTAAAAGACTATTCAATTAAATGACAGCTTTATCAACAAAGAGTAGGCATAATATTGATACTGAATGCAAGAATACAGTTGTGTATGAAGCCATTCTCAGTAATTGTTAATTTATGTAAATCTGAGTCTTTGGGGAAAGAATATTAAGAAAAATTGCTTTTAAAAGAGATACCTTAAAGATCAGATGTCAACATAAGTGGAAAATTCTGCCACAAGTTATCAACGTTCAGTTCTAGCAGCTGCAGTAATTTGAAGAGATAAAGACTGTGAGCTTGTAAATAAAAAAACCTTTCTATTCTTTCTTTCCTAACAACCATGGATTTCACAACAGCAGCAAGTTTTTCAAAGTGCGACTTGCCCAGAAAGGGTCTAGCAAGATCATGATAAAAGCGTAATCAATTTTTTGATTACACTCTTGACCTTTTTCTCCTTTTCTAATATTTATTTTATTCTTAGAATTTCTTTTTATTCTTAGAATAACCATTAAAAAAGAAAAGAAGAAGATTAATAAGGGAAGTTAAGCTACCCTTCCTGCTTCATAGTAAGTTCTGCACTCACAGGAAATTGGACTGACAGATTATTATGGTGCTGCCAGACACCCACATTTTAGGACAGTCAGCAGCTTCTATCTCAAAATAATGTTACACTGGTATGCCCCAGCAATACCATGGTGTTGTCTAAACTGAGTGTTATTGAATAACAGAAATTTCTGTTAAGTTCATAAATATAGAATCTGCTCAGCAGCAACACTGACTCTGGAAGAAACTAGCTAGGTCACAAGAATTTTTTCTTTAGGTTACATCTAAGAAATCTGGAATTAGTTATTTAAAAAAAAAAAAAAAAAAAAAGTCTTCTCTTATCTGAGCCTTTGTCCTACCAGCTATAAAATGGGAATGGAATGGCTAAATTCTGCCAGCTTCTTTTTTTTTTTTTTTTTGAGGGGGGTAAATTTCTCAGGTTCATGTAATTTGACAAGAATTATTAAAAAGCAAGGAGAAAATTCACTATATTTTCTTCAGGGCAGACTGATTTTTGGGCTACAATTACTACTTGGTAGGTCATTAACTGAGTGCTGCCTACATCTATCCTGTACCAAGAGAGTGGAAAATACACATACAGCTTCACAAAGAGATTGAATGATATTGTATAGACAGCCTTAATTTTGCCATGTTGGGGTATATGGCATGTATTATTGATAATGTTTTCTGGTACTCATTCCATGCAATTTGGTATTAGAAATATTCCTAAATATACATATTTGTACAAGCTGATTTGGAAAAATAAAATGCATTAAGATACCAGATCCCCCAAAAAAACTTCTATTTACAGAGAGTGAATCTTGGTCCTTTCCTCTTGTCTCACAATGGGGACCGTGTAACAATTCTTTTGTGCAAGTGTTATATAAGATATATAACACTCTCTCTTCTACAGTTATATGAGATATTGTCACCTCTCTTCTAGGAGATCTTGTCAGGCCAAGATCTGTATTTTTCCCAGTTCTTCTGCCCGATATTAACATACCTCACCCTAACTTGTGTTGAAAAAGAGTCCAGAGAAAAGAAGGAAATTTGCCCAAGACTTCATATACCCTTAAGCTGTGCTCATTCTTCCATAGGTTAGATTTACAAAGAAACACTCAGGGCAAGGATTAGCACCTAGATAGAAAGGGATGGAGAAAATTATCTCAGGCTTTCTTTCACAGCACAATGTCTGTCTGCAGTGGAAAATCACAGCAAAGACAAGGCACCAATGGATTTTATAATGATACAGAATGAATGAATAGTCCACTCCATCACCTAAGGGCCTGAATTTTCATCAGGCCACATTGACTTGATTTTCCAGGAAGATGTCTCTCAGAAGGTCACAGACTGATAAAGAAAAAACATAAGAGCCGCCCCCACCTTCATTGAGGTATGAACCTCTGGAGCTCTCTGGGGATCTGCTGACTCCCCTCCAGGCAGTAATACTTCTCATGACAAGTTTCACACACAGGTTTGTCACATCTGATCATTAAAGCTGATGTGCTCCTGCACTGAGTGGCCAAGGGCTTTGTGCTGACTGCCAAGGCTGAGGCAGGAATGCTTACCAGGACTCACTCTTTCATGCCCTCCCTCCAGCTATGCCCTGCCATGGTAATCCGGGAGAAAAAGTGGAGAGTAGCCCAAATATTTCACAAATGTTTTCTCTCCCCTTTTGCAAATTCATAGATGCAAAGAGAAGCATAATAAAGAAAAGGGAAAAGAAAGATTAGGGTAGAGCTGCGCTGCATAGATGTACATTACAGTGAAATCAAAACACTGCTAAATATTTAGGATTATTTTTTTCCTATGCAATTAGGAGGTTTTAAAGTATCAAAAGCTTCTTCTCTGTTTTTTTTTTTTTTCTTCTCCCCACAGTTATGCATTTTCACTGACACTGCTTTCTGTTCAGTCAGTGAGTATGTTTCAGCAAGTCATAGTCCATTTCATGGCTTCTGTTTTCTTCCTATTACTCTACAATAGTAGTAAATATTTTTTCTTCCTTTCTAATCAGACAATGTCTGGTTCATTACATTAATAACTGAGTACAAGAAAAGGGTCTCTTTAAAATACACTCTTAAAAGTGTAAATAAGGAATCTAGACTAATGAAAAACACAAAGCTAGGAATATAACAGTCACAGAACCGTTTGTTTGTTATAAAGCTCTAAAGCTAGTAATCTCTAAGAGGCTCTCCATGTTAATCACTCTGTTTACAGTTCACAGTCTGTACACCCTAGACAGAATCCTTGATTCATTACAACTTCTTAGAGTGTTACTGAACAATGTGTTTCTTGTCCTTCTGAAACTTAGTGTCCTTCTTTCACACAGATCTGCTTTCCTTTGTGGTGGTGTTAGCACATTGAGAACTGGCTTTATCATTCATACATTACAACAGTCTAAATAACACATAACTCTTCTGCTCATTATTGATCATCTGAGTAAGCTCAAGAACTCTTTTGATCTTACCAGCCTTTCAAAGTTTTGCTAGGCCATTTCAAAGAATTATTTTGATCATAAGCAAGGTGTGAGTTGTCTAAAAGAACTCCTTTCTCACTTAACTACAATTTTGAAATGTCATTAATTCTCCAATTAGGATGCTATTATTTTAATTTTTGTGTGACCTAAGACTGCAGCCATGATAAATAATTGCCAAAGAGACACCACATTTAAAAAACTCCTGCAGGTGACAGCACCAGGTTTTCCTATTTGTCTATGTGGCATTGTGAAAGAGGCAATGGGGAAGGCGTCACTACTGACCTTCAGGAAGCAGCTCTGCAGAATATGTTAGACTTTTTACAAGGCAAAGGATCATTTTTCTTCTGGCAACCACTTTTCTCAATATATCAGTATATCCCAAGCCCTGCTTTCAAGAGTTGAGAGCTGTACCAACATCATAGGCTGACGACTCCTTATTTGAAAAGCATCAAGCACAAAAAAACCCCCAATTCCTACTGGAGCTATGGCAAAGTAGTAACATAAATAATTGTCATTCACTGTGATTCCTCTTTCCCAGGAAGACATAGAAAGAGCCGTGAAAGAGCTGTTATGCTTCCATCTAAGCACTAACAATAAGTATTTGCAGTTCTGAGTCCTCTTCCTCTTAGTAACCTAATTTACTTTGTCTGCTTGAACTGGGGAGGCACTTACATGCAGCAGTGTGGCCTTTGTGCCATGTTGATGCTTCTGTCACCTGAGTCCCATGGTCCGTTTCTGCTTTTTAGACAAGGTGCCTTCAGCATTAACACCAGGATCTCTATAAAAGATCAGTGTCTGTATTTCAGTTTAAGTAACTGAGAAAATTAGATTAAGAGAAGGGAAAGAAAATATATGCCTGAGTGAAAGGACTTTAATTTCAAGGGTGTTTTTTGAGTAACTCACCAGCTGAGAAGAGACCAAATCCCCTCAGAGGTACCTAATACTGACAGTCTGTATGTTGCTTCTCAGCTGGGTGGTTTATAATTTCCCTCCTAGGTGTACTAAATCTAATCAGAGGTAAACTCTATGGTTTCTTGGCTCAGCCAGTCCCCTAGACGTGAAGGGCCTCTAGTGGCTGATGCTTTCCTTCTATTAAAACTAACTCATAACTCAGGCTTTTAAAGTATTAAAACATCTTAATAAATAATGGTGAAAGGTGAACTACAGGGTGCTGATGCTATTCCACTTGTGACAGAGCACTATCGAAGGTCAGAGACTGAGTCGTGCTGCTTAAGACCACCACAGTAACACATGCATCTCCCTTATATATTCTTCCTGTGTCCTTGACATCCCTCAATCACACAGACTTAGAAGACCTTTCTTTTCAGAAAGTTCAAAAAAAAAGAGGCTTTTTCTTTTAACAGTTGACAGTTTCCTAATTGAGTTAGCTTGTGAGAGACATGGTAAGAACGCATTACTTGAACTATGCAGACATTGCTAAAAGACTGCTGAGAGTAGCACTTTATTTCAGTATAGCAGAGAAAGGCAGGATGTAAGAAGTTTGAAGCTGAAATCAGCAAGGCTCAAACTAAAAATAATGCAAGATTAACAGAAAGAACAATTAAACAGTTAAAGAGATAACAGGATATAGAGAATTCCAAGTGGTGGAAAAAACCATCAACACTGATTGACTTTCCACATTAAACCAAGCAGGTCAAGCAGAAGTTAGTTAGGGCTAAGTGTATCATCACTAGGTGAAATTCTCTGATCCATATTTCTAGGACAAAAGAGACTAAATTACTTCCTCTGGACTAAAAATTCATAAGAAAATGGCTAGCATTTTTTGAGATGCAAGATCAATATTAAGAAAAGAGGGAGAAAATGAAAACACAGGGGACACAAAAGAGATAAACCATCTGTTTGAGAAAGGCTTTAGGATGTCATTACTGGATGGTAGACAGTTTTATGCAGTGAAGTGCATTCACTGCTCCTTAAGACAGCCTATAGGACTCACCATCCTAAGATACAAAAGTCAACAAATCTGATGTAAATGTCTTGTAGGTCAAAGTGTAGAAATATAACTCACCTCTTGCCATTATTATTGACATTAAGATAAGAGATAAGGTTGATATATGTTGAGATAAGCTCAGCCTTTCACACATGATGATCTTGACAGCTGCTCTGGGGCAGCCTTTGAATGAGTTACCCAAAAAGTGTATGAAGAAATTACAATCAACAAGAAAACAGTAATTGGCTCTGATAGCCTTGTTTTAAATGTTACCTGATTTGCAAAAGGCTTTTGAGTTGAAAGGTGTATTGGCTATGTAGGTCAAGGTTTTGGTTGTTGTGCCTTCTGTGAGAAACTTCCTCCATTTCCCCCTGATTCAAGGCCAGCTGGCTCCAGGAAAGACATGCCACTGGCCAAGTCTTGGCCCATCACAAATGGTGGTAATGCCCCTGTGATGACATATTTAAGAAATAAAAGAAAAAAATATTTCACAGATGTAATTGCCAGCAGTGAAGAGCAGAGTGAGAACATCTGAGAGGAACAGCCCTGCAGACACCCAAGTCGGTGCAGAAGGAAGGGCAGGAGGTGATCTATGGGACAAAGCTGAGGTTCCCCTGCAGTCCGTGGTGCAGACATGGGGAGGCAGCTGTGGCCCTGCCACCCAGAGATGCAGAGATCCACCTGCAGCCCATGAAGGGAACCCATGCTGGAGCAGGCAAATGCCCGAGAGGAGTCTGTGATCCTGTGAGAGGCCTGTGCTGTTTGGAGCAGGGTCCTGGTAGACCCATGGAGAGAGGAGTCCACACTGTATGACACTTCCTAGTAGGAACTGGGTAACGTGTGACCCCAAGGGACCCACACTGGAGCAGGCTGTGGCAGAAGGTTTGCACCCTGTGGAAAAACAACACACATTGCAGCAGGTTGTGGAGAACTGTTGTCCATGGGAAGGATTCACTCTGAAGAAGTTCATAGAGAACTGTCTCCTGTAGGAGGGACTCCACATTGCAACAGGGAAAGGACTCCTCTCCCTGAGCAGAAGTAGGGACAATATGTGATGAACTGACCACAACACCATTCCCTGTCTCCCTGCACCACTGTGTGGAAGTAGAGCTGGAAGGAAGGAAGGGGTGGGAGGAAGGTGCTTTTAAGGTCTTATTTTATTCTAATTATCCTGGTCCAGTTTTCTTAGTAATAAATCCAAATAATATACCTAATTCTAACCTGTTTTGCCTGTGACAGTATTTGGTGAGTGATCTCTCCACGACCTTATCTCAAATCACAAACTCTTTGTTATATTTTCTCTCCCCTGTTCAGCTGCAGAGGGGAGTGACAGGCCTTGTTGAGGGCCTGGTGTCCAGTCAGGGTCAAAACACTACAAAAGGGCAAGTGAATTTTAACCATTATAACTTGTTTCTGATCTAATGTTTTGGTCATTCCAGTCCACGATTGCTCTTTTCTTCTTAAGAAGAGAAAGATTCCTGTTGAATGCAGGATCCTGTTGAATCCTGTTAAAAACCAGCATATGCATTACAGATGAATAAGGTATTATGGTAGCCATGATGTGAAATCCTGAAGGTTTCAGTAAAATCCTCTTGTTCATAAATACAGTTTCTTTCCAAAAAGAACAATCAAAATGACATAATGGACTTAGATGTATATACATATTTAAATAAATTCTCATTTTCTAATCTGGAAGCTGTTGTGACACTTTTGTCATTTCAGCATGGAAATTTGTCTGTCCTTTTTTACTGAGTGTCTGCTGAATTAGCAGTGTCCTTTATAGAAACTAAATTCCTAGCATGGCTCTTAGTAGGAATGACAGTAATTGGGAGACTATAGGGGGTATAACAGTCCTATACCTATTTCTGTGATTTTAAATGGCTAATGGCTGCTAAGTGCACTTGTTACAGCAAGCCACTCTGGGTTTTCCTTGCAAATGCAAGGAAAATCATGTCCTGTAATAATCTGGTTCCAGGGAAATTGATGTTGCATCTTTAAATTGAACTAGAGGGGTCCAGACAAAAAATACTGGCAGGGCTATAGAAATTGTGTGAGGAAAAACAAACAAAAAAAATTATTTAACCAAGAAGAGAGAGGAAAATAATACAATATTCTTGAAATATTTCAAAGGCAGTAAAATCAGAAATACTTCTCTGTATTTACTGGAAATGTGGTTGGGAACAATGGGTTTATACTTCCACAAACTTCAGACCACAAGAAAAGCTCTAATGGAAGGCTAAAGAAGCATTAGCAATACCAGTCTGTGAATAGGATGGACAGTAACCTGCACAGAATAATCTTGGAGTCACTGATTCTCTTCCTAATTGCAACAGATTCTAGTTCAGAGTTACCCATAACGCACAAGTTAGAAATATGCCCTACAGACGGCATTAGGGACACACTCACATTAAAAACATCACTACTTGCCTCTTTCAACCTTATTTTCACCCTTAGGAGATATTTACAGTATTCCACACTCTAGACCATGGAAAAAGATGTGACTTGCCAGTTGACACTGGAAGGGAACATCCTCAGGGTGCAGTGTTCAACCAGGAGTGCTCTTGTCATGGAGCGAAAGATGCTGTGAAAGATAACCAGTAATTTGCCATTCTTTCAGTCCCTGATCTTTAGGCTAAAATCCCTTTTTTGGGAGGATTTCCATGCTATACATACTTTTTCTGGAACCAGAAAATGAAGCTATAGTGGATGCCTATTTAATTTGTCTTATATCAATATATATAAAGGGACAAGAATATATTTTTCTCTCATTTTGGTAGTCAAACACTTTTTTTTTTTTTTTTATTTCTTTCCTAAACCTGTTTTACTCTCTTATTTTCTTTAGCATTATAACCTCCCACTGAAATGAGAAGTTTGCCTCAGTACCCTTTGCCTATGATCTGAAAGCTTGGAAATTCTGCTTCATCACTGTCAAGGTTTTAAAGCTTTAACCAACTCACTCAATTTTTCCCTTACCCTAAAGGAAGGCACACCCAGAAGGAGCAATTGGAGCCACACAGCTGAAGTACATGATCCAAGTTAGAGATCAGACTATTTATCACATTTTGATATAAAATATGAGCAGAATGTCATAATTTTAAATCTGAGTCACTTTGTAACCTTACTAAAAACTGAGAAAAACAAAGTTGGTGCTGTCTTCAAATGCTCTATTGAAATTTCTATCCAATATTATTATGCTATAGATATTTCTATCTATAGCAACTAATACTCTTTTGTCCAGTATTTCTTGAATTTCTAAGGAGGAGGAGATTAAAATCTTATTTATGTCTTTCACCATCAAACAAACATGTACCATCTGTAGATGTAAATGTAGGGAAGTCTGGGGAATATGCAAAGTTTAATTCAGGGTGAATTAATTCAGGCCCATTTTAATATCACTGGCTCTTTCCCATATGCCAAGCAAAACCAACGAATTTGGTTAAAAATTACAAAGAATGTAATTGGCACAGTTGTCCTGCCCACTATTCATAAAAGCACTCCTGCAAGGCGTTGGAATTTTTTTATGCATCTAGACTCAGGACAAAGGGCTTATGATATGCACCTCACAGTAGTAGCTGTTATTCCAGCTCTCAGCCAACAACAGCAAACATAAATCCGATGAGGAATCTGGGTCATTGCTGGGTTTAGGTAAAAATGAAAAATATCCAATGGAAATAAAAGACTTGAATATTTCATGCACTTAATTGTGTTTCATAGCTGCTGATAATTTCAAAGAAATCAGAGACTTGGAAGCTGCTTGTGAATAAACAACTTAGCCATTGCAAGCCATAGAGCTCTGCATCAGGGGTCCATCTTGTATCAGCAAATCCACCAAAATTTCTGGGCTGAGTTTTCCCTGTAGGGAGCTTTTCCTTTCAAAGCAAGCTCAGACATAAATATTTGCAACAATTATCAAGTTTCTTTAAGGAGAAAATAAGAAACTTTCTTCTTGAGAGATGCCAATTAGCCTGCTAAGTATATAACCCAAGTGTATAATATCAGAAAGTAGATTTGGTGATGGCACCCAGTGTGTTTTATGAGGAAGGGCAGGGACTGATAAACAGTGAATTTCTGCCACTAGAATAGGACAAACAATAGAGGTACCACTGATGATTGCACCTGTATGATGTGGGGAGGTAGCTAAATCACCATGCACCGTAAAAGAAGATCTAGCTTTCTTCTTTTAAACTGATTGATTAAACTGATTTTAAGCTGGAAATGCCTGTGAAGGCCTGGTGTTTGGCAAGACTAGGGTGCTGAGGAATGTTAGAAACAGGAACTGGAAGGGAGCCAAAGCCCAGGAAAGGTTATGATGCTCTTAAAAGACCTGTTGCTACTGAAGGGCTCCTCAAGTACCAAGTGTTGCAATTACTAACAAAAAAATGCATGCAGGAGAATTGTAGCATTTGAAAGGGTTACAGAAGGACATGTATTCTAGTTGTTAATTTTCCAATTAACATCATATTTTAAAATAGATTAGACTTCAGGATCTTCTAGCAACTCTTTCCTGATGATTTACCTATTCCTCTAATTAATACAAGTTTAAGGAAGGTACTTACTAATCCTGCTAAATGAAACAGCGCATGACTAACATACACTGCATTTTCTGTAATAATCAGATGATAAACCCTTCATTTCCTACCTAATTAAGATCATCCAGGTAGCCTGGTTTTCCCAACCAAAGATTTCTCTGTTGCAATACCATCTGTTCCATATGAGGCAGGGGAGGTGGGTGCATTATGGACACAAGATTTCAACCTCTTTTGAGCTGGGACCTATATTTTTATGCACTGTAAAAGTCTGACAAAATACTGACCAGCTAACAAAATAATGTCATCATAGTGAAATGTAAGTCTCCAAATTCATTTATTGGTTCTTTCTTCTCTCCCCTGATTTGTTTATTGCATGCAGATAGCATGCTTTACTATGTACAAAGTTTGTTTAGACAATCCCTTTTTCTTTCCTTCTGGCTTAGCTGCCCTTTTTTAGATGTAAACATTGGCCTACTTCATACATTTTGACCCTAAAAGCCCCAAACTGAGTGAATTTCACCAATATGGGGTGAAAACAATGAATCATTATGTAGCTATAGATCCAGTGTGAAAGACTGGATTATTTATATATGACTTTTTCAGAGGTCAGCTGGAAATAAGATATCAGACAAATGTTGCCAGGTACGAAAGCTGCTACTCAACCCATTTCTATCTCAAATGGCATGAAGACTTCCTTGCTCCTTCAGGAGAACCATGAAATAGAAGTATGAGAAGGCTGGCCAGATGTGGCACAGAGCCTGTCATGGTCAAGTGGCAAGGGGCTCACTTTCTATCACTGGATCCTTAATGGTCTCTGCACACATCCAATCTCTCCTCTTGGGAAAATATCCACTATTTCACAAGCTTCCATTTCACTCTCAAACCTGTCCAAGTGGTCCTCAGTCGTACAACAGTTGTTTTTGTAAGGAAGTGCTCAGAATAGCAAAAATCAGTGCCAAACATTCCTCTATAACACTATAGGAGTGTAAACTGACATCTACAGGATCCTAAATGCTCACAAGCTGTAAAATCTATTAAAAGAACTCATTGTATTGTCACAACCAAAAAAAAACCCTCCACACAACTGAGTGCTAGAAGTGTTAGACACTGACCTTTAATTACATTCTTTGATTACATTTCTTCTGCTCTCTAATACAGCTTCAAAACCTCTTTTCCTTGTGCTCTCCTGCTAAATGCTGCTTTGGGTGTTTGCCATTTTCAGCCAGTAATATGTGAGCCAAGTGCTCCCCTCTCTGCCTCCTTCATCTGGTAGCTTTTGTACTAAAAATCAGCATTCTCTGATAACTCCCCAATGCATTTACTTTCTGCATCTCTGTGCACCATGTGGAACACAAACAAGGCACCATACCCTACATGAATGGAAGATCTGGCTGTCCACCAAATGTTTAGTTCTGCAAAAGAGCATTTGGAGCAGTTCTGAATAAGATTTCCAGCTAGTGAAGGCACTTTAAGGTTGCATGTTGTGGGTCCTCTCCCAGCTTGTGATCAATACATTTCAATAATTTAAGGCTTGCTGAAAAAAAAAAAAAATCACCTGTAGGTTATGTGCTGCTTCCTTGACTTGTGAAGACAACATAAGCATTCCAATGTATTGGCACAATAGCAGTGAAATCTGACATTCTAGTTATGCCTGAAATATTGTATACGACATGCTTTGCTAAAAGAAATAGCTTGATTTAGAGACTGGTTTTACTAAGTCTACTTAAAATAGACAGTATTTTAATAGACAGACAATAGACAATAGACAGTTTCTCAAGGAGCATTTTTATCAGAAAATCAGGAAAAGATTTTTAATTTGTCTATGTCTTTCTTGCCTAGCTTCAACTACAACATAAATTAACAAAATACATTTTTTTTAGTTAATTATTCAAAATATTAATTGTCTAATTCACAGGAGGAGCAATAGAAAGACAAAGTGCTAGCCTGGCACTTCTGACATATAGCTTTATACTCCTGTTTTGCTATGCACCTCCTTCTACAGTTTGGTAAGTCACATTCAGCCTTGTCTTTGCATCAAAAATAAAAAAGAATTAACATAATATCTTTATCTTTGATGTTGTTATTTTGTGTTTTGAGGGTTTGTTTTGTTTTTTTTAATATTAAAATACAACAAAATGCATAAACTGCTCAGGACATTTTAATAGAATATGCAGTTCAAAACATAAATTTAGTGTTTTCAGACTAGAGTATTGATATATTCATGCTTTATTTCATTGTCCACAGAGGAGAAATATGATCTCCCTTTGTTGCTTTGTTATGAGAGCACTGAAAATTCACACTGTGACTACCATCTTAGAGAAACAACCTGCAACAATAGACTGAAGGCGCCCTGGACAGGGTAAGAGGCAGGAATGTGAGCACTCCAGTTACAACAGAAACCTCCTTTCCCCTGAAAAGATGAAGCACTGAGCAAACCAAGACTCTTCACATGAGTGAAAGCTGTCTTAAACAAAGTCAATTGTGTTGTCAGCTTCTCCTGCCATCCAGAGAGATAAGAGCAAGGTTGAGAAGTAGGCCCATGTGAACCAATTCACGTTGAGCAAGGCCAGGTACAAGGTGCTGCACCAGGATCGGGGCAATTGCTGGTATCAAGATAGATTGGGGGAAGAAGGGAGTGAGAGCAGCTCCACAGAAAAGGACTTGAAGGACACTTCAAGTGTCCTTGAATTGGTAGATGAAAAACTGGATATGACTTGGCTATGTGCACTCAAAGGACAGAAAGTCAACTGCATCTTAGTTTGCATCCAGAGCAGTGTGGCCAGCAGGGAAAGGGAGGGGATTCTGCCCCTCAGCTCTGCTCTGCTGGGACCCCACCTGCAGGGCTGCATCAGCTCTGGGGTCACAACATAGGAACGACATGCACCTGTTGGAGTAAGTCCAGAGAAGACCATAAATATAATAAGAGGGAAGAAGAATCTCTTCTAGAAGCAAAGCTTGAGAGTGCTGGGATTATTCAGCCTGGAAAAGAGAAGGCTTGGAAGCCCTATTAAAGTCTCTCATTACTTATAGGAGACTGCTAAGAAAGCTGCAGACTCACTTTTTATTAAAGCCTGTTGTGGTAGGACAGTGATGCCTTAGGCCTTAGCTTTCATATTTTTCAGATTCTGTACTGCTTTAATTTGTAGTTCTGAGCTTCATATTAAGGGATGGTAAGCTCTCTTCATAGAGTAGCTAGACAAAACAATTCCTTTTCTACCTTGGGACCAAGGGCAACTGACCCAAAATTCAGGCCCAAGAGTATAAACAACATGGAGAGAAGAGAGAAAAACAAGAAGGATGGGACTTCATAACCTAAAGCTATAATTGGACAATTAACTCCAAATGCAAATGGACCAGAACTTGTAAAAGTAAGAGATGCCATGACTGGCTGTGCATTTTATGACCATTTTGGGTTAATCTTGTGTGTAGCCTGTCTGGGCTCTTGTACTGCCCAAGGTGGATCCACTGAGGCCTTTAATTAAATACCTACTTTATTCTTTAACTCTGTCTAGCCTCTGTTCTAGGTCAGGCTTCACAAGGCATCAACAGAGTGTAATAGTTTTGAACTAAAGAGAGTAGATTTGGACTAGGATATTAGGAAGACATTTTTCATTATGAGAGTGATGAAACACCCTCAATGGTACATTGCCCAGAAAGGTGTTAGATGCCTGGAAGTGTTAAGGATCAGGTTGGTCTAGGCTCTGAGTAACCTGATGTGTTTGAAGATTCTCCAGCTTATTCCAGGGGGGTCGGACTAAACAACTTTTAAAGGTTACTTCCAATACAAATTGCTTTATGATTCTGTGCCTAACTACTACCCTGCCGCAATGCACAATTAGAAAAATACTTTTGGATTCAACATCTGTCACAGTTTTGGAGACAGACCAGTGACAAGACACACTGAATTCGTGCAGCAACAGTTCACTTTATTGAGATCTTACGTCCTTATATACCGAAGGAGCCCATGAGGTTAGTCCTCACTGGCTGAGCCAGTCACTTCCTGGTCAGCCAGCCAAGAGGAGTCCCCTTGGCCAGGGCCTGCTCTCTCCGGTCAAATTATATAAGTCAGGTAATCATGTAATTGATCACATATTTCCCTTATACATTTGTAATTATTTATACTTTTAACCCTAGAGGCCACCACAAATATCATAATGTCGAGACAACTAATCATGATGCTGCACAGTGTGAAAAAGAGACACTGTTCTTGCAACTCCCAGCTAGTCTGGGAAAACTCTCAGAATTACCATTCAGAGCATACTGCCATGTTAAGGCAACTTTTCTGTCTGACCGTCCAGGAACCACTCTAGCTCCCTACACACCCTGCTCTCACACTGTCAGACAAAGTTTTGTCACTCAACCCCAGCTTTCCCATAGCAAAGTCTCATATGCCTGGATTCTTAGAGTAATTTAACCATGGTGCAACAGCAGCATAACATCTCAAGCTGATATTTCCAAGGAGGAGCCCTGAAGAAAGGAAACTCTAAGCTTTTATTGCCATCACAGTCTAAGTGTGTGACAATCTGGGGTTATTGGCTCCTGCTGTGCCTCTAGGTGTCCAGTCACCCAGCTGGTTCCACAAATCCCCATGCCCTTTGCTCTGCAAAGGGTCACTACCAGTTCACTACCCCTTTCCCCAGGCTTCTGCCCCCAGAGCTCAATCTGCAGCCCATACTGCAGCTGCACACTGAGCTACCTGCATTAGACATATTCCACAACATGGCAATATTGATGCAAGAATAAAACCAGTAGTGTTTAAGCTCAAAGTTAAATTTGTATTTCCCTCACAGCGAGATTCATTGATTTCAAACCTCTAGGCTTAACCTTGTGAACAGAAAGTGCTGTTGGTTGTAAGTACCATTCAGACTGCTAAAAAGTTTTTGTCTTCTGACAACTAGGCTTTGGAAGAAGGCAACAGATAAACCAGTTTTAATACTTATAACCCTCCTGCTAGGTGCTGCTGGTAGTTAAGAAAATCTGCTTCCCACTTCCCACAATCTCATTTAGGTGCTAGAAAGTCTTATACCCAGTTCCTTTGAAATATGGTAAAAACAATTTCATTGTGTCTTTGATTTTTCTTAGTATTATCAAGATAATCAACTTATGTACTTGGGTTCAACAGTAAAAGCAATCAAGCTATTCTGGAACAGTCACTGATGTAGCCTGTATCTTTCTCTCTGTGCTTCCTTCATTACACATAGTCTATACTGAAGACAAATAGAAAGCTTATTTTATGTTTATCCTCATGCAGGGTACACACTAATACTGTGAACACAAACACTATCTTGTCTTAAAGGTTATGAGTCACTCCTGCGTCAAAAGAAGAAAAAAACCCATGTATTAGCACATTCTGAGAAACAAAGCACTTTAGAAATTTTTAGACTAGGATTTAGATGCAACCAGAAGTATTTTTCTTTTTTCTCCAAGGTTCACTTGCCCAAGGAAAATATTACAATCAATCTTTTCTTTCTCAAACTTTTTATCATAGATGTAACCCAATCTACCTGAGAGTGCACATCAGTACATTGCTAAACGTCCCCCCAAAAAAACAAGCCACTCACCCTCTTTCTATAGCAGACACCATCTTCCAACTTACCTGCTCACCAGCTCTCTTTCTCTATATGCTTACTTTGCATGCATGTAATAATTATTAAGTTGTTAATTGAAAAACATCAGTTGTGCTAATTGACAAACATATAAAATGTCCTTAATAGGCACTATATAGAATTATTATATTGGAGGCATCCTGGTGGGTAAGTCTGTGTTACTGTTAAACTTTATATCAGCTCTGTATTTAATCAAGACTATTTATCCCTTAATAAATAAACAAACTAATTTTATTAAAAACTGCGGTTTTAAAAGACAGATCTGTATGTTTCAGCAGACAATCAGTAAAGAACACAGGTGAGCTTAGCAAGCCCAGGAATAGTACCTGCCTGAGCTGTCTTCTCAGGACAGTGCCATGTGGCAGCAGGCCAAGCACGCTTGCAATTTAATCTTTAATGCTTACACAGAGAATTCCTTGACTTAAATTATGTACTACATTTAAGAGACTCAAAGGAGCAAGAGGTTTGCATGGATGAAAAAGGAGCTCCTGTCAAAGCTCAGGGATATATATGAAGGGGAAGCAGGAACAGACCACCTGAAGATGAATATAGGGATATGTTCAGAGTATGCAGAAATGCAATGAAGACCCAGACCAGTCTGAAATTAAATCTGGCAAAGAATATCAAGGATCACAAGTAGGGTTTATTCAAATAGAATTGTAGAGTGGTTTGGGTTAGATGGGACCTTAAAGAACATCTAGTTCCAACCCTCCTGCTATGCGCAGGGATATCTTCCACTAGACCAGGCTGGTGAAAGTCTCATCTATCCTTGTCTGAACACTCCCAAGGATGGGACATCCACAGCTTCTCTCAGCAATGTGTTCCTGTCCATCACCACCCTTGCAGTGAAAAATTTCTTTCTAATATCCAATATAAGCTGACCTCTTTCACTTTAAAGCCATTCCCCCTTGTTCTGTCACTACATGACCTTGTAAAATACCACTTGCCGTCTTCATTGTATGTTCCCATCAAGTACTGGAAGGTTACAATTGGATCACACTGAAGCTTTCTCTTTTCCAGGCTGAACAACTACAACTTTCAGTCTTTCCTCATAGGAGAATTGTTCTATCCCTCTGGGTTTTTTTCAGGCCCTCATCTAGACCTGCTCCAACAGGTCCCTGTCCTTCCTGTGCTGTGGACCCCAGAGCTGATGCAGCCCTGCAGGTGGGGTCTCACCAGAGCAGAGCAGAGGGGCAGAATGCCCTCCCTTGCCCTGCTGGTCACACTGCTTTGGATGGAACCTTTTTTAAATATGGGTACAATGTTCCCCTTTTCCAGTCACCTGGGACTTCACCATTGGACTCTCATGAATTTTCAGATATGAGGAATGGCATGGCACCTATAGCTGCTCTTTCTCTCAGGACTCTGGCATCCATCTCACCAGGTCCCATTGACTTATGTACATTCAGGTTCTTCAGGTGGTCACCAATCTGATATTTACTTACAGTGGGAGAGACTTTGCTCCCCAGGTCCCCATCCTATTCCATCCACATGAGAACTGTGGGAAGAGAAGCTATCACTGAAGTCCAAGGCAAAAATATTGTTGAGTATCTCAGCCTTTTCCTCATCCTTGTTACCAGTTTTACAGCTTTGTTCTACAGGGGCCATTACTCCTTCTTTGACCTTCCTTTTCTGGTTAACATACCCATAGGAGCTCTTCTTGGTGCTCTTGGTGTTCCTCGCCAAGTTCAGCTCCAGCTTTGCCTTGGTCTTTCTGACCCCATCCCTATACAATTTTACCTCATGTCTATACTTTTTCCAGGACATTTGTCCTAGCTTCAATGGCTGTGCATTTGCTTCTTTCCTTTCAGTTTCTCCACCAGGTCCCTACTCAGCCATGCTCTCTTTCTTTCCTTGCTCAATTTGTTCCTGGGGATTGTTAACTCTTGTACTCTGTGGAAGATTTCCTTAAGGATTGTCAGCTCTGTTGCACTCCCTTGTGTCTGAGGGCAATGTCCCAAGAGATCCCACTGACTATCTCCCTGGAAAGCTGGAAACCCACTTTCCTAAGGTTCAAGGACCTAATTTTACACCTCACCTGACTCATATCCCTCAGGACTGCAGACTCCACCAGAGCATGATCACTGCAGCCCAGGCTGCCTCCAGTCTCGATGTCCCCAGTGCATTCACTGGCACTGGTGACCCTCAGCACTGGCACTTCAACCCCCCCAGCAGAGCCATCTATTACCTGGGTCAGGAAGTTGTGCTCCATGCATTCCAGCCATCCCCTGGGCTGTCTGCAGCTCACAATGCTTCTTTTTTAGCAGATGTTGGGGTAGTTGAAGTCCCCCAGCAGGACAAGGGCCTGTGAACAGGATGCCCCTGTCACTGGAGCAGGAATGCTTCATCCATAGGCTCCCCTTGGGCAGGCAGGCCATAGGGGGTGCTGACCACAAGGTTCCCTTTTTTACCTTGGTCTCTGATTCTTACCACAGGCTTTCAATCTGCTCATAGATGTTCTTTAGACACAATTTTCCACACTCAATCCCACTCTTCATGTAGAGGGCAAGCCTTCTGCCTCTCTGTCTGGATCTGGTTATTAAAATTCTTAGAAATGCCTCTACCCGAATTAAGGTGCAAATGAGACCATATGCTAGTGACAATAGTATGGGTTTTATTTGATAGCAAACATGAGAGAGAGGGAGAGGAAGGAAGAAAGGAAGGAAGGGAGGGAGGAAGGGAGGGAGGAAGGGAGGGAGGGAGGGAGGGAGGGAGGGAGGGAGGGAGGGAGGGAGGAAGGAAGGAAGGAAGGAAGGAAGGAAGGAAGGAAGGAAGGAAGGAAGGAAGGAAGGAAGGAAGGAAGGAAGGAAGGAAGGAAGGAAGGAAGGAAGGAAGGAAGGAAGGAAGGAAGGAAGGAAGGAAGGAAGGAAGGAAGGAAGGAAGGAAGGAAGGAAGGAAGGAAGGAAGGAAGGAAGGAAGGAAGGAAGGAAGGAAGGAAGGAAGGAAGGAAGGAAGGAAGGAAGGAAGGAAGGAAGGAAGGAAGGAAGGAAGGAAGGAAGGAAGGAAGGAAGGAAGGAAGGAAGGAAGGAAGGAAGGAAGGAAGGAAGGAAGGAAGGAAGGAAGGAAGGAAGGAAGGAAGGAAGGAAGGAAGGAAGGAAGGAAGGAAGGAAGGAAGGAAGGAAGGAAGGAAGGAAGGAAGGAAGGAAGGAAGGAAGGAAGGAAGGAAGGAAGGAAGGAAGGAAGGAAAAGAAAAAATATGTGGGATGCGGGAGGAGACAGAAAGGGATCGACAGAGACAGAATAAGGAAAATATCACCACTCCATGAATCCCCATGATGCTCCATTAATTCTCTCCAGCTGGTCTTCTTGGTGATGAAGGTCCTCCTACAAAAAGCATAGAATCTGATGGGTTAATATACACTCAGGCCAGGTAGGAAAATCTAGGCACCACCCTGGGGGGGCAAGGGATTTTGCCCTTGTCTCTTACAACAGACCGTGGGTTTGTTGCATCATGAGAGTCTTGTGGTGCAAGGCCTCAGGAATCACTCTGAGGGCACTTTGGGGACCCTTTGATGGATTAAGACAACCCCTCATCTTCCCCTCAATGTCCTGTGGATGTGGCTTTCCCAGGACTGGGCGTTCCATAGCAGTTTGTGTAAGGGAGGATGGGTTCAAAGTCCCTAAGCAGAGGTTACAATGCACTGAAACTTCCTCCCCCCTGCCTCATCTGGGGGGAAATCTGTGCAAACCTGCTCCCAGCAAATGGGTCTCTACATCCTCCCTTACCCTGAAGCAAGCCAAAGCTGATTCTTAGCATGGCTGCTGGGTTTGACTCACATTCTTGTCCTTGTTTATTTGTTTGTTTCAGGTGGTGGAAGAATGTGTTTTCCCCTTGTCTAATCTCAGCAGTTTGACTTTCAGTCCAAAGTCCCAGTCAGGTATCTTCAGGGAGGCTTCTTTGGTTGTAGCTTCTTCAAACATTTTTCATTATAATGAGCAAAATTTTTTATCAATGTTTGTGGCATGAACCATTTCAGTCTCTGAAACTCTCCTTCCTCTCCTATCTCTTCTGAACAGCCTGTACTCATTGATAGTCATATTCCAGTGATGGGACTCATCCCACCAGGTTTCAGTAATGGCAAGAAGATCGTAGCTTTCTAGCAACATAATGTCTTCCAGATTGGACTGGCAACTGCACCTCAGCTGGGCTTCTCAACCTCAGCTGAGCTGTCGCCTTCCTAGAGGAACATCTCTTAATCCCTTTGATATGTTCCCTGATCTTCCCCTGTTGGCTTCTGTCCTCGGGAGTCCTTGGCTCATCTCCATAAGTGTGTTCCAGTGTGGCCAGCAAATTTCAGAGTCACTGACAGAGGAACACCACTAGCACCCTGTCTCTCTAACTTTTGCATGTCATCCCACAGACTCCCAGGGACAAGTCTGATATTGTCTCTCTCCCCCATAAAACCTGATCTAAAGCTCTGCCACTGAGCCCTGCTAGTTTCTGAGTAGACTCTCCTCTTTTAATGAATAAAGCGTGTTCAGTCTGAAAAGCAACATGCACAGTGCTACATAGAGCATTCCACTGTTAAAAAAACCCAAAATTTTTCCAGTTACACCAGCCACAGACCCATTTATTAATAGATTCAGCTCATCTGTTTCTTTCTGTGTAGCTGCCTACACCATTTAGTCAAACTTGACATCTGTAAGTCAAGTTCTACAGGCCCTAATGGAATGCATTCAGGTGTGTCATTGCTAGGCCACTCTCAATCATCATTGAAAGGTCACAGCAGTCCGGAGATGTGCCTGAAGATTATGAGAAAGAAAATGTCACCTCAGTTTTAAACAATGGCGGACAGAGGACCCAGGATACTACTGGCTAGTCAGTCTCACCTAAGTCACAGGAAAGTGATGGAATGGTTCATAGCAGCCATCTCTAAGCTCAGGGAAGACAGGAAGGGGGTCAGGAACAGTCCACCTGAACTTGAAGGAGCCCTTCTTTACTGTGAGGGTGGATAGATTGCCCCAAGGGGCTGTCTCCTTCCCTGTAGATACTCAAAAGCCATCTGGACACATTTCTGAGTCATGTTCTCTGGGGGACTCCATTTGAGAAGGGAGGTTGGACCAGATGACCTGCAGTAGTCCCTTCCAACCTTGCCCCTTCTGTGAGTATTTACAGAGAGAACAGAGTACCTGTGTTTTACATACTGAATTTCTGGACCATCATCTAAACCACCTTTTCTTACTGCAAATTACATCAGAAAAGTATGTATATTTCTTCTTTCTTAGAAGCACGATAGTCTTCAGTGATAAGACATTGATTGTTTTTAAACCTGTTTTGTTTCTTATTTCTCTGGAGCAGCAATCTATTGAACATCACTAACAGCCATGCAAAATAGGGGGAATGCTGTTACCAGGAGGGTGTTTGATGAGTGGAAACTGTTTGTGCTGTTGAGCTTTTATCACTTTCAATTGTGATTGATAACAGATAAAATTGTGAAGGAAAGAGCTGAGAAAACAAGCTGGGAAATGTTATTTTAAAATGCAGATGTTAAACAATGTGAAGCCTGATAATGAACATTGTGCAATTAATATTAGTGTGTATCTCCTAACAACAGGTTCTTATGTCAGTGTCCAAATGTTTGCCTGCTAAAAATAGTCACTGTTCTGCCTTAGCTCTCTTATAACAAAAAGGATGATTACTATATTTTTACTTTTCCCTCCTACCACTGATGGAGCAGCAAATTTCCTTCACAGGCATGCCATCTTGACTGCCTCTGTGCTGATTGCTTCAGGGAGGGAAAGATGGGGTGGCAGTTCCCAGAAGGTCCTAGCAAATGGGAATCACTGAGCTCATCCTCCCAGGAAAGAGGTACTTAGTAGGTCTGTCATGCTGAGATAAGTAGAATTTTCTCTAAAATGGCATAACTTCTGCTGCTAGTTTTTGATCACAAAGAAATAATTTTAAAAAATAAAACCAAAACCCAAGCAGATGGTTAGGCTCCATTCCTCATTCTCATTTAAAATCCACCTCAATAAACAGGACTGCACACATCAAACTGTGATTATCTTCTCAGATAACAACTTTTTAATAACATGCATTGAAACTGCTCTGTTTTGGCAAACAAGGGTCATTGAGTGAACATTGCAAGTTTATGTTAGTCAATGTTTCCCAAAGTGCTTGAGAACACTGGTGAAAAAAAGCTGTTTAAGGTCATTACATGCAGGAAGAGTTGTTGTGACTGCTGTGATTGCATTGGACCCAGATTAAAAGGTAATCCCTTTTAATGCCACCTACTTTCACATGGAGACTTCAGACATGGGGACCCTTAGTCCACCACCCCTCTCCATCTGTGCTGTGTCTTCCTGATGCCAATATTCAAATATTGTGTCATGTCCTCTAAATCTTGCATGTATTTTTTCCTCCTGGTATATGTTAAACCATATGAGATCTATTGGAGCACCAAATACGTTCAGACAGACAGATATTTAAAACAGAACTAGAAGTTAGCCCTGCTACTATCTTCCACGTATTAAGAAACGTAAGTGTGGTCAATTATGAGTCAAAAGTACAGCTGTAACATTATGCTACACTTTTTAATGCTGATGATTCTAAACATTTCCTTTAGTATTCCTTTAGTATTTCCTTTAGTATTCCACATAATCATTATTGACTAAGAAAAGGCAATAAACTAGTACATTGCTTTGGCAATAATCAGTCACCATTTACATAATTCATGTGAAGAGATGGATAATATCAACTGAACTCTTAGAGGCACTACAATTAGAAACATATCTGATCCATGGTACTGGGACTATTAATTACATGAGAATGAGCCACTTGTTGAGAGTAGGAATATACCTTCATCCCTCAGCCCTGCCAGCCAAGTAGCTGGAAGGCAACTACCTGCTGCAGGGGGGTAGCACAACAGGTTCTGCCTCTCAGTTCAATGAATATATAGAGGTAGATCTGAGAAAAAGTTAGAAAAAAAGGTATTTATTCATGCCTTGAAATGGATTTGAACTCAGGGAGGTAAAGACAATAGTTTGACTACTGTTAGTCATGAATAAGTGATCTAGGTAGCTTAAAGAATCACTGGCAAAGGTGTCAGCGAAAGGAGGCTTAATAAAGTTTTAAGAGCTGTGTTGAAGTTTGATGGAAATTTTCACTGTATTACTTCACAGATTAAGAACACAGGCAAAACGGAAGTAGAATCAATTTAGAACAATTTTCACAGAGACCAGGAATGAAAAGGCTGAGGGTAAACTAGGGATTTAGCAGCACTTAATCATTGACTAATTTAACATTTATGAAAAGATTCAACAGGATTTACTATAAGCATAGCAGTAATGATAAAAATCTTAGATTATGATAATCATACTAGACTCACCATCTGGCATTTAAACCAATTCACACATGCATGCACACAGACACAGAGAGATATGTATGTAAAAAATTCCCATCAATTTTAGGAAATACTTACCTGTGCATTTCTCAATAGGCAAGGATTGAGCTTTGAGGACTGGGGAAGTGTCAGACCAGGTCTCATCAGCTTTTGGCAACAGTCCTCAGAGTATCACAACACTGAGCTGTAAGATCTGAGAGGCACCCCAAAAAAGATGAGTCCTTATCTTACAGTCCTCTGTAGCCCAAGAGAGCTGAAGCTGCCTACAAGGTTGTGAGATGATTGGCTTTAGTCATCAATCAATCTGTAACCTGGCTGCAATCCAAGCCAAAAATTTTACTCAGAAGTCAAATAACAGTAACATTGTCCCACTCAGGCTACCATTCAGACAAAAGTAACATTCCAAGGCTATCTGTTGGAAAAGGGGAGCCCATTAGGCAGCAGAAGTTCCAGGGAATAGATAGCTTCTGATGAGCTCAAGGAGAGCTACATGTCAAGGTGCTTGTGAGGCCTTCCCTGATTAATAGCTCTAAACCAGAGAGGGCCTCACAAGCAGTCCTGACATCACAGAGTTGGGCAGAAGAAGCACGGCCACATCATAGGAATATTTTTTTATTTTGAGGATTCCCTAAGGCATTTCTCCAGTCCTGGACGGACAGTTGTTCATGTATCTGTGCTTCACAGCGTGGAGAAACATTGGGCTCCATTTTGGAAATAGGAATCTGAAAGTACTCAAGCTTTACTTAAGCTGCCTGCCTTCCTTTCTGTTTCTTGGAGCCAGAGAGGGAAAATGAAGTCTGGCTCTCTTACTCAGAGGCAAGTGCTGAGAAATAGAAATTTCTAGCATCCTCACCTTGAATGTACCTATGATTTCTGATGAACTGCAGAAGGGGAGTGCGGTCTAACAGAAGTGCTTAACATCTCTTTGGAATGAATAATGGCAAGACAGTTTTTAGAAAATTACTATAGCTCTGTTCTGTGCACTTAGTCCTAGGAGGAAAAAATAAAAAAGTATATTAATCACATTGATGGGAGAGAAAATATTGGTTCACATTTGCTGTTATGGTTTTCAAAAGAATTTGTATGTTCTTTGGAGCTGAGCACAGATTAAATTCTTGTGCCTGGGTGAGTTTATGCAAACATAGAGTTTTGTGGCATGCTTTAATGGCTTTTTAGTTACATATAAAGGCTAATGTTAATGCTGAGCTTTTAAATGGTAGCTGGATGCATTTATGATGAATGTAGGACTTGTTGGGAAATAGAATTGCCAAGCTTCATGCATCTAGAGCTGGAGGTAAAGTATCATACATTCCTCTCAGGAAATACTTAAAAGACAGGGCAGATCAGCTGATATTGAAGCCATTAAGTCCAATATGGGAGATTATTGTTAGGAGGGAATCTGCAGAAAAATCAGTATGAATAACTCTCTTGGGGAGTGGGAATTACTCTTATGGAGATTTTCATACCCCAAAAGGGTGGGAGTAAAAATTACAAGTATTTACCTTTAGCTAAAAACCACAAGCAGAATATCTTGTAATTATTTTCTTTTATTTCCTTTTGCATTATGAATTTTTTATATTTTTCTGCAAAAGCATTTTTCAATGTGCTTTATGCAGGCTCTTGGGAACTGCTGGCCACAGCCTGTTGAGGGAATGAACTAGGAGGGAATGGAGCTGTGAGGAACCAACTGAACTGTGCCAAAGTACATCAGTTCACTTGCAAGGAGAGGATGGGGGTGGGTTATACCTGTGAACCTGGAAGAAGCAACGCCTGAAGGAAAGATCAGAAGTTTACCTGGTCTGGAGCTCAAAACAGCTATGGAAAGAATTATCATTATTATTATGTTATTCCTGACTCGTACTGTTTGAAATAGGGTTCTGTTTAATGATAAAAAAGAATATTTTTCACTCAGCAAGATCTGTCACATCCCTTCACTGCTCAGCAAATGAACTCTGCCAATGTTAAATCCAAACAGTGAGAAGTTTCATGATTAATTCTTTTATACCCTCCATGTCTGGTGAGCTGTGCCCCAGTTGCACTGCACACACTCTCTGGCCCTGGTGCAACGTATCTTAAATGTCCTGAGCAGATTGGTCAACATAACTTTGCAGGCATAAAGATTTCTCAATAGTTTCAGAGGAAAATACTGGTTTAAGTCACAAACACACAAAATTAAAAAGTCACAAAGTACACAACAAAATGAAACTATAGATAGGCACCTTTGAACTTTTATTTCTGAAAGAAATTGTCTTTTGTAGTACCTAAGGAAAGACCTATTCATAATTTCTCATAAGATCATAAAGCAGATGACAGATTTTTTTACCCCGTGGCTAATTTGAACATTAAAAAATCAAAATTGTTAAGAGAAAATGAAGCTGGTGAGCATTGTCATAACTGTTATCTGGAGAGTCCAGTTCCTCAGCCTGTTGCTGCTCACTGAGGTGTACCCCCTCTCTCATCATAATCTTCTCCTTCTAAATCCATTGTAATTCAGTAAATGCTGGTTTGTACAGCATGACAGGAGGACTGTTGAAACTATTGTTCCTTCTCAAGGAGCAGTGACTGAGAAATAAGTTAGGACTTACTTCAGACAAGATGACTGATCACCCATTTGATCCCAAATTTAAAATGCATGTGGCTTAGTCTTTGGCATCAAGATCTTGCAAAGCAACAACTTCTGATACAGTGTCTCGTCTGTATTCATTGCATTGTTTTGTTTTTTCCATTGACTATACTATTTGTTACTTACCATAAGCTTAATTTGCTGTTTGTTCTCTTCTGTTTCCTCATGCTTGAAAAGTCAGCTCTGATCTTTCTTTCAAGACTCTTCTGAATGTTACTTTCTCTTCAGTAAAAGATGGTGGTTCTTTTCAAACTTTATCCCAGAGCAAAGTGAACAGAATTAATGAAAGTGTAAGAAATCCCAAGGCTGTTGGGAAAGGTTTAGGCTGCAGAAGATGGTTTGAGAGCTGCCTAAGTGGCTGAGTCATGGAGGCCATCTTAACCTTAGAAATCAGTGAAGTATAAAACACGCAACTAAAAATCATAAGAGAGACACAGTGACAGAACAGAAGGGATTGGAAGGGAGTACTGGACTCCACCTTATTAACAGCCTCCTTTCAGGCAGTTGTAGAGGGCAGAGCCCTGATCCTCCACTTCTCAACATCCTCAACTCCCTCAGGTGTTTCTCGTAAGACATGATCTCTAGGTGCTGTATGAGCCTTGTTGTCCCTCTCTGGACATGGTCCAGCCCTTCAAAGTCCTTTTTTGAGGCGAGGGGTCCAGAGCTGAACACAGGACTCTGAAGTGTGGCCTCACCAGTGCCCAGTACAGGGGGACAATCCCTGCCCTGGTCCTGCTGGCCACACCATTGCTGATCCAGGCCAGGATGCCATTGGCTTTCTTGGTCGCCTGGGCACACCCTGGCTCATGTTCAGCTGCTGTCACCAGCACCCCCAGGTCCCTTGCTGCTGGACTCTCAAGCCACTCCTCCTCAAGCCTGTAAGCCTGCATGGAGTTTGAAAACATTTGTTCCAACCACATATGAACTTTTTAAAGCACTCTACCATACTTAAGAATAACACTCACCACATTATTTCCTTTTAGATGACCTTCTTCTGTTTTCCTGCAAAGCACATACAGGTGTGAACTGTTTGTCTTACTGCTGAAAGAATAGGAACCAGAGTTTCTCATGACTGCTCACTGCCTCTCAAAACCAAGACTGCACTTCTAGAAGCAGCCATGTATCCTTAACTACCACACATCTAACCAGATGCACTATCACCAAGAAGCCCAAGGGCAGTAAAACAAAATTCTGATTTTTTAAAATTGGATATATTTTATGTGTGTATTGGATTATTTCCTTCATACATCTAATTTATCAATTGGATATTACTTTGAATGCTGATCATGCCCCTCTGTCACTACTTGACAGATAAGTAAATACTCCTTGTCTCTTTAAGTCAGGAGCTGGCTGATTCTATGAGTCTTAAATCTGTCAGTTAACGCTAACAGTAATGAGATAACTCAGAAAAAAAATCAGGAAACTTCTAGTGGCAAAATCTCTGCCATGAGAATCTAAATATATAAACCAGACAAGGGAGAAGTAATATTGAACTGACATATCTACAAAGAGAGATAGTTTTTGTAACACACCAGCCCTTCTGAAAGTCAAAAATAAAAGCAAAAACTTTTGAAATTAAATGCAAACTCTGATAGGAGAAATCTTACAGTTCACTGTGAAGGTGACTGCTATACATTCACTGAAGGAAATTATTTCCTTTACTTGAAATGAGAGTTAAAATTAGCTCAGCCTCATCCCAAAAAATCCAGTAATCCATGTTGTAGGCCGAGCTATCACATCCTGTTTCTAAACTTGTATTTGCAATGTTTTACTTCCTTTCCAAAGGCTGATCCTTTGCCAGATGCCAAAACTTCTCTTTGCATTGCTGAGCTGCAATAACTACTTGTATTCTTGCTTTTACCTTGTTGCAAAATCTGTTGAGTGTTATCTTTCCACATTATTTTACATTTGCTCTGGGGCATTATTATGCACTTCAGACATGAAAGTGTTACACAATGGATTTTCTATGGTTAATCTGTGCTAAAAATAATTGCTTTCAAAACTTAAAACCTGTCACATGTCAAGTAATATAAAATATTAAAGGCTGACTGAGAACCCACAAGCCAAACCAGCATAAAATGTCAATTTGAAATAGAACTAAGGATTTGATAGAACTGAACTTTTCCCCAAATATCCCCTGTGTTGGACAAAATGTCAGTCTGTAGCTGTGGAACTGAATTTTTGTGCTCCCTTTGGGCAGTCCTAACTGCCCCCTCTCAGCACAGATGTGCAGAAAAGCATCTGTTGTGGTTCTGGGAGGTAAACATATTTTTTACTCCCCAGTATATGTCTAGTCTATCAGAGCAGTGACAACACCCCAACAGATACCCCATGGTCAGAGGGCAATATTTTTTCCTTCTGGATAGTGTATTTATCATTTTGCCATCAGGTTTTTTTCTCCTAGTTCTGGCTTTGTTTGCATTTGTCAGATTTGTTTGCCTGTAGGGTCTTTTCCCACCGATGAGTAGCTTTATTCAAGGTACTGGCTTCCATAGTTTAAAAAGGAGATGTCCAATAACTGTCTGAAGTCTTTAGTGATTGGTGGACCATACAGCTAAACTTAGGAAAAGGAAAGTACAGCACTGGCCTACCTACCTTCCCTGGGTGGCTGGTGTTAACAATAGCTTTAATCAGAAAAACATGCTGGAATGAAAGGATCAAAGTGAGTTGCTGAAAACAAATCTTGTGGGGATTGTGGAGATTTTAATTTTCACATCTATTTCACATCTACTTATTTAGGGCATCCTTTTTGTTCATCTTTCATCTATTCTGTTTTGAATATGATCCGCTCTCATTTCTATTCTTAAAGAGGCCAGCAGACCAGACTTTATATGTCTCTCTTTCCTACATGTCTTAACTTTTCTTAGAGACCATTGATCAGTGTGTGATCTATTTTCATTTGGTATACTGACCTTACTAATTACATGCTTCAACTCTTCAGGTCAGCAGTCAGGACAGGTGTAGCTCCAATAAATTAAATTTCATGCCAGCCACTTTTAAATATTTACATAAACGTAGAAAGCATTTTTACCTGGAAAAGCTGGAGCTATCAATATATAACACAAGGAAAGAAACACAGAAAAGACAGAAAAGACAGAAAAGACAGAAAAGACAGAAAAGACAGAAAAGACAGAAAAGACAGAAAAGCGTTTACTGAAAAGTGTGGTTCTCAGCTCTCCACAGAATCTCTGAATACATGCCTCCATCATGTCAAAACTTTGATGATAACATATGGTGTTAAGCCTCCTTACTACATGCTTTTTTTTAATCTTACTGTTTTTATCTTAGAGCAGGGTATAGAAGAAACTTATGAAAGAAATATATGAATTATTGTTAATTTAGTTTAATAAAATTCCAATGAGAAAGAGAGGACAGGATGTCCTTCTTTCACAGATCAGTTGGTTGCTGCACAAGCGTTTGACAACAGCAGCTTTCAGACTATCTTTTATTCCTGAGCAGACTCTATTCTGCTCTATTCAGGATTGCTTCTTGTCGGAATCTTCCGGTATTGATGATTCTGAGATTATATAAAATCTCTGTCTTTCTGCCCCGTTGCCAAAGAAGAAGCCATAATTTGTCTCTTCTGTTTTCAAGGTTGTTTATTCTTGCTTATCTCTAACATGTTCTGCTGCCCTGCCGCAGGTCTGTCCTACATGGCAGCGTGCGGGGCTCTGCCTCTCAGTGGGATGTTACAAACATTATATACCAGAAACTACCTGTGCTGTATTTACAATAATGTGCAATATCTATCATCTACGTTAAACAGCATGTCCCCAGCCTAAACCAATAGAAAAATGCCAACACTACAGTGAAACATGGAGGGCATGAAGAAGGAGGAAAAGGACAAGACACACCCAGTTCCTCCATCTTGTCCCCTCTGAACCCCTAATCTAGAAACCTAAAATTTTACTTTTGCACCTGTACCACACTAATTATTACTTATATCAAACACTCAGATCTGGTAATTCATCCTGTAAGATTGAAAACTCTTTTCCATGGACAGAGATCAGAGACAGTGTCTCTGGGGGCTCTGTATAGGTGGGTTCCCGACCCCCTGCCAGGGTCCCAGGCCCTTCAGGGCAGCCAGAGGGAAGCCCTGGATTCCCACAGCTTCTGGCATGTCTTGCTTTGATAGCAATGAGATCCTCTTGTACATACAGTGCTAATAAGTGTGCTGGCTTATATCTAATTATGCAGCAACTAATTTTTCTGTAGACCCTCAACTCTCCTACCTTAAGCTTTAATTTCCCGGAGTTTCTTTATATTCAAGCCTTATTAAGATATGCATCACTGTCTTGTTCTGTTTGAATATCAGCTGCAACTGTTGAGGATTAAGAATAACGACTGGTACTCCTATTTGCCAGGACATTTGATTCTTTGTATCTGTTTTGTTCTGCAATCCTGGTTAATCAGAGAAAATGAGACCACAAAAGTTTGCAATCTCATAAATGTTCTCCGCTCTTGTACTTCATGTTTATATGCATAGTGAGAAGTGGCCTGTACATGTCTAGTTACTGGCAGCATGTGCATAAAAAACATGTATGGTTGTTCTGGATAGAAAAGAGTGTCATAGAGACAGATAACCTGTGACATAGACTCTCACATCATGTATCTCATAACTCTGTTCCTGTGTTGTCTGTGTTATCTGAGACCTAGTAACACTGACTTCTGCCCTTAGGATTCAGGAAGCTGCTATTCTATCCATAGAAAGAAAATAAGCACTTAGTCTAATTGGTAAGCAACTTTTCTGTCCTGTATCCTGCAGTACTTGAAGACTGAAACTGGAAAGGGGAAGGGAGATCACAAAGGGAAACATACTGACTGAAGTACTGACCTCTTTATTCTGTTTAGAGGATTTTGACTACCCTTTGGCATTATTTCCTTTAACAAGGAGGTTTTATGTGTAAGATATTTGAGCATTGAGAAGGGCTAAATGAAAAAAGTCAACACAAAATATTCAAAACAATTCTTTTAGGGCACAAAACAGTACTACAATTGTTCCTCAAGTTTGAAGCTAAGTGTCTCTAATATTGGTAGCATGAAGCTACCATCACACAGATCTTTGTTCCATCTGCATGATCGACGCGGTTCCATAAGGGGCCTAGCAGTCATTTATACAGGAGGCAGGCTAATTCTGGCTATAACAGCTCCATCACCATCATGTGGAGTCTGTAGATTCACAAAGTCTAAAGTACCTTCAATGGGACCAAAATCACCAGAAGCAGTGGCAGCTTCTGAAAAAAGATGCTGATAGCAGACCAAGTGGCCACAGTGCCAGCATGTCTCCCTAAATGTCTGGTGGACTGATGCACTTAAAGTAAGTAAGCACTTAGGAGCATTTACATTGCAGAAAATGCCAGAATGACTTTGATCCCTACAGGACACTACATGAAAATATTTGCATGTGTTTGTAGTCATTAGGTTTAACAGTTTGTTATGGATGAGTAATACAGTTTGCACTCTTGTTTCTCCTCAGTGCATTTATAAGTGGTGAATAGTGGCCATAGAGAACTTCACTGAGGGAAATTATGTATCTGATGGTACTCTCTTTTAAAACCTTTAAAGGCAAGAGCCTTAGAGTCCTTACTTTTGTAGTACTCAACTTTTGTCGGAGTCCAGGACATCCCTCTGGCTGCCCTGGCTGTCTTGGGACCCTGGCAGGAGTTTTGGAGACCCTGGCATGAAATCAAAAACATCTGTGGCTTTGATTTTAGCCTGTGGAAAAAGCTGACAATTCTGTATGAGGAATTACAAGTCACAAGGGTTTTAGTAGTGTGATATTTGAATCAACATAGTGTGGAAAAGTAGAATTTGGGAATTTTTTGAATGAGGTTCAAGGGGGTACAAGATGGAGGAATTTGGGTGTGTCCTAGCTTTCTCTTGTCCTCCATGTCTTGCTGTGATGGTGGCACTTTTCTATTGGTTTGATGTAGAAATTCACAGTCTAACATAGGTGATGGGATTGGCAAAGAAATTGTAAAAATACACACGTAGTTTTGAGCATATAAGGTGGGAGCTGCCCAAGGCTTGAGGGCAGATGGCCATGGCTTCCTTGCTAGCCAGAGTTCGGCAAGTCAGAGAAAGAATGTTTAGATAAGAAAGAATAAACAACCTTGAAAGCACAATTAGATTCCAGACTCCTTCTTCGGCTGCATTGGGCTAGGGAAGCAAAGATTCTTTAGGATCTCTCGGGGTCACCCTAAGGATGAAGGTGACGCCGAGAGAAATCTACAAACTTTGAAGTTAGTATATCCTTTGTTTTGGTCTGGTATATGCAAGAAAAATAAGACAAGGTGTGAAAAAAACAAAATGAGAGAAACATAACACCATGCACAAACCTGTGGTCTGACTTCCCTTTTAGAAGCAGATGATGTATGAAGGTGTTACTGCATTTTCTGAGGGCAGGGGCAATTGCCTGAAATAAAGCTGTGTGATATTATTCAACCCAGGCAGCACAGGGGAACAATGAGAGAGTAGTGAGGGTAAAGAGGAAGATGAGTCTCTTTGACATTGTCTTCACTTGACATTGACGCTTGGCCAGAGCTGTATTATTTTCATACTCTATCATTGCACTGGGGGAACACCTTCCAGAGCCATCCATCAATCCTGACCATGTAAGTATGCATTAAATTCAATGAAACAGAGTTTTGTGTCTTTGGGGACCAAATATGGGATCCTATAACTACCACAACTGCAAGCCTGTCTTCCTGTCAGCCCCAAGGAATTTACACTGAGCAGGCGGGGAGGGAACAGACCTTGGCACCACCCAAGAAAAAACTAAAAGCTAGCACAGCCTGTGTGACTGCTGCCCTAAACACCCTCCTCTTTTCTTGGGAGATCTTTCTGGGAAAACATATGATTGCCTTAAGCTCTTGGTAGCCTGCCTGCTTTTTAATTAGTAGATCACTTTAAATGAAACTGCAAAAGAATTTAGGTCTTTGGAAACATTGCCAAGCTTCAAACAAAGAAAATTAAGAGACATGAATTATAGCAGAAACAAGCGTTTTGCACTAGCTCTGCAGTGATTTAAGGAGAAAAAGTTGTATTATACCTGTGTATAAGAACAATCTATGACAATAAAATTCAGCAAGGCAAGTGACAAACTGAAACTGCATGGCAGCATCAGAGCAAATGTTTAATTCTATACCTAGTCCAGCTTTTGTGTGTTTTAAACTTTATTTGTTAAGGATGCCTATGCTAGAAACCCTAGAAATGAATACTTTACTGGAAACACAAACATGAGTGCCCTGGAGAACAGGGAAAGTGTGAAAAGCAAAAACAGAGAACATACAGACCCAAATGAGGTGGTGAGGAAAGGCTGGTGTGGAACTGAAAATTAAGATAATAAGTTAGGTAATTGTCCTAGGGTGACTTTATGATGTGTGTATCCCCACTCATCTGTTCTGTTTATGCTGGGTATTAAGTTCTTCACCTTTAAGACTGGTTTTGAGATCTAAGGGGGGAGAAGAAGCACAGAGTTTGTTATCAGAAACTGCACTTATTCCCTGCATCCTTCTCACAGACTGGCTGTCTGCAGCATGGAGAGCAGAGAAAGCTCTCCTTTGACTTTAGGTAGTTTTTAGCTGGCTGAGGCAGAGAAGTTCTCTGGACTGTGGCTTTTCTTTTGCTTGGAGATGTTCAGCCCTGCTCTGGACTGAGAACCCAGATAAACACCAGGAGCTCGTACCTGTGGCCTATCAGGGACCAGGAGGCAGCACAGGAAGAACTGGTAAGAGACCGAGTGAGCCGAGCTATACCCCACGACAAGGACTGTCTGAATCTGCCATCTCTTCAGAACACTGAGAAGTTTAATATTGTTAATATTATATTGTTTAATTAATATTGTTTAATATTATTATTTTTATGTTTGTAAGTACTTTGCTAGCTAAATAAACAATTTTTTCCACTTTTCTCCAAAGAAATATTTTCTGAACCAGTAGAAGGAGGGGTTGCTTGAATTTTCTTTCCAAAAAATACTCATTCAGAAGTTTCCTCCCAAATTCGCCCTAAAACAAGACAGTAATAAACCAAGAAGAGACGTGAGACTTAGTCAATCAATAAAGACTAAAATGAAGTGAGATTAGTGATAGACTCCAGACAAGTCACAAAGGATCATGAAGAATGTCGTGTAAGAGCCCAAATTTTAATAACACATTTTCTGTAGGGTGATGTTCTAGAAGTAAGCTGTTTACATATGTTGATACACAATCCAATGAACACACTATTCATTGAACTCCTTTGTTTGTTCCATCTTCAAGTAGAATATACTTCTTTTAGGACAGACTGTCGTAACCTCTCTTCAACAGCTGAGGGCACTCCATGACCAGCTAAATGAAAAACATGATTTTTACCAAAAGCTAAGCTGAAGTAGGAGACCTACCAGCTAACCTGCTAGCAGAAATCAAATTATGAAGCCAGCCAGATGAAAGGTCAGGGCTGCCTGGCAAATAAGTGTGGGCTGCCACCCGAGTCCAATATGAATTGTGTAAGAGCATACTGAATTGGCTTAGACAGGCTATTGGGTAGGGAAATCATATTACTGGCACCAAATATTCAGAAGGTTCAGTTGAGAGTCAGTCTGGAAGCCATGTATATTGTGTTGGTCCTGATTTCATATAAAGCTTTGGTTTCCCTGGCAAAATCATGCTCATAAATACAGTGATGAAACCCTGCAATATTAATGAAGTTGGAAATCCAGGACTTAGTGTTCCTCTTTCTGGAAATTTAAGTCTCTGAACACCTCACTTTCATAATGTTAAGGTAAGAATAAGAGTTCCTGACAAGACCTTTTTCCCACAAACCTGTGATCAGACAGCTTCTGACTCTCAAATTCCCATGCCCCATCTGAACCAGGGATTTATGCACACCCAGTCTTCTCAGACCCTTGGTAATATGGGTTTTATCTGTATACTTGTGTCAAAATGGAGCTGTAGGAATAAGTGATTGCTTTTTTTTCTAGAGATAGAGACAGAAGGAATGCCTGAGGCCTGAGTTTGGGCTAGGTTTGCTCTGTCTCTTGGCAGGGAAACTAATGCTGTATACTGATTTGGCTACAGAGCTGCTGCTATCTTAGCCAGTTTTAAATAAGCTTCTTGTGCAGGCTGCAGGTACATTTGAGCATTTTGCTAATGTAATTTGGAAGAAAAAATGGGAGATTGCAGAGCACAGGCTAGAATGGCTTTCCTCTGTAAAATATAAAAAGGTCAGTTTGAAACCTTAACTGCAATGTTATTTTATCCAAGAGATCACCTTTAGAAGAAAGTAAGTTTGCTTTTTAAAACTTCACAATAAACGTTCTGGTGAACTTGGCACCTTGAGATAAGTGTAAGGTAAATGCTCCCCATGTGAAAGTGAGAAAATCACTTAGGGTAACTGCTGCATGGGACAGCCCAGCGGCCTTATGGCCTCGTGTAATTCAGCGAGAACACAGCTTAAATTCTTTGTTTCAGCAAAGTAGATACAAATAGTGTCAGCCCTGCTTATCAGAATACTTTGTGTACTTTAACCACGTGCCTGTGTCCTTTTAAAGTAAAGCTTAACAATCTTCCCCAAACCTGTGTCAGACAAAGCTTGTTTTTCTTACACTTGGTTTTGCCATGTGCAGTTACCGCTTCTTTCCATAAGAGGGAAAACGTGTACTTCTTTTCTGCCTATTTCCCCTTTCCCCAAAAGCCTTTCAGCGCAGCAGACCAAAGCAATGTACTGACGCTAAACAAAGGAAAGAGAAATCACGTTTATTTGTAACTTATTTTGCAAAAATAGGCACTTTTTTGGAGAAAGGTAATGTTATGTGAGGGTAAAAATATTTGTCTAGGAAGTCAATGTCTGTGAGACAAAGGGCTAAGGGGGCACAGGACTGAACAGTGTCTAGGTATCCCATTTTTTCCTTATTTTTCTTTTTACCTCTACCTCTATGGTTAATGACTAGCAATACTAATAGGATTTGACTAGGTTTTGCAGAGTGAGTTAGGAAGGCACCTGAATGCAGCAGCAAATGTCCATTAAAAAACTGCAGATAACGAGTGTATACAATCCAGTATACTTAACACTTAAGCATTGTTGCCTTCCTGAATCAAAAACTATGGAGAGAAACAAATACACAATGGTTTGGGCTGGGGGGACTTTGTGTGTTCTGTTAAGACATGCATCCTGTTGTTGACACTCTAAAATAAGAATATTATGTCATTTTAAGATGTGAAATGAGAGATTTTAAGGGACTGACTCTGAAATAACTTACAATTTCATGCTCTGAGAGCAATTCCTACCAAATCAACTAGTCTTGATTTTTACCAGCAACAAAAGCAGGTAGAAGTATTTTGTCTGCAAATAACAAAATACTACTTCAGAAATGTGTAACACTAAGAAAATTATGAATTTTGGCATTCTTGAATCTTCAGAATGGAGAAATGTAAAACTGTTTCACATATCAGTATTTTCCTCCCACACCACACTTCACTTTCTAGCAACTGTCTGTACAGAGGCCCTATACTACAATTGCCTTCAGGTGCCTTCCAAGTTGATTTACTTGCTCCTTATAAAGAGATTTGAGAGCTGACTGCTGCCAGACAGCTGTGGGGGGTGTCCCCAGGCATGAGCTCTTCTTACAAACGGAGGGACACGATAGTCCCTTGTCAGTGGGGCATTCGTGCCAGTGATTTGTACCATCTGAGCAAGCCCACGGGCCCCAGCTCCATACTGGCCCTGTCTCTCTGCTGTGGTGGAGCTGCTTTAGTATCACAGGCGGGACAAACTCCTTCTCTTCTTCACGTGCAGAACAGGCACGCGTTACGGGACTGCTTCTACAGCTCGGATGGTCCATCGCCAATCCCCAGTGCCCTGCACACACAATCCTCGAGCGAGGGAAACACCTCTTTGTCACATCTTTGCTGAAGCTCTCTTTGTCGAGCTCCCACGCGGGACGGCAGCGGCCGGAGCAGCCTCCCTCGCTGAAGGGGGACAAGAGCCTGTTCGCCCAGCCGCTCCGCTCTGCTCCCGCCACACACCTCCCTGCAAGGGAGGGCGGGACAGCCCGGCAAGAGAGGGCAGAACAGGTCAGCCCGGTGCTGTTCAGCCGTCCTCGGGCCCTGCCGGGGCGGGGCCGGGCCGGGCCGGGCCGAGCCGGGAAGGCGGAGCGGAGCCCGGGTGAGGACCGCCCCGCAGCCTTGGGGCGGAGCCGCCACACTCTTCATAAAGGGCGAGCCGGGGCGCCGCTCGGCGTCTGGAGCAGGGCGGGTGGGAAGCGAGGGCGGTGGAGCAGGACCGAGAAGGGCAGGCAGGACGGAGCCGGCGGGGTGCGGTGATGGAGCTCCTACGGACTATCGCCCACCCGCCGGGCGGCGGCGGTGCCAAGGGCTGCGAGGCGGCGGCGGGCAGAGCGGCCGGCGGCGAGTCACGCAGGAAGAAGGCGGAGGAGCCGCCGCACCAGCACGGCCACCCCGCAGCCGAGGTCTCCCGGATTATTACCGACCCCACGACGGGGAAGCGTTACTGCCGCGGCAAGGTGCTCGGAAAGGTAATGGCCGCGGCGAGCTCCGTGCCCTCCCGAGGCGACCCAGCTCGCCGCCTTTCTCGGCGGGGCGGCCGGCGGGCGCTGCCCTGCGGGGCTGCCTTTCCCCGGAGAGCGCCGCGCTGCCGCCAGCGACCTGCCCAGCGCCGTCCGAGCCGTGTGCTGTGGGTCCGAGCGCCCTACTGCCTCGGAATCGTGCCTCCGCTCGGGCGAGCCCGCGGGAAAGACTTGGATGTTGCATGCGGGGAGTGGGGAGCGCGAGCCTTCCAACAGACGATGAACACGGGACCTGTCCTTAGAAAATTGCCCTTTGCTAAGGAAGTTGCACTTCTTGACTAATACATTAGCTGGTGAATGACTAAGTGAGGGACTGCATTTATACCTGCTCTAATTGCCTCTTTCTCTTATGTCTCTGTAGGGTGGATTTGCCAAGTGTTATGAGATGACAGACTTGACAACAAATAAAGTTTATGCTGCGAAAATCATTCCTCACAGCAGAGTAGCAAAACCTCATCAAAGGGAGAAGGTATGTATGCATGAATTTTTTTTTTTTTCTTGAACTCTTTGTGTGCTGGATTGCCTACCCCTTTCCCTGAAATGGTTTTGATAGAGCTGTCTGTTCACCCTTGTGGAAGTAAGACTAACAACATCTTCCTTCTTTCCCACTATTTTGTCTTTACAGATTGATAAAGAGATTGAGCTGCACAGAATGCTTAATCATAGACATGTTGTGCAGTTTTACCACTACTTTGAAGATAGAGAGAATATTTACATTCTTCTGGAATACTGCAGCAGAAGGGTGAGCATCAACTGGGAGAAATCTGGTACTTACTTACCTGGAATCTGCAACTAATTTAAGTGTGTGTTGTGTAAAAGATATTTTTTGTGGCTTTAGTTGTTATTTCTCTATGTACTGATTTACTTCTGCTTAAGGTGAATCTTGTGCATGAATTGTCAGTGACATTTCTGCCTTTGTTTTTCCTCTGCAGTCAATGGCTCACATCTTAAAAGCGAGGAAGGTATTAACAGAACCAGAAGTACGATACTACCTCAGGCAAATTGTGTCAGGGCTAAAGTATCTTCATGAACAGGAAATCTTACACAGGGATCTTAAACTAGGTAAGTTCTCCAGATTGCCAACTTCAAAACATACTCCTCCAGCCCTGTTGGCATTGTACCACTTTATCCTTGTATGGTGATAGTATGTTTAGTAGAATCAGCTTAGTCTATCTTTACAATGGAAACTCATAGTGCTTAAGGCATGACATTAAGCATTCCTAATTAAAAAAAAAAAAAAAAAAATCTTGCCTAGCTTCTGGCTCTGAACAAAGTATGAGTCAGCACCTGTGGCAAATGCATTCCTATCTTGCCAGAGATGGACTAATTGGAATTTCTTTGTCTGCCAGGTAACTTTTTTATCAATGAGAACATGGAACTGAAGCTTGGTGACTTTGGCTTGGCAGCTAGGCTGGAACCACTGGAACACAGAAGGAGGTAGGAGCATCAAAAATGTATAGTCTAGTAGTAAATGAAACTAAATTCATATGAAAATGAGAAGTCATGTTCCATAGCAAAAGCTAGTTACTGCCTTTCTACTTTCATGAAGACAAAATGAAAAAGCATCTATGCTATTAAAGTTCCTACAGCTCCTCTTTAGATGTCAGAAGGAAAACCTGCCCTATGAAGAATAGCTCCTTCCTCTTCCTATCTGAAATATTAACCAGTTCTGTGGTGCCTTTGATTTTTCAGAACAATATGTGGCACACCAAATTACCTCTCTCCAGAAGTCCTCAACAAACAAGGGCATGGCTGTGAATCTGATATATGGGCCTTAGGCTGTGTAATGTAAGTACTTTTCTACCTTTGAAATGTATTATATCTATCACTGGCTTAGACTTTTGAGAGTTCAAAGGGGACACAGCCTTGTATACATGTGTAGCTCAATGCAGAAATTCTTCATGGAGTTGGAAGATAGATTAAGCCTTTTTTGTAGCTGTAAACACAAGTATGGTGGGTATGTAAACTAGTTTTCTTTTGCCTTTAAACAGGTATACAATGCTGTTGGGAAGACCCCCGTTTGAGACTACAAATCTTAAAGAAACATACAGATGTATAAGGGAAGCAAGATACAGTCTGCCTTCATCTCTCTTGGCACCTGCAAAACACTTAATAGCTAGCATGTTGTCAAAAAACCCTGAGGATCGACCCAGTTTAGATGAAATAATTCAACATGAATTCTTCTTACAGGTTTGTACTGTCTGCTATTACTGTTTTAAAAAACAAAATCCACACAAAAATGCACTCTGTGGTCTAAAAATTGTTTGTGTTGCATTTCCACAGGGTTTTACACCTGATAGACTGTCTGCAAGCTGTTGTCACACTGTCCCTGATTTCCATTTGTCAAGTCCTGCTAAAAATTTCTTCAAAAAAGCAGCTGCTGCTCTCTTTGGGGGAAAAAAGGATAAGGCCAGATACTTGGACACACATAGTAAGTTTGAAACCTAGATACAGCCCACTTACCTCTTGCATCAATTTCATATTAGTGTACATATGTGAGATAGCAACAGAACACTTATATCTGTGTCTCAGAGCTTTCCTGGGTTGGTTTTGACTTTTCTTGATAAGTACAGATGGTAGTCTGCCCACCTATGCCAGCTTATGTACATGAATGCTTCTTACAGCACCCATATCTATATAGGTCATCTGTTAGTTAGTAATGTCTTTTGAGTTTTAGTCTCTTAGAGTGATTTGTGTATAATGGAATCATTTCTGTGGGAGACTATGGCAGGCTTAGAAGAAGCTGCTAGAGAGAGACAATGCTTTCTGTAATGTAATAGCACTTCCAAATTCAGAGTTAAATGTTTTATTCCTGTGTTGCAGACAGGCTAGCTAAAGAAGATGAAGAAATCTACAAGCTCAGACATGATTTGAAGAAGACATCGATAACCCAGCAGGCCCCCAAACACAAGACAGATGAGGTATATGCAAGTGCAGTTCAAATCTAGTAACAGTTGGGTGGAGTAGCTATAATTAAATTATATTTGACTTGGATATCAGAACTGGAGCTGTATGCAGCATAATCAAGCTTAAATGATTAGCACAGCTGCTTTAAGAGGGCTTAAATAAGCATGACAAAGGTATGGTAACCTTTGTAGAGAGACTATAAATTTTGGCTTTTGAGTAATTATAATATCTGCCTAGACTCCATTGTTGCCTGTGCGTTAACTTGTCTGCCAGGTCCTATTTCTCAATATTTCAAATACAGGGCTTCGGTTCATGATTAACTAGGGCTTCTTAAAAGAATAAATTGCTGAAATCTGTCTTTTAATATTTGGTGTTCAGACCTGTACACAGCTGCTCCCTTGCTAGGGCAGGAGAGCAGAGAACTGATTAATAGCCTGTAAGATGCAAATTGAAGATCTAAAGAATGGAAGGACCTGGAGTGCTGCTGTAAGCTAAGTCTAGCATCATTTCCTTTGTGATCTTTGTACATGGATACCAGTTTCCCTAGAATTTATCATTTGTTGAGAAATAGGAGAGCCATGTAAAACTTGTGTGTAAGCCTTGACTTGTGTTATGCTTGATGTTTACATGTCTGACATATCTTCTAGGAGATTCAGCCTCTTATCACAACAGTGGTGAAGCCTGGAGCATTGCCAGAAGCTAAGCAGATTGGAGACTCCATTCGGATGATAGTCAGAGGAACTTTGGGAAGCTGTAGCAGTAGCAGTGAATGTAAGTGCAGCAAAATGTGATGTCTGAGTCTGAATCCATCTTTATTTTCCTCATATCTTAAAGGCTTGAAGCAAACATCTGCTTTTATACTCTCATTTTTGATATTGTGAAAGCCAGTAATTTTGAAAAAATTAAACTATAAAGTCATTAAGGCTTACTTCTTAAAGTCTGTGTAACTCAAATGTTTAAAATGAAAGTTTTCTCTGTGTGCTCTTGTCAGTCTAATAATCCTTCCTTTTCAGGTTTGGAAGACAGTACTATGGGAAGCGTTGCCGATACAGTTGCAAGAGTCTTGAGGGGATGTCTGGAGAACATGCCAGAAGCAGACAGCAATCCCAAAGAACAGCTGACAGCATCCTTCCAGTGGGTTACAAAATGGGTGGACTACTCCAACAAGTATGGCTTTGGGTACCAGCTGTCAGATCACACTGTTGGTGTCCTCTTCAACAATGGGGCACATATGAGCCTTCTGCCAGACAAAAAGTAAGAATCATTACAAAGCCAACAACTCACTAAAGTAGTTTAAACATTAAATATTTGCTTTTCATCACTAACCTTTTTTTTTTTCACTTTCAGGACAGTGCATTACTATGCTGAGCTAGGCCAGTGCTCTGTCTTCTCAGCCACAGAGGCCCCTGAACAGTTCATTAACCAAGTAACTGTGCTGAAGTATTTCTCTCACTATATGGAGGAGAACCTTATGGATGTAAGTTCAGCCACCTTCAGGGTCTTGAGCTGTAAAAAGACACTAAATGTAAATGGAGTGCTTAACATAGTCTGTTCTCTTTCCTAGGGAGGAGACTTGCCCAGCCTAACAGATGTACGCAGGCCCAGGCTTTACCTCTTACAGTGGCTCAAATCTGATAAAGCATTAATGATGCTCTTCAATGATGGCACTTTTCAAGTAAGTGTGGTAGCATCACCAGAGAAAATGTCTTAAAATACCTTATTGCAGTAAAACTAGATAAATCTCAGAAACCGAGAGGAGAAAGGAGACAAACCCCAACTTACTTCTCTTTTACAGGTGAACTTCTACCATGATCACACAAAAGTCATAATTTGCAATCAGAGTGAGGAATATCTCCTTACCTACATAAATGAAGACAGGATATCCACAACGTTTCGTCTGACAACTCTTCTGGTTTCGGGATGTTCATTGGAACTAAAATACAGAATGGAATATGCTCTGAACATGCTGCTGCAGCGATGTAACTGAAGGAATTTACTCTGTTAAACCAAATGGACTCTTGTACACTGTGAATCTACAGTGGAGATGGTGGAGCAACTAGTATGTTGATGATGGATGTGTGGTGGTACGAAAACTGGACTGTCCAAGTGTGCTGGGCACACATCTATTAGAAGCCTAAACCTAAACTTGTTGGAGTAAAATGTTGTGACAAGGAGTTCTTCGGATCATAGTTTTCCTTGCTTCATGTGTGTTAACGATATAACTTCACTTGAACTCGGAGCAGAGTGTGTCTGTTTGCTCTGTAAGAGAGCATCTCTGATGGAGTTAAACTGTGAATACACATCTGGAAAGGGAGGGAAGGGAGAGCTCCGTTGTTGGGGATAATTGTAACAAGCAGCTTCTGGTTGCTTAACTGTGAACTATGGCCATACTGTTTTTTTCCTTATTTTTCAAAAATACCCACACTTGTGGCTGGCAAAGTGCATTCCTTGTTAATTTTTTTTTTTTAATTTATTACAGCCTAAAGTGAAGTATTTATTACTTTTTTTTGGACTTTGGCATTTTGAATATAAATCTGTTGGCAATAAAGAATGGAAATCTGAAGCATCATTCTCTACTCTTTCTCCAGTATAACTGAGCATGATTTACTTTGCTTTGCAAAAAATCTCACAGATTTGCTTTCTGTATGCTATTTTTCAAGAGTCTGCTACATGTCTGGATATGAAGGGTAGGCAGGTGTGTCTGTGTCTATGCCCACTTGCAGTCACAAACACCAACACTGCTATTGTTAATTACAGCTGCAATCCTAAAACAACTGCTTATGGAGCTTACAGACTAATGATGTAGGCCTTGACACTTAGTTACTGTCCTAAGAGCTTAAAACAAAACTATGGCTTTCTTCAAGATACTACATCCCAAAATTGTTGTTTAACACTGACTGAAAAGAACTCTTTCTTCTGGGTAGTATGTTGGAGACTGAAGGATAAGGAGCTGTGTAAATTCTCCTCTGCTTGGTTGGGAAAGCACTGCTCTTATCAAGGTGCTGAGAATCCTGATACCTCAACAGCAGAATGAATTGACCATACCTATCACTTCCCAAAGTCTCTACTGAGCTTTATTTTGTCTTTCTACCCTTGGTTAAATTGTTATCCCAGTAAAGTAAAATCAAAAGGGTGAAAAAATTAAAAGGTGACTTAGTATATACTATAAATTGTAATTTGTCTTAGCTTAACACTTGTGGCTGTTTAACGATCAGTTGGGTAGACTAAGCCCAAAGTTGACACTAAGTTTTCTGAGACCAGCATAGGGATGGCCTACTGCTTTCTGCAATCCTACTCCTAAATTTCCACTTCTGTGACTAATGTCTTTCCAAAACTGAAGGCAGTGCCATTTGTCACTTAAAACTATGCAAATAGGTGCAGTTATGGAGATATCACGGACTCCACGCAGGAAGAAATTGTCTGATTGATGGATTGGGTTTATTTTTCATGAATACTGCATACACCTGGACCTGAATAAACATATAGCTGTCTTCAAGTAACTGTTCTGATGCAACAGCAAGCAGTTAATTGGTTATTTGACCTATTGTTACTATAGCTGAATGAGGCCTTTTCTGAAAGACATCAATAGCCATCAGTGTATCAATCACAGCAGCTGAACTTAAGGAACAGGCAGAGTAATAAAACGCAGACTAAGCAAAGTACAGATGTCAATCTGAAATAGTGAGAAGAGTACTTATTGCTGGCTTGCTTCATCTTGCAATAAGCGTGTATAACTGTGACGGGGTTTGTTGTATTGAATACCATGCATTAGGTAATATTTATTTACTTCTCAAGTCTAGACAGGAAGACCCAATTGAGTGCTTCAGATGGATTCATTAATGTAACTCTAGGCAGTTCAGTGAAGTTAAAAAACACTTGCTATAGTGAGCAGAATTCAGCTTCCCAGCTGTCTACTTTCTGCAAGGGATAATGGCTGATTTTATTCCTGGTAGGCCATGACTTACCTAATCATGCTGCACACATACAGCTACTGTTGTGTTCTTTCCCCTAATAAGCAAAATCTCCCTTTTTGTTTATGATACCAGTAAACAAACAGTTTGTGTGCATTTAAAAAACAAAATTTACTAGAGCTATAGTACTTCACAGGGAAAAACCACTTTTTGTTCAATTTTGTGTGCTAGAGAAAGTGCAAGCCTTTATTCAACTGCTATGATTTCTTAGTGTACAAAAATCAAATTTGTAATTCAGGCTCATGTAAGCAAATAAACCAGCTTTTAATATAAAATATTTAAATATGTATGTAAAGGCTCCAGGATGCTAATTGTTTGTGGATGGTTGATACCTCACTAAAATAAGTGAATCAGCTATTTGTATACAGTGTTTATGCTCAGTGGTTGCTAAATCCTTATGTATCTTTCTGATTACTGCAGGTTCTGCTCTATATCCTTACATTTTATTTTCATATTGCAAAAAAAGAGAGATGGTTAGATCAGGTTAAGGAGAAATACACTTTTCAAGGTACCTTTGTTCTAATCTCTGAGCCCAAAGAGGGAAAGCCATTTTAAAATTCTCGTTATAAGAACTTGCATCAGGAACAAAGGTTTTGAAATTCTTTCTCAGGGTGGATCCTGTCTTAAATAAGATACTGTAGAGCACTACTTGGCATTCTTTACTTAAACACATAACTCCCTCTTGTAATTCTGCATATAGGAAGATATGTATTAGAAAGGCACTTGTCCATATCTTCTATATAACAAATGTCTTACCTTCTCTTGAAAAATGTGGTCTGCATTTTATGCTGGCCCAACAACTATTCTATTATATCAAAACCAAGAGAAAACAGCATAAAATCTAATTTGGGAGTATATGTACTTGAAAGGAAATGTGAGGATTAAAAGATTAGGTGAAAGCACAAAGGTTTGTCAGGTATGGATGCTGGACACAATGAAATAACATTGACAAGGAAAATAATCTATTGTTCTCTTATTAAAACATCTTTATGAAGTTTGAAAATATATTTTTGCAAGTATACATACAAACTTGTATGACTGAGTGCACCAATCTGCTGATAGCAACAAGAAAACTATTCAAACAGGTCATGCTTCAGCATTAACAAAATGCATTACCCACTGATGCCACTAGTAACTCAAGTATTCTAGGGCATTATGTAATCCCTTCCTGAAATTATTCCATTTCATTAAGTTCCTGTATATAATACATATGAGAAAAAAAGAAAACAGTTTGGGTATATGCTGCTTTGCAATATTGAATAAAGTTCCAATATCCTCCAGGTTACTTAGGAAACTAGAAGAATATTCTGTTACTTTAAAGCTATTTCATTACTTCTGAAAATAGTAATATCAGAGAATGATCCTTCAGCCACCCATCAATAACAGGTAATTTTGTGCCTGCTTAAATGGATTCTTAATGTAAATTCAAATTTGTATAAATTATAGGTTTTTATAGGTATTTATGAACCTCCAACTAGACACAGATCCAAGGAAACAACCAGAATAATGCATGGTATGGGCCATCACTTTTTAAAATGTGGTCTGGTTTTATAATTTTTAGGCCTTATGAACACCAATACTGGCAGAATTGCCACAATGTTAGACTGGGATATACAAATTAAGAGGTTAAATTTCATTTTAATATACATTTATATATATATATATCTGGAAACAAATATGGTGTTTGGAAATCAGAATAATAGAAAGTAAAGATTTAGCCTCTGGAATTTATCCATGTAAATTAGCTTAGGTATGGGAACAAAGTTGATTTGAAAGATTCTGTTTTAGTGGTTACACTTAAAACCATTGCATTTTCCTTCTCTACTGTGAAATCATGGGTTAAAAAACCCCACATTTTCTGTTGTCCATAGCAAGTAGATATGATCTGAACAGGAGTTATAATGATTGACATTTTTAATGTCATGTCCTGCTTACTGTTGAAAGAAATGCCTTAATCCTCATGCTGAAAACATAAAAGTACATAAAATTGACATGAGGCATTATTACTACCAAACTGGCCCAGGTAAAGAGTTATTAAACACTTTTTCATCAAAGATAAAAAAGCAATATGGCATTTTATGGTTATCTTCACTAAAGATTCTGAGTAAAGACCTGAATGAACTCACTTTTGGCAGTTTGTAGGCTGATGTCTTTTGTGGCAGGCCAGGAATGAAGACTAATCCACATTCTGCCTTCCTTACATATATTGAACGATCATGAAAATGACTGCCCATTTTATGCTGAGGGTTTCAAACATTACATAAAGGAAAAGGTGAATCAAGCATTCTCCACAAGTGAGTGGATGGGTGGATGGGTGCGTGGGTGTCTCTCCCTATACTGACAATCTTAGGCAGAGGTGGACTTTTTTTTATTTGCCTCATTCCCTACCCTGAGGAATAAATACCAGCTCATTTAAATTGCTTACCTGGATTTGAGATTTTTTAGACTGATACCCTATCACAGAACTAGGCCTTCCTAGATAAAGGGCTTCAAAGTGCTAAAGTAGCACAATTATCCTTTAGAACCTGGTCATCTAGGACACCATTCTCGTGGACCTTTCTTCTGAAGAATTCAGTTTCCAGTATTTCACATCAAATGACCATAACAGCAATGGTGTTAACAGTATGAATAAAAGAAGCTTTGAAGTCACATTTTCAGGCTTACTGCCAAATCTGTAAGACCTCACCTGCTCCTGGTCATGCTCCACAGCTTTCACAGACAAAAGCATTAGAATCAAACTAATAGTAAATTCTGATAACTCATGGAAATTCTACACATATGACATTTTATGCTCATAAAGTAGCCTCTGATTCATAGCTTATAAGACGTTTTTTCTTTATTTATTGTAAACAATAAATTTTAATGTAAATTTATTGTTTTGGAATAACCTTCACTGGAGGAATGAAAGTAACAAGTATTGGGATTCTGGATCCAGTGGATTAAGACTATTGGTTCTGATGGGAGAAATGGAAGGCATAATGCATTATAAAGTAGACTGTGGCAGAGGAGGAAAGTCAATGAGAGCAGAAGAAAGGAAGCAAGGTTATGCCATCAAAGCAAGTTTAATCTTCTATAGAAAGAAAAAAAAGCAATTTGCGTATCATCCTCAAGGCCAGCTTCTCATGCCTGCCATTACATTAAGTCATGGACAGCTGCAATAAAAGATGCGTGAGAGGTGCAGTAAGTGGGCAGAACAGGAAAAGCTGGACTTTTTAGTACAGGGAAATTCAAGACAGCTGAGACAAGCTCATGGTAATTTAAATGCATTGTAGAATATATTAGCACAGGCTGCAACAGTTACGTTTGATGTTGCTTTACATAGAAAATTTTTAAAACCTGGTCTGATTTTCAGATGCTATTACCTCTGTTAATAATGGACACCTGTGGAAACTAAAGTGGATGATCTCTGCTTCCAATCAAGGTTAGATATCTCATAAAAGGACACAGAGCACAATAGTGTCAGGCAGTGGTTATGGAAAGAGGAATGTACACAAATGATTCTAGAATTATTCTGTAGTATCTGATGCTATTTCTGTCTAAGTATTTGCACTGAACTCATCCTCACATCTGATCATCTCCACTTAATGTCAGTTGCTTCTTGTTATTGTTAATTACAAATAATTAGAAGGTTAGCTAGGGAGCGTGAGTCATGGCACAAAGGGTATGTGGGAACACGGGTTTACAGTGGGGTTCTGGAAAAAGTGAGGGAGCTCATAACACCAGGAGGAAGGGAAGGTGCTGGAGAGCTGTGGCTCAAGGGAGGGAGGCCTGGGATGGAATCATGAGGGAGGGCAGGGCTGGCTGGGGCTGCCGGTGGAGAGGCTATTTTGTGAGGCAGAGGCCCCATTTTGAACTCTCCCCCGGAGCAAACATGTCGTGGAGAAAGTGGGGGCAGCGAGGCAGGAGGCAGTCAGACGGACGAGATGCAGCGGGTCAGCAGGCGGCAGGGCCACGACAGGGCCGGAGAGGGCTGGAAGCTGCCCGGGAGATGCCCAGGGATGGCTCCGGCTGCAGGAGCCAGCCCCAGGCACTGCCAGGGCTGGCCCCAGGTGCTCTCACAGCAGAACCAGCAGCGGGGAGCCTCCCGTTAACTCACACCAACGAGGTCCATCACCAACCTGGGCAGCGGAAAGGAATGGTCTTCAAGGTAGAAAATAATAGCAATTAGAAACCGTAGAAGTTCCTTGATCCATGATAATTGATCCATTATGAGTCAATAACAGAGGACTAAGTGAGAGCTTATAGTTTTGGAGCAGGGGAGGTAACCTCCCATCTTATCTCATAAGTTGCATCAAAGAAAGATGTTTGAAGGGATGTGAGATGACAGAGAAGATGGCCAGTATGCTCTGCTAGTGGTAAAAGCAGGTATGGACCTGAGGTGAAATCCTGAGTGTTGTGACCAGAGAAAAGAAAATAACAGGAATCAAGACACAACTGGGAATTAGTCAAGTGAAGAAATTCAAAATCACAACAAAAATAAAATCTGGCCACATTAAATGGAGCTGAGCAGAAAAGGGAGACTCTTGAACTTACACATCAGCAGCCTTTCCACATCTGTTGCCAGAAGAGCCAAGAGAGCAGTTGCCAAAGTGGGTCAAATGGAGGATTAGTAGTGTGAAAGTGAAGGCAGTCAATGCAGGCATCATATTCACACAAGGAGACAGGAGTGCAGATGGACAGGTGAAAACAAAAAGCATGCTGAGAGAGTGAATTCCCCTCCAAGTAATGGAGAGGCAGCACACTTATTACACAAAACTCTGAGGAAACCAAATGTGAAGTGAGTTTTAGGAGAATTTTCACATTCTCAGTAAAACAAAGGATTAACAATGATCTGATCCAGTTAGATTAGTGGTGCCAGCACTGGGGACCAGTATTGCAAGACAATGCATTACTCTTCTGAGTCACTGGTTTCGTTCTCACATGGGCCTTTATTAACTGCAAATCTTTACCTCCTGATGGTTGCCTCATGTGAAATGAGTTGGTGGCTCATTCCTGTTCATAGTGAGAAGGTATCCAAGTTACAAAAATCATCACTGCTAATTACAAACCATTTGCATTAATTGGTATCCTTGCTGGAAGTCTTCACAGGGAAGAAGTCTAATGACTAAACAGCAGGCATGGCAGTTAAAACACCCTGTTTCCATGAAGTTGCTCCTCACTGGTCAGGGATTATGTGGGGTATTTGGAGTGGGTCACACATCTCAGGCAGTTGTTGCCTGAGATGTGTGATAGATGGGTGGCCTTTTTAGAACCAACAACTGATTTTCTGAGCCTAAACTTCCAGCAGTGATGGTGATTTGTGACTTTTATATGCTGTAGCTCTTCTGGACTACTGCTTAGTCCAGAAGAGCTACAGAATAGAAGGAGCTTCCCATGTTCTAGTACTTTACCATGGTTTATTTTCTGCCTTTTTGATAATTACTGTTTTCATTTGATTGTCCATCATCTGCATAACGACAAAGTAAACTTTTATTTTCTAATTTGTCCACAACAAGTGAAATTAGTGTCTTCTTAATAGATTACTTCTTTTGTCTCATGCTTACATTTTCATATAGTTTCAGATGTAGAAGTGCAGTCGAAAGTTCCATTCTTCAATGAGATAGACTAAAATGAAGAGGGAAACTGCAGGTACTGTACTGAGCTCAGATAATCCTAAGTATTTTGAACAGGCAAGCAGCTGGTGATATAATCACTTTTCAGGGAGATGTGTGGACATTGGAAATGTAATCTGAAAAGGGTAACAACTTAAAGTTAAGTAGGGATCTTGGCCAAACTTAGAGTCTGTAACATCATTGTCTCTGTGTCTCAGTGATTTACAGTCTGGTTTCCCCCTCTTAAATGTTGTATCCATTTAACTCATACCTGAAGTGCTGTAGATTCCAATGGGCTTTCTCTTTTGAATTTAGGTGTTCTTCTGCAGGGCTTTCCATTTCAATTTATTCCTGGATACTAACACATTGGATGGATGTGTTAGTATGGAATATGGTTGTCCGATAAATAATATTAATACATCCATTTTACAAAAGTAAGACAGCACACAGAGGGAATCTGTTTACCAGCTTAAGATCCCTTTCTCCAGTGTTTCTCAGACATTCAGAGTTTTTACTGGTGCCAATTCCTCCTCCTCAGGAGGAATTCTCAACATTTCTCCAGGTCAAGTCTTGGAGTCTCAAGAACTTGGAACTTGGAGAAGAGGGAGCTTGCAACAAATGATGACCTTGCTTTTGGCAAGGAAAAGAAAAAAACAACCAAAGCCATGGAAGGATCCTATAGATAGACATGTCATTTTCTCCTTAACTGATTTTTTCCACAAATAATGGGTTTTATTATGCTATGGACTTACTGAAACCAGAGTCTTGAAAAAACAAAGAGTGATCCTGTAATTCTGTATCCAATTCATGATGTATGAATAACCTTTGGACAATACTCTTGGGCACATGGCGTGACTTTTGGTGATGGTGCTGTTCAGGGCCAGGACTTGTACTCAATGTTCCTTATAGGTCCTTTTCCAATGCAGCATAACCTGTTATTCTGTGATTTTCTGTGGTTGAGTCCTGCAATTCTATTTATGCTCAATAGTAAAGGTTTGTAAATGTTGTTTTTAGCTAATTTTGACTCTTTTAAACTAGAAAATAGAGGACAATATAATCAGTGCATTATCTAACATTTAAAAGGTCTTTAGATAATTTTTTAAAATTTAAAACTGTCTTCTATAGCCTTAAAAAGTCCATTTTCATATTTGTAATTTCAATAAGGCGTATAAAAGTCTTTCTGAATTCACTAGAGAGAATCCAATATTTTCTACTAGTGAACAGACGTAAAGCAACCATAAAACTCTTAAGTCTTTTAAATCACATACTTTCAACAATGCTTACTATGTAAGATTATAGCACACTCACAGAACAAGTAAAATAACTCTACCTAATATTTTCCTGGGGTGATTAAATCCCTAACATGAGTATAAGTTTAATTTAAAAGAAACCTTATAATATTCCAGGTACTGCACAGCAAATTGCAGTACAGAATTTATTTCTTTTCTGAATGAAGCCATAAAGAAATGTAGAAATGTAAAGAAATTTTATAATTTTGAATTTGACTAACTGGTTTTATTCTAAGAAGGAGCCTCTGTCTATGATGAATGCATCTCAAAAATAAAGGGATGTGAAATCATTACTAAATATAAATGAAATAGACAGAACTTATTACATTAGTTGCTTATTATGGGTAAGTCATTCTCATCTGGTTTACCTTTAAGAGTTCCACTGATACCAGGAGAATTGCACTGAGAAAGCAAAGATATGTTTGTTGTCAGATATATCATTAAGTAAGGGCCTGAAATAGCAGGAATGCAATTAGTGATGATGATTTCTGGGAGTAGATAAGTGTATTTCTGAAGAGAAAGGACATAAGATCCCTTCTCCTGACAGGGTTTCCAAATATTTGCCACCAGTGGCTGCTGTCCCCTGCAAAACTCTTCTGATTTCAGGAAATGTTCAGATAGGCCCAAGGTGATGAGTTAATATCTCTTATTGCAGCAGTGTGAACTAATTATAGACACAGAATAATTGTTGGGTAGTGAGGATGTGAGGAATGACAGAAGGAGCAACAATAGGATTATGTGGTCACTTGCCAAGGTATGATGCTTGGTATAATGCAGTTAAGAGGGCTTGTTTGTTTGTTGTTTTATTCTAATTAGTGTGTGTGTCCTATTTGCTAGTATTATTAGTGTATTGTGAAAGAAGTATTTCTTGGGAATGGACTTAAGAGAATTCAGGACAATGAACTTCAGAATGACTCAGGACAGGCACTCTGTACAGAGGGCATGATATGGAGAAAACAGAGATTGTTGTTGGACTAAGATACAGAAGCTGATGGCATTATCAAAGAAAGGAACATAGGCCACCAAACCACACGCTTGGGTAACAAGACACAGCAAAGTGGTGATATGCTCTGACACCAATAAAATCAGTGAACCTTTAACCTGAACAAAAAGCATGATCAAGTCCAGAGACATCACATGTAAGAAAATGTCTTCCTGGGCAGAAGCAGATGGGCCTGAGCCCACATTCCTTTTGCTCCAAGTCTGCCAAAAGCAAGCATATTTGGCCCTTGTAGCACTCATCCCAAGTACACCCTGACAAAGGCCACTTTGTTATGGCATAGCTAAGTGGCTTCTGGATGGATCTGGCTTGTACTCAGGCTGCTTGGAATGGGCAGTGGTGATCACAGCTAGAGTGTCCATCTATGTAAAATTACTGTCTCTGCCACTAAATCCAAAATGTTCTGTTCCAAATCTAGAGTGTTTTCATGCAGTGTTTAAATTTGCAACAAATGGAAAGCTCTGAATATGTCCTCTGAAGTGCGAATTTTCATTCATACATACCACCTGGGAACACACTTCAAAGAATGTGCTTTCCCACTCCTATGCCAAGAGCATAGCTTGAATATGCTGTGGATGAATTCTGGAGCAAAGATTCGAAGGCTGGCTTGTGAAAATCTGAGAGATCTACCACAAAACTTGCTATTTGCTGTGAGGTGCATTACACTTGCCTTTATTGAGCTATGGAGAGTGATGATAGCTGCTTGTACTTGGCCTGTTTCATGAATGCTCCTAGTTTTTACTAATCATCTTAATTTTGGGATCTTCTTCCTTTTGTTTTTCCCCAGAATGAAAAAGTGATGTGGAGAGCTTCTCAATGTCCGAGTCCAGGACAACCCTATGGCTGGCCTGGCTGTCTCGAGACCCTATCAGGCATCTCAGAGACCCTGGCAAGAAGACAAAAACATCTGTGGCTTCGATTTTAGCCTGTGGAAAAAGCAATCAATTTTGTATGAAGAATTACAAGTCACAAGGCTTTTAGTACTGTAATAGGTGAGTTGACACAGGGTGGAAAAGTAGAATTTTGGGGTTGTTTAGAATGCAATTCAGGGGTACAAGATGGAGAAATCTGGGCATGTCCTAGCCTTCTTTGTCTTGTCCTCCATGTCTTGCTGTGACAGTGGCACTTTTATATTGGTTTAGGATAGGGACACACTGTCCAACATAGATCTTAGGAATTGGTATGAGAACTGTAAATATGGTACAGGTAGTTTTGAATATATAATGTGGGAGCTACCCAGGAGAGACTGCCATGGCTTCTGTACTAGCTAGAGCTCGGCATGTCAGAGAGAAAATATGAGAGATAAAAAGAAATAAACAACCTTGAAAAAGCACAATCAGAAGCATTCCAAGACTCCTCATTTAACTGTGTTCGGGCTAGGGAACCAAAGACTCTTTTTGGATCTCTCTTGGGGTCACCCTGGCCCTCAGGAACCCAGAGAGAGAGAGAGAAATCCACATCTCAACTCACAAAGACAATAGTTGTCTAAATTCCCAGTGTTAAGTTTTGTCTGATAATACAAATTCTCACTCAGGTGCAAATTCCTGATAAATCCTCTTTCCTTTCTGTGCTGATTCCTGTGGTAGGTCTCTCTCTTCAAAGCCTCCTGGGATATTTTGGTCTTTCATATACCAAAACACAAGTCATATGGAAGTTAGTCTATTTGAACTTGGCTCCATTTCCTTTTTATTTTCTGCTGAAGGAATGTTATATTATTAAGATTATTTGAAAAATCTGGTTTAAAATTAGAAAGTAATTGTCTTTTTTATCAGAGCTGCACAGCATTATCAGGTGTTCAAGTGTGAGTCCTCTAAGAACAAACATACATTGCTGTAATCTGACTGTGATTTATTGTACAGTTATATAGTTAATATAGTTAACATTCTATCTCTCAGTATCAATTAAGTAAATGCCAGTACTAAACATTGGAGAAAAATAGGCAGTTACTGTGACATATGAGAAATCCCTCTGTGGTTTTGGGAGTTTTTTTGTGTTTTTCTTTAATTAGGTTTTTGGGGTTGTTATTATTATTCTAAGAAAGACCTGGTCATTTAATCCAGGATGTCCTGTTACTGTGTAGAATGACCTAAGAAGCATGGCTGTCGCCCTGCTTCTTCTGTGTTTCTTTATCTGGTGTTTTCCTTGTAATTTCAACTGATTCTTACTTTGGTGTTTATTCTTTAGTTTTTGTAGTTTACCAAAAAAGAGGTCACACCTCTCTGATCTGAATCCACATCCTTTGTCTTATCCTTAATCTGAACTTGCTGGGATTCCTCAGAAATCACTTGGTTTGTTTGCCTACCACACAGTCTTATTCGCTTCTCTGGTTTGCTAGTATTTAAAGTAGACCTGGATCAGTGCATATCTGGACCATGAGTTAAACAATATTTCCCTGCTAAATCTGGTATTTAAATGCAATGCACAGCATTATTCCATGCTGAATTGTGAAAGCATCCATGAGAGACCGGCATAGACATTCCTGGATCCTGGCCAGCATAGTTTCTTTCTCTTTCTGCCAGTCAGATAATATAACAAGCATGTTATCCCTTCAAAGGCCGGAAATAGGCTTCTCTATTCTCTGTCATGTCTTGCCTCTATTCTCTAGTTATGGACAACTCCAGAGTTATTAGGTGTGGAGAATTATATACAGTCCATGCAAGTGAACTATGCTCCACTGAGCTACATATTATTATGAAGTGATTTTGTTTATCCAATCCATACTAGTACTTGACAGTCCCTTGTGCAAGAGGGAAGGACAAAATCGTTCTTGGTAGAAGAAGGAAAGTCCTCCCTCAGTAGGTACAAAGTCAGCACCTGAAGCCAGTAGAGAAACTTGTAGTAGATATAACTTTGATACATATCTGGTGTTGAATTGATGGCCAACAGTCTGGCTTGGTTTGCAGAATTACTGGCACAGAGAGGAAAGCTACTGGCAGAGTTTTGGGAGAAAGGCTGCTGTAGGCAACTGCCTTGAAGTGAAGTTTCAGATCTCTTTATGTTCAGGAAACCAGAAACACTTCTTTACAGTTTGGGGAAAGTTGTCCAAGTCTTTTAGGATTATGAAGTTTAATACATGTCCTTCTCAATATTTCATGTTGGTGAGTTTGACAAGCTTCTATGCCTGATTATGGGAGTCCCTTGTCATCCTGCGTACTGTGGAACTGTGGGCCACTCTTGTGGTAAACTACTAAGGATTGAACACTGTGCAGTATTTAAATGTTTCAATTTATTTCAAAGCTTTCACCTCAGACTATTTTGGACTTTTTTTCCTGATCTGAATATATGATGAAATTTTAAAAATTGTGTCTAATTTGTATGTTTTAGTGGCTCAAGCTTGAAATAAACATTCACTACACAATCAGAATATTAACTAATTTGCCTGCTTGCCACTGACTTTTAAGCTTCCTATTATGGCAAACAAGCTGATATTTATTTTACTTGATAATTAGAAATAATAGAATGAGGAATTTCAAAGAGTTTTAATAAACATTGCTGTGAGTTTTATAAAAACTATTGCACAAATAAAACAATATTTCTGAGGTCAAATCTACTGTAATGTCATATTGTCTGTAAAAATACAAATTATTTTTATGTTCTCTCCAGCACACGCATCTGGTTTTTAACAGTCTGTATCCTTTGGAATTACCCTGATATACAAATTAACATTCTACAATAATGCTGGGAATATATTAATAATATTATTCCTTAAACATGTGATTTTTTTTTTTATACTGAAATACAGCTATTCGTTAAGTAAAGGTAAACTACTTCATATTTTATCTTTGTTTTTTAGGTCAGATTTCCTCATTTGACAGTTTTCCTGTGCCAAACTGACATCAACAAGAATAATGAAGTGTGTCACAGTGAAGTATTTCTTTACAATAACAGCACTAATACAGTACTTTTCCACCTTCCCTGACCCATTTACCACTGTCTTCCCATGCACCTTTCTGTAGAAAGAGTTGTGAACTATCCAAATATTGTATGTTATTAAATGCAAGGCTGTTTATAATTTCCTGTAATTTATGGACATAAATTTGTTATAATTTATAGAGATAAACTGGTCAATCTTCTGAAATAAGTGTTGCAAATTGAGCAAAAGGAACATAATTCCTATGTGTCATACCTGATACTGTGGTTGTTTCAGGGCTAGGATTACTTCTTCAACATTCTTAATGGAGTTAGCCAAAATTGTGGAAAAAAATCTATTATTTTAGACTTTTTTCTCTAGCCAAACTCCTAGTGATGAACACAGCAGAATCAGATTCAAAGAGTAGTACTAGTATAGTAGTAGTATACTAGTATAGTAGTACTAGTACTAGTACTAGTATACTCCTAGTAGGTATAAACTGTAGAATTCCAATGTGAATTTAGCACAGTAAGGGATATTTAGTAAGGAAACTTCTTGCTTTTGCATAAGTTGGGGGTTGAAACTGCCTGTTGCACTTGTCATGCAGACTGCCCCAACAACTCAAACCAAAAGAAAACTGAACGCATCTGTATTTATCTTGTAAGCATCTCATCTACCAATGAAGCTATATACTTAATAAATTATAACAACATAGATTTTATAAATAAAAAAGCAGCCTGATTTATTTTGGTGCTAATCTCAGAAAAGGTTTAGCTGCTAATTGCAATATTTTAAATATTTTTTTTGTTCCTCTTAACGCAGGACTTCATAGATGACTACACAGAAGGAACATGAGTCCTTGAGTCAACCTATGGTAATCTGAATGGATTATAAATAACAAAATGGAAAAATTAATGATTTTATTCAGTATCTTATGCTTTAAGTACCTAGTACTAAAAGTAAACTGTTAGCAAAGATTGTAGAGAGCTTGAATGGAAAAATAATGTAGCCTATTTATATCATTTGATTTGTGGGGATGGAAAGGTGGCAACAGAAGCAGAATAAGGAAATACTAACTGCTCTGCAAATATAATTGCTTTTTTGCAGAGGCAGTGGAAACCCATCAATTTACATGTACATTTAATCTCAAGAGAGCACTGTGGCAAAAGGTTTTGGTTGAAGTGGTGAAGGCCTGTGTTTGAGAATTGCCTGTGAGAATTTAATTTCATTTACATTCCTCTATGCATGTTTAATGAGTATTCAATCTTATATAAAGTATAAAGATAAATATGCCAAAAGATTTTTTTTGTTCTCCCAAAAAGTAATTAAACATCTTATTGCTGTGTTCTGGGCTAGCACAATGTGAATATCTAATGCAGGAGTGCGTATAATCTTTTATTTAAATAACAGTCTGGATGCTGCTTATTTAGACTGAAGCCAGGCCTGGCACCCAGCAGACCCTTTGTCTTTCTAGCGCTGCACTAGGCACATTTCTTGGCTAGCTACCTGGGATGTCAGTTCCTTCACAACACAGAGCAGTGTATGAAAGAAAGTTAAGTTACTATAAAGTTACTGTATAGAAGTCATTGGATATCTGAGGCAACTCTAAGCCAACTCACCTATGAGCTGGTAGCAAAGGAAACATCTTGCAGGTAGAGTTGTAATTGAGGCTATAATCTTGGGCTAGGAGTTGTTATGCTTCAGTTCTACTCTGCCACTTCCAGTCTGCTGGATGCTGTGGCATGTGACCAAAAAGAGCGGCTCAAGAGCTGCTTTCTTTAATGTAGCTGAATAAGCTGACTTCTGATTACTTCTCAGAATGCAAGAAAAAGAGCATCAGCAAGAAGTCAATCTCTCTATTTTAAAATTTGGGAATAATTTAGGCTTTTAATTTCAGATAATTTCAGAATATTTCTAAAGGGGGAGGAAAAACAAAGTGCTGTGTCTGTGACCAAGGCTGGCAGATTTTTTCCCCTGGCTGCCTTACCAGTTCTTCAGAATTAGCAGTCCCTAGTCTATTCTTCAGATTTCTTCTTTCTGTTACTAAAGCAATGACACAAATTGAAGTAATAACTTCTGTGTATCATATGTCTGAAGTTGAAATAGCTGCTCTAGATGAAGAGTTGGGCAATTAAATAGTTTATTTAATGTTTTGTGTTACATATTTTAAATTTATATTTAACAATTATCTTTGAAAAAATCCTTTTGTAAAAAACACTTCAATTCATATGCAATTTACTCATAAAACACATGGTGTCTGTGCTATAGATGTCAAGTACCATATGGAAATGAACATATTTTCTTTAGCTTCTATTCAACAATGAATTTTTCCTTGTTGAATTGACTTGCCAAAAATATATATTGCAATATTTTTTCCCCTGATTACATTATTCTCTTCTACCCGTAGCACTGCATTTCTCAGCTGATTGATTTGATAGTTTAGGAAAAGATTTGAAATTATCAACTGAAACTAACAAACTCATGTTATTTGTCCAGATTTTACTCTCTGTAAAACAATGTGAAAAGGATGACCCATTTTCTCCTCCTGCCAGGATTAAAAGCCAATATCTCAAGAATCTTGAAACTATCATTAATTTGCAGTGATTTCTATGGGCCAGAGATGCTTCTGTTTATACATTGCACTCTTTGCAGTCCGCTGCCTCTTTGATAAAGTCTTCCCCACTTTGCTATAAAATTAATTATTGACAGAGATGGAAAAGCCTGATCGAAAGCAAACAAAAAAGTAGTCATTTGTAGAGAAACACAATTTTTTGTCCAATGATCCACATGCAGATACACCCTTTAGCTGATGAGGTCAAAGCTCCTTCAACACTACTTGATCCAGCACAATATCTTCCACATCTGTGCAGTTCTTCTTACCTTCCCATTCACATATAACATTGATAAAGTCAAATGCTGTGTTTCCATCAGTGCTTCCTGTGACTCACAGAAGTTTTGGAGCCATCCTATGTAGTCTATAGCACTGCATGTTTTCCATGTGAATTTTGATAACAATGTCACCTAGTAACCTACAGAAAATGTTCATGGTGGTCATCTTAACAGTTGTTATTCTGTAAAACTGATATTTTTTGTTGTGGCCTTTCTTGTAACTGTAAACAAAGTAGTGTAAACTGCCTGTTATGGCTATCAGTAGCACAGAGCCCAGCAAGACTGCAAGATCCCATTGGGTGCTTGGTATATTTCCATGATTAATCTGTTTGAGTTCTGTACTTCTGGCACCTAGTAAGCAGTAGTACTGCTGCTACACTTTCAGTAGGAGAGAGTGTGTGTGATGTTTGTAAAGAAAATGACACTGGCCTCATGCCTTACCTGATCTAATGTTTAATGCAGAGGGTGGAATCTGTGACTTTTGTAGTGCTATGAAGTCTGTAGATCTTTTCTGAAATATGTAATAACCTGGAATTAAATTTTACCAATCCGTAAACATATATGGCATGTTTAAATTCAATTCAATTTAACCTCATGTCCATGCATATTCTGAATGCCAAAACATTGCAGAGAGAAATAGGTAAAGCTATGTAAAACCAGCAGCCATTAATCTAGCAATATAAATACCTATTTTAAAACAACCATAGTATTGTCATGGGTTTTATAATCTACAAACATTCTTAATCTCTATACTAAAATTTTCACAACTTTAGATTTAAAATCAGCACTTCATCTGCATTTAAACAATAAAAAAAACCCAAACTCTTTTAAATATAGAAAATTACAACTCTGTAAAAATGTCTAGTTCCTTCCAGTTTGATGTATTTTTATCACCATGAAAAAAAAAACAACAAAACAAAAACAAAAGCAAAACCAAAACAAAAAACATAAAAAGAGACTACTAGCAATATGAGCTGTCAGCATTTTGAAAATGAGTTTTTCCTGACAGTAAACTATACATCTCTATACGCTAAATCTTTGAGTTCTCCATATGGTTCTATTTATTTTATGCTGATATGAGCTAAAAGAGAGTCTCAAGTATTTTTTTTTCTTTTTTTTTTCCTGAATTGAAAGGGGTATTTATTCCCCTCCATCAGCAGCATTAGGGCAGTTCATTTACCTTGCCATGTTATCCTCTCTTCCCCTTTGTCCTCAATACATGGAGTTTTTTTCCTCTAATATATCCTTCTTTGTTGTTTGAGGCAGTGTGAGGTCTGACACTTTGGACACTTATAGCAGGATAGATTAAAAGCCTACAGCCAAAATGACTAAATAGGATTGTTCATGAGGCTCTTACTACCTGCTGGGGACTTCCTCTCCTTTGTCATTTCTCTCTGCTGAGAAGCCATGTACACATTTCCAACTCTTTATAAACAACATTCACTGAAGACCAGATTCTCATCCTCATAAACGCCTTATTTTAAAACTGGTCTACTGAAGAGAAAGCATGCTATACTATGAAAAGGATCTAAAGCTGAAATTCTCAGCAACCAGATTTAGATCCAGAAGTATGCTGTCTGAACAGTAGATATTTGTGATGCTGAAAGATAAAAGGAAATAAAATTACATTTAAAAACTTATCTACCTGGAGAAATTGTTCCAAAATAGCCATTCAAAGTGGCACTTGTAAGAATAGAACAGTACAAAATACCTCTTATGGAGGACTTGTTTGAGGTTACTTCTATGTGTCAGCAAATCCTTCCAAGTTTATGTCCAAGCAGGGATTGCAGACTTTGCTCTTGCTGTCACCAGGCCTGCAGAGAGGAAAACAAAAAGCAAGGCTAACGTCCTGTTTAATTGTCTTTTTTCTTGGGCAGAATGTATAATTGTAATTATTTTGAAAAGGATTCTCTATTTTCCCTTTCAGATTAACACTCAAAGATCATTTTGTAGTATATCCATGTGGACAGAGACAACATTCTATTATGACTGATCTTTGATAATTTTTCTTTTATTTAAGTGTTAATTATTGTTATTTGTTTGATTATTTTTGAGCATACAATGAAAATAAGACCGAAACCGTATCTCTTTGAACCTCAGTGCAAGATTCCTCATTTTCTATACCAAAGAAAACCACAAACCCCCATCTTAAAATCTCAAATTCTTTCTAAATTATTACAAATCTAGAGACATCCACACAGATGGTGCTTAATTTCAAATCTTCTTGATGTAGAGCTACAGGGAGTATGTGACATATCCTAACAAGTATGTATTATTGAAATAGCTTCCTTTTAGAGTTTGAAAAATGTCATAAATTCTTAGGCAAGAAAACAATACTAGGGAGATGCTAGAGATAGGAATAGCTGAGTGAAAGTAAACTGTGTGGTCCTGTTTCCCAATCAAGGAACTTGCCATGGGGGAGAGGATTCAGTGATACTGAAATTGTAGCATAAACTAGAAAGGGAAAAGATATTCAGCCTGGGAAACTATTTGCCGAAAGATGTAGTGAGGCCAAGACTTGGACAAAATTCAAAAACCACTTGGCTGTTCTACAAACATAATAATCCCCAATGGTATAGTTTTTATGGTAGGTATACAGATTGTGCTTTAGAATGTGAGTCAGCTGATAATTGCCTCAGAGAGGAATGAAATTTCCTATTGGAGAAGTTGTTCCCCCACTGTCTGTAGCAGTTTCTCAGACCTCTTCATTCCAGTGTCTAGTGCTGGCCGTGGTCTATGACAGAGCATAGTCTGCATAATTTAATAACCCATGCTTATTACTAACATTTAGGCCAAAGAGAACGCAGGGATGATTACTGAAGTATTTGTATAAACACTGTTGTATGGCAGTCTTGCAAAAAGACCTCTTAGATGCCCACAATGCTAACTATGCACCACTGTGTAACAATGTCTATTGAAGTGTTTGGCAATCTCCAAAGGACTGCTCTGTTACTGGGCCAGTTTTGTATGATCGCAGAATACATAAGTGCCTAAAGCTCTGCAGAGAACTTGATCTTGTCTGGAATCAAGGGTACTTAACATAATCTACGACAACAGAAATACTTCCAGTGTCTTTCCTGTCAGTTAAAACAGTCTTACACTTGGCCCTTTACATTTAAGAGAAGGTTGTGGGTACAGATTGCAGGATGCCATGGGACCACTCACGCCTCAGTGTCTTTGCCATTTCCTTTCTAATAGTGTACAGTGCTTGCAACAAGACAAGGGCATACCTTATCTACACAAGAGAAACTTAGAGTGCTTTTAGGAAGCAACTGTTTGGCAGTTCTGTGGCTGCATCACAGAGCTCACTTCAGACTGCTCAGCCTTGCTAGTCAGGGTAAATACACCTATCTGGAAGTTTGTACTCTCACTAGTAGATTGTTGGACTTCTCTGTACAGTTAAATTAAAAAGTGATAGACAGCAGTCCTAGGCATTGTTCTACAATTATCTGTTAGATAATTAGATTTGGGCACACCTTTAACCCAAGTCAGTTATCTCTATACCAAACAATTCCATAACATGGCAAGGGAATTAGTCAGCTGGGATGTGATCATTACGTTTAGAGCACTGAGGGACTTTAGAAGTGGGCTAATATCAGCTGGCAAATCTCAGCCAGTTAACTTCAAGTCTCAGTGCTGGGAATGACCCAAGGTGTACAAAAATTAACAGAGTAGTTGCTTTTGAGTTAGCTTGTTTAGTGGTGGCTTGGGTGTAAATATCTGTGCAAGGGGGACTGGCCTAGCATTGTACCAAAACTCTAATTAAAGTTAGAGACACAAGGAGAGAAAAGAATAATTTCCCTGGATGTTTTACCACAGAGAGATAATCCACAGGGGAGTAGTTGTCTTCAGTCTGACCTTCTTTAGGGGAAAATCTTTCATATGTGATGCTCAGGATGTAAAATTCTATGTTTAAAAAAAACCCAAGCAAAAAATTTAACCCAAAAGTCTTTTGATACAAGTTGGGGTTTTTTGGTGGTTTTTTTTGTTGTTTATTTGTTTTTTTGGGTTTTTTTTTTTTGGGGGGGGTTCTTATTTTGCTTGTTTGTGGGGTATTTTTTTGTTTAGTCAGGATGTTTTAGCTTGGTATGAGTTATGCTGCCTGAAAGCACATGTTGCTTGAAAGCATTCAGAGGAGAGCAATGAGGCTGGTGAGGGGGTTGGAACACAAGCCCTATGAAGAACGGCTGAGGGAGCTGGGGTTGTTTAGCCTGGAGAAAAGGAGACTCAAAGGTGACCTTATCACTCTCCAAAACTCCCTGAAAGGTGGTTGTAGTCAGGTGGGGGTTGGTCCCACCTTTCTCCACGCAGCAACTGACAGAACCAGAGGACACAGTCTTAAGCTGCACCAAGGGAAATATAGGTTGGATATTAGGAAAAAATTTTTTATGGAAAGAGTGATAAAGTACTGAAATTGTCTGCCCAGGAAGGTGGTGAAGTAACCATCCCTGGATGTGTTTATAAAAAGACTGGATGTGGCACACGATGCCATGGTTTAGTTGAGGTATTAGGGATGGGTTTGGAATCAATGATCTCAAAGGTCTCTTCCAGCCTTGTGATTCTGTGATTCTGTGAAATATTGGCAGAGGATTGATTAGAGATAAACATTCACTGGATGTCTTTCTGGAAGGACAATGTGTAAAAAGGCCAAAAAGGATACCCTATATACTTCATGAAGATGTGAAAAAGCATCTTCCAACTTTTTACTTTTGTTACTAGAAGAGTATTGCTGGCCATTTGTGCAAGCAATGTTTAGTAGTGGTAGTGCATTTAATCTTGTATGTCTTTTCAGAATCTCTGTTTCAGTGATAAAAAAAAAAAAAAGTGATCATCTTTTATCAGGACTTAAGCATATGGTAAGAACTGTGATGAATTATAACTTAAGACTAGGACAGTGAAGAATACTCTAGTTCTCTCTAGAAATGATACTGCAGGGTGTTCACCTTCCAGCTCAACAACAGGCAGAAATTTCTAAGCTAAATCCTAAGCTAAACTGGATGTAAAATTTCTGTGTCAGCACAGCACTACACCCTAATAAATCAGCTGAGAGGAGTTAGGTAAATTATCTCCAGTGCACTGTACTAATGCAACTCTGTGTCTTCTCAGCCACATGTTATCTGAGCTGTGTTGGATCAGGTAAATGTTCCAACTTGTTCAGTACCCGTAACTTCATCCTAGACTGCACCACACAAAACATCTCTTGGGTGTCTGACTTTGAATGCCAGCATCTTTGGACAAATATCCTAGGTTTGCAAACAAACTTAGAAAAAAGTAAAGGACTTCAGAAGGAGCAATCTTTTAAATATTAAACAGAAAATACATAGAGTTTCTGAAATGAAATTCAGTGATTTTTTTTTTGGATCACAGAGTCTGCATTTATTTGTGAGTGTGCTAAAGTGTTTCTACAATAAAGTGTTTCTACAAAAAAAACATTACCCCATTCTATTCAGTTAAAATCCACAACAAAACAACAGCTCTTCATCTGACCAAACTGCATTGACTGGGGTCAAAGAAAGCACTTTTTGTCTTTTGTGAATAAGTAGACCCTGCTGTCATAGACCACATTACATATTAAGGAAATTCACAAGAAGAAATTAGGGAAATTCAAGATCTGGTTGAATTATAGAAGCTTTTGAGTGTCTAGTGAGAGAAAAAAAAATTTGAAATGACCTACAGAGGCACTTTTCAACAGCTTTACTTTTCATCCAGAGGGTGACTGGGCACTGGGACATGCTTCCTAAGTAGTCACAGCACCAAGCCTGAAAGAGTTCAGAGGTTTTTGGACCATACTCTTAAGTACATGGTGTTATTCTTGGGGATGTCTTGGCAGGGCAGCAGTTGGGCTATGGTGATTCTTGTGGGTCCCTTCCAATTCAGCATATTCAACAGCACAGTCCTGTAAAACATGAAACCCCCAGACTGAGGTTCAAATTTTCAATTCTTCATGGATGAGGTATCCTGAAACACACTGGGCCAAAGTTTATCTCAATTTTTGATCACATTATGCACTGGCACACATGGGAGATACGTAGACATGAATTTGCATCACAGAAGACTGATATCTTTGGAGTTCATTAGAACCCTGCAGTTGTGAGCTGTGCACTGAACTATTTTCAGTCATTCAAGCAGCAATTGAAATATTTCTTACATGCTTTTTCTTCTTTCTTGTGTTCTGTTTCTTGTCAATGGATAAAGGTTCAAAATATCTAACTACATGGAAAATTTACAAAGATATTATGGTGTTCTACTCTGAATTCCAAAAAGAATTGGAGTTTGTATAGTCAGCTTCTACCAACAATTTTGAATGTTTTGGCCAATATTTTTTGGTTTTAATAGTGATGTAGAATTTGAAGTCTCTCTTCCCTTATGAGGCAGTGGCTCACCATAGAATACTTTTTTCAGAGACAGTCCTGCTCTCCTGCTGGCAGAAGTGCTGCAGTATTATCATTTCCCATTTTTGTTAGCTGAAAGAAAAGCATCAGTGAGATCTTGCTTTTTCTTTTTAAGAATCTCTCCATACTACAGGAAGCCATGGGCAGCAAATTTTTCCATTCCCTTGTTTACAGAACTTGTTTTATAAACCCCAAGATCTTTAGTGCAGAACTATGACTACAGTAAAGTTGCTCTCAATTGGTTCTCAATGACTTGCAGTTTGACACCTGACAGTCCTTTATTAGCAATACCTTTGTGATGGATACTTCCAGGGTGATTCAGCAATTTCATAGGAAGTTTTGATTTCTAGATGTTGATGAAGTGTTGAAAGAACAGAAAACTGTAGGTAAGGCATTTGATAATGCATTATGATGACAGGATATCTTCAGACACCCTGTCTGTTGACTCAAGGAGTTTTTAAGAGGCTTACTAGAATTATGATAGTTTGCTTTCTGTTGTCCAGTTTTAACCAAACAAATTTGTTTTACTTATACTTCTAGAAGTTATTTTCTTTGCTCTTATTGCATTACTCTGATCAAATTATAACAGCAAGCTGATTATTATACTCCCTTGTACTAGCAAAGGCAAAGGTTGGGAAGAAATGCTTGTGGCCCATCGTCTCTCCATTTCCTAGTGGCATTTCAATATTTTCTTACAAGTTCTGCCTATAATTATTTCTTTTGCCAAGGTTTATTAGATTGTGATTAAAATGAAAAATTACTCTGTCATGCAGTGTTTCAGATGAGGACAGCAATACTAAACCTCCATTTGAAAGAAGATAGTAATGTATGGTGTATACAGTAAGCATAATCCATAACAAGCAGTAATAACATTTTTTCATAGAAAAAAAAGCCTGCAGGGTTTCTAAAAAAGCCACTATTTTGTGAAACTATATGACTGAAACTGAATAATGTATAAAATAAAAATGTATATAAGTAGCAGATTTTATCTTTTCTAGCACAGGAGAAAACATGGCCGCCTTTTCCTAACTGGGATAAGTGTATGCTCATTTAATTTTTCATGGGATTCCTCTTGTCTTCACATTGTAGGGACTAGTCCTCTGGCAAGATATATGTTATTTTGGCACTAAAGTGCATCTAGGGAAAATGCTTTAAAGCAGGTGAAACAGAGATTTTTAGAGTTCACTTTTTATTTATTTCACACATCGCTTCACAGGCCTCCTTTGAATCTTGGACACAACTCAGTACTGTGACTTCTCTCTTGCTTTCTGTCCACATGCAAATAATTAGGTAGTCACCCAAATTTGCAAACCATCTGCTTCTGTCACAAGATCATGGACAAAGAAAGAGGCCATAGGACTGTGCTGCCTAAATGTAGGAGGTACAACCTTCACTATGTGCATGTCAATTCTCAGGCATGTTAAACAATGGGTTGTCTCTGTCCTGCCATTCTAGACAGGCAGGCAAAATGAACACAGTTCTAAGGGCAAATCCAAAGTCAATTGGTAACAGAAAGGCATTGAGGGAAAAAAAAAGATCCTCAAAACAAAAATTTGCATAATAATAATCTTCCTTTTGTTTTCCTTTGAGCTTCTTGATAGTGATTCTGTCATCTCCAGAAACAAAACACAATGAATGACTTGAATTGGGAGATGCAGGAGTCATCAGCAAAATCTTGCCCTGTACAAGGTTAACATAGCCTGCTCTTGATGGTCTCTGTTATACAGCTCTCCACATATTGCCACTTAGATCCTTTCCCCATTATATTGTCACAACGTATTAAAGACCCCATCCTGCAAACATTTCACGCATGTGGGTAGTCAGAGTTAATCACATGCATGAGTGTTTGCAGAACAGCAGCCTGAGAGATTAAAATCTAGAAAAACAACCTTATTAACTGACCTATTTTAAGGAGAAAGATAAAGGGACTGAACAAAAATTCTTTATACCTGACTTGGATGTAATGTTGTAAGATATGTTATGTCTTACATTTTTACACAACATCTTTCTCTCCTATACCACAATATCTAAAAAACATAGCAGCAAAAGCTGAAATATGAAACTGGCACTTTGCCAACACTTTAAATATGTTGATGTGGCCATGACATGAAAACCCAGATACAGGAACCACTGTCTGGCCTGGGAGTGTCCTTGACTTGTTCATTAATTAAATTTCCAAACAACATTTGTCACAAGTTCTGAAAATCAGGGGTTGTGATTCTGGAATAGTAACACAATAAAAAAATAAAACAAAGGTAGAAAAACAAAGAGAAATGCTGTTAATCGCTAATTGTTATACACTCAGCAGCTTCAACAGCCTGCTTAGCACCTGCCTCTTTAATAGTTTTAGCAAGAAAACCTTTAGCCAGACCCTTTTTTGTTGAAGCGGTTAGTTCAGTTAGTTTGCAAATAAGCCCTACCCCATTAAAAAAAAAAAAAAAAGCCTTCTTTAAATTATTTTTTTATATGTTTAACTAAAAACTAAGATACTTTGTGGCCTGCCTCTGCATTTCCTATACATTACTAAATATGTTATATTTTGTTGCCAGACAAAGCACAGTGTTGCAGGAAAGAAGTCCCACATCTTTTTCTGAGCAATTACCAAACTACTCTTAATTTCCCTACTATGTAATGCCTTTCTGAACAAGGCTTCATTTTTCATGCCTCTTTTAGACTAATTCTATCTGACGTCTCTGAATCCCGTCACTTGATACTGTGTGGAGATGATGTGGAGATGAAATGCAACACAAATTATGAAAGTTAATTGTGATGGCTGATAGAAATTCTTCTACCCTTCACTTTTAATGTCCTATTTTCACAGCAAAGGCACAAAATCAGAGTAAGCCACTATCAGATGAGGCACTACAAGGAGACAGAAATCATATTGTTGTCTAAACTTATGTGTATTAAAACAAATCACAAATGCTTTATTCATTCTGTGCAAGTGATTGTGGTCTGTGGATCCATAGGATTACAGCCCATTGTGTTTTAACTTAGAAATAACTTTCTGCATCTAGAAATAAAGACACAGAAAGATCTGTGTCTTTTTAACACAGAGGTTAAAAAAATTTAACCTCTATAGATGATCCTTCAATTACCATTATTTCCAGCTGCAGTGTGACATAGACTACCTGTTCTAGTGGCTGGAAGCACTAATAACTGTTGGACTTCAGATTATGACTAACCTCTCAAATGTTTGCGTTCCTAGAAACTTCCTTAAGATGCTGTATCTTGTAACTGGTTTTAATTCTTTGGAGCACAATCTAAACATATTTTTCTATGAGTTACATCAGAATCAGAAATACTGTAAGCAATATTTTTGCCTTTTTCTCCTATTTCACTTTGTAGTTGCAAATGGGGGAAAAAAGAAGAACAAATATATAAATATGCTTAGCAAGCAAGGATAACCAACAGTCCAAAGCTTCAGCAATTTTTTTTTACAGTATCAATTTTACATCTTGGTTAAATGCTATGAATGCAATTGCCATTGCAGGAATTCCACTGTGGTTAACTTTCATGGGAATCAGTGTTGAAATCTGGATGTAGCACTTGAGGTATCTGTTGTAACTTGCCTTAAAAGAAAAAGCTGTTGAGAAAAATTCCTTTTCCATACACCATGGTTCTTAATGCCTCCACGATGGCATGCAAAGTCTCCATAATGAAACCTAAGGGTGTGTAAATTGCAGTCTGGACTTGATGCAATCATTTTAATGTTATCCATCCTCATAGCTTCCACCACTAGAGAGAAATATGGGTGAAACATTGTTAGGCTGGGGTAATTTTTGACTGAAAAACAACATATGAAGTTTCTAGGGAGACACTAAGGAGATGCAGTGAGGAGTTATCTTGCCTTAATTGTGAGCAAATGTGTACAGGTTCTTAATGCTAGACTTTTTCTCAGGCCCTCTTGGGCTAAATTTTCTGTCCTGTGTCTTCCAAGCTGAGCAGTAAAAAGTACACATTTCTATCACTCAGCCATAAAGATATACTGATAGAGTATGGGAACATGGCAGAAATTGTGCTGTAAGGAGATAGTCAAACATAAGCAAACAAATGTGTTTTCTATCATAATGATGACTGAAAAAGTGAAGCAGTTCTTTTTAAAAACTGTATAAATATACCAAATACAAGGGTTTTATTGTGCCAACAGTATCCTTTTGAAACTTCCAATTACTTGAGTTATTATTGCACAATTATTACAGGTAGTTTCTTAGACAAAAGTGTATTGGATTTTTTCATACCACAATGATAATTCTAATTCATGCAAATTTGAGTCACATCCACGCATCAAAAGAAAAGCCTGCTTTCAAATGGTCATTGAAATTTGATTTTTTGAGGTACCTCTTTTGCATCAGTAAGCAGTGCTACATTCTCTGGAAGCATCTATAATTTCTCCACTTGAAAGACCTAATCATAATTCCAGCCACTGAAAATCCAGTTAGGTTTTCATTCTTTAGAACATGTTGAGTTTGCAGGAAGAGCTCTGATGCCTTTTTTTTTGTGTCCTCGATGTATACTGAAGATAACCACACTAACAAAAAAGTCTAACAGAGGCTACTTGTATTATCCTTGATCCCTGTGTAGTCAAATGTGTATCTATCCAAATGTAAAGATTTGTGGCATGATCACTCTATATTTGCAGCAAAAGTACAAAATAATCTTAAATGTCAGTAACATCTCATTCTCCTGGAGGTAAGTTACAAGCCTTTAGTTGCCATGTGAAAAGATTACTTGAATAGCTCTAGGGTAATTTCTTTAAAATCTTGCTGCACTACACACATTTTAATTAAAATTAATGATTTAGTTTACTTTAAAAAGCAGTATGTAAATTAAGCAATAACTTTGCAAAACATTAATTCAGGTAATAACTGAAGTCTTTTCCTCAGAGACTTAGCTCTACTGTGCACATCACACTGCACAGATATGGAGGACTTATCTGAAAACCCATGGAGGTAATGGAGAGAAACATATTGCAGATGTTCTGCAGAAAGACGAGGCACAAAACCTGAAGGTTTGTAGCTTAAGAAGGTTAAAGCTCAAGAATTTTTTCTATGTCCAGAATAGAATATTTTGCTCTCAACCCTTTATTTTTCATTATAATTACAATGTGACCAGCCTAGTTGTTATGTTGTCATTTGTTCATGTGTTTTGACCATAATACCTCTGTTTAATTAGGGATGTGTCATTAGGAAGTGCCTAAGGATGCTATGGTGGAGGTTGTTTTTGAGATGAAACTAAAGAATGTTCTTCCTATTTGTATTGTATTGATGCAGGAACCCTGGGGTATATGTGTTTGCAGTAGAATAATAAGATGAAGGAAGTCTGTTCTCTTCCATGTCCTTGCTACCCTGGTACTGCAAAAGAAATAGACTCTACCCAGCTGGAAAGACTTGTGTGGTAGGATCCTTTGTGAGGATGGTGCTGCCATAGCCATCACCTCTTCCTTTCTCTGCAGGTTCTAGCACAGGCAGTGAGAAGAGAAATACGTACAAATGACGTTCATGGTATGTAATTCAGGGGGGAATATCATTAGTAAAGGTAAGTAGCCATTTTTCTGCTATGCTTTTCCAAACTTTGGAAAAACTTCAGCCTATCATCTACCTTGGTTGTGGATCTGTGTAAGAACTACTTACCTCTGCTAAGATCTAACATCTAGATTTAGATCTGCTTTACCATTATGTCTAGTAAAATGAGTGGTCCAGTGACTACTTGCATTTAGCAAGCAGTGAGGAGTCAGAGCTGCAAAGATCAGATTCTCACAGGCACAGATGAAGAATCAAAGCCCAGCCCAGGTTCTGTTTCAACCTTAGTGCATATGTACACAATGAGACAGTATTTGCATAGGAAGATGATATGTAATAAATTAGTTCAAAGCCTAAGTGTTGGATGTGGCATTCAATATCTAGCTTAGCCTTCTGTGTGAATCCTGCACTTCCTTTCTGAATTCAATGCAGCAGTTTAATATGGTTTTCATAGTTTATTTTTTTCAGTTATTTTAATATTTGGTTTAAATATGAAAATGAAACCTGTGCTCAGGCTGAGACTTTTCCAACTGTTTACACAGTAGTGAATTTTTCAAGCTGAGCTATGAGGTAGAAAAATAAAGATTTTTAGGAGAAGCCTGACACACTGTTGAAGAAAGCAGAGCTGGAAAACTTACAGAGTAGAGACATATCCGTATCGATATGTATTTCTGTAAAGTACCAGAACAGCTTTGCACTGCATGTTCCTTCCCACCTCCTGGAAGAACCAAGTCTCTGCAGTGTGAAAAAGGAATTCTCAGTATTTTAAAAATTGTTCAGACTTGTCCTAGACCTTCTGTTAGGAAATCATACAGTCAAGTGCTTACTAATACAGAGTGACTAACTCTCCATTGAGCTAACAGTGACACAGGCTTTGTGTCAAAGCTTTCACTGTGCAATCATGACCTATCACTGTTAACAATTGCCTGCTGTGAAATTTTCCCTATCACTGACGTTGCTTATTTTCAATCATAGTTAAATAGGGCAGTTTCCCTTTCTGATAGGAATATTTCTTTTCAGAGCATAATTATTCCATGCAATGATTGACCTAAATAGAGCTGAGTGTCTACCAAATGGATAACAGTAAAATAAAGAACCCAGAGGGTTGCAGAAGAGTTCCAGTTGTCCTGATACTGTCCTTGTCAGCAGAAGCACTCATATTCCAAAATAACCCCTAGCTTAGAAAGCTATAGCAGTTAATATGGTGTTAGCTTCTTATTGAAGTGTTGCAGTTTAAAAGTTTTGCTGTCTCATTACTTCTTGGTAGATACAGCTTTTAAGTTGTCCTGTTTTTAACTGAAACCATGGTATTTTGCAAGCCTGTGGGTGTGTCATTTTGAGAACTTAATCTTTTGCAGATTTGGATATCAAAACGCAAGTTTTCACAAACATTCTATTGCTTACAAAAGTTAAGATATGCACAGTTACAGAGATATTTATTACCACAAGAAATTTTTTGTCCATTAATACACCATAATCTCTTAATGAACCTACTGTTTTATAGTCATAGAGATATTACTTTTAAAACGTGACTGAGATGGCCTTCCTTTTCAGCATTCTAATGTTTATCTTTCATGCCTGATGGTACAGGGGAATCCAAAGACTTGTGTGGAGTATCAATACTGTGTAGATGGAGTAAACTCTTAGTGATGATATTCTGCTTAGGGTAGAAGTGCAAAAGATCCCTGGAGTGCTCTCATGTGAACTAAGATAACAAAATTATGTCTTAAATCCTATGAGTCACCAAGGGGTTTAAATCTTTATTACTGATCTCTGGCATTTCTTCATCCTTCAGGCATCAGAACCTGACAGCCTAATAGTCATAACCTGATAGAGAAGGGTACTTAACCTGATTTCCAAGTCTTTTGCTTCAGGAATGAAGCATCATGTTCCTGTAGATAGGGCAGGGAGGTGAAATCATAGACCCAGGCCTTTCCTTAGGACAGATTGATTTCATGTTGAACAATCGCTGAAAAAACCACAGAAATTATTTTGGGCACCCAAGCAAGACAGAATTCACACCTGCCAGGGACTGCAGTAGTCCATCATATGCAGGAGTGTCAGCTTGTTTTCTTGTCCAATGAATCTTTATTCCCTCTGCCTTAGAAAAGCTTCAGTTGGAGTGGGGAGTATCCTTTTCACACAGAATGTCTTGCAGTTTGTTGTACTGAGACTCATTTTTGAAGTGAATTTTATATACCTCTTAATAATGAACATTTTTATTGCTTACTCTCTTCCCTATGTAAAACTTGTCTCCTCAGTGTTGATAGCACAGTGTGAGCTCAGTATGGGCTCAAACACCAGAATCCTAGTCTTCTTGTGATAATTCTGTAAGTACAGATATTACTTTCTAATATAATTTGTAAAAGCTAATTCTATGACTATTCCACATCAGATGGCATATTATTAAAAAGTCTGGGATCAGTAAAAATAAAATAAATAAAATCACACTTGTCTGATTTTGTTATTAATTTCCACATTTACTTCAATAAAATCTTAATATTTTGTAGCTCTTCTAGAGATACCATGTGATTACCAGTCTCAGTGACTGAAGGGTGTCAAGGAAATAAATCATACACTTGAATACATGCCCTTGCAAAAAGTCCCTCTCCATCTTTCTTGTAGGCTCCCTTTGGGTACTCTAAGGCTGCAGTTAGGTACCCCTGAAGCCAGAGCAGAGCAGAGGGGCAGAATCTCCACCTGTTCCTGCTTCCCACACTGCTCTGGATGCAGCCCAGGACACGTTTGGCTCTCTGGGCTGTGAGTGCCCATGGCTGGGTCATGTCCAGCCTCTCATCCACCAGCACCTTGAAGTCCTTTGCCCTTCCCATAGATACACACAAGAGAGTGAATGTCATATTTCAAGATGTCTGAAAAAAAATAAACTTACGCTTTTTGAATGTGTCCTTAAGAAGAAGTCATGTTATTATATCACTGCAATTTTTTCCTCTTCTCATTTGAATTACTTTTTTGAAAGATTGAACAACTGATACTTATCATTGTTCAAAGCTCCAGTTCTCCTACTGATTTGCCCTTTGGCTCTGCTGACACTGTCTTTAGGCACCCTTTGCTGGTAAATAATTAGATAAGGTAAAAATTTCACTCAGTAATGCTATATTCTAAACAATTGTGAAATGTCAAACAATAATATAAAACCCAGCTCATTAGACCAAATAGATTACAGTAATAAATATGTTTGTAATGCCCTCCTAAATTTGTTTTCCATCAAAGTAAAATGTTGGGAATTTTTTGGCTAAAAGGCAGATTTTTGTATGGTTATCAGCTGAGAATTCAGAATTTTAAGATACCTCTGAGTATTATGAATAGGAGTCTATGTATGCTTGTGGTTAAAATGAGTAATTACCTAGTGAAGAGCTGTTGGAAGACTGCTGATATGCCCTGAGCTTAGAGAGACATTTTAGTTCCAAGGGCCCTTGATACTGTAGGTTGCCTGGCAGGCCTGTAAGACCAAGTGATCAGAGAGCTATAATGGCACAATTAGCCACTGTAACCTTGTCACAAACTCAGGAATGTTATTAGGCTTTTAACTTTATCCTTAAAGGTGAATTTTATAAAAGTAAGTGATTGCTTTATGGGTATGATTACATTTCTCTTCATATTACTCTCCCATTTCCTTTAAAGTGAACCTCTGTCTCCACCAGTACATTTACTCTTTTGCAGACTTTCTCCACTGTGTATTTATACAAATACTGGACATTTTTATTTTGTTTGTATGTTTTTCATGCTGTGCACACTACTAATTCTGATATGGGAGTTGTATTTGAGAGAGTTTTGAAACAGACTGAGTAAACTTTGCTGAAGAAAAAAGCACATATACCCCAAAACCCTACCATGAAATATCTTCCATCTGTTAGAGATGCTAAAACTGGCAGTTTTGTTGCTATGTATGAAATTATAAAGTCCTCGAAGACTTTTTCCCTTCATGAACTTGTAAATACCAGAGTCTAAACAAATCATGCCAACATACTTTGTAGGAAGCACAAAAGGGATGCACAAATGTAACATTGCACTATGCTCTGACACAGGTACATCTTGCTGGTCCTGTCATGTATGAGCATACTACCTGACAGAAATAATTGGAAGACCTACTATTAATAGCACACAATTTCTTAGACATCATGGAGGTTAATAATGTGGTGAAAGGACTTACCAGTCCTATCAATCTGGCACATACAAGAAATCCTGTGGGTAAAACTTAGATTATCATACATTCATTCTCCTTATTAAGAACATGTTTGTTGAGAGCCTGTTTTTTAACAAAGTGGAAATATTCTTACCAAAAAGGCTGTTAGTGTACATTCTTCCTGTACAATAACAGGTTTTGGGAATTGTTCTGTACAGGGCAGGGTACCGTATCTTTCCGAGACTCTGGTACAACCTAGATTGACATGACATGCTGTGAAGTTATCCATGCTGGGCAGGGTTTAGAGGGTCTTTGTGCAAATTTGGCTTCTGTCAGAGGCTTGTCTCTGATCACTGAGCAACACTGCAATACAAGTTTCTTTGCCAAAGAGGCTGACAAAGAACTATGAAGGAAAGAAGGAAAGAACATGAATAACATGTTCATGAGTAACATGTTCAGAGAGCCATGTGCTGCTGTGCTCTGCATGAGGCCAAAAACTAACTTGAGGTCCCCTGTCAAATTCATATATGCTAAGAGTGACTCACTGCTTATAAAGTAGCAGGAAGAGTGCACACTTTAAAGTCTTTGGGATTTTTTGTGATCTATGTGAAAAGTAAATCAATTTCACCCATTTTTCTACTAAACTCCATCAGAAGTGTGAGAAAATATCCTTTGGTAGAGATTTCTCTCCTAGCTGGCTTTGTTGGCTTGTATGTTCCATCAGCGCTGTGGTTGAACATGTCTTCAGTCAGCTGGCCCATTTTCTGTCTGTCCGTTCATTCCTGAAGTCCTTCTGTCCCAATCACATGGGGGGCAGGCATCACAGCCAGTTTTGCTGGCTAGTGTTCACCTCCCTACTGTGCTTCATCAATGAATGAAGCAGAATATGATGCACTGATACCTTGCCAGCAGATCAATTGCTCTCTTGACATGTGGTAACATTCAGTAGGGAGTTAATTGCAACCTTTGACAAAAGGAGGACTGGGGAACACAGCATATAAAGTTACACAACTGTAACCGAGGACAGGTTCTGATTTAACTAAATTAATCATTTCATTGCATTGATCCAGGTTTTCATTTAACAATTTGAGAGCCAAAACATCACTCCAGACCTGATTCTTATGTCCATAATTGAATGCTGTAGGGAAGCTTTGGCTTTCAAATACACATGACTGAGACTCATTTCCTCATTTCTACTCAGCTGCAATTTGGAAAATTCATGCATTAGCCTAACACTAAGCACAGCTATGATTTTGTCCTTGTGTTGTTGATGAAGTGTAGAACACACTTATTTATGAGATTTATACTTCTACATTTTTCTGTAAAATCATGTGATTCATTGGTTGTGTAAGATGTCATGTGCAAGCAAAAATAGCTTTTTCTGGCAAGAATTACAACATAACATTAGACATCAACAGAACTCCTTCCACTGTAAGTGCTGAATGAGCTTTCTTTTGTTACTCTGCAGAGTGTTTTCTATACCTATACAACCAAACTGATGACCCATAGCTGTATCATTGGGTTTGATTGCACTGGTCTTTCCAAGAAAAAAAGTGGTTTTTTGTTTCATCAATCAAACTATTAAAATAAGTATTTGACTCAACTGCTACAAGATGGTAGGTTTTCTAACTTCAAAGACATCCTGGTCTCTTCAAGATATGTCCTCAAAAATGACCCAGAAAATTATTTAAATGTTTAATGATGTTTCTCTCTGTCCTGTTTCAATCAGTCAATCTGTCACTGAGACACATATTACATTCAATATACATGAAAGACAAATGATCTGAAAAGAAATGCATCTCTACAAGAGAAAATGATTCAGTCTTTCAGGTATCAGGTTGTCAGCAGCAATTCAGGGTCATTTTTGTGCTTAGCCACACTGTCAGCTGAGTTACTTACTTATGTATTTATTTAAGGACTTGCAGAATTTCTGACATCAACATGTATCCATATTTCCCCCACATTTTTTTTTCTTGCCATTCTATCAACATAGGATTTCTGGGGAATAAACAATATGATTTTCAATGAGGTTGAAGTATCTGTTAAGTTCATTAGTCTCTCTCAGTTTTCTCATTATTTTTCTGACTCTGTGTCTTTTCCAATATTTTCAGAGCATAGACAAAACAGCTGACAACACTGGTGTACTCTAGTAATGTGTTATTATTGTTTTATGTAAGGTAAAAGTGTGTAGATCCTATTTTCAATCAAGTGCCTACTTAGGAACTTCTGATTTTTGTCTTAGCTCCTACTTTCCGACTTTTAGGATTAATAGCTAATTTACCAATGTCTTTACCAATAAAATCAGTGAGGTTTTATTGCTTTTTCACAGGATCATCACTACAACCCTTTCATGAGTAACTTTCCACAATGCAGTCACTCATTCTATGCATGTGGTTTGCACCCATTATTCCTAGGAACTGTAAGGGATTTTACTTTCAGCTATATATAATGTATTTTAATGAATCAGCTTAATTAGCCTTCAAGATTACACTGTGGGACTGTCTCACATAAAAGGACATTTGAAGACATTCTAAAATAAATCAATATAATGAACACTAATTACTTAAGGCAGATGGTATTCTCTGTAGAATTTTGAAAGAACTCACTTGTAAAATTGCTGAACTGCCAACTGTGATATTTAAATAATCCTTACACTGAATGCTCTGTTACTACTGAATTAGAAGATGGTTCACACACCACTAATCTTAAAAACATTTCAGGAGTAGTGGAAGGAACTACAGACCTATCAACTAAAGATAACAAAATCATGCTAAAACTTAATAAAATTTAACACATTTATTACTATTATATGATGGCAAATAACTGCTACTTCTTTTTTGTAGCACATCATATTTAATAATTATATCAGAATTCTTTGAAGAAACTGTTGTTGATGTGAATTGGTTGGTAGAATTAATATTTATTTGGATTTGTAACAATGCTTTTGACGTGGTTCCTCTCCAAAATCTTTTAAGGAAACCATAGTGTTATGGAAAGAGATCTTCTTGTGGACCTATTATATATTAAATTAAGGAGTTGAAAGAAAGAAAGAGACTGTAATTTTTCCAGTGGCATGCATTTTCTCAGTATAGTCCATAAAAACCTAGGATGAATGTTGTGCCATTTTAATGTAGTCCAGAAGAATTTGAGAACAGGGTGAATAGAACAATTTGTGATTCAAAAAGTTGCAATAAAGTTCCATGAGTGGCTGCACTGTAAAGTGGTAAATTAAACTACATGCTGATAAATGAAATGTAATATGTTAAAGGAAACATACTTGAGAAGCTATATATAATGAAAATCTTTATTAACTAATGTCACTTACAAAAAAAGTATTTTGAGGACATTGTAAACAGCTCATTTAGAACTTCAGCTCAGTGTTCAGTAGCAATCAAAAGCAAAGAAAAATCCTACACAAATAGAAATGTTCAGAGAAGAAATTATCAAACACACACAAAACATCTCTTGTAGAAATCTGTGATACACACATTCTTTGAAAACTCCCTACAAATCCAGTTACCTGCCGCACTGTTCCCAAAATGATAAAGAGAAATGAAAATACAGAAAACATCAGGAAAGTTTTCTGTAAGCAAGAAATCCTATGCATATATTGTCTAGCAGCATTTGACTTGGGAGCAAGACATTTGAAGGAAGATATATGTGTTTATAAAATCATGACTGTTAACAAGATGCCAAAAAGGACCCTGTCAGATGGAACTTTCAAAACAAGAAAAGGATGTCATTGTCATATAACATGTAGATAATCTGTGAAGTTTGGGGCTGTAAGACACTCTGATTGTTGAAAGATTCCATGCTTTCAGAAACCAGTTAGAGAAAACATTGGAAAAAAAAAATCCATCAGAAGAAATTAATCATGAGGACAAGCAGCTCTGAATCAGCAATCCCTTAAACTGGAACTGGGGAGCATGGTGTGAACCGTCACAGTACATGTACCTTATTCTTAGGTTTGGTAGGCATTCACTGTGGGTCACTGCATGGAAAAAGATACAAGATTAGAGTGACATTTGTCTAACCCAAGGCAGTTGTTCCTATACTACACTTTTAATTAAAGGTTTCTGTATCATTCTATATATTAAGTGCTCAGTTCAAATGCATATCAGATTGCTTTTTGGGTGTTAAAATAAGGCTTAGAGATCCCTTCCCAGGCAGTCTTTTTCTAGAATTATAAGTAGGAGCCCAGCACTGTAATGAACACTGAAAAAATAAAATTCTTAATCTGTTCTTTCAATTACATATTGTTGAACAATAATGGAAAAGAGTTGGATGCATTTTAAGCTTTTATGGGCACACACTTTATTTAGAAAATTACTGTGTTGAATTTGTGTCTTTTCCATACACTGTGAGAGTTGAAAACAATCCCTGTGAAACTGGTCAGAACTCTCTCAGAGTGCCTAGAGAATTTAATTATCTTTATTTCCATTTGTAAATTTTACTACAGCTATTTTCCAGACAGAAAACTAGCCACTGTCAGCTAAGTGCACGGATGTTTTATTTTATGTCCTCCATCTTTTGTAGCTCCAGGAGAGCCTCTAGATACTGTCTAGACTTTTCTCTTACACTCCTGTGGCATTATGATGTTACTTAATGATATTTAATTCTGCATATTTTTTAAAAAAACTTCAACAGAAAAAATAAGTAATAAATAAACTGTAGACAGGTCTAGTGCTTAATTACAACAATAAACCAGACCAGGGTGTGTGCAAGCCTGAGGCATTTGTGTATACTTTGGGTGTGTTATGAGACACCCAAAGACTGATCTGGCCAAATTCTCTTTGTAATTCAAATTCTACAGGATGATCACAATATTTTTCAATTAGTACTGAAATAGGAAGACAGGTCCTTCCACCTAAAAGGAGGCTTATAAAATGGATTTTCTGTATATATCATTTCTCTATTTGAAGTGATCCCAAATGGGAGCAAGACAAGTTGCTTCTATCATTCAGGATCATTAGAAGCAAAGAAATGAAAAATCTCTTTTACAAACTTGCAGCGCTGGTTTTATGTGGGAATCTGTAAATATCTTCATAAACTAGCTCAGAGCTCAGTATGTTTCACAGACACTGCAGTGACTGAAGCTAGGATGAGGGAACTTTAAAAATGGATCCTCCTGCATGAAGAATCACACATTCTTCTGAAGATCTCACATTGGACTCTGAAAATATTCACAGCCTGCTCAGGTGTCAGTCACTCTATCATGTACTTCTATTTTTCAAGACTGAGAATTGAGACTGGGATATTTAACAGATGAATAGTTCCCATCATTTTCTATTTAGAAGAGTTCTGACAGAAATAGTCACATATTTTTTTCCAAATCTTTTATCTACACCCTAAATTTCATGTGTGAATTTCATCTTATTCCAGAAGCAGCATGTATGATCTGCGATTGTATTTCCTATGACTCTGTTTGAAAAACACAGTGATTCCATTTATACAGGGCTTATTAAGGGGGAGTGACAAAATTAGAAATAATAATAATAAAAAAAAGTTATATGCAAGGCCATAACCTCGATGTGTGACAAACACATACATATTGCAGGGGACAAACTCACATCCCAAGATCATACATTGCTTTGGGTTAAATGACTGAGATCCATTTCTAAAAGGAGCCTATGTCTTCTTTTTTTGTCACTTATCTCTGATATTGGGAACACTATCAAGTTTTTGGGGACAGAATAGCATTCTGGGCTTCAGAAAAGAAGAGTAGAGCAACTGTCTTTAATTGAGGGAGTGGGGAACAGAAGGATGTTTGGTTAGAAACTTAAAATACCAAGACTGTGTCTGTATGCCAAGACAGATAATCACCTGTCCATGCTCAGAAGGATTTTCCCATAGAACATAAATGTATGAAAGGCTAGACGCAGGTTTATGCAAGCTGAACCTGCAGGATCTTGTTTTCTGACTTTATTTCTTTTAGGGCAATAGGATTTACATTGTTATTATAGCTTCAAGGTAGCATTTCAGCATTTGGAGATTTATTTTTCTATTCCAAGAAACTTAATTAGGGAGTGGGAGCTGTTAAGTTCCTCTTCTTCATGACATTCTGTTCTAATGGGTGGGAAACAGCAAAACAAGCCAACCATATACTGGGCTTTATCAAAATCTTCATGACCAGAAGCTTAACGGAGGTGATTCCCCCTCGTACTCCATTCTGGTAAGACCTCCACCTGGAGTACTACATCCAGCTCTGGAGTCTCCAATACAAGAAGGACATGGAGTAAGTCCTGAGGAGAGCCACCAAGATGATCAGAGGGCTAGAACACCTCTTCTATGAAAAAAAAGGGTGAGAGACAGCTTGGAAATGAGAAGGCTCCAAGGAGACTTTATGGCATACTCCAGTACCTAAAGGGGGCCTGCAACAAAGCCAGAGAGAAACTTTTTACAAGGATGTGTAGAGAAAGGACAAAGGGGTATGGACTGATACTGAAGAAGTCTAGATTTAGATTAGACTTTAGGAAGGAATTCTTTACTGTGTGTGTGGTGAGGCACTGGAACAGGTTTTCCAGAGAGTTTGTGAATGCTCCCTCCTTGGAAGTGCTCAATGCCAGGTTGAATGGGACTTTGAGCAACCTAGTCCATGGGCACCATGGAAGGTGTCCCTGCCCATGACAAGGTGGTTGGAAAGAGATGATCAGTAAGGTCCCTTCCAAAATAGGCCACTCTATGATTCTATGATTTTCATAGGAGGGAAATTACACACTCCTTTGCAGCAGGGCGCCATATACAGTTCCTGCAATTTTGACTTAGATTGTCTAACTTAAATACTTGCTCCTCTTCAAACTATACTGGCCTGTTTTGTAACAGTCTTTGGATAGACTTTGAACTAGGATGCTCATGAATAAATCAAATATGCAATTGTGTTGTATGAGAGCTTGAATGAAGAGTTGTGTGTCTTATATAAGAACTTGCTTGTGATAATACACATGGCAAAAAGAGCTAGGTCCTTAATATATGTTCATGAGAATTACATCATAATTTCACCCTCTGCTTATTTATAGCCTTCAGAATACAAGTTAATATAATTCCCACCTTCACTTTCCAAGAGAAAAGAACATGGGCAGCAAACAGGGACATTTTTACTTCCTGGTTTTGATTCCATTTAAGGCATTCATTGGAGAGATTCCCATCAGCTAATTTAACTGCACATGCACAGACAGTTCCAGCTTGGGTAAAAAGGTGATAAAACTCAAATAATTCCCAAAATATAATTTTGAACACTGTATAACTCAATAACATCACCATGAGTTTTTCTAAAAATAGTTTTCAAAATTTTTCTTTACTCAAGATGACTTTTTTCGCCCTTCAGAATATTTCTATTCCTCAAAGACCTTTGATCGGTACTGAAAATGTATTACTGTGTAAGTTTTGGTGTGTTGGTTTGTTTTTTTTTTCTTCAGCTTTCCTAATTTGAAACACAATTAAAGGTAGTCTCTTTACTGAAACCTAAGCAAAATGACAGTTCTGGACAAAAACTAGCCTAGGGCAATTATACCCAAACTATTTATGACAGCAATGAGTAATTTGAGATACTTTTTTTTTTTTAATGGAAAAGGTGTCACAGTCTTTGGCTTGGTCTGTTTTAAATCTAATATCCTAACTGACACAGCAGAAATCCTCATCAGGCTTAGATACTATCATTAAAGAAAATTTCCTTTTATCGTCAAAGCTTTTCAGTCAGGAAATTAGAGTTATTTATTTCAAGAACTACACTGTCCTGCCTTAGACTAGTGTAGACCAGGCAAGACCACCAATGTGATTGCACTGTAAGACAAATTGGCATAAAAAATTTTCAGAAGAGAGTTTTATACAAGAAGCACATGTGCATAGTACCTCATACCTAAAGCTACTTTACAGAAAACCTTGAAGAGTAATGGATGAAAAATATTTGCTTTGTGTTGTCCCCTCTCCTTTTTCTCTTTATTCTTTTTACAAGCCTAGTAGGATCCTGATGTGACAATTTTGGACTAAGCTATTAAATGTCCTTTTATCATGACATAATTTATGATAACTACTATCAGAACAAGTGTTCTTCACAGATGAGTGTTTCTCAGTGGTTCAGCTGGTTGGATGGGTTCTATTTGAACCTTCTCCAAATAAAAACATTTCTGAATGTCCCCGTGACAAATGTACATTTGAGCAGAAGGTGCATATTGGACATTGTGTCCTTCCCTTTTTTTATCACCTAAGAAATAGGTCTCAGTCTTGGCATTATTAAGTTCTTGGACTGTACTGTTTATGGGAAAATTTTGTTGTATTAAAATGTCTTCTGCTTCCCAGTGTGAAAAGGAAATAAAAACCTTATTTATCAGACAGATAAAGATTGTGTCCCTGGAGATCTTAGAGAATTTGGAGCATACACAGGATTGCTAAATAAATTAACTGATGTGTGATGTTTGACAAATCTTGGGTTTTATTTCAAAGTTCTGTATATGCTATGGCCTAAAGGATGGAAATCTAAGTCCTGCTGGGATAGGACTTACCCTACACAGGGACATGCTTCACAGTAGAAGAATTTTCCTGTTTAGGAACTTTATGTCCATGTGAAGAGTTACAATAACGTCACTAGCTTTTGGAAAAAGAGATTAAACAGCAAATTCTGCTTTCCGCTCCAAGTTAATACTACACCAGAACTACACCACTACTAATTGGGCACAATTAGAGCAGCTAACTTTTTTTCTATAATGAGTTCTTGCAGATATAAAAAAATTTTCAACTGCTTTTGTTGGTCAGTAAACTTGGAAGAATTAGCAAGCCCAGTTGTCTTAGCAAAACTAGAGAGTGCAGACAGCTCTACTTTATTTCCATTTTCTCAATAAGTGCACAATCATGTATTTTCTAACATTTAATGTTTTACCTCAGCAGATGTAATTTCCATATATATTCATGGTTTGGACCTATATGAAGGTTCATATAATGAAAAACTCACCTATTGGAGATCTCAGCACTTGTACCAGCAAAGATAGGCACAATATTAAGGCTACTTGACAGGAAGTCTGTAGGCCTGTGTTCAGTTGTTGAGGTATAAAGTATAGATATGCGGCAGGGGTCACTCCATGGAAGACCCCTCTACAACTCTAAATGTGAAATGTGGGAACAGGAATTGACATAAATTTTGTGTTTTGTAAGGACAGATGACAATCAATACATAGTTGTGCAGGTCTTAGACTCCAATTAGAAAACTAGAACAGAACAATGTTGCCACATAGAAGTTTTCTATTTTCTTTTAAAAATACCATCAATAAAAGAAATAATGATAGCTGTTAGGTTAGTCTTGGGTATAATGATGTTTTTGAAACATGTTCAGTTAAAGTCTAATAATGTATTTCAGCACGCTTCATAAAAAGCATTTTATGAGTGCCATAAACAAAAAGCTTGTTGCAGACCAGAATCTCAACATTGAAAAGTTGAGGTTATCCCTTTGCATTGAGTGCAGTGAGCACACTGGCATATGGTAACTTTTATCTTTGGTGGAGGACTGATTAGATATTTAACTTGGCTAAAAGCACCTCTTCAACCTGTGCACTGATAACACAGTGACCTTGTTGCCTAAGTACCCGGAGACAGAGTTCTCTAGCTTTAAAGATGCAGGTGTCACATGGCCCATGTACATCAGCTTAAAACCCATTAGGCTTCAAAATAAGGTTGCTGCATTGAAACTGCCTTTGGAGAACGGTGCTTTGTTCTCACCTCTTTGGAAGATTGCTGTTTGGCATGTGTCAAAATCATGTCAGAAGCTGTCCCACTAAAATAATTATATGAGTACGCGTGTGCAAGTACTGCCACTGTAGTTGTTTTTGGTGAACAGTGACAAGGTTAAAAAGACAAGAACCGTGGAAAACAGTGAGGTGGAATTCATTTACCAAAATATCAGAAAGAAATGTATACCAATCTTAGTTTTTGTAAGAGTACAGCCAGTGAAAAGAAACAGACATTTTCAATGTGTGATTCAGTTTTTCTTAAAATACATGAGAAAAATAGATCAGATGAGTTATTCCTTAAAATGTTAAGATGCATCACCCTCCAGTCTCTACAAGGAAAGTCTGCTCACCTGGAGAAGGATTTCTACATTGTTGATACCAAAAGTTAGGGATGTTCAGAGGTACAAAATTTTCAAGGGTGCTGTTAAAATATGTTTCTCTTAAGGCCTGGTCTACACAAGCATGTAACACCAGGATAATTTGGTAGCTTTAATAAGCCTACCAAATAAATATATAATAACATATATATAATTATATGTAATAAACACCCAGTAAATTTCATAGAATGACTACAGTTTTCCTAATATATTAATGCCTTATTTCAATGAATGATTATTGTTTCCATTCTTGGTCTAGAATAAAAGGCATGAGCTCTTTATATTGAGATAATTTCATATATCCGTAGCTGGTTGTATTGCTTAAGCTATCTTTGCCTGGCTGAAGGTTTATAATTCTTCAAAGTGGAGAAGAGAATACTGATTTCCTCACAGAGTTTGCACAACATTTCAGCATGTTAGCTACACTTAAACATAACATCAAAAATTAATTTACAATTAATAAACCTCTTTAATACTTTAAAACATTGCATCAGAAGGAAATAAAAAAAAAATTATAGCACAAACTGCTGTATAAAGGACTCTGTCACAATAATGGATGGATGGGATTCACTTCATCTTCCAAAATCTACAGTGTAGTTGTCTTTGAGCTCTCACAGCTCTTCTAGCTGTGAAGAAATATAAATGCATGCAGAGAGTGATTCATCTAATTCTAAAAAGATGTCTAAAATAAGCAAGACTGCATTTTACAAGTCACTGTTTCTTTCCTCCCACTGCACAGGGAGTCCAGATGACTAGTTCTGATGTAGGTGGTTACAGTGGAGACCATTTTTAGCTGGGGAAACTAATCCTGTTTCACATTTCTCAAAGGGGTGGCCGAAAATGGGTGATCAAATAAGGAATAGGATGCTGCCAGAGCTATTCCACACATAATCATGGAGTGTTTTTAAACTAACATAAATCTTTTCCTTTTGTTGTCACAAATATGAAATCAGGTTTTGAAAAAAGGTCAGGCCAGTTTTGTCATTTAATAGTTCCCTGGGCTAAAGAAAGGACAAGACTCAATTAGTTTTAAATTAAACAGTTCATTAATGTTATATATGTATATTATGTAAGAGCAGGTATTTATGTGTCAGAGGGAATGCTTAAGTAAAGATCTAGCTTTCCCACACTGATGGGTGAGAAGAGAACTGTGTAACAGCTATTCCACTCCTCTCTCTGAGAATCTGAGAATTAAAAAAAAAACTATCTTTTTAGCTGCCAGAACTGCTCTCTACTGCTAAAAGTCTTCAGCTGTAGTAATAGGGCATGTATTGACTAAGGGTCTGGTGGCTCTACTCTTTCTTCACTGCCACTGAAAAACCCTGTGTGGCTTCAAGAAGGTCCCAAATTATTGCCTTAACTGAAAACTGGCTAAGAGGGAGGCTATTTAAAAACAGGTCAGACTTAAAGACATTTTTAAAAAATATATTAATAATTGTGCTTTCTTCAGCAACATGAAAATAGAGAAATGACACTGTGATTCAATTTAAATTATCTTTTACTCCTGTGTCCATAGGCACCCTTCTTAAATAACCACAATTTCTAACTCCTACAGAACTTCATTTGGAAATAGAGATTCTGAAACATGCATAGAAGAATAAACCTGTTTAAATTTTATCTTATATAACACCCTGAATTGATGACATGCCTCTAGTAGAGATATACTATTCACTAATATTAACAGTAACCTAGTAAAAAAAAAAAGTTACTAAATAGTAGAGATTTGATAATTTGTATAGTTCAAGGAGTTGGAAGTAGCAGAGGTTTGTGTTGCAGGGATGGTAGAATTTAAAGATACTGCTTTTCTTCCCCATCCTCCAATTCAGGAAAAGATTACATAAAAATAATGATTGCCTGGAGCAAAATTATTAAACCATATTTGATCATACTAAATGTATTCAATGACATAGAAAAACATTAAATTTATCTTTTCCCTTCCCTTCCCTTCCCTTCCCTTCCCTTCCCTTCCCTTCCCTTCCCTTCCCTTCCCTTCCCTTCCCTTCCCTTCCCTTCCCTTCCCTTCCCTTCCCTTCCCTTCCCTTCCCTTCCCTTCCCTTCCCTTCCCTTCCCTTCCCTTCCCTTCCCTTCCCTTCCCTTCCCTTCCCTTCCCTTCCCTTCCCTTCCCTTCCCTTCCCTTCCCTTCCCTTCCCTTCCCTTCCCTTCCCTTCCCTTCCCTTCCCTTCCCTTCCCTTCCCTTCCCTTCCCTTCCCTTCCCTTCCCTTCCCTTCCCTTCCCTTCCCTTCCCCCCCCTCTTCCCTCCCCCTTCCCTTCCCCCCCCCTTCCCCCTCCCCCTCTTAACAGGGTTGGGTTTTTTTTGGTTGGTTTATGTTGTTTGGTTTTTTTTTGTTGCTTACTTTGGCTAAAGAAGAACATGTTTTTCTTTAGTTGAAATGTCTCCTACTCTTGGTTGGAGTAATCTGACTGCTAATGTGGAAAGCTTTAGGTTTACCTCCTGGTGGCCGTAGTTTTCTTTCTAGGTGTTATTAATTTAGCACTTTGAATCATCACCATTCTGAAGAAGAAGTAAATTCTGAGAAGAAGTAAATTCACTAAGATCTGTGCAGTCAGCATGTTACCAGAGTGATCTTAAAGCCGTTGCTGTGAGCGGCTTCTCTTCTTGGCTCTTCACTAAATACAGATCTTCTGTAATAATACAGAAGAGTCATGTCCTATGTTGCACACATGACTAAAAATTCATCTGCTTATTTACACAGTTATTTTAACTCTTATAATCCTGAAAAAAAAATCTTTCACACTGAACTGTGTGCTTTAAATCTTATGGGATATCTGTTAAGCTAGTGTTTTTTCCACACCTTTTACATGCCTATGGTACCTTGTATTGGAATGGAATTTTAATATTTTCATAGAAAACTGAATCAGCTGAGTGGCAAGCCTTAAATAAGTAAACTGTAGCATTTAAATAAATTTTCTGATCTGTATGATAAAAATTGTGGCAGGTAGCTTGGAAGATATTAATTTTTCAGCTGAAATAGCCTGTGAAAAGTCTCCCTTTCACTGTTAGGGCAAAGAAAGTGAACCTGCCTTCCAGCTCCTGGTTGCCTGCTGTGTCAGCTCTACATATGTGGACAGCCCAGTCAGTTCCAAAAAGGTGAAAGACTGAGGATCTATCCAGGGACACAGAAGCTGAGTTGTTGCTGGGTCACTCACACCAGCAGAAATTTTAAAAACAGAGGAATTTATTTAAGGTGGATTCACTCATCACATTCAACTCAAAACAGGCCTACTGGTCTTGTGCTGCTGGTAGGACCTAAAGGGAGCATTTTGTGTGGGAACATGTGAGACTATCTTGAAAGCAAGAGAGAATCTCAGGTTGTTATGGGTCTGTTGATGCATGTGTCCTTAGAATCAGGTCACCCTGGCTTGTCCAAGAAGTGATTTGTGATGATACCATGAAGAATGAAGAAACTGAGTGAGCTATAAAGAGTTAAACTGCTGTCAGATAGAAAATCTAGATTACCATATATACAGTTAAATTTGTTATTTTACATTGTGCAGGTTTTGTCTGGGGTAAAGTTGATTTTCTTCCCAGTGGCTGGCATGGGGCTGTGCATTGGATTAGTGCAGAGCACAGGGCTGACAATACAGAGATGTTTTTGTTATGGCTGAGCAGGGCTCACACAGAGCCGAGGCCTTTTCTGCTTCTCCTACTGCCATGGTGGTGAGGGGACTGGGGGTGCCTGGGAGGAGACACAGCCAGGACAGGTGACCCCAGCTGAGCAAAGGGAGATTCCAGACCATGTGGCATCATTCTCACTGTATAAACTGGGGGAAGAAGGAAGAAGGGAGGACATTTGGAGAGATGGAGTTTGTCTTCCCAAGTCACCATTACATGCAATGGGGCCCTGCTCTACTGGAAATGGCTGAAGTCCTCCCTGCCCATGGCAAGCAATGAATTCATGCCTTGTTTTGCTTTGCTTGTGTGCAGGGCTTTTGCTTTCCTTATCAAATTTTATGTACCTCAAGTACAAATTTTCCAACTTCTACCTTCTTTCCCTGATCCTACTGGTAGGAGAGTAAGGGAGCAGCTGCCTGGTCTTCACTGCTGTCTGGGGTGAAATCACTATATAATACTTTAAAAAAGTTGGCTTCTGAATGCTACATTCTACAAAATGTACATTGCCCTTGCTTAAGCACACCAAGAGAGTTTGATGGCACACGGATTGTGGCCCCATCTCCTCTCCTCTCCTCTCCTCTCCTCTCCTCTCCTCTCCTCTCCTCTCCTCTCCTCTCCTCTCCTCTCCTCTCCTCTCCTCTCCTCTCCTCTCCTCTCCTCTCCTCTCCTCTCCTCTCCTCTCCTCTCCTCTCCTCTCCTCTCCTCTCCTCTCCTCTCCTCTCCTCTCCTCTCCTCTCCTCTCCTCTCCTCTCCTCTCCTCTCCTCTCCTCTCCTCCTCTCCTCTCCTCTCCTCTCCTCTCCTCTCCTCTCCTCTCCTCTCCTCTCCTCTCCTCTCCTCTCCTCTCCTCTCCTCTCCTCTCCTCTCCTCTCCTCTCCTCTCCTCTCCTCTCCTCTCCTCTCCTCTCCTCTCCTCTCCTCTCCTCTCCTCTCCTCTCCTCTCCTCTCCTCTCCTCTCCTCTCCTCTCCTCTCCTCTCCTCTCCTCTCCTCTCCTCTCCTCTCCTCTCCTCTCCTCTCCTCTCCTCTCCTCTCCTCTCCTCTCCTCTCCTCTCCTCTCCTCTCCTCTCCTCTCCTCTCCTCTCCTCTCCTCTCCTCTCCTCTCCTCTCCTCTCCTCTCCTCTCCTCTCCTCTCCTCTCCTCTCCTCTCCTCTCCTCTCCTCTCCTCTCCTCTCCTCTCCTCTCCTCTCCTCTCCTCTCCTCTCCTCTCCTCTCCTCTCCTCTCCTCTCCTCTCCTCTCCTCTCCTCTCCTCTCCTCTCCTCTCCTCTCCTCTCCTCTCCTCTCCTCTCCTCTCCTCTCCTCTCCTCTCCTCTCCTCTCCTCTCCTCTCCTCTCCTCTCCTCTCCTCTCCTCTCCTCTCCTCTCCTCTCCTCTCCTCTCCTCTCCTCTCCTCTCCTCTCCTCTCCTCTCCTCTCCTCTCCTCTCCTCTCCTCTCCTCTCCTCTCCTCTCCTCTCCTCTCCTCTCCTCTCCTCTCCTCTCCTCTCCTCTCCTCTCCTCTCCTCTCCTCTCCTCTCCTCTCCTCTCCTCTCCTCTCCTCTCCTCTCCTCTCCTCTCCTCTCCTCTCCTCTCCTCTCCTCTCCTCTCCTCTCCTCTCCTCTCCTCTCCTCTCCTCTCCTCTCCTCTCCTCTCCTCTCCTCTCCTCTCCTCTCCTCTCCTTTTCCTTCCTTGCTCTGAGATAGCAGTATTAGTTTTTGCACTTAACATTTCAGATAGTTTAGTAATGTACTAAGCGCACTCCAGATATATTCACCTAGCAGGCAGTCAGAGTCAGGGATTACAAACCTCAGGAGAGAATTACAGATATTTGTTTTGACCATTTGTTTGACCAAAGCTTCCCAATTTATCGCTTCCACAAGACCTACTTTCCCAAAATACATAGATAGTTGAAGCCATTACATTGTTCTAGTTCTTTTCTGCCAGAAGAGCTTTTTAAAAATATATTAATAAAGGATAGATTGTTAAATCAGTTTGAACTTTAGTTTCACATATCTTTATAACTAGAACAAAATGTTACCTGGTTTTCTAGTCTAGCTAGGTGTTAAAATTTTCTTTTTTCTTATCCTTTTTTATTTGTTGTTGTTTTTCTTGCTGGTTTTTCTTCTTGTTGATGTTGGTTTGATTTTGGGTTTTTTGCTCTGTTTTGTTTTGTTTTGTTTTTTGTGGATTCATTTTAAGTTTTGCAAAACTGAGAAAATAATTTTGAAACTCAAGTGAAAAGAATTCACTTAGTTCACGTAGAGGGGAATTACATTCTTGATTCTGGTACTGGCCAACATAAATTCCTGATTTAAACATTAGAATGTCACTGTGAAAATGTCAATAGGCCACATTGCTTCAAACTACTATTCCTATATCACAAGAAATAGATTGGTCCTACATTTTCTGCAAATTGCTTATGATAAATTCAAGAGAATGAGGTCTCTGTTGTTCTTATCTGTATCCAAAGTAATACAAATTTATTACAATTACAATTGCAATTATAATAAATTACAATTTTTTTATTTGGAAATGCATATTTAAAAAATATTTATTAAGTTCCATTTTTTTATTGTAACACATGTAAGTGGAAATGGCCACTTGTATTTGGAAATTTTCCTACTTCTGGGCTGAACCTCTGTTAATCTTTGTCCCATGAGCACTTTCAGAATATTAGTTTCTTGCACTGACACATGTGTTTTCCAAATGTTCTTTGTCACTTCATATCTCTGAAATTTCTTGGAGATCCAGCTTTCCTGTATTTTCTGCTGTGTGCAGATTTGCATACCATATTACTTGCTCCTGGCGTGAAACTGAAAGAGAAGATAAATTCTGAACTTTTGTAGCATGTCTTTAACTTTCTTCTCTGCATCTGCTCATGATGAGAAGCTTAAATGTGAAAGACAAAAGGATCAGGCCTCAGGAAAAGGCTGTTAAGACTTAGTTTCATTTTATGCCAGCTAATTTAATTCAAGGACAAGAACAACAACTTTCATTTCTTTCCTATCCTTCCCCTCCATCCATCCCCCTCAGTCTTATAGCAAACTAAACTATTCTTTTAAAAACCAAAGGATGTTGTCTGGATTGTGGTTATGTATAAAGAGAAATAACAAGGATCTTGGAAAATCTGGAAGTTCCTGACATGTCAGTACATTATGCTACTTATGTTGCTTTCAAAAACAATTATTGAAATAGATGTGTGCAGAGGTAAACTGAATCAAAACTTTTAAGCATATTGCTTAAAAGCCTTGCTGTTCATGCTCTTCCAAGATGTAAATCCTTTTTAACAAATTTTGTCTGCTGGCATAATGCTGAAAAACACCTTGTTTCAGAAATAAATAAAGCTTTTTACATCTTCTCTCTGAGGACATGCCAAGAGAATTGGGGTAGTTTAGCCTGGAGAAGAAAAGGCTGAGGGAGACATTAGAGCACCTTCCAGTACCTAAAGGGGGCCCACAGGAAAGATGGAGAGTGACTGTATATCACTGACTGCAGTAACAGAATGAAGGGCAATGTTTTTAAGTTGAAAGAGGATAGATTCAGATTAGATAAAAGGAATATATTCTTTGATGCAAAGGCAGTGAGACACTGGAACAACTTGTCCAGAGAGGTTGTGAATGCCCCCTCCCTGGAAAAGTTGAAGGTTGGATGTAACTTTGAGCAGCCTGGGCTAATGGAAGATATCCTTCCCGATTACAGTGGCCTTGGAAAAACCTGATCTTTAAGGTCATTTCTAACCCAAAGCCTTCCATGACACTGTGCTTCTAGATGAAAAAGCTTTCAGCACCATTAGTACTCCAGAAAACATCAGCTTTAGGTTTGTTTTCAAGGTTATGCCTCCACTTTAGCAAAACTAGGTAATAGTAGTGAATTCTTTCTTCCTGTGTTGTGTAACAGTGTGATTCTTTGTTACAACTACTTAAATCAGTGAGCAAGACCTGCTGTGTCAGGTGAGGGAGGTTTTTTACATGTCTACTATAATATGGAAGCTAAAACAAAGCCCTGAAGAAGCAGAAACACTAAAAATATGCACAGCAGATAAAAGGACTTCAGAAGGTGGTTAAAAAATATTAAATATAGTCAGAATTATGTTCCAGTTCTATGAGGTAAGTTTTTTCCTAGTCACCTTTTTAACTGGCAGCCAATCACAAGTGGTGTTACTAAGAAGTGCTGGAGACAATATTTTGAACATCTTCATCAGCAAGAGATAATAAATCTGGATATTGAGACAGAGGAAATGTTCTGTTGAGTTTGTAAGTATAACCAAAACTGGGAGAAAAAAATGATGCGCTTTGAAGAAGGATTTCAGAAAGTTCTACAGAAACAAAGTTCTGCACATGGGTAGAATAATTACACACATCAGTATTGGCCAGGGACTGACTGTCTGGATAGCAGCTCTGCGGAAGGGAGCTGGTGGTCCTGGCGCAGAAGCTGTAGGGGAGCCTCTAAACTGGACACATAAGTCTCCCTCTGAAATACTGTGCCTCAGATATAGCGCATGCAGGGAAATGGAAAATTCCATTAGATGATCAGCAGGATGGCTAGAAGGCTGCTACATGTGACATAGGAAAAGGCTGAAAGAACTGTATTTTTTTAGCCTGGAGAAGGGAAAGGACATCCAGCACCAATCTTCCACAACCTAGAGAAAGGGGAGAAGTAAGGCAGAAGGCAGAGCCTAACTCTTCACAGAGCTAGAAGAGCTAACTCTTCACAGCAAAAGAGCCTGAGACACTGGTCATAAATTATATCAAGGGAAAATCTTGCTGCACATAAAGGGAAAATAGTTCTTGCCAATTAGAGCAGTTAGACACTAGAATATCATCTGATCCTGCACTTAGTCCATACTGAAGAGACCTTTGGACTAGATGATCTCCAGAAACTCATGCCAACTTTTATTTGTTACTCAATCTGTGTTTTCCATGGTTGCACAAAAGTACTACCCTCTCTCTCTCATGCCACAAAGTAGAACTAGGTTGTTCTCCTGGTGTAGATATTATCAGTATGGCTTAGACCTCTGTCTTGGGAAATTCACTTCTCATTGCTTGTCTACCTTCCTACTGTGTTCCCTCCCTGAGATTCCTCTTGCTGGTTGCTCTCACTTATCTTACCCATTGAGTTATACTTTTGCCCTCTGCCTTTTACCTCTTGTCTTTTACCATTTCCGTGTCTTTCTGGTTAAGTCATGGTCAGCTGAACCATTTCACAAGCAATGTGAAAGCAATTCACAGCAATATCATATCAATGGCAAAGAGGGGTAGTTCGTGTTGCCTACTGATCCAGGCCCTTTGGCCTGCAGAGTCTGTATCTTTTGCCATTGACTTGTTGCTCAGGTGAAGGTTGGTATGTACAGACCCGTGCTATCTCAAGAAATACAGTCAAGCACATTTGAGTAGGGCTCATAAACAGAGGTCTCTGAAGAAATGTGTGTGGTGCTTTGTTAAACAGTAAGGATTATTTATGGTCTATATTCATAGCTCAACTTTAATGTATGCTTTCATCTCGTGCCTTTTTGTATCTTACTCCACCTCATTGTAATAGGATAACAACTCGGTTCCTGTGTATTACCTTTCTTTCAATAATAAAAGACATTTTATATGCCCAGATGAATTTTTAATAAGTCAAGAATTAAATAAATTCTTCTAATAATTCTTAAAGAAATAAAGGTCAAATTTCTTCCTGCCCTCAATCTTTAGATTTTCATGTTAAATGAATGATTGAGATTTTTATTATATTGACCTTTAAATGCTTGATTTAAAAAAATTCTTTTCTGTCTTACAAATGAAGATAAGTATTTCAGGTTAGTGTGAGCGCAAGCTGAAATACAGAATAGCTCACAACAACATGCTGCATTCAGAGCTGCCGAAGTTCATCTGCACCCACATGCCTTAACTAATTGCTGCATGACTTAGAAATCATTCCTTCTAAGGCATGTTCAGACAAAAATTGGAAATGTTTAGTCTGTGCCAACTTTGCTAAGTACTTGTTCCACAAAAAGACTTTACTGTGCTATGTTCTAAAGTCCTTGTAAGCCCTGCTGTCTGGAGAATTCTTATACTGTGTTGCAGGAATTCTTCTGTGCAGTAAATATTGTTGGTGCTAATGTAGAAGAATCATTTCCACCACATACCTTCGGAGGTAAATTTTTTCAGACAAATTATGTTGTTCAGTATATAAGGAATAGAGTATCTTTACCATTCTTTAGCATTAGATTACTCATATTTCTACAACAACAGTCTATACATAGGGGTTCAGTGATGTCTTTAATGACATAGGGAATTTTTAGGAGCCTGCACAGGCCTGGCAGATACAACACAGGGCAATTGCAAAACAGGCACCATCCCTGACTAGCCTGCTTTCCATGGGACATCTAACATCTAACATAGTGCCCACTTTCACACATGTAGTACAGCCCCAGAGATTGTAGGGAAAGCAGTAACAGCTTTAGAGCTATAGCACAAATGATCAGACAAGACACTGATTTCTCTATTTATTGGAATTAAAAACAAGGTGACAGACTTGTAAGACTGTATGTTCCGTAATGGGTGACACCTTTAAATTTTTAAAATTTAAAAATTTGATTTAGAGACATATAATATAATTTATTTTCTTTCGGAATAGTCATGGCTATAAATACGTTTGACATTTTACCCTATGAAAGGTCTAACATCTATTTCAAAATTGCTTTTGAATATTCCAGATTAAGGCTGTTGAGGCTGATTGTGCAGCTTCGTTGTATTTTGTTGTTGAATACAATAGCTATCAATCTGAAATATACATTTTATGAGTATATTGGCACTTAAATTTAATATTCTAGTGAATATTCATGACAAGGGTCTCAATTTCACCCATAGCTACTGGAAAATAAGCACAACAGAATGCAAAAAAAAAAAAAGAAAAAACAGTAAATTATTTAATTTAAGAGCTCAAATGACTATTTGCAGGAATTATTTTTTTCTTGCTTGTATTAGTTACTTGTCTCCTCAGCCAGCTATATGACTTAATGGGTTGTCTGTATACATGCTTTAACACTATCTTTCTTAAAGTATTGGAAAAGTAAGGAAAAGTTATGGTTTTGAATGTCATAAGCGTAATCCCAACAGCAGGAAAACAATAGCTCAGTCGCACATGAGAAGTAAACACAAGCATCTCCAGCATTTCCAGCACTAACCAGGTATAGGAAAGTACATATTACAATGTTAAATGATAATTTTGAGCATTTTAAGGAGCAAAGCCTTACATATTACTAACTTCTGTTTTATTTTTATTCATTGCTTTGCCTTTATTGGAGATTCACATATACTGCTGATTCTCTAACACTGAAATTATCCCAGTAGGTTGGCCTAATTCTGCAGTGATTCTAGAGCTTAAGCAGTTTGTTTGATTCATCACAAAGAAAGGGGTAATTTGCACTTCCATGTGATGAGAAGAAATTAGTCTTTTATATCTTACCTTTTTGTGTGTAGCCTGCAGCTGATAACAACAATCTCCATTTCAAAACCCAGAACAAATAATGCTGGCTAAATCTGATTCAAAAACCATTGTGTTTGTATTTTAATTAATAGTTTAAAGGAATAAATTATTGTCTGCTTCTAGAAGCTGAACAGTTCCTCTCCTCAGAATGCAGCATGTAGTATAAAGCAGCAGCCAGTTTAATAAAAGAAGAAGTAGCATTTGCACTAGCCAAATAGTTTGTCTGTTACAACACAGCAATTACAGTTTAGGTCCCATCAAGTTATGCGTCATTCAAAAATACCAGACCACATCTCAGCCTTTGATATCTGGAAATATGTACATATATTCACAGGAAGAATGTATTTTTATGGTCCTTATTACCTTAAGTAAAGAAAAAGATGAAACGTGAAATAATAAAAAGGAGTTTGGATTTTTCTGATCTTACTTTACACTGTAAAACAAAAGGATGAGCCAACACACAAGACACAGTCTTTTTAAAAATAAAATGAGATGGAAAAATAAATAAATCCTTTTCAGGAAAGAAGATTTAAAAAATTCATATCCTAAAAAAATAAGTTACTGGAAATTAAATAGCCTTTACATTGAAATTTTGAGGGAGAATATTGCTATGATGGAAAGTTTTCAACAGAAGCCAATAAATACCAGAAGGAGTTATCTTTCTTGCAACAATGTCTGTCAAGTTCTCAGTGCACTATGTTGTCCTCTTTCCCTGAAGCTCTTCACCTGTAGCAGGAAATGGTGTCAGCTTCTCCTGTTCCACTGGTACAACTGAGATTAGCCCTGGGGGAAGAAACAAAACATGGCTCTCTGGCTGTGTCTTATGTTGCATTCTTGTCACTCCCAGATGTAGAAGTTTTATATTCTATCTGATCATCAAGAATCACAAGAAAACAAAAAAGTGTGAAAGAACCACATAGTCGGATGGAGCAAAAATATATTATACATCTGTAGTCTTGTCAGTTTTAATACTTAGGATGATAGACACTCATCATTTCTCAGTGAATCATTATTCTGTAATTTTTTATATCTGTGCCTTTCAAGCCTTTATACTTCCTGGCTCTCTGCCAAGAAGGATATTATTCAGCTGCACTGATCTACTAATCTGAAGTGTAAAAGCATCACAAATACATAATTTGACAGCAGCTAAGTCCACTTACTCTGCTATCAGCTATTAGACTCAGTTTTTGCAGTAGAGGAGGCTTTTAATTATTCCTTATGTCTTCCTTATTATACCCATTCTAATTTACTATAACCTCCAAAAAGCCAAAAACAAGTCTGAACTTTTTATTAAATGATTTATACTATTTCAAAAGAAAGTGGATTTTACATAGTTTCTTCATTCATTGGAGTATTTATTTTGTTAATTATGAAATTACACACAAAGCAATATTCAAACTAATCAATTTACCAAGAAATGGTAATGGAGAAGAGTACAAAAAGACTTACATCATTGCTGACAGTGGAAATGGAAACCTAATTGAAAAAATATAATCTGTCTGAATCACAGAATGCAAAAACATGGATAATGGGATTGCTCAAACAAAATGGCATTCTTGGCATAATTCCTTTTGATACCATGATTAAGACTTCCCTTGAAACATAAGAAAATAGTGAACAATGGCTTCTGATATAATTCTGTAGGGCCATTAAACTTGCCTTTCATTCTTCAGACCAAATGTAGAACTTTAATTTGATGGAAATCATGATCATAGAAAGTGGTCAGTGATACATGGGAGTGTTCTGGTTTGGGCCAGCTTGCTGACCAAAACCCCAACTGTATTTGTCTGAATCTGATGGTTTCTGTACTAAATGCACTTGTAAATAACATAGTAAGAAAGTAGAAAAGAAGAATGTGAGAGTTGGGAGCAGTAATTTTTTTTTTATTGCTTCATTCCTACAAATTGAACTGTATTATATGGGCATTTCAGGAAAAATGTATACACTTCACAATTACTAATTTCTCTGGAATTGGAGAATAACTTCAGTGAGCTTTCACTCCAGAGTGACAAAACTGTTGACTGAATATCTGGTGTACTAATGTTTAAATTTTCTTAACAGGACGATTCCAGTCATTCAGCAGTATGGCATTAACCTGTTTTATGTACATGCAGTATTTACTGCAGCCACATATTGAGGAAGACTGACTCAGATACCCTTTGGCATTTAGGATCAGCATCAAGCAAATGAAGGGCTGGATTCCTACACCTGGGACTGGTAATCCAGGCATTTCAAAACTCTACGAACATACTGAAAAAGAAGTGGGAAAATAGGATATATGGCTGCAAAAACTTTAGCTGCAATAGCATAAAAAAATGCTTCAAATCGTGGGTTTTTTGAAATCTCAGTAGAATATCATAACCACCTCTTAGAAATATTGACTTCCAGAGTTCATTGTATGAACTTCCAGAATTTGAAATTATTTGCATGTTTCAGACAATTGTGACACAAAAGCAAGAATGTTGGACTGATATGAATGCCATGAGTATGCAGGACTTGCTCCTCAAAGACTTTTGCTTGAAGCTGGTAATATTTGAATTTCAAGGAACTATAAAATTGGCTAGTTTCTTGTTTTAAACTGTGAACTGAAAAAGTGTCTGTTATTCCAGCCTGTTGATAGTGTTTCTCATTTTCTGGGTTTTCTCCTGAGATATTATTTCTATTGAAACTTTTTAATATTATTTTATTTTAATACAAAACAGCAAAAAGTCTCACTAATCAGTCTTTTTTGTAGGTATGTCATAACCTCGAAGACTATACTTAAGACTTTTCTGCTAAGGACTTTAAGTTATAAGAGAATTATAAATCACTTTGAACTACACTTTCGCCATAGGACACACTAATGATTTCTGTTCCATTTCTTGAGCATTGTCCATATTTCAGTGCTGTCTTTGTGATTTTTTTCACCTTAAAATGTCCTTCTTTTTTAAAAGAGAAAAGTTTCAGGCTTTCTTTGTGGTCCCTTTTTTCAGGAGGAAATATTATTCCTTTAGCATATTTTTTAGTATTATTTTTTATAACTTCCTATTTTTTAAGACAGCAGTAATGATATATTTCTTTCTGCTGTTTGAAAAGTCCACCTAGGAGTTTTTCTGTGATAAACAAAGGAGGATTCTAGTCTTTATATTCATTGTACTTTGAAGTACTGTCATATTAGCTTATATTTTCCCTTCTGTTCTTTTATTCAAGTGAAGTTTTTCACTTGTTCCTTTCCATGGTGTTTTGTATGCCAACAACAGACAAAGTAATTGAAATAAACTTTGATCATTACAAAAGTTATGAAATTCTGCCAACAAAAAGGAAAACTTTCACAAAAAAAGTGGGGCATTTCAAAAACTTAGGGAAGTGGAGGTTAAAAATTTACTGACCAAATATTGAGATAAGATGCACTATTAAAACCAATGGGAAAAGAAGGCCTTTCAAAAGAGGATGAAGGGAATCTGACAGACTGCATGGTGCTGAGCCAGATGTTTTTAGCAGGAACAAAATACAGTATAGCAGCTAGTCAAAGAAAAAAGACGAGTTTAAAGAAAATACTGTTCTTATGTTCTTCTTCTTGGAACAGCTCCACTTTATAAAAAATATTGAATATTCATTGAACCAGAGAAAAGTAGTGAGAGAAGAACTGTACCACCCAGCAGTTGGGAAGAATGAGGTTCAAATCTCTTCTCCAAAACGTATTCAATTATTTATACGATTAAGACTCCATGGGATAAATTCAGTCACAACCTGTCAGATCTGTTTAGATGTTAGAACAGTCACTGGGGAAAAGGGACCAGACAGTCATGCCAGAATATAATGCATACCAAGGACCTAAACCTGGGTCTTTTGCACCCCAAATAAGATCCCAAATCATTAGGCTTCTCTGAACTACTTTGTATCTCTAGTAAGGACTTTCATATGCATCTTTCATATCTCTTCCAAGTATCTTGGTTTTACTCTGATATGGAATAGGAAAATAATACTGTCTAGAGCATTTTTGCAACAAAGAAAAAACTAGAGTGTGTTTCTTTCAGACCCATGTCCACTTCTGCCTGTCCCACTTTTGTTAAGAAATTCATTGGCTATGAGAAATTTTTCCAATGGATCATGAATCATAAAGATACATAAGGCATCACTGGTCAAAATATATCTATATATTCCTAATCCACTTAAGTATGAAGGCTGCTAAAATTTGAGTATAGTTCTTAGGTAGGCTGCTGCTTTCAAAGACATAGAAATATGTAGGAATTGTTCTCCTGAGGGGGAAAAATAAAAAGCAAAAACCCGGGAACAGCCTCCAACAGTGAAGTATTACAAATCAACTTGGTTTCATTTCTGTTAAAATCACCGTATCTCTCACTGGTTAATGTGGTGAAGATTACAGTTTTTAATGCCAAAGAAAAGTTAGGGAACACCCTTTGTATTTGCTAAGTTCATCTGTTAATATCAGGAAAATATTAAAAAAATAAGACATGGCATAACCAGTAGTAAACAAAAGGGACCTCATTATAACAGGTGGCTGTTGCTGTGTGGGAATGTGACTGGAGCATGAAGTGAGGCAATGTGATTTTGGAAGAGTGGATTAAATACAATGCATATCAATAATGAGTGGAATTTTTCCATTTACTAGATGTATTTTCAATCAATCCATCCTCATGGTTGCCAGTAAAATGGATGTTAAATGACTTTGTACATTTTTATGGGAAGTTGCTTCTTGTTCCATATCCTTCTGTACTAGTCATCCCCTGAAGAATTCCATCAAGAAGACAATGTCATGGTAGTAAAAGTGACAAAACAGGAATTACCACATTGAAAATATATAAATAATTTTGACCTTCTGTACTTTAGATAAACACAGAAAATTTTCCTGATTTCAGGTAATTTTTGCAATTTGTTGTAAAGCATTCTGTTCATTTTTAATTGTGATCCCTTCCTCCAAAGTCACTCAAGTGTTTATCAACCCCATCCCTATTCTCTTCCTGAGTCCAGACGTAAACACCATAACACAAAACACAAGTTTTGTAGAATGTATGACGTTGATAAAAGCAACCCTAAGATTTTTATAGAGGATTATTAATTTTCAACTATTAAACTACAGTTGTAATTACTATATAACACTGAAAAATTACATTTTGAGAGAAAAGAATAAAACAAGAGTGAGCAGAAAATTTTGTATCATGTCTCTTAGTTCAATGTTTTGACATCTGGCTTTACTATTCCAATTGCCACATACAATACTGTATGACTTCCAGAATCTTTTATGTGTCACCAGGTATAATTTTGTAATTTCATAATAGAAAAGGTGCATCATCAATACAAAAACAATTTCCAAAGGGATTTTCATTAATATCAGCTACCTTTTAGGGACAGAAAGAACTCCATAGCTGTGTCTTCTCTAATGACACACAGAGTAACAACATATGTGAGGACTGAAGCAGTAGGCTTATAATGTGTCATTTTTTTCATAGAATCACAGAATTGCTAGGATTGAAATAGACTTCTTTAAATCATGTAATACAACGCTCCTGCCAAGGTGGCATCACCTAGAGCAGGTGACATAGGAACATATTCAGTTGGGTTTTGAATGTCTCCAGGGAGAAGACTCCATGACTTTCCTGGACAGCCTGGTCCAGTGACACACTCAATGGAAAGAAGTTCTTCCCTATGTTGAGCTGGAACTTCTGTTTTGATTCATGGCTGTTGCTCCTTGTTCTGTCACTGGATACCACTGAAAAGAGTCTGGCACCATCCCCTTGGCACCTGCCTTTGAGATAATTATACACATTAACAAGCCTCCCAGCCTGCTCTTCTCAAGAGGAAACAGACACATGTCCCTTGATCTCTCCTCATAAGAGATGCTCCAGACCCCTCATCATCTTTGTGAGCCTTTGCTGGACCATCTTCAGTAGCTCCTTGTTTTTCTTGAACAGTGGCAACTAGAACTGGACACAACAGTCCAGATCTAGCCTCACCAGAGCTCAGTAGAGAGGGATTAGGCCACAGTCTTCCTGATGCACCCCAGGATCCCATTGGCTTCATCACTGTCCATTCATCTAACCCACATATCCTTAGCTTACCTATAAGGATGTTACAGGGGAAAGTACCAAACAGCCTCACTGAAGGTTTTTTCAAGGTAGACAACATCCACCTGTTTTTCAAGGTAGACAATATCCTCTGCTCTCCCATCATCAGCCTGTCTTATCCTGCTATCATAAATTGAAATTTATGACCATGAAATTGGTCAACCATGATTTACTCCTAGGAAATCCATGCTGACTACTCCTAATGACTTTCTTTTCTTCTATATGCTTGGTGTCAACCTCCAGAATTATTTGTTCTATAGCCTTTCCAGGAATGGAGGTGAGACTGACTGGTTAGTAGTATCCTTCTTGCTCTTTTTGAAGATGGGAATGACACTGGCCTTCCTCCACTCCTCTTCAGTTCTCCATGATTTTTCAAAGGTGATGGTGAGCTGCAGAGCAACATCTGCCAGCTCCCTCACTACCCTTCATTTAATCCAATTATTTCTTAGGAAGTTTGTCTAAGAAGGTATTTGAGTTGTTGGTAGTTAAATTGATGTATCACCAGACTTATTCTGTGTCTCCCACAGGAAACTAGAGCTAGAACCCTCTTATGACATTGCACTTTTTCTGCACACTTCTCCTTACTCTTCAACCTGTTCTTGATGCTCAGAATAAGTATTTATGCTGAAATTATAGTCTTGAATTTTAACTTCTGATCGTCATGAATAATTTGTACTCTGATACCACCATTTCTATCAGAGTTTGTTCTACCACATTTCCTTGATATCAGTGCTGTCCTAGCTTTGGCTGGATGCTCAGTTTATCCCTGCTTCTCTTTATTTACTGACTGTTGACATCAGAATATGATCCAGTAAGTTTTATTCTTTTCTCCCATATGGTCTTCTCGCTGCTTTGTGTCTCCTCTAGGAGAGAAATCTCTCATTTGATCATTACTATATTTTGATTTCTTGTAACATTTTGTTACCTTCCTCTTTCAAATTTTAAACCTGTCCTTTTTAGGACTGAGAATCTGTACCTGGAAATTTCTCTCCCTTGCTCTGGGAGCTGGACTCAATTTTTTTGCTACTTTTTGCTAGTTTTGATTTTCTTGGATCTTCTTTTTCAAGTAGGTTAAAGCTTTACAATTGACTCTGATGAAAACCATTGCTTATTTTCAAAATATATTTGTACCTGTCTGACCTTTACTCATGCTTTTATTTCCGGCTTTATTACTGCAACAGAGCCTCCAGCATACTGGAGTCACCCTGACCTGCTGTTGGTCCCCTCTAGCATGTCCTTAGTGCTCACATTGAAAATGCAGCTAACAGTAAGAGAGCTGGATTGACTAGAGTAACACTACCTGCTCTCCAAGAGACAAAATCAGAAGGCAGATTGCTGTACCAAGGAACTTCTAACCCATTTCAACCTTTGCTTCATTTGGGATTGTGGGTGTAGCTTCACAGATACAGCAGCACATCATTTCTTCACGTTGATTGTCATGGTTTACTATTGGTTTTTACAATAGCAATAAATAGTTATTGAATCCAATAACAGTAGGACTCAGATAGAAAGTGATCATTGCTTGCTGACTAGTATGGCTGGATGCATTTTAGCATTTCACTAATTCACACTTACCTTTTCTTTAGTTGGGTATACAATAAAAGTGGACATAAGTCTATTCTCAAAAAGCCCTCTTTTTCACACAATAACAAAAATTAAGAAGGTATTGTGTAGATTTTTGTTGAACATAACTATTTTTATTCTAAAAATGGTACACTGCTTTAGGAATGTATAACTTTTTTCACTTTTTCCAACATGTATCTCCCAGGCTTTCTTTTTCTTCAGGAAGCAAGATGTATGTTTCCAGTACATATCGTAGAGAAACTGAATTTCTTTTTAAGATACTTCGTTAATGTTATATACAGCATGAAGTGGTATTTTTTGAGGTTTGGTCAAACATTTTACCAAATAGAACTTGTTCATTCTTTAAATATTCATTTTCTGGAGAGACTGTTGTTCCTGAGGAAATAATAGAGTACAAGAGAGTTTTATTGGTCTCCACAGTTTTCAGTGTGAGATTTTTTCAGAAGCTTTTAGATGTTTTAAAGATTAGAACTTCACAAAAGGCCATGGGGGAAAGACAGCACTATTCCCACATAGCAGTGCAGGAAAAAACATAACATGTATGCGTTATGTAAAGGTATTATGTATCAATAATCTACCTGAGGTAATGCTGAAATACTCAGGAAAAAAGGCCTGACTTTCCAAAGCTTGATGATTTAGTCAAGCACAGGGAGGAAAATGGTTGCCTCACCAGGAACGCAGGACCCCTAGTCCACAGGGCTCTAGCCATAATTCTGTCTAGAGTTATCAATACAGAGTGCACTGCTGTGCTAAGCAACCCCGTTTTCTGCAGTGTCCATGCCCAACAAAGCAAATATTGAAAAGAAAGTTCAGCTCAAGTGTCACTATAAGACACAAGAAAGCACGACGTGAGCCGCTGCTATTGTAAAGGTAAAAAAGGCCAGTTTATGTTCTGACTCCAGCATTTTTACTTTTCCAAAGGTGACAGTGGATTGGAGGGTGAAAGTGCCACCTCTCCAACGACACTGGACAAGCTACTAGTTCATCAAATTTCTCTGCCTCTATGAAGGAATGCAAAAACAATAAGTTATTTACAGATAGTGTATGAGAAAGTTTGCTACAAGAATGTAAGCTCAGAAGGCTTTAGAAAATCTTAAAAAATCAGGGCAACACTCAAGCAGCAGATTTTTACTTTAACCAAGCCACAAGTATTGGCACTAATGAAAATAACAGCTTTTTTTTATCCTGATGGGATGAGAATTTTATTTCTTTCTGAGGTGCTTTTAAAGAAAATGGTTAAAACGTGCCTTGTATATGGTGAAGAGGAAGAAAGGACAAAAAATTTATATTTGCAGTTTAAAGTCCCTTTTAGGAAACTCGATGATTTTACATCTAAACTGTGCTTCTAAAGACTAGGAGATTCAAGTCCAGAAGCTGATAAAAGCTTCCCTTAATCTATTCTTCAGAACAGAAAAATAATAGAATATTTCAATATTTTCATGTGTTAGATAAGAAGACAAAGACAAAGTATTTAGCTGAAAATCACCACTTAAAAATTTTGTAGAAATTTAAGTATAATAATAACATAATCAACTCACTTAAATATCTGGAAGCCAAACTTCAGGTCTTATGGAAGACATTGAAATAAATCATCACATTTTCTTACAGTAATATCCAACTACAAAAGAAAAAATTAGGTAAAAATATGACTACTTCTTAGGATATGCTTTGCATATCACTGATTCAATATGGTAAACTTTAAGCCAGGCTGGCTGTACTTGGTTCTGCTGCCTAAGTTCCTAAGCTTCTGCTGAAAAGAGGACTTCTATCCACACTGTTTGCTAGCTGGAGCTACCAGACCACACCAAAACCGTGATGAAAGTCTAGGGCTCTTGCTATCTTTTGCTCATGCAAATTCGTCCAGCTAAGCACTCCCAAAGGAGGCTGAGATTTTGGGAACATACTGACGTTTGGAGTTATTCTACTCAACTACCCTGTGTTTGAACTACTCTGATGATTACAAAAGACTGAGCTTTGAATCTCTACATGGCCTGATAAGTGGCAGAGACTTAAATCCAGGTTTCATCATGAAACAATCTGCAGGTTGTTGTCTATGCTTGAGATGATCCTCATGTTATCTTTTGTGATATTCTACATCTCAGATTCTATAAATAATTAATTTTCAGTGAAGCAGAGAGTGGAATCTCTTGTTCCCACCTGTGCCCTGACCACTGTGTCTGAAAGTACTTTTCTCCTTCTCTTTGTCTCAATGAATATTTAATAATTATCCCAACTGGAATAATGCCAAGAGATTAAGGTTTTTCTATGATGCCAAATAGTCTGGTGAGTGAGACACACTCCTGATATATTTTTCTGTCTCTTCCACTCCAGTAGCATGAAAAACAAACTTCTGGCCTGCCAAAGGATTGACTGGCAGTGGTGTAGGTCCTTCCCATGTCTTTATATTGCTTAAACTTGAATATTTGGCCCCTAGGAGGAGTCTCACGGGAGTCAAAATAAAGCACATCTGTAAATGTGTTGAGATTGCAGCTGATATTTTAATTAATAATGTAAAAATATAAGTTGATATTATTCAGTTTCAGATTGTAGCTATTTTGCTTATAAATAAACAAGAGCATGTAAAATATTAAGCATCTTTATGGGCATGACAAAAGATTCCTAGAAAGACACTAAACAAAGGTGAAAATGAAGGCTGATACTGCAGAAAGGTGATAGGAATGACAGCTGGGAGATTAATGCAGCCTATATCTGTTTAAGAGAAAAGATGATGTTGAAAATCAATAGCTTTGAAAAGCACAGACAAATAATGAGGGATAGAAAGCAAAAGGGAATATTTAAGGTTATAGCAAGGTCTCTAAAGTTTCAGTCCTTTTTTACCTAGTGATGATGTTGTTGTTGTTTGTTGTTTTGGGGGGTTGGTTTTCTTCTGATTTTAGTTCAACAAGGCAAAATATTCATTGCTACCTTGAAATGCAGAATTTTGTGGAGAGCTGACAGTATCCTGGATCAGTGATTGCATTATCAGACTGTGTGTAAAAATGCATTTTTACGTGACAGTAAAGAGCAGTACAACCCTGTCATTGAGTGTCATTATGCAGATGGAAAGGGAAGCAGTTAATGAATGAGAACTCCTGTTAATGTCATCTCAATTCAAGACCTGGTAAGGAAAAATGATTCTTAGGTGGGTTGAAAATAGCTAAGAAAAACTAAAAGAATGAAAACCAGTTATCGGATGATGTTTTTTAACCAATATGGCTAATTATTATGACCTGAAAAATTTTTGGCACACCCTAAATCAGTTTAATCAACATATATAAATACCAAAGTTTCGAAATATGCCCTTGTCTAAATGATTTTACCATGCCTGGTCCTGACTTTAGAATTGAAATGTCCTTTGCTGCCCTACTGTTTCAGTTCTTATTTAACTAACTATTTTTAGCTTTTGCTTATTTGCAGTCACCTAGGCAATAATGTACTTTGACTAAATTTGTGCCTGTACCTGAGATCTCATGTTACCATGAAAGTATTTATTTGAGAGTGCTAACATTGAAGAAAAAACACTTGAAAAATGGATGTGTTGACACTGAGGTATCCACCCAGGCCCATTATCTCCTGTTCTCCCTAGGGTGTACGACCTTAGTTGAGGTGAGGGTGAGCATAACAGCAGTCACCCTAATGGATTTGCAGGCAGAGTGATCTTAGCAATACATTGCTGCGAACAACAGTTCTACTTCTCCAAAATTTACATTTTGGAGAAATGTGCCAGTTGTATTATGAGGAGCTGGATAAACCTCATCAGCAGCAAATCTAATTAAGGTAGCTAACCCCCAGCAAACCAGAACTGCATTCAGATCTTCCTGCCTTCTTACCAGGAGTGAAGAGGACTGCAGAAATGGACTTGAATTGTGGTTCTGTCCTGTAACTTCTCTCCCAGAGAGATTGTGCACAGGCAGTGCAGAGTCTGGATGACTCCTGCCACCACAGAAATGAATACCAAAAGGAACCTGTCATTCTTCTTTACAGCATGTACTTAAAAGAATGAGAATAGCAATAAAAGTAGGTATTAACACTAATTATATCTGAAAACTTGTAAAGCAGGATATTCTGCACATGGAGATGACAAGATGAAAGATTTGCTTGTCCAAGATAACTTTGTTTTCCTGGTACCTCTGGTTTCTTTTAGGCTGTGTTTCCCCTCTCAAAGACGAGGGAGGAACTAAGAACTCTTAACACAAAGAAATTATGTGGGAAAAATGTCCACTTTTCTTTGTACTTAAATTTACTATTCCCAAACATAAATTCTAAGCATACATTATTTCAATGAAAATAAGGATAAACTGATGTATTATTGCACAGAGAAAAGATATGTCTAGGAGGAAAATAATTCAAAGCTTAAGTGTTAGCTGTCTTGCATTATGGAGTGCGATAATGACAACACATTTTGCAAAAAACTTGCCTATGTGTATTAAATTTCTACTATGTGTTCTCCAGGATATTGTCCACAGCTGATATAATAAAGTAGTCAACTGTTGTTTATTGCAAGTATGGACACATTCATATGATGCTCAGATCTGCATTGGTTGTTCAGAAACTGTAATGGAGATGCAGATATGAACAACACAATACTTGTGGTAAATATTTTGGTCCTATCTTTCTTTACTAAACCAGTTAAAATGCACTTATAAATGTGCAATGTTAAATTTTCTAAGTTAGACAGGTCCTGATGCTACCTGGCATCTACCAGCTGTACAGTGAAAAATTATGTCCTTGTCGACCTTATATCTGATGGGACTGATCATACTAATTAGAATCGGTTAAACTCTTCTGTGCAGTGGGCTTTCAAATTAAAGCCCATTTACCATCACCAGATACAGGTTTTTGCTCTAGAAAACCTCTTTGTTTAAGCTTCCTTAGTGTTGATAATTAAATATAGTCTTCTATTTTTTTATGAAGTAGGATGCAGGATATTGACTTACATGCATAGAAATGCTTTTTTTCTATCATCTGTATTTCTGCATAGGAAATTAATTATGTGTACTAATTAGTTAGAATTTAGTAGTATATTTAAAAAGAAAATACTTTCTTTAAACCTTTCGATTAGAGGCCTGTTCACTTTGAAGTTTAAACATGTCTGTGGTGGAAAATATCAGTGTGGATGACTCACTCTTTTCCCTTCCAATAGTGAATACAATATATAGCATTAAAGTACTTGAATTGCCTTAGGGTTTAAGTCTTCTGCTTACTGAAGTTTTCCAAATTAAAGTGTAGTGTAATCTATCTTATTTTATGGCATTATAGTACACTGGATTTCTAGTTATTTCGACAAGTACACAAGTCTTGGCAGATAGAAATAATGCTGGTTTGACATCAGAGCATTTCATTTATCTACACTTAAATCTCACTGGATTTGTGAACTCATTTATATAGGTACCTCCTATCAGTAAAGTCAAAGCAGAAAAGACTCGATATCCTGAGCCTAAGGCTGTGAAATCAATCTTTCTCCTTTATTATACTACCACTGCTTAATCTACATTGGAAGTTAGATAGATGCTAGAGTAGATGCTAGAAAGACAATGTTGTATTTTAAAAGTGAACATCCATTTCAAGACTTCTATGAAATTCTGCTCTGGTGTGTTTCCCATGCAGCCCTATTGAATATTAAATGTGAATAGTAATGACTTCACAGTAGTTGGGTCTTTGACCATAAGTAATAGTCCTGGAAGTATATTCTTTGACTTGCAGTTAACCATAGAATGGACTTTTTGTCCAGAAAGACAAAAATTTACACAGATGACAGATGACAAACCACCTACTTCCCAAGTACTTCAGAAAAAATTGAAGGCATCATGCAAGCCTGCTGCACAAAATTGCTGCCATGCATTTGTGTATCCAGTGCATATCTGCTGTCCTACCACTGAGAAACAGCCTGACCTCATAAATGCAAAGTACAAAATTCCAGCTGTTAAGGAGTCATGTCTGTGGCTCTGTGTTCTCTTTTAATAAAGTTCCTCTGTTAAAGCAGAGGTAAGGGGATTTCCTTCTTCCTAAGTTGATGAATGCTGATCTATCATCAATGTCAACAGCAGCTCATCTGGAAGGATCAAGAGAATTCTTTTATTTATTTTTGCTTTGATTTTCATTTTGCATCTGATGCCAAGGTTTTTAAACCTGAAATTAAACTACCTGCAGCCCCCCAGCAAACACATCCTTTGCTTTTCTTTGGTTTGTCTGAAACAGTAATCTAATGTGGAAGGGGATTGTGCAAGTTTGTTTCAATATGCCTGCTTTAAACCAAAACTCCACAGCTGCTGTGGATCTACTTCATATTATGATTCTCTGTTCTTATCAAAGTTGATAGGACTTCTGACCCAAAAGTGTAGGATTAGGCTCTAGATTGTTAATGTTACTGCAGTCAGGCTGCCTGTTTAGTCCTGTGTGATCTCAGTAATATGTGACAGTTTATCATTGTGATCCTTCTGCCAAACCCAGTAGATGGGGCAGGGGTCACTGCTTTCCTAAAGCACACTTATGTGCAGGAGCACAGCTTTATGGGCCCTGCTGCTTCAGCATTGTTCATTCCTTTAATCTCACATGAAGGTTAGAGGGGAATGAATGGAGCAGCTCCCTTGGCTCTGTGGGAAAGCTCCTGGGAAAGTCTTCATCAAATAGATGTTTGTAAGAAATAGATGACTTAAGAGCTCTAAGCAATAGTAAAACACATATTTTCCCACATGAAGGACTGTTTTGGAGTTTATATAGAAACTTTTTAAGGAATTGAAAACATTCTGAACTTTCAGTCAAATGTTAAATTCCTAAACCATCTTAATTTCTCTATTATATTTCTTTGCCATTCTTCCTCATGTGTTGTTTCTGCAGTGTCACTGGAAGTCTTCATATGGTTCACATTCCATTGCCAGTAACTGATGATTAGTTCCTTTAAAAAAATTTGCTCCATCAAACTGTGCTTTACTCTTTCCACCTTCCTACACATCACCAGAAATATCAAAGAAAATAGAACTTACAGAGCTCTGCCACTGTCAATTGATTCAGAGTTTGATGAACAGGGATTTTGTTCAGGGTCTATAAGTCCTCCTTTTAGTCATGGTTAAATGTATTTGCTACATCTTTTTACTCATTTTATGCAATTGGCATGACAATTCAGTAAAAAGGCAATAATAAATATACAGATTTCTGAATCAAATGTAGACATGATTTTCTCTGGCATTAAAAAAAAAAAAAAACAACAAAAATGTAAAATGCATATATGGATAGATTGCTTTTCATACCTGAGCGGTGTTTTTCTAGCCTTGAAAACCCTAGCTGCATATGCTATTTGTAGTTTAGCTAACCTAAGACCTTGATGTCAGGTATAGCTGTAGAACATAGTCAATTCTTGCATTTTCTTCACTTCTTGTCTCAGGAAACTGAATATTGTACCTTAATTATGTCAGGCTATGAAGAGTAGAGACTAGGGTCATAGGCTGATAACTGTAATTTTTTACATTATTATCTATGGTAATATCAGCAGTGTAAAAGAAAGATGTGGGTGCATGCATATTTATGCATTCATATATGCATATAAAATTAAGATAATAATTTAGATTTAAAAAAATAATCAGCGATTAAGAAAAAGAAAGCTGTACCTGGATGTGTCCCACAGATTAAATGCAATAGGATCATTTCCTGAACAGGAATTTTCTTAGTTTTATTTACATGTAATATTTTATGTATGTTACTCATGCTTTTCAATGAGTTTGAAGTATGAAACCAAACTGATTTTTCCTACCTAGCAACAGCTAGAGAGCAGCTTCTTTCCAGAGTATGTAATTTGTTGGGTAGCTTGTCATTCAATTTTTAAGTCCTCTTTAAGAACCAGGATGTCTTCTAAAAATTGTTGGGTTTACTGTGATACAGTGGAAACATTCACTTATGGATCAATGTGATGTTAAGACAAATGTGAGGTTTGAAGGGTAAATTCTGTGTTAAAATACTAAATGGTGTTTCAAATCCTAGCGGATGACTGGGTTTAAGATTTTTTTTTCCTAGAAGGTCATTCCTGATACAATACAGATAAAATCATTACAACCAGATAAAGGCTGGTCTTTACACTATTTGTCTTTGCTTAAAAGTAATTTTAGAATAGATGCAGATAACCTGGAACATTTCTGCCAGGGTGCTCTTTTTCACAGATTGCATGGATTCTACCTGAATAGAAATTTAGTGAAACGAGAAAAACTAGTTCAAAACAGCTATAAATCTACACAAGCAAAAGTATGAAATTAATAAAAACAGTGTTCCATGTTAAAAAATATAAAGAAAATAGAGTATACTAGACTTTTGTAGTCAATCTCTATAAATACAAAGGCAAGGCACTGAAAACTAGGGTGTTTATGCATAATGTAGTTTACTCACTCCTGTGACATAATTGTTCCTTGTCTGTGTTACACATATATACCATAAATACTACTATATATATATTCATGGGTGATACAGATAGATCTCTTCATTTAGAAGAGAAAATTAATCTTTTTTAAGACTATATTAAATAAAGTACCTCAGGGTTTTGAAAACCTCATTATGAAAAGCAAAAATAAATAGTAAACTTTGGAAAGAGGTACAAATGATTTAAGTTTTGTCTTAGGAAAATCTTATATTCTGAAACTTCTAATAAATGTTTTGCATTTCTGCCAACTAAATGCTCAGATGAGCTCTGAATTTTTTTCTTCCATAGTACATAAAGGATAGCAGGAAATATTGCAAAAATTAAGATTCATTTCTTTACTGCTTGGACATATAAGGCTATTTAGCAGAATGGAATTTAATTTTAAGTAGAAGCTGGTAAGATTATTTTCTCTATAGTGCTATCATAGATGTGTAATGACAGCTTAGGCTGGATAAAGGAAGCAAAAAAATTGCATCTGACCAGCTAATACAGTTTGATTAGCCTTGGGACTTGCTTTCTGATTGTCAGGCATTGAAACTGATGGGTAAAAGTTGGTGAATAAAACCTTTAAATTTTCTTACATTGGTGAGAATGCATTACAGCTTTTGTCTCAGAGCTTAAAATTTCTTTAAAAGCCTATTTGGTATTTCCTGGACTTACACTGAGAGGGAGAGGTAGTGTGGGAATCCAGGGCTTTCCTCTGGCTGCCCTGGCAGGTCTGGGACCCTGGCAGGGGTCAGAACCCCCCTGTACAGAGCCCCCAGAGACACTGTCTGTGATCTCTGTCCATGGAGAGGAGTTTTCAATCTTACAGGATGAATTACCAGTTCTGAGTGTTTGATATGAGTAATAATTAAGTGTGACACGGGTGCAAAAGTAAAATTTTAGGTTTCTAGATTAGGGGTTCAAAGGGGACAAGATGGAGAAAATTGGGTGTTTCTTGTCCTTTTCCTCCTTCTTCATGCCCTCCATGTTTCACTGTAGTGTTGGCATTTTTCTATTGGTTTAGGCTGGGGACACGCTGTTCAATGTAGATGACAGATATTGGCACATTATTGTAAATATAGCACACGTAGTTTCTGGTATATAATGTTTGTAACACCCCACTGGTGTGAAAAGAATCTCAGAAAAAGAGAGAGAACTCTGGTGAATGGTGTCATGGCACCAGATACCTGCAGGAGGAAATGAAAAACTAAAAGGAAAATTTGCTATTAATAATTTCCTGCTCTTGTTTATTAAATATGAAAGTGAGACTTAGAATTATTTTTCCATTCTACATTAGACCTATTTGTGACTTCAGTTTACAGTGCCAAACAATTAGTTTGACTTTTCTCAAGTCAAAGTAATTATTTGTAGCAATGGGTTATTTTCTAATTTTATATCTGCCAAAATGTGAACACAGCATTCATTTATATGGATCAGTCCTGACTGTGTTGACCAATTTTAGTCATACATTAAGGTCACTAAGACATGGAAGACATTGCATAGGAGTTGCATTAGTAGGCAGTTAGATGAAGCTGGAGATTTTATCCTCAGAGATGCCTTGGACACCCTCTTTTTTGATTAAGAAGACTTTAGCTTTGGTGGATACCGGAGAACTCACCTGCAATACAATATATCAATCTGAAAAACTTCTGTTATTTTTGTCTAATCTCATTTTGAAGAAAACAAAATTACTCTAGTAAAGTTGAAGTTTAATATAAACACAGGCAGTTTATATTCTGTGTTCAGAGTTTTAGAACACAAAATTATTGCTTACCATTTGCATTAGCAGTACATTGATACACCAGAGAAAAAGCATCCTTTGATTAAAGGAGCACAGGATCAGTCCTACAAGAGAATCTTAAAATTAATTTTGTTGATGTAGTTATTTCACTCTATTTCAACTGGTACGTTTCAAAATTAATGTGCATTAGCATATGTAGTTAAAACTGACATCTGTTTTGTTAAGACTTCTGAAAACTTGCTTCACTAGGCAAGGGAGGGAAATCATGACATGTACTACTTCAACTGATGAGCCTATAGTCGATTAAATTTTATTTATGTGATCTCAAGGTTTGCTATTAGTGTTCATCCTCTGTACCTCATTGATGTACCTTTTGGGTTGATTCATTTTTAACCAAGTCTTTAACTTTATAAGAATACATATGTTCTAGTCATTTGATACACAAACACCTTTTATTATAAATTGTTTGCTTCTAGTTCAGAAAGTGATCGGCCTGAAGAGAAATCAAGAAATAATAAATATCACTGAAGTTTTTCATATGTTCAAAGAGAAAGTTAATTATGCCTGATCACTGTTTTATGAAAATATAATTCAACATAATAAATGGAGAAAATCTGCTCAATAAGCTAGTTTTCAATATTTTGAGGATATAATTTTTAAAATTTTATTACTATTGACTCCAAAATACCTTCATGAGAGAGTCCTACCTTTAGAACTATGATCATCTTTGAACTAAGGCATTGTGCCTTTTCATCCCAAGTAGTTCATGCTTATGGTATCTTGGAATGCACATTTAGATAACACTTTAGGGAACATCTCCCCTTTGTTTTTTAAGAACGTATTTCTTACTGATATTTCTGTCTTCATAAATACACTTACAAAATTGCTGTGGCATGATCTTCTCAATCGTATTTCATTCTTGTATATTACTGAAAGAGTAAGTAAATGACCATATAAATTAAGTGTGAGACAAGTGCTATCTGAGGCAAACATTCACCTCCTGTTGCCTGACTGAATTAATTGGCTGAACTCAGTAACATCTCAGATTGTTAAAGCTATATCTGCTACAAATGGAGTTTGATTTCTCTGTGTTGTGATCACCACATTACCTGACACAGGTGACCAAACTGGAGATTTCTACAGCATAATACAAATTACTCTTCAAGATTCAATGCAGCTTCTAAGAGCAAACTTGAGATATGGCCAGCAGAGATTTGAGACATGGCCAGCAGAGATTTGAGACATGGCAAACACAGAAGAGGTCCTGCACTCTGACAATTGGGTTATACCTGTTTCTATACTTACTTCTACTAAAGTCAGCATAGACTGTATTATTCGATCTGGCACTGTTCAAAACTGAGAGGCCGTGTACACATACTTGATTGTCATGTGCCTTTATTTTGGATTAATGTAGACTTCTGGAGTTCTATTTAAGGGAACAAAACAACCATGGCAAAGTTATGCCATGGTTAAGCTAAAAAAAAAAAACAACAGTGTAAAGCTCCATGGGCTTGATCTTCCACCTGTATTTATCTCTCTCTAAGAGCAATCCATGTAAAAACACCATCTTTCAGCATGGGAAGACAATTCATCCATGCCACAGGTAGAACTAGTGCAAATACCAAAACCATTTCATCAGGATGAGTTTGGAGCTGCACCAAGGGTGAATAGCACCTTGCGACAGGCATACCTCACAGTATGAACTTCAATCTTTCACAAAAAATCACAGCCACCAAACCTTTTTGCAGTTCATGCCCCGAAATCATATCTCTGCTATGTACTGCACCAAAACATTTTATCCTGACAGTTGTATATAAAGAAGAAGTCCAGACTGGTTTTACTCTTTGCTAAGGGACAGTATATTCTGTTTTCTTTCTCTAAACTATTTCAAGTTCCTTAGTTCCTCTTTCAGTTTTCAGCTTTTGTTTTGGGTTTGGTAGAAGGTTTTCTTTTCCAATTGTTTGTTTTGGGGGAGGGTAGTGAGTTTTTGCTATTTATTTTTGTTTCTTCAGCTAAAAATGCAGGTTGTAAAGATGACCTTGAAGGGATTCTGCTGGAGGAATCCTCTCAATTGTTCTCATGTGTCCTCACATCCTCTCTGTAAAATTGTGCCATTTCCAGGTTTGTTCAGGAGGCTTTCTTGCATCATGGAATGCCAATAAGAAAAGCAAGGCTTCCTTACAAAATGATGGTGGTGGTGACACTGGCAATATCATCAGCAATAGCAATTGTGTTGACAATATCCAACTCCTTGGAATCAGAGTTTTGAAAACAGGATAGAGATGTGCTGCAGAGGAAAGATGTGCTGCAGAGCTTTACAGACTTCACCCAGGAAGGGTCCATGGCTGTGGGAAAAAAGAGTGTCTAGTTCTAACCCTTCTGCACTAAAGCCAGCAAGGATTGAGGGTAATGAGAGGTGCTACTGGCCCACATGCATACTGCAACTTAGAGTTATTGTTCATTATCATTGTATTACAGAATAAAAGAAGATTTGGAGCTGAAAAAGACCCACAAGGATCATCAGATCCAAATATAAGTAAATTGTCCATACAGGGATTGAGCCCACAGCCTTAGGAGGTTTTTAGCACCAAGTTCTTACCAGCTGAGCTAATCTCAGGGTAATTAATTCCTTACATAATTGTTGTGAGCTGTAACAAAGCCTTATTTATAAATGAGTCCCGTCCCTTTTTTATTTCATTTCCCATGGAGATTTCACATTACTTCAATTTTCTTGCATCCTTAATAGAAGACTTCCAAGAAAACAAGTGCTACCTTTTCCAAGTTCTGGCTTCTGCAGCTAAGAGGAAAGAAGCTGAACAGATTTTTAAAGATTTTTTATTGATCTAGCTTTTCTCTTTCTTCAGATTCAATTTTTTGAAAATTTTCTTGGGTATATGGATTCATCAAAATTGCACAAAATAGAAGTAAATTAACCCTGTGTCCTCTGGAGATTGAAGATTGTTTATAGCATGAAATAGTCCCTCTGCCTCTTTCTTCTCATTCTTTTTATGTTTTTAATTTTTTATCTCCCACCTTATCTTACTGAAAATGGAGCATGGCTGGATGAAAGTATTGAGTAAACAGCAGGGAACCTGGCCTTTCTAGTGTGGGCCACTGAGATCCTGAGGATTATACTAAACTACAGACTTATCTTCTTCTTGCAACCCCACTGAACGCATACCATTCATCTGTAACTACTGAACGAGTGCAAAATGCACATTTTATATGCACGTTACCACTAATTTGTGGACTTGTATTTATCTTGTGAGCAGATGTGCTCCTGATATAGGAAGCTGCTTTCAGGATAGTAGGGAATGCAGATTAAACATGTGATGGGACTTCCCCACATGGAGTTTGTATCTTCTGTGTCCATGAATGGCTTCAAAATCTTGAAAGATGAGATTGCTTGTTACAGAAATTTTGTAACTGGGTCCTATTCAAGGATAATAATCATAGTTAGCTAGTAGTTTTCTTCTGCAAGACTGGAAACAAGATCACTGCCTATTTTATTTAACTGTGCTCACCAGCAGAGAGGTACAACCAAAAAGATGCTATGTAAATACATTAGAAGTAAATTATGTGCTAGTTAAAATGAGCGTGATATATGGATCTAGCATGCAAAACTGATTTCTCTTAAAGTTATTTTCAACCCTATTTTAAAGTCAGGATGTATGACACATTGCTGAAATAAACACTGCATCTTGCCTGCTTATGTAAGTTTGCTAGTGTGGGGACACAGTAAGATGTTTGTCTACTTTAAGAGATACATGATACCAATGCCACTGGCTGAACTCCCACTGACTATGTGACTTGGGCAGAATTCGTGATGCACAAGTTTTGGACTCAGGCAAATATGCAACCCTCCCCCTCTATTCTTCCTCATTTCCTGGGCTCATTGACTATTTACACAGGCTTCCAAATTTGCATGTAAATCCAATACTTGCTGTGAAAAATCACAGATGAGTCACCCTGAATATATTTGTACTTGGGCACAAATGTTTATGCAAACCTTCAGCAAATTAATAGGATAAAACTGGGTACCGATACCAAGGCTACCTTGCTTTTGGAACTGCCTAAGAAAATGTCTGCCTAAGAAAATGACCAGGAATTATTTTCTAGGTATTATTTATAGCTAACATTCCCTCCCCATGCCCTGAAAAAAAATCTAAAAAAAAAAAAACCAAAAAAAAACCCCAAACCACCAAATCCAAATTAACCAAATCAAACCAAAAAAGAGGAAAAAAGTGAGAAAAATAAATAGGATGTTTAAAACAATTTTAGTCCATTTCAAAACAAAAATTTGTCATCATGTTCCAAGATAAATTCTTATCTTGATACTTCCCATGAGGTTCCCTTATTTTTTGTGTAGCCAAGTTTTATGCAAACTAATTTGCTGATACATCTATCTATCCACCCAGAGGCAGCTGTGGCCAAGTGATATTACCCTCTGATTTTCTAATTGGCCTATAAAATTTTACTTGTATGATGTGACTCAGGAATGAGATCTGCTTAAAATATTTAATGTGTATAAACACAATCCTTAGGTAACGCTTTAGTCTCTTTTAGTCTCTTTTGTGTGTGAAGCAAACAGACATGTTCTGCAAGGAGATTGGATTAGAGACATTCAAATTTCATGTTTGAATGGGAATAGTTGCAAATTTTCTAATCTCATAATCTCTTTCAAAGCAAAAAATATGTTACTGTCTACTCCTACTAAGTAGGCTTCTGTTAAGGATGCAGAAAAACAGAGGAAATGTGAAATATCTGTGGAAAATAAAATAAGGGAGGAACGGGATTCAAACATAAACAAGACTGTTACAGCTCACAACGATTAGGAGATGAACTAGTGCAATTATAATGAAAAATAACTCTGAGCTACATTGTGCATGTAGCCGTTTATGGGTTAGCTGCACCTCACATCACTTCCCTTACTCCAAGGTCCACATGCATGGGTGTGCATCCTCTTCAAGACATTTCTGTGAGACAAGTGTTTTTGTAGTTTCTTACCTATCACTCTGTTTGTGTGGTCCATGTCCCTTCTTCTACTACAAAGAGTGTACAAATTTTTCCTTTTCTTGATAAAAGACAGTTGGCTTTTGCATTTAAAGACCTGATTGACATATAAACCAGCCATTTTTTTATAGAAATAAGATACATGCCAACACTGTGAAAGTTACCACTTCAGGGTTTACAGCTTTTTTGCTGGGTTTCTTGATCCTTTACCCAAGAAAAATCTGCTCCTTTACAGCATTTTACAGTAAAGGTAAATCTTCTGTGCTAATAAGGCTCAAGGCATTTTCAGCTGTGTAAAGCAGTCTGTGTGGTTTATGTTTTTGGACAGTCTTGTACTAGACAAGAATGGGGAGTCAAGGAAGATCATTATTCAAATGCCAGTCAAAACTGGCATAGAAAAAATTGCTGTTGGAAAAAACAAGCCTGTGGATCTTGGGATCTTTAAAAAGGTCTATGTAAATTAATTTTTTTAGTTGTACTGAATTCTAACTGGATTCAGATGCCATGCTCATATGAACACCTGTGAAAAATCACAGCCTAAAATACTCATGATTTTATTTCAATGGATCTTGAACCTTTGTTTTACCTTCTACATCTCATTACAAATCCTCTGTTAATTCTGTCTCTATATAGTGTTCCCCAAGTCTTGATTTCATAGTGAAAGTTGTGTGCTTGGTCAGGCATGTAGTCACCAGTTCTGCAGGACACAAGACAACCTACCTCTGTAGACTGCAACTGAGTCTGGATTTTAAATGTGTAGAACTGCCATGCCTTCACAGTGGCTTTCATTCAAAGATTGCTTGGTAAAACATCTAGGAACAAGGCAGGCTGTGGAGCTGGGCTTGGCTAAGGATGCCAGATGTGGCATGGCCAAGTTTGTTGGGCAATCTGTGCCTGACTAGGTGAGGGAACTACAAATCCCCTGTGATGCCATTGCCTTCCTGCACTTCCACAAGAAAATGCACTCTGATGTGTTTTCCAATTCAGTACCAGATTTACTGACTTTAGATTCCGTGCCATAAAGGCAAAAAATTCTTGTTCTTTGAAAATGGAATGGTTATGAACTGACAGTCTGCCCTTAATTGGTTGCTACACAGTTCAGTGCAAGAGTGATGCTTTGAAAAAGGTGCTAGAGAGCTCAAAGCAGCCCTGCTGGAAGGCAAATAAATTCTCAGGGATAGCTGGCAGACAATACATATTAACTGAAAACTTAATGAATGCTTTAGCCTATGTAGTCACAAAAGATACGTGGAGAAGTGAAATGATAGACACATTTTCTAGAGAAGAAAATGGAGTGCAACTGAAGTAACTAAATTTGGTTACTGTAGTAACTAGATTTGGAGTTCTCTGCTATTTTTTGTCTCACTAAAAGGGGCCTAGTCTTGAACAGTAAAGCTGTCTAAGCTCACAGCACTTGGAAAACCAGTGCTGAGATTCATTCAACTCATGCCAGACATGAGAGAGGAAAAGGCAGGAAGCAGCCAGCCTCAAGGACAGGGCAGAAGCTGTCCTAAAGTTCCCAAGCTGTGACACAGTCAGGCTTGACTTCAGTGCTGAACAGTGTGACCAGGAGCCAGGGTTGATGAGGGGAATAGGGCAGGAAATGAGATAAACTTTAGTCACAGTTATCATAGCTCAGGGAAATTCTTAGGACAGCTAAATAATCTGTAACTTGACCACTACCAAGTGGTGTCTTGGGAACATCAAGTGTTGTGAGGTGTGTTAACTTCCTGAAATGTACATATTACCCTGTGCTGCTCTCAAGTCTGTACTATACAGCTGGGAAAAACAGACAGAAATTAAGCATGTATGGGCAACGGCAAAAACTATTAACTAAGTTACTTGTATCATTGCAGAAGAAATTGTCTTTGCAGTGAAAATTACTCAGAATTTTTCTTTTATTTCTGATGTTTAGGAACTGATGAGCTGTGCTTATCTTTTATCGCAATAAGAAAAGGACTTCACTTTCCTCATGGGCTGCCATCCAGGTTCAAACAGGCACTGTGCAGATGCAGAGTAGAAAGACAAATAGAGCTCCAGACTAGGAATAGTACGTGTTTGTGTCTCATCCGATGAAGTTACAGTTATTCATGTCAAAAGAAATAATTTATTGGGACAAAAGAGGACACAAGTTCCCTGCACAGTTAAATTATGTGAGACTTTTTTATTATAACGGTAATTACTACATCCTGAAAGAATGTTTTTGATTGTAGACAAGTGTGGAGAAGGAAATTGTTGTCCTCTATCAGCTGTGTAACAAACAATATAATTGTGAAAGCCTAAATATTTAGAGAGCTCTATGTAATCGATTATTCTTTTAATCAGAGAGATGGGTATAAGTGACTCAGCAAATTGCTTTTGAAAGGAAAAATGTTATCTTAAAATTATCTATTATTTATGAGATACTGTGTATGTAACTTGTAAACACGTGGAGATGAGCTGATTAATCAGAAAAGTCAAAAGTGGGGAAATCCTTCAGTTGAAAGGTGAATAAGGTTTTATTTCTACCTTTGTTGGACAGTGAGGTCTGTTGATAGTAAAAGCTGTCATTGGTGCAATCAAAAGTATGTGCAGTCTTTTGTAAAATCATTATTCAGTCAGCCTTTGCGATCCTAGAGCTTGCTTTGGCTGGACATGGGAAAACTCCTGTGTGATAATACAGAACAAAGTTCACTTTCTGGATCATTTGTTGTTAAGTCATGGACTGAAAACATTGTGAGGTGAAAGATGGTACAGGACTTTCCAAGCAACCATTTCCCTTTTCGAGACAGGTTCCATTTTGATTTTTTTCCTCTGAACTTTCAGAGGCTGTAGGCCAGAGAACTGAATACTAACATAAATCTATTTAATGTGTTTACTTACATGGTGTTTCTGACTGTGATGGTATAAAACTATAAATTAGGATCTCTTTGAAAGTTATGGAATGAATGTCAATGTATTTTACAAGTATCTAATCAGGCTGTGGTCATATTTCCACCGCTGAAAAACTAGAGGTTATCAGTAGACCAGAATAACTCTTTTCTGCCATTTTACAGCATCCTGTATTTGTTTACACCAGTCTGAAAAAAAAGCATGAATATTGAATTTTTGCTAGTTCAATAGAACATACAAGAAAGTTCCTCTGTTCTATGAACTTGTCTCTGCAGGTGGCCACTAGCCAGTACCAGCCAATATTATGACAGCAGGGAAACCGAAGCAAAATTCTTTTCAAGGGGAGTGTTCTAGGTCCAAGGAATTTGTGACCAGGAATTCCCTTAGGCAACAGAAGCATTTATCATGTGAGTGATTACTTGGCATCATTTTCCCTCATTGAATTTGCCCAAATTCATTATAAACCATTGTGAGTATGTGGTACTTACAAGGTTCTATGCCTAGAGGCTGCCCATTGCTGAACCAGAACATCTTCTTTGCTTTGAGTCTATAACCTTGCATTTTAATTGCATTCAAATGTCTTCTATAAAGAGGTAAGGAATAGTCAAGCTCTACTTACCTTCACCCTTCTACCCATTGGTTCCTAGATTTCTATTATGTTCTTTTGTTGACACCCCTTCTCATACCTGCCATCTCTTTGGTAGGCTAAATAATCTAGTCTTCCTACTCATTCTGTGTGTGAAGCTTTTAGAACTTTTCTAGTTGACCTTCATGATCTTCTCTGCTTTATTCCAATACTACAGGGCCTACTGCTTTCCCAACAGGTTTTTGTCACATAATGGATTTATAACTTGACACATTATTTCTTTTTTTGGTATTTGTTGAACCTTGATTTTCTCTTTTGACTATTGATTAGATAGTCAAAAGACACTTATCTTCTCCAAAGATCTTTGTTTGACTGGAAGCAAATAAAACATTTGGATGTCAAGTTGGGAAGCCTGATTCACTACTGTGAAATTGATTGTAACCTGGCAATTTTCTTTTTCAGAAAGGAGGAGGGGAACAAGAAAAGTTTAGTTTGCTCCACCATTCTTGGTTATGGCTGGAGCCAGAGGGGGCAGGGTGACACTTCCCACTCTGTTTTGTTCAAGGAAGCTTTGCTGTAATGTTTTCCCCAGCCAGGTGAATTTGGGGACAGAGAGGCTCTCAGAAGCAGTAAGACAGCACTGACTCATCAGGAGCAGAATTAATTCCTTTTGAACACTGCCCTTACCACCATTTCCTTGGTGCACTTTTAAACCATTTTACTTTGAATGTTTTCTGAACTCCTGTGTGCAGAACAATGAAATGGAAATTTCCCTTGATATTCTGCTGAAAATCCCATTTTTAAAAAACACATAATATCCAAAGAAGATCTTTGAAGTATTTGGAAAACAAAATATTTTGACTGGAAGACAGAAAAGGTGACCCCTTGCTGCCTACCTGGAATATTCACATCAGTTTTATTTTCAGTTTACTGGAAAAAAATGTGTGCCGACAGATCATACAGGAAATTGGGAAGGAAAAAAATTATTTGCTTTACTTTTTCTCTGCTTTGGAACAAAATAATCATAATGTTATTTTAATTTAAACATATATGTATTTGTTTTAATGTCTGTGTCTTTCTAGACATGGCTACTGCTGCTGGCTTCTTAATACTTTGATTTTTTAGTATATTTTGAGTACTTTCCATGGCCTTTTTGGTCCATTATCTTCCCCTTAAGGGCAAATTAATTTAGATAATCTCCCAAAGATATCATTATAAAATAGCATTATTTCAAATATGTTAATTGCCATGATTATTGGAGGTTTTGATCTGTAAATATGTTAATGTCTTGGATTTCAGTAGTATAAGTGATAAAGTTTCATTTAAAGGCACTTAGGTATTTTGGGTTTAGGAAGAAAACTTTGAGCTGACTGAATGTTTCATAAAGGGAGAGACATCAAACCTCAGCTCTTTCCGTGATTAGGTGATGCCTTGTATTATCTATGAACAGCCCTGAGTATCAGCTGAAGCACTTCAGTCAGATATTTAATAGAAGATGGTGAAAATATCCTTCAGTATAATGACTGAATAATAGTTTAAGGATTAAAAGGTCAAGCTTGTTTATACACAAGTGCCTCAAAGAACAGAATGTCATTGTTCTGTGAGCTGCATAAGAACCCATCAGTCCTGGAGGATTCTGAGCATGGAGTATGGTAGTGTAGTGCCCATGCGCTCCTTCACCCTTCCTGCTTTCTTGATGCTTCTAGGGCTACAAGCATCTTTCTTTTTCTGGTATTAGAAATTGCTCTGCAGATACTGCAAAGAAAAGATTATCAGGTTTGAAGTAAAATAAAAAAGCTCTAGTCTTCTCAACACTGACATTCTCCCCCATAGTCATGAAATATAGATGTAGGACTCCAGAGGAGTTCATGGCTGCCACATGTTGCCTCTCTGTTGGAGAAGATGGGAAAGGACAACAATAACAGCATTATAGACCTGAAGGACCTCAGCTTTCTTCTTCTTGAATCCAAGAGGAAGATTCCACTCCTGAATAGTCCTTGACTTCAGCTGCTGATCATTAGGGTAGAAAACACATTTTCAGTGTGAAGTAAGTGCTGCCTTCCAATAAAGAATTTAAATCTCAGGATAGCAAAAGTTCCTTGTCAGCAAATACTGCACCAACAAAACTCTTTATGGAGTGTATTATGTGTTTTTCATAATGGCTCAAATTTTTACTTCCTGTCTTTTGGAATTTATAGATACATATAGATACATATAGATATTAATCTTCTGTGTAGGATATATCTGCTTATCCATGGTCATCTTTGGAAGATCCTGATGGTAGGTTTTCACTTCTGCTCTTTTGTCAGGGACATGTTGTTATTTTAGTGGGCAGATCCTTTCTGTACTCTTTCATTTTGTTTATGTTTTTATTACATATAGCAAAGCAAAATTCCTTTTTGGACAATGCACTAGGAAAGCAACAGTGGAAACAATAACTGTCATCAGGTGTAACTATAGGTAGCTGCTGGAAAAAGAATGAAAGAAAATAGTAATAGCACAATCAAACACGAATGCAAAAAACTACATCAGCTGCAGGGTGCTTGATATTTTGTTGTATATTTTAACTCAGCAGCATTGTTCTTCAGTTGCTGCTCAAATCCAGTAAAAATATTTGGAAGTGAAAATATGTTTGCCTAAAGTAGCTCCAAGTGGAAATCCTACTGGAATGATATTGTGCAGATTTGGCACTCAAAATTTTGACCGTTCAGCCCCACAATTTAGTCATGCTTTAGTAAAATAGTGGCAGCAATTCATTTTGCCACCCTCCACTCCTTTATCCAACTGGTGCAAGTCCATGATAATATCACTCTTCGGAGCTGCCTGAAGAAAGTTGTAAGAAGCAAATATCTCTAAGAGCAGGAGATGTTTAACCATGGCCCATTTGCTTCAGGTGCTCCCCTACCAACAATGTGAAATGTTCAAATAGCAAAGGCACTATTTAATGTCTGTGGATTACCTGAGTTTTGCATTACATAAGGAAAATTTTTAAGCTCAATAAACCAGATGAAAGCAGCTTTGTTTTGCAAAGCAGTTACAGTTGCACTGAAGAATGTGAACCTTTGAGACAGTGAGCTTCTAAAGGTAAACAGGGTGAGCACTGTGTAGAGGCAAATGGGGGCAATCTGTGCTCACAGACCTGTTCTGTTCTCCGAAATCCCATTTGTGGGAACACAGCATATCCTTTTCTGTTCTGCAGTGGTAAAATAAGGGGACGCATTACCTTGTGTGCACTGTTGGATGTTAAGCTATGATGCACTGTCATGCCAGGAATCCTCTGGCTCCCGCTCTGCCCTCAGCAGTAAACCTGACCTCATGAGGTAGCAGTTAGGGAATGTTTGCTATCTGCATGATAGCATTATCTGGAATTGTAGCATGCAATCAATCTACAAACATGCTTCTCTTCCTTTCAAAAGCTGCTTGGTTACTCATTTACATTTGGGATCATTGTAGTTCTTGTTGTCATGGGTTTGGAGATAGTTGTGCAACAGTTAAAAAGGGCTTTGCTGTGTCAGTGGTGGAAAACATTGCTTCTATTTCCTTGATCTTCCAGGTAACAGATATGCTTCAGCTATAGAAACCAAGACCAGATCTTTCCCAGTAAGTCACTTTATCATGGGATGGCCACGGTTGTCTCTTGGGGATACTGTTCTTATGGTGCAGAAGCCTTGATTGACTGCCAATATTTTCCTCCTGGGCAGGGACTAGTAATTGTATGAAAAAAATCTCCTGACACCCTTAAGTATATACTGCCTTAAAGGGGGTATCAGATAAAAGCTAATTGCAAATTTATATAATTTCTGAAAATCATGTAGTAAGTATTTTAATCTTAATTTCCCAGAGGGGAAGATATCAGATGGCATATTAATTGCTATAACTTTTATTCTTTTTTTTAATCATTTGTGCTAAACACCACTGTTTCCAACATGCCATCAATCTTTTAGTCAATTTACAGTGCTGCTTATTGCCTATGTTAACCATTTAATGGAGCAGAAATTTGCAAACTGACTTAATCTGTAAATCCTGGTATTATATTTTCACTTTGAAAAATATGTAAACATCCCTTGATTACAACCATATTTATAGGTAGGTATAATACCTGTAATCCTTATTTCTCTAGTGTTCTTCATCTATATTAAGATATTTCTTCATGAGATATTTGTCAACTTTTTATGGACAGTTCTTTTGGGCATATACACTACAGATGTCAAAACCAGCCAGCCTGTATGGTCACATTTCAAAGAATATTTTATTAAAGCTAAAGCCATGTCACAAACTCCTTTGACAGTGTGCTCTGTCCTCAGAAATGTTCTTTGGTGCAATTTAATTTATTAACACAGACTTATCCTAAGATGATACACTGCATTTTGTTCATGAGTTTGGATTTGCTTTTCTGCTTTGATCCTTTAGAGGAAGCAAGTTTCTCCTCCCTCCCCCTTTCGCTCCCTTCCATGGGATGATTTAGCTCACACAATTTGCCAATCTTTAATCCCTGACAATCTTTCATGTGGATAATGCATTTCTTCCTTGATTCCTGGTCTCTTGACTAGAGATGACACAGCAGACTCATTCATCTCCATGTCTAAGGGCACCTGCAGTGCTCCACTCATTGCCTGGTGTCTGGGCCAAGTTTGACCAGTGGCTGACCATTATCACATTTAAATAAGCTGTCCAATACTGCAATTTTCATGAAAATTCCTTTATGGTGATGAGCATTAGATGTTTTGGAGGGGGCGGTGGGGAGTGTTTGGATGCATTTTGTAACCTTGAAGCATTTTGCTCCTAAGGAATACTGGAGAGCACTGAAAGGTCCTCAGAGGGCTAGAGAATGTTGTGAATGGGAGGGTGGGATTTGGATGCTGTGAAAGTAATTTTCAGAAGTTTCTCTCCTTTTTTTTTTTTTTTTTTTTCAGACAGTGTAAACAATCTTTTGATTGTTTACTCGTTGCCTATTCTTCAGGCAACGTAACATCCTCTGAATTAAGCATTAGTCACCAGGCATGGGCTGTCCTAAGTCTTCGCCATCTGGATTTTTTATAGAAGATGAAAAAGAGTAGTGTGGGAGCTAAAGAAAACAGGAAGATCCCATGTAGAGAATAGAAAAAGCAAATGGATCATACTGCCTCTTACAAAGCAAGCAAAAAGATTTTATAACTAATCCTTTGCTATGTCATCTCTGATAGTTGCAAAGAATAGCAGTTGTTTCTTTTTGTTCTTTTTTGGACGTTGTCACTCTGAGAGGAAGAGATTGATAGCCAAGGAGATGAATAAACATTGATGAAACTACTCTAAATTCTAACATGTTCAAATGCAACAAATCTCAAAAAATGGCATTTTCCTCAAAGGTAAACTTATAATTTTTATACACAGACTAGGAAATGTAACTTTATGGATAAATCTTAACAGAAGTTATTTTTTAGCTAATATTTTATAATAAATGTATTTATTTGATAGGTCCTAAAGTATATGTGGCACAATTCTCTTCTTATCTCATTTTACTTGCTGAGCTAATCTGTTTTAGTTTTTGTCAGCCACTGTTTATCAAGCACTCTGGTTTTTCAATAAATCTCAAATGAGATAAAAATGTGTTTAGCACTGTTGACATCAGACCCCTGAAACAGCTGCAGGCTTGCTATTGTTTGGTTTCAATGCTCACTAAAATAAATTTCCTCTCTGCTGAATCCGAGGGATATGATGAGTGACAGACCATCTCTTTTTTTCTTAATCTCACAGATCTGTGTGTTCCTCTAGATGCCCTGATAAGCAGTGCATATGTGTGTGAAAGGAAGGGAAACAGGAATTCCTTCTGGAAGGGTGACAACCTTCATAAGATTAAAATGAGTCCAAGGCAGATGTTCACATCTAAAATCAACTAAAAAGTCTGAAAATTTGCACCTCTCTCAGGAAAGATTTACATTTATTTTGATTTCTTTTCCATACATTGATCTTGTTTAAAGAAATAAACAAACAAACAACAAGCAAACAAACAAAACTCTGTAAAGAAATAGTTTTGTGCCAAGTGTATAACACATGGATATGCTGCACCATGGAAAACAGGACTTGGACACATAATTCCAAGAAAATGCCATCCTAGCAGCCATGTTACTATTCTTTGGTTTAAGATGTGTTTCCATCTTTGAGAGCTCCTCAGAGAAAAAATGTTGAGCATTGGTTGGCATTGTAATCAAAGTGGTGGAAACAAAATACCAAAATTTCTGTTGTTGATGGTACAGCTGTGTTTGTGTATGGAGCCTATCTTTCAGATATCCCACAAACTCCATCGATGCCCTTGGCCTCCTAACCAGCATGTTATTCTTGGCACAAACTTCCTCCCATAATTCTCTTCAGCATCATGCTGTCAAGGTTTCCTTCTTCCTTTTGTTGTCCTTTCCTCCTTTCACACAAAGCACTACTGCTCCCCTTATTTAAGACCTACAGTGACAATAATTTGAAAAACTTACAATGCCCGAAAGCTAAGAGGCAGTATTAATGAATAAATATGTTAGACAAGATGAGCAGCAACGTTCAGATATTTCATGCTAGATTAGACTCTCCTCATGGACTACAGCAAGTCTAGAGAAATACCAATAAATTTAATAATGCTGTTCTGGGATTCCAATAGTTTAGAACAGTCTAATGAGTTTCATATGAAGCTCTGAGAAAGGTTGGATTTGAGTAATGCTAGATCAGATTATGCAGCAGCTAAAGAACATTAACTTTGTGAAAATTGTGTTGAAAAAGCATATAATAGAACAAAAATATGAAATTATTATGGTTCCAGCTGTTCTGGATATATGATGGGTATTGGGGAGAAAAGTCTTGCAACACACTAAAAAGCTCTATAAATATGAGATCTGGTATATTGAAGCAGAAAGAAAGGCCTCAGTCTGAAAAGAGTTTACTGTTTCTTTTTAAAACAGTATTGTTATCCTAAGAGTCTGGGATTATAAAATGCTAAAAAATTAAACTGAAATGTTAATTTTTTTTTAAACTCTAAACCACACCACCAAAAAAAAAAAAAGGCAATAAAAAATACTGTTAAATCTATGACTGTTTGGAAAGGGAAAGGTCTGAAGAACTTTGGGCAAATTAAATTCACTTCCAGCATGGTGTCAAATTGTAAGAGAAGCAAGTATACCTGTCTTGGTTTTTCCTCTCCTTCTGGTGGATAATTTCTTTCAAGGTTATCCTATGGCCTTAGTATTCTTCCCTGAAAGTGACTACCAGCAAAACTTTTCCAAATGATCAAAGCACTGTCTTACCCTTTATAACACCATCTTCTGGGGTCTTAAAACCAGTTCTCTGTGAGATGTGCTTCTTCCATGTGTCTCCCACCAGGATCTCTTCTACTCACTGAAATAGCCAAGACTTTAAGACAGTCTTGGCAGGAGGCTGGATATTTTAAGAATTGAAGATGTGCTTTCTACCCATGAGACTATCCATGACTATTTACTCACTAGACAGCTCTATGTTGTAAATCCTGGACTGATGTGTACCCTGAGCAAGCAAATTTAGGTTAATGTAATGCAAAGCTCAGTTACTAAGAAGTCTGTGAGAGTAATATTTGCAGCTCAATTCCAGAGCTCACTATTGTGTTTTCTGGAAGGTAAAATTCCCGCCTGTTCTCCTCTCTTCTGCAAGGAGACTGTCTAATCAGATTCAACAGGATCGTTGCAGGGTAGCACTGCTTAATACATATGAAGTATTTTTTGCACTCTTTTTGTGGCTTGAAATTTGCATCTGAAGCAGTAATTTTCAGCAAATTATATCACCATGCTTAATACAGTTGTTTGGTGTCCCAACAGCTCCTCTTTGCTGGTGACAGGACTGATTTAGCTTAGTGATTGATTAATGTTTGAATGTTTTGGACTCTGTCCATCTCTAATTTTTTCCTCTTTCCTATTCACCTTTTATTCCAGGACATTCCCTTCATCACATATCCTTCTGCTTCCAATTCTAATCCAGGGAACAAAGCAATTTAAAGCAGAATGTATTCAATACCAGGATTACTTTATAAATATTTTTTATAGAGTAATGATTCTCCTGCCCGTTTTTTCTATTAGCATCTTGTATTTTCAGTCTAGAACATTTTATTAAGGAGTTTGTTCCTGAATAATCAAATAGTTAATGATTAAATAATAAATTATTTTTCTCAATGTTTGAAAAAATATAGTCAAAACACTTTATAAAGATCCAACTTTGAAAGTCTTAATTTTAGAATATTGTTTTTAGATGCAGCTTATATATTCACTCTTCAGAATCACTTTGGAGGGTAGTCAAATAACTTGATATCTGGGCCTGGAATCTTTTTCTTCATTTCCATTTTTCCAGTGCAGAACATAAAGTAGCAAGTACAGTTTCAGATTATAAATTAACTTCCTGTGTTACTGAATTTAGACATAGGAGCCACAAGAATTTATTTATAAGCATATGAAATGCAAAAAAAACAAAGGCAGATTTTGCAAAACTGTAAAAGTCACAGTTGCATGAATATAACTTACAGTATGCAGACCTATGCAGAAATTGCAGTAATTGGAATACAGCCCAAAGAATGTCCTGTTTGTGACCCTTCTTAGTAGTGGCAGCAAATCTGCAAGGTCTGCCTAAAATACACCAGTACTGTATTGTCTGTGTGGGCTTTGCTCAACTTCTCGGTGACTGAGTGAACTTTTTCAAAAGACTTTTTCGGTGACAGAGACCACCCACTCTTCCTTGGCAGTGGGTCAAGTGCTGCATTGCTATTAATGAATCATTTCAGTGGCTGCTCTCAAATCAAAGCATTAAATCAAGAGTCATATGCTCTGAATTGCTGTATCCTGTCTCTTTGTTTAGCTTTCTATTTAATATTTGTTTAACCATTTACATGTAAGCCATGAGATGCAAGAGTCTTCCTTGCCTGCACTGTAGAGACCTCCAGTAGCTTTTATAGCTAGTGGAGACAAGTTTATAATTCTAATAATATATTATCTCTAATTTACGATTTACTAGAATCTAATTTATGATTCTAGTACTAAAGTGCTAAAATCCTTGATTTTTTCATTGATTTATCAATACCCATTAGTAAAACAAGTAACTAAAATGTAGATTACTAAAAATAGTCAAATGAAATCCATGTTAGGCAACCTTTCTTCTGCATAAGCATAAATCTTGACATTTTCACACATATATAAAGCTAAAAATCCTCTGAAATCAATGCAGACTATGGAGCCTGGGGAGAAATATGACGGAAGGGCAATTGGTCTGTGTCTGCCTCTTCACAGTCTATAATCTCAGATATTTATTAGAAATCAGACGCAAAGAGAGAATGTATTCACTTGAAACCCACTTGTTTTATTTGTAGGAACAACCCCCACATGGTCAAGGGAGAATGACTGAGAAAGATAATATTTTCTCAAGGGGTAGTAGAATGATGATTTTTGTGAGCTATGTTTTTACTGCAAAAACAGAATTATGTGTGAGCAGGTAGGGAAAAGCATCTAAGTCACAGAAATATGGAGATTGATGCCACATGCAATTTATTTACTGTCTCTTCCCTGCGGAGGAAATCCTGCACATTTATAAAATGGGTGGGTGGGTGGGTGGATGGCTGGGAGGGGACGATTTATTATGACACATAAGCATCCACATGAAGAGGTTTGCCAGCTTCCTGCAGAGGCCAAAGTGACCAGGAAACAGACTGCAAGAGTGACGTAGGGGAAATTTGGAGGGATTGCACAAGCAGAACACTCAGTGAGGAAAAGCAAAATATCCAAGTTAGCAGGCAGGTTGTACGCCAGGGCAGATATTTTTGTTCCCTTCAGCAAATTCTCAGTGATAATGATACATGATTTACCGCTCCATCTCCTAAAGACAACCAAAGCATTTCTGCTAGTTTACTGTTGGTTATCCTACTTTGATATATATAGACTGTTTCCCCTCTCTTATGCAGAGCCTGGAAGTCAGATGCTGCAGATGAAACTTTTTTTGGCAGTATTGAGTTCAATCTGTTGGGGTTTTTTTTGGTCAAAATGCATTACATTGAGCAAAAACAGTAAGAAGACTACACCAGCCCTGCATAAACAGTTAACATCCTATTGGGGCAGATGTGGAAGGGGGTTTGGCCCTGCACCGGGACAATGTGACTGGTGTATATTCTTGGCAAAGGCTTTAGGTTTTGTTGAGATGAAGGGAAAATCAACAGCACACTACATGCCCCCAACCTAGAAAGAACACAGCACCTCCTCTCTCTCACTGTGCCTTTTGGTGTGGAGTAGGGTCTGCAGCAAGAGAGGGAGCAGAGAGTTTCATAAATGTTGTATGTGCATAAAAATTGTAATTTATTAAGTAACACTGGAACTACTCCAAAATCTGTTTCAGAAACTTTTGCCTTGATGCACAGAGTCTTTTGAATATTTGCAGTTTTTGGTTGAGCAGAACTGCTTTTACTGTGCTGCTTCAGCTTTTAAGAAATGTAATATCTTCCAGTAAGCCACAGCATACAGAACCCAGCACAAGATTGTATTTTCGGATGTACAGATGCACACATTTATTACCTGCTTTGGAAGGTAACACTCAAGATATAGCAGATAAAATTAGTGGATCATAAATACAAACCAAGTGACAGTTCAAAAACACATTAAGTGTTCTGTCTTTGCTTGAACAATGTATTTAGTTTAGGAAAAATGTTAAGAAAAACTTCATAAGAATGTCAACAATCTTTTTTGAAGAGGTAATATTTGCAATATTTCACAATACAAATACACAAATAAATTATCTCAAAATTGCATATGGGGGTATGTAAGGCTTATTTATTAGCAAGGAGTGGACAGACATAGCAAGACAGTGCACCAAGTGCATTTACCTGGAATCTATATCAATTGGTTTATTTCTAAATTGTAGGTGGTGTGCTTTATTTGCATTTATTAATTTCACACTTCCTTAGAAGAAATTTTCATGTTGGGTAACCATTTTTTAATGGTTAATAATAATTTGGCTTTTATTTTTTGGGAGTAGGGAGGAAACAGACAAGAAATGCTTTACCTTCTAGAGGAAGAAGGCTAAAGGAAAAAAGAAAACAGTACTGGAATAATATTTAATTTCAGAAATATTTTTTAAAAATGCTCTAAAAACAGTCACACACCAGAATGTGGGATCTGAAATTAGGTAAGTAAAGGCTGCTTATGCAGTATTGTTCCTCTCTTGGTTTATGTACTCAAGCTGAGACAATTCAAATTTTAGATGCACTGTACAGATTTAGATAGATACATAGATAACTGCAATGATGCAAAGGTCTTACTCTTCATGTAAAAAAATGTGACTTGAATGTCATTTGCCCCTCTGCTCTGTCAGAGTCAACAGGAGTGCAAAGTCACCAAACTTTGAACAAATCATGCCTCGTTCTGTATGTATTGTAGGAAAGTTTGAGTAAACAGGTCACATGTTTTAACAATGTTGTCTCTACAGCTTTGCATGTTATTGTAGACCAAACAAATTGCAATTACTGAACAAAATTAAATGATGTTATGGATTAAAAATCAGTCTTCTGAAACTTAAGAAAATTTGGGAAAATTGCTTTTTACAGGGTAAATAGTCTGCTACATTGTATGAAATGGGCAAATAACTGTACCTGTGTACAAAAAAAGACAATGGCTATGACTTTATAAATGTTAAAATAAAAAATAAAATATTGCATTCAGTTGAACTGGGGTATCATTTGAATTAAGTAAGTGTATAAAAGGAACATTAGAGACTACAGATTTCTGTGGAACAGCTGGCAGACTTGCTTTTTCTTCCCTTGTGAGATGCTGTCAGGATGCTGCTTTCTGTCTGTTTGCCCACACTCCCCACTTCTCAATGCTCCCTTGAGGTTTTGCTTTCTTTTTATTTTTGCTTTAACCTGCCAGCTAAAAGAAAATGTAAAACAACAGCTGACATCAATGAAATATCCCCTTTGTCACAGCTCCAAGTCAGAGAAAGAAGTAGGTGATGGTGGAGGGGCTTTTGTACTGAATTTGTGGGAGTTGCATGATTAATTCCAACTCCTAACTCTGACAATCTCCCTCTACTCAACAAAATCCATGCATTCATGTATATATTTTTACATCTATTTATATTTATATAATCACGATACTTCTAAATACAGATTTTCAGTCTAGAAATCTAGATCTACATTTTTATTGAAACAAAATTTCTTCTGACTTCACCGGTAGTAATACTCAAATAAGGACTTCAGGATCAAACCCATGTTTTGAACTACATTTTGCATCTTTTTGTAATTATATGTCCAGAAGAGTGTGTTCAATTCTTGCCACTGGGAATTTGAAAATGTATAATGTCCCCTTGAAGTACCCTGGACTCCTGTAAGGAAGTGGCATGAAATACAACACAGTTGTGATGGCCGGCAGAGGAGCTACTTCTGAGAAAGAGCACAATTGTGACAAGCAGGCACTTAAATCAAATGAGATCACAAGAATGAGTATAAGCAAATTAATTCTGCTCAGGTCAGGACTGAAACAAAGACATCTGTGTGAGATTTTTTTTTTTTTAATCCTTCACTACTATCAGGATTGAAAATTAAAGAGGATGTTTTACCTCTAAATACATGGTTATTAATACAATAAGGATACATGTATGGAAGAATCACTCACACACAAATATTGCATAGGAATGCAGTCTTTAAGCAAAAAGTCTTAATTTCAGTTCCTGAGAAATGAGACTCATTTTCCTCTGCTTTAGGTATCTGCATTAAACTATCTATTAAGACTCCCTCTATATTCACTAGAGAGACAGAGACAAGGCTTGTGGAGGGCTTGTCTTTAGAAAAAGAACTGGTTCTTTCACTTACAAGCTGTTCTGAAAAGAGTTACCTGTAAAGAAACACATTCAGAGAAGGCCAACATTCTATCCATTTCAGAGAAGGGACCTTCAGGCACAATGAGATTACAGAGTGGCTAAGAGTAATGTAATAAAACAATGGCAGAGGCAGAGGAATAAGAACAAACCTTACCAATTTAAATTTGCTCAGTTATTTTCAGACATGTCAGTTTTATGAAATACTTCAAAATACTGGGATATCTTCCTCTGAAAGGCAAGGCCTTGGGCTGAATTGCAGTTTCCCCCCATCCACAGTCAGATTTTTTCTCTAGTCAGCTTCTGCAAGCATGCTGACAGGTGAGAAGAAACCCATGAAAATTACATCACCCTGACATTTTTTGCCACTCTTTCTGTGTTGTCTATTAGTGAAAATCTCACCAGTTTCCTTGGAAAGTGCTGTTTTTATCTTATGTATCTTTCTGAACAGACAAGCCTACATTGCTCCTTCTGATGAAATGCTTTCACCTCCCTCTAATGGGATTTATCTATTACTTTCTTCCTATATTTGAAGGGAGCAAGATGTCTTCAGCACAGAGCCTAAAAAGAAGCAATGTGTAGTTTAATACAGGTGTAGAAGTAGAAGAATGGTATTTGTACCATATCAGCATTACAATGTGCTAAGATAAGAAAGGAAAAAAAATGTAACAAACCAAAAGCAACTGTTTTGCTCTTAACTGAAATGCCCATGGTTATAATGTACTCTAAACTTTATGAAGTTCGAAAAATATTTTGAAGTATTGGAGTTGCTGATTACCTTTTTTCTTGTTCTAGTTTTAATGTAATCCTACTGCTAAATTTGATTTTCTGAATGTTTTCATTCAGGTAGTGATATTCTACAATAATGTGCTGCATTGCATTATAATTTGATTTAGATTCCATGTCATAAGACCCCCAGTGATGTAATGAATTCCTAGCATGAGATATGAAGGCCAAGACCAAAAACTCCAGGAATTTTCCTGTGTGTGGATTGCAAAGTATGACAGAAAACCTACCAGTGGCTGACTTTGGATGCTATGATATTGACAAGGCATGAGAAAAAAGCAAGACCTCAACAAGTATGAAATTCTGTTGAAGTAAAGTGAATGTGTGTTCCAGACAGATTCCTGCTTTGGAATGTGGTCAACTGCTTTGAAATGTGTAATATCAAATGTGCTCTTTTATATTACTACTATCGCCATAATCCTACAGCTGCCAGAGTGCTTGAGCAGAGAATATTTCATCCTCTGTGTGTGGAATCATTTGTGGAGGTGTTCTGGGAATTCCTAGGTTTTTTTCTCCTGAATTTGTTTGCAATTTCATCATATCAACATCATCTCAAATGATTCTATGTTTCTTTGATTCTCTTCTGCTCTGTGTGACTCTTTTGTACTGCTACATAAAAATTAGGATCTTCCCTGTATTCCCAGGTGGTGTAACGTCAGCTTTTTCCTTTGTTGAACAATGTGTTTTGATAGAGACCTTGAGTACCAGAACAAGCTAACAGTTAGGCTGCAGGTGTTCTTTAGTGACTAAAGACTAGCAGAAAATCCAAATGCCAGTTGGCCTGTATACTTCCTGTCTGAACAGAAATGGGAAATCATCCAACACGTCACATTTTCCTTAGAGGAAACTAGTCATAGGAACAGGAAGACTGTGTCAATAAAAAAAGGTACAGCTAAGCATTTCATTATTGTTTTTATCCTTTAAATATTGTGCAAAGGCTAAAATTTATATATGTGTGTGTGTGTGTGTGTGTGTGTGTGTGTGTGTGTGTGTGTGTGTATACACATATACGTGTGTTTGCTTTACGCACATATTTTAAATGGTTGGTGCCATCTGTCAAAATAAACAAAAAGTCTTCAAAAAACTGAGCAAAAAACCCAGCCCAAATTCATTCCATTTTATGTCACTGCCCACTACAAAACCAAGAGAGATTGCTGTAAAAGTCGGGGTAGCTTTATATGTAATCAGGCTCAAATTACAGATGCTAAGACACATCATTGTTTTGCATCTTTCTCTAATACAGGCTGGTGTATGAAAATCACATTAACCCTGCAGATGCAAATGGGCTACATAACTCCTCATCTGCTGTCTGAGTGGCTCTCTGAGAAGGTCAGCAGCTCCAAGACCACTCTTATCTCACAGCCCGATCTGCTGAAGTTGCGTCAGTATTCATTCTTTGTTACAACAGTTTAGGAAGAGGATTCAAGATGCTTAGCTACTATACATAAAAATGGACAGAGTTTGTTTACAAACATTTTTACTTTGGCCTGTCAGCTGAGTTTTGGAAAGCTGCTTCCTGGTTTTGTCTGTGACTTTTGGACTGAAAAAGACAGTACAAGAGCACAAAACTTCAAATTGTTCCAGGGATGGCTCAGGCAGGACATCAGGAAGAATTTCTTCATGGAAATGGTTGTTAAACTTTGCTCACAGAACGAATTTGCTCTCAGAAGTGGTGGCGTCATCATCCCTGGAAATGCTCAAAAAACAACTGGGTGTGGCACTTTGTGCAGTGATCTAATTGTCAAGGTGGTGACCAGTCAAAGGTTGGACAAATAATCGCACAGAATTTTTCCAACATAAATGGTTCTTCAATTTTCACCAAGAAACACCTGAAAAGAGCACTTTCTTTTGTTCTTACCTGGAATTATATGGGCGGATTTTCAGTCAACTTTTAGGAGAACTTCACAGAAGAATTTAGGTTGAAGAATACCTCTTAAGGTCATCCGGTCTAACCTACGATAGAACATCACCATAACAAATAGACCATGGCACTAAATGACGCATTCAGTCTTTACTTAAACACCCCCACCGATAGTGACTTTATTACCTCCATGTGCAGATCATTCCAACATTAAGCCCTCTTTTTGTGAAGAATTTCTTCCTCACATCCAATCTAAATATAACCTTGGCACAGCCTGAGGCCATATCCTCTTATTTTTTTGCTTGTTGTCTGGGAGAAGAGACTGACGCCCACCTGGGCACAATCTCATTTCAGGCAGTTGTAGAAACTGGTAAGTTCCCCACTAAGCCTCCTTTTCTCCAGGATAAACACCCCCAGGTCTCTCAGCTGCTCCTCACAGGACTTGTGGTCCAAATCCCTGATCAGCTCTGCTGCCCTTCTCTGGACTCACTCCAGCTCCTCAGAGTCTTTCCTGCAGTGAGGGCCCAGAACTGGACACAGCACTCGAGGCATGGCCTCACCAGTGCCCAGCACAGGGGGACAATCCCTGCCCTGGTCCTGCTGGCCACACCATTGCTGATCCAGGCCAGGATGCCATTGGCCTTCTTGGTCACCTGGGCACACCCTGGATCATGTTCAGGTGCTGCCACCAGCACCCCCAGCTCCATTTCTGCTGGGCAGTTTTCTGCATTTCCTCTCTGCAGAGTGTAAGACTACCATCCCAAGCTCTATATCCCTCTCCTTGAGCTTCTTCTTCCAGGAAGCAAACATCCCAGGATATTTTGTCTTGGGCAACAAAGACACAGTTTTCAAATGAGCAACTAGAGACAAATAACTTGAAAAATACTGTTGCAGCATCTCTCTAATTACTGGACCGTGGGGAAAAAAAAAACAAAAGAACCCCAACCCAAAACAAAACAAAACAAAAAAACACCTTTCTGTCCTAAGATTGTGAATTTCCTTCCATTTTCATTTCATCGCTACAGGATATGGAAGAAAGAGAATGTATGACTAGAAATGATAGTGCCTCTCTATGCATGGTAACCAGCTGCTTATAGGAAGGGAAAGGAAACAATTTAGAAATCTCTAAAAGAAGCACGTGTAGACCTTTTCAAATGCTATGGCATTTTTCATTCCTTATACAAGCTATTGGGGAATATGATCAGGGGTAGATGTAATTGCAGTGCTGTTTAACGTGGGTTGTGGAATGGTGGGCGGGGAAATAAGTCCTTAGCTAATTATTGAGTCATCACACCACACGATCCCCATCATCAGTGTTGCACTCTTTCTGTTAGAGCCTGAGGTGGGCTGTAGTGGCCCTTGGTCTTTCTGAATCCTTCTTGACTCACCCTCATCCCTATCTGTACTTACTGTTATTTCCATCCTGCACTGGAAAGAAACACTTGAGCCATTCAGTAAGCTGCTGTACTGTTAACCTTCCTGAGAGTACGTGTAGGTCATGATATTTGACCTAGATATGTTTGGATATGTTTGGAAGAGGAACCTTCTTTCAATGATCCATGGTAAAATGCAGTTAACATGTCAGTAGTCCATGGTAAAAATGTAAAATGTGAGTTTGAAAATGTCATTCTCCTGATGCAATCAGTCTGATTCCACTACTTGTCTAAATGGGTACATAATTTCTGTGACATCCATTGCACTCAGATTAATATTTTCATTTATAGTCTCTGAAAAATTGGTGCATAATATCCAAAAACCGTGAACATCTTATATCTCTTCATAACCATGCTAAGAAAAATGCAACACTGTTCCCTAGCTAACCAGAGACAGGGAAAAGGTATTTGTAAAATATTTAATTTCTGTACAGATTACTACCAGGTGTCCTTCAACTACCACAGAAGGAAGGAGGAAGAGTCCCTTTGTCTAATAGTGCTGGTATTTTAAGATCAAAAATGATAAATGTGTCCATGTAAAACAGTTTATAAAATTACCCTGTCTGATACAGGCACTTACAATTACTTGATTGTAGGCCAGAAACTTATTCCTTTCTTTTCTTAAAAACACAACTCAAGGTGTTAGGCACAAAAAGTCACACCTATGAGTGCAAATACTAGTAGGATATATTTCCCTTCCTTACTTCCTAAGAAAAATGGACTAAAACCTCCAGCACCATGCATCACCTCTGCCAACAAATAGTATGGTGACTTCATAGCTCTTACTTCTTTCAGCTGAAATAATATTAGTTAGTCTAGTTTTTATCCACTCTCCATGAGTCTTTCTTTTGCTGTTCTAAACAAAGTGTCTCACCTTCACTTTCACTTGTGGCGCTTTATCTTGTACTCCTTCAGAACTGCTTTGGCTAAGACTGGGAAGTCACCACTACACATCTGCATAATTTCACAGCAGTCGGGTAGCCTGCCATGATTCCTGTCAAAGATGAGATCACTGATGGGTTGAGATCCATAGTCATGGAATCCATAGTCATAGGAATGCCATAGAATAGTTTTGGTTTATTTTCTAAGAGGGAATGAACAGATTAGGAATTAATACACTTATATGCATTGAAATCCATAGAGAGATTTATGAAATATGCTTTTAGGCCCATGATTCTACCTGAAGTGTCAGGAGACAAAATCAGAGACTTATCAAAAAAGATAAGCCCACAGGAATCAGTTCTTGCCAGAGATGTTGAATGGTATTTTATATTTTACACTAAATAAATCTATAGCTTACTCAGAAGTTTTAAGGCATATATAGGTAAGTAAGAGTAAATATTTAATATGAAATATTCTGGAGCTGCTGTCAAAAGTTTATTTCCTTCTCTGCAAGAGGAATGTATAATTTGGTTTTTTTTTAATGGGGCATAGAAGCTTTAGAGTATTATTAGGTATGCCTTTTAAATATCAGCTTCACATGCGTATTGTTGCCACTAATTTACATGAAAATGACAGTTCATTATCAGGATTTTAAGTACCATTCAATTAGTTCCCTTCCAAGACAAAAAATGTAGTTTAAATGCTCTCCTCTCTGATTAGCATTTGACAATACATGGGAAAGTAATTTTTTTGCAATTAAGTCTATTAGAAAAAAAAAAACCCAAACAAACTTTTATGAAAATAGTAATAGGATGTAAATTTGTGGTAAAGCATTATAACTGTGTTTTACAATAGTACAGCATTATAATGAAATATATTCCCTTGCTTTTTGTTCCTTAAATACAGGAAGAGAAAAGCAACTGTAAATGAAAAGTCAAGAATAAAGGTGTTTTTAAAGTTTTTTTAGAATTATTTTTCTGGTGGAATAAAGTAGGAGAGCAGAAAGGTTCCACCAAACAATTTTCCTTTTGAGAATTCAAATGCAGGGTTATAACTTGTTCTGTCAAAAAGTCAAAAAACATTTCTGTAAATTCAGAAACTGCACAAATAGAGTAAATATTGTTCAAGAAATGTTTCCTGAGGAAGAAATTATTTTGAACAACTTATGGACAACAAGTTATGGACTCTACAATTTTAGTATCAGATTTTCACATGTTTAGAGCCTTACCCTAGCTATAAAATATGAATAGAAGAAAGTCAGCACCATTACTCTGAGAGTGCTAGGACTGTCTGGGTGACCTAAATATTGTGGGTCATAGATGACAGTACTTAATAACAATTAATAAATCCTACACACTTATGCCCAGGTAATGCCAGACACTCTTTCTATTAGTCACTTTACAGAGAAACTTCTGTTGCAATTTGCTTTCCTAGAGCTTGGAGAATGAATTAAGTTTCTCTGTCTCTCTTTTTAAAGTATCAGAGTGTCCTAGACACTGGGACACTGAAATTGCATGTTTGTATATGTAAGATTTGTTTTCAGAAGCAACAACAGCCTTCTTGGGTTGTACAGTGGGTCATTACTTCCAAAGGCTCTGTGTGCCAGGCTTAAGCTCCCCGAGGTATCCACTTTCCTGGTAAACAAAGCAATGAAGATTTGTGAGTCATTACATCTGCCCAGTGCATAGATGACCTAAGTAACTTTCCTGGTTTGCAAGCTTTATGACACTACCTGCAGTTTTTTTGCTGTGCTTCTGAAATCTACTAAACTTGGACAGGTGGCCATTGAAGCATTGCATGGAGAACTGATAAAGTCCATGGAGAGGGCTGCTCAGCCATTGCTGCTTTTGAAATGTGAGAGAGATCTAAAAGGTGTTTAGGAAAGGCTGTAACTGGCAGCTTGTCTTCCCATTGATACTTGACATTTGCTTGTGTACCAGCTGAGACTTGCCCAAGACAGATTGTGGTAGGGCTGTGAAAATGAGATATATACAGAGGAGTTACTTCCACATACTTTACCAGTGGAATTAAATCATCCTCTGGAATGTTTGTGTGCTGAGTGTGCCTGGACACATCCTTCTGTGAATGTGCTCTTAGCTGAATCTCTTTAGGCAAAATCAAATTACTGAAAACTTTAGAAAGAGAATTCTTCAGGTTTGATTTCCCTTACAAGTAATGTAAATATAATAATGACCAATTTTCAATAATCATATTGGAGTGCTTGAATGATTGATGTGACTTAAAATGTCCTTATAATGAGAGAGAATCCCACCACAATAGCTGTTAGAAATTATAGGCTATTCTCTCAGACCTCACAGTCTCAGTGTGCACATAGCACTTCCCAATTTGCTCCACATGCCACAGTTGTAGTCAGGTGACAAGATTCTATCAAAATGTAAAATATGACTGTTGTTTTAAGCAATGTAGTTTACGACACTAAAAGCAAAGCATTAGTCAAAAAATTAATTTAAGTTTCAAATGAATCATTGACCTCATGGTGATGAAATGCCTGTGTATTATATTCTCTTTACAGGTTTTATTATGTTGTTCCTCTTTTCTTGGCATTTAGGATAGCAACACTTTTTCGTCAGGGTTAACACAACATTTTTTTATACAGAACAGAGATTTTAAATATAGTTATCAGTCCTTTGGTCCTCTTCTAGGTGTGAACGGCATACCTTTCTTTATTTGATAATGTGTACTCACTTATTTTGGACAAAGTATATATTTTTTTACATGTTTTCTTCATAGTAGTCAACAATAGTCTGACTCCACAAATATTTTTTGTAAGATTTGCAGATTTTAATTTTATGGGTGCATGGTTGCATCCATAAAAATAGGGTGCAACCCTATAAATTATTAAAATTATATTTAAATTTATAGTACATTATAAATGTATTATAAAATAAATTTTAAATAATTGAAATAAATAATTTAGATTATATATATTTATAATATTTATAATATTTATTTATAAAAAATAAATAATTTTGAAGTAAAATTATTTAAATTTTCTAAATTGTTTTCAGTATTATCAAATTTTGGAACACGGCATCTCCTTTTTTTCACCTTTTACCTGCCACATGATGCTTATTTCAGGAATGTATTTAATTTTAAAAATGTATGCTTTATGATTAAAAGAAGAAAAAAAAAGTCCTGTCTGGACTCTAATACTATTAAGAGGTTTGATAGCTGTTCCATGGCATAATGCTGTTTTGCAAAAAGAGAATGGGAGAAAGAAAAACCTGGAAAAAAGCCCTCCCTTTTTTTTGAAAAACACTGAGGCTTCTCTCTTTTCATTGCAATTTCATTACCCAGATTCAAAAGCCTGCTGATGGATGAATCAGTTCCTGGCAGAAGTTACAATAGCCTGGAGGGTGCATTTATTTGAATGAGCAAAATTGTTCTTCTAGACAGAGTTCTGATTGCTCACCTCCCTTCAGTCAGGAAGAGGTGTTCCCTCAAAACAACCCTTCCTGTCCTAGAACACCCACTGTCTTCTTTGATTTGTAGTGCTGCGCATTGAGGTCTGCATCAGGTGGCAAGTGCATACACTGAGCACAGGGACAGGTAGAATGAATCTTTCTTGCTGGGAGCTCTCATCTGAGTGTGATAGTTTGCCAGAGATGTGTCTGCATTGAATTGATGAGGTACTTTGCCTTTAGGTCTAATAAATTTTCTTTGACTGCATCCTGAACATGACCTATTTAAAAAGAAGCAATAACCAAAACCTGCTTTTTGAAAATTTTTAACTTACACATATGCTTTCTGTGTTGTCTGAAGGTAAACTGAGGCTGCAGCAGTGCTGCACTCTTAAGAACTCAAGTCTATTAGCGCCATGCAGGTAAATTCAGGGAAGCCTTTGCAAAGCTCTGAGCATCCTGTGAGAATAATACATTACTGGGATCCCTCAGTGTGGGAGGAACATAGTGAGGAGCCAAGAGTTCTGGGGAGCACCTGTGCCATGAAGCATTCAGATACAGACTGTTACCCTGGGATCCACACTCCAGGGTGATGATCTGGGCAACTCTCTTGCCCTGATGGGTTTGTTGTGTTTTGGTGGTTTTGGTGGTTTTTGGGGTTTTTTTTGGTTTTTTTTTTTTTGGTTTGTTTTTTTTTTTTTTTTTTTAGTTTCTTTCTCTTTAAAATAAGAATATTAAGCTTCATTTCCCTTGTGGAATGCATGACAGAGTGATGAAAATATGCTATTTATTACTGTGTCTGATTACGGAGAAGTGTGACTGTGCACCGGAAGTGGACACCTCCTGGCATTTGCAAATCATGAAGACTCATTCCATTGCATAACCACAAAGCAGGTAAATTCTAAATCTACAGAAAGATATTCTGTAAACTGAATATTGTCTTTCAAAGGTTTTATGGTCATTCATGCTTACATCAAAACTGCTAAAAGCTTTGCAAAATTTAAGGTGGTATTTCCAAAATAATTTTGCTGAACCTTTCTAGGGAAGACAAGCAGATCACAAAGCCATGAGAAAATAAAAATCACCTTCAAAGACTTTTTTAGACGTCTACACTGAAAAGCATGCAAAACTTAAAGTAGTGAAACTTGACCTTAAGATAGGGATATATTATATTTGATCTTGTATTGTCAGATACTGAGTACAAATATTTCCTATAGAGGTTGATTACTGCTCAGTAGACTTGCATTTATAATTAATAGAAAAGTGTGAATAAGGAGAATTTTGATGCAGATACTGTAGTCAATTGAACAACTTAAATTAGTGAGTTTTGGGAATTTATTTGCTTTAAAATTTTGTATTTTGTTTGTTTTGAATAAAAAAAAAAGCATTAAAATATTTTTTAATATTTTGACTACATTTATTAACTAAATTTTATCTGAGTGAGTTTCACAGTTTGAATACCTCCTCAGTTTGATAATTCATGAAACTTGTTGTCCATGAGAGAAACAAAACTAAATCTAGAAATTTCATAAGTAATGCTTATAGAGTATTGCTGTAAATCAGTTTTATTGAGCTGTGGTCTGGAATTTTCAAGTGTCCTGACTGCAAAATATTTACATCAGAACTGTGGCATGTGTCAGGATAAAGAAGATAAAGACCTATGTGAAAGGTGGGGAGAGGGATGTCTGCAGAGATGTATATAATAATATGGCAATGGGGTGGTGTTTCATACAGCATTTGCCAGAACAAATTGTCATTGTCCCTGCTTGTCACTACAATGTGAACTAAGAGATTTTTCATTAAAATCTCTCTTAGTTTCTATGCAGTAGCAAAGTGGTTCAAATACAACTAACAAAAAAGTTGAGGAGCACAATAAAATAATATCTGTAAGAGCATTACTACATGACAGCATATTATGATGAGGTAGAGACTTATCTTTATAATTTTCATTATGTCATATCCTCACTGCTGACAGAACCCTTTGCATAGAAGAGAATAAAGACAGCTTGGCCCCTAAATCTGGTGGTTTTGAGGAAAGAAACAAGTGTTTGTCAGCACTACAATATTTAGCCTCCAATATGAAAGAAATAGCAACTAAGGGACTTTAATCTGCCATGTTTGATTTTATTCATGCAGAAAACTGAGCAGACTCATCAGCTGAAATGCTCAGTAGTGATGCAGCTGCTTTCTGCCAGTGGGACATCTGAGCATCCCAGGGCTGCCACAGGGACACGTGCCACAGATCTTCCTTTGTTGGAGGGGAAAACGACTGTAATAGGAACTGGCAGATCTGTGCCAGCACTGCACTTTAGCTTCACACAGCCATACAAGGCAGTTATAAAAGGAAGAAGGGCTTACCACAACACAGAGGCAGTGTTTGTGGACAGGGCAGGAGAATGCACATATGCCTTTATTCTCTACTTTGTAATTCTTAAGCATCTCCAAGATCCGCAGTTGGACATGCTTGAAGCACGTAATAGAATGACTTACTCTTTGGCTAGGAAGGCTTTTCTGGTTGCTTATTTCCTTTGTGGATAAATCAAAGAAGGTTTTGTCTCATGGCAATTTCCAAAGACAGTTTTAGCAAAGCCAGGAAGAGAATAACCACTCTGATTCCTCCAGGGAAAAAAAAAAAAAAAAAAAAAAGTAACATTTTTTCAGCTTGCCACTTTCCTATTTCTATATATTGTGATGCTTGTAATTGTGTTAACATCATGTCAGAACATGTCAGAAGAGTTCTTTTTACTAGACTGCATTCTATGAGCTCAGAGCCAAAACTACCGAGCTGTTTCCATACTATTCCAATGCTATTGTAACATTTTGTTCAAGCTTAATGCGATTATAGATGATATAAAATGCATTTCAAAGTATCCTAGCTGCACACGGTGTTCTGCAGTCTGTTAAGTACTGTATGCTAAAGGGTAGGCTTTACTGCAAATGTTTATGTACTATGAGAGTGCAATAATAGTAGAGAGGGGCAATCCGCTGAAATGGCAGCCACATAGTATAGGACATTTTAAAAACTGCAAAACTATGTAGCATGGTTCTGCACTCATCTTGGAAATTATTTTTGATTTGTAGAAGTATTAAAGTAATGGAAATGATCAAAATACTATGAGTTAAAGTTAACAATCTATTTTAGGATTCTGAATCTGCAATAACACAGAAATTATTTATAGGTATGGAAGTATATATGGGCTAATTAAGATGTTTTATAATGTAAATGTTTAGTAACAATTTTCTGAAAACAGTTGTGTGAACTTCCATCATTTTTTAAAATTTAATTTTTTTGATATTTGAAGTGCTTTTAATTAATAAATCAAAAAGCAAAACCCATGAAATAAGCATACAAAGAAAAATTATTAACTGTCATGTATAATTGCTTTAGAGCTAGTTCATAGGGTAGTTCTCAGTCTAGGATGCTTTCAAAGGGAAATTTTCCAAACTTAATATGTAATTGTCACAACAGCTATTAAAGAGCGCTGCTGAAATTTGTGCTGCCTTCCACCCACAACATGTGATTGAACAGCTGAGATGTGTTCTGCATATATAACTTCCTGTTTGCACTCACAAACTTTTGTCTCAACACAGAGGAGCTGATTAAACCTACCTCACAGAAGATATAATGTAAGATGGTCAGCTTACTTCAAATAATTATATTCTGACTTTTTCCGCTGTCTTGTATATGGAAAATGACATCGGTACAAATAGCGCTGAAAAGTTCAGTGTGATTATGAATGATCTGCTTTACCAGTTGCAATCTGAATTCCATTGGAATAGTGTAAAGTTCTTGGCAGTGTTTACTGCATTATCACACATAAGCACACTAACAACATAGTAATTAGAAAAATAAATGTGGAAGTTGCTTCCAGATAAACCCTATGGGCTATCAAACCTTTGAGGTTTTACTCTATTCTGCTTTTCAACCCTCCCCCTAACTCTTGGTATCTTAACTAAGCTTTGAAAAGTCATTCATTAGCTCAGGCTGTATCTGACCAGGACAAAGCAGGCACTGATAAAGCGAAGTCTTGTTTCACATGTCAGCCAGCCACAGGAGACAGCTAACATAATTACCATCTGACATGATCACTACCTGCCCCAGAGGCCAATGTCCCCTTACTAGATGTGGACATTTAATTGTGCAAACAAGCACAGTTAAAGATTTGGCAAATTTAGAATTTCTGTTCCCATTAAATACCACAGATAAAGTGTCCATGTAAAAACAAAGAATCATAGCATTACGTGTAAAAGTATGTCCCGTTCATTGCACAGGTATGATGAGTGCTCAGGGGAGGGTCGTAATCCTTCCAGACCTCTGAGTTTCACTGCATGTCAACAGCAGCCTCTTCCTGCCAAGCACTTAATGGAATTTACAAAGTACAAGTGGGTTCTCTGGATTATTATGAAACATAATAAGCAAGTCTATGTCTACCTGGGTGCAATGAAACACAGTGCAGCAGTTTCCTGACCTACTAAGGTGCACAGCCTTGCTGCCAGGTGTCTATAAATTGTGTCACAGGATTCGCATGAGGATATGCCAAAGGTAACTGATCCTGTGTGTACGTAGCCCTCGTGGTGTCTCTGGAAAACATTCCTCAACAGTACAGTGCGGGCAGAGCTAATGATAATATGGGTGCATGTATCTGAAAGATACTGATATAGCCTTAGATGTACAGGATTGGGGTCTGCAAAGGCCATCTTCCAACAGGGAAGATAATGTTTACCTTACCCTTAGAGAGCTAAAGCTGGCGCTTTCACAACTCAACTATCACACAAGGGACCTGTTCCATTTGTTCAGTATTCACAGCTACAAATGTTCCTGAAGTATGACAGCTAATTCTCCATCAAAAATATTAGAAATGGCAAAGGAATGATGATTCTTTTTCAAACTATTACCGTCACTAATGGTAAATTCTAGTTTCTGTCCTACTGCCTATTTAGCGTGAGCCACTTTTCAGTGAAAAAGATTCCAGCTAACAGCTTTTTAATGTTTTTAAGCTTTCAGTGTCACACTCACACCAACTTTCTCTACCTCTTGTGTAATTTTTTCATACAGATTTGGCAACAATTCCAGGAAGAAATGTAAAGTACTCATTCCAGAGTGAGTACCTTACTGCCTAAGAGCTAGGTAAGTCTCCTTAAGAGGGTTAGAAACTAATGGAATCCTGTCTGTCACAGATGAGAGCTGTGCCATTCAGATATTGAATAGAGGAGAAATGGGACCATCCTTTGTGTAGCAGCTCTCTTCACATGAGTACACAGATGCCAGGTGAAGCTGGGAAGCAAGATAAATTAGCTTGTGAATCCTGGCAAAGCTTAAGTTTGGATCAGTTGCTGAACTGTCCCAAATCATCAAGGCTGAAACATTTAGCAGAGCCAGAAGCCCAGCTGTAGGTACATAAAAATCTTTGCAGTTAAATCATATGGTGACTAAGGATTTCCTTTTATCTGCAGGTTTGGTTAGGTAAGTGTGTCATTCTTGCATGAGAATCTCTGTTCACAGAGGTTAACATTGTGGTTGAAGGCCATTGGAGTGACTCCTTAAGTAGAGCAGGGGACTTCTTGCTCCTGGCAGAAGAGAACTCTCAGGAGTTTGGATCAGGCGAAAAAAGACACAGGTTAAAGCCAATTCGTTCTTAAATAATTAATCACATTTCTGATCAAAATATTTTTGGGTCAGATTTTGCCTGTGTGAAGCTGTGGAGAGAAATTAGGGTGCTATGTATTTCTGGGATGAAAGGAGGTGTGACATGCTGTGTTACCTTTTAACCAGTTTAAAAGACATTTTTCTTCCCCTTTTGTCTTGTGTTCCTTATTTCCAAAAATAATTTAGTCTCTTGCCAGTGATATAAAAAAAATAGGAAACCTAATTTTCTATTCTGAAACACAGTCCAGACTGTTATTCATGATAACATTCAGGCATTCAGAGAGGTGCAGACCGTGAAATATTTAAAGATGTTACAACAGTGTTGGTTTTATTTAGATATTTTGATTATATCATTCAGTCTGTTGTTTTTCTAGTAAAGTTTTAATCTAAGTTTACCTGTGAACTCAAACAAGACTTATAAAGAATGTAAAGAAGGATGAGGATTCAACATTGCCCCATTAATTGGGAGTTAACACTATGTTACTGCCCACTGCCCCAGCTAAGAGGCAGTGAGCACTTTTTTGAGTTGCTCAAGCGGAACTTGTCCTGGCTCTCAAGTGAAAGGTAGAACCTGTCTAGCATTCTGCAGTTGTTCGAGGTAGCAACTTACTCACATTCAATATATTTTTTGTGCAATACTGACCTTTTGTTTCAAGTCTGTACAAAGGTAACTTCTGCAGGTATATTTATGCAAAGTTTTTGGGTTGGATAGTGGGGTTTCTTTTAATTGCACACAGAATTTAAGGAAGTATGTGATAGCTGTGTGCCTTAATTAATGAGGCCAGTTACTTAATTTCATCTGTAGTCCTGCAGGAAAACCAGGGCTCATTGTAAGGTAAGGAATTGCACACTTTGGTGTAAAGACAATGTACATTATCTGCTGCCAGGAGAAAAAAAAAAACAAGGAGATGTTCAGGTCAGGGTTCTGCTGACCTGCTCTGTGCAGTGGACCTGGCCTCTGCTTGGTGAGAACAGGTACCTGACAGCTTTTGCAGTTCTGAGGAACCATGCCTGGTTCTTGAAGGTACTCCCTGAGACAGAAAAACACATTTTTAAACCAAGCTCAATCCATCCCATCACTTAAAATTGAAACATAAAACCAAAATTCTATTTTAAAATTAACAGCTACTCCCAAGACTTAGATTCACTTACCTTTTGTCATCTGTGATTTATGCAAGTCTGTTGAATACAATGGACCCCTCACAGACATTCAACTAGAGTCAACAAAGCAATTCAGCCTTGAAGCCGAATTATTTTGTCAGTGTTTGTAATATATTTCTACATTTGTGAAGGTGAATTTAGCTTAGCAAGTTCCTAAAGAGATCTGTAGTTAGAATGTCCCACATATAAAAAGAAGAATTACACAATCATTTTCCAGTAAGAAGTGTTTTCTTAGTCTAATCCTCCATAATCTTGCTAACAGAGACAAAATATTTCTGCTTTTTATGTTCTTGTGCAGAGCTGTCAGCAGTTGTTGACAAGTTGCAATTTTCTATCAGGACCCAGTGTTTACACATGCTCTCACATTCTGAAGATCAGAATATATACACAAGACAACCACAAATCTAGATTGGTATTTTATCCTTTTATTTTTTCCCTGCAGCATGAGATGTCTGCCTTGTTATGTTCCCATAATCTGTCATTTTTAGCATCTCTCCTGCTTTTTGCAATTCTTTATTCAAGTGATGAATTTTTCTTTCATAAAGTCTCATTGTCATGCTTCATTCAACTTACTGAGCAGTTAACATTCCTGTTATTGCATTATCCATATTGTTCTGTGGCATGAAGGTAGTCCATCTTTGTCACAGCTTGTTGACATAGATGTCAGCTGAATGACAATAGAATAGCCTCATTCACTTTTTGACATTGCTTTTGTTCATTATGCTTTTACTAGTAAAAGTAAACCCTGAATGCCTTTAGAAGAGAAAGAAGGGGAGAAAAAAAGGGAGACATACACAAAGAGAGAGGGAGAGACAAAGAGGGAGAGAGGAAGAAAGCAAGAAAGAAAGAAAGAAAAAAAGAAGGAGGAATTTAAAAAGAATACTTTTAATTTAAATTTTTGAATGTTTATAAATTCTTGAGGATTCTGGTGACACTTATAGACAACTTGAAGCAACAAAAATCCTCTTCCATTCTGCTGCAATTTTCAAATCATCACTGCCCCCTCTGTGCTTTCTACGTGTGAACCACAATATTTTTCTCTATTAAAGCCTACCTAATCATGTCATCTTACATTTTCACTCATATTAGAGAGAAATCCAGGCTGCAAATACATTGAAATAAGAAACTATATTTTTTTATATCTGAAGTACTCTGGACATAAAATAGTTGTTCTTAATTTTTCTCTATACTCGATGTAAAGCGGAAGAACTGACATAAGTTCCCATTTCTGCGTTAGTGTTATGAAGATTCACTGAGATGTATTAAAACACAAAAAGCAGTGGCATAGCTTAAAATATCATCTGAAAACTGAGGCAGGGGCACCATACTTTGAATGAGAAATTGCTTTGCTTTTTGGTGCTTCTTAAAATAAAATATCAATAGAAGGAAGAAAAAGATAATTTTGCTGAGATGGCTGATCCTTTCAGTTCTGTAAGGAAGCCTGAGGCATACTGATGACATCTTTGTGGTTTTTTATGTTTTTGAGTTAGGATGCAAAAAAAAGTACTATTCTAATAGCAAAACGTGGTTAAAGTATAGAGGGCAGTGAGGATGATGCATATATGTCCATTTCAGTAAATGCTTCTATTAGTCGCATGAAGTACTCATAGAAGTAAGGATTTGTACTAATGCTATTGTCAGTCTGGAAAATATTAGCACTATATCAACAATCTGATTGTTGATAGTGCTAGATTTTTTTTTTTTTTTGAGGCACTAAAAAGATCGAAGCATATATTTTCCTAAGGTATATATCTGATAACTCTGAACACCTCCTGTCTGATGTTTTTTCTCTAGTATTTTTCAGATTGATGGTTTAGATGTGCTAACAGAATTCTGCTATTGCAAGAATTGTCTGTAAAGTAAAGCTGTTTAAGTTTTTTCCTTTCCCTTTACCCTAACACTTTCTCAGAAAAGTATTTTGCTCAAAGTGGACTTGAACAGTTACCAAGGTCACTAGTTTGGAAGAAAACACAGTTTAGCTGACATGATCATTGTCCTGGTTTCAGTCAGGATTGAGGTAATGTTCTTCCTAATACAGTGCTTTGTTTTGGATTTAGGATTAGAATAATGTTGGTAACACACCAGTGTTTTAATTGTTGCTGAGCAGCACCTACGCTAAGTCAAGGACTTTTCATCTTCTCGTGATGCACCACCAGTGAAGAGACTAGGGAGCACCACAAGCTGAAAGGACACAGGAAAAACAGTTGACCAAACCTGAAGGATGTCCAGTACACCTGGAATCAATTATCCCAGGGGTGGAAACACAACCCCACCATCTGCCATCCACTGATCCAGGTTGCACTAGAAAAGGGTGAAACTCTGGAACACCCACAGTAGGTTGATCATATCATTGTGTGAGGCAATGCAGCAACAGAATTTTTTGGAAAAGGAAAGAAAATAATGCAAACCTTTTTGAAAGCTAATCTGATTTTGCCAAAGTTCAAGTGATCTGCACAGGACATCCAATTTTTATGAATAAAATTGTTAGCATCCAGCATCAAGATGAACATCGCAAATCCCATTGGATGTGATCAACAAAACAAAACAACATCTTCACCAAGAAGCAAAGAGGAGGCACAAGCTCTCTTAGGCATTCTGGGTTTTTGGGGAATGCGTACTCTAAATTTCAGCCTGATTGTAAGCCCACTTTATCCAGTGACCCAAAAAAAAAGAACAATTTCAAATTTCAAGTGGGACCCTGAGCAACAAAAAGATTTTGAACAAATCAAACAGGAAATCAAGCAGCAACTCTTGAGTCACTTGGTGAAGACAAGATGTAAGATATGTGCCCTGCACCACAGCCAGGGAGAATAGTGCTACTGGCAACATCTGTCAGAAAGCACTTGAAGAATCTTGAGGTTAAACCCTAGGTTTTTGGATTTGGGGATACACAGGACATGAAATCCATTATACTCCAACTGAAAAAGAGGTACTGTTAGCTTAAGAAAGAGTTTGAGTTGAATTGAAAATGGCTGGTCCTGAAGGTCAGCTCCTCTTGGCATCCTGACTGCCAGTGCTGGGCTTGATGTTCAAAGGACAGAGATCACATAGCAGGCTCAACTAGGAAACCTCAGCTGCCCTGAAATCTTGGACAGAAATCATGAACTGGACAGAAGGCAAAGGTTTTGAAGTATTGCCAGAGAAGGAGGTGACGTCTGCTGATGATGTCCAAATGTATAATAAACTACCAGAAAATGAGAAGCAATATGCCCAGCTCCCTGATAAGCCCTGTTGTAGGAAATCATCCGAAGTAGAAAACTGCTGTAGGGAGTTCTATATGATAAGTCACAGAAACTGCTGCAGAAGGTGAATAGAGCCAATTTGCTTAAGGGAAGGCCATCCAGCTGGCTTTAGACATTGCTGAATGAGAAAAGCCAACAGTGTTTTATCTCTACTGACTCATGGATGTTGGCAAACGCCCTGTGGAGTTGATTACAGCATGATGGGCTGCTGCATTGAGCAGGCCATCCCTGCTGCCATAAAACCAGTTGGCAGGGATGAAGACCAATCAGACTGAACAGGGAGTTTTGGCTGGAACCTGGGCAAAAAAGGAGTACATACACTTTAAAAGAAAGGACAAGAAAAACAGAAGACCTACAAGGATGTTGTGAGGTTTTGCATGGAGAAAATTAGAAGAGCTAAACTAGAACTTAATCTGGTACTGATATAAAAGATAATAAAAAATGTTTCTACAAATACATCAGCAACAAAAGGAAGTCTAAGGAAAATCTCATTCTTTACTGTATGTGGGGGTTAAAAATTGTGATAAAGAATGAGAAAAAGAATGAGAAAAAATGTCTCATTTGCCTGAGTTTTTAATTATAAAACCAATTATTATTTGGATTATTGGCGTACACAGCTCTCTGAGCTGGAAGACAGGGATGGAGATTAGAATGCAGCCCTCATATTCTAAGGGGGCCCACAGTCAGTCATTTGCTATGCCACTTAGACACACACTGGGCTATGGTACCAAACAGGATCCACCCAAGTGAGGGAAATCAAGTGATATAACTGACTTAACACTACACTGAGGACAATGACTGATAGGGCCTTCAAATACCAGAATGCACGTTTAGCAAAAGCCTGCTGGCTAGTCAACATTAGGTGATCTGCTAATTGAGCTGGCCCAATAAACATTCATGTACTATAGAAGGAGATAAAGTTCCTTTAGGACACATTAGAAATATGCTGGGAGGTCACTCTGGGTTGTTCCTGCCTCAGACAGTGGCAAATCCATCCACAGGATTTCTTTTGCTCGAGGACCTGGGTAGTCTTGGTGGGTATGCAGGAGGGTGGGGAACTCTGATGAGGGTGTACCTCAAGGGGGTTTGATTTTGACTAAGATAGGACAATGACTTGAATTGTAAGGTGCTAACTGCTCCATTGTACTGTATTTAATCTCTATTATAATTGCAATATGTCATATCAACATTATTAGAGTAAGAATTATCTGGAATAATGAAAAATTAATTCTGATTAAACCAGTGAAAGTTCAGCAGTGACAGAACCAGAACTGGCTTCAGCATCCAACATCACAGATCATCTTTCCTTCTCTGAAGGACTGCTGTGACTGATAGAGCCCAAACTCATGGACTAAATGAATTCACAAGACTACCCATATACTAAGGAAACTATACCTGTGTGTGAATATCAAAAGACAAGAAAGGTGACGATGATTAGTCAGGGTGTATTAGGAAGTGTGAGATTCAGGCATGACATAAATGGTTAACTTCTGATTAATATATATTCCTTCCTTACTCATATATATGAGTAAGGAAGAATTATCCTGGTTTCAGCTGGAATGGAATTAATGTTCTTTCTAGTAGCTGGTACAGTGGTATTTTGCATTTAGGATGATAATAATGCTGGTGACACACTGATGTTTTTGCCATTGCTGAGCAGTACTTTCTCTAAGTGTTCTCATTCTGTCCTGTCAGTAAGGAGTCAGGGACCACCAGAAGGTGTGGTGAGACATGGACTGGAAACCTGACTCCAAATGGGGTGTATTCCCCAAAAGGTGTATTCCTACTATATAGATCATCATGCTAAAAAATTAAATTGGTGGGGGTTGGTTGTGGGTGGGAGCCCACTGCTTGGGGACTGGCATCAGTGGGTGGTGACAAATATCATTGTGCATCACTTGTTTTGTGTATTTTTAAATTATTGTTGTTATTATTTTCCCTTCCTTTTTGATGCTATTAAACTATCTTTAACTTAACCTACAAGTTTAACCTTTTTTTCAGTTCTCGCTTTCATCTCACTCTGGGAAGTGAGCTAACAGCTATGTACGTGGTTTTTAGTTACTTGCCACACTAAACCACACCTATCACTTAGCTTTTGTGATCTTTTCACCTATATGAAAGTTAAAATTTCAGAGGTTAATAATTGAAAGAAGGAAATTAGTTACCTCTCTGGTTAATATTTCTGATTCTGATTTTAATTCAGTTTGTGAAGCACAGAAGTGGATTTAGCAGCATCCACTTGAGGAACTGGAGTGCTTCACAAGGAAACTTTCTCAGCCCATTCTAACACTTCCGTAGCACTTCCATAGTAAAACAGTTCTTTTGTTCTGGGGGACAATGAGACTTGCCCCTCTCCTATTACCTCTTTTGGTTATGTTAATTTGGCAGTGGGCACTCTGGGCAGAGCCCTCTTGCAGCTTTCTGTGCCTGCCTGTGCAGGCAACCCCAAAGGCAGACAGCTGTTGTTAATAGCAGAGGTCTGAGAATAGCTTGTTCCCCCACTTAAGAGGTAGCTGAACATTTCCTGATAATTGCTTTCTTTGCTGTTCTCTCTCCTTTCCCCACTTCTGAGGTCCTTCAAGTGTGCTGCACCTTCAGTTTGCCTACTGGAATTCAGAGACAGAGGGATCTGAGAGAGAAATGTTTAAACAGTACTGGCTTTCAACTTGTGACAAGTGTCAAATTGCAGGAAATGCTCATTTCCTCTAGAACTGTTTTTGTTTTCTCTGCTTTCATGGACTGTCTTCTTTACCTCTCCTTTATTCATAATGTATGATAAGGCAGCAGAGAGCTCTAGCTTGACTTGATTTGACACAATGGGAGGTTTCACATGAAACCAAGCTCTGTCATAACTGCCTGTGGAAGTGAGGCTGGCTGCTTACAGTTCACGAACCTTTCCTTTTGGTCTCTAATAGCCTTGGGGCATCAGTCGTGTAATTTTTAGTCACTTTTCAACTGCTAGAATGTAGATCACAGACAACTTCACTTTTGTTTTTGCACAAGGGACCTGAAAATCAATCCTGTAAGGTAGAATTCAGAGAAAAGTGTTTCCATATGTAAAAAAAAAAAAAAAAAAATTAAATTTGACAAAAAGTACAGACATTATAGTAAGATTTGGTTTTGGTTTTGGTCCATTTGTCCTATTTCCATTTCTTTCCCTTCTCATGAGGTTGAATGCTGTTCCAGCTATTTAGAGCATGTTTCTTACAGTACATCCAATGCTGATCTAACTAGTAGACATTCACCCCAGTAATGTAAAATGTAAATATATTTTACATTATAATGTAAGATATATTTACATTAAAATTTTACTGCTGTATTTTTTTTGTCTCAGTCACTCAATCTCTGTGGGAGATGTAACTTACTCTTCAGAGAGGACCTCTGAGCATTACAGGCCAGCGAGAATAGCTGATACACATTCATGCTTCAGTCTGAAGTCTAATGAGCTCAGTAGTTGCACATTTTTAAAGTGCTGTGACACGGAGGAAAGAGGTGATATCCAGGGCAGATGCAGAGATATGGAGGAGGATTGGGATCACATTTTTAAATGTTTTAAAATTTTAAAGCTGTTGATCACATTTGGGAGACTAAATGTAATTTGTCCCACTCCGATAAAAGAAATTAAACAAGATCCTATTTCACTTGAGACAAACCACACAATTTTAAAATATTGTGTTTAATTCAGTCCCCATGTGTATGAATTATACTTATAGTTCCATGGATTTTGTTTCTGTCATGTATTATTCTTTCACTTAGGCATTTTCTTCTGTACTTTTCAAAGTCAAGGTTTTGCCACATTTAGGCAGTTTATTGCTTCCTCTGGATCAGACTCTAGTTTCGCTTACAGCTGATACAGATGTTCTCATTCTCCTGCCAGAATTTCACACACTAGCACAGTTAATACTGGGTCATGGGTATCTGCTCTGCCTCTGGACACAAAGATATGTCAAGGTGACTCTCATGAGCTAGAGAATTGAGCCTGATGATGATGCCAGTGCAGAGGTGGGTTTGTAGAGTTACAGAAATGTAAGTTATTTTTCGTTATTTTTTTTTTCTAAAGACAAGATTGTGTTATATGTGTCAATTATTTTATTGGTGATTGTCATAAGTATGTGTTCATATTTTGTGTAAATCTGTAATTTTGTGGAGTTTGAGATGACCTGTTGGACAAGGGAAGAGGATGTAGGTGAGACTCTTCACATCCCTTTCAGACCGCTGACCACATGCAGTTTGAGCAGATCTCTGGGTGCTGCACAGGAAAGAGAGGAAGCCCAGCTTTCCTTGTTCAGTGCCTAAAGGGACTGTTGCTGCAAGAAAAATAGCCCAGAGTTGTTAAGAGCTGGATTTCAGGTTCACTTGATCACACATATGTTCTACCATGGAGGGCCTATTATACTACCTGGGTTTCATGCTTTGCTGTTGAGAGGATAACTATCTGAATGAGTGCTGATGGGCTAAGGCCACCTGCCTGGATGGGAGCCATGTAGAAATATACAATCTTAGAATTTCCAGTTTCTCATGTTCAGTGCCCTGTCAAGGCAGGCACACAAGACACAGAAAAACAGGCATATCCTCAGCTCAGTGTGACTTGCTTAGTTCAGCTGTAGCACTTTCTTAGATCTAGACTGATCAGGTGATTGAGGAGAGAACTTGATTTCATTTTTTAAAGTATTCATGGCCTTTGAAAATTTCTGCTTCACCATTGTGAATCATGCAGTGGCGAGTGGGCTCTGAGTCATATTTCACATTGCTGCACCATAAACAGCCTGCTTCTACATCTCTGCTTAATTCACACAGGTCTGCCTGCAGCATGGTCGGCTCAGCATGCTGTTTTTGAAGGAGATGGTAAAACCTACTTATTGGGTCATTTATTCTTTAAATTCCTAGTGTACCTACCAAAAAACTTAGAAAGTTTTGAGATACCAACAGGCTGCAGAAAAGTACTGCAGTCTGAAACTAATACAAGCTCAAGTTTTCAAGTAGAGTGAAAACTTTGCCTTAAGTGTTTGCTCCCCACCACCCCATTAAATTGATTTCCTTATCATTCTTCTAAATATGCTCTGCCGGTCCATGGGTGCTTTAATCCTCTGATCCTGTTTCTTGTTAGTCAAAGATTATAGAGCATAAGAGACGTTCATACAGATACATATATGTATATACAAATAATTTGAGGATGATTAAAACATATTTTTATTTATTTTTAAAAGATGGAATAGATTCTATTTTCATACAACTCATTCTAAATTTTCATACAACTCTGTAGATATTTGCCACATTCACTTGCACCTCCTTAGCCTACAGCTGCTTCTGTTACACAGTGAATTATCTGAAAGTCTTATCTTTCATCTTATAGGGTTAAAACTATGTCATTCTCCAAGTGAAATGCATCATTAAGATAATAAAAAGACAATATCTCCTATTTTGTTTTGTTATTTTGTTTTCTTTTAGTAATCTGATTTGCCATTTCTTATAATCTAACAAAATCTTGAGAATTTTTTGGTTTTTTCAACTTGCAAAGTTTTTTTTTTTGTCTTCTTCAGTGCAAGCATTCTTGTGGGCACTGCCTCTTTCATTACTTGTGTCTGTCACAGTGAGGTGTAGAAGTAAATAGACAGGGCTCCAAGAGATGCTGCAATGAAAATAGTACCATAAAAAGTATTAAAAAGTCTCATATTTATGTTAAAACCTCTCAAAGGAATTAGACTTTCTTGACATTGCAACTGTTGAAACAAGCATGAATGGCTGTAGGCCTTGCATTTTCAGAAATCAATCTCAAATTCAACTTATTTATCTTCTGCTCAGGTTTAGCAAACTCCATCGGCCATAAAGAACCCTAAGGTATCATATAGGTGTTATTTTCATAAGAAAAAATAGCTTTCTTCAAAATACACTGATACAAGTTTTTCAAAGGTTGCTATATTTACAAATGTTAATCCTCAGTGAAATTTGATTCCTGTTCCTACTGACCCCAAGATTCTGCCTTCAATTAGTTATAATTGTAAAAACATTGACATTTTCTGGTGATTTGCAGAGCAAATGCCTTTCTTATGGGCTGAATGTCTCAACTTGGCCCTGGCCTGTAGTAGAAACACTTGCACAGTTTAGTACCTTCAGCTGAAGTAGCACCACCATATAGCATTACATACCTGCATAACCCTTTCTGAAGGGTATGCCCAAGCACAGCTGAAAAGCAGTCATAAAATGCTTTGTAAAAAGCTTTTGTCTTTTTCATTCTTAAACCTGTCTGTAGGACCAGTGAATCCTGACCTAAAGTTAACACTGTGCAAATCTGTGTCTCTCACAAGAAATGTTCAAATAATTGATGAAAATGTCTCTTTAGTCCCATGTAAGGGCCCCAAAATAGGAGGCTGCGGAAATAATGTTCCTACCTGGAAACACTGCACTGGAGGCAGTATCTTGCTGCTGGTGCTCTTTGAAAGCAAGGAGAGTAATTGAATTCTGTAGTGTCCCAAGGACTTAGGAAGCAGATCCCATTCATTATGTGCCATAAGGAGAAAGGTAACTTTAAGGTACTACTTGATCTTCCTAACGTATTACATGCTGCATATGTGTTTAATGCCCTCTGCTCTGAAATACAGAGAAATGAGCTCTGCTTTCTGGAGTCCCTGCCCAATAAAACCAAAATATGAAGAAATAAATCTTCTCTCCAACAGACAGCAAAAACTATTAAATTATGAAACTCACACTGTTAAACAGTTGCCTCCTAAGCTGCTGTTGGAAAGACTTGGCTCTGCTCTTGCTGTGGTAGTCCCAGTACCAGCGCAGCTAGCTGCAGAGTGGGGCAGCCACCTCAACGGGGCCAGAGAAGGTGAGACATGAACAGGCAATTAATTCACATGGAAGATATGGCCTTAACGGTGCTCTGGTTTTGACAGTCGTTTTTCAGAGGCAAGAGAGGAAACTGAGGGAGGCATGATTATGTTGTTGTGCTACCTGTGTTTCTGGCAGGAGAAGCCTGCTCTTTGTGACTCTGCTTGCAAGTAATTTGTCAGAAAGGTCCTGAAGAGTGCTGGCAGATGCCTTGTATCTGCTGAAATTTTCTGTCATTACAAAGTCTGCACAAATGAAACCACTTGTTTCATCACAGAAAATTATCACAGATAGTGACTATCTTTTGATAATTATTTTAAAAAATTAAAATTTCTTGAAAATTTCATCCTTTTCACCCAAGGTACCTTTATAAAATGCATACCTCAAGTACATTTTCTTCCTTAAATAGACACCTACATGGTAGGTGCATAGCTCTAGGAGGAAGATCCCATTGCCTCAGAAAACTCAATATACAATAGGTATGGATAAGTCATTGTAGGTACTGTGAGTGAGTAGTGGGGGATGGATTTTGTATTGCATGGTGTGACTGTATAACATAAACATGAAAGGCAGTAGCACAAAGGAAAATGGTCTGTGACCCAAATATGATATGATTCTTTCTATGTAGATTGAGACCTGCATTTTCAAAATCCTGCATAACTACATAAATACTATAAGGAATAATTCCTGAAGATTACTGCAGGCTCATAATATTCTCATTAATGTTTATGTTTTTTCAAATGTGTTCCATTCCATCATTACTTTTCTCCTCTACAGGGATACCTTTTTTTGCTGCTTCTTCCTTTGATTTGTGATTTGTCTTTCAGTTAATATCTTTAGTATTAGTATGTTTTTATCAGTAGCCTTTTTGTGAAGCATATTTATCCCACACCTAACGGCAAAGTCCCAATTTCCCCCCTGCTATTCTGCTTGCCTTCTGTTGCTTCTCTTTGTTTGCCTAATAATTTTTTTCTCCTGGAGTGAAAATCACATCTTATAATCTTTTCTCTTATACTTCCCAGTGCTGACATTCATACTCACCCCCACAATGATGCTGGCTCTACTACTGTGTGACACCTACCCGTAGAACTTCTGTTCCACATGTCATCTCTCCCCCAAGAAGAGCCTTTGAGGCATGCTGCCATCCTCAAATGCACTTGTGTACTGGTGACACCTTGCATTTTACCTGCAGAAACACATTGTAATTTTCTTGCTTTCCCTTGCTGTCAGAAACTGACCTTCATTTTTCATGTCCCTTGTGTTCTCGCAGTATTGTTGGTTTTGCTCCAACTGACCCAAATACTTCAATTCTCTGCCCTCATCTGCTCAGATGTTTCAGTCTGAATGAGAACTTTGGGCTGCAATCCGCTCTCTTCCACAAAACTGCTACCCAGCTTTAAGAAGATCACAGAAGCTTCAATTTCTTTTTCCTTATTTTTTTTTCTTTTCCTTTAATAAGCAATTTTTACATCCTTGAAAGTGTATTGCGTATGAACCTCTTCCAATGAGGATTATGAAAATCCTTAAAATGAAAGCAGAAAGGAATAATTTTGTTCTTTCATTCCTCAGAATCTTGTGCTTACCTTCAGCTGGTACAGGTTGCTGGGAAATCCGCTGATTACACAGCAGAGGTTACAGGGGTTTCCACATCAGTGGTCTGCCCCAACATGACTCTTTAAAGAGTTAATTGAATTCTCTCTTTTGTGTGCTTGCTTCTCACAACATTTTGCCTCTTTTTCAAGTACACTTCACAAATGAAAAGGGTAATCTATTCAGTGGCAGTGTACAATGATGTTCCACTTGTGCAACTTGTTTCATATGCACTGTGTGTGGTGGTGTTTTGAGTAGCTGTATTGGAAATATTATAATTCCCCAAGTTGAGAGTAAAAAGTGCAGGACTCAAGGAAGAGGGGAAAAATTCAACATGAGAATTTAAATATTTGCATGTGCCTTTTTCAGTGCTTTGGGATGCAAAGAATGAAAATCCACATGTATTTGCATTGCAAATCACATTAGAAAATGCTTGAGTATACCCAGCTGGTGAAAGTGCCACCTCCTGATATTTGATAATGTTCTTGGATCCTGCAGGGACTGGAACAATCAGGATTTACTTTGGTTGTGAGATGCACTTCTGTACTTTTTCAGCAGTGCTGTGGGACTGTGCAAATTGCTGATGCACAGGCTATGGAAGGGCCCAAAGCTCTGAGCTGGGTGCATGCTGCACCCTGAGCCTGTGCAGTGACAAGGCCTGGGTATTGTGCACCCCCTTCCCATCCCTTGTTTTCTCTAATCCCACTTTTCAACAGAAAACACATGCAGTCCTGTGGAAGAGATGTAATCTCATAGGAGCATCTCTTGAGCGCCAGTGGACAAACAGCAGTTAGGGATTGTAAAGCACTCTGCTCCAGTTAAAATAATTTAGGCAGCTACACTCTAGTCATAAGGGAACCATAATCACTTCTTCAGAAAATAATCACTGGTTTTGTAGACATGTCTCCTAGCTGTGAGTGGCTCCTATACAAAGGCCATCAGATATTTTGAGTGATTGGATGGGATGGAATGTGCATCAAGCTGAAACAGTAAGGGACTGTAATGGGGAAGGATTGTACTCTCACAAACTCTTTGCTGCATTGGTCTTCTTAAGCAAGGGAGTTAAATTATCACCAGAAACCAATTTCCTTTCCAGACAGCCCCTAAATGTGGACCAAGCTTTGGCTTCTAAGTGCAGACTTCAGGCCTTTCTTCCTTTACTTTTTATCCCATCTTTATTGCACATTTTATTTAGAAGTTCTACATATGACAGGTTGTCTCATGGATAAGTCTTTCATTTAAAAGTTGTTTTTAAAGTCTTAAAAACTAAAATTAAAATATGGCACACCAGCTGAAACTTCTAATTTTCTCTGGATGGGCAATGCTATGTTAGGAACCACCTACATAATTTGAGGTAGTGTGAAAACTGAAATATGTTACATATCATGTCAGGACTGTCAGATTTTGCTCAAACTGATATCATAACCATTGCACTAGCAAAAAAATACCATATAACCTGATTGCATAATAATTCTTTTTAAGAGGATTATACTAAAGGGATTTAATAATATGTGGAATCAAAAACTGTGTGAAATAACCATAGAAAAAGTGCATGAAACTGTAGCATCACCCAAAAAAATCTCTGTAAAGTTAAAGATAGGCTGAATATGCCATGGAAACAGTTTCAAATTAACTTTGAAATTATAAAGGTATTTAAATGGTAAACTCAGTTTAACTGAGGAAAGAGGAGAGAGAAGCAAACTCACAGAACCAAAACAATGTTGTGGACAGTAGAACTTACTCTGAGGAAAAAAACAATTTAAAAATCCAGTTGCAACCATGAATAGATTTAACTCCAAATTAAATGCCATAATATAGATGCAAAACAGAAAACTCAAACTGAATACTTTAAGATATTAGTGACTTCTTCAGTTTCCCTTCTATATAAAATCTGTTGGCTTTCTAGTTCTTCTAAGGACAGAGATGCCATCTTTTTGGACATGTTATTTTATTAAGGTATGTAGCATTTTTTTGTTTTAATATACAAGTATGTTCATCAAAAATATTTTATTGTACAGAACACATTATAATTTTCTTACAGGTATTTTGATATATGTCATATTTAGTTTTGGATTTTTTATCAAATATAAGAGTCACTGTCAGTTTAAGAACCTGTCACTTCACACTGCGTATCCTACTGCTCCTAAATGAAGATTTATTATTACATCTTCTCAAGCTGGCAAGTATAAACATGACTTCATTTTCTTATGTATGCCATAACAGGGTGAAAATCTAAAATTTCACAAAGACAAATGTTAGTACAGAAGATCAAAACCACCACTTTTAAGTACAGGATTTATGATGCCATTGATTAATGAAGTATACACAAAAAGAATTAGGGAACATAATTAAAAAGAAATCCCCTTTTCTCATCCTGTAAGTGGAAGGAAAAGGGAAGGAATTCAAAAGAAAAATACTGTGTTCCATTAAGGGTTTTAATTGCTACATTAAATTACTAAGGTAAGTACCTAATTAAAAATTCCTTTTAAACTTCATCTTCATACTATAAAAAGACACAGAGTAATTATACAGACAGTTTTAATCTTGATATTTCTCTAGTGAGTATCTTATACTTAATCTGAATGCTAGTTAAGCATACAATGTAATAATAACCAACAGATCCTTCAGGTATAACCCCTAAAATTTTTGTAAATATGCACGTATTATTTATTGGATTCTTTTTCTCATTGACACTGACACTGCGTTGTATCTTGATACTGTGTTGTGCCTTGACATTTTACAGACAATCCAGGACAACTTGTTTTTTTGAACTGGATAAGACTGATGGGTAAGCATTTCTTCCATCTAAATGTAAACTAATGATTTTAAAGTCTTTGTAAATCTTTCAAGAATGCCAGGGTTTTTCAAGCCAAGCACCCATTCTGTGGCTGAATGGCCATATTTATATGTATGTATAGTATGACAAAGTAATTCACGTTGAAAGAGGTCACTGAATGCAGTCCCTGCTCAAAGCAGAGACAGGCATTTTGTCATCCAGGATGCTGTGGAGATGGGTTTTGATTGTCTCTGAGCACAGCAATGCTACAGAGTCTGTCCTTTTTCATATACTAACAGAGTACACATATTTTTCCTCACATCTAGTTGAAATTTCCCTCATTCCATCATGCATTTGTTGACTTTTACCCTATCCTGGTTCATGACAGAGAAAATCTGAGTGTCTCCTCTGCAGCCTACCTTTTAGTAGCTACTGAGGTGCTTCCTTACCCTTCATTTCTTAATGCTGAGCGAAATCGGTTTCTTCAAGTTTTCAAGTCACATGGCCTTTGCATGGATTTGTTTTCATATCTTATTTTCTTTTATATACAGAATAATCCAAAATTTGTTATCCATCAATAGCTCACAAGTAGAGAGAGTGATAACATCTGAATTCCAGCAGCAGTTTAAAAACATATTCTAATATCTCATAATAATTATTACGTCCTTATTTTATCATATAAATAACCCATACAAGATTTCTGTGTAATACGTCATAGGTACCAGAGCACTGTCTGCTCATTGATGTCCTCAGACAAATGTGCATATCCTTGTGGAGTTAGGTCATAGATTCTGCAAACGGAGGAAGGAAGCAATTCCATAGCTCACAATGGTCTCACTCCATATTTGTGCAATTGCATTGACACTGATGGATTTATGACAAAAACAATACTGCATGAATTGTCACAGTAGCTGGACAAAGTCCATCTTGACAAGAGTCTTGCCTCTAAAAGACTGATAGTGTCTATGCAAAAAAAACAGCACAGAAAAAAATCACGGTATTCTCATACCAAAATTTCTTCCTAATACATGAAAAATGAGAAGCATTGCAGTAGCTTTTTGCCAATCTACTGAAGCAATTTCTGTAAGATAAAAGGCTTCTTTACAGTTAGACAGAATTGGAACTCTGCTGAAGTTCTTATTAGAGCTCTGTTGAAGATGTTTCAGTAGATTTGTGTGGCAATTTATTTCCATAATTCTTCAGCATGGAGTGCCTGTTAATCTAGAATGAAAAACTCTAGAAACATGAAATACAGCACTTTTCAATTTCTGGCTTTTTGGGTTTTCTTTAAACTCAGGCTGGACAAGGTAATTTTAACTACTGGTGCAATTCTCTACCCTAACTTTCAACATATAAAATTTAAATATTGAGGTGTGAGTTACTTACCCTATAAACTGTCTCTGGAAGAGGGTTTATTTCATACTAAAATTGATATGTCAATTAATTGCCTTATCTCTGCTTTTCTCCACTGATTATGCAAATACTCCAAGGTCACTAGATTAGATTCACAAGTCTAAATTTCAGGTGTCTAAAATTTAGGAAGGTGAATATCAGCATAAGTGTCCTGAAATCCAGTCAATACTGCAGAGCATGTGTTGCTTTCACCAAAACATGCCTTTGGGACACCTGTCTTTCTAATGTAAAAAGTAATATATTGGAAATTGGTGGTTTTTAGACTGCAGCTTGTGAAGGATGAGAAGGTTATTTTATATTGATCTGTCACAAACTCCGACTTTTGTCCAATAAATTTATTAGAGGATCTTATAAATTTTAAAGAGGCATTAAAACACTAAGGCCACCTAGTTCTCTGCATTAATAATGTAATAATATTAAAAGTTCCTTTCTCTTTCTACATTAGCATATTATCATATATGCCTACAGACTACAAATCAGTGCCATTAAAACATTATATTTTCATTTACAATTATTTTTTTACTGTATGAATATGATATAGTGCTACTAACATGCAATGGAACATGTTGATTCCTCATTCCTAATGTCAGGATAAAATCTTTTTTAAATGGATCCTGATGAACAATATCCAGACTGAGCTTATCTCAAGCTTATCAAAAATGCTGTCTGTTCCCAGGAACCTGTGATATCTAAGGAGCTCCTGTATTTTAATGAACAGCCCTGGACACTTTTTTGCCTGACTAAGAATCCAAGTGTGATAATATGTTTTCTTCTCACACTGTCAAAGAAGGTTTCCGACCTGATGTGTGGCCAGGATGGAACATTGTTATGACCAAAACCCCTCTCTTGCAGCCCTACACACAGTGCTCCAAAGTGAGACCCTGGGCTAAGTTTCATTCCTGGGCACTGCTGTCTGATGACAGACATTGAAATGTGCAACAAGAATAAATAATTATTGTGTTCACAGGTACAGTAATTTTCATAATGAATGCCTTTGATGCTACCCTGTGCTAGAATTTGGAGCTGTAAAGTTAGATAGATAAGCCTTGTATTGTGTTTATAGGTGGTGGACCTTAAGTGCATAAAGTCAAAGCAGATTTGCAGAAAACCATGCAGAAAGTCAAAAGCCAGCTAGGAACAGAGCCTTTGTTTTCTGGCACTCAGCTGCATGCTTTACAAAAGCTGCATTCTGAGTGTAAATCAGAGCCCAAAGATTTTCTGAACTCAAACTGGTTGTCAGGGAAAGCACGTCCCTGAAAGGATGGCAGCAGATTGTGAACATTTTGATGGGATCTCTTTCTTCTCAGGAATGAAAGGGCAAGCTATTTTTGTGGCTGAATGGGTTCACAACAGACTGAGGTTCAGGCTAGTAGAGACACTTGGGTTCATCACAAGGGCTCCAAGGTGTACAGATGCTGCGCCTGCAAAACTCTCTCTTCCTCATGTAACTTCCAGTTCAGAGCAGACCAGTCAATGCCAGGAGTTTGTAATGGCATCTGCAACCCAAAGAAAAAAAATCTACTGTCCAGATCAAAGTTTTACTCTGGTTTTAGGTGAGGAGCCTTGATTGCTGGCTAGGAGAGCTATCAGATTGATTGCACAGTATATGTAATTACTTGATATGATCCTCTAATTCCAAAAATGCTATTAACACACAGGATATATTTATTGCAGTTGAAAAAAAAGGAGTGATTATTAATTGCAAATTTTTGGATCTTCCTCATTATTTACTGAATTAGGAAAGTTTTTTCTCACTGTACATCAAAGAAATACTGGTATATGGCTCTGCACTGCATATTTATATGTGTAGACATATTCTTCCAGAATGTATTCATTTTGCTAATTGTAGTAGTTTGAATAAGATTTGCAGAAAATTTCACTTTAATAATAAGATTTTATTTAGGCAAGAGTAGATATATCTTTCATTTTTATTATTTTTAAAACTTTATCAGCTTCTAGCTGTACTATACACACTGGAAATCCAGAGCATGTAGAAAATCCTGCATGCAGCAGCATGATTTTTCAGTTTTAAGGCTCATGCTTACATTGAGATATCTTAGTACCCCTACTAATAATGTGATCCATGACATTTAAATGATTAGTGGACTGTGATCAAGATTATTACAAATCTTACAAGATTCTTAGTGGGTTCTAAAAGTAATTATCATGATGAACTCTATTCTATAAATTAGATAAAAGTTTACTTCCTGTTTTCTATATTTTAGTGTTATCTTCAATATTGTGCCTTCTACAGTGAAAGATATCTCAGTTGTTTATTTTGAGCTGCTTTAGAAGTACTAATATTTTGTAAAAACCTAGAAGAATATGTAAAAAGATATATTTCAAGATGCAAAGTATCTTGAAATAACTCAGATTGCAGACGGACTTGTTCACATGTTCATTACCTCAACCTTATACATTTTTCTGTCAAACTTTCCAGTTTAACTTTGTTTTATCTGAGGTTTATGTTAATACACCATTCATTTAGCTGATTTGTATTTCCAACTCTAATATATCTTTCAGAATAAAAACAGCTTTGAACATTTTGCCTCTACACACTAGGTCTGTCAAGATGGTTAATTAATGCATTTATTTCAGAAGCTGTGACCTCACAGCAAAAAATTCATGTTTCCATTAGTATCTCACATAAGATAAAGCTTCTGAAAATTCCTGTGCCATTCCTAAAGTAAAATTTTCTTTTTGCACACAATGAGCAGGAAATCAGCTAATCCTAAACCAATTGTAAGGAGGCTGCTTCCATTTTTGTAGCACAAAACTGTATGAAATTTAAAGTAAATTGAGAAACAAAATGGCAAAATGTCCCCTTTCCTCATCTATTGCTACATGGTAGACTTTCAGAAATGTATATTCATTTACTCTTTTTCTTTCACTTTTCTCCAGTCTTGGTCTCAGTATCATTGTTCTGTGCCTACAGATACTCCCTATTTCCCACTAAATACCCAAATGGGCTGTGAAAAGGGAATGTAATGGGATTTATTGAAAGGGATCTCAATACTGCCAAACAGCCCTGTATCAAAAAATATGGGGGATAAGGTTTTCTTAGGAAATCTCTGCTACTAACTTACAAGACAAGGTGAATATGTGTCTCTTCTCTGTGTGTCAGCCCTGGGTTATAGAGAAAGCTGCAAAAAAGCCCATCAAAACCCAGAACAAAGTACTTTAAATTTGGAAAAAAAAAAAAAGGAAAAAAAGTTGTTCAAAGCTCAGAGGAAGTTGTAAGAGAAGACAGTTTTTTCTTTGAACAGATTCAATATTCCCAACTTTAAAACAGAGGTTTTTCCCAAAAGGCAGATACCAATTACAAGTCCAGTTTTGGCTTCCTTATTTTTCATGCTTGAGAAAAGAAAATATTATGTTTTATTGAATATTCTAAAGCCTTAGGATAAAGACCACTAATGTAGAAGTGATCTGAATTTCTTTTAGCTGTTTGAAAGGATTAGAAACACTGTTCTTTTTCTTTCCACCAGAATCTGCATCTGACTACGTACTCCAAATACGTATGATCAGTAAGAAAAAATAAAGTCAAACTTAATCCTGAAAAAACGGGACTTTTTCCCCCTGTTGAGCTTTGTATGACTTGATGGATAGGTTAACTTCAAAGGGAAGATAAAAATTACTGATAACAAACAGGAAATAGATGCACCTGTTCATCACTAAGATTTTAGTTGTGACTTAAGGTTTAAGTCCACCCAGATTTGTTGCAGTTGTCAAAGGAATAAATTCAGTAACATGTTGACAAATATAACCTTTTTAATGATAGTAGTGCAAGATTTTAAATTATCTACCATTGTTACCCCCTTTTCATGTAAGAATATATCAGTATTTCATATCTTCTCAGTTTCATTTCTTAAAAGAGTGTTTTTTATCAATGTATTGAAATAGGACTTATTTGGAAGCCAAGGCATAGACATGTCCTCTTGGCTTGCTGGTAGTCTGCATATTATCTATACATACCATCATAAAAATGCTGAAGTTGTTTGCACAGTTCACAGTTGTCTAGGAGAGGAAAGGTAGTTACAGCATTTTGAACAGAATTGGCAAGTTCTCTGGAGGGGTATTGTCCAGTCCCAATCTTGCAAGAAAGAAGCAAGAAATCTCCCTTCCTATCTTTCACTTTTGAGCTAAGAGAAGAAGCAGTTAAGAATAAAAATGTTGGGGAAAAGAGCCACCTGTTTCTCATTTCTTATTTGTTTAGATTTCCATATTCCTTTCAATTTGTTGTTTTACAGTCTTTGTCTTAATGCTTTTCTAGTACAGTGCTCTCATTTTCTGTCTTTAGTTTCTCAGTCCTCCCATTTTCATACAGTCTTAATCACTGGACCCTTTTTTACCTTCCCATTTTGTCATATTTCATTTCCATACTTGGTTCCTTGTTGTTTGGTCTGACAATTTCTCCTTAATTTCAATTGTTCTCCATGATCAACACCAATCCACTGCCTTGAACTCTTTTCCTTATGTTATACCCAAGATTCAAAGGATTTTATTCTTCTGGAGCTCCACTAGTATAATTTCTACACAAAGCCATCATATTCTCCCAGAGCTTCCTTTTCTCTTACCTCTTAAAATATATAGAAATGCTCCAAGAATATCACAGAGGGGGTAGGCTTTCACATGAGCTTCTGTGATCTCAAGCCTGTAAATCTGGCTGCAGTTCTAAAGCCAATTTTTTCTGGTGATCAAGATGGCTTTTGGCATTATGATCTTCAAGCCATTTTAAGGGTCACTGCTCTCTATTAAAAATTATTTATTTGCCTATTGTAGTTGATACACCCACCAGTGTGGGTAAAAGAAAGTAATCAGTAGTACTGATTGACGGAATAACATGAAGAAAACCAATGCCAAGAATAAAATTTCAGGTACAGTATCTGAAGCAGACATCAACATCACAGAAAAGCAATAATAACTCCTGATGTGGAATTTGGGCAAGTCATGACGTCGTCTACAGGTTTAGAGTAGAATGTTCAGAGTAGAATGCTCAGAGGCAGAATTCATAGTCTCCCACTCAATGAGGGACGCTTGTGAAACTGAAAATGGCTTCTAATACCAGAGTTCTGTTTGGATGGAAGTTTCCAGGTGTTTCAGCTGGCAGAAAAATACTTCAGGTATGCTACTAGACATTAAGTTTGGAGATAGCAACAAATAACTCAAACTGGCTTTATAGAAGTCCTTAGTAATCTTTAGATGTGGCACTTGACCAGAGGGCAAGTATGAGTCCTGTGTATCTCTAACAATCCTGTAAATCTAGGGTTGATTAATTGGGTCATCTGTTTTGTGTAGTGTTCTGAATTTTATTCACCACGAATATAGTGAATAAAAAACACTAAGGTTGTCCTCACAACAGGGCCCCAAGTCCTCCATTTACTCCTTTTCAAAGACAGTCTGTATGATTATAGCACGGGTATTTGGCTGCCCCAGTTAAGAGAGCTGTCTTTGAAGTGCTGCCTCAGCTGGGTTCAAAGGTAAAAACTCCATAAATGGGAGAGATCTCTTTGTATACTGAAAAGACTTTGCATTTGATATTTTTGCTCTCATTTCCTGTTAAATATTTTATACTTAATATCAAAGCTGATGTAATGCCCCATCTCCACAGTGGTCTTCAAAGTTTCAAAGTACAGAGTGTTGCCTTCAGTATTGATTCAATCTGAACTCACTGAGTGAGAAGGCAGCCTGGTGCAAACTCTCATGGCTTTTTGGACAGTGAATATATGATTTTGAATTCTTTTAGAATGTGTCTTTGAATATGATGGCTACTCTATCTCTTCTTTCTCTATTCTTTTATACAGTTACATGGGCAAAATATTTTATCCTGTTAATTTTTCACCACTGTTTTAATTGACTTTGAATTCTCTAGCTGCTATTCTTTACTGGCTGTATTTGTTTTTTACAGACTTGGGATAAATCATATGTTACCTGTTTATATGGGCTGCAAGCCAGGCAGTGTGATATATAGCTTTTATCTCTATGATTACCAGAGTGGTGCTCTAAACGCAAAGTTAATATTTTAGGTTTCTGATAAAATTATGAGAAGAGGTGGGCATTTAAAAATAAACTCAGCAATTTGAGATAAATGAGGAGATGATAAACAGAGGATGCTGAATGCTGACTTGCCCCTTATCTCCCATCACCCCTTGGGATCTTAGGCACTTGAATCAGTACATTTGGCTTTCTTCTCCATGTGGTGAGTTCACACAACAGTGGTTTTTCCTTTAAGTGTCTATGTCAAAACCAGCATACATTGACCATACAAATTACAATATCTGAATCGCCTATTTACCTCTATTGTCTGAAACAGGCCTTTAAAAAAATAATACAAAATCTGTGGAGCCAGCAGAGTTAAAGGAGCATCAATCAGGAACACAGTTGCTGGCGCACTCACTTAAGTGTGAGAGGCCTGGAACCAAGCCTTGACTTCCTTTGCCTCATACATTTAATGTTGAAGTGAACCTCGCAAACAAAAAGGTACTCTATCCACTTCTGCCTCTGTTTCAGCAAATAGTGTGGTAGGTATACCTCTAATCCTCTTCTATATAAGTCTGTTTGTATTGTAAAGAGGTCCTTATCTTGACCAGTGGAAGAGATTGATCTGTATCCTCTCAGGCCAAGGAATCTTTCCCTGGATGAATGTATTAATGCCTATCCTGTTCTTCAAAGGGTGTAGGTTCCTCTACATTCTCCTGGTATTATAGGCCTTTAATAGAGAAAGCAGCAAAGCCTATCTTTTACAAACACTCTGTGCATGCTCCCTGCGTGCCTCCTGAGATGTCCGCTGATACTGTTGGTATGGGGGATTATAAGGAATATTTTCCTTCTCTTTGTCTGAACTTCAGCAGATTATATGCATGGGGCTCACTAGTCTTTTTTCATATGTTCTCTGTGTGCTTTGAGGTATCATTCCAGAGATAATAATGAAGGAAAACAGATATTGTGTTCCCATTTCAGAATGGCATGTTATATTAGCAATTACGGAGAAGAAGCAGAGTCCTTCTAAGTCAAAAGGAAATAAAAAGCAAGTTTTCACAGTTTCTTTCGCTTTTAATTACATGGTTTGTTTTCATATGGGTAGTTTGGAAGAATATCACTGGATGCTAAAGAGGGTGTAAAAAACTGACAGTATTAAATGTATTAGATGCTCACAGAAATTCACTAGATTTTGTTGGTTTTGTTGCTGCTGCTGCTTCTGTTGCTCCTTCATTATCTGATACTTGGCACTCATAGCTGCAAGTTAGTGAGAAAGGTAGTTCATATGCAGACACCACCATTTGTAATGAATTTTTGTCCTAGATAAGAATTTATTACCCAGGTTAAATTACTTTTTTTTTTTTTAGCTATGAAATAAAAGTATAATTATGATATGAGTTCAATAAATGCTGATATGGCCAAGACAACTTTCCATAAACACTTATTTTTAGGTTTTACATGTCTGACTATTAAGAATGCAATCTGGGCTGGCAAGAGTTGGAAAGATTATATGTGCCTTTCACAGTAATAAAGATAACAGACATGAGGTATCATTTCAGTTTATCTTTCTCCCTTTAATTAAAAACATCCTGCTATTAGAGATAAGTGGCATCTCATCACAAGGAATTTATGGATAGGAGAATTGAGTCTGATCCCTGTAACTCTGAATCAGAAATGATAAAGGACTTACTGTATGAGTGTTATATATATGCAATAATAATGCTTTTAGATATACTACTTAAAATGCAGTCTTTGTAGACTCTGAAGATACATCTGATTTTAAAAATAACTAAATTAATAAAACCAAAAACATTTCGTACCCTTATTTATTTATTTTTTGAAAGAAACTCGCCTGCTTATCACAATGCTTGTTAGTTTTTTCGTTTTATCAAGTTTAGAGCATGTATACCATGTCATGGTGTGCTTGTGCAATTCTGTGAGAAAAGGGCTGCAAAAGGGCTGTCTGAGCTGCTTTTATAACTCTGTGGTCTATTTCCAAGGACTATTATAGAATGGGAACTCTTAACATATCAGTGTTATTTAGAATAATTTAAGCTCTCTGTCCAAGGTGTTCTCACTATCCTTCTACCTCCAGAAAATATCCTACATATTCTGGAAGATATTCTAGATGCTTTATCTTGCCTGATAAAACCACTCTTCATGGGTGTATCCAAAGATCTATAGTTTTTCCATGGCTTGGAGATCTGCATCACTTGATGATTCCCATATACAAGAAATCTCTGAAAAATGGCTATAGATCAGCTTCTCTGTGACTTTGGCCATCAAATGTCCTTCTGTACACTGCTTACAGGGTAGAAACACCAGGCAGATATTCAGATATTTGTGAACTTCCTCTAGCACAGTTTAGCATCTGCCAACAGAAGGGCCTAAGGGTGCCATTGAATATGAGGAGCATGATGTGTTAGATGCAGTATGGTCATGCTTATAGATTTATTTGAGATCACCAAGATTGAAAATATTATAATATTACGATGCTACACGAGTCTATACTACTCTGCTGAGTACTCCAGGATAGCTGTCTTTCCCATGTCCCTGAGGTGTGATCAGAAAAGGTAGGACACATCTGGCCAGACATAGCAGTGATGGGAAAAAGGGTAAAGACACACCACTTTCTCTACAAGGGAGCTGCAACTTTCTTCCTTTGTACCAGGACAGATGAGTACCTGCACCCATGGTCACTGCCTTGCAGCTATCTAGTTAAATAGTGGACAGAGAGGGACAGGTGAATCAGTGATGTAACCTAAGATACGTATTACAATTTCCTTCTGTAAGTACTCACAGAGGACGCAGGCTCTGTACAGCCCTGAGGAAGAGAAGCAGAACTTCTCATGTCAGATTGTGGAAAGTACCAATGGCAGGCAAGAAGTTTTTAGAAGATGTGTGCCATGCTTGTATTTGTGTGCATAAATAACACTGTGAATGTGTTCAAATACAATTACTTTAAAAATGCATTTCTGAAAACATTGCTGTTGAGGTCAGGCATTGAAACTAAATACAAATCTGATCCTACAGTGCCTGAATTTCTCTAATCTTCATGGGTTGTGTAAGTATCAGAATTATTTCTAGGAAATGAGCTGCAACACAGAAAAGGTCAAAAGGAATTTTATATCAGAGCTGTATCTAAGTAAGAACAAAAATTTTATATGAGGCTCTTCTACCCATCCGCTTTGACAGATGAGCACCAGTTACAATGATAAGCAATAGTTAACCTCTGCTTCTGAGGTGGAGGAAAGCAGCTTACACTTTTCCATGGCAAAGTGGGGAGTTCTGGCTTGAAGAAAAGTATGTCATAAATGCTAAGACAGTTTTCTTTTTTATTGCACAGCTGACATTGCCAGGAAAGCTCAGAAGCCAGCAGAAGATTAGCCTGGCTTGACTAAACTACAGTAAAAGATAAATATTTTGCATAGTGAATTTGCTTAGAGCATCAATCACTGAAAAATCTGTCTCAGTGTTTGCCTCTGTGCTAGTAAATGAAATATAGTCATGTCATAGGTCTGACATAGATATGTAGTCATCCATCCTGTGGCCGTGGTTCCTTGTATGCTGTTGATTTAGGCCAGATAGTATACTGCCAGGTGAATCCCAGACTAGTTTTCAGGATGGACTAGGACCCACTCCCAATAAGAAATTTCTATGAACTCCCCTAGAAAGAGGGGATTTGGAAATTTTGCATTAAATAATATTTTTCTATTGCAGCTCTGGACTTTACTCTGGACTACATTTGTTTTAAAAGTAAGCAATTTGTCTGATCATTTTTGCTCCCCAGAAGGAAAGAAAGAGGAAAGGGAGTCCCTGTGAGTCAGCCAACCTGACCCTTCTCCCCATCCTGAGTGATGAAGGAGTTCCTGTTCTCATTCCCAGTGTTTGCATTCGCCAGAGCTAGCCCAGTGCTCCTGCAATTCCTCTCCCCATCATACTCGGAGGGCCCTGACAGGGAATGTGCTTTTAAAAGTACTCATTGGGACAGGCACCAGACCCAGCACTCAGCTATTTAATAGTCTCATTTACATTTTATGATATTGGATATGTTGACCACAAATTAAAATTAATAAACTGGTACATTCCAAATAGTAGATGAACACATACCTACCCCAGGATAAACATCTCAGAAACAGCAGTATTGCAACACTGGGTGCATCAGCAGTCCCACTTTTACCAGTCATACTGTTACACACAAAATCTTGTTCATGGACTAAGAGGAAGCACACCGTATCTATATGGATACACAGTCAACGATTTCTTGTTCATATACCTGTAATCTTACAAATGTAATTCATATTAGTCTGTGTCCTGTTATCTAACATAAAGCTAAATAAAACTAAGTTAGAATGTTTCTATATGGGAAAGGTCTCACTAATATGGCTGAAATTGTAATATACACAATTTTTAGTTTCCACACCTTCTCCTGATGGTATGTACACCTGACCACTGCTTTTCTGATCCTACGGCAGGTGGTTTCATTCTGGTGGTGGTGGTGCTTTACAGTGAATTAACAGCATCTGAAGTCTTTTGCCAAATTAATTATGATGTTCATATTGTTTGTTCCTTATTCCAGTATCCATCTTATTTATGTACTTTCTAACACCTTGCAGTTCTTCATTAGTCTGCAGCTCTCTATTACACCTGCATCCAAGCATATTGTATATCATGGCTTTCATGTATGTTAAATATTATTCCTTTGTTTTCTTGGTTACTCTGTTCCTTAATTGATCTTCAGGGAGTTGCTTGTAGCTGAGGGGGTTTTATTGTCAAGATCATCACATGCCTGCACTGCACTATGTTGCATCCAGTGCCTCTGCTTTTCAAGGTCTCTATTATCATCCTGGACTTGTATTTCTTTACACTATATCATTTTGTTAGAGTTACAAACCTATCATTCTCTACAGAATAATTTTTTGTTACCACTAGCTATATAAAACTGTCATTTTGCCACACAAATATAATGAGAAAAATAAATTAGACACAGGCTACTGGTCAATTAGAGAAATTATTGTCACAGCTAAAACAAATTAACCAAATCTGCAGGCAGGCCATTAAATGTTCAGATTTAGCAGGCCTGACAAGCCTTTTTCCTGAAGACTTACAAATTCATTACCAAGGCTATTGTCTGTTACTGGTAATGATCAGCAGTAACACCACATGTGCTTTCATTGTATGCAAGAGTGCTTATAGCCTATATGTGAAAGTACTCAAGATATAATAATAATTTCTCTGGTATATTGTAATGCCTATATACATCAGAAGAAATTGGAAATACTGTCTGAAGCACAGTGCTGGCAACTAAAACATGATGATCTGTGGGATGGGTAGAAGTAGATGCTGCCAGGTTGGTGAAAATGACACAGGGTATATCTCAGTATAATGTAACTACTCTGTGGGCAGGGGAAGTACTAGAATTTGCATTACTTCAAAGCTTAAAATGTTTCTTAGTTTTCTGCAATATTTGCTGCAATTTTATGGTCAAATAAATACTGTGAAAATATACCTACATATTACTCTGTGGGGAAAAAAAGGTCACCCTTGAAACTGGCAAAAAGTCTTGCACAGTGTTTTCTCTTTGGTTTCTGTTTATTCATCTCTTTGTAGCTATGGTTATCAACTGGAAGATAAATAAGTGTCTCCCATGACTTCCATGATTACCTGAGAAACTGTACCTGATACGTGACACAGGTATGAGCAGCCAGTATTTCTCAACTTCTGGGTTTCTTAAAGATAGGAGGATATAGTAAAATTCTCTTGTAATGCAATAGAAGCATTGTTTAATGGCTAAGTCTGAGAGTCTTCTGTCTTTCCTCACCTGGAGAATCTATAGAAGAGCAAGGCTTTTCCTATGTGCCTCAAACAGGAGAATAAGAATAATTATTTTTATTTTCTTCTGATTTTTGCAAAATAAATAATTGGATCCACCTGAGTCAGTTTTGGTTTTAGCAAAAGTGTAATTCTGAATGGTAATCTGCTCATATTTTGTATTTAAAGCAAAAGCCCTCCAAGTAGATGTTCTTACTCTCCAGGACTCTTCCAGTGGTTGCAATCAAGTACTGTAAAGAAGGACTAGAAGATTGATTGTGTTACCCAAATTAATGAAATTTAGCAGTCCTGATCCAAGACTTTGTGAATCCCACTGCATTGTTAATGCATTCATTCTGGGAGAAAGGTTTAAAAAGCCTAAAGAGATTTCTTTCCTTTCTGCTTCATGTTCCGACCCGTGAAAGAGCTACAATGAATGATTGACTATCAGGAGGTGAGGACATCTTGGAGACTAAAAACCAAATAACACCTGGGACAAATGTCCAGAGTCTGATCTCATCTTTGTTAGGAATGCAGTCTGGTTGCAAAATATGATGCAATTTGACTGCTCTGTTCAAGAGACAATTGGGATTAGAATAACAAAGGTGTGGTAGAATAGGAATTACCTGCATTGTTTGAGTAATTTTCCAAGTGCTTTCCTAGGCTTCACTTAACAAAGTGCTTGGTTCAATATTTCTTGCACCATTTTTCCCACTTTGTTCACATAGAAAAAGTAATTCATGTAAACACAGAAGAATGGCAACAGATCCATAGCAGTGTGCTTATACGTTGAATGCCAAAAGTCATCCAAAAATCTTTCTAAACTGTTGTATGTTTCCTGGTTTGTCGTGGTTTTGTTTTACCAAACAAAAACCATGGAGGGGTGGTGGTGAAGAAGGAGGGTGGGGAAGGTGGAGTGGGTTCTTCCTTTCCTTTCCTTTCCTTTCCTTTCCTTTCCTTTCCTTTCCTTTCCTTTCCTTTCCTTTCCTTTCCTTTCCTTTCCTTTCCTTTCCTTTCCTTTCCTTTCCTTTCCTTTCCTTTCCTTTCCTTTCCTTTCCTTTCCTTTCCTTTCCTTTCCTTTCCCTTTCCCTTTCCCTTTCCCTTTCCCTTTCCCTTTCCCTTTCCCTTTCCCTTTCCCTTTCCCTTTCCCTTTCCCTTTCCCTTTCCCTTTCCCTTTCCCTTTCCCTTTCCCTTTCCCTTTCCCTTTCCCTTTCCCTTTCCCTTTCCCTTTCCCTTTCCCTTTCCCTTTCCCTTTCCCTTTCCCTTTCTTCCTTTCTTTTTTTTTTGTATCTGCAATGTACTAGTTGCAAAAATAGATACCTGAGAAAAATTAAGTGGAAAATACAAAATGTATCTTTTAGATTAATTCATTTTTCTTCTTGTAAACATCCGGTGGGTTATCACATCCTGGAAAAGCCACTCAGTTTCATTACATATGGAAATTAAGGCTTGTTAGTTCCCATGCACTGGCAGACCACAGTTGATTTGCATGCATGCACAAGAAACACATCTTTCTCTGTAGTCAGATATGTAAATAATAAACACATGTAGAATTGGGAAATTAATTTTCTTATGTTATTATTAACTATTACTTTTTTTGCACATGAGAAATGCAAATAATCAGTGAGCAGATTACCATGATTTGCATCACAGTACGTGTTCCAAAATTATTGTATCTAGTCTTGCTCCTCTGAATAATTTTTCTTTATAATATTTAGACAAAATCAGAGTTAAGGGACATAAAACATTTATATTATGTATATTGTCCTCTTTTCTGTTTTCATCTTGACTTCTTAGAATATCTCTTTCTCCAATTCATCAGCAGAGCAGTAAACCTTTATTTAGAAAACTACAGATCTTTATCTACTACTTCTATGACTGTATTCTAAACAGACTCTTATTAAGAAGTAATAACATACTTTATGCCCACCATAGGAATTGGTTATTTAGATTCTTTGAAAGAAATGCTCAGACCTAATACTAATAAGCCTTAATTCAAGTGCTCTGGATAATTAAGCAATTTCACTTTTCAGAGTCAAAAGAACCATGTCAGGTCATATGATGGAGGAAAAAGAAAAGAAGTCAAAAGGAAAGTCTTGTTTCATTTTATACTATGCATGTATCTATGTCATTTATATACACACATAATATTTTATTTTTAATATATGCTGTGAAAGGATGCTCTTAGGAAAGTAAGGTTATTGTAACTTGTAAATTTATAAACTAGCAGAAGCTGGACATTGATATAGAGCCATATATGGTCTCAGATGTCATCCTGATGTTTACAGACTGACTTAGACTTTGATCTTCCTCACTTTAGTGAGCTTGTATTGTGTCAGAGTAGTCACTCCTTTGTTTAAGCATCCTCACAAATAATGGTATGAAATCTATAATGGGCACATATGCCTCAGATAAATATTTGGTATTATATTTATGTGTATTTGATTAACAGATGCAGAGCTTTGTGCTCAGTATTTGGCCAAATTTTACCCAGATCTTTTTCACACACACTGAAATATGCACCTTCAGAACTTTAATTAATATTATGGTTTGCAGATCAGAATGATTTTTATTTCTTAGGTAAAGAGGCTTGAAACATAATCTTAAAAATCCTTTCTCTATTTTCTTCAGAAGTTGTGCAAATTCAGAGGCAATCTGCATTGATAGAATTAAAATAAAAAATCCCTAAAATCTGAGCAATGATCAGATTGTCTAAAATACCTCAGTTAAGTCTTCAGCATAGGAAAAAAACTTGTTCTTTCTGCAAGACCTCTTCTTAATTCCTGTGTAGCTAGAAATCTCCAGGCTCTATTTTAAAAGTTATGACAACTAAGAAACACTTCATTTCATTTGTTTCTCCTTTACATTCCTCCCATCCTTTACATACTTTCTACAATATCATCAGACAACAACATCAGATGAAATTTTAATTGTAATTGTCAACTAAATTAAACATTCTTAGTACATAGGGAATTTCATGCAAATAAGGATGACAGTTTCATGGCCCATGATCTGGGTTGCCTTAATAGACTGTGCTGATTGACAGGAAAAACACTGCATTTTTCATAAACAATATCTGCATTGTAACAATAATATCTGAGTGTAACAGTCACTGCTACGGATATAGAACCAAAAATTGTAGATTGATGAAGAACAAAAATTATGACTTAGCTTCAGAATTTGCAACATGCATAAGCCATTCACTGCATCACGGTCTTCAGGTTATGAATGCATCTTTTAAACCTTCATAGCCCAAAAATCCCCATTTGGACAACTTTACAGGATTTGTTGATTCCTATAAAAAACTGTCTTTTCAAAATTTGTCCTGTAATCCAGCAGCCCTCATCTCAATGCAGTTTTCTTGATTGACTTGTCCACTGCTGTGCTTTTAACAACTGTTCATAATTTTTATATTGTTTTATGGAAAAGAGAGTTTATAGCAGTTTTAGATTTTGAAGTTACAGTTATTTCAGCTGATATTAAAAAATCTGTGCTAGCTTAAGATCAGTCAGTGATTCAGAAAAAAGACACTCTCTTGCCTTTTAATTTAATATTAGGATAAGTTGGAAATCTGGTATTGAAGTAAACTGAAAGATTTACATAAAAAAATCACTGTTCCAGTACACATTCCATATATTTCAAAATAACTTAAAGTTTTATGAAAACTGTAAACAGAGCAAACATTTATTTAGAAACCAAGTGAGAACTATCTCACCAAGACAGCTTAATTTTGGTCCTAGGCTTCTTTAAAATGGTACATATACCAATAATAAGAAATAGAAAATGATTGTAAGAATTTTAATGCAAGTTTTATAATTGAAATGTCATTTTTGTATTTTAATTATTATTATTATACAAAAGTATAAATACTTATGGTATTTGATAGAGAGGTGTGGCTGCAGGAGTTAGCACTGAAGTTTCTTCATAGGTACAGCTAAAGGCATTGTAAAGGAGATTTTGAAACAGCATCACCCCACTCCTTTGAAAATACCTTTGAGATTATTTCAGTAGCGCCTTGCTGATGTTGCAACAAAGAAAATAGTTAGGTCAGAGACATTAACATTCCTTTGGCTATGCTATTTCTGTTGCATGACTAGACAACTGAGCCCATTAAACTAATCTGGGTCGGTGTTTTCCCAGTTTGACAGATCATGTGGATCCTTACAGATCCATAAACAATGTACAACAAAACCAAGCTCTTTTTTTATTCCTCCTTTATTTTTTTGAGAAACAGCTTTGTTATCACCTAGAACTTAAAGTGTCAGTTCTGTAAAGTGGCTTAAACTTGCTCAACTTTGAGCAACTTTGCGGTGCCACAGCACTCAGCAGGAATTTTTTATGTGCTTAAAGTGAGGCTTTAGGCCTTGCTAAATTGAAACTTCACCTCACATTTTTATGTGCTGGATTGAACCTCATTATGTGTTTGTTTCAGTCAAATTAACACCTGACCTCTAGCAGCAGGTCTGGAGAGCAGTGACAGTGAAATCAAACTGCTTTTATTGTTGTTTTGAAAAGTCATCTGCAGTCTTGACTACCTGTGTTAAAGACAGTGCTGGTGGAGCTATATAGCTACAACATACTTGGGACATTAATTACGCATAGCTGTTGCTATACTTTAAGTGATTCAGTGTGATATTATGGCCTGGTCCCTTTCTAGTCATCCCTCAGTTATAGTAACAGAAAATTTTCACATAAGCTTCTGAAGTGTTTGTTATTGCTAGATCTGGCTGCACACTGGCAGACAGAAACAGTACTGTCAACTCATTCATGCATTAGAGGGATGTTTTGATACCTTTTTTCCCCTAATATTAATGTAGTCAGTAAATTCTGTAGATGTACTTTCTTGATTCTATCTCATAATTGATCAGAAATGTGTTTCTTGATTTTTCAGGGCTCCTTGAGAACTAACAGTATTATACTTTCAAATGTTCTCTTTTCAAGATTGCTTTCTAATGTTTAGAGCATTAAGATAGGCAATGAGTAATCTTAATTTAAATCCAAACATTTATTTTTGAAATGTTGTATGACACGGCCTTTCTTTCCCTTGATTTAATTTCTCTTAGTACAGACTGTAGGAGAGCACTATATAAATATGTTTTGAATTATTATTGAATTATAAAAGCAATTGAATAGTCTGGGTGATCATGCTGTGAGAATGCTACCTTTCATATTTATGAGAGATAATGTACTGTGCCAGAGTCCTGGCTCATCTGAGGCCTACTGACCTGCTCTGACCACAATCAGAGAGAAAGTGATGCCTTTCAGTAAACCTTCAATGCCATGGTAAGAAGAGGCTGTTATCATTTTCCCTTTATTGTCACTTCACCAGCAGCTCTCCTGATACATCTGCCACTCACCACATGCCAAAGCCTTTCACAACTTGCTTTGTCACACCAGAAAGTGTTTGCTTCCATCCTGTTCAATCTGAAATCTATCTGTGAATGAGTACAGCAATAGGCACCAATTTTATGGGCAAAACAGCCTGTTTTCAAAAAATATACCTTTGCCCTGACAATGCAAGTTTTGCCCAAGTGCCTTTGAGGAATTGTCCCTATGCTATTTCCACCTTCCGTGTATTCCCAGCTGCACTCACACAATACACTGACAGGAGAGGACTCCTTTAACAAAGTATCTCATCCCCCAATATTTCCTGTCAGTTGGAAAATTACCAGACCTTAAGGCTGGAATATTTCACTTATTAACCTCTTGCACGTTTTTCTAGACTTCAGTTGTGATCTTGTTTAAGCAGCTGATGTCTTCTCAGCTGCTAAAGTCAGAGGTTACAATACTATAGCATTAGAGGTGGGAATTGAAGTAATTTTCAGATGAGAAAACATTTGTTTCTATTTCAGACTTTTCAGGAGAAAGCAGCTGCCAGGTTCAAGTCTGAGATGAACTAGACAAAAAGGCAAAGTGGGTAAATTATATCCTTAGATGTTAATGCTAACGTTATGCTAAGAACTGAGATGTAGCATTTTTCTGTGTGCCTGTGAGGCAATAACCTTTTAAGTGCATCATTGAGATAGCCTCTGGTTTCCAAATCCATTTCCAGGCATCAGCATCAAGAATCCCACTTGAGCTTGGTGAAAAAACAGCAGAAATTACAAGTGAGAAGCACCAAACCCCAGTCTTTCAGTTACAAAGATTATCAACTTCAACCTTTGCTACAAATTAAAAACCTAATAACAGCCTTCAATAAATTCTGACTGGATAATAGAACATTATGTAGAAAAAATTATAAGCATTTCTTCTTCTCAGCTGCACTGTTAAATCAACTTCTACCTTCTTGACTGACTACAGGTCAGTGAATGGATATTGTATTTAGCAGGCCATTACACTGGTCCACCATGGCAATTCCTGTGTTCCTGTCACATTTTGATCTCAGCTCTGTAATCAGTCTGGATGGGAATGCAATTCTTTGACAAATTACTTTTCCTGTTCATTGAAGGGTTATTTCTTCTTTTAGCTACCAACTATGGTGCTGAATAATAGACAGAGGCCTCACATAAATGTACAAAAACCAGGATGTCGTGTAAATTTTTGTGAGCTTGCTGCAGTGCAGTCTGAGCCATGTCTCCCTCAGTCAGTCAGTGCTTTGAGGTCCTCCTGCAGAATACAGCATTAGGTAAGATGGAAGAAACAGGAGAAACACAGAACCAAAGAAGAAATGTCTTGCTGCATGTTTCTCCAATATTGCAAGCCCCCGGTTATGCTGAATCTTAAACTTGGTCAACCCTTGCTTAGCAAGTATAAATAGCAGATGCCACACAATGCTTAGAGCTCTCATGGATTCAGATTATTTAGAATCAAAGCTCAGTTTCATATTTGCCTTATTCCCTTGGTAAACTCACTTTCCTGTGGTTGCAGTAGTCTGGGATCACTACCTTTAATATTCTCACAATCAGAAAGGCCTCTCAGGGCTCATTTTCCCTAAAGGAAGGGACAGAAAAGAAAAGAAAAAAAAAAAAACATAGGGAATTGCTTCTCCAAAGAAGCATAGTATATTATGTGATTAGTCTTAAATGCACCAGTTAAAACCTGGGGTATAATCCTGAAGCATGCTCTTAAAAATATTTCCTTACCTTCATTAAAATATGTTAAAAAAAATTCTTCATCTAAAATTATCTTGTAATTTACAACTTGTGTATCATTCAACAGGATTGAAATATGGAAATATCAGAGTTTCAGGCCTAGAGGGACTGTATGACCTTTCACTTTCTGGAAAGTTTTCAAGAATTTAAAATGTTTTCACAAGACCTTTCTCATTTTCTTTCATCTCCTTTTTAAAAGATTCTTGGGTTTTTTTTGACAAATGCTTGTAAGACATCCACATTAAAAAAAGAAAAAAAAGTTTTTACTATTATAAATCATAAAGTGCATGATGAAAAATATCATATTTGGCCCAAAATTGCTTGATCCTCAAAATGATAATATTCAGAGACTTCTGTCATCTCATTGTTTCTGATACCTCACACATATGCTCTGTTTCCTTCTTTTATGCTATAGGTAGACTGTAGGTGCTTTGGAGGAATTATTTTATTTCTAGAATCAGTTTTTATGGGGCCATAGCACAGAGTGCTTTGATGATGGCTCTTGGGAGAGCAATAACTTTTAAAATCATTATTTCTTTTAAACTACTAAATTTAAAATTAAGTCCCAGAATGATGTGCTCTAGAGAGGGCTTAGAGACTGTGTAAAATATGAATGCAAATTCTTGGGGAGTGGTTCTAACATGGACACGTGTTCATGTGTCATGACATCACTGTCTAACCATCCATGTGTGCATAATGATATCTGATCTGCATAGCTGGCTGGGAAGTCTGTTTTTGTGGATCCGAGATCCAAACATTCAGCTTACCCTCTTTACACTGGCAGGTCAATATCTCTATCCCAGTAAAAAATTACCCTGCCCCATATTCTTTTTATTATAGTAACTGCAAATTGATAATTAAGAAACCTAACCCACACCATGCTAGTGGGCTGATTGGGGTTTTTAATGTCCTCTGTGAGAACAGAGGTGGTACTATCATCGGTCTTGTGCAGCACTGAGACTCACTCTGGAATATTAACACTTTAACCCTCTATTGAGAAAGGTACCTACACTGAGAAAGGTAGGTCCTCTATTGAGAGGGCCTCTATTGAGAGGGCCTCTGTATTTCCAAAAGTTACTGTTTTATGCCAATTGTTATCAGATACTTATTTATAAATAAAGATATCATATACTTACTGGTGGGAATAACATAGAAATTTACCAGCATGTACAAAAGGGAAAATCAGATATCTTCCCTGTCTCTAAAATCCAGACTTTAGGGCACAATCACTTTACTTTTGGGATAATAGTTTCTTTATGAAATTGCAAGTCACACATGTGCTGCAATGTACATCATTCCTGTACACTTGCAGACAGTAACTTACCATCTTCAATCACAGAAACCAAGTGCTGCATAGCACAAAGCCCAGAAACAAAAAAAAACTTTCACACCTGAGCTCAGCTGGAGTTTGCCCAGTGCAGAGAGCCAGGCTGGAGCTGTCTGGGATGGTGCTGCAGGGACTCCCAGCAGGGAGAGGCAGGAGCAGGGCTGACTGTGCAGCTGTGTCTGTCGCTCTGCAGCTGATGCTGGATCAAAGCTCTTCAATGCTCTGATGTATTTGCAGCCCGGCGTAGCAGATAGGCCTCTGAGAAACAGATAAAAAACTCCTAAGCATTAACAGCAACAGAAGGTCACTTTTTCTAGTGGTTGAACTTCAACCCCCAGATTTGGTGAGCAATGTCATAGGAGCAGAAGAACTTGATTCAGTATTTAGTTTGCTTTAGACAGTTTATATCAGTGTACCCATCTCTTATCAACATACAATAATTTCTGTAGGGCTAATTCTTATTTATCTTCAGCAAATACCTGTGTTATGTAGGACACGGCTGATGTATGTTTTACTAGAATCCTTTTTTGCATTTGCTGAAGAAGTCACAGGTACATTGTAGAGCCCCAAAGCTGGCTGAGTAACTCAATGACACGGCTAACATAAAATAATAGGGTATGAAGAGAATCTTGTGAAGTGAGAAGTGAAAGTAGGACACTACTAGTAATGCACCTTCAACAGAAAAAAAACTAGGAAAACTACACAGGAAGGATAAATTGTCACTTCTAAAGTATCAGAGCAAAAATCTATTTAATGAAATTCATTGAACTTCTGTTCTTACTAGATTCTTTTTCTTTTTGCAGTGGTCATCAGAGGAGCCATTATTACTACAGAGAAAACTGGTTTTACTCAAATAATCCTCTTTATCTAAGAATATCAAACCGATTTTAAAATTGAACAAAGTCTCCCAAATAAATATTCTATGTCAAGATCATTATTCATATATTATATGAGGAAAGGGAAACATGATGGTATTGCGTATTTTGCCTAAGGTAGCACACAATGCTTGTAGTAAGACAAAATTAGAAGTGATATATTCTGACTTGCCAGCACAATTATTACCCTCACACAATCCATTTTTACATCAGCTAAATGTTGAACTCTGTGCTTTTAAATGTTCAGTCAGCATACAGATTAGGTGAGCTATGGAAAACAGCAATGCTGTTTTAAACACGGGCTATGAATTTTAGCAGTAAATATTCAGATAAATGTATAAACAAAAATATCTTTAACTATGTACTTGTATCACATTATTCTCTTTTCCTGAAATGTTCAGTGACTATCATCTGTGCCTTATACTAGACAGAGCACAAGATAGTTATTGTGTATTCTGCACTTAGTCATCAAAAAAGGATTATTCACTTCCAACTATGAAAAAATTAATGTCTTATAATTTTACAAACTACCTCTAATAATGAAAGACATAAATATGCCCTTGTTGCTGTCTCAGCCATAAGATATTGCCTTTCAAAGTGATATAGAAAATTTTTGTGCTTGTTTAATAAAAAGACAGGAAAAGCAACTGCAAAACATTGAATGCTTGAAGAGTTTTTGCTTCAGAAGGAAATAGTAAGATAGGTGTTTTTTAAATATAGGCTTGATTTTTGTTAATTTGTTGTTAAATATAAATTGACTAAAGCAATTCAGAGGTTTAACTGTAAATACAGTATTGTCTTACTGGGGAAAGAAAACACCCAGCTGGAAATAAATTTCTTGACAAATTTCTGGAAATCAAGTTATTTTTATGGAATATGGTCTTAGATTAAGAGATACTGGACCTTGAGACTCTGGTGGGTTGATGACTGGCTGCTAGACACATTCACAGCTGCTCTCTTACACCCCCTTGAGAAAATGACAGAAGAGATGAAAATTCTCATTGATCAAAGAAAAGACAGGGAGATCATGTACCAAGGTCCATCATAGGCAAAATAGACTTGATTTGGTGAAAGTTGATTTAATTTTTGTCAAATAATATATATTTGTAAAATGAAAAACAAAGACCAAATCAGATTCATAGGCCAAATATTCGTCTTTGAAGATGAGAGATCTGAACTGAAAAATATGTCCTTACATTTCTTTCTGTATCTAATAATAGCTCACTTACACATGAGATACATTGAGAAAGTGCACTGGAAGAGAAGATGAACTAATGGCCACTCTACACAGGGTCCCAGATTGGCCCAAAGATTGGCCAAAGATTATTTATGATACAGAGTTATAGTTAGTTCATGTGTGTGTACTATTTATTTATTATCTTAGTGGAAGATTCTCATAATAAATATTTTGTCTTTCTACAGTAACACAGTCTGTTACATTATTCACAAGATTAAGAGTGATTTTTTTCTCCCTTATATGTCTTTGTGTCTGTGGTTTGGACATTTTACATCCTTTTTATGTACTAATATAATTGGAATATAACATACACAAACAGAAAGGCTGATGTCCTGCTAAAAGTTTTATTGTTAAAGTAAAATACAAGACTTTAAAATTTTCATCTCCTATGAAACTGACAAAGCAAATCCTTAAGTAAAAAAAGACTATTTTTTGTGAAAAAAATCAATATTATTTTGAAGGCAGATACCATTTGTATATAAGTACATAATAAGTTTTTTTCACTTGAAAAAAGGCAAAGTCCAGAGGCTCAGTTTTGAGTGCAGGCAGTGTAATAGATTGGATGGAACAGAAGGTACACTGGTGCTCTTTGCTAATGCACTCGAACACAAACATGTAGTCTTTAACTGTATGTGAATTCATTCATATAATCCAATAATATATTGAAATAAGCTGCAGACCACTTAATAGATGCATAAATAGAGCAGGAAATGAATTTTTGAAGTAATTTATTGCTGATCTTATCTTGGCAAATTAATATTATGCCAGTAATTACTTTTGACTGCTACTACAACCATTTAATCTTTTCTAACTTCAAGCAGAACTGTGCTAGAGCAATTATCCTTAAAACGTGCAGCAGAATCAGGATATTTTGTTATCTTAAGATAAATGTGTATAAAAATATCTACCTATTTTAGTAGAACAGATGAAAACTGAACTGAATGACCTTTAAAGGTCCCTTCAACTCAGACTATTATAACACACCTAACACACCTATTATAATGGAAATAATTCTAATTGATGGATTCCAAAAGGTGATAGCCAGTCAGTGTTAAGTTCATGATTGCAAACTTAGAACATATCAATTTTCCCTCAACTTTAACAGGGAGATTCGGAGTATCATGAAACACAATGTGTTCTTAAGTTCCTGTATGTAATTGGAGGCAATTAAAAATAGTAGGACTTTATATTAAAAAAAGAGACGCAAGACTTTGCTAACTGCAGAAGTTTGAATGGGCAATAGAAAAAGTAAGCTGGAATTAATAACTGATATATTTTAAAGTATCTAGAAAAATTATTTAATAGAGTTTAAAATTGTTAGTGATCAGTCAGAATAGGTTTTTTACAAAAAATAAAATTAATCAAGCCACATGAAAAGTTGAAATACAAATTTATTCAGCAATATTTCATTAAGAAAGTTCCAGATGTCTTGTTCTTTTCACACCACATCTACTAAATAAACATCAGTTGTTTGTAACCCAGAGGATTTAGGAGGCATTTATGATCACCAGGAATGAAAGCTTGTTTTTAGCTCTTCAGTTGTTGCATTCTTCACCTTGCAAAAACAAGATGTGGCATGTGAAGTTAAAAAAAAAAAAAAAAAAAAAAAGCCAATTTCTATTTCTCTCAGGCTATTTAGATACTATGAAAAACATGAATTTCCAGGATAACAGCTAAATGTTTCCCAGTTCCCCTTAGGTAAGAAAAAGTTTAACAACAGTTTGGTTGTACAACTCTGAAGTACAACTCTGAGAGGACTGATTGTCTACTATCAAATGCTAGATTAAATCAGAATAGCCTCCTGGCAGACAAGAAAACAGGATTAGTTGGTCTGGCTTCGGTGCAAATACAGATGTTCAGGTTGCTGGGACATTGCTTCTGTGATGCCTGACAGGTCTGTATGCTATGGGATGCCACAGTGCTGGCGTGCAGCAGCTTCACACAGCGCCACTGGGCCCCGGTCTCCAGGGGCTCTTATGGGGCCCCAGGTAGCAAGGCTCTCTGCAAAGGACACCTGCTGCTCCTGCTACTGCTCACAGCCCATGCTGCATGCAAAACAGAGAAACTGAGGGAAGAAGACTGGAGTCGGGAGCTGCCCCTGTGTTCAGGTGTCCTGCTCTCAAGTTTTCTCTCTGGCGCCAATCCATTTTACTGGCTATCCATGCATTTGCATGTGAAGGACAAAAGCAAGAAAATGACTGATGGGAAACTCTCCTTGGTCAAAAGAACTACATGTAATGCAAAACAGAAAAGTTAGCAAATATCAACACCCACATTGTGATCTTTTATGAGAGTACATTCTTGTCCATGCCTTTATCAAATAATAACTAGCAACCAAATCATTGCTGCATAGCAGTGAGACAGATCCATGTTCCAGGGGCTCTTCTTCAGAATAATCTATTCTTTGTAACAACTTCTTTCCATGTAATTTTTCTGCTTGTTTCCAGATGTTCTTTCTTCACTGCTCCCTTTGTCTAGACACCTTACATGGCGACTCTTTCTTCTCACTTCAAGTAGAAAATTGTTCCACATCACAGATAATTTTTCTGAAAAATTGATTGGTGCATTTTTTTAAGTTTTGCATGGAGGCATCCCTTATTTTTCCTTGAAGCTGAAATTCTCTACCTCACCAAGTGTGACCACTGGATATTTCTTTTTTACCCTATTCTTTCTTTTGTAATTCTTTTGTATTATTAATCTATCAAGTGCAAATTTTCTTTCATAGGTATCAAAAAGTATTGTAAATATCAACAGCACAGAATTTCTTCTCAAAACCAGTTTTTCATGCTGCATATGTAGCATTTGTTTAAAGTTTTTGGTAATCTATAGAGCAATCTTTCCAGTATGCAGCATATTTAGATGTCTTTACAGACCTCAGCATGCTGCTGCCTGAACAATTTATCTCCTGCTGCAGGATAATTTGAGCCTAAGCTCTTTCCATTTATTTTTTGGGCATGGCTTTCTTGGATGTATCTGACCTTGATGCATTGCTAACATCCTGAGGTTCATGTAACAGCTTCGTTTGATGCGGCAAACTCCTTTATTAAATCAAACCGCATGCATTTGCAGTTCAAGTCATAGATGGGAGACGTGTTTCTGGTTAACAGCTTATCTGCCAAAGTAGATCAGTTACACATCTAAGGATCTCCGCTCTCCAGCTGCAGCATTTTGCCTTTGTTTCACATTCATTGCAGTTTGAAGACCAGCTCCTTAAGGCAGAGTTCTTACATACATCATGTGACAAGCAAGGCACCCCATGGAAGTCCTGGGAGGGCCAGGGGGTAGCTTTCACTTCATTATCTCTCTGTGATTGAGAAACCATTTATAAATATGGCCCAGATGAGAATTTCATATCCCACTTCGCAACATTTCTGCTTTCAGTTAATGGATTTACAGTGTTTTATATGGAATTGTAGCCTCATGGATGCTTATGACTCAAAGGGCATCTGTTTCGTGGTACAGACACCTCAGACTCTTGGGCCAGCTTTGAAACTAAGTGGGGAAAAAAGTGACACAAAACTTGAGCTCTGGAAGGATAGATGTATGCACTGGATCTAGGAGATCTAAGCAGTTGTGGCATGAATGCAGTACCAAGAAAGCCATGCAATACTGCAGAGAATGAAACAAGGGTGAAGTAGGGGAAAGATTTTTCTTTTCTTTCCAGTTGCAGTTTTTTTTTTCCTGATGATGAATTTATTAATCTTCAGAAGACCGTGAACTCCCTTAAAGTTAGAGCTCATCAAGTGTAAGCCTAAGTATAGAACTCATTGCCACCTACCAGTGACTACTTCTCTTGTAGCCAAGAATTTAAGGGAAAACCTGAAAGAATCAAGACATATGTCTTTAATTGCTGCAATTTTTCCAAAGGCTACTGAAAAATATTTGCATAGCTTCCATACAGAAATTGTAAATATTTCACTTTTCTTCTAACTCCTTACTCTTCTTTTCACAAGCTTCACAGTGTCAGAAAAATGTAATGGAATTTATATCAGCTGCCACAGGATCCAGTAACAGAAGGTTCAAGGGGCCCAAGCTATCTTACAGCTTTAAGCTTTCTTGTGCTGCTCCTGCAGCCCCGCCATGCTGTCCATCTGAAAAATCACACAGTACATGTGACAAACTAGGAGTTTATCTCCCACATCCTCAAGCTGCTGATCTTTCCTCTTGCTTTAGAATATGCAGCACTGCAACATCATTTAAAACTGCAGCAGTCTGATTCATAACACCATTCTTACCTTGGCAATCAATAGCTGGTTTCCCACCCATCCCTGATCCTACAATTTTTTTTACACATTTGGTTGATTATTTCTTTTTGCAGAATCATTCCGCAGAGAAAAGTGTAAACAGGAAAAAGTTTTAGTGCCAGATTGAAACAGCGAAGGAAATAATGTTTACTAAGAAAAGCGTAGTTTATATTCTCATAAACCTACACCAATAAGGAAAAAAGCCATGAAAACAGATACTTATCAGTTTCCTCTGTCCCAGTCATATCTACATGGAAGACATGGACTGTCACCTGGAGTGGAGAACATAAAACACCTGACTGATGATGTGGACATAAATGTAGATAATGCAAGAGATGCATTATAGCATCAGCTTCATTGAAATTCATTGATATACTGGGGATAGTTATGGTCACTAAGGCTGATAGAAGACTATCTAAAGTTGGGATTTCTCACTTTAACTCAGCAACTGGCATGCTTTTTTAACATCAACAAACTCTAATAAAGCTGAGGGGGAAATGTTATCTGATACATGTACAAATATTGCATATAAACATAAGTATAAATATCAGACCTGTCTTAGTTCTCCGGTGTTACAGTGAGCTCATGGGCACCCTGTGCCCCCCTTCCCCGGGACCTTGTGACTCTGATCAAGATAACCCCTGGATCCTCCTGCCTGCCCCAACGGGGTTGGCGGAGAGCCAGGAAAGCCCACCCTGTCCAAAACCTATATAGACCCCTGAGATTTCCTGTTTGTCCTCTTTTGCCCCGCTCTCCACATGGACATCACAGAATAAAGAGAGCTGTACCAGCACCCCCTGGGGTAAGAGCCTCTTTTGAATAATTATCCCCTTTCCTGGTATTCCTCCCCTCACAGCCCCTTATCTCTGAGCTAGTCGGATTCTTCGGGGGGCTGTGTGGAGGGGGGAAAACTATACTCCAGTAACTTCCCCTTTCTTAACTGTGCTTCTACTGGCCAAATATCATAATTTATATAATGCCTTTTGCAAATTTGTGATTGTGATCGTAATCATGATTCTGACAGCATCCTGAATTAGAGGTCCATGAATTCTTCAAGTAATCTAAAGTCCTGTATAGTGGTTTGCAATGAGAGGGCTGAGAGAAATGCACCTCAATAATCCCACTTACCAGCCTGGAAAGGTCCTCTGTGCAGACTCCGTTCCTTTCCATGGAAGAGAGAATAACATTCATTGCCTTTAAATTGTTGTGACTCCACCACCAGCATGAGGCTTGCTGGCCCCAAAATAGTGGCCACACACTGTTGGCTTCTGCCAATCATGAAATAATATCTTGGTCAGTTGTCCTATCAGAGTGTTCTCATTTCAAGATGGTGGAGTAAGATCTTCAAGTCATGTCATCATTATTTCACAAAAACATGATATTAAAAAAATGTTCAAAATATTATTTCATGTTTGTATTTTGCCTATTCCATCCATTACTGGGACATTCTAGCTGAATTGCTATTCACTGTGTTGTTCAGTACAGTGCGTTTCAGGAAGTGTGTGCTAGCATATCTCACCTAAAAACTATGGAAACGGAGAGGTCTCTTCCATTCCCATTCATTTGCTGAGACACATTGCTACCCACTGGGGAACTGTTGTTTCCATGTTTTCTGGCCTCAGTGCACCTTTTAAAGCCAAACACTGGCAACGTGTCCTGGCAGGAACTTCTGTGGAGTCATGAAACACAAATTTTGCTTTCCAAAATAGCAAAAACTTTTTGCCATATTCAGGGCAAAAAATGTACATGAGCTAACCTACTGCCAGGAAATTAGTTTTTTGAAGCCAGTGCCCACAACTTTCCCCCGAAGGCTGGCAGAAGGAAAGCATGGTGTGACAAGGGAGTTGTGGCGTTCTGGAGACAGACACAGTGTGACTGAAAAACCAGAGTCACTGAGGGTGGTTACAGGCAATACACATTGGCAGAGCAGAGCACCAGACAATTAATTTCTTAATAGTATGACCTCTAGGCAGAGCCTAAGACTAAAGAATTAAATTACACATTTAAGAGAAGTGTCACTCAGAGCTTTAGCTTGGAGGATAATCCTAAACTCACTATGTCTATAACAGTAGTTTTGGAAATTGTATCCTGAGTCCATTTATGCAACATTTCTGTACCTACAAAAGGTCCTTGATACATTCCTATTGAATGTAAAAGTGATGCAATCCAATATCCCTATTACTAATATCTACATGGCTTAACCAGTCTTGGGTGTTGCTGAGAGTGAAAATCAATGCAGGGGAAAAAAGCATCATCACCAAGAAAAGCATTGGCACATATCAGCAATCTCTAGGCATCTCGCATGTGGTATAACATGAAGAAAGCCTCTGAAAAACTGGTGGTTTCAGCCCTCTTTGACTACACCTCCAATATCAGGCTTTGCGACATCGCCTAAGTTGAAAATTAAAATGCACTTTATTTCATACACAATCATTTAACCCAGCCTTTAGTAGAGAATAAGCAGGAAGGGATACAGCCTGGCCTGATTCTGGCCTGTTTTATAAGCTTCACATCCAACAGAAAACTAAGTGGAATCACATGGCCAGTGATGCATAATTTGCCTTGGTCGTTTTTTAATCAGTTGACCTGTGGGTAAGGATTCAGTTTATGTAAGACTCAGGATGAACTAAACAAGATACAGTGATATAAAAATAATGTCACTACCAGCATCTTGGTCAACTCTTTTTCTTGAGATTTACACCTGATTTATTCAGCATAAGGCTGTAGTGCTAATCTCATTTTAAAATACATGAGAAACATCAACAGGGAAATATCACTTTAAAAGATGCCATTTTGATCTCAAGGACAACTAAGTAGAGGAGAGTTTAGAGTGAGATGTTTTGCTTGGCTTAACTGACCTTTAGAGATTCTGACTGTGGAAAATGTCCCTCCAGTTTGACTAATTTTTTCCCCCCAGATGCACTCTGTCATTAAGAGCTGTTGCTAAAGCAGCTCTTGAGAAAGCCTGCTGCTTTTTCCTCCAGTTACAATGGGGAGCATAGCTACAGGATAATCTGTGATGAATTTATGTCATGTTCAGTTCAAGTCACGTGCCAGAGAACAAATTAGCTGAAATGAAAAGCTAAAAAAGCTAAACCTTAACCTGCAGTGCATTCTTGAACTATGTATTTGAATTGGATGCTTTTTTCTCTGTACAGAAAGATCTTTCATTTTCCCAAACACAGAGCTGTTTCTTCCTCTAGGCTTGCAGTCTGTTGAAAATAATGTTACTGTTAATCTCTCTTGCTATGAAGACTTTATGAAGGAAACATGTGGTTAATGTAATCAGATTTCTGGTTCAAAACATTGCGTGTTTTTTTACTGTTATTATAAAAATTTTTTCCAGAGGATACATCTATGCTTCTTGTTCTCAAGTAAATTAATCTGGAGTTTGCTTCACTAAATTCTGTCCAAAGTCTCCTGAAATGGAAAGAGGTCACACTTGAGTACATGGAATTGTTATCAGGTCTAGGGGTTAGTGGGACTTTTTTCAGTGTTAGAAAATAATTCCATCATTTGGTATGTGAAGTAAACACTACTTCAGAGAAACCAAGTCTACAGTAACTGCTGGTAACTTGGAGGTCAAACTTGGGTTTGGGCAGCAGAGAAGCAGGAACAATGCTTCTCCCAGCCGGTTCTGTTAGATACTTAATTATCTCTGAACATTTCCTCTCAAAAACTGTTGTAAGCAGTTTCTCATAATGATAGAAAAGCAAAAAATCATGTTCTGTAATATTCCTACAAAATCTGAAAGGGCTGAAATGTTCTACTATCAGCTTCTCTGTGTCTACCTGCCTAAACACATCATTAGCAGTGATATAGAATAACAAATTATTGAAGAGTCACAAGTTACAACATTTTTAAATGCTGCCAGAGTAAAATTAATAAAATGAAAAGGCTCAAATCAGTAGTTTAAAAAGCTCAAATCAATCTTCCCATTTCAATGTCTGCTTCTTGATTTTATATCACTGTGATGAACTTTAGTGATACAGTGAAATTTTGTAATTCTTTATATTATAAGGAACCCAAACTACTACCTTAAATATCTGCTGTACACAGAGAACTATAGAATAAACTGATGAAGTTTCAGATAACTCCAGACCAAGCACAGAGAAAAGAGCAGCATACTACATGACTGAAGAAGAATCACATGGTATAACAGAGAAAAGGAAGGACTCACTAAAAAAATCCTGTCCTCTTCTTCCCCAGAGAAAACCCATGACTACATGTAGAGAAGAAAGTTTGACTAAAATAGGACTTTAATACAAATTAACCAGATATTTCTGTCAGGGACAACATGTTGTATACTCCCTTTTTGTTTATTGACTGATGTTTCAATATCAGTGATGTTATGTTTGTTAAAAAATAGAAGTTGCATCATACCACGAGTATATTTGTGAAACAGGGACCAAACTTTCAAGCATGAACCCACCTAAAAACATCTTTATCCCCAAAGGGAGAGACAGGGTGTCTGGGAAAACACGTTCCCTGATTCCAGGTCAGGGCCCTCACACCATCTTTGGCCTTCTGAATTTTTTTCCTGCTGTTCTCTAAAAAATGATTTTCTATTTTAATGTTATGCCTAAACAGAAAACATAAAAGATATTTTATAGGTTTTGATGTTGAAAAGAATGAACAATTTTTCTATTCCACCAAAAATGCTTTCTTAAATTCAATTACTTTAAAGAGAAAAAATTTAGACACAAAAATATCTAAGAAGTACTCAGAGATCTAATATTCACTTTAGATATTCTTTACTCTCATCCTTACAAAGAGAAAAACATCTTGATTAAAGCAGGGTCAAGCTTAGTGACCTTGTTAAGGATATAATTGGTTCACAAATGGGTGTAAAGAGGAACTGCTACTGCATACAAACTGTTTAGTATTAATCTTAAGAAACCCATCATTTCCAGATTATCAAAGCAAAAGCAAAGAGGTGATTTGACCATTGTGCGCTACAATTGCTTGTACAGAAAAGAGGTTTGTCAGTCAAGACATTCTAAATCTTGCTGAAAAGGTCATAAAAAATTAAAGGGCAAAAAATCAAGTTGGACAAACTTAATTTTTAAATACAAGGAAAATTCCTGACAGGTCTTTGAGGAGCAATTAGATGTGAGGAACAGTTTATAGAGAGAGATAATGAACTCATTGTAAGTTGAAGACTTTAAAACAGAGATGTCAAATGTCAGCTCTGAAAAATGTACTTAAATATAGCTTGTACTTCTTCTGCTTCTGGGAGATAGTATCTGTCTGTGTATCACTTGAATGGGAGCTAAGGGAAGAAAGTTGGTGGGGAAGAGCTAATTCGTGGTGGGTTTTTTTGGCCGCAAGGTCTGCAAGACACTGAATAGCCCTGCTGGCCTATTATACAGGTGGCCTGTCTGAACTTCGGGGAACAGAATTGTCTACATGGCCTTCAGTGTCCTCAGGGCACTTGAAGCAGGACATTAACACAACGTCTGTGATCCAGTCCAATCACCAACCCTATCCTCATTCTTAAGCCCATGCTCCTTTCTCATTGTCTCACTGTTCCCTTAAATTTTATTTTCTTTGCTGAAAACCAGCCTACCTTCAATAGAACGACTTGAGCCAATACCCACTGACAAAAACAGAGGGAGGAAAAAATGTTTTATTTCAGTTCCACTTAATTATGTCCGGTGAAACTGCTTATTTCTGAGGCCAAACTAATGCCATATAGTTCCAAATTCTGCAATGTACTGACTGGTCTGATTTAAAACACTTAATATTAAGTACCTCTGTATTTTAGCCAAGGTCAGTGAGATTACTGGTTATTATTGGTTGGTTATTGCAAGCAGTATGCAGCACAGCGAAAAAAGAAAATCTCTAAATGAAATTGAATTCTTACTGTGCTCTAGAGCTCCTTAACATACTTGTCAAATCTCTTTTCTTCAAAACCTTAAGTAATGCTCATGAAATAAATAATTGAGAATTCACAATAAATTAACATTTTACTCAGTAGAGGCTGAAAACAGCTTCTATAACAGAAAATATATTTTGTTAGGAAATTTACCTTGGTCAAACTTTCAAAAAAAACAAGGCCTTTGTATAAAGGGGAATATACAACATTACCAGGACCACTGGAGTTATGCAGACATTTACTTTCCAACTCAGTAATTCATTTTACCAGACTATTACTAGAACCAGTATGCCACACATTTCAACACTAGTTAATGTTTGTTTTTGTAGTTCTCTTAATTGAAATAAAGGCTTTCTTCAGTAATGTTTGTATTGGAATGAGGGTATATCTTGCCAACAGGAAGGTTTGAAAGCACAGTCTATTATATGCTGGTCAGGAAACTAAATATTAGTACTACTTGAATTTATTGTCACCTGACATAAACATATTTTTTTGCCTTGAATTGATCTCCCAGACTCACAATTTATTTTTTAGATAACATTATTTTGCTTACTTTGTTGCAAGACTAACAGCCAAGTTTATTTAATGCTGACTGATGGTGATACCACAATTTGCATACTAAATATATAAACATTCACCTTTTTCATTACTATAAAATGCATCTTTGGTTGGATCCAGTATAAATTTCCAAATGATGTAATATATTTCTTCTGAAAGCTCCAAAATACACCAGATACTATATCCCATACCTTACATTTCCTAACCATAACAAAAATGCTTGTATTTCCCAAACTGTGTTGTGAATTATGTTTCTCTTTTCTATTCCATATTTTTTTTGTGAAGGTGGATGTGTGAACTCTCACAACAGGGTTTATGAAAGTTGCAGTAAGCAATTTGGATTATATTTTTCAGTATTTTATGCCAAACCTTCTAACTATACATTATATCGAGGCTGGCTAGATCAAGGGGGACGTATGTAAAGACTGCTTCAGAATATATTTCCTATCATGAAATGCAAATCACTCTTGGTAGCTTCTCTGCTGAAAAAAACCCTGTAGTCCCAATAGAACCATGTTTGCTAGAAAAGAAAGGAAAAAAGATTTCTGAATCAGTCATTATCCTATTTCTACTGCTTTAACAGCAAATGTTACAATTTTGGCTCCAGCTCTTACTTGTTTTACAGTTCCAAGGGTTAGCATTCTCTTACTAACTGATATCTATATTTTAATGACTTAGTGAGGCAGCCTTTTGTTTATAAATTTAGGTCTGCATACTGCAATCCAGTGCTCTGTCTTGGAGGTGCTAAGTCGTGCATTTTCATAGTGAAACCAATCAGTCACTATTTTCAGAGTGAACTGGTTCATAGAAAAACAGGCAACAAAATTAAGCCTCTTCTTTATCTTTGTACTTAGGACCAGTTTCTTAGATGGCACTTGCCATTTCAGCAGCTGATGCTCCTTTGTTAAGACACCCATGCCTTCCTTTCCATCTCACACCATCCCAGTGAGAAGAGGGGACAGCTGGTAATTATATCCAGTCCTGGGCACTGCCTCTTCTGCAGGTAAGCCCATGCTGTAAGATAGATCAGGTGAAGGACTGTAAACTGTTGTTCTAAAAGTTTTTCTTGTGAATGTTATCGAGATCCTCCTGGAGCAGGAGCCACAGGAGCAGTGATGCCAAATAGTATAAAGTAATGGCTCTTTTGACTTCATTTTTATACCCCCAATGCTGCTTTATCCTGCATGGCTGATCCAGCCTGCCAATGTATTTTTAAGAGCTCAGTGAGAAGTCACATTTTGCACATACAACTATTTTTTCAGCAGTTCGAACTTGTGTTCTGGAAATTTTACAGCTGCTTCCAGTAATTGCCTGTCAGATACCAGTTACTCCTAAGAGAACTCCTTTCTTCTTTCACAGGTTCAGTGCAAAAGGCAAGTACTACATATTTTCCAATTTTTCCATTGTGCTTCTATCCAGCCAGTGTCAACCTGAGCCACCGGCTCACAGAGGGAGGAAGAGGAAGGAAATATGTAACTGGAGTTTCTTGTACAAAGATATTTATTGCAAGAAACTGGAGGGCCTGGTGAATTAATATAAATCCCTGAAATAATCAAAAAATTATCATCTCATATTCTGGGAGTTCCTGGCAAAGCAACTCCAAAACTAGGCATGGCAAAAATTTCAAGTCTGGCTTATGTTTACCCCAGAGATATGTCCAAGAGAAGGGACAGAGACTGAAATAATCTCCTCCCATGCAATAGTGCCTAGCATGTGAATTTATTAAATTAGAATAAAGTGTTCTTTTTTCCTTAAATAAAAAAATCTGCGTTAGAAATATGTGTTTTATGTGTGTATCTCCTTGTGATACTACTGACACACCACAATAAGCCAAGAAAAATACAACACAGACGTCTCCACTATCCTGAAAAATATCTTGCCTTGTGGTTTCTCAACAGGTTTAAGGACTGAGGATAACTATTCTCAAAATTAATAGTTATTTGTAATATGACCTTCATGCCTCAATATTGCAATATATAATAGGGTAGTGATGATTCCAAGCACTCCAGTAAAACTGCATGTATGAACTGAAATAACAACTTGTGTGCTTACACTCAAGGTTGTTTTCTTCATTTGTGCTACTTTTGTTTGTTGTTATAAATATCCCTTAGTATAGTCCTGTCCCTTCCTGACCTTTTCTAAATGGCCTCTTGAGAAGGCACCTTTCTTACCAAAGCACTGGCTATTTGCAACACATCTGAAGGTCATGGGGTCCTGGACAATGAAGTAAATTAGCCCAAATGGTGTAATATCTCACATCCTAGGCAGAAATCTGCAGCCAGTACACCAGTCTATGGTGCTTTCCTCTATAGATTTATCTGAGCCTTAAAAACATTCAATAATGATTCAAATGAATATTTGTATCCTTATCATGGTGAAATAACTACCTTTTCCAGGCATCTGGCATGTCAACAAGAAAACCCAAGAAATGACATTTTTGAAGGTATCTGGAGATGCACAGCTTTGAAGAGATATTGGTGGAATCAGATAGAGGAGTCTCTATCCAGTTCTCTCTCTGTCTCCACCCTCTTGGGCTGTTTCCCAGGAGAGCTGCTCAGGAGAAAAGAGGAATGTCTATTTGGTAACAAGACAAAATTACCTTCACCACTGTTTACAGAAAACAGGCTGGCTACTATAAGCAGACTGAACAAGCACAGAATCTGCTCAAAACACTGGGTACAGCATGCAACTTGGTAATGATTCAGGCCTCCAGGGAAGACAGAGCAAGGAGCAAACAATAAAACATTAGCTAAAAAACATGTGTGTTAAGGTCATGGCTGGAAGAATATAACATTTTTTCATACATCTCAGGAAAGTATAGAATTACAATATGCTCTCTGTAAAACATTCACTTTTTATATTCAAATTAATCTGTTACCATGAATAATTATGAATTATATTTAGTTAATGCTGATTCTGTGCTCTCCAGAGGCTTTTTCTTTTCTTTCCATGCAGGGTTGCCCTAGAAATTGGACGAAAGAAAAGATGTAGGCAGGAACAAAAGACCTCAGCCAACTGCCAGATTCGTGCAGAACAGTACAATGAGTGTGGTCCTAGAAAGGAAGAAATTGCCACTGCTCAGTTGGAGTCAGTTCTTTCATTCGTTGTCAGAACAAGGCTTTCTAACAGAGCTTCTACATCCAGAGCAACTTAAAAAATACAAGAAAGTCTGTGTTCAACCACACCACAGTCCATCTAACTAAGTACTCTCTGTAGACAGTAAATCCTTTGGAAAGGCTATAGGAAAGAGACCAGAAGCCACTGATGCATCCCATCATTATTCTGTCAAATGCCAACCTTTTGCACTATTAGGAGAGCTACTTTGCTTTGGGCTGGTGAACAAGCTTAACTATGAGTGTTGTGTCCATATTGCTTAACTGCATGCATGCAAGCATGCCCTGAGGTATAGTTTTGGCTGAGGTTAACTCCATCTCTGTGACGCAAGAACTGTGCAAAGGAACAATATTGTGCCAAGGACTGTTCCTACCGGCAAAATTAAAAGACTTGCCATCAGGTCTGACTTCAGTATTCTGCAGCTTTCCTCTATGTTTAGTCCAGCAAACACAGCTGCCCTCTGTGGACTGCAGGGAATGCATTAAACCCCTTATTTTCATGAAGCAAAATCATCCCTAGAAGGACTGCAACTCTACTTGCATATTGTTTATTTACAGCAACTGTCCAATACTGAACTTATTAAAATGTTTTGAAATTACAGAAAATACTGAAGAAATCTGGGACCAAGTGCTGTGCTGCTTGGGTCAAGTTGTCTGCATCTGACTGACCTCAGTACACTGGCCCTGGTTTTTTTTTTTGGTTTTTTTTTTGGTTTTGTTTTTTGTTTTTTTTTTTTTTTTTTTAGCAGAATGGGAATATCTTTTCATTTAAAAGTCCTCGGTATTAAATGTTCAGTGATTTTGTCCACTCAGTTTTTGAATACATCTAAGTTTTCCCCACCTGTGACCCCTCTGGAGTAGGGACTTCAGAATTTCATCTGTGGAGAATCTCTTTGCCTTCCTTTGTTTAATACATGTACTTTTGGATTCTGTGTCTGCTCAGGTGCCTTTTGCAACCTCAGAAAGAAAAAGTTAAAAAAGAAATCCACATAAACAGGACACCTCCAGTGACTTCTTTACCAGGCAGAATGATAAGGAGGACAGGAGAACACAGAACATCCATCTGCAGAGCTTTCTGGTCTCTAATAGTCAACTGCCTCTTGAGCCCTTGTATGTTCATACTGCTGAGGATACCACAGATTACAATCCTGAGGGCAGTGTTCTAATGATTTTCCAGTTCTGTCATGGTGACATTTACAGACCATTGATAAAGGGTTTGTAAGTTTACTTCAGGGGTTTAAAGAGCTATTGAGTATTCAATATTCAGGGAATCATCTGGTTTTGTCTAAAAAGGCACTGTGTAAATAAGCCCTATCTTTGGAATTGTATGCTATTAAATATGCAAGTATTCTATTACCTATATATATATAGTGTGTGTGTGTGTGTGTGTATGTGTGTGTGTATACACACAAACTTTTGCTGATACATCTGAAGAATTATTCATCAGAAAATGGAGAAGCATTTTTTTGCTGTGAGGGTGAGAGAGCATGGAAACAGGTTGTCCAGAGATGTTGTGGAATCTCGATCCTTGGACGTATTCAAAAGCTGTTTGCTCATGGTACTGAGCAAAATGTTCTAGGCCATCCTGCTTGAGCAGGTGTGCTGGGCAAGATGGTCTCTAAAGGTCTGTCATTCTGTGATTCTGTTAAAATGCTAAAGAAACTTCCATTAAATTGGGGAAAAAAAAAAAGAGGAAAGGAATCACTGTAAACCCAAATGACCTACTGAATCCCTCAGATTTGGGAGAAAGCAAATACTCATTATAATGAATGAACACCTTTGTCCCTTAAAGTGCTCTAAATCCCCTAGTGAAGGGAAGCTGATTGAGTGGTGCAGAAGTGGTTTAGGCAGTGAAGTAATCTGCCAAATTCAAAGTGAAACTTCAGCCTAGCCCTATTGGTTGCAGTTGCAGGGAACACAGTGCAAACTAACAGCTGGTTCTGCTCCACCAGAGATTAGAAGGGCTTACTGGAGGGCTGTCATTGCCATGAAATGTTCTCATTCATACAAGAGCAAGGTTGACAAGAAAGATCATATGTGCCAAAAAAATACAAAACAAACAAACAAACAACTCCAATCACACTCAAAAACCCAAAAAAAAAAAAAAAAAAGAAAAAGCAATTTGATATTTCAGCCTACTTTCCCCTCCAAAACCAGATTACAATGTTTGTTTTCAGGGAAACGCATGCTCTCTAAATGCATTCATGTATGGCATGAATCTCTTCACATAACCAAGGACCTGATTTACAGTTTTGTTCATGACAACCACTATGCCTCCTAAGGTTTTATATTCTGAGATAAAGTTGTAACTGAACATAACCTTCAAGCTTTCCTGTACATGATAATCTATATATACACACACATTACTCCAGAATGCACATCCCACAGCCTGGGGTGTTACTCTCTATTAATGTCTGTGACACTCCAGTCAGAATCTTGTTCAGAGGTTTGGCTTCTCTGTCCTTACAAACTCTCAATTATCAGATATATAAAAACATTATAAGATTAATGAAATCAGAACTGTGATGCCCTGTGTATAATTTGTAATTAATTTTAATAGCGTAAATAAACTAATATAAATATGGTTGCTATAGCAAACTAAAGTCATATCAAACAGTTGGATGTGTTAATTGGCATGCAGTATGAGTAGAGGTTTATATTGCTATGGAAACATAACTGTCATTTTACACTGATGGTAAAGGGTTGAGTTATGGGTGGAATGGGGATTTTTTTTCCCTTCCTTTCAGCATTTAGTGTTCATTTAATTACATTTAATAAATGTATGAAAATCTCAATCTCAGGGAGTTGAAGAATTTATTACCACATTATATATTTATATTCCAGCAGTGTAGGATATTCCACACATTCTTTCCATGTTCTCTGTGCTTTGAAATTTGAACATATATTTGACCTCTATGTTAATGCACTGTGAAAGATGGACCCACAAAAATGCTCAATGAGGTATATTAGAAGAACAGTATGTGTTGCAGTTGTGTTTTCAGAACATTTGTCATGATAACAGTTTTCACATCCAGTCTGTCCCAGTCTCTCCTCCTCATCAGAGTGGAGTAAATCCATATGATTTGGCTTAAGCACTTTCAGTTTCATTTGGCTTGTCCACCTCCCCCGGAAATCATTCATGGCACTGTTTCACTAGATCACGTTTCACATGTGCTTCATATCCAGGACTTATCTCCTTCTTGGTGTTCTCTGTCTAGTTTCAGCCTCTTCCTAGCTTTTTTTTTCCTCTTTTACAGCTTCAAGACAACAGGCACTAGCCCCTCCCTGTTACAGTCTGCACTTCTCTCCCACACCTGCCTCTTGTATTTTCTTCCTATGAGTCTGGGGCTTTGCTTCTCCTTCTCATTGCCTGCACAAAACAGAGAGGTCAGAGAAAACTCTAGCAATACAATGTCCCTGTTTATGCTCTGGTTCCTGCATCAGTAGTGTCTACCACCCATGGTGTCATGCAGTTACAGTCTGCGGAATTGTCTCAGATATTTCTGAATGAGCTATATGCAGGTATAGTCTCTAGTATACTTTTACCACAACACAAGGCACATTCTTAGTATAAATGCAACAGATTGCCAAATTTTAAATAGAAATCATGAGATGTTTCCAAAATTTTCAGTATTTTCTGGCATGGGGAAGACTATCTTTTCTCTGTATTTTTTCTCAGAGACTGAACATTTTTGGGTGTGTTTCTCATGCTTTGGACTGATTCAGATCTTTAACATTGAAAGTTTCAGATCAGATGAACTAAATTTAATAAAGCTACAGCTTTTAAAGTAAAACATTCTGTTTAGGTAATTCTAAACACTACTGAAACACCAGCTACGCATCAAACTTATAGAAATGGAAAGGTCTTGTTTGGAAGAAGTTAGTTGTTTAAGCTTTGTGCAGCCCTAATATCTGTCATTAAGGTTTAGTCTCTGATATTGGTTATGTGGGGATAAGATGTAGCAATGTGAGTCACATTCCAGTGCTGCTCCTACATCTTTTATACGGACTAGGATTACAAAAGACCAGTACAGTAAGAACCCACTTCTGCTTGCAACTTCTTGGACAGAGCTGTCAGCAGGCTGACCACAGTGTATTTCCATTAGTGACTGCCTGCTTGCCCGAATTCTCATTTAATCACACTGTGTTAATAATAGTGGCTTCAATGTCTTGTAATATTTTATTTAATATAAAATATATATATTTTCAAAGGCAAAAAGCGAGAATTTTCCTGTCAGTTGAATCATCCCACAGCATAATTTATATCACTGGTGAGTTTCTTTGTTGTTTTGATTTGGTTTTTTTCTTCCTATTTCAAAGCATTTTGGTATGTGAACTCTTAGTAAAGAAAGAGCTGTTAGATGAGGGGAGGATGAGAAAGCCGAAGAAGACAAATTCCATCCTAGGTTTTCAAAACAGAAATAATTTGTGTAAATCCAGTTTACATTTTGGTGCGTTTCAAAAATAAATAGAGTTCCTTCTAGAATCTAAATTTTATTCTGAGAATTTTAAATAATGAAGAAACATATGATTCTGATTGCTTGCGTTTTGCTGTGGTAATATCAAATATTAATGAGAAAAAACTATCTTCTTTGGATCGTTTGCAACAGTGGTACCATATAGTTCATCTTTGTCTTTGTATTATTAATTGAATATTGCAAAGAGATCTTCAGTAGCTCAGTTAATATCATCATAGATTAGTATTACAGCCATAAAGATTTCTAAACCCATTTCTGTTTGGAGAATGCAAAAAATACAATTCTATTCACAACAGATGTGTGAAAAACAGTAGAAGGGCTAAACTAGTTAAAGGAATGACGCACAAACCTAAATTAAATCGTTCATTTAATAAACTTTTCCCCATTTTTTTCAATGAAATCAAGACACAGCCATGAATTTATAAAAAGAAATGTCTTCTAATTTAAGGAGTGGTGTTAGTCATAGATTTTTTAAAGTATTTTAACATCTTCCAGTATAAATTCGACATGTATATAATCCTCCCTCTTCTATTAAGTCCGCTTGCAAATTATCTTACCCCATTACTTACTTATATTTCCCTATAAGCATTGAAAAAAACACTAAAGGCAGTATTTCGAATGCAGTACAATTCTACCGTTTCTCCAAGCAAATAATTCACTTTAAAGCTATATGAAAACTGACACGCTTCCAATGAGAAGAATGTATTTTCTGTATTTTGCATTGAGGCATTATTCACAAGCAGATTCAGTGACTGCTTTAATCACTTTATTCTTCAAACTCTTCCATTTGAACAATGCCCACATCAGAGAGATCACTCCACAGACATTTTCTCCAGAAATCCTGCTTGGTTAAGCCTTTCTCATTACCTTTTTTCCCAAATTATTTGTTTCCACTATCAGGATGCTATTGACTCCATTAGTCAGAATGACAAGTGTAATCATGGAACCCTTTCAATCTATGAAATTATTATTTTCAAAAAATTAAATTCAAAAGAAAAATGTGGCTTGGATGGCTTAATTTAATCCATATTCTTTCACAGAGTGAGTTAATGTGGATGAATGTGAGGATGAATGTGAAAGTGGAGGAAGAGAAACATCATAAAATAGTTCTGCCAAAGGAGAAACTGTAAGGTTGAATCACAGCCACAGTGAGACTCTGCCAGTCCCCAGGGGATGCTCCTCTTTTGTGTCAACCCTGTACAGTGAAGTGATGGGTAGATATGTCCAAGGCAGCGGCACCAAAAATTCTCAGCAGGATATCTTTTTTTGCTACTATTTCAGGTAGGCTGCTATGACCTTTCCACCTAGTTCAGCTGGAACCTTCGGAGGTAACTGTCTTCTGTGCACTGGAGCACTATGTGGCAATCAATAGTCCAGCTAAAGTGTAATCATGCCATTTAAGATACTACCCTCATGATTATGTCATTGTAAGTAATGCTTGAAGTTAATCTGGGTTGCAAAAAATTCTCAGAGTGAAATTCTAAGTGATGTCACCATCAAAGTTTTATTTATCATCTGAGTGGCAATAGTTTTATCCTTTGCATCTACTTATTGTGTGTTCTGTTACTATTATTTGATTTATATAATTTTAATGTATTAAGTTTCCAAGGAAAATGACCTATCAGTCCTGTACAAAGAGATACAATACAAACATTTTCAATTACAATTCAAACATTTTCAGTGTACACTTTCAGTGTACATCCTCACAAACAATATTTACTTGAGTAGTTCTTTTAAAAGCAGCATTACTCATTCTAAGGATGCTTCACCTCTTTTTCTTGGTGTCAAATTCAAAGCTGAAAAGCATTGCATCAGAGAAAGGGACTACTGTTTTCATTCAGCTGATAATAAATATTGCTGAAACATGCATTTGGGTCACTCAGAACTTCAATCCTTCAAAGACTATTTTATCACTATATATTCATATCTGATCCAGCAGGAAAAAAGTGCCTAATGACCATTTAAAAACCTTCAGAGTAGATTCATTCAAAACACTCAATTTGGAATGCTCCAGTGAGACAAAAGTAGGTGAAACGAAAAGGATAGTAAATCCGTTGTAAGTTTAAAAACGGATTTTAGAGCAGTTCAGGATGCTGAGTTAGAAAAAAGGATTTTATTACAGAATGATACTTAAATGATGCTGTAGATTAGAGTTCCAACATCAGAGACTTATCTGATATTGAGAGGCTTGACAGGTGGTTTTGGTGATATCCACTGGCTGGCTGATTCTCTGTACAAGAAGAAGAGAAGCTGAGGTGCATTTACAGCTTTATTATAAATGGAGACTGGAACAATTTGAGCAAGATGGAAGTTTCCTGATCATTTAATGAGACCTGGTCTGCATCCTACACAGCTGCTTTCACCTAAGGTCAAAACCTTCATGCATGAAATGCACGTCAAATATCTAATTCTATGCCACTGATGTGACACTGAGAAATATTCCTCAAAAATAATATATCAATACAGTTGTACCTAAGGTGTTCACTGCAAGCAATTAGGTGGCAGAGGACAAATGAAAATCTAAAGCACTCTTTCATTGCCAGGAGTTACTGAGTAGTACAATACTCTATTCAAATACTTTTAAAAACATGTTCTAAAAATTCAGGTACTTAATTAGTCATTTGACTAAACATTTTCCTGAACAGGTTATGAAATTGGCTTTTTAGGTCAACTTCAGAATTATTTAGCCAATGTTCATTACATAACCTTGAAAAATATAATGTTTCCCAGGTGAGCACTACAAGTAAAAATATAGCAACAAACTTGCCTGACTTATATTGCCAGACTGTCAGGTAGAAATATCACAGTTAGATAGGAGAAATCTCAGAGCCAGATTCACTAGGTTACTGCAAACTACTACATCAGAAAATTTAGCCCAGCCAACAAACTGCAAAGAAATATATTCTATGTAGAATAACCCGATGCTGGGCTTGCATCCAAAATGGATGAGCAAAATGCAAGTTTAGAGTAAGAGAGTTTATGCATTAAGCCATCATTCTGTTAGCGTTCAGGGACACACATAATCACGGGATATGATTTATTAAGAGCTCTGGGAGTCGGGTTACAAACCCAAATCTGACTCTGACATGGCTTTCGAGGTGAATGTATTTTATATTCTATCGTTATATAACTTACATATTAATTATTAAACTTATATTGTTCTATTGTATACATTGACATGAGTTTCTCGTGATCTTTCTTAGGTCCCTGACCACAGTTTCTCATGATTATTCTTATGATTAAACAGTAATTATATTTAATTATTAAACAATCATCACATCTAACAATTATATCATTTATCATGTACTAGCTACACAGTGCAGTTCTAGCAAGTACTAGTTCTTCATGTGCTTAAGGTATTTATTTTTCCAGGGCCTACTAAGCTTATTTTCCTGTTAACCCTAAATCCCCATGATTTTAAAACCCTTTTACTATCAATTCTAGTATAATTGTGCGAAGAATACAGACATGACTGCTGTGACTCTAAATAGGTGCTGTTAATTACTTTATTCACTTACTTATATTTTAATGGTTAAAGTATACTCTTCAAACTCAAGAAGGCAACTGTAGTGGTTTGTCATCTCTGCTGTAATTTGTCTATGGTTTTCCTCAGGCTGTAAGTTTTGCAGGCCAAGAACTTTTTTTCTGTTAGTGAAAATAGAATGATAGCTACCAAAAATCAAGGCATGAAAAATTACAATGTTCAGCTCTTCAGGAAAGGTTATTTTCATACTGTTTTCTATGGAGTATGGCTTCTGTTACACATAGCTGGATAATAACTGCTGGTTGTAGAGAAAAATAGACACTATTCTCAAACATTTTGTGTCACAAAAAGTTCCTTTTCCACTGTGCACAAAAATGGATCTAAGTTGTTATAGGAAAATGTGTCATACTATTTTCACCTATTCATAAATGAAAAGGCATTCCAAAGTTTGAAAGTTTCGTGCTCCTTCAGAAATAAATGTTCAGTCTTTTCAGGCTGTGCCTACCAGTTGTTTTTTTGAACTTCTGTACGATTCTACAAAAGTAATTTTCGATGGCAGCTTTACTTGCTGTAGCCATCACTGTGTGGTCAGATGCCTTTCAGTTTCAGAGATATGTTGGGTCCACTAAAACAATTACTCACTCTGGTGATTGTTACTTGGGGTAGTACTGAAGCAATAGAAAAGTACTGAGATCACAGCAATAGTAACACAAAGAGTGCCTCATGTTAAAAATAAATACCATGCTCCCCTTGCACAGCAGGAAGCAGAATCACACGCTTCATTTGGCAAATGGTGCTTTAAAAAAATCAGAATCACAGTGTTGCTTGGAGGGGACATCTGGGTGGCACTTAGTGAAGCCCACTGATCAGAGAAAGGTTAATTGCAAAGTCGAACTTGGGTTGTCCCGAGCCTTATCCTGTAAATTTGTAAGGATGCAGATCCACAGACTCTCTGAACATATAGTTCCATTCTCATTGTGAAAAATTAATTTTGTTTTATTTTGCTTTATAGCAGCTTGAAGAAAAGTGGGAAATTCCTCTGTTGAGTGAGAGCAGTCATATATCGTGCAAATGAATTGGCAGCAGCCGAATCAAACACATCTTAAGGCATTTCAAGGGACACCAGTAGTGCCAGAGAAAGACCTCTTCTCTTTCATTCTGCATTTGCAGGGAATGGGAAAAAGAGGCAGTAGAGGGGTGAAGCCATCCATGAGGCTTTTGTGTTGAGCTAATACACAGTGTTGTGTAGTAGATTTCTAAGACAGGAAAATTAAGCCAAAAGTCATCCTTAAGACATTCATAAAAAACATTTACCCATATTCCCTTCTGTACTGTGTCCAGAGCGAAGGCCCTAAAAATATGTGTTTACTCCATCAGCTGAAGTTTTTATGACTGAGACCAAGCAATGACTACATACACACAGAATGTTTTAATGTACTGGCAAATATTTAGGCCTCTGGTCACCTGATAAACTGAGGTGAGACTTTTGGCAGACAAAGAATAGACTGTATTACCAAAGGAACACAAGCTACACTTTCCTTTTATTTCAATGCAGTTCTTCATTGGGAGTGTGACAGTGAGTAATGGCTTTTGCGACTCATCTTTGATGTTGGATCAAACTGCAATACATAAACCATTCTAGTGAAGCACAGAAGTCAAGGCGATGGCATTACTCAATTTTCTTTCAGTTATAAGATTCCCCTAAGGGAATCTTAAATTAAGGGAATCTTAAAACAGGAAATGAAGGGAGCCTTTCATCCCTATGATTGTATATCATCCCAAAAGCCTGTGCTCAGTGCTGCCCAGAAGCTATATGAAAAGTCAACTGAATCAAATATGCTGTACACACAAAATCATGCATCTTTTTGAAGGTTTGTTTCTGAAGTGCAATCAAGTTTCTACACATGAGGTAAAAACGGTTTACAGGATTAAGACTCCACAAAATCTCACTGCCCGAAAGCCTTCAAAATTGATGACATGCATGAAGTTACAGGCTCGGTGTTTACAGAGTTAGGGAAGGTCCCTCCAGCACCCTTGCTATGATATATTTCCAAATATTCAGCTTAATCCAGACAATTCCAAAGTCTCAAACTCCTATTGCTGATATACCCTGCATTTTCTAATCATTATGTTGTGCTTGCACATGATAATGTGATAGGATCACTGCTGAGGTTGAACTTTTTTCGGAGAAAACTGAAGTTTCTCAGCAATTCCAATGCTCAGCAATGCTCAGAGTCACTTTTCAGCTTGGTAGACAGTTTCATTTGTAAGAGAAAAGCTGTTATTCTTCCAAAAATAAGTAGCTTTGGTGCTCCTGTATGTCTCAATTTACCACATCCTGGGTGGAGCAGCTTAAAAGTAATATAAGAAATATTTGTGGGTTTAATTTTTGGAGACAAAGTAGCAGAAGAATGAATTAATGTACCAAGCACACCTCTATAGGGCTAAAAGCAACAGGAAAATTGCAGTGGGATATTAGCAGTAAAGGGAATGGCCTAAATAGTTCAAGAATTTTACCCACTGATAATTAATAGTATTCTTCTTGCTGGAATATCCATATACATCTGTTCTCATTTCCAATGTTATCAGAGAGCTGCTACTTTTCTTTGTTTTACACTTTCTGTCAAATATATATTTAGGGCTTGGGGTTTAAACAAAACATAATTCAGAGACTCAGTTTGTATGACTCTTCTATTTTGAAAACAGGTAAAAGACTTTTATGCAAGTTTTCATTTATTTGATGTAATGCCAAAGTTATTCTGTAATTTACCAAACTTTCTGAGTTCCTTATAGGCATGTCTACAGTGAAAGAGCAGATACCTTTCCTTACAATCTCTTCCTCTTCCACAATTTTATATGTGAGGAAAACTCCCAATTTTATTCAGATTCATCTATTTTTCTTTACTTTATGCTCAGGAAAAAAAACAAAAAACAAAAAAAAATTAAAAAAAAAAAAAAAAAAAACAAAACTCTTAAACTAGAGGATTAAGGTCTTTTTCTTTTTTTTGCATTGGTTTGAGTTTTTTTTTTTTTTTGTCTTGTTTTAAACAAAAATTATATTGAAAAACTTTTTCAGGTGCTCAGTGCATATCTCTGTGTTTTTCAGAAAGCTGTGGTTTTGTTTTGGTATATAAAAGAAATCAATGTGAGACATGATGATGTACTTTGAAATTCCAGTGTTATTGTGTGTATATATTCATTTTCTTTAGTCTATTGTGCTATAGAAGGGTTAGGTCATATGAAATGGCTTCCTTTTTGACATTTGATGCTTCTGTAGGGTTTGATATCACTATGCAGGGCTAAATGGTCATCGTAACTTTTATTTAAACTCTCCTTTTTCAAATAAGTTTTCTGTGATTCTCATCTGTGTTGTAATAAGCTTAGTTTTGTTTTTTTACTCAGGAAGATATTCTTGCTAAAATATTTAAGTGTTCATTTTATTATAGCTTTCCTTCCACTTTTTAAAGTGTTGGTTATTTTTGATTGGTAGGTACTGTTTGGTTTGTTTGGTTAGGTTTTTCTCCTTATTTTTAAAATATTGAGTTTCATTTATTAATTATATATATTTTATGCACAGGTAGCAACTGGCTGAAATTTCCCTCTCTAAGTGAAAAAGTTAAATAATCTTTTTTATGCTAATGACAGGTATTTAACTATGTTTTGTCATTTTATTTTCTAGGCTGTTTTCTTTCTTTCTCTATTAACAAAGTCCTAAGAGTGATGAACTTTGCAATGAGTAAGTTGTCTGTTCCTTCTGTCTGATAGGAAGAAACAATCTAAATTCACGTATTTCCTAATTACAATCTTCATAGTGTTTTACTATATCACTATGGTTTTGTAATGGCTCTTTTATGAGAAAATTATTAGAGACAAGAAGTGACATGGTTGTGAGAGGTAAGGATTTTAGGGAGCAACAAGGTAGCAGCCTTAGTGTGAAATGTTGGACTGGAATTCAGGTGAAGCAAGATCTAAAAGGATATTATTGTTCAGCCATTTGATTTTGAGCCTTTAATTCAGAGATGTAGCTGGAGTAGGAGAAGGTCTGATGCTGCAGAATCAGTAAGGTGTCTGCACAAGCAGAACTCCCTTCAACGAGATGTGCGTCATGCACCTGAAGGTCAAATCAGTGGTTGCTTGCTATGAAGACATTGGGGAGTTGTCCCATGCCTAAGTGTGCTATGCACATGCCCATGCCTATGCATCCTCTGTAGATACCTGTGCCTGAGAAGAAAAAATAATAAGCCACTGTAACCATATTATTCACATTTTGTTTGTATGTTTCTTCCAGTAAAATCCTTTGTGATGCCAGATTCCCTATTACATGTGCTAAAAAAATGTGGCAGGTATATGACAGTGAGAGTTATTAGCTTTTTAAGTGTTTGTAAAATGGAAGGTCTTGACAAAATCTAGATGTGACCTAGGCCTTTCAGTGTCTATCTTTTCTTTGTTCCATTTTTTTCCCTGTATTTTATAGAACATTGTCAGAACTACTGCCATTTGTGACTACACAAAAGAGTACACCCATGTCCAAGTCCTATTATTTATTCTTCACTATCTGCTTAATGTTAATGTGGATAGTACTAATGACTCTTATGAAATTGTCTTAAATGGGAGAGTTGTGCACATGCAAAAGTGATGGCAGAATTCAAGTCTAAGATTATAAATAATCTGTTAATATAATAAGCTTAACTCTTATTACAGTTAGACCTTGACTGCTGACTAAAGCTTCTAAGCATGATCACAATGAAAAAGAGAGTATTAGACCTCTTTTCATACCCTCCAATTTCTCTCACTCACCTAAGTGGTAGCTATTCTTGTACCCCATGCTAAGAAGAATCACCTTCTTCATTTCTGCTGAATTGGTGGTAGAAAAAATAGATTGTGTCCTGTCAGACCTAAATGCTGTGAACAAAAGTACTTCTTTTGGTGCTATTTATTGCTATTTGGTTTAAAAACAAACAAACAAACAAACAAAACAACCTCAAAACACATAAACCAAAAAAGAAACAAAAAACCCTAAATAAATCCCCAAACTCTCTCAAACAAACAATAAAAAAGGCCAAGCCCAACAACAAACCAAGACCTAGCCAGAAAAACAAGCAAAAAATTCCCAGAGTGGAGAAGCTGCCATTTCACTAGCAGATTTATGCTAATGCATTAATTAATCTCTATCAGATTAATGCTAATGCTGAGACTTTGTGACATTTCACAGCACCTTCATAGCAGCATGATTTAGCAGACTGTGTTATCTGCTGTTTTGGCTTAGGGAGGACATCTGTATATCTGGTATTCTTGAGGGATGCCCTTGTTTCTCCATCCATGTCCCTCTTGTTCCAGTGGCTTTCCCTCCTCTAGCAGCTAGGCTTACAAACTCTGAATAGGTATGTTGTATGTAAATGCTCATGATATAATCTTCATCTGGCCACAGACATTTCTCTTCAGTCAAGCAATTTCATCTTCATGGGACATACAGAAAGAATCTCTATATGACAGTGCTTGTTAGATCCCTTTGTTTTTGGACTTCATTAATTCGTAGAAATATTTCAATTTCACATAGTACATTTTAATATTATTGCAAAATAGCTTGTAGAAAATGTCAACTCCCTTTATAGTTCCACTCTGGTATTTATTTTATTAACCATGTTAACCTATATTTCTGTTATCCTTTCCACTCATGAAAGAATAGTTCTCAAATATGATTTCTTCTTATCATCATGAAAGGTTATAAGATTCTTTCATATTATATGACATTTTAAGGAAGGCCACCTGACCAAAAATTTATTTGCTTATACATAATGAACTCTTAAGCTAAGAAGAGCAATTCATCTTAACTGTATTAGTCTGATCACCTACATTACGAGACTGGTTTTGCCAACCTTTTTAAGAAGCATCAAGTTTTGGCCATAAATCAGGTCTCAGAGATGCATAGGTTTAGTCCACAATTTGGGAAGATGACAATATCAACCTCCTACAGTCATTAAAAAAAAAAAAAAAGTAGAAAATAGTAGCCTTTACAAATTAAATAGCTTGTGAATTTTATTGTGTTATGAGTCTTCACCTTTAATTAAAGTAGTACTTAGTGAACAATACTGGAGGTGAAAAGGTAAGCAGCAGTGCACTCAGAATCCAACTTCCAAATGGCATTCAGCAATGATCATCAAGTTAAAATGCGGCTTTGTCCCTGTTTTGAAGGATTTTTGTGTCAAATATTGAAATTCAAACACAGTATCTGCATGTTAACGTGTCTACTGTTTGGCAAACATAGACACCTCATTCTTCTACCTTGTCTTTCCTTGAGATCACTGTCAGGGTTGTGGGAGACTGTATGGCTGAGTGAGGAGGGAAATCAGGACAATAAGGCAGACTACAAGGCTGTTGTTCAGCCCTCCTGCTCTCTGCCTACCCTGCATCTTTCTGCCATGCAGTCTGTTATTACAGCCATGGAAGGTTTGGCCTTGGCTGATAAATAATCCAACCAGAAATAGATATCAGCAGAAAAGGCTGGTAAAACTCAATTCTCTTTCAGTATTCTTTTATGGAATAAAAATAATGAAATCCTTTAAATACATATTTACTAAGATAATTACTTGAAAATACTTGTCCCTAGCTAGCACATGTAAATTTTTGAATCTGTTTCTCCTTCCCTTCTTGTTGAAGATACCTAGGGGAGCCATGACCTCTTAAAGCTTCGTGTGAAAATATTTGTAACTCCAAATATGCCTCTCCAAAATAAATTTCATTCTAGTGAAGCTCTTTGCTTATATGTTTAGTAGAAAATGTTCTGACTGCTAGCTCCAGTTGTTAGTTCTCTGCAACAGAACACTAATGCTTTTTCTACACTAGAAGAGTGATAAAATCTTTGGCTTTTGAGAACTGCCTTTGTTCTGAAAACTGATGTTTATATGAGGTAATCACAACAGGTATCTTTAAAATTAATCTGTATTCCAGACCTTGGCAATGTAGCTTTACTTGCAATGAAGAACTGGGTAAATAACCTTTTCCCAGCTCTACCTGATCTCACCATCTCTTGTAATTTTTCTAGATTTTTTTCCCAGAAATTTTCTGTTGAAACCTGCCACACAGAGCTAAGATGAATAAGCAGACAATGGCAAACCTTTTTAAGTAGTGCTTGAATCCCTCAGCTAGAAGAATTTTTACAGCCACTGATCTTTTTATAGTTATGTAAGATCAGTAATATTATGTAATTAAGTTATGTAAGCCTATAATTTCCTTTATTCTCTTAGGTGCTTCAGAGGCTTTTTTTGCCATTTTCTTTATGTCCTCAGAATTGTATCCATAATTTAAAAAGATTAGTAAACAGTCTAATTTATTTGAAGAAGTTTAGTAAACAGGAGTTTCTATATTTATCAGAGAATGTTTCAAATAACCTAGTAAAAATCATGTATGAATAATTCAAATAAACAAGTAATAATGATGGCCATAAACAGAAAAATAAGTCCTCACAAAAATAATTATAAAGAAAGAAATGTACTGGAAAGGCTACTGATGGCACTGGAAAAGATTAAATAAAAAGGAGAATATAAATTTTTTTCTCTTAAGGGAATCTTCAATTAATTTTTGCAGCTTTTACCATATTGATACTGAGTGCACCACTGCACTCTCTTTTACCATATTGATACTGATTGCTTGCATGGACAGTGCAAGCAATGGTCCTGGATCAGTTGAATGCATCAAGTTTTGTCTTATCCTTGTAATCAGAACTCACTTGGAGCTATGTATTTAATTAAATGTGTGAATGGCATGATGATATGTAGTGGGAAGGGAGCCATGACAACAGTAAAAGCAGGACTTACTGCCAGGTTGTAATCAATACAGATATTTTACCAGGGCTGGGTGGTGAGCAGGTCTTCAAAACTGCAGTTAAATTACAGAGGCGGGCACTTCTATTGTTAGGAGTTTGGCAAACCTATTTTGCACATATCTTTATTTTCAGGGTTACTGTCTTGGATCAGAATTTTCTGTTGCCTCCAGGGAATGTTCGGAACACTTTAAGGACTGATGGACTGATAGCAGGCTAGTAGTTCCATCTGTCTCACTTACTTTACTCAGCCAGGTTTCCCATTCATTTCAGTTTCAAATCTACATTTTTTAAGGGGCTACTCTGTGTAACATTATTATCACTATTATTGTTATTATTATTATTGTTATTATTAATTAGCATCGGCTAATACTGACATTTTGCAAGAACATATGCTGTTTCATGTTTTATATATTTTCTTTCCAGTTCCATCCTACAACTCCTTGGTTTTGTCACCTTGAGTAAGCACTATATCCTAGTGCATGACAGTCTTCATAAGACTAACAGCACAAGACAAAGCCTTCAGAGCAGTGTTCCTGTGCTTAGAAGGTGCTCCGAAACTTTAAAAAAGGCACCTATTCAGAGGTGATACATCCCCCAAATCTTTTATGTGTCCTATTTTGTAGCATCTGAATTTCTTCTGCCTGAGTCTATAACATGAAAATTCCTGTCTGGAGTCAGCTTGTAAACAGCATAAAGACAGGCAGTAGAGTTGCTATATATTGATGATTTTTTTTTTTTTTTTTTTTTTTTTTTTTGTGTGTGTGTGTGTGTGTGTTTTGCTGAAATTTCTGGCATTTGTGAGAGGATAGCAAATACTATGAATGGTATTGTGTTTATGGTAGGAAGTATCTATCAAGTAGGAAGACTTTATATCATTTCCTAGCTATGGTCAGAATTTCATTCCAATCTCTTCAGAATTGTTTTCCTCACACTCGGATCCCCTCAAAACAAACCCTGAAGGCACTGGTCTCCACAGATCAGAGACATTTTCCAGGCATTCACAGTTCTGTTTTGTTTCAAATTCTAAACAACTCTAATCTTACCAGTGTATCTATTTTCAGTGCATAAAAAAGGTATAATTGAGGGGAGTTCTTCTTGTAGTCAATGGAGAGAAATTGGTGCCAGGGAAGGTCAGTTTAAAATGCCTAAATCCAAAGGCTAAAACTAGACTGTAGAAATAATCTCAGTAAGTATTCTTTGCCTAATTTTTGACTAATCTGGATGATAGAGGTGTTTGGAGGATGTTGCACATTAAAAGCAGCATTTTTCCAGTAAAATAACATTTTCACTGTTTTTAATTATCAAGGTATAGCCTACATTTCTTACAGAAGTCCAGTAATTATTGTGGAAACTTATCTGACAAGTGGGAGATTTGGTGTAAATTATGGTTGTCAAATCTATTTTTTTAATGCAAAAAACAAAGGCGCGGTTGACTGTGTGTGAGTAAAAGCATCAGGGACATATAACCCTCTGCCCATGCTGAGCCCTGATGAGGTCAGAAGCTGCTAAAGAGCCTCTCAGCCCCAAACTGCAAAGGCAAGTCCAGATTGCAGGCAATTTTGGTGATTTGAAGAGAACACCAACAATTTTTAAATTCTCTCTGGAAAACTTTCTGGATGTACTTAACATCATGGGAGAGGTGGAGGAAGTTTCTTGTTGATGTAGCCCAGTGTCTGGGGTCAGAGCTAGAGGCATGCAGAACGTCTTGCTCTCTTTGGTAATCAGTGTGATTCTGGAGACCAGAAAATACATTTTCCTGGAAATCTGGCCAGTAAGCAAGGAAAAGTACGGTGTAAATTGCTTTAAGATTAAAGAATTAGGCTTTTGAAAAAAAAATCACTTAGTAAAAAAAAGAAGCTTTTCTTTTTTTCTTCCTAAACAGAACTCTGAGCCTCTCAACAGATTCACAGCAATGTAGCTGTATCTTGTGTGACTATGGTAGACTATAAAAGACAAAAATAAAATGAAATAAACAGGGAAAAAAAAAAAGAAAACAACTGTGCAGGAAAGGAGGAAATTGAAGCCTAGCTCATATTTTTGAGGCATCCCTAATGGCGAAGATAATTATTTGAATCCTTTCACTGTTTGGTCAACCAAAACTGGCTCAGAAAATAGCATGGGAGGATTTTTTCCTAGATGCATTCCTATTTCAAGGTAAATAGATTAAACATTGCTGATAAAATCTTTCCAATAAACTAACAGTAAAGAAACCACTACAAAAGGAATCAAAAGCCATGGACTATGTTGAGGAAGCAACACAGACTTTATGTACTCTTCCAGAAGAGTCTGCTTGCTTAGACACAAATCCTCACAGTTTGCATTCATGACATACCTCATGGACAATGGGGAGATAACAAAACCTGTTTTAGATAGCAGAAGTTAATACAAAAGCACTACATCATCGTTAAATTTGCAGTTCCACATATTTAAGTCATGAATTCCATATAGCTTAAGTCATAAATTAGTCCACATAGCACTTAGATCGCATTATACATGTAAGGAAAATAAGAAAAACTATGCAAAAACTTCCAATGCAGATTGAATTACATTGGCTGGGCTTTGTAAAAGTCAGTTTCTAATGCCAAACCTCTTTTTACTGGGGTAGTTACCATTAAAAAAAACATAGCTTTCTCCCATTCCTCCCCTAAAGCCAGCCCAAAGTGGTTTTGCATCACTCATATGTATGTGGCATTTTTCGTAAAAAGAATATAAAAACAATTAGTATGATTGATAAGGATAGACATTATTAGAATCCTCTATGTCTCATTAACTTACTGTACTTCATGGCACAGCAGTTATGTTTTCTATGAACTTTTACTTTAATTTAAACCTGCTGGGGTTTTTCTTAAGTTTGTGTCTTAAAATTCTTTGAAGCCGTTCTCAAGTTTCTTCAGAGACTAATTCTTACTTTGTAAATCACATATGACTCTGATCCTATCTTGCACTTAAACAACCTTCATTTTTCTGAGTTCAGGAATGGATGGGTAGTCAAGAAAACACAAATAGCTATCTGTGACAACATTTCTCAAAGAAGTGAGAGCAATAGCTGTACTTTTGAACTTTTGACAAAAAATTTCAAAGGACTAATTCCAAAATATTCTGCCCATCTGTATTATTCACAAAGATCATCATATAAGTGTGCATCCATCAGTATTCTGTAAGCACTTAGGGTTTAAAAATTTTCTTGTTAATCAATGACACATGAACATGGTAATTTGAACCTTTTGATCATGTTTTCACTAAACACATGGAAATCTTAGGGTGTTCATAGATATGGCAGAGAATCACATTGTTCCTTTTAAAGATAATGGGAGTTGAAAGTATTTAGCTTCTCAGATGCCATATCCAAAGGCATCCCACACCAAATCAGAACCTCATGCACTTTGAAAAAGTTGTTAAATAAGCATTAGGAACCTGACATAAAGATTCATCTTTATTTCAGAGCTCCAATGGTGAATTTTTAAAATGCCCTGAAAGGTCATTTTTGATCTGTACTTCTCTAAAATTATACCTTGCTTTGTCTAGCAGCCTTTAGCAGAATACATTAGACTGATAGCCACCCTTGACACAAAAATGGACCTAGAGATGACACTATAATGTAATTTTTCAATTTTCCTCCTATTTTCTCCTTTGATTTCTTTGTGCTAACACTACAGAAATTAGACTATCTTGCTACATTCGATCATCTCATCTTCTAGTTCTGGCATGAAAAAGCAGAGTTTAGAAAAATGGGAGTGAATAATCCCATAAAAACGCACTGCACTGTTTCAGAACCTCTACAAGGTACTATTTTGTTTAACCATGGACTATGGTTTTATATTGATTTTTTTCCCCCATCATTAGAGAAGTCTCTAAGACCTCTCTAAATGTTTATTCATCTACTACTGGGTTGCAGTGAATACAGACAAGCAATGGAAGCAGAAAAGGTATAGCTTGATATATACTTTTTATGTATTCCTTTAAATTTATGTTGCCCCCAAAGGAGAATCATTATGATAATCTTAGAGACAGCTGGATACTCCACTCAGATTCAGATCTTGCTATGAGTAATCTTCACTTAAATGAGTGCATTTATAGGTACATTACAGACAATTTATCATCTCAGAAATCAATGAAGGAAACTACAAAAGAAGCTAAAGCAATTTATTCCTGCCCATTCTCATAATATATTTTTACTAAAATAAATCAAATAAAAATTGTCAGTTATGGTCAGCAGGAACTTGTTAAAGGCTTAAGCATTTTTGAAACTGAATTTGCCTTCATTCAATGAAACTGAATGTAAGAGGTCAGTAAATGGCTTATATTCAGATTTAGGAAAAAAAAAAAAGTGTTGTTTTCAAAATTATTAAAGGCTTTGCGCTTTCCTAGAACTCTTTCTGGAACAACAAGAGGTCACTTAAGGTGATTGTTCATTTTATTCTCATCTCTTTGCAGCTGCATGAGAGTGGTAACATTAGGATACCTCCTACTTCTTCATTCCCAAAATCTCAGAGGAAAGACCTATGCCCTTCAGATTTAACCAAACCAACTTTCCTGGAGAGGTCTGGAAGGATTAGGGGGATTAAGAAAGAAAATGGGATTATGGTTTAATGACTGGACATATGGGTATGGAGACTGTTCTAATGCAGCAGTCTGAGAGCTCCCTGCCAGCCTGCTGCACTGTACCTCCTGGTCATTCAGCTGGGCCAGCATGCTGCTGTCTGCCTGATGGGGCTCAGAGTGCTGGGGACATCATTGCACTCAAACATGCCTCTCAGAGACTAAATATCTGGTTTAAAATATTCCTTAAATTTCTACACACGTGTGGTTTTTTTTTGTTTGCCTTTTTTTTTTTAAATTCAAATTGTATTTATTTATTTTGTTTGCTTTTTTTTTTTTAATTCAAAATTCTTAAAATTATTTTGATGGCAAGGTTGATAACTCTGATTTCTCAGTGCAGATGCTGAATAGATACTGCATCTCCTTTCCTTCTCCTGTGTAAAGGAGAAATTGCAAAGAATACTGACCCTATGATAAATTTCATCCCATAAATTCAATTTTTAATAGGTGTACTGTATCCAGCTTGTTGTCCAAGACAATTCATGTAAGCAGTGTTTGAGTCAAATGCAGTCAGAACACACTGATAGTATTCAGAAAAGTCAGGTGAGGCTTCATAGGATTAAACCCACTAGGCTATAATACACTCTCATAACCAGCTCTTTATGAGCTCTTAGTTCTGAATGCATGGTTATCAGCTTCCAGTTTGCAGCTCATCCTTCTATGTGCCCTTAATAAGTACTATAAAATACTCCAGCACAAAGGGAGAAGCTTTCCTTGACTTGTGGATAGCACAGGGTTAGAAACCACCTTTACCTAAAACTGTGGAGAGCATTGCTTTCAATCATGCCTCACATGAGACTGCAATGGAGCTGTTGTGTACAGCAACCAGGTTATGCAAGAGCACCCCCTGGATAAAGAAAAAAGTGAAATAATTTCCTCCTCGTCATCTGTACGGATTATTTTGGCAAATTCATTGCATTACTTTGAATTGGCTTCTTTCACAGAATTGTTTTGTTTTTCCTGAGAACCAAGTTTCAGCGTGTGTACGTGTGTTGAGGGGCAGACGGGAAAAGAGGAAAGGTGCTTTGCTGCTCATGTTCACTGCACACAGAGACATGATAGCCATTGTACAAAGTTTAACAGAAAATAGTCTGGGTGTGGTGCTACACACAGAGAACAAAGAGGATAAACCTACCCCCACATGGGGAAGTTTCCCAGCCTTACTTTTCTGAAATACTGATGTCTTTGAAGGCTTCTAGCTGCTGTAATTGGCAACATCCACAATAGCATAGTCAATACAGACATGGAATAATCATTGTTTAGTTGTTTGCATGCACCACAGCTCAGTTTTGACCCACACCAGCTTGTGTCCTCACAGACACCAGGCACAGTTCAAGGGTTGGCAAGGACCACAGATGGTTCCCACTGAGTTGCAGGGACACAGCTGCTCTTTTTAAGGAAAGAAAATTTAATCACAAGCTGGGCCATACTTCTTACTCTTGGGCTGGAGAAAGACTTCCAAGACATTCTAGATAATTATCATCATTTTACAGAATAAAGTAACATACCCTATTGATAAAGTGCTAATCTACCAGCTAAGAGGTTTGGGTTCATAACTCTGCAGTGCAAAGAACTGCTAAGTTCTCAAATACGTTCCAAGAAAATTAAGGTATTTAGTCATATTTTCATATCTCTATATATCCATCCATGGAAAGCAAAGTGGGGAATATAGCGATTTCATATGCCAATGAGCAGAAACATTAATAGTGCAATGTACCAAAATCCTGTGGTGATGGAGACCATAATACTTCAAAAGGCAGAAGTAGTGTGCAGGGAGAAGATTATTCTTTAACCTTGTTTCCCATCTCCTCATGTCCTAAGTATGTTTATCTGCCTATTCCTTTGAGAATTCATTAAACATATACTTCTGAGGATGCAGACCATGCAACCAATGCAGCATGAAAAGCATAGAACACTAATCTTGTTTAAATACATATCTTGTCAGGTATTCAAATGTTTTACTAATTGCATTGATTGAAATATCACTGTGTGAAAAGTACAATTTTAGAGGAGAAAAGAAGAAAATTACTGTATATATTTTTAACATTTTTAGTTATAACATGCCTTAATTTAAATGGGAAGGTGAGGACTTTCTTCCCTGGCACATATATTAAACTCTAGCGACTTTCTTCCCTGGCATGTATATTAAAGTCTAGCAAGTAAACAGTTTAAACTAAGCTCATCTGGATTACTTACAAAGTTGCCTCAGCATCTTTATGTATCTCTGTCTTTGGCAGCTCAGCATTGCATAGACATTGAACTACACAGGACCAGCATTTCATTGTAGTCCACATAATTGGTTTGTTTTCTTCTGCTTTGTTTGTTTCGTCAATTGATACATATAAATAAACATAAAGGTATCAGTAACCTTCTTGAACACGTTTATCTTGCAGCTGTGAAATATAACCTTAGAGGTAGTTTCTCATTTCTCAGATGTGAGGGATATGACCACACTTGCAACTTTTATATCCTTGCATCATGTATGTTCTTGATACCTCAATAAAGTCACCAAAAAAAGTATTTGTCTTGTAAGGCGTAGATGGAATCACCAGATACCAACATACATTTCCTAATTAGGGATGCTCTATGATTAAAACAGAATAATATAGAAATAGACTTAAAATAAAATTTGAAAGAACGGTTGAAAACAGTCTGTTGAAAACTGAGATTTGTGTTTGAAAGTTATTATCTAGTATCATATCCAATAACCATACCTCTGTAGGCCCACAATGGAGATGTATATAGTGGAAGTATAAGACTTTACAACCACCATTTCTAAGTGAAAATAAGGCTGATTCTGAATTAGGCGTTATTGGAAATGTAGCAATTGTGGTTACCAGGTGCTACTCTGGTACTCAGATAAAGTTTGTTGCCATTCTGTTCCCATGTTTTTATTTTCTTGGCCTTAATTATCCTTTCTCTTTGTTGGCTTAGCTATGGTGCCTCAGAGAGGACTCCATGTGCACTAGCAGTAAAACTAGTGATTGCACACTTATTAATGACTTTCAAACAATACAGAAATCAGAATTCTCTCAAAATCTTGAAATGCATTCTAAGTACCTCCAATACTATTTTTAAGAATTGTCTATAATAAGCATAAGTTCAAGAGCTTTTTAACTCTTTTAAATATCTTTGATTTAATAAATCACAACAGACCTGTTTTATATAATACATACAATACTACATGAGATATAACTTCAGAATTTAGTATTTGCCTTGTTTTACTTATACACAGTCCTCACATACAGGATCTACCTTTCTGTCTCAGTATGCTCTTCTTTAAAATGCATGGTTAATGTAGAGAATAAGGTCACATCCAGATATTTCTTTCTCTGTACTGGCATTCTCAAGCATCTGTTATTTCACTTTCCAACATCTCTGACATTTGCTCCTGCATGTAACAGTCCCACTACAGTTTTTTTGCATTCAGTGCATCTCTCTCTTTCCAGAACAAAATTTCCTGCTGATTCGTGCTTACTGGTAGTCTGAATAAAACAAAATATTTTTTTGTTTGTTTGTTTAAAAGTTACAGAGGTGAAGTAATTTTTAGGGTGGCGAGTATGTAAGAGGTTGCTTTTTATAGCTTACCACAGAGGGGATAATATATTTGACTGCAGATGCTGTAAATCACAGACGTAGAGTTACAAATGCTTACACTTTTATTTGACAGCAGCTGGCAAAAGTGTCTAACACAAACAGATCTTCTAGTCCAGCCCACAAATTTTCCTTTGAGTACTGTCATACTGTAGAAATTTTTGCTATATTGCCATGCATGCATAATGACAATCATAGACACATTAAGACCTGTTGTGTGGCCAATGGACAGATCACAGCTCACTTGCTGTGGATAATTTGGATGAAATTTCTTGCTTGATAGTAAGACACTTACATAGGCAGGCTACTTACCAAAAAGAAATAATATGTTCTTATTTTTCTTTGGATAAACAGACCTACTGGTTCACAAATCAATATAAACCAATTTAATCACAGTAATGCTAGGAGAAATCTCTGTAAGTTTAGATCTCCATTGCTTCAGGTGTATGGGGACATGTCACAGTAACATGAATTTTCTCAAGGACATTCGCACTGCCTGTCATGTTTGCTCTCACAAAATTCTGAAGAGGTATTATACTCTCTCGGAATAACTCAAAAATGTAATGTCTGTGCTTGTCTTTGGCTTCAGTATCGCAGTACGTGTATTTATTCATTTAGCATTCTGCTAAAACTTCCTCATACAAAAATAATTCACAACTGAAATGCCTCTTTCTGGTCAAGGTTTCCTCATCCTGAATTCATGCTTAGTCTCTCCACTCCACATTCATAAATAGTTTGAGAAACTTCAAGCATCTGAGGTCATTGTGCTTCACACAATTGTTCTTTGTTGCACTCTGTGAAGGAGATTACATGAGGGCAAGCTGGAATTCCTGGATACCATATTTCTCACTATTGAAGGGCTATCTCCTTGAATAAAAAAAGCAATAAGGCTATCTGAAGTGACCTTGGCAATTGTTAATGTAATTTATGACACAGTACAACTAGATGAGAGTTCAAATCAAGCATAGGGATCACTTTTAAGTCTGATAATGTCTCTGAACTGAGAAAAAATTGCTAGAAGAATACATTTTCTGAAATATAGCTCTATGCATCAAACAATGTATTTGATTAGTATTTTCCTGCAATTTAACCCTGTCTGTTACAGCACTGGGTTGTTATCAATTGCTGAGCTGTTAATCCCTGTGAGTATATTAAAATTAAACATATGTAATGGAAGAATATTGCTGCTCAGTAAGGGTAATTCTTAGTAAGTAAAGCCAAAAAGTAAGTGCAAAAAATCTCATTATTGCTAAATGAATATTGCTAATGCTGCTACTTACTGGTACATAATGGATAAAGTATTTAACAAAATTAATAATAATCATCATCATCATCCTCATCAACAACAACAACAACAATAACAAATAACAAAAATTGTAGCGTGGGCCGGTCCGCTCCGACTGGGTCGGGGACTTCGGGCACGCTACGATGGTAATAATGAGAGTCTTCCACCAGGCGGGGTCTCTCAGGCGGCTTTATTCCGAGGGTTTATCGAGGGAAGGCGAGGGAGGGTGAAGGGAAGCAACCACTCAGAGGGCGAGCCAGCTCTGAGAGCCCCGAACCAGGGCGGGGCAGGGTATATAACAGTTACAGGGGAGGAGGGTCAAGGGGTAGAGCATCCAACCGGGTGAGGGTATGAGGGTGGAGTCAACGGAGAGTGACATGGCAACGGCCAACCGGGATAAAGGAAAGGAGTGGTTTCGAGGGAGGAACCAATGGGGGTACAAAGAACTTAGAACTTTCCAGAACGAAGGGAAGGGGTACAAAATGATTGACATAACTTGGGGGAAGGGAGAACAGATGACAGGCAACTTGGGAGGCGGGAAAGCTACACATCTGTGGCCTCCCATGGCAATGCAGGGAGGTCACTAGCCACACCCCCTCCCACATCTCCCCCGTCTTTATTAACTAAATAAGCAGTCCCAAAAGTCTTAACTAAATATTGTTTAAAGATAGCTAAAGCGACAAAAATAAGGAAAATAATAACTAAAATCCAGATAAGTCCTTTAACGATGGGGGCTGCCCATCCGGGGATGCCCCACTGCGAGAATGTCTTGTCTATAGGGTCAGCAGCCGATGGGTTCTCAGTCTTTAAGTCTTTTACTTGCTCTTTTATCTGTTGGATGTGGGCCTGGATGGATTTGCTTCTTGATGACAGATTGAAGCAGCACAGCCCGTCAAAGTCCTCGCAGCTGTGGCCATGGGCTAAGAGTAAAAAGTCTATCGCAGCCCGATTTTGTAGGGTTGCGTGCCTGGTGGTCTGCTCGTCCGCCAGGAGGTCTGAGAGGGCGGCCGACGTAGCGTTGGCATTCTTGTTTACCCAGCACTCCAGGTGAGAAAGCTCACCAAGGGCTTTTGCTGCTGCGTACCATGGAAGGAATATGGACGCAGCGATTCTCTTTGTCTTGCCCCAATTGTATAATTGTGAATCGCAATTTGAGTCGAATTGGTCGTATGAACGTTTCTTGCGAGCCAATTGTTTTTCCTTCCTCCATTCTAAAATCTGGGTTTTATTTGGAGTGAGAGTCGCAAGCTTGCCAAGGCTACATGGTCCTCCCTGGAGCCGAGATGGAATGCCTGACCATACTCTGTCTCCACAGATAAGAAACATCCCCTTGGGCAACACCTTAGGACGTGTGGAAGAAACCGAAACTACCTGGCTGGTGTAATTGCACCAGGTTTGGCTATTATATTTTTTGCTTAAAGGTGTTACATCCTTTCTGTATGTATTCTTGGCCAAGTCAAGTCCATGCCAATTCTGACTTGGCCTTCTATAGTAAAATTTTACGCAGTATTCTGCGTGAGAGGACCCCAGCAGGTCCAATTCTTGGGGTTCCTCTTTACTGTTTGATAGAATTTTTGTCCACTCGTCCCAAGTGTCGACCGGGTTAGGTCTCTTACCCGTGGTTCGGAGTAGGTCTGAGTTGAACACTGGCCAATCATCGGCAACCAGGGGAACCCCCACCAGGCATGTGGACAAGGGGTTGTCCACACTGCCCATGGCCAAACATAGATTGTCCTGCTGCAAGGACTTGGCGAGCGTGACCCACACGTTTTCTTTCGGCTGCTGAACAATCCAGCCGTCCGCCGCTTGTAGCCACAGGATGACAAAGGCCACGGCGACGGCCAGCTGGGTGCAGTGGGGCGATTCCTGATGTTTCTCCCGGATTGGTGACATGTGGGCAGCCATCCTTATTCTAATAACACAAGGGACAAACGTAAATAACAGAAAAGGTTTGGTTCCCTCCCCTCCCAGCTCCCCCTTTCGGGTTAAAAAAAAAAAGGATAATTTAGGGCACAGGGGCATAGGGAAAGCGGGTAAGGTAAGGGGGTAAGGGAAAGGTAACTGGAGGGGAAGGGGTATTTTGAAATGTCGAGTCCGGTGGGTGGTACAGTCTGGTGATGAGGACTCGGGACACCAAGTTGGGACGGTTCCCGGTCCTCTTCTTCTTTCTTCTTCTCCATGCGACTGCGTCATCCGGTGTCGTGGGGGACGCAGCCTGTGGATTCGGTGGCGACGGTGGTTCTGCAGCTGGGGCATCTTCGAGGAATGGCTTCACATATTTCCCCGGAATCCACTTTGGGCCCTGAGCTGTTGAAATACAGGCATACCCTCTCCCCCAGGTTATTAAGGGAAAGGGCCCTGTGATGGCTCGGGATTCCGGGTCCCGGACAAGGACCGGTGGGCGCTCCTTCAAAAGTGCTCGCGTGGTGTTCGTAAAGTGCCTGATGACGGGCGGGTCTGGCTCACGGTCGGTGCAATTTAAGAAATTCAGTACATAAAGTGCTTTACAAAGGCGCTCGACCGGAGTCATCGCCAGCGCCGCATCATGCTGCTGATCGAGCAATCTTTTGAGTTCTTTGTGGGAGCGCTCCACTATGGCCTGCCCTGTGGGATTATGTGGAATTCCGGTGGTATGTTTGATACCCCATTGCTGCAGAAACAGTTCGAATTGTTTCGAGGTGAGTCCCGGGCCGTTGTCGGTCTTAATTGCCTTCGGGACTCCCAGTGTCGCGAATGCCATGAATAAGTGTTTTTTCGCATCTTTCGTCTTCTCTCCAGTATGGAGAGAGGCGAAGATGGCACCTGAAAATGTGTCAACTGACACATGTATGTATTTGAGACGGCCAAAAGCATTGTAGTGTGTCACATCCATCTGCCACAGCTCCAAAGCTCCCAGTCCCCGGGGATTAACCCCTGACGCTACTGGTGGAAGGGCGAGGGACTGACAGCTGGGGCAAGTGGCGAGGATGGCCTTGGCCTGTTCCTTTGAAATTTTGAATTGCCTGGCAAGGGCAGGAGCGTTCTGGTGGAAAAACGCATGGCTGAGCCTTGCCTGTGCAAAGATGTCTGGGACGGTATTAGTAATTGCATGTACAGAAGAAGAGGTGGTGGCGATAACCGCTGCTAAATGGTCTGCCCTCCGGTTACCCTCAGCGATGGCTCCTGGCAGGTCTGTGTGCGCCCGGACGTGCATTATGTGATAGGGTTGCTCGCGGTGGGAGATCAGCCAAATTAATTCCGTGAGCAACCCGAACAGTTTTTTGTTTTGAATTTCTTTGAGCATGGCATGTTCTGCCCGCTCTGCTATCCCGGCTACGTATGCCGAATCAGTGACCAGATTGAAAGGTTGTTGGAATTTTTTGAATGCTCTCACGACCGCAGCAAGTTCTGCGATCTGGGGGGAACCCTCAACGATTTGGATGTCAGACTCCCACTTCTGACTCTCCGGGTCCTTCCAAGTGATCACTGATTTGTGGGATTTTCCCGATCCATCAGTGAACACTGTGAGAGCATCTTTAATTGGTGTTTTACTTTTGTAAGATTTTGGGGCCAAATAGAAGGTATCTTTAAACAGTTTATGTTTAGGATAATGTATGGAGATTTGGCCAGGATAGCTGTCTAAGGAAATTTGGAGGTTTTCATTCGTTTGCAGAAGAGACTCCAATTGTTCCAGATTTAAAGGGACATAAATGCACGCCGGATCGCACCCTGCGAGGGTCCGGAGGCGTTGCCTGCCTTTAATGATGAGTTTGGCCATCAATTCAGCGGGTGTGGAGATGGTCTTTGGGGGCTGGTGCGGAAGGAACAGCCACTCGATGATAAGGAGTGGGTCCTTACGCCCAGCATCCCACTGAAACAGCAACCCATGGAAGTTTGGGCACTTACCCAAGATGGCAAGGGTAATGGGAAGGACCCGGTCCACACGGTGCGCCTGGCGGGATCTGATGGCCTCCGCAACTCTCTCCAGGGCTCCCTTCGCGGCAGGTGTCAGCTCGCGTGGAGAAGCCAGGTCGCCGTCTCCTCGCAGGAGTTCGAAGAGGGGCGCCAACTCCTCCGTGGTGAGTCCCAGGAGAGGTCGGATCCACGTGATGGTGCCGCAGATCTGTTGCAGATCCCGCAGGGTCCGTGGGTCGTCTTTGATGGTCACAGACTGGGGCGCGACGGTCCTTCCTGTGATGGTGATGCCCAAGTACTTCCATGGGGCGGAGAGCTGGATCTTCTCCTCCGCAATCTGGAAACCCGCATCCTTGATGGCTTTTATTGTCTTATTAAGTGCTGCGCGGAGGTAGGTGGTCGTCTCCGCGCAGACAAGAACATCGTCCATGTAATGTAGAATGATGGCTTCAGGGAAAAGCCGGCGGACTGGCGAAAGAACCTGTGCTACAAAGGTCTGGCAGAGCACTGGAGAATTTTTCATTCCCTGGGGCAAGGTGGTCCATTGATACCTTTTATAAGGTTCCGCCCGATTAATTGATGGAACGGAAAAGGCGAACCTGGGGGCATCTCCAGGATACAGGGGGATGTTAAAAAAGCAGTCCTTGATGTCAATGACTGCGAGCTGCCAATCCCGGGGAAGCATGGAGGGTGAGGGAAGCCCAGGCTGGAGGGGGCCCATGTCTTCAATGACATCATTTACCCTGCGGAGGTCCTGGAGCAGGCGCCACTTGTCTTTGCCTGGTTTTTTAATTACAAAGACAGGGGTGTTCCAAGGGCTGGTGGAGGGTATTAAATGCCCAAGGCGCACCTGCTCTTCTACAAGTTCGTTGAGCGCATTTAATTTTTCCTCCACAAGGGGCCACTGATCCACCCACACCGGAACATCGGTCTTCCAATTCAACGGTGGGGAGGTGCGCTCCGCAGTGGCCCACACCAAAAATCCCACGCAGGGCTAGGGATGTCAAGGCGGGCACCCCACTGGGACAATACGTCCCTGCCTAATAGCATGATGTTGGAAGATACCACAAACGGTCGAATTGTGGCTATTTGTCCCTCAGGACCCTCCACACTTACCAGGCGTCGGCTGCGCATGGAGTTGACAGCTCCGCCCACTCCGGAGATTGTGCCACAAGGGGGCACCAACTCCCAGTCGCGGGGCCACTTTGCCTTGGGAATGATGGTGACATCCGCCCCAGTGTCTGCCATTAGGTCCATCGCCACCGACTTTCCCTGCAAAGAAAGCACAGTCCGAATTATAGGTCTTTCTTTAGTTACATTTTGAGTCAGAAAAACATGAATGTCCTGTCCAGAGTTCCGTTCAGAGAGGTCGTTTGAGTCCAGCAGATAGAGCAGGGCGAAAGGGAGTCCTCTGCCCAAGGTGTAGGGGGGCTCATGGCAGGTGACCGAGACCGTTACCTCGGACCCCGGTGGGACACACACCACTTCAGGGATGATGGAGATCCTGTCGGGTGTGTGCCTTGCGTCTCCGACGATGAGGACGGTCGTCTCGCCCTGGCAGTGAGGGGGCTCCAGGAACCCCGCGGGGACTCTCACCAGGTCCTCATCCTGGAAGGTGACAGTCATGGAGCTCTTGAGGACCCGGCGGCGGCCAGGATCTAAGTTGGCCGTTCTTCGGAGGAGGCGAAGTCCGTCGTCGGTGCTCCGCCAATCCTCCGAAACTGTCCCCTGGGCCATTGGTCCTCCCGGATAGTAGGGAGGCTCGGGCGCTGAGAAGGGCCATTTGTTGTCCTCACGCGGCCCCTCCTCGCGCTCCGCGGCCCGTTTCCCGCCGGCTGGTATGGCGGGAAAGAGTTCCTGGGTGGGGGTCTTGGGGAAGGCATATACGGGTTGTAAAACTGCTCCGGGGGCCAGTGTGGACAGTTCGCTTGTATGTGGCCCATCTGGCCACACCCGAAGCAGCGCACAGTGTTCATATTTAACATTGCCTCCCCCACCCCTTTACTCACTGCCATTGCGACCGTTACCTCTGTAGATGTTGCTTTGACGCATGCCTCCACCATCTGGGAGATGGTGGGCTCGGGGTCTTGCGGTAACGCCCTTAAGATCTTCTTGGTCTCCGCAGAGGCGTTGGTCACTGCCATCTTTCGGAGGAGCTCTTCCCTCGCCGCAGGGTGCTCTATCTGTTTCTCTATGGCCTCTCTGAGGCGGTCGACAAATTTGATAAATGACTCGTCCGGTCCTTGGAGAATGGTGGAAAAACTTTGGGAGGGAGTTCTGCCGTCCGGTATTTTCAGTAGCGCGGCACGGCCAGCCTCTCTGATGTCATCGAGGAGCGCAATTGGTAGTTGGATTTGGTCCTCTGGCTGACCGAACTCTCCATCTCCCGCAACAGCCTCCATTACTTCATCACCCGTGCCCAGGGTCGCTGCTAGGTTGTGCTTTACTATGAGAGGTTTCAGCAGCTTTTTCCACTGAACCTCCCAAAGCAGCAGTTCCGTGGGGGACAACAGGGATTTGGCAATGTACTTGATATCATGCTGTACCAGTGTCCGTCCGGAAAAAGTAAGGTCCAGTACATTTTTAAAGAATGGCGACTCGCGGCCATAGTCCTTTGCCGCTTTCCTCAGCTCCTTCACCTCAGCGTATGGCACTTGCTCCCACCGGGGCCGCTTTCCCCTCTCCCTTATCACCGGTGCCGCAAAAGGCCCAAGGTCACGGGCGAGGTCTAAGTCCCCGTCCTCGATGGCCGCTGCCCGTATCTTAGCCCACCCGCCTCCCGACCTAGGTGTGGGCCGGGGGCTGTCCCTGTCCTCATCCTCTTTGGAGGATGAGGCAGGACGGGTGAGGGCCTTGAACCTCTCCCTGACCGTTGGGCTCCGGTGGCGTGGAGCCCCGCAGGCCAAGATGGCCTGCTTCCGGCCAGGCCTACTTCCGGTTCCGGTAGCGTGGGAACCGGAAGTGGCTGGAGAGGGGGAGGCGGGACTAGGCCCACCTCCCGGGGCGGGGCTTTCCGGCAGGGAGTTCCCACCCACAGGGGCGTGGCCTTCCTGTAGGCCGGTCCCTCCCACCGGGGGCCCACCCAGGGGCGCGGTCAAGGGGACGGAAGGGGCGGGTCCCGACGATGACACCATCGACGCATCTGATGGGGCGGGACCCGACGCAGGGGCGGCACTCGACGGAGGAGGGGTCAATGGGGAAATGGCGGGAACCCGAGGGGAGTAGGGAGGAGCTGGGACGCCATTTTGTGGCGCTTCTGATGCCAGCTCGGCCATGCGGCCGGCGCCATTTTGTGATGTATGCTGGCACAGATTAGGAATTGAACAGCAAGGTTTTAAACTGGGGACAGGGGTCTGAGGGTCTTGGGACGAGGAAAGGGTCGAACTGGGGTGGCCAGTCCCAGGTCGAAAAGAGGACAGGATGGGACGGGGAGCAGCAGGGAGACGGTGGCAACCCTGTGCCGGACTTTGGCAGGGTCTGCTGCCCGACCCACCCTTAGGGGAAAAAGGGTTAGGAGTGGGGGGGACGGAATGAGGGTTAGGAAAACTGGGGGCCCAACTCTCCCGTTTTTGTTTAAATAACGTAAAAATAGAATGAAATAAAGGAAAGAAACGTCCCACTTTAAAATTCCCCTTAACTTGTAAATCGTATAATAAACGCCCAACTTTTCCCCAGAACTGAACCGAGTTAAAATCTTCCTGCGCAGTGTCAGGAAGGTGGTCAAAAATTAAGTTAATTAAGGCTTTTAAATCCCTTTTGTTAAAAGAAATATTTCCCAGAACGAGGGAGGACTTAACATGGGAATAAAAATCCCGCCGAGCCGGAGACATACGGTTTCCCATTATGTCAATACGGCTAAAAAAATTCCCCAAGGAGGCAAAGGAGAAACAGAAAAGAAAAGAGACGGGGTCAGGTGCCAGACGGGGCACGAAAAACTCACCACAAAGGACGCCCGTCGAAAAGAAGATAGCCTCAAAGGGGGGTGGAAGCGCTGCAGGTCCGGAGTGCGAGGGAGCTTCACCGAAGCTGCTGTTCCTGCTCCTCCGGGTGTCTGCAGCCCACGAGGCGAGGGGTCTTCAGAAAACGAAGCACCGTCGTCCGTGGAACCACGTCCGAACGGCGCTTGATTTCCTCGGGCAGCCGGCTCACGGAGTCGAAGCTGTCGAGGAGACGCTCTCCGCTTGACTCCGTGCAGGGGTCAGCGTGTTCGGGCGCCAGTTGTAGCGTGGGCCGGTCCGCTCCGACTGGGTCGGGGACTTCGGGCACGCTACGATGGTAATAATGAGAGTCTTCCACCAGGCGGGGTCTCTCAGGCGGCTTTATTCCGAGGGTTTATCGAGGGAAGGCGAGGGAGGGTGAAGGGAAGCAACCACTCAGAGGGCGAGCCAGCTCTGAGAGCCCCGAACCAGGGCGGGGCAGGGTATATAACAGTTACAGGGGAGGAGGGTCAAGGGGTAGAGCATCCAACCGGGTGAGGGTATGAGGGTGGAGTCAATGGAGAGTGACATGGCAACGGCCAACCGGGATAAAGGAAAGGAGTGGTTTCGAGGGAGGAACCAATGGGGGTACAAAGAACTTAGAACTTTCCAGAACGAAGGGAAGGGGTACAAAATGATTGACATAACTTGGGGGAAGGGAGAACAGATGACAGGCAACTTGGGAGGCGGGAAAGCTACACATCTGTGGCCTCCCATGGCAATGCAGGGAGGTCACTAGCCACACCCCCTCCCACAAAAAATAACAATAATAATAATTAATTTCTTAAATTTCTTTTCATGCCTTTTAGGATGATAAAAAGAAGACATGTAATGGTGTGCAAGAAAAAAACTCTGTCTCCCTCTTTTAAAAACCTTTTGATGCCATTCCTTAGTGAGAGGAACAGCTTCCAGGCTGTTAGATTTTGGAAAATAAGGCGGTGGATAGAGGAAGGAAACTATAAAAGCAGTGGAGAGGGCAAGCTGTCACAGAGACTCTACTTCATCCTGCATTTCAGAATTCTGTGGGAATAAATGTGTGTTGTGGCTGCCACTGGAAGACTTTCAGTTCAGCCTTTGCTTTATTAAAAAACCCAAAATTCTAAAGACTCAAAGTCAGAGCACACCACACTTCTGTGTGCAGAGTAGCCTGAGATTTGGACCTAAGCTAGTTTTAAATATGATTTTACTCTGTATTTTACATTATAGGGGAGAGTATGTCCACTTTAAGACCAAAATATATGACTGTGGACCAACAAATGCATAAAAGATGAAAATCTTCATTCCCCAAATATAATTTTGATAAGGAATTGAGCAGCTTCCTAGTGCCATGGTATCTTAGGTCTGGCAGGCACCACTTAGTCATTCTCAGCAGACAAGGTCCTCACTCAGGCCCAAAACCATAAATCCTCACTGATTGTGGAAGTCATAGTTTGCATTATCCTGTTTATGTTGGTACCCATAAGATATGATGGGAACTGTAGTGAAACTTGGTTTCTACCACTTGGTGTTTTACTGACAATGGATGGTAGTTTGGATGAAGCCTCAAGAGAATTCTGCATTTATATCCACACTTAGAAAAAATGAATGAGAAACAAAACTAGGCAATAGGCCGCTTTTGTATGTGTGAAGTATATTTGTGCAGAGCTGAAATTTGTAATAAAGACTTTTGTCAAATATATTTACAGGGAATTGGCCATAGTTTATACAGAAAGAGTACAAGATCTTTTTTCTGTGAATTATATCCTTGTGTTTCTGTTGTAAATAGTCATTATTTTAAATATACATTATATGTTTAACACACAACTTAGGCTGCATGCTGTTCTAAGAAACAGGAGGCACTTTCTTCTGGTCCTGAACTGAACTTGGTCCATCTCACCGAGTTCATGAAAATGGAGTCAGAAAAATGCTGTAACTTGTTACCTCAGCTTACCATACCTTTTCTATGACCCTAAATTACAACTGAGAAATATTTTTTTCAGCAGCTTTCAAATAAAAAATTAAAAGCCTATTCATTTCATATAAATGTTTTCAAAGTGACCTTTTTTTGATGTGAAAAACTACAATGTCAACAAATATAATTTAAAATTAGAAATTTTTTTTACTTTAATTGTATTTTGAAGCTATTACTTTTCTTTTATAACATAAAATGTACAACATGTAAAAAGCTGCATTTATCAAAATACATTATTTAAATTGAACAGAAACTGTCATATTTCTTTATTTATTTCGGTAGTTCACGGTGATGTTCAAACATTGGAAACTTTTGTAAAATATGATTCTTCAGTTAAAGAATTTGTCATGAGCACTGTGTTTCACAAGTGCTTGAAATTTTACTAGTTTCAACTGCAGTTAAGAGGAGAGAGGTACAACTATTGTCTTTTTTAATGAAGGTGTATTTCTTTATGGTCAGCAATATATAAAAAATATTTTGTGGATTTACTGTGTTTCATAAGATTACAGCTAGCTGTAGTGCTTCAGTAATGCATCTGCAGAGACCACGAGACACGTTGCTATTGGGTTAATGAGATCTCCCATGGATGCGTGGTCTGCAATCCAGCATCCACAGGAAGTGTAATGAAACCTGAATACATTGTAATTTACTGTATTTTCATCTCTTTCTAGTCTTTAAACAAAATATTTCCACAGTCACTATAATTTTGCGTCCTTCTAAGCCAAATAAATGGCAGAAGGAAGCAGCATCTCAAATCATCCGCTGTGAACCTAAGCACAATCAGCACATATGTGAAAGTGCACAAAATACAAAGCCCAAAAAAGTCTCAAGCCTTAAGCTTGAAGAGCTTTCAATAACCAGTGTAAACACAGACATCTAAAATACAATAAAGCATTCGCTGGAGTCAGCATCAACAAGGATTTGGTACAAATTACCTGCAAACTGATCAAGGGATAAATATCAACTGCTGGTGATGCTTGTAAATCCAGACTCCAGTTTACAAGCTAAAGAGGTACTTAAAGAGTTCAGAAAGGTCATGGATTTCAGTCTATTTTGATATTCACTTACAACGAATGTACCTCCCTGTTGTTTTTGGATTTCTGCCCAAGGAAGTGGGGGAGGAGTTTAACATGGCCAGAAAACTCAAAGACCTTCCCATCTACTAAGAAGGTCTATTGTATAAGACCTTCTTTTTAGTTATGAAATTCTATTGTCAAACATTTTTCTAGGTTTTCCAGTTTTCAACAACTATTCTCTTTTCCCTCTCCTTTGAAGAAAGATAACATCCTGTCCAGCCTCAAGCAGGGAACCCCCCTCTATGTGTGCGTGCATTTGAGCATGAATGCAGTCCTATTCTCAACCTTTGGCAAATAATAATGTGGATTTTTCAGCAATTATAATTGAATTTGAATGTAACTCTTTGACTCAGGTGGTAGTATTACCCAGGAATTTATCATGCACCCTTTTAGCAGAGGAGAAAACAGAGTAAAACACAAGTAACACACCCTAGTTAGAAAGAGGATAGAAGTAAGTGAAGTTATATGTACATATAAAGATCATATCTGCAATCAGTTTTTCTGTTGAAGTAGGCTCAAGAATTAAGAGGAAAGAAGTCCTAAGAATAATAAATCTACCTTCTTTCCAAATGAGACACTGATTTCCTCTCTGTTTCTTGTTTTCTGATTTTTCTTCCCTCCTATCATAGGTGATGTATCTTCTAAGGAAAATACTAAAATTGGTTTCGCTACAGATTCAGTGTCTTGATATTAGATGTCTTGCTCATATTTTATCAGATGTCAGTGTTTCAAATGTCCAGAGGCTGGAAGAATTTTGACAAAGTGTTTTGACTGTCCTGAGTTTAATGAAAGTCTGTTGGGGATTTTCATGGTAGAGGATTCAAAACTATTCTGTTGCCATTAGATTTTACAACTGTCTGCTGCATGGAAGTCATAGTGATGATTAGATGAGACATATAAATTCATCTATAATATTTCTGAGTAACTAGGAATCACGTAGAGGTTTAATCCCCACATTCTGAGTATTCATATGACAATTAGAACTTACCTCCTCATAGTTTCTGAATAATAATCGCACTATTATAGGTTATTAATCACAGGAGCAAGGGCTAAGTCACCATTACATTTACTTGACAATCAGAGAAATGTTGAAAATGAGGGCTCAGATTTAACCTATATAATATGAGGTACCTAGCTGAAATATATATCTTGTGATTGTATCAGTCCTATGCTATTTACAGGCAGAAAAAGATGGGTTCCAAGTCCAGAACAGGTTTTGGTTAGATAGAATATTTGCCCATGTAATCTCTAATTTTAGACTGGATGGGTCTCAGCCAATGTCCTTTTTCCTTGAAGATTAGAGTTCTACCATGTGATGAAGTGAAATTAACTTTATGATTTTATTTCTGCCACGTCAGAATAAATTACAGCAGTCTTCACCTGCCTGCAGTGTAGGCAGTCTGAATACACATGGAAATAGTGTGCAGAAGATGATGTGAGCAGCCCTGAGGAGATTAGCTGGCTTTCTCCAGCAGTAGTGAGGCTTATGTCTCTCTGTATCATGTAAGGCAGCTTCCCCCAGGTAATAGTGCTTATCAGTCATGTATAGCATCCTATCATCGTCTCAGGACTGGGAATTTTTTGCAGGTTTTTAATGTACATCAGGGAATTTAATTAGATGTGAGGACACTTAGCAATCTGGATTATTAATTTGAGGAACTCGAGGGAGAGAAATGAAAGAACCAGACATACAAAAAAGCACAATGCACAAGTTATGAAATATAATTAAGTATAAATAGCAGTTTATGTCATAAAATGAAAAACAGCTTTTCCTGACAGACCTGTTCAGCTCTTTAACCTCACAACACACAAAATAACCCATATTTTTCCTTCCTAATATTACTTTGAAAATAGAAAAAGTCAAATTAAATGCAAAAAATATATTATTGCAACCATACACAATTTACAGACCTTTCAACCAGTAAAACATATATTTATACATTGTGAAAATATTTTATTCTCTTTAATTTGTTTTGGATAGCAGCTCCTAGTGATCAACAGCAACTGAACCCCAAAACTGAATGAGCAAAGGAAGACAAAATACAGCCATGAAATCTGAGATAGTAAAGCAAAGGTGAAATTTGTATAAATTCTGGAGAATAGGATCAGGATTTCAATGTGGTATTGAAAAAAATGGAAAGTAATTCCTAAATCTTACAGCATGGAATTTTCCAAGACAATTACAAAATACTATCAATAGAAAGAAGTAAACGATAAATGACTGCAAAAGGCAAAGACTTGGGTAGTCAAATATGACACACAAAAGGATCTGAAAATGCAGTGATCACATACGTTGGACAAGTCAATTTTATTCTACAGGTAAGGGTACTCAAAAGGCTTGAATTTAGTCTAGGGTGCATACAAGCCAAGAGAGGCAATTATGGCACTGCTGATGGAGTCTTTGCTTCAGGGGAGATTTCTGTGAGCAGTTCAGATTTCGAATGCAGAAACTACCTTAGAGGAAAATACAGATGCAACGGTTTTGATGTAATCTCACTCTTCTCTTCCTGTACTGGAGAATGGGAGAAAATGCATGTCTGCCTTAGAACACTTCTGAGTCCAAATTAGTAAATTTTACTGTGTCTAATTTTAGATTCTGCTTTTCTGACATGCTCATATGAACTTTTAAAGTGGTTCAGTTTTTTAGTATCTTTTTTACTTTTGGGGCAGAAGACAAGTAGAGGAAAGTTTGTCTGTAATGTGCATCTGCAACAAAAATCAGAAATAAATGAAATATGAAATATGAAATATGAAATATGAAATATGAAATATGAAATATGAAATATGAAATATGAAATATGAAATATGACAGGCCATAGGTGGATCACTGCACAGGTTGAACAGGCAACAGCAAGACCCAGCAGACTGAGGTAAATAACATGCCAGTAAACAGAGGGTAAGGCTGGTAAAAATCACTTAATCAAAGGAGGGTGGTAGAGAAAGTGGGTGCTTTTAAGTCTTTAGTCATGGCTGTCTTACTTGTCACTGAGAGAAGCAAGCAGTGAGGTGTAACAAATCAGCCACATGGACACTAGCTCTGGAGAAAAGGGAAAGGATGAAAAAAATGCCAGCCTCTTCCAGATGAAGCTGTATATATTTCTGTACACATAATTAATATTCCCAAAGGAGACTTTGACTAGGATGCTAGCTGAATATATTTCCCTTGTAAACTCTCAGCTTTTCTAAATACCTCTTAGGTCACCAGCATATTCTCTTTGTGTCATATCCCAAGGGCCACTTGATTTTAAACAGCAGAAACTCTCATAACCACCTCCATTTAGCACTCATTTAGGAATACCTCTGAGGGAGAACCTTGTTTTTCTTATTTAACTTTTCCCTCTCTGCACTTGTGGGCAGCCCAGGACAGTCCATTAATATTATATTTGGGTCACACACGTGTGTCCTGGACTCTCCCCTGCTGCTAGATGCTTAATGTTAATGACTGTAGGATGAATGACTCCAGAGACTGTCAAAGTTAAGCAGATAGAAAGTAAATTAATCTGACAGGTGACAGGCTGTCCTTTCTGTAGTTTGCCAGCTCAGACAGAGAGAGAACTGCCAGTTCCAGCTAAAGGGCTGGGGGTGATGGAGGGGGGACTCATGCCCCAGCTGTCCCTCATCTCATTCCCAGCAGCATATCTGGGTGATTTCAGTGGGGGATACTTGTAAGTCAGAGGCTTCGTCCTCTCCTTAAAGTGTAACAGAATTGCTAAAACCAATATGTCTGGATGAGGACTTTGTTACTTATTGTACAGGTTTTTTTCCCCTTTCCTGCTTTTCTCAGCAATTATACTGTATGTTCTATTCTTCCTTGGGGAAGTGGATAGTGTTCATGTTATTTTGGGGTTTTGTAAGCAAAAAAAAGCTTTGGTTCTATCTTTTTTTCGGGGGAGGAATGCTGTAATTAATGCTGTACTACTTCTTACAAATTACTTCATTTACAAATTACCAAGTGAAAAATACTCTATGTGCTACATAATACCTAATTTAATTTTGCATGTGGGTTTGGTTTTGGGTTTCTTTTACATGAAAGGCTGATATTCAAAGGAGCATGTAAAAAATTGCTGCAGAAGCTTCTTTTTACATACACAGTGGCAAAGAGTAGTGCAAACTGCAGGTTCTAGCTAGATTCCTTTATGTTTTGCTGAAGAATAAGGAAAAAAAGCAAGGAGCTCTTTATGTATAAAACCTGCTCAAAGCCAAGTACCTTAAAATGGAGTCTGCTGTAAGGTTTGAGTTTTCAAGATGTCAGTTTCCTGAATCACTGAAACTTGTAGCAAACAAGCTAATTGTAATTGCATCTCTGCCCCCAGTGGGAAGGATTTTACACTGAAAGAGTTAGCCTTACAACAGAGGTACTGACTGTAATTATATTCTGATGGGACAGCAGGCATGACAATTTAAACTAGAGAGAATACTTGACAGAATTACTTCAGGAATATACACTTTTTATTGAAGCTAAAATATATTAAGGAGACCTCCTGATTAGGTGGGAGGTTTCAGCTTTCCTTTTGTTCAATGAGGCAGTCTTTATCTTCTGAAATTGCAACCAGCCTTGAATGTAAGGATTCCTTTCCTTGCTGCACCAGATCAAGCAGTCTGCTCTGCACTCAATTGCCCTCACCCCAAACAAATGCCATCACATCTCCAGATTCTTTGTGTGGATTTAACTGTTATATGGTTCTGACATAGGTTCTCTGGGTTAGAGATCTCGGTGGCCCTTTCCTCCTTAGTTTCACCACTTGGTTCCAGTGAAAAATGCCACCTTTCCCACTGAATCTTTTCTCTCATACATGTACTGAAAAACTTATCAAAATCTGTACATCTCCATCTTCACGTAACTGAAGGGGACAGCAATTCTTTTTACTGTGGAACAAGAAAAAGAACATGGAAAGTGAGAAGCCTGCTGCAGAAGGGTGTGCTCCACATCTGACTTTCTTTCATGGTGTCCTGATGTAGCCCTATTCTTTTAAAAGTTTTAAAGTTCTTTTAAAAGTTTTCTAAACCTTCTGATGTTTGCGTATTTCTACTAGAGTTCTCACAGACTGTTCATGTAAACAATAATTGTTTTGCATTCTTCTTTGTAAGAAGAGAGAATTAATAGACTGTTAGTTTAACCAGGGTAGTTGGAGAGGTGGCAATTTCTTCCTCCAGTCCACTGTCACTTTTAGAATTCTATGTATTGCAAAGTCAAAAACAAAACTTACTCTTTTCCTCTTTTAAATCTTAGAGTGAGTGTGTGATTTATTTCGTGTCATAGTACAACATCCTGGTATGACTGGGATAGTGTTAATTTTCTTCCTGATAGCTGTGTTTCAGATTTAGGATAAGGATAAGAATAATGTTGGTGATGCACAGATCTTTTCATTGTTGATGAGCAGCACTTAGCCTAAGTCAGGGACTTCTCAGCCTCTCATGTTGTCATGTCAGAGAGGAGGCCAGAGGGTAAAGGAAGCTGGGATGTGATGCAGGCAGGACAGCCAACCCCAACGGGCTAAAGGCATATTCCATATCACAGGATGTCATGTTCAATGTATTAACTAGGAGGAAAGCTTACCAGGAGGGCCACTGCTCAGGAGATGGTGTGTACCCAGCAGTAGGTGTTGAGCAATTGTTCTCATCTCCATTCATTGCTTTTCCCTTTTTAAATTTTTTCTTTCATTGCAATTTATTTTTATTATTATTATTGTTTTTGTTATTATTACGTTATTTTTCAATTTTTAAAATCTTCTTATCTCAACCCATAAGTTTTCTTTCACTCTTTAAATTCTGTCCTCCATCCCAACAAAGTGGACAGGAGCTGCTGTGTGGGGCTGAGTTGCTGGCTGGGATTGAACCATGAAATATGCAAAGTCAGCAAGCTACACCCCCCTAAACTCACTGCTGGGGCCAGGAAAAGCTTTTATCATATATCCTGTATTTTTCTTATGCAAAATCAGATTTCAGTGACTAGAATGTGAGGTTGAAAACTCTTACAAGTACTCAAAAAAAAAAAAAAAAACAAAAAAAAAACACACCACGATAAAGGAACTGACTATAATAAATACCAGATGCCCATGAAGCTGCTCCACCACTCCTCCTCAACTGGATGGGAGAAAAAACTAAAGTCTTGTAGGTTACAGATAAGTACAGCATGGACAAATCAATCGTCTGGGGAAAGTATTTTCACATATTATCATTCAAATCAGAGTAGAATAATGAGAAAAAAAAAACAATATTTAAAGCACCTTTTCCTGCACCTCTCCCTTCTTCCAGGGCTCAACTTCACTCCCACATTCTGTCCTGGAGGTACAGATGAACAGGGACTGGGCTCTGCAATCAGTTTATTACACAGTCAGGCCATCCCACATTGTCCCTGCTCAGCTCTCCTCCATGGGAGCGCTCCTCATCCTCTTCCATCACACAAATGTGGGGTCCCTCCCACAGGAGACAATCCTTCACAATCTTCTCCAAAGTGAGTCCTTCTCATGGGCTCCAGTTCTTCATTAACTCTCCAGCATGGGTCCCCTGTGGCATCACAGATCCAGCCAGCAAACTCCTGCATGGGCTCCTCTCCCCTTTGACACACAATTCCTGCCAGGACTCTGCTCAGGCACAGGCTTTCCAGAGGGTTGCAGCCTTCTTCAGTCATCCACCTTCTCTGGTGTGGGGGTCTTCGTGGGCTGTTTCTGCTCCACCACCTTTCTGCTCCAGACCTTTATGGGCTCAGGAGCACAGCCGCCTTCACCATAGTCTTCTCCATAGCCTGCAGGGGACCCTCAGCTTAGAGCACCTCCTGTCTCTCCTCCTTCATCGGCTTTGATTTCTGCATAACTGTTTCTTTCACTCTTCTCTCGCAGCTGTGGTTGTACAACAGGGTTTTTTTCTCCTTTTAAATACACTGCCCCAGAGGTGTCACCACCAGAATTGATGAACTTGGCTTACTGACTTATTTGGCTTAAAAGTAATTTTGACCTGGGGTTCTTCTGAAATATTAATTGTGGCACAACAAGATAAAAATGTGTGATGTGAGCTGGTCCAGTATATTTCTTTGGATGCTGCCAGTTTTGTTTCCTGCAACAGATGATGCAAGAGTTTTGATGTTACCTTTTCGTGCTAATAATTTAAAGCCAGTCAGAAAAAAAAAAAAAAAAAAAAAAAAAAAGCTGGATTCCATTCACACTTGCTGAATATGTGAAACTGAAAATGTCAGAAGAGATGGTGTTTCTCTGGATTCTGCAGGAATCCTTTTTGGGTTTCTGCTGTGTCATCTATCGCTGAGCCCATCAAGGAGGTTATATGGGATCTGCACTGCCAGGAAGCTCCAGAATGGATCTGGAGCATCCCCAGTCAATTGCTCCCCTGCAGTCAGCAGTTTCAGCACTTACATTTGCAGGTCTGTTGAATGGATCTGCTGAATCTCCTGGATGAGAACCACTGGAATTTCAACATGCCAGGCAGAGAAGCAGACAGTTTTTTATTCCACCATTGGGCTGGCTGCTTGGCAAGGTTTCTGAGGAATTTAGGCTGCCATGCATATTTGGTGAGTCTGGGTTGTTCAGTATTTGCACAGCAAACAGGTTTTGTTAATGCTCTGGAACCGGAGCACCAGTCTAAGGTTTGACCTTAAAAAGAGTGAAGGGGAAACAAACAATTTTTAGTGAAGCTGGTTTCAAAATCAGCTTCTGAAGTATCCATGCAATGGAACTAACTTGCCCGGACTAGTTCTTACAGCTATTCACCCTAGTATTTCCAGGTGCAGAGAGCCTCACAATTCAGCCTCTTGCTGACATAGATGCCTTGCTGTTCCAAACAATGGCTCATTTGTATGAAGAGGAACTGCCAGACATAAATGCAGTGTGACTTAGAACAGAACTTTCTGTACATTAAAACAGGACTTTCTATATATGAGCAGATAAACCTAACCACTAGGTAATGGGAGAAAGGAGTTAAAGTTTTTTTTGTGAAACAGATTATCAACTTTTAATTAAGAGCTAGTGACATTTTATCACTTAATTGAGAAATTTTGAAACACTTATAGATGGGATGAAACACTCAACCCTTAGAAGTCAGAAAGCTGATTAGAAAATTTATCTTTTAGCCATCTTATCGTTTGGTTGTTAAACCAAACACTTGTAGCTATGCATACTAACAGCAGGAGGATTTCCCATCTGTGGTGTAGTTGCTTTTGTCAGTTTGTTTCAATGCAAAAAGGTGCTGCTGTTTCACAGTGAATTTGTTCAGGGAGGTTCCTGGCACACCAACTGCTAAGCACTGATGTCCTGCCAAAGGAACAGAAAACATTGACTCTTTACTCTGCAATAAACTTGCTAGGATTGTGCACCTGTAAAGGAAGGGAAGAGAGGAAGTAGGGGAAAACCTACAACAAATCATTTGCTACCAAAATCGTTTTGCTGTAAGGTAAAATAGGTTGTGTTTTTTTCTAGATTTTTGATAAGTAAAAAAAACTTCCTCACACTTAAATTCAGTTAATTCATCTTCTTTGTGTTTTTTAGCTCTACTTAAGTTTGTTTAATCCCATAATAATATTTTTAAACAGAACCATTAGAATGGTCTGTGTCTGCTTTTCAATTTAGAATAATGAACTAGAATTTTAAACTAGTAATGAAATTTGGTGGTACTTTCTTTTTTTCTCAGAAGTGAGTTTTAGCAATTTACATCCTTGCTTAAATACTTAGGTATATTAAGTAAGAGTCTAAGGATGGACCAAAGAGGACAGTAGGTTTGACTTCTCTGGATTCCAGATAAAAATATTACATGGCAAGAAACTGCAGTCTTGAGCCCTTAGTTTTTGCAAATACTCACCCCAAAGTCTCGACAAGCAATAGTCTCCTTATATATTTTTGAATAATGGCTTAGACTTTCAGTTAGGTCTCCCAGGGAAATCACTGCTTTCCCTCCTGCTACCTTCTTAGGACTGTCCTGTCCAACAACAGCTGTTCCATGAGAAATGAAGGAGAAAATACTAAGACTAGACTTTGGAGCTACATGTTCTGCAGGGAGAGAAGAGCTCTCAACATAGTTATAAAAACTGTACTATGACTATATTTATTTGAAAATAAGAAAATTTACTTAAGAGAACGTATAATTTTGGGTAGCTTATGCAGTGATATGTTGGCGCTTTGTGCTCAGCTCCTGCTATCTCTATCCATAACTGACTGTGATATTTTCTTGCAAGCGGTGAGGGTTTGATATTACTAAGAAGACCTGCTGCAGAAATAGTATGAGAGACCTAACTAGCTGGAAATTCTTACTTATGTAGTGGTATTAATAGCATGGTGTTCTGGCTATGGAATTTGGAGGAGGTGGGAAATTGCAAACATTTGGTGAAATTTTTAAGCCATTGTGGTACTTCCAAGTTCAGTTAGATCCTCTGCTGGAGGGAGTTCAAACTAACATCCCTCTTGTTGCTCTGGGTATCAGAGTATGGGCTGCTCCACATGTTCCTGTAGCTTGTTCAAAGATCAGTGATAAAATGCCTAAACATTCTTACAAGTAAGGACTCTCCCCTCTGTAAAGTATGATCATAACCTGGCTATTGAAACAAGCTGACACTCATTTTCTACTTTTTGTCAAATGAATCTTGAATTCTTTTGTTGTGCAGCAGAACAGCTTAAACAGGGTGAAGCAGAATGACTTCCAAGGCAGAATAGCAGTAATAATGAGAAGAATGGAGGTCGTTCAGTGCTTTGAGGAGATGGAGGAAGGTTCTGGACTGAAAGTTCATGACCTGGCAGAGGTACTTACTGCCTTACAGACTTACAGATGTGAGAATTTTTTTTCCAGTTTTCCTGCTGGCTAACCCTAGTAATGAAAAGTTTTTTATAAGGACTCTGACACCTTCTATTCAAGCAATGTGCCCAACTCACAGACTTTCAAGACTGACCCAAAGTATTTCATACAACATGTTAGAGCATAACCCCTCCTTTCCTGCCCTCTCCAGCCCCCAAAATGAAAAGGCTCTCTGCACTGAGAATAAAATTTTTTCACCAAGTACTGCTGAAGATTTCATAAGCATATTTTTTTGTTTGTTTGTAAAAATGGTGTAGCCTCAAGGTACTTTGAATATTAAAGCAAGATATAAAAAGTTGGAAAATTCTCACTGAATTTAGAAGTTCTGCATTAATAGGTTCAGCTTGAGAATCCTGAGGGTTGCATTTGCTTGGTCTAATATATTCTGACAAATATGACTAAACCTTATTTTTGCAATTTTTTGTTTCGTTTTCCTCTGGTGATTCATAGTTTGGAGTCTATTGTTAACATTGGATACATGCCACTTTCATTGCTGAACATATTGCAGAAATATAAAAACATTTCTGAAATATCTAAATGACAAAATTATTAAAAGCTCTTGATGATATGCAGTGCTTATGTAGTTCATGAGTGGGAGAATCCACTGCATGCTAACCATTATTCACAACTCATCATTTATAAGCCCACTTGCTCACTAAGAAAAAGCTTTTGCACTTTTGCTGTGTGGTTTTTTTGGATATTTGAAGTTAACAAGGTAAATCTCTTGCTTCACGTGGGAAACAGATGTGTATAGTTCTCTTAATAAGCAAAGGATGTCAATAAGGTATTGTTGTTATAGTAAGTGTATATGATGTTCAGAAATGCCTATTGTCCTAAGACAGTAGAATATTTCCCCCTCTGGATTTCTCTGTCTGCCCCAGATTTAGTTCTTACCCTGATAACTGAGATCAGTCAAGTTTCCCAGAGAATGCCCATGATGAAGGAGTGTCTGCTTCCTCCCTTTGCTTTTTTAATCCTTTACAAAGTAAGGAGGCTTCACTTTGTATAGCAAAACAATAGCAATCCCTCCTTCTCTGTGACTAAATCCTCCTACCAACCTATTTCCAGCCAAATACTCTTAAATGTTAACTTGCACCAGTCAGATGTTTGTTCTCCCACACAAGAGTGTGACGTGACAAACTATTGTATTAATCTGATTTCAAGGGTTTTGTATTCTGGACACTGTAGCATCTGAGTGCCTTCTACATCCTTCAGTGTTAAGAAATTAAAGTCACTCTGTATTTCATAGTTTAAAGATGGCCATTTTAGTTGGAACTGTAAGGGAATGATAATTTCATTATAATGGTGGCTTGGTTTAGAAGTAAAAATAATCATCAGCCTATCAGGGGCTGAAATGCCTGAGGTGCTCTTAAAATCCAGAAGGATTTTCCATGCTTCTGGTTTGTGTTCTGGTTAAAAATTACTCTTCTTGAAAGTTAGGATCAGAGTCTCTTTGCAGAAGTGTAGTGTGTATTCAGCAGCCTCTGGATGGATGAGAGGCATAGCAGTGCTGTGTGTCTGCCTCTCACCCCTTTGGGTGCTGGCTTTTTCTGTGCATGAGAAAAGTCTTTTGGCTGCACTGTAGCTGAGGTGTACAATGACCCTGAGATCAACTCAGTTGGGAAGAGCTTGGTGCTAATAACGCTGAACCTTATGGGTTCAGTCCTTACGGGGACTATTCACTGGACTTGATCCTGGTGAGGCCCTTCCAAACTGGAATATTGTAATATTCCAAACTGGAATATTCTGTAATTGCAGCCATCTAGACATGGTCTTAGTGTGTGAAGTCTAGAGAAGTGCCAGTAGGTGTTTAATCCTATCTGAGAACCTGGTGTATATTTGACTGATGGAACCTATGTGTCTGTAACTGTTTTACTTTATCATTTCCTTGACTAGGCAAATCAAAGTTCTTAAGCAGGAATTTCTGGTGCAGAGGTGTCTTGTAGAAAGCCTCAATTTCCCTGTCTTGATTTAGTCTTTCATATCTAGTTACTAAGGGTCTGACTATTTTGTTAAAAGTACCCCGGGATATGATGTCATTGTTCATTACTGAGGAAAGGCTCATGAGAAAAGATGGGTCTTGCATTATGCTCTAAAAATAGTAAAGGTCACTCCTGTCAACAAAAGATAACATTTTCCAAGTTAAGGAAAGCCCCATGTAATCTTACACAGACAGAGCACATAAAACCAAGGCAAGTGCAGGAAATACACCAACAAAATCCAATTGTGGGAAAAGACATTCAAAGTACTTAACACTATGTTAATGAGAATATCTTTTTCATAAAACATTTACTAAAATGCAGAGACTTCTGATAGAAACTATGCAATAATGCTGAAAACTTTTGCCTCTGGGAAAGGTTGAATTCAACCAGAGCCAAAGAAGACCTTTTTTGAAAGTAAGATCAGAGTAACATTTAAAAGTACTCCAAACAAAATTATTGGAGTTCCTTCTCTCCTATGAACAGAATGTGTAAGTATTTAGGTTTTATTTCTAAGGAAATAAAACATCTGTCAAGTTTTGCTATCAACAATTTCCCAGTATGAAGCAGTATACAAAATTCATGATATTAAGAAAAAAAATATCCTTATTCTGATACCGATGAACTCCTTGAAAGCTCTGCAGTTTCTGGAGCACTATAAATAAATTAATTTTAGATGAGGCTGGAGAGAGACATCAAGTATGTCAAAAAACCCCATCAAAGATAGAACCATCATAATTTTAATTTTGAGCATTAAATTTGGGCTTAATAAACTCAGTAGAATGCAGCTGAACTACTCTTCATAGCAAGACATTTGGAGACAAGTAAGTATTACACTGGAACAGTGTAATAGCCTGGCACAGAGGAAGGAAAAGTGTCTGCAACACTCTGTGTATGGAGGGTTCTCTGAAGAGCAGAGGCAGTGGGAATGAAGAGGAGAGAATACAATGGGAACTTGTAAAACTGTCATCAGAATCCAGATCTCTGTAGACTACAATTTAGCAAAGGTAGGATTCTGCACAGAAGCAGAGGTCCGTAACAAGGTCTTAAAAGTAGGCCACATACCAGCGCTCGTATGGCCCATGATAGTACCTGAAGATCTGAAATGTCTGGATATTTGGAGGGATGGGTGGGAGGGAAAGTTGTCTGCTTATGTTAGAGCAGTGAACCATGTGTTACATGCCTTATGCAAAAACTCCTTTTCTAGGCTTGCTTGACCTTCACAGTATGCAAACTTATTTTGAGTACAATAAGCTTCTGATAAATATTTATTGTTATTACATATCAGGTAAACAATTGTAGGGGGTAAAAAAGAAAATATTTTACACATATTTTAGTGCCTTTCAAAGTAAATGTATGGTGAAAGCAAAACAAAAGCAAGTTTCCTAAAATTTTAGTATTTTGTATGACTGAAAAATCAATAGAAGTAGAGAATATTTTTCTGAATTTCGAAAAGTGACTGAAATTTTTAATAGAATTATCTGGGTATAAAACTGAAGGCAATTTTCAATTCTAGTCCCTCTCTAATGATACTTGAAGATATTGAATGCTGCTACTGATTTCTGTGGATACTGCTCTTCTAGAATTCACAGGATATTTCAATAAGAAAGATGATGACATTTTTCTTTTTCTTCTAGAAAACTGGTTATAAATTTGACATCAGCAAGGTTTTATGGGAAATTTTAGTAGCAAAGACTATTTTTTTTCAGAATTCTTGCTATTCTCAAATTTTCTGGGTATGCTTCCACTGCTGTAATGTTCTAAAGTTTGTGTATACATATGTAACACATATATATACACATATATATACATACATATATATAGAGACAGTCCTAACACATTGTCTCTCTAATGTCCCAAACTCCAGATAATTTGACCTACTGATGATAGCAATTAAGGATGCTAACTGTTAAAAATGCATAAAAATATGGAAATTTCTGACACCAGGTTAGAAGCAAGATGTCTTAAATATTATTTCTGAACTGGTTTATTTTATCTTATTTTTGCTGAAATGAGAAATATTGACACTTTTAAACTTTCCACCTCTCCCTGTTTACTGCAAGGCATAGACAGCTGTGTACAAATTAATGAAACCAGCACCATCTGAGTAAAGACAGAAACATAGGCTTTTGTTCTGTATTGTTCTGCTTGGCTGTCATAAACCTGGTGTTGCATGTTGTAATTATTGCTCGCCTGCTGGGAATTTTTGGCTAGAAGCTATACTATTAATTTATACATGGTGGAAAATATATGCTTGAAATGTCTGAAACTGAATTGATTCTACGTCTCATTGAGAGAAAACAACAACAAAAACAACAACAACAAAACTGGGAGTAGAGGCATAATGATAGATGCAAATAAAATTTAAACCAGGTAGGTTCTTCGTATTACCTGAGAAAACAGAATGTTTAAAAAAATAATTCTAAAAATATAATTTGAAAACAGAACAGAGTTTCATTAAATACTGTTTTCTTCTTGCTTTCTTATTCCTTTTGGCTTTAGTATCTCTTCACAAGCTAAATACACTATGCTGTTTTATGAGATCATAGGAACTGTTTACAAAAATGAAGAAAAGCAATTAAGTTACTGAAATGTGCATGGGATCTTTTCCTGATGGCAGTGCTCTGGACTAACTGCTATAATTTTAAGTAGGTATTTCAATGATCATTTTAAAAAAATAGTGAGCTAATGCACATCTATACGAGCTTTTTAAAAAGATATTAGCAACTGAAAAGTGAAATAACTTTCCTGGGGTTTTAAACAAGCTAAAACAAAAGGGGAAGTTCAAGAATATCTTTCCATGGGTCACAGGAAGTTTATCTATAAATAGAGCATGCATTTGTTCCACAGCTAGCAGACTGCAGAAAACAACTCTTGGTGCAGAACTGCTGTAGAGAAAAGGCAGAGGGAACTGCACTGGTGCAAGTTGTACATCTACACCAAACTGCTGTTCCTAGGGCTGTAAAAGTCAAATAAGAAAAGACATTACCTCTTGAAATTTTTCTTAGCAACTACTGAGAATTTTACAAATAAAATCTCAATTCTGCAAGCAGCCTGAAAAAATTAGTCAGAAGTCTGAAGTTTCAATAAGTTTTGAAAGCAATACCAAGATCTTGTATGAACTAAATATCTTCACACTTACTTCCAAGATAATGACAGTGGCAGTTCAACCCAGATGTAAAAATTCTTATTTTGCTCCCATTCTATGTATGAAAATAATTAGAAGACAAATAGGTAATCTACTGAACATTAAAAAGCAATAATAAATAAGTACCATAACAAAATGTTTTCATATTATTCATGAGCATAATTCATTTAAGAAATGAAATTGTAGCTACAGAAATTCAAAATGTGTGGACTTTAGTCACTTTCTGGTAACTAAACTTAATTTCGTGTATTGAAACTTGCTTATTAATCTGCTGGGGTTTTTTTGTCAATTACTGTACAGCTTTTATACAGAACAAAGGGCTGCTGCTAAAGATACATAACGGCCCTTGCACCATTTGTTGTTTATGATTCTTCCAGTCAAACTACTTATGACATTGTAGGGGCAGAATATGCACATGACGATTTGCATCCTTTAATAGGGTGTTAGTTGACTAACTTTTTGCAAATGACTCAATTTGTCAAACACTGCTTTGGGCTAAAAAATATATAAATCTGTCCATGCACATTCACATTTCTCAAACTTATTCCACAGAGGTAGTAATTAAAAATTTCCATGTTTCTAACCCCTAGTCTTGATGGGACTTGCCAAGCAGGTGCCCATCACCCTACTCCCAGAGTGCCACACCGTGATCCCTCCAGAACTGTGTAAAGGAATGTGATTGCTGTTGTGCTGGGTTATGTGGCACCCAGAGAGTGTACTGTGCAAGAGTGTATTTTCAACTGTTTTTCTGTTTTTCATGGAATTTTCCATATCTAAGTTACCTTGAAATTATCACTTCAAATTTTTTTTTTTTTTTTTTTTTTTTTTTTTTTTTTTTGTAGTTTAAACAGCATCACTTAACACAGGCAATTAGGTCTCTCAGCTTACCTTGACTGACCTTTGGGAGGAAGAATTTGCTTCAGAAAGACACACCCCATTTTAGATTCATCTGAGAATAAAAATATCTTCCAGGCTCCCCTGTAGCCTATGAGCAAAGAATGTAATAACTTACAATGCCCTTATTTGCACTGCTACATTCACAGGCACCTCAAGAAAATGTTCTTCTTGCATGGCAAGTTATTACAAATAGCAATCACATTGTAGGTGCTTTATAATTAGTGATGACTAACAAGCATAACCCTTTGGTTCTGATTTCAGTTCATTCTATCATTTTTATTCACCAAGAAACACGTGGATGGTGGTATCTCAAATCTTGGCTTTTAATAAAATCCATGAAGGGAAGATCAGAGCTTAAGCTGGGAGGAATGTAAATGATTTCTCTGTTCATCCAAGAGCTCTGCACTCCAAAGGGTGCATCTGGGAAGATCAGTCAGAAATATATTAGCAGCAATGCTGACTGCTGTACTGGGTATCTGGTGTCACCAAATTATTTATCATTACTGTTCAGAACCCCTATTTGGGAACTGTACAAGATACAGAAAAGCCTGGGAGTTGGTAGCATGCAACTGCATCATGATTGCATGCATCCCGATACCTTGTTTTTCTAAGTGGAAACTGCCTTAATGTGTTAAGCGGCCTCTCATCAAGCTTCAAATTTGTAATATTTATGGCAGCCTGTCTTGCTGCAAAAAGACATCACAATTTTGGCTTAAAACAATATTATACAGATGTATCCTGGGACTCCTAACTCCTTTGCAAAATAAATAATTATATAAATTGTATCAAGGTTTCAACTGCTTTGAGGCTTTTGTTACCTTGTTACATCTTATTGTCTTGATTTCTGCGTCGGGTGAAGTGATTAACATCTTACTCTGTTACTAAGACAGGTAAGAATCAGTCAATTGAGGCAATGTACAGTTCATGTCTGACGGATGTCTTAAGTGTCATTAACATATAGATCAATCCAAATCATGCAAAAAATTTCTTTGTTAGATGGGTAGAAAAATCTTAGCTGGAAGTCTAAAGGCAAACAGGGAAATAAAGCATATCTTCAGGTCGCTGATATTGTCCAGATTTTATGTGAGAGACAAGGTATTGCTATTCTGTCCTCTCTTTGTTCTTCCAGGACTATCTGTAGCTTTTATAGCTGGAAGTCCTTCATCACATGAAACAGGTTCTCAATCTGTCTGGCATGTGCTTGGTGTATCTTGGGCACATATCTTAAGTTTTCTTTCTTACACTCCATCTCTCTTGGGGGAAGTACTACCTTTACCTCCCAGGAGCAGAGAAGTAGTCTTTGCTATTGGGAGCCCCCATCTATGGGCTGATAGAGGATACCATTTGGCTGGCCTCGTTCTACTTAGTTTAATTTTTCAGAGAAGCCTCAAATTTAACACTGAGGTCCAACACGTCTGGGGTTATACAAACCTGATCTAGGAAAGTATGCCAGCTGCCATTTATTTTCATGAGTTTTCTGCTGCCTGCCTACAGATGCACAGATGCACAGATTCCTTAAGGACAGAGTTTTCTGGATGGATTATATGTCATCTGATGTGCTAGGCTTCCTTACCTCTTTGATCTGCTCTGGTGCAACACAGAAGTAACTAGCCATGGTTAATCATGGCAGGCAGACTAATCACAGAGTCTGGAAATGAAAATCAGAACTTGAGGCATTTTTATTCAATGACTTAATACTGAATGAATAACTAGTGTTTTGATAGAAAAAGTTGTCAAACTTTCATTTTCTCCTTTTTCTTTTCTTTAATGATTACTGCAAAAAGCTCCATGTACTGCATTTACTTTCATCACCAAGGAAGGGAGGTAGTGTCAGGATCAGTGGTTCCTTGCTTATTTTGTTCTGCTGGATTTCTTTCATCATCTTTTGGAAGAATTTCTAGCTCAGTGTGTCTCTTAGTACATATTTCTTCCCAGCTTTTTAATTTATGCCTCTCCTAATGAAGCCCTTGAGAGTCTTCAGCTGCATGTGACAAGTTTCCTGAATGCTAACCTGGGGCTGTGTCCTTTTGTGGATCATGGTAATTGTGAGATGACTTAAAAGAATGTTAAGTAGCTGCATTTTTCTTTAGGAAGCATGCCAGACTGTCATTTCAAATCTGTGAGGAAACATAGGTATGTTACCATTCATCTGTGCTTTATTTCAGTATTTTCTACCAAGAGGAATTAATCTGGATTCTTTACCGAATGCGACTATCCCTCCTCTATGGTAACAAATGGAACAAGAACACTTCTGGTGCTTCCCTGATTTTAAAACAAAATGTATGGCCACAAAACCTGCATATTGAGAGGGGTCACATTTTGGCAGCAATATCCAACCTCATATTTTGATGCTCTTTCCAGTGATGAGTTTGTGGCAGTAGATCTGATCTTAAATTATGTTATTATGTTAGTTTACCATACAAGATGAGGGATGAAGAGGGAAAAATCAGTATGGTCATCATAGTACAGAGGCAAAATCTTCCCTATCAAACTGCTTATCCAAGCAAATATCTCTAAGCACTTTTGTCTATTTTTGTGGTATTAAATTGCATATGACTCATAATCTAGCTCTTCTAAATCACTCTTTCATATTCTGAATGCAATAAAAAATCTGTAAAACATAATTCTATTAGCTCCTTAAACATACTGGGGAAAAAAATATATTTATATTGTAGTGTCCATTCAATGGATGTTTGAGGAAGTCATAAAAGCACATGAAAGACACACTGTTAGCAGTATAAAGGAGTCCTCCCTTCTTGAGGTCAATTGAAATGTAAAGAAAATGTGACTGGCAATAACTACTCCAGAGACAATAAAAAGAAACAAGCCCACTAGCCTTGATTGATCAAGGAACTTCAGAGGACAGAAATAGCAGGAGTTATGGCACACGCCTTTCCACAAAATGCCCAAAATGCCTGTAAAAAACTCTGTGATACATCAGCGGATAGAAAACATGGTCAAGGTTGCATTGCCACTCAGGGCCCCATGAAGGTCTGCTAGTTCAATAATGAGTCCAGATATTTACCAGTATCAGACTATCCTGATTTTTAAATCCTATCTTACAAGCTGTCTTGACATGTAATGACATTGCTTTACAGGCTCATGATCCTCTGAGTGTCTGCTGTAATTTAATTGATCAGGTCAGCAGGGAAGCACTGAGGCAAGCCATGTTTTGGCCACCAGATTCTTCAAGTGTAGATCACACTGCAATATCTTTTCATCTTCTCCAAGGAAAGTTGTATCAGCTGTTTGAATCCATACAGTTTTCTCCTTTTAAATCAAGATCCAGTTGAATTCATACAGATGACATATCTGTATATATTTATAATATTTTATCGAGTCTCATTCCCAACACCCAAACAAGTGAGTTTGGTAAAGAGGTTCTATTCCCATATGCAGAAAATAGGGAAATGTATTAGTCACAGTATCACAAAACTGGTGAGATCAGATCCAACTCTTATGCAGCCCCACCCCACTGCTCCAAGCAGGACCAGCTATGTCACATTGCTCAGGACCACTTCCAATCAGCTTTTGAGCACCTCCAAGGAAGATTAAAAACCCATGGGACATTGTTCCAAAGTTTGGTCACCTCTTCTTTAGCCTACATGCATCTTCATGTATTTTATTTTGTGCCCACTGCCTCCTGTCCTGTTTCCACTCCCCTGAGAACAGATTCCCTTCCCCTTCAGTCTGTCTCTTCCATCCTACTAGAACTCTATATACACTGATAAGGTATCTTGAGCCTTCCCTTCTGCTGGCTAAACAGTCTCAGAGGTCTCTGTCCCTGTATGGCAGATACTCCAAGCTTCAAGCTCTGAATCTCTTTCCTGGCCCTTCACTGGACTCACCTCAGCAGACCAATGTGTCTTTTGTATTGGTGAGCACAGAAATGGACACAGTATTCCAGGTGCGCCTTGCCAATGCTGAGTATAGGGATGCTGATCACATGCCTCAATTTGTAACAGCCTTCCCAAAGCAGCCCATGGTGCTGTTGGCTGTATTTGCGCAAAGGACTCATGCTCACCCTCAGATCTACCAAGAACAGCAGGTCCTTCTCTGCAGAGCTGATTTTCAGCTTGCTGAGATCAAATTACTACATTAAAGTAGAAGTGGTTCTTCCCATCTCTATAACACACATATAGCCCTACATAAAATTGATCATTGCTGCAAATACTGAAATAAATGTGTGTAAACAATATAAAATTGCTATTTAGCTAACTGTAAACTGAAGTGTTTATGCTCAGTGTTACACTTTCAGGTTTAACAAGTGCCAAAATAACCATTTCCAGGTGTATAAGGTACACAATAGTTTGAACTACTAGGGCACTGGGATGCTGAATAATGTAAATTGTGGAATATGTTTTTCCACAAACCGTGTAATTTGTCTTATGAGTTTACCTACAGCTATGCCAAAACACTTTTTCAGTAGAATCTTCCTTTATTCGCTTAATATTATGTATTTCCTACATGTCTATTGGTGGTGACTTTCCAGACTGATTTTTACTGAGTCATCATCTAGGCATTTAATATAAAAATAAGAATATTGGGAAAATGTGGGAAAAAAAATATCTTCAGGACATATCAACATTATGTGTTATGCTATTTAAAGCAAATTTTAAAAGTGGAAACCAAAAGCCATTTGCAACCACCTCAGATACACTTTAAGAAAGGATAGAAAAATAATAAACTGCATTTACTTTTTGAAAGAAAAAACCACATGAATCTACTGCTTTGGTGTGATAGGGCAGAGATAGGAGGTCCTGAACTTTTCTTCCCCTCAAGAGGAGTCCAGGTAAGGACCCCCAGCCCCCAACACAAGTGAGCCTTAGCATATACTCATGCTGCTTATGAGAGTTTCAGGTGTCAAGAAACTTCCACCTACTTCTTGTACTCAGTTGTCTTGGTATCTTTCAAACAAAAAATAGAAAGGGCAAACCCACATGATTTGTGTAGGGAACATAGGCAGAAGGATAAGGGTTGAAATGCACCCTCCTAAGCTTGGTAGCTTAGCTTGTGGTGCAATCTGTTCTGTGAAACATCCTTTCTCGTGTTATTTCTGGCTGTTTCTGCAATGCGTCATCAAATGCTATTCATACTATGAAACACAATGATTGCATTGCTCTTTAATTCCCCTCAAGCTCACCGTGATTGTTGATTAAACAGTATGTGGGCTATGATTAGCTTCAATGTAGCTACAAAATTGACTCCTACCTGCTCAGGAGGATCACCATAGCAGACAATGCTTTGTTTTTGTTCTCTTGAACCATGCTATCAGTTCTAGAACCACTAATGTCATATTCATGCAAATGTAAACCTTAACCACTGAAAATACAGTCTTCACTTTCGTCAGAAAAATGAAAGTGTTTTGGACTTTACCTCCAATTTCAAAATCATTTAGTCTTTATAACTGTTGCTATTACAGTGAGAATTGTGTTCTCCTTTCAGCATTTCCCCATTTTCCTCCTTTCTCCCCAGAGAAGTACCAGACAGATACAGCTCAACAAGCTCTGTTGTGACTTTCTGGCTTCCAATAGCTTTGACCTATGAATTTCCTTGGTATCTACTGGAAGTTCAGCTCAGCTGCTTTTCTCTTAGTGTCTATCTAATGCTTGGTATCTAGTTCTCATGATATCTGTAAGAGTTTTCAACAAGACTTTTATAAAGTCTCACCAACATTTACATTTTGTTAAAATTGAGTGGCCTGTTCGATGGATAAGAAAGTCATTGGGCAGTCATATCCAGAGTGCAGTGTGGGGGCAACTAACTCAGTGTTTTGATAGATACTGCCAACAAGTGATATCCCTCAGGGGTTCACATTGGAACCAATGTCATTTAATGTCATCATCAATGGCATAGACAAAGAGATCAAGGGCAGTCTCAGCAAGTTTGCAAATGACACTGGGCTGAGTCGTGCTGTCAACACTCCTAAGAAGACAGGATGTTCTCCAGAGGGACCTGGACCAGCTCAAGAAGTGGGCCCATGAGGTTTAATAAGACCAAGAGCAAGGTGGTGCACTTGAGTGAGGACAAACCAAGGTATTATCGATATAGCCTGGGTAATGAAGGGATAGGGAACAGCCAAGAAGAACCTGGGGGTTCTGGTGGGTAAAAATCTTAACATGACCCAGCCATGGGCACTCACAGCCCAGAGAACCACACGTGTCCTGGGCTGCATCCAGGGTGGATGCGTGGGTAGCAGGGCTGCCAGCACTGCAGGGAGGGGATTCTGCCCCTCTGCTCTGCTCTGCTGAGACCCCACCTGCAGGGCTGCATCAGCTCTGGGGTCACAGCACAGGAAGGACAGGGACCTGTTGGAATGAGTCCAGAAGAGGGCCATCACAATGATTATTATCTCCTATGATGACAGCCTGAGAGATCTGGGATTGCTCAATCTGGAGAACAGAAGTCTTCAGGGATATTTTAAGGCAGCCTTCCAGTACCTAAAGGGAGCCTACAAGAAAATTGCAGAGGAACTTTTTTTTGATGTTATCTAGCAATAAGAAAAGGCAAAATGGCTTTAAACTGAAAGAAAGTAGTTTAAATTTAGATTTAGATTAGACAGTAGGAAAAAATTCTTTACTGTAAGGCTGCTGAGGCACTGTAACAGATTCCCCAGAGAAGCTGTGGATGTCCCACCCCTGAAAGTGTTCAAAGCCAGGTTGGATGGGGCTTTGAGCTACCTGGTCTAGTGGAAAGTGCCCCTGTCCCCTGCATCAACCACCAACAAAACAGGAGAACAACATAAAAGAAAACAGTGGCTGGAAATGAACCTGCATAAACTGAAAACAGACACATTTTTAAACATTAAACTCATGTTTTAAACAGTGAGAATATTTAATCATTGGAGCAAAATTTCAAGTGAAGAGATAAATGCTTCAATTTGTTTTATCTTCAAACACAGGCTGCTTTTCTGGCATGTATTTTAACAAGTACAAACTATATGTCAGAGAAGGGCAAGTTATCCTTTTGCTCTGAGCAGGGACAAGGGAGAGAAATTTAATATTTGTGATATAGGGACATTAGGGAAAATTATGCTCATTCTTCTTTAATCCCATCTGTGGATTAATACGAGTGCGATTGCAGAAAAATGAGCACAAAATGTCTGACTTGGTCATTTTTATGCTGCCAGTATAATTTGTTGGTACATATTCTGAATATCTGTATTTGTTCATTGTTTTACTGGGGTGACAAAGTAATCTTACAGTGATACCCCTCCCCCCCAACCTTAGACCAACTGGAAGAACTTCAGAACAAACCTGTCTTCAAGAGATCACTACGAATTTCTGTCTCTTTTTAGAAAATATCTTTTTAATTGTAAACTCATGCCAGTTGTGGAAATTCATTAGTGATTATTTATTTAGCATAATGGCTTAACTCCTTTTTCATTATTGAAAAGTTCCTTCCAAAGTAATAACATTTTTCTGTCTGGACAATGTGGGATAGCTCATGTTTCCATTATGTTTGATGTGCCAGTTTTTAAACATAACAGAAACATGAGCTACTGTGCATATGCCACCATATAAAAATCAGCACAGTGATGGTTATTGGCGACTTTCACTGGTATTGTAAAGTGCAGTAGTGATTCTAATTATTTTCTGTAGCTTTTCCCACACTAGAATCCTAAATTTTCTAGACAGAATAATAACAGTCACAGAATGGAAAGAATTCTTTAAGGATCTACTTTCCATTAACAGCCAATCTTGCTGTTGTCTTGCTTTTCATATCTCCTTTTATGGTGGAACAAAAGAAACAGCAATTTTAATTTTTAGGACAGGGCCTTGTTTTCTGAAAAAATGAAGCCAAATAACTAAACATAATTTTAAAAGACACGCACTGAGACAAAAGTCACAGCTGTTGTTACATTGTAACACTGATGAAATCAGAAAGTAAAGGTCTGAAAAATCTTAAACTTCATGAGAAATTGACTTTTTAAAGTGGTTTTATGAAGAGATTAGCCAGGTTTACATTGTTTTCTTATGGCAATTTTGCTAAAAATCAACTAGTTTCCTTCAGCTAAAATTACTTTGGTTCTGACAAAATAGGAAAAAAATCAATAAACTAGATTTTAAACCTGTGCAAATGGATTTAATTGTTTTAAAGTCAATAGCTTTGTCCCAATTTCTATTAGCTAAGGAGTGAAATTGTCCACTACTAAAAAATGCCTACTTTACCTCTTTTAAGTTACTGGATCTACTCAGAAAACATTATATTCTATTACTTTTCAGGACTGTGTTTATTACTGTGTTTTTCCTCATGAGGATGTTCTAAAAATATCAATATATATGGTGATATTGCCTCTGTGTCCAGCATCCAATTGTGCTGCCTGCTTTTGATTATTTTTAACATTCACTCTTTTTTATCCCCTCAGCCTTTCAAGGAGATGTTTGGACAAATAAAATATACTAGTTATCTTCAAAAACTCCCTGTAAGCAGTGAAAGCAGTCCTTGGTAGCACAGGGAATCTACAAAGAAGGTAGAGTATTTCTCTGAATCCTGAGATATGTTTTATCTCATGATACATGTATGCAGTGGTAACAATATGAGGGCTGAGCATTCTGTGTGGCATCTCCTGATTTAATATTTTCTTAGCTTTCCTTTCTGTCTTTTAATATGTTTCTGTGTACTTCATGAAGTTCCCATTTCTAAAGACTTTCATCTCCTAGAGCCATATTAGCCGTTCAGTAGCAAAATCTTGGAGAGCCACAAGGAGAATTATATTTAATCAGGAATTGATCTAGACCCCCCACTGACAGGAGCTAATAGCAGGGAGTAGTTGAGTTGAAGGTATTAATTCTCCATGTGTTCTAGTTATCAAAAATAAGACTTGGATAAAATCTTGTCAAATAGGTGTCAGTTTCCAATGCAGACAAAAGTGGAAGAAGCGACAAAAATAGTAGCTTGGGAATTTCTCTACAATGAGTTTAGTGCAACTTCTTAGTGATGAGTTCTTTCACCACGTGTGTCAAATCCTGTGTTCATTTTTGGGTCTTTCAATCCAAGAAAGACACTGAGGTGCTGGAGCGATTCTGGAGAAAGTCAACCAAGCTGTGAAGGGTCTGGAGCACAAATCCTGTGAGGAGCAGTTGAGGGAGCTGGAGGTGTTTATCCTAGAGAAAAGAAGGCTCACTCTCTACAACTGCCTGAAAGGAGACTGTAGGCAGGTGAGACTGAGTCTCTTCTCCCAGGTAACAGCTGAAAAAAAAAAAAGTAAAAAGAAAATTGCCTTAAGATGCAAAAGGGAAGCTTTAAATTAGATATCGGGGGAAAAAAATCACAGTAAGTTTTGCAAAGCATTAGAAAAGACTTCTCAAGGAAAAGGTGGAGTCATCATCCCTGGAAGTGTTCGTAAACCATGTGGATATGATACCTGAGGACATGGTGTAATGGTGAACATGGTAATGGTACTATGTTGACTGTTGTATTTGATGACTTTAAAGGTCTTTACCAACCTTTAGGATTCTGTGATTCTTCTGCTTATGAAGCAGACAACAGATTTGCCATCTCAGGAGACCAGTTCATGACACCCTTTCCCCATGGCATGAGCAAAAAAAAAAAATAGATAAAAAAATTCTGTTTTGACATGGATGACAAATCTCATCCTGCCAGTTATTTCAGTCAGTAGGTATTGTCTATGTGTAACGTACACAGCATGCAAGGGTTCTCATAAATAAATTAGACATTCACGTTCCAATACTACTCATCCATATATTGACTTGTATTCATACATCTTCTGTAATCAACCTGCATAAAAAATTAAACTCACTGCTTCTTTGCTTCTTTTGCAAAGAACACTTTAAATATATGAAGGAAGAAAAGCAGAAGGAAATTGCAACATGCTCTTCAGACCAAATTTGGTAGTTAGCTAAATTCAAAACACATCTTTATATTTAGGTGCTTTAGGAGAGGATGATATAACTGTAGACTTAGGACACAATAAATACTCATGACTATCTTGATGATAGTCATGAGTGCTATCCGTGTACTTCCTATATTTCCACTGATGCAGTGTGAGCTCTCAGCCTCGCCACCTGCCAAATGCTGCAGGATGTCACATGCAGGGAGTCTGCTTCCTGCCAGGCAGTGCCCTGTGACCCTTGGCAGCAGGAGCCTCTTTCCCTTCAGTTTTACTGTGTTGCTTTGTGTCCTCTCCGGGTGAGAGTTGAGAATGTTGCTCCTTTCAAAGGTCTTGGACTAAAGCCCCAGGTAGGAAGGATGTGATGTGCAGTATCTTTTGTCAGAGATAAAATGCAATTAGCCTGGAGGATGTGCGAGTAAAGGAAGCTTACAGGAAAATAGAATCACATGGCTCCGATGAAGCATTTAAAAGCACTTGTCTCAAAAATAGAATAAAGTGAATTAGAGTGCAGGAAAGCTGGAATTCTTGGGCATAGCCTTTCTGTATAGCCCAGGTCTCACTACCTATCAAAATGTACCTTTAGCCTCTGTGAATTCTCACAGATAGGGTGCTTGTGATGTCTTTTCTGTCTTTTCATGTGAAGTCACAGCAACTTCAGATCTAAACAGCATTGATTTTGAAGATGTAAAACAAAAAATTATAATAACACATGCTTATATATAGTACCATGTCTCTATAAAATTTTCAGTAAGAGTAAAGGAAGGTTTCAATCTGTCTGCAATTTGTATTTGGTTTTGGTATCAGTGATTTTCAGTACCACACCTGGATTTTTCATTTTCAAATACAGTATCATTTTTTTACTGATTTAATGAAGTCAAATTTCTCTTACTTATATGGTCCTCCCATAAGTGAAGAATATATTGATTTTATATATTGAAAAAAATTAATTAGAGAAGTTTTGTGTTACCAGATTTACATGTCTTTGGTGGCTTTATGTATTTGGTTCAAGCAATTTTATGACATTATAGGTAGACAAGACACAGTAAGTTTGAATAAAAACATAATCAAAAGTCAGTCAAGGAAATGAATGGAATAAATTCAAAATTATTTGGAGCAGAACGACTTTCTCAGAAGGTTAGCATACAAAAATTTATTTCACAAGGGTTATTTTTAGCAATTTTGAAATTTCATTTGGAACAGCCAGCTTAGATGTAATGCTAAAATTGAAAGTAATGGCCACAGTTTTATAAACAGGAAGAGTCTGGTGTAGCATCACATTATAACATTATTTGGATTAATTATGCCACAAGCAGAACAGAATTTTGGCCATACAAATTGATAGCAATTAAAGATATAAAAGTGTTTTCAAAATGTGTTATTTTTATCCACTAATATTTATGTTTGTTTACACCAGTGCAGGATCATTTTATTTCTACTCTCCCTCTTCTGGACTTTTGTTGTGGCATTAAAGAGAAATTAAATTGATAAAAATACCTCCCAGCAATGGGTTCAATTGACATTTCAGGGATTTTCTTATACCACTATTCAGATAGCTATGTGTCACAGTTCCTTGAGCAGAGGAAAGAAATGAAATTTCTGCAGGATTATTTACAAGTAGAGTTGTTCCCTGTGGACCCCCACTTCCTCTGCATGTTCAAGATATGATTAGTGCAAGGCTGGAAAGGAGCCATCGTCACTTGAGGAAGCCGAAGTGAGTAGGCACTGACCGTGGTGTGCTCTCTCCCTCACAGCAGATCAAGACCCATTCTGGTTTGCTCCTAGCTTCCTCGTCAGGATGTAATGATACATCCAAGCCATGAGCCATTTCCTTTGATTGCACCTCCTCTGCTAGTGGTCAGCTAGATAAGGGATATTATATAGCTTCACAATCTCTTTGATGGACACAATTTATCAAAGGGACATCCTACCCTTCCTTGTGCAAGTAGGACTACGTGGGGCTATGTACGTGCTCCCAGTCAGGGGACATTCAACTGTCCAGGCCATTCTGCTTCTGCTCAAGACATGCCTGGTGGTGGTACAGCACCGGCACAGGTCCCAGGCTTGGCACCAGCAAGAATATTTTTAGAATTACATACTACTTGATCCCTTAGAATTTTGTCATATGTCACCTAGATAGCTTAGGCATGTGGTTGCTTATTTTCAGCAGTTACAAAATTATCATCATTAGTGATCATAGTCACTCATTTACAAAAATGGCACTAAAGTTAATGGAAGATGGCAAATAGGCACAGATACCACACTGTATGATAATGTACATAGAACATAAATTGTCAAAAAAATTTACAATTTAAAATCCTTGCCTCCCAAGTTTATTTTTGCAACCTGCTTCTGTTCCCATTGATAGTATAGGGATTACAGCCTCTGTTCAGGTCATGCAACAGGGATGCATGATACCCATTTGAAAAGTGTATGAGACAGCATGTAGGTCCAGGCAAGGGAGGAGATGCTGAGAAAATGCTGGTTAGCAGAAAAGGCAGTCTTCAGGACATCAGAACATTTTTGAGATCCTAACTGTATATTTTGGCAAAGGAGTATTTAAGGAGGAAGCATAAAACAAATGGTGTTGTTTTGTGTGCATTGTTTTGTGGCTTCTTTTTTTCAATAAGATTATTTTGTGTATCGGGGACAGTATTAAAAAACAAAATGCTGACTGAAGAATGAGAAAGCTGGGAGTGGTTGGTACCACAGGTGTGCTGGAAGTAGAAGGAAATGAGAAGAGGAAATTTCATCTCAAGATTCACCATTTAAAAAAAATAAGCCTTTTAGAGTAAAGTGACAAAGTTCTCATCTTCACATTTCTCTTCCTTTTCATATGGGAGGGATGTTTCATAAAGGCAGTCAGTACTGTATGCAGATGTGGATCAGTGAAATCAAGAGAGAAAACAGCCTTTCTGTTGCAGCCAAATGATACAAAGAAGGAAAAGGGCAGAGAAACTGAGAAGCAAATAAGAATTAATAGTTAAACAACTAAGAAGTTAATTAATTTATAATCCGGGGTAGAGCAAATGGAAATACTCAACAACCAGACTAAATCAAATAGCTATATTCCATTTAAATATTCGTACCAGTCTGCCCTTGTTATGGAGCAAAAGAAAGAAGCAGGAGCTGTAAAGGTTTTGCCAGTACCGTCTAGAAAACTAAAACCATCTAACCCTGTATGTGTTACTGTTGAAGAACACCATGCATTTACTTTACATTTAACTATTCAATACATTCTGGATGTATCAAGCAAATAACAGCATTAAAGCAGAGAATAAAAATTAGTGTATTCCAGCACTTAAAAAACTGTTAATGATAGACATTTTATACTCAAAATAAAAGTAGGCAGGATATCAGCCATGCACTTAATTAAACATTTTTTGATACTTTAAGAAAAAAGCTGCTTCCATATATGATGCAAATTGTATTCCATGAAAAAGAAAGAGATGTGTTCTTTTCCTAAATTAAAGGCAAACTTCATCAGATAATAAGACACACAGTGTTTACTAGCATACTACAAGACTTCTATCACAATCATATGATCATCTCTTTTACTAAGCAGATGTATTATTGAATTTCATGATTCTCAATACTCAGAAAAGTAGTTTCTGACATTTTGTGCACACATTTTATTCTTTTTCTTTTCTCTTTGTTTCTGAAGTTTACAGTATTCACAAAAAGAGCACATCTTACCACATCGTATCAATATTAAAATGGAACAGGGCAAGTTAGATTATTTTAGATTGAATGACACCTTAGCTTACTTTGATTTCAGTTATCTGAATTTTTGTCTATATCTGAAAATTCTCCAAATATTTTTATAGAAGTTTTAATGGTAAAATATATGTGATCTACATGTGTAAGGAAGCTCACACAAGTTACAGCTGAGATTTGTTTCCTCTTTCTTTTCAAATAGAAGATGTGGGGTTTCATTTGACATGGTAAAAACAGCAAGATTCTGAATATTTGTGTCCTAACACCATGAAGCCCCAGGAGATGTACTTAATGTTAAGTCCTGGGATCACATTAGAGCCATTGGAACCATTAAATTAGCAAATATAAGTCTCCTCAAGTGATCTGCTGGATTAGAGTCAATATTTTCTGCAGAGAAGTTGCAGATGCTCATCCCTGGAAGTGCTCAAGGCCAGGCTGGATGAGGTTTTGAGCAAACTGGTCAGGTGGAAGCTGTCCCTGCCCATGGCAGGGGATTTGAAAATACAGGATCTTAAAGATCTCTTCCAATACAAATGATTCTATGATTCTATGGTTTTTGCATCTTACACAATGGAGATCCTTAAATCAGAATTTAAAAGTAAATTCCAATAAAACATAGGAATTTCCATCCTAATGCAACTTTCACACAATTTAATTTTACTTTTCAGTACCAGAGATTAAAAAACATTTTTATTGGTATTCGACATTGTTAACTGCATATGGCTGCACAAAATAATGAAAAATTGCTATCTTAAAACCTAAGGAATACACAAGCTGGGTCCAGAAATCTCATACTGTCAAATCCCAGCCTTCAGGAAGCTACAAAGATATGTGCTCTATAAGTGCAGCAGGTTTTGGCACTGCATTAATCATATAGAAAGAGTGCTTTGAATTGCTTTGTAGACTTCAAGGTGCTAAACCAGGGCTCTTCAAGGATATGGCAGAGCTGAAACTGAGGTATATGAGATTGCCTTTCAGTCCCCAGTTTGTGGGACTGAAATGGTCACCATTTCTGTATGTACTCTGAGAAGATATCCTGTGGGCTGGATAAAGATTAATACTAATCAGATGTATTTATTAGGGTGGCAAATATCTAATTATTTTATCCTCCACTAAAAAGTTTGAGCAGGCTGATGTTGAACTGCTATGAACTCAAGATTGCTGTGATTATTACTTAGTACGTGCATTTCCTCATGTTCCAGTTTGTTACAGTAACAATGGAAAGAGACATGAAGAGATACTTCCTGTGCCCTAAATTTAACTTACATATGTTTCCTTTTTTCCTATATTTCAAGATCCCTCTTTTTTTGTTTATATTGTTCCTGAGGTGAAGTTTGATTTTTTTTTTACATTGTTGACAACATCCAAATTTGAAAGAAACACAGTCTGACTTTTTCTCCCAATTCCAAACCCGATTTTTATTTTGAGAAAAGTACTGAATTAATTTTGGCTTATATAGAATTTTCATTCAGTTCCGGACCATTATTACATGTATTTTGGTTATGTCAACTCATCTTCTTAGTGTCTTCTTTTCTATAAAGATACAGATAATGTGGGTGTCTTCTCTGGTTATGCAAGGACAAGAAAAATATTGAGAATACTAGAGTGTTTGGGCATTATCCATTCTGTGTTGGACAGCTGGAGGTTTATGTTAAATAATAGATAAAGGTTTTTCACTCAGGAGGTGGTTGAGCACAGGATCAGGCTCCCTAGGGAAGTGGCCATGGTACCTAGCCTGACAGAGCTCAAGAAGCATTTGGACAATGCTCTCAGGTACATGGTGAGATTCTTGGGATGTCTGCACAAGACCTGCTGTTGGACTTAATGATCCTTATGGGTTTCTTCCAACTCAGTTTATTCTAGGATTCTATGACTAATCCTTAGTGCATCCTGGCAAAGTAATGCTTCTTTCCCTGGCAAAGCAATTGGATGGTGCATGCTGAATAAATACTGACTTGCTTGTTCATGGGGTTTGATTGATGTCTAGGAGTCTGAAAGGTGCTAACACACTACTATCAGTAGTCTGTTGTGATAAATTTTCAGTCTGCATGAGCTGTTGTTTAGCATCCCACCTGATTAAATTCTTAGGCATATAAAGGTTTTCCACTCTAAGCAGATTGAAGGGCAGTAAGCTTGTTTAGGAGTAAAGACCCAGGTTCACATTCCTGTGGCACATGTCTGTTCACCTGTTGGTTATTCAGCAATGAGCCATTCTTAGATTCTCCTTGAACACAAACCATTGCACAAAGCCATCCATCCCAGCAGTTTGTTTAACCTCCGCCAGGCAAACGCCAAACTATCATCTTTCTAGCCAAATAATGTCTGCATATTTCCATGTAGCATAACAATTCCAGAGAAGACCCATAAAAGAACTTGTTTATCTCTGTAGGAAATATGTTTGAATCTTCCATGTGTCACATGGATGTACTAATCTGTGGGCTGTTGTATATTATTGATTATTCCAATCAGGAAAAAGAGTGCCTCTCTTGGAAAAAAAAACCAAACATTAGCAACCTGGATATGTTTTTTTTGTTGATTTTTTTGCAGTCTCTATCTATTTCCCTGCAAAGCGGTAGGGTATACAGCATTACATATCTCCAATTACAGCCAGAGAACATGGGCCTGTGGAGAAATATTTTTAATATTCATTGAAATCTTCCTGTGAACTGACTAATTTTATGTGTTCAGTAAAATTTTCTGAAAAGTTCAAGGAAGAAATTCCAGGCATCCCAAGGGAAACCAATGGAAAACACAGGAGTAAAATTACCTCACATCCCACGCCAGGTTTGAAGTTCAGTCTCTGGCTTATTTGGCCTTGGCAGCAATACAGATACATTTTGGCAATGTGAATTTTAGCTTTACTGTGCAGGCAGGACTCAAAATCCGCTGTTTTGATTTGCAACAACAGTGGGACTGTACCTGTCTTGTTTTGAACCATCACCCGCACTGGTGGGTTTCTTTTTTCACCATTCAAAACCAAATAAACCTGCAAAAATACTCTTTACAGCTTCCTCAGTTCTCCACTATAGCTGACAACCATGACCTGTGCACTTTTCCTGAATTCTGCCTCAGAGTGGATGTAAAGACTAGTATTTGTGTAGTGGATGCATAGCTCAAAATCTGTGTAACTGTTCTACAGCGTCACAAATACCACCTGTTTTCCCCCTTGGGATCAAGACCAGATGGACAGTGGCTTCTACTGAACAGAGTTAATCCTTTATGTAGCTAATCAACTCCTGAACTTTGTCTGCCTGAGGAAAAAAAAAAAAAATAGAGAAAAGGAAATGTCTAGTTAGGCCTCATTAAACAGTTGCTGCCAGGCACTGTAATGAGGACCTTACTATTTAAGGAGTTGAGTTTAATTCTTTCTGGTCCAAGGATTGGTGCAAATATAACCCATCTGGAGTTTTTCTAAAGGCTACAACAAAAGTGTGTATCTGATTTTACCTTCGGACTGGTTTATGACCCTTTTCCTAACTATATTCTTGTCAATAGAATCATCTTTCTTGGCTGTTTTTTGTCCAAACTGCTGGCCTGTGCTTTTTCTTTCTAGCATATATCTCACATTGATGTGAAAAGATATGGAAACTGCTACAATACACTTTTGCTTTTGCTTACCCAAGATTGGATTTATCTCTTTAATTTTTATTTTCAACCTCTATCGGCTCATCCTTCTGAATCACTTGAAAAGTAGAGGTTTCTTCTCTGCTGTTTTTTCTCCTTTATTTAGCAAGACTTTTCAGTCTTTAAAAATATGCGTGTTTCTCTCCTTTACTCCTTGAAGAGCTACAAAGAAGTGCTGAGATAGACATTCAAGGAAAAGATTAAATAAATCTTTCTAAAGCAAATAGAAGAACATGTTGACATGAACTCTTAAAAATCTAGAAGTATTTACCATCAGAATAATGAACTCTTTAGAAGAAAATAATTATTGGCATCTAGTGGTGGTAGACGCATTAAGTTTTAATGCCTATTTCAAAATGTGGGTTTATCAATAAATAAAATATCACCTGTCGATCCACCATCCTCAAAATTAGCACTGAATGCCTTTTCAAATCTTATGGCTTAGCACAGAGTTTAGCAGGAGAAGAAACAAGAAGTGCTTTTTCTTTACATCATCAATTACTTATTGAATTGCTCAATTGGTATTATCTTCACATTAGTGTCTCTGGTCTTATTTCCTTTGGATAATTCAGAATTTGAACAATGTGTTTCTCTGTTTTCAGTCTGTCTAGATGCCCAAAATGTGATAATCTCTGTACTACCACTCATAGGCTTTTAAATGCACTCTTGTGTTTCAGAGTTATTTTAGAGTTGTTGAAGTTTGTTGAAGTATGTTATTCAAAAAAGAGTTACCTACTATCTACTGCTGCAAAATAGGAAGCACAATGGTGGTGGGTTGACCCTGCTTGGAATTCTCTCTCCCCTCTTCCTTCCTTTGAGCTTTTTCCTCTGACCAGACAGAGAATGTTATATTCCTTTGGTCAGCCTGGATCAGCTGTCCCAGCTGTGTCCCTTCCCAAGACCTTGCCCACCTCCAGCCTACTGGTGATGGGGGAAATGATGGAGAGGCAGCTCTGATGCTGTGCCTGCCAGTGCTGCTCAGCACCTGCCAAAACATGGGTGTGTTGCCAACACCCTTCTGCCCACCAAAACAAAGCACAGAACTGGAAGGGCTGCTGTGGGGAAAATGAACTCTGTCTTATCCAGACCCAACACGAGTTTTTGAGGTATGCCATTTCTCTTCTCACTGTGTACATCCTGGATTTCTTAATGTTGACTTGTAATCCTGAAAATAAGGACCTTCTCTTGAGAAGTCCAGGTACTTGATTATTTGACAGACAGATGGAAATAATTTGATGGAAAAATATCTAGAAGGAATAACATAATCAGGAAAGACTGAAGTACTAAATGACAGTTTAAAGGGAAGGGGATGAGCCCTTTATCTACTTGAAAAATCTGCGAGCAGGAAGCTACTGCAATAGGTACAGACTTAAATAAAAATGAAAGGTTCTCTTAGTCACCATGTCCATTTCCTTATTTTAATTAACTATGATACATGAGATAAGTAGCTTAAATGGTTTGGGAAGGATCATGCTGAAGATCAGAGAAACAGTGCCTATACCAAATGCTAGCATGTGTCTCTGTGGGTTTAGCACATCTATTTCTGTTAGGTTCTGTTGCTTCATATTTTGGTCATATTCCCATTTAAGACCACAGCTAAATGCACTGCATTAAAGCAATCCACAGTAATGTTAATTATAGACTCCAGTACTGCAATGTTTATTTCTAAAATCAACAGAGATGTCAGCATGATAATTTTATATTATTTCAGTTGCAAGTCTAATCAGAATTAGCCTGTTTTCTTTCAAATTCTCTCATTTTTCCTCCCTCTCCTCCTCCCCAGTCACAGAGATTCACTTCTGATCATCATGCAACAGGAAGAAAACTGCAGAATTTCCTTCAAGAGAGCTTTTGTTTTCTTGATGTGTCTCTGTTTTACTAAAATACAGTGTGCTCAGGATCCAGCACTAATAGGTGGTCACAATTAAGCAAGAGCTAAATCCACTCACAGAACATTTCAAGATTATGTAATCCCAATAGTCTTTTTAAAAAACTCTTGAAAATATTAATTTAGGATTATCATAGGCATGCATACTATATTATAGTTCAAGAAGCATGCAGCAAAAACTGGCTCTTCACAGACTAATTTCACAGAAAACATGCTGGAAAATCAAAGTGAACAAGAGACAAAGACAGACAGAAGAACTCATACTCATTTTAGAAAATTATTATGCAAATCTAGAAACAAAGACTAAATCAAAAGTGGCATCCAGGGATGTGACAACAGACAATGGGCATGAACTGAAGCACAGGACATTTCCTCTGAACATCAGGAAACCCTTTTTACTTTGAGGGTGACCAAGAACGGGCACAACTTGTCCAGGGAGGATATGGAGTCTCTGTCCTTAGAGAAATCCAATCCTCTTTAGGCAGTCTTCTTAGCAAGGGGCTGTACAAGGTGACCTCCAAAGGTCCCTTCCAGCCTCTGCCTCTCTGTGATTCTTAGATGCTACAATAGATTGAACAGGATGAAATTAATGCAAGATTTCTGATGTGCAGTTTTTAGTTTTTGTTTACTCTTCCAGGTTTGTGAGTAAAGTTTTCATTTAGAAAATGTTATTTAGTTTGGGATAATTTTTATACTGTGTATTGGCATAAAGAACAGTGTTTAGCTGTCTCTATTTAAAAAGTAGCACCATTAGTTTACAATACAAAATAGGCTATTTATTATGGTAATGCTAATATTTGGTAGTTTTGTGTTTGTTTTGTTCCACTACAACATTATAATTGTGTTCATTTGGTCTGTTTGTCAGCAATTTTTGTTTTGAATTGGTCCTATATGCTCAGCTCTTCAAAGGGCATTTTGGGAAGGTGGACCATATTATTCTAAGTGTTGTACCTATTTATATGCAACATGATCCTGCAAAGATCTGCATTTCCAATATCCCCTTTTTATTCATTTTAGCCTAATTCTTTCTTCTCATATGTTTGGATTTTTTTATCCCAAAAAGATTTCTGTGCAATTCACAGAATATTAATGCAAAATACATTCTGTGTAAAGAAGTTTCTTTGGGCTCCAGCACTCCTGGAATGTCAGCAAGCAATTGGGCATACAGGCAAACTATTTTGCCACTAGAGAAGTAATTTCTTTACATGTTGTCTCTTTCTTTCAGTTTTTTATCCATTTTATTCTCAGAGATCTCTAAGCCTATCTGTCTGCACATTTTCCTGCATTTATTTTCAAAATAAATCACTGGTAAATTTTCCTTCTGTCATTTCAGCAGTAAGAGAAGGAAACACAGGAAACCAATATCCATTTCTTCCTGATATCATCTTCTAACCAGTATTTCTTAGTGATTAACTGTGCTTTTTCTTAAAATTCATTATGATTTTCCCCTCCCTTTAAAGTCTATTTCCTCAGCTTCCTTGTGTTGTGAAGGTCTTTTCTCTCCTCAATTTCTTTTTGTCTTCTCCTTATTCTAAGGATTCCTACAATATGAATCCCACTGAAAACTGATTTTCCAAAGGAAAAAGATAATAAGAGTATTGGACTGCCTTTTTCTGTTGGTCTGACTTTGGCCCTACTGGCCCTACTGTCCCTTGAGTTCACATGTGACAGCACAAGAATCAGATGTTCAGCAATTTCTGTATTGAAAGTTTTGGGGAGCCATAGCCACAATAATGCAGATATTACGGTAATGTTTTTTGCTGATTGTTTTATGTTTAGAGCAATGATTATATTTTCTTTTAAGGGAAACATTTCAGCAAAACAAGTTTTTGAGCTGGCTATGCTATAAATGGAATCTGTGTTTAGCTTAAAAGAAATGAAGGAAATGAGCAAATGGTACCAAAGTTCAGGTGCAACCAGCTTACAGGTTTCACATACTATATTAATTTAATAAAATGGATTTCTAGTTGTAGTGGACTATTTTCATAGACATACTGTGAAGAGCTACTCAGAAAATTTTCACCTAAATGTTTTTGTTGAAAGGTGTTATTTCACTCAAGCCTTTTTTTATTTTTCCTTACTCATATTGATTTACAAGGTTTTGTCAGAAAATGATATTCTGGATGTTTCAGGAAAGGGAGTACATTTTCAGATTTCAAAATTTATGGAAAAGGGTAATGTTTTCAACAGTCTTTGATCTGAAGCATGAGCTTCAAAGACAGTCCTGCTTAAAGACCAGAAAAAAGTATTGGTTTTACTTGGAAACTCTGCATGTAATATGTCGAATGTGCTGCTTTCTCCAGCTACTAGGGTCATTACGACATCCTAATGTGACTGTAGAAAAGTGTATGCCCTCTGGTCTGAGAGGAGAATAAAGATTTTTATATACCCTAAATTTGACTAGAAGTTCTTCAAATACTTTTAAGGTTACTGAAAGTTGACAGGTAAAGGAATCAGTTTAATTTCTACCTTAATTTTTCATAAAAGTATTTAAAATTTAGATTAGATTAATAACAAAGAAAATTTGTTTCTTTGCATTGTTTCTCTTCCTCCTGAACTTCAGTTTTGCAGGGCTTAAATTACCTGTTAAATAGTGGAGGATTGCATCTTCATGAAACATCAGCAATTAATCAAATCACATTCATTACTCAATCATTGCAGCAGATTCTTCTAAAACATGCTTTGTGATCAAGGGGTAATAATTTCCTCAAAAAAAAACCTGGACACGAAATCAGATCATTTAATGGGGTATCCCCGCTATAAAATCTGACCTATATTTTAAAGGAAAATCTAAACAGAGTGTTAATAAGATATATAGATAGGGCTTTACAGATTTCTTTCTGAACATAAGGCTTTGGAATGCTGTCAAACACTTGAAAGCACAGGAATAAATATAGTCTTTCTTTATTATTTTTAGACACTTCTCAGATTCTTAAGTAATAAAAAGTACATGCCACAGTATGTGCTCAAAATTTGCCAACTACCATATCAAGCAATGGCAGAACAAGTTCCTGCATAGTAGTTGGGCCAGTCATTTCAAATAATTTCAACATTAACTGACAGAATGTAGATTAACTAGAAAAAACTCTCAAACACATTATTAATTCCTTGAATCGCTGGAATGTGAGAAATTCTTCACATAGCTTTCACACCCAGTCACACTATCTTCTTTTTTTCTGTAAGAAAAGTTTCAATGCAATCAACAGTAGGTGTCTGATTCAAATGGTTTATGGATATTCACCCAAATAAAGTAATTCAGTAATATCTGCTTTCAATAAATACACTATTGAGATAAATACACTATTGGCAGAAGCATTTGCAAAAGCTAGTGGTTTAAATTAAGAGATTAAGAGACTATTTTCAATATAATGTTGATTTTAGAATTACTTAGAATTGGGGTTTTAGAATATATTCTCTTCTAATCCATTAAGTGAACAGAAAACAAAGTCCTGATTTCCAAGAAAGATTCAAGTTTTCAAAATTAATTATTTGTATGAAAATTGCTTATGAATTTTTACATAAATTATTCAATAAAAAAATTTAAGTCTTGAAATAATTACAAAATTCTCCAAGCCAGCTCATACATTCAGTGACTGGCAGCAGGTGCTATCCTAAATTCCCAAAACAATGTCATAAATTCCCAAATAATCTCTTCTGGTAATTAAATCAAGTTACATTTCATGGGATTAAAATTAAAGTCAATTTTATTAACTGCCAGGTCTACCTGTCTCCTGATTTGTCATTGAAAAAAGCAAAGGGCAGCTGCTGTTTTGTGGGAACAGAGGATATGGTTTGGAAAACCAAACAGAAATGGAGTAAAATAGAGGTTTATCATCTTCTCCTCCACAGACACAGGAGTATAACAATATATTCATTCTGGTTTTTTGCACTTACTCCTCCTTTGTTCAATATTTCCTCATGCCCTGTGAGGAGAGGGGCTGTGGCATGGAAACACTGTGAGGATGCTTCTGTGTGTCAGAAAAGCATTCCAGCAGCTGTCCTGTCACCCTGCAGCAGAGTTTCTTCTCCCCCATGGTGCCCACAAGTCAGGAGCATTTTTGATGCTGTTTCCATGTAGGGATAGGTAACATTTTAAAGATTTTTTTATACCCTCAGAGTCATGGAAATGGAGATAAACAGGTCAATCTTCAGTCCAGTCTCCTCTGCCTAAGCACAACACCTCTCCGAAGAGTGGTATTACTGCTGCACGTGCATGCAAAATTATTCAGCCACAGCTGAGTAAAACTGAGAAGAGGACAGGTTAGTACAGTAAAAATCAGATTCTACCTAGGGTCATCATTAATAAATTTATTTTGGACCAGTAGTGTACAAGGGTGACATACAATTTTGATTATTTATCAAAGGCAGATTTGTGGTTTCTCTTTGTCCCTGAGTTATCACAGTATTGAGGTATCCTGTACAAACAAATTCTAAATCAGATATTTGATTTTATAAAGGCTGAAAATTAAAGGCAGCTGTTCTCTATATCATAAAGGACAGGCTGATGGAAAATCATTAATTCACCATGGGATGCTGATAAAAGTAGTCACTGATGATTGAACTATGAAATCAAGAACACTATTGGATAATTGTTACATAATTTATGTAGTTAAAAATCACAAAATGTTGCTGATACTCCCAAAAAAATCAAGCAAATTCTATTATTGTTAATCACTCAGTTTATTAATGATAAGCATATAATTTTAGCTTTTTCCCAGAAGCTAACGTAAGTTTCAACAGCCTCAATGAAAGGTTGTGCTGTGTTTGAAGTTTCGTTAAATTTGTCATTATTTATTTAGCATAGGTGAAATTCTGGCCACCAATATTTACACTTAACACTGAACTTCTAATTCAGATTTTTTGTTTGAACTCACTTTCATTTTTTTTAGCACCTGTCAAAATGCTGGAGGCTGACTTCAAGCTATGTTACTTTTCCGTGTTTGTTTCTGGCCTCTTAACAGAGTATTTTTTCTGCTTGCCTAACTCACCTGCAGGCAATGTACTCTACTGTCCTTTTTCCTTCTCCTTTGCTTGCTAATCAGTATACTTAGAGAATTTAGCTACTTCAGCTCCCATTGCCACTTAATTTCTCCTCCTTGCCATGACAAATAAAACTGAAATCTGATTTTATCTATTAAAAAAAGTATAACTACAAATCTACATTTTTTCCTGCAATTTAAACCAGTCCATTAAACAAATTGGAAGGAAAAAATATCTAGTATTCTTGAGATCTTACATCTATTCTTGAGATCTTGCGTCTCTTGTACAATGTCTGAAGAATCATATCCTTTTGGTAGTAATTGTTTTTGAACAGAGAAGTGAGTGAAGAGAAAATATTGAATTGCGTTTATCTGTATATTCTTCACTATTTTTTTCTCTCACCTAATTTTCATGCTGATTACAGGGGTCTCTACTCCAACTGTTTTGATTACGGGCAGTTGAATTATAAAGAACTGTGAAGTCAAAGTCTATAGCGCCTCCAAATCCCTGAGAAAAATAAATGGCCTAAAAGAGGAGTAGCAGGGAACTCATGTTATGGATTAGGAAAACCAAATTCCTTCATCCTTGCATTCACTCATAGAAATTCATGGCCTGTAATTATATCCTGCTCCTACCTAGTTTCTATTACTCATTTATATCTAGTCTGCTCAGAATCAATTTCTAATGATGATTGGAGCTCTTTGGATGGTAGCATATTAAGAGACAAAGTAAAGAGACATTTCCTAGGTAAAATTGACCAAAATTGTAATCAGTTAATACTAAACCCCAGAAAAAAAATTGAAAATGAAAAATCTATTACATAGCCCAAAAACTATTTGTCTGTTGTTTCACAGTGATAAAAATCACAACTGTTAGGTGTAGTCTGGGAAGCAACAGTCATAAGGAACTCAAAAAAATAAATTGCAAAGCTAAAATTATTTTGTGATTTTCTTATTCTCCCTAGAAATCAAATGCTGTCTCTGAAACCTCTTTTGACTTTTTGAGAGAGTAATTAAAATTAGCAGGTTTATTAATTGTTGTCCATATGGTTGTAGGTACTAAAGCAAGCAAAAAGGTCAATAAATGTAATGTTCATGAATAATGTTAATTTAATTTTCTGTAAGAACTGTACGAAAGAGATACCAAAAGGATGAACTCTTGAAAAAATAATCCTTGAAGGAGCTAGTTAACTCTGCTGCTTTAGGGTGCTTTTGTTTAAGCCTTTATCTTACTTGTACGTTGTCATACCCTGTGAATGCTCCATGCTGCTCTTTTTAGCTTTTCCTGAAGATAGATTGACAGAAGCTTGTACAGTTTCATTTCCATCTAACATACTTCACAGAAAAAGGCAATGTTACAAGAAATACCCTACTTTGTTCTGCTTCAGATAGAATTAGGTAAAATAAAGCAATGAAGAAAATGCAACTAGGTTGAATTTATATCAGTCACACAAAGTAGAGATGAGTGCCTTACCAGCTGGATCAGTCCTCTAGTCTACTATGATCTGTTGAGTTGATTCAATGATGATCAAATTCATTTTCCTTCCAACAGAATATACATGTCCAGGGAAAAAATAATAAAAAAAGAAAATAAAATATAAAATAAAATATAAATTCTGTTATCAAGGACAGAAAGTTAACTTGTTATACTTATCCAGCTACTTTTGGGTCTGTTTTGAAATTCAGTTGAACACAGATAAGAGAAGTTGTTGAAACAGAGATGTCCTACAGGCCAGAATCCTGACTGTGAATATATACATACACTGGGGCCTGCATTCAGGTTTCCAAGTCAGACACATTCCTGATATACTGCACACACTTTCCAAATATCAAGTACTTACTAAAATAGGAAAATAATATTTTTAAATATTTCATTGCTCAGACTACTTGAGGAGAGTATAGAGAGCAGGTAATCATGGAGGAAAAAACACATAGGACCAAAGGTGTTGGAAGAATTGCAACGATGAAGGGAATATAAGTTCAGATGAATATGAAATATTTAAAATGGAAGAACCTCTTGTTTGTTTTTTTTTTTCTTTAAGAAAGAGGCTGAATTTCATTGTCCTATTTTAAAATATGTCATCCAAACTCTCATTCAGCTTCCTGTCATTGAATAATTTTTGATGTATACATGCGCACACCAGATTCATATTCCATGGTCCACAACAGCCATTAGAGTAATGTGCTTATAGGACAAATTTATAGGGAATTATTAAAAAGTCTTTTCCTAGAAATGGAGAGAAGGTGGAGTACAGCAGTAACTGATGGCAAGTTGAAAACTCTGTAGACCTCTGTATTCCTTCCATGAATGTTGCAAAGCAGTTTAGTGTATTGCATGGTTTCAAGTCTTCAAGAGGCTTGGAAGGATGAAGGGAAATGACATTAAAGTGAAACTGTCCTTGTTGACCTACTGTCTTTAAGTTTGAAGCTACTCCCCCTTGTTCAGTATCTAAATCATCTCATAAAAAAGTCCCTCTCCATCTTTCTTTTAGACTCCTTTCAGATACTCAAATGACTCAATTAGGTCTCTCTGAAGACTTCTCTTTTCCACGCTGAACAACCCCAAATTTCTTAGTCTTTTCTCACAGTTCCACCCCTCTAATCATTTTGGTTGCCTCCTCTGGACTTGCTTGAGCAGTTCCATGTCTTTCCTGTGCTGGGACCCCAGAGCTGATGCAGCACTGCAGGTGGGTCTCAGCAGAGCAGAGCAGAGGGGCAGAATCCCCTCCCTGGCCTGCTGCCCATGATGCTTTGGATGCAGCCCAGGACATAGCTGTTTTTCTGGGCTGTGATTGCTCATGGTTGGGTCATGGTGGGTTTTTCATCCCCCAAAACTCCCAAGTCCTTCCAAACAGGGCCTCTCTTGATCTGTTCAATTCCCCACCCTGGGTTGATAGCACCCTGGCCCAGGTGCAACACTTTGTACTTGGTCTCATAAAACCTCATGAAATTCCCTGGGCCCACTTCTCCAGGTTGTCCAGGTCCCTCTGGATGACAGACCATCCTTCAGGTGTGTCAACAGTGCCATTCAGCTTGGGGTCATCTGCAAATCTGATGAGAGTGCACTCAGTCCCTTCGTTTTGTATCACTGATGAAGATATTAAACAACTCTGGTCCTAGTATAGACCCTTTGAGGGCACCACTTGTCAGTGATGTGCATTGAGACTCTCAGTCCTTGACCATGACCCTCTGGATGAGACCATCCAACCAATTTCTTATCCATATAGCATCAAACCCTCTTTTCCCAATTTAGAAAGTACGATGTTGTGGGGGACAATATCAAAGGTTTTACAGAAATCCAGGATATCCACAGCCTTTCTTTTATTCACTGATAGTGTCACTCCATTTAAAAAGGCCACTGAGTTGGTCAGGCAAGACTTACCCGTGGTGAAGTTGTGCTGGCTGTCCGAAATCATCTTCCTGTCTCCCACATGCCTCAGCACAGCTTCTAGGAGGATTTGTTCCAAGATCATCCCAGGCACAGACATAAGGCTGACTGGTTGATTGTTCCCAGTTCTTCTTTCTACCCTTTTAAAAGATGGGTACAATATTTCTCCTTTTCCAGTCTCCTGGGACTTCACTAGACTGCCATGACTTTTCAAGCATCATAGAGAGCAGCTTGGCGCCTAAAGCTGCCCTTTCTCTCAGGACTCTGGGATGCATCTCACCAGGTCCATTGACTTATGTACATTCAGGTTCTTCAGGTGGTCACCAATCTGATATTTACTTACAGTGGGAGAGACTTTGCTCCCCAGGTCCCCATCCTATTCCATCCACTTGAGAAGTGTGGGAAGAGAAGCTATCACTGAAGCCCAAGGCAAAAATATTGTTGAGTATCTCAGCCTTTTCCTCATCCTTGTTACCAGTTTTACAGCTTTGTTCTACAGGGGCCATTACTCCTTCTTTGACCTTCCTTTTCTGGTTAACATACCCATAGGAGCTCTTCTTGGTGCTCTTGGTGTTCCTCGCCAAGTTCAGCTCCAGCTTTGCCTTGGTCTTTCTGACCCCATCCCTACACAACTATCTCACATCTATACTTTTCCCAGGACATTTGTCCTAGCTTCAATGGCTGTGCATTTGCTTCTTTCCTTTCAGTTTCTCCAGCAGGTCCCTACTCAGCCATGCTCTCTTTCTTTCCTTGCTTAATTTGTTCCTGGGGATTGTTAACTCTTGTACTCTGTGGAAGATTTCCTTAAGGATTGTCAGCTCTGTTCCACTCCCTTGTATCTGAGGGCAATGTCCCAAGAGATCCCACTGACTATCTCCCTGGAAAGCTGGAAACCCACTTTCCTAAGGTTCAAGGACCTAATTTTACACCTCACCTGACTCATATCCCTCAGGACTGCAGACTCCACCAGAGCATGATCACTTCAGCCCAGGCTGCCTCCAGTCTCGATGTCCCCAGTGCATTCACTGGCACTGGTGACCCTCAGCACTGGCACTTCAACCCCCCCAGCAGAGCCATCTATTACCTGGGTCAGGAAGTTGTGCTCCATGCATTCCAGCCATCCCCTGGGCTGTCTGCAGCTCACAATGCTTCTTTTTTAGCAGATGTTGGGGTAGTTGAAGTCCCCCAGCAGGACAAGGGCCTGTGAACAGGATGCCCCTGTCACTGGAGCAGGAATGCTTCATCCATAGGCTCCCCTTGGGCAGGCAGGCCATAGGGGGTGCTGACCAAAAGGTTCCCTTTTTAACCTTGGTCTCTGATTCTTACCACAGCTTTCAATCTGCTCATAGATGTTCATCAGACACAATTTTCCACACTCAATCCCACTCTTCACGTAGAGGGCAAACCTTCTGCCTCTCCTTCATCTGTCCCTTCTGAACAGCCTGTACTCATTGATAGTCACGCTCCAGCCATGGCACTCATCCCAAGTTTCAGTCATGGCAAAAAAGGTCACAGCTTTCTAGCAACACGGTGGCTTCCAAGTGATTGTTTTTTACCCATGTGCAATGGTGTAGAGGCACTTTAGCTGGGCTGTCAATCATGTCACCTTCCCAGAAGAACGCACCTTAATTCCTCTGAAATAATTCTCTGGTGTTTCCCTGTAGGCGTCTATTACCTCAAGAGTCCCTGGGTCATGTCCATAAGATTTCAAGTGTGTTCCAGCATGGCCAGCACAGTTCAGAGTAAGCGGAGTGTAGATGCATTTTGCTGGATGTCAGTTTCACTCCCAACACTGGTATGTCACCCATAAGCTTATCTCTGCCAAGGCTGATGTTATCTGCTTCCCCTTCAAACATACTTTAAAGCCCTCTCAATCAACCCTGCAAATCACAAGCTAGAATCCTTTCCCCTCTTTTAGACAGGTGAACTTCATCTCTCTCCAGTGTCCCTGGTGATGTATGAACCACTACATGATCAAAAAAATACATAGTTGAATATGGCACCAGTTTTTAGGCCATGTGTTTATCAGATAGACTCTCCTATTTCTTTTGGCATTCTTGCCCGAGACCAAAGGAGTTAAGAAAAACACACCTGTGCTCCTGTCCCTTCAACCAGCTGCTCCAGTGCTCTGAAGTCCTTTTTGGTTATCCTAGATCTCCTCTCATCTAGTTTATCACAGCTGACCTGGAGAACCAGCAGTGTGTAAAATTCAGAGGCTGAATTAATCCAGGTCTCCTGGTGACATTTCTAGCATACGTCTGCCTTAGTCAAGTCATGTGAACATCCACGAGTACCTTGAGCCAGTATAACCAACTCATCTTGTCAACATATAGGTGAAGTTGCCCTTGGTTTAAAGACTGGGCTCTTCTTTAATATTCTAAGTGTTAAAGAGAAAGTAATTTCTGTCTATATACATATAGTTTGATCAGAAAGTCATCTGCTATGATGCAGAAAAGTTTTTATAATGGCTCAGTAAATCATGTCTACCATTTTTCCAAAGAAAAAAGATAGACAATTATTATAATTTTAATTATATTATAATAATTAAATTTCAATCAACCTCCTCTCTTTTACTTTCTATTCCTATCTCAGATGAGCCTCATAATATTTTCAGGGTCTTAAGCATGAAATTCAACACTAAATCTTACCATTTGCTCAGACTTTCTCTTCTATTGCTTCTCCCATTTTTGTATCTTTCCTTTTACTTTCACCCTTCCAGATCCATGTTTTTGTTTTATTTTTTTTCTCCCCAACACTCCCTTTAAATCTCAGGAACAGACTGTAAGCATTGCTGAGAGGAGCATTCCCACTGCTGTTTGAAATACTTAATGTGAGTGCTCATTAGTGATAGCTGTTTTCACAATCTGCCCAGTGTGGTTTACCTTGGTTTCTTTCATAAGAAAAGCTACTGATCTTATCTCTAGAGCCCACAACGGTTCTCATATTTCTTCCGTGAGGAGGAGGTCAAGAGAAAGACCCTGAGTGTCTCTTTCATTCCCTCTTAAATAAAACCTTTAGGCTTCTGACATAATAGTGGGATACAGCTGATAAAATACAGAGGCTTACATATGAAATAGCTGTGCTTTTTTGCCCAGTATAAAAAGAGAAACATTTACAGGGCACAACTCATCTCATCAAAGTAAACTTCTAAAATGGGTCAGATGAATCTTATTTTTAGCATCAGCAGTTATCCACTATTTTGAATAAGTGGCCTCAATTATTAACATTTTTTTCCTGATATTTCTTACTTTAAACATTCTCACTAATAAGTAAACAAGAAGTGCTAAACAAGTTACTCCATATCGGAGAAAGTCTCCTTATTTCTATACAGGAACTTTATATCCTCTTTAACACTCAAATTTTCACAGGGAGTCACAATAGAAAGTAAAAGTTGCATGTGCTGTGTAATCAGATCAGCCTCATATTCTATTAAATTCTGAAGAGCAGAGTAGTAAAAAAAGTGTACACACCAGCTATGGAAATTTGCCTTTTGCACTTATCTACCAGCCTGGATCACAGCAAGCTGCTGTGATATAAAAGGAAAATAAGAGATTGCATTTGAGTGACCAGTATTCCTTTATTTGTCTTGACATCCTACACTTTTACATAATGTCTCAAAAGCTGAAACACTTCAGCTAAAATACAAATATTTTTGTTTGGTAAAATTCTTGGGTGCTTCATATGAGTTATATTGCATAAGCTTCATATGCCATCTCATATTCCATATCCTATGACAAACTATGACAACTGACAAGATTTCCTGTGATTAATATTTAGAAATATGTAGAAATCTTTCAGCTTTGGAAGCTAAAGTCCCACAGGGGAATCCAGAGCCCATGAGAGAAGAAGGACGTGATATAACTGAACAATATCTCTGGTGAGTCACCACTGAAGCACATCCAGCTCTATTATTTCACTGGGGAGAGATTCTCCTTTTTTAACTTAAAAAGGTATTGACATTTCAAAAGAAAGACACTTCATTAAAAAATATACATGAAAACATGGAGCCTGGTGCTCCATTATAAACAATTCTGATTGATTGCTATAAATGCACAAGATGATCTTCTGCTAACACTTTAGAAAAGTCTGAACATACATTAGAGAGTGAAGTTAAGCATCAAAATGTTATATGAAGTTGACTTTAAATTAAATTTTGTCATCATATATTTGCTACATGTTCATCAGGAAGCTTTTACTTGCTTTTTCCTTTTTAGTTTTGGTATTTTGGTGGGTACTGCTGTTGGAGGAGATGTCACAGAGTAGAAAATGTAGTGGTATTACAAAAAGAACATTAAGGACAAGGAGTACACTAAACACAACTGACTTTTGATCCCTGGGCTGTCAACATAACATACCCTCACAGAACTTCCATTATAGAGCTAGTAACACCACCGAAATATTTAAGCTCCCTATGTACTCCTCAGTCCACAATTCAAATTGAAAACTAACTATAAACCATCATGTTCAAGAAAAAGAGCAACTGAAAAATGTTATCTAAAGTTTGTTGCAATGATTTTTTACCAACAGCACCTTATTTTATTGAAACACCTCTATAAACATATTTTGCTGAGAAGCTGTTAGAAATGACAGGTAGTATTATCCAATGTTTCTTGACCAAAGTCCAGTACGTTCCCATTGATCTGGCTGTAAACATCAGTGACTGCCCGGTGGGAAGACAGAATAAAAACTCTCTGGATATAATAGGAAGCCTTTCTACTTCTCCTAGCTTCAGAACCACATCTACAATCAATGAATATTTAGAAATTGCTGAAGAAAAAAATCAGATTATTTGGATGAAGTTCCAGTTTTTTGAAGGACAGTAAGGCAAACAGTAATGACTATGCATCCTCCCTTTGCTCCCATAGGTAAGGAGGAACACAAAGCCTATCTTCATAAAGATTTTTATGTTTCACAAAAAAGATTTTCTGAAATTAAGGAACAAGAGCAGGAAGCAAACAGTATTAGAAATATTTTCAGAAATAAGACTTACAAGGAAAGGGTGAACATCAACCAAGTCATTATATATAACTAGAACAGAAATTTTTACTCCATCGTTCCACAGATGTCAATTTCATCTCTTGCTGTGTTGTCAGACTTTTCAGTTCAAGTGAGTAATCAAAAGCCAGGTAAACAGCTAGCATGAGCAGTATTCCTATGAAAGAGACAGATGTGTTTTATAGTGCTTGATGTATCATGAATTGTCAGCAGCTCAGTAAGGACACCTCACCTGTAAAGGGTCAAAGGAGCCATCTTTTCTGTGAGATCAGTTTCAAAGTGCAAATCCATATATAATTTTATATTCTTCCCAGTGAAGAGAGACAATGAGAGACTGAGAATGAATGTTTAACCTACATACAATCAAGGTACCCAAGGGAATTTTTTCATTTTTTTTTAATTAGGTCAGGATCCCATTAAGAATTATTTCTACCTTCTCATTAATGTACATTAAAAGACTTTCAGCCTGCACTTTGGGTAAACAAACAGGCTGCTTATTTTGGACAATCTAGTTTGGAGGGAAGATGAAATATTTTGTTTGTTTTGGATTCAGGAAGGATAAAGATTGGGACTTCGCTGTACTGAAGACAAGTGCTTCCATGAGCTTCTCTGTCTCCAAAATAGGTTGTTGTCATAAATAAAATTCTATATAAATAGATTCACGTCATCTCTTGAATTGAATTAACTGGCTAACTATCTTGGTTTAGGTTCTGTTTTGTCAGCAAATAAGCACTGAAATCCTGGGGACTGCACAGGGTTTTTTTTTATTTGTTTAACTGCCTTAAGCTAGGCATCAAACTTTGCCCCCCCAGAAATCTAACATTGGTGATAAATAGGGAGAAGAAAAGAAACAGGAGGCATACATCTAAATTAATGTTCAAAGACAGGAGAACAGAAGTTGCTACAATTCAAACCTGTATAGATAAGCCTAGCAATACTTTACAGTCAGACCAACCCCAAATGGGCATTGCCCATTGCCTGCTATAATTTTTGATTTCTCTTATTGCCAATATTGTCAAAATATAAAGTCTTCACAAAGGATGGGAATAGGATTGCAAAGTCATTTCACAGAGGTTAATAGAACTGCTTAATATTAAAGTTTGTATCCATTTACATCACTAAAAAACTGAGGCTTTTATTTCCAAGAAAAATGAAGAAAGTTGTTTTTATTCTCTCTGTGACAGGAATGCACATTATGACACGGTCTGAAGTTGCATTCATCACTCTGCATTCATAGCATACTGTCATGCCAATCCTCCCCTCTAGCACTAAGAATAAAAATGATAATGCTTAGGAATTAATCACTCAAATTACTTACTCAGAAGAAGTACTGTCAACCAAAACCACCTCTCTTCCATCAGGTTTGTCTATGTTTTGAGTGACCTAACAGGGACTCTCATATGAACTTGAGTCCAGCACAGTCCAAAAGTCTAATAAAAAAAATGACTTTGTGCTTCAAAGGGAAATGGCTGCATAGAGAAACCAAGACAAACAGCCCAGGGAGTGTTACAACCTTTCAAACAGTTCCAATTCACTCTGCGAATATTTACCTTTTTTTTTTTTTTTTTCTCCTAAGAAATATTCCTTCCCACACTTGTCATTATGCCATGCGAGATCTCACAGTTTTGGGGTTTTTTTAAGAACATATGGTCTTTTTCTACCTACTCTTTCTCTAGAACTGGCATTTGGAAATGATGCATAAATACATCCTGTTTTTCTCAGCTAGAAGAGTCACTAAGCTCAATACTCTCCCTTATTAACACTTTTTCATTTGTTGTTGCAGTTGAATGCATGAGAGGAGATATAAAATTTCATATCAGCAAGTGAGAGGTTGAGGTTTTTTTTAATTTCCTCACCAAATGCCAAAATATCATGATGCTCTTAAAATCAGTATCCTAAGATTTCAGCTCTAGATCTCATTAATACATCTCAGTCCCACCTCTATTTAAATACTTTCTTAACATTTTAGAAACTAACACAATTACAATTTAAAATGAGACTAAGCAAATCAAAGCTTTATTACCACAATGTATGGTTACACAATAACAGTAATACACAGTAATTTAAAAAAATGCTGGATTAATAAAAACAAAGAAATGGGAGAGGAGTCTTTGCACCATCAGGATTTAGATATTTTAACTATTCCAGTTCTTATTAACAACTATAATAAGTAATGATTCACCATATTTTTAAAAATAAATAGCTTCCTTGATGAAATGTGAATGAACAAGCTTTTGACAAAAGTATTTGACAAAATCTTGTTTAGGATCTGGCTTAAAAGTATGCCCATCAAAAAAACCAAGAATAGCTCAACATTAAAAATACATATTAAAAATATGTCACATTCAACAGAGGAAGATCACTTCTTTAATGAACAAGCACTAGTATCTTCCCAAGCTAAGGAGTTTCTTCATGGTGAAATTTTGTGTCACCACATACCAAGTTCTGAATCTAACTGGTGGTTTGAGCTCTATGATCAGTAAGAGCTCTTTTGTAAGTTTTGTCTTTGTTTAATCTTAGGGGTCAACTGGAGAAGTCTGTTCCTGGTCAGCAGTTAAGATACATTCATTTCAGATTATTTCAGATTTCTCTCAGCATTTTCATGAGATGATATTTTTAAACTGCTGTTGCAAACACAAGACCTTCCACTGACTGATCATATTTCTGTAGGAGGACAAGTCAGAAGCTCTATCAGACTTCATTGTTGTAGTCCTGCTCTTCTAACGTGGGGATAACACAGACCTTCTTTCCTCTCCACCCAAAATTACACCATAATGCACTCGCTTCAGAAAAGCATTTAAGCTTGCACTTGTTAGGGCTTTTAAGAGCCATGCATTTCTCTGGAAATGTTCTGAGCAGGTGTGTCTCACAAAATGTTGATATTTTATTTTTAATTTACAGAAACTTTAAAAAATGTGTCATAACCACTCCACTATAAACTTAGAGATAGAAAGACTTTTTATTATTTTGTGTATTATCAGGCACTTTCCCATCTCCATTTAAATACAAAGGCTATTATGCATGATACTTCTACATCCAAATGCCTTTGTGTTACTGTACAAAAACTACTTATCTGAACCCTCTGTAAAATAGTTAATCCTCTGTGTGGGGCTTTTTCCTCTCAAAGTCAATGCAAAACTTACAGTCAGCATCAGCCCCCAAGCCCTCAATATCTTTTTCCAGAGTAAGACATCAGCCCAGACATCACCATTGTTTTAAGGAACTGATGTTTCAGAAGACTGCAGATTTGGCAAGTAATTGATAGGAGGCACTAAGAGAGGCTCTTACCAGAGGACTTATATATTTCTGGAACTATAAAAGCCACTATTGCTCTGATAGTGGAACTGTTCAGCAAGCTAGGAGATCATATGCTTTTTTAGTTATTAAATGTTTCTCTTACACTTTTACATCTAGAGTTTCACATGTGTTTTTCTGTTAGCATGTAGGATATGTAGAATAGTGAATCCTTCTGAAGAGAATATTGTCTGATTTATGTAACTGGTCCAACAGCTGAAATTACAGAATATTTGCTGACAACTCTGTATTCTTTAAGGCATTAATGTATCCTTGTCTTGAACTTATGGTTTGTGTACATATGTCTCTCAAGAGCCAGTCAAACCCTAGGGCTAGAAAACTGAGGGACAGACACCTTTTTCAAGTCTGAATAAATAATTGATGTATATCAAAAAGAAAACCAGTTGCACTTCACATTTATATGTATGAGCTATACATTCTTAAAAATATCTTTACATTCATAAAGTTCAAGACTCCTAAGAATTATATCAAGGACATTTTGATAAGTTATTTTCCAGAGCTGCTAACCATTATTTACAGTTCCAGTTGCTCCACTTTTTCAAAAAAATAAAGGATTTATTTTAAAATGTACTGGGAAAAATGTATAATTTAAAATATAATATGGTCCTGGCACGATTTACAAAATGTCGTAGTGAAAACTGAATGGGCATCTAGCAACCTGTGCTAATGAGCTGGAGTTAGTATTTTTCCACAGTATACTGCATTAGCAGGGTGCTGAAGGGTCATGTAGAGTTCACATGGTCTACACAAATCGTGAAAAATTAATACACTTTTGGAAAAATACAAGCAATTTTATAAGTGATTGTCATGGTTTGACACGGAAAAAGAATTTTTCCGGAAGGAAGAGGTCAGTTTGGACATTGACCAATTGAAGGTGGACACGCCTCTGAGAACACAGAGGGGTTAAAAGCAGAATTCCCAGGAGAACTCGCTCTCTTGGGTTCTGGTCAGCGGTCAGTGCAGGACTCTCCCCTGCCTGGCCACGAGCTGGGTGGGGGAGGGGAGAAGCCATGTGGCCTTCGGAGGTAGGCCCAAGGGTGGAGGGGCTGGAACCAGGCTGGCCCCCTGCAGATGGAAGGGTGGAGAAAATCTGGGATGTCTCCGTTCCCCCCAGAGTCTCTCTCTCTCTCCCAAGAGAGAAAAAGAGACGGCGGTGGTTTTATCAGCAGTTCACCGCGGGGAAGGAGAAGAGCGGGGGGGCCGCAAGATGCCCAGCCGGGCTGTGGGAGCTGGAGCCTGGGCAGCGAGCCATCTCTGGGAGTTGGGACTTTTAACCCTTCCTGAGAAATGAAAGCTTTGTGAAATTTTTCTCCTCCTTGGTTTGAAAAAGAGAGGAAGAGAGACAGCCTGGGACCTGGGATGTTGGAAGGAGAAATTCTAGGTGGGAGGAGATGATGGAGTGGCTTTTGGCTGGACTTTTTCTTGGTAGCCACAGATTGAACTGATCTTCTCCTCCGAGAGAGACTGTATTTTAGGAGGATGCTGGTGAGCCCAAGAGACCTGCTTCAGCTGGGAAAAAACAGAAGTAGAGCGAACAGAGAAAAGTGAAGGAGGTTTGTGGTGGTGCCCCCTGTCTTCAGAGAGGAAGAAGAGAAGATTTCTGTTCGTGGATCCTCGGCCCCAGGCGAAAATGGGGGGGACTGTTGGTCCCAAAAATGAAAAACTGAACTGTTGTTTTTTCCCCTCTTGGCAGGGCATCCTTGAAAGGAAAAATCCTAAAAGCAGTCTGTCCATCCATGCATTGGTGGTGAGAGCACTGTGCATGGAAAGGAGAGGGTCACCACTAGCAAACTTTTTTTCTCCGGGCGGTGCCATGTGGTGACATGGAAGCACAGGATGTGGCATCTGTGTTTCTTGGGGGGTCTGTGGCACAAGAGAGACTCCTCTCTCCCTGCAGATGGACTGGGTGTTGATTGTCTGGAGGGTGGAAACCTGGTTGGGGTCCAGATTGTGTCTCACTGCGGTTTGTTGGAGTTGGGTGGTGGGAGGAGGAATGCTTTGGAAGGTTTTAATTTTGAATTGTGTGTGTTTCTTTCTTCTTCCCCCCCCCCCCCCCCCGCCTTTTATAGTAGCATAGTGGTAGTAGTTTAATAAAGTTTTTTTCTTGTTAGTAAGCTTGGGCCTGCTTTGCTCTGTTCTTGATCGCATTTCACAGCATTCAGTTGAGAAATTGCATTTTCATGGGGGGGCACTGGCATTGTGCCAGTGTCAAACCATGACAGTGATATTTAGCTTTTGGCATTTATTTTCTACTTCTGCTGTTATATTTTTGAAGAAAGAAGCACGTGTAAATTATGTTTGCTAGATTCTCTCTTATAGTCTCACTGAAAGCCATTGTATTATACACAGCTATAAACAAATAAAGATGACTTTTCACAATACTAATATAAAACAGAGTGGAAACTGCTGCGGACATGTTCAGTGTATTGAGAAAAATGATAGCTCATTTCATGCAAATAATCTAGTTGAAGCAGTGACTGAAACAAATACAGATATAACAGCATCACTGCAGGAGAGAGTAGAGGTAACACACTGCCTTATTTCTCCGGGATTTTGGCTAAATATCATTAGCAGGCAAACTTGTTCATACAGAATAATTACCCACAGGTTTTTTTCTACTGTAGTCCCTGAAGCTGAAGTTGGCAACGCCCATCTATAGGAGCAAATGTCTCTTCTTGTTGCAAGATAAAGCAAAGAAAACATTGGTACTTTTTTTGTTGTTGCTGTTGCTTTTTGTTAAGTAACCACCATTCTTTTAGGTATTTATAAGAAAAAGCAAATTAAATATATGTTTTGTTTTCTGGTAATAGAAGTTGGGGAGGAGGTTAAAAACCTTGGCCCAAATCATCATCAAATTGTTTCTTTTTTTAATGCATTGCTGCTACACATCCAAATTGCCTGTGCAGACTCTGTCCTTCTTGCATTGGAGAACACACAGTGTCCACATTCACTCACTTTCCAATCAAGCGCACATATTCTTGCTGTCTCTGTGCTGCCTATACCACCTCACGATCAAGAGGTCTTCATCTGGTTTAAGCAGGAAAGTCTAGGAATTTCCTGAAGGACTCTGCTGGGATTCTTGGTTGAGATCCTGTCATACCCATTACCTGCTCCTGCTTTGGAGGGTCTGTTGAACTGCTGCTCACAAAAGCCTACATCTCACAAACTATTCTACAGGGAGCTCCTGGTGTTAGGGCTATTTCCCTGGCATACACCACTGTTGCAATTACAAGTGCAAATGTTCTGATCCCATACAGATACCACTTTTTTCAATAGGTTGTGAAAACATCAGGTCTTGAAGTCTGACCATCAGAGAAGTGGGAGATGCTCACAGAGATGACTGCAGCCTTTTAATTTAGAACTGAAATCTGGTGTTTTTGAGAGTCACTCAAGGAAACAGAAGACTTTGCTCAAACATCATACAAGGTGAAAAAAATGAAAGGTCAATCAATACTGGAACCCAAAATATGAGTTTTCTATGTGTGAATGAACAGACGGACTAAGATAAATTAACCCTTTTCTTTCTCAGCTTCTGCTCCTCAATCTTTCACACCGGTGTGTTCCAGCATGAATCCAAAAGATACTGCTGGGAAGAGTTTCTTGAGAGAGATGCTGTGAATAAGTCAGTGCTGGAGTCCCTCCCTGCACACGACTCCCAGCAGTGTTCCTATATGCAATCAGCTACAGAGTCCAGTTTACTTCAGGAACCATGAATGGAAAAAAAGCACATCAAATGAAAGAAATGAAAGAAACTGAACCTCACGGTCAGACTCACAGCAGGCAGAAATTAATGTGCAAAATTTTTTATCTGTACATCAACATGCATAAGGGCAAGTTGACTCAGACCCGTGTCACAAAATTTAGAAGTGTCTTTGCTACATTACAAACACCAAATGCCTTCTGGGAAGTGTTACTCTGAGCCACTGTATGCTGAGATTAATTTGTGGTGGATTAACTAAAACAAATCTCTTATACCCAGACAGCAGAGACAGAACTCTTCCTGTCATTTTCCTCCCTCCTATTTGCTACTAGCTGTCATTTTCTCTGCTTACCTTTGACTTCTAGTGTGCAATTCTGAGTGCTGAAACACAAGCCAAATTACTTTTCTTTCTTGGCAACCTACTTTTCCTTTCATTACTACATGGTATGTTCTCATAACTATCTGAATAGTCTGTAACTCATAAAACATTTGTCAGATGGAAATTAATTATCCTTCATTTAATCTTGTTTTATTCTTGGGTGCATTTTATTTTTAAAAGAGAAAAAAAAAGTAATGATAAATGAAAACCCACAATTGATAAAGGCACACATAGAGAACTATTTATTCTGTCACTATCCTTTCTTATGTGCCACAAAACTCTAGCAAAATAATCTCATGTTCCACTTTTTGTTGATGAATGAAAGGCTTAATTTGCAACAACCCCCTACTTGCATTCCATTCTGAACCCCGGTTTTATTTCCAGAAGCAAGATAGGCATAGTGACAAGTAAATTATACTGAATCAGAAGTAAATAGCTTTCATCCCACTCAGACATGGGGATGTGAAAATGTACTTTTAAGGTTTTCACAGAACAGCAGGAATATTTGTTGAGCTATTTTGAACAGCTGAATTGCTGCAATTATCTAAAACAGCACAGAAAAGTTCTGCTCCTGCTCCATAGGTTTAATAGGCTGCTGCGCTCGTGGCGTGTAAATAAGCGTTTGTTTAAATAGCCGCGCTGCAGCGCTGTCACCAGGGGCTGCCAGCAGCTATGCCTCGTGTAGAGTAAGAGAAAACACAGACGACATTGAGCACCAAGGAGCAAAGACCTCACCACAAACACAAGGCTGGGAGCAATGAGCTGTGCCAAGAGCTGCCACACTGCTGTTAGGCAGCGAACAGGTGTGCACCAGCATCCCTAAAGCCGCACAGGGGTGGGAACACTGTTCTGTGCTAGACACTGAGAAAGGGATTGTCTCTCCACCCAAGCATGGCATCTTAGGCCACTGTCAGCACCAACATGCAGCATTCCTTCTGAAAGCTGAATTATGACAAAAGACCACAGAAATAATTCTGTTCCCAATGTTATTCAAAAGAATATTGTTCCCAAATTAGATTGATGTAACCCACTACCTCACCTCTGCACTCAAGCTCCAGAGCTGCCAGGAGGAGCCAGGGAGCCTGGGGCTGTTGTTTGTAATTGAAGACCCTTGAATGTTTGGCTGTAAAATACTCAAAGGAACAGTTATTACATCAGTATAGTACAAAGCAGGTTTATTAGTTGTGGTGGAATTTCTAAACTCATAAACAATTCTTTCTTAAAACAATGTATCCATATGAGCACTTTAACATTTGGCTTTGCACTACCAAAACCCCAAAAAATGTGACAAAAGAGAAATTCTGCAAAACTTGGTTTTCAAAGTATAAGAACATCAACCATCTTTAATCCAATAATCCAGTTATGTAATCTTTCATTCTTGATTTTCAGTTTACTGAACTGTTCAAGTTAATTCAACATAATTTGCTTGTATCAGTAGCTCAAATTTTCCTCTAGTTTTTTTCATTCACTGTACAATTACACAGTTTAGAGAGGTTTGCAGTATGGAAGAGAGAGGAGGAGAGGCCATTGGACCATGTATGATGATACAAAAAAATGCAAACAGTTTTCTAAAGTGGATAACAGAAATTTGTTGTCTTTGAAAATTGAATTTGTTGCCTTGAATAGTATTTCCCTGGAGAAATCATTAATTTTACAAGAAAAGCATTTTTTCCTCTCTCAAACACTGTTAAAAATTTCTGCATTGTTCTATTTTCAGCATGAGTTGTATCAGTTCATGCCCAGACAGAATATGCCCCTGATCCAGCACCCCACCCTGTGGTGACAAAGGCATGGGGAGGAGCACAAATGGCCAGACAGTTTCTGTGGTCTGGCAGGACTGAGGCTCTCCCATACTAGCCTCAGACCATGGCAGCCCATCCAGCCCATCTCTGTCAAGCCAATCTACAGCTTGTTCTTTGAGAATAATACAAAGATTCATCTCAATCATCCAGTCCTATTCTCACTTCAGCAAAACTTCTGACAGCTCCAGAAGCACTAAATTCCTCACTATAAAAAGCCACTCTCTCAGGGTCACACAAGTGCTTACTGTTTTTTAATTAATTTTCTCAGTCCTTTTGCAGGTTCGATTGGGATATGAGTGGTTCAGATAGACTTCTTCCGAACAGATTACTTCACTGACTAAAAAAAACAATAAACTATTATAGATTATATAAGTGAGACAAGAAACCAATTAGATTTTTGACATCCAAGAATCTAATTCTCATTGGCATGACAAGGCAATTGGCTTCCCCCTAGGCATAAACTTTTAAATCTAGAGTCCTATTTCTCAGTTGTGTGCTTGGGGAGCAGTTCCTCCTTCAGGATGAAGATTACAGAAGATGCTGTTATGTCTTCTGAAACCGTAATTATTTTAGCACCAAAATCTGAAGTTTATTCTAGTGGTAATTATGTAATAGTGAATGTGGTAATCAGGCCTTGGAACTTTGAACACATCAGCAAATCATTCACAAATTACCTCCCAAAATACATATTTAAGATAGGTGAAAGAAAATAGTTATTTTACCCTCTGAAACTTCCCTTTTCTAGTATGTCCTCTTTTTTGTTTTGATGCAACTTATGGCTTTCCAATTCTATTACACTGATAGAGACATGAAGTGACAAAAACTCCTGACAGTGATCTTTCAAATAACAACATTAAATCTTCATGGAAATTTATGCTTCTCTGCTTCTTTTTCTGCAGAATTTACAGTTCATAGGAGTAATTGGGCATTGAAGCCCAAAGGAGTAGTCTACCTGGAAGACTCATTCTCTGATTAATAATTCTGTTTTGGAAGATGAATGGGTTTTTATCCTAAAACAAGTTCAGAAAAAACTAGCTTCTTTTCTAGCAAAAGCTGTGGCAAACAAACGAAAAACCTGCTCACAGCTCTGAATTACTTTTTGTATTTCCAGACAAACTATGTATTTAATAAAATGTTGCTGATTTGTTTTAAATATCAAATATGCTAAAATGTTAGTGAGAATCAATCCAAGCCAGTCTGTGATTCTAAGATAAAAAAGGACAGGAAAAAAATAACCAACTTCCTTGTCCTTGAGTCAATGGAAAAGCCAGAAATAGAACTGAGCAGGGCCCAGCCTATGAGTGGCATCTCAAATACCAGAATGAAAAACGGTTGGAATGACTGGCATCGAAAGCCAGCCCTCATGGGTAGTTCCCACACAATGGCATCCCCTGGCAAGCAGGAAATATATGCATTATCTAAGATCCTGTTGCATGGCAACAGCCGGTGAGTGTTGACTTGTTAGCAGTACCCACAGTACACCAGAGTGACATCGCCAACACAATAAATGTTCATGAGGCAGCAGAAGTACAAAATTACTTTTAGCCTACAAATTAGATTTTGACAGTTTAGCAAACAGATCTCAAATAATAGGGAGCAAGGCTCAGTTATTAATCACAGAAGCACTTTAATCCATGAGAAAACATGCAATAAAAATGGAAAATGTTTCAGGGTAGATAAACTATGAGATATTTTATCATTCTCAAGATTCAGGTTGATGTGAGTCATGCTATAAAGACATTGTTTGAGCCTGTATAAACAAGAAGAAAAATTTTTTTTGGTAATGCTTAGATCTAGATTTTGATCTGAGGTAGCAACATCAGATGTAGGCACCCCAGGTGATGCAGCAGAGGTCAGTTACACATATGTCTATTCACTGTGTTGACAATAGAAACTTTTAAGTTGACTCAAAGTTTTAAAACTCTACGTAGATGTGAGTGAATGAGCTGAAAACATATTACAAGCTAAATTCTCGAGTCACCTAAGTCCTTAATATCTTAAACAGGCGAAAATTTATAAGACTTAAGTGCCTGTTGTAAATGTGTTTGTCTTTCAGACCTTTAAATGTATCTATGCACTCTCAGAAAGCTGAAAATTTTATTCAGTGGAAGTGGCTATGTAAAAATAGCAGTTCTGGCAATGTACTTCCTACCTGTATTTCATCCCTGTGCATTACAGAAACAAGAAATATATTCTCAAAAGAAAGCTAAAATTCTTCCAGAAGTATGGACTATCATCCTCTGTTTCACATATTATATTACATTAATAAGAGAGAATTGTATATGCAAGTACTGACTGCAAAGTACTGACTTCATTACTATGGTAGAAAAGACATCCATTGGGATTTCAGATCCTTGATTTTCAGCACTAACAGGTAATAAAATTCGTTCTACTTACAAGTTAGGCCAATTTACTATGAAATTAATAAAATAATCTGCAAATCATCTTTCGTTTCACATAGCATTATAAACCTACATTTAAAAACAGTTATACTTCAAAGACCACACCTCATCTCTAAAGCAGGGTTTGGTATCCTGTTACAGAGATGAATGAGTGCCTGTTAAAGAGATGTTTATAATTCAATTCAAAAATCCTCTTTGGGGTTCAGTATAGAAGACTGGAAGCAAAAGGACAGAAAATATAAGGAGTTTATTTAAATGGTGTCTGAACCACCTCTTTGCTTCCCTATGTGTTTCTGCAAGTTTCTGAGTGAAAGGAAGAACACAGCAGAACAGGAATTCTGTCAAGCTGCGTGTGATGTGTAGCTGAAGGATATCTACAGAGACCAGTCCTAAAGCTGAGGGGAGGAGGTCTCTGTCTGGGACCCAGTTCACCACAGCTGCTCCAGGCTTCACCATAGTCAACCCTGCCATCAGGTCAACCCAAGGAGAGGCCCAGGAATGTTCCCAAGGGTGCTGACTGGCATTGCTGAATGTGTGCATTCTCATCAAAACCAGAGGGTGTGAGGGGCAGAGGGTGCCTGCACACATCCCTAGGGATGGACTCAAATTACCCCCATATAGAGAACAAGCACGTAACCCCTTTGTCAGGATGACATTTTGGCCTTGTCTTGGTAAAACAGCTCAGATGGATGTATCTGTAGTCCACTTACCTACACTGTTTAATTTGAAGTGAATTTTCTCATCTGAGTGGAGGAGACCTTAGGCCCAAAGGGTTTAGATACCTGCAGGGACTTAACAGCTCTGCAAAACTAATGAACAGTCTAAATTAGGATTTTCCACAGTGGGAATTGTTCTCTTTTGCCATAAAATATATAAATATTAATTGGACTTGAGGTTTCAACTCTGTTTTTTAATTTTCTTTGTGAATTTCCTAGTCAATGGGCTCCACAATGCTTCCCTCTCCCCAATGAATCTTTAATTATTCTACAGGAAATAGAAGAGCTTCATTACCTTTCTTATTCTTAATATTAAAATACATTCATTAACAGGAAGAAATGGAGAGGAACTATTATTTCTCAAAGGGAAAATGTGAAAAGAGTGTAATATGAAATTTATCAAATATTAAACATGAGCATTTATACAAATTTTCAAGTAAAAAAATGTCTATTTATTTCATCAGAGTACATCTGTGTTCAAACTTTTAGGAATGAGACCAGAATTCATATTTTAGGAGATGGTACCAGAATTTGGATTGAACCATGAAGTCAAGTGAGAAGCTCTTGTCTTAGGCATGGTGGAAATCTGTCTCCACCAGAATTTTACTTCTTCAAGGGTTTTCTTTTTTTTTTTCTGTCCTAAGTGATGTGAATTGTCTGCACAAGAGAGGTTTAAGAGACCAAAAGAAGGATAGTATAGGTAATTCACTATCAAAATTCTGTTAATAAGATAAGGCTACTGGTTTCATCTTGAGGGAAAATCACCATGGCCTGTCAAAGACTTTGTAATTTTTCCTGTCTTTGCCTCTCTCATGCTAAGCCACCTTGCTACACGCCCACCACTGCAAAGCCATGGATGATCAGCGAAAACTCCAAAATGAAACCTGTTCCCACAGATCCTGATTGAAGCTGGTTATTAAAAATGCTTTGTTTGTGTGCTCAAGCAGAAACCCACAGCACGGGGTTTGTGATTATTACTCAGCTTACAGAGACATGCATGTAAAGGTATTTTATGAAGGAGTAACTCCTTTTCCCCATTTTTCAAATATTACAAAATATCACTACTGGGTGTTCTCATATTGCTAACATTTTCTTCTTGATGACTAATTAATAAAGATAATAAATCATTATAATGGTAATCAATTATGATTCTGCTTTGTATTACATTTTCACTTTAAACCTCCTCTGTATGCATATGTTCATATTAATGTCTTCTTCAAAATTTTGTGCAAGGATTCCACCAACTAAAAAGCTTTGAGTAACCTGGGTCATGTTCCATGATGCTACAGAGCTTAGCTTTCACAAGCCAAAATCTCAAATTGCTTGGATCTCACTTGACATTCTAAGATCAAGTCATTCTTCTTCCTTTGCTTGATCAGGCATTTTTCATTAATGAGAATTCTTGAGAACACAGTAGAATAAAGTTTAAAATAATAACTTTGAAGAAAATGAACACTACAAGAATATATGAACCTGATGATTCAACTAGCTCATGCTATTGTTCAAGTCCCCCGCCTATAAAAGCTTGTCAATGCATCCTTTCTCTAGTAAAACTCAGTGCAACCAAGAGTGTCACGAGTCAACATGAGAACCTGAGGAGGCTGGGAGCCTGATTTTCTTGAAGCATGAATTGGAAAATAGGTATATATATGTTCACTGTTACAGCAGATGGTATGTTTTCTACTTTGGGTTAATTCATTACATTTTTGTCTATGTTTATCTTCCTTATAAAAGCCAGATTTCACAATCTTAATAAATATCTTAATGAATGTGTGTTATTTTTATATTGCAAATGGAAGAATTCATCTGCTTTAAACTTCTCTGATTGCAGAATTTAGTACAGAATGTGCCATTCTTTCACATAGGCAAAAAGAAATACTCAGTGACAATGTTTATTGTCTATTGTACATCATAGAAGGACAGCAGGAAAACTCTTGTCACTGGAGCACTTGTTGCACAGACACATAAAAAGCTACTTAAAGTGAAGAAAAGATCCACCACTAGCACTCAGGAGGATAGCTCTGAAACAATTCTAACAAAATATAAATTCTACAAAAAGTAAGGAAGAAAAATCAAATTATTTCATAAAAAAATGAAAAAAAACAGTCATGCAGATAGCTTCTGTGGACATAAATTCAAGAGATTGAGTAAAAGTTTGCTGAACATATCAGGAAACACTGATAGATAAAACCAAAAAAAAAAAAAAAAAAAAAAAAAGTCTTTCTGACCCAGAAATGATCCAGTAAGAAATTTTTCAGACCCTTTTTCTCTTGGCCCTTATCACTGCATCTGTCCAATACTGCAGGGAATGTTTTCCCCATCTACAACCTGTTCATTAGTGGATGGAAAGGACTGAGCCTAAAGCTAATAGTGACTTTCAAATAAGACACTTGGGAGCAGGAGTGTCAAGCACCTGAGCATGAATGCAACACAAAAGGCCTACAGTGATTAGAGAAGTCAAGAAACATCTTTAATGTCAAGCTAGGAAGACATCCCTTAGGGATATAATGGATCCAGTGAGAGGTAGGGGATGAATTCATGGGCTCTTTCTTCTCTGAGTTTCTAATCATCTAAGAAATACTGAATGAAAAATAGGATGGAGCATTTCATCATGAATGAGCTGAAGTAAATCCAGTTTATTTTTAGCAGTCCACAAAGAAGCCATAGCATGATGCTAAAATGCTAATTAAATTGACTTTTCTTTCTTATGACCTTGGCAATGCCAGTGCAACTTGGTCTTCATAGACTATGGCTCTCCATATCTCTTGAACTGAAATGTGAGTTTCAGTTTGCCATATTTTTTCAAGTTCTCATTACCATTAAAACTTAATATGGGGTTTTAAAGTATCAGGGTCTTCCTTGTGTCTTGACTTCATCATCTTGCAGTAATTAAGTCTCTAGAAAATAAGGTGTAATTTAATTACAAATCTCTATAATAACATTTATATGCATTATATATTTATAATTATGCTCTTTGCGAATATTTGAATTCCTCAACCACAAATGTAAATGTGTATGTGGAGATGCATTGACAGAAGAGCTGAGTCTTACTAATCAGTTTCCTAACTGAGGTATTTCTTGCATCCCTGCACAAAAATGAAGTTATGAGACTCAAAACAGAGACCAACTATGAGAAAAAGCTTTAAAAATTTTATGCTGATTGATGATTCCCAAGATGTAATAATTTCACTATTGCTCCTCTTAAATCTACACTGTGTTACTACATCTGGGAAAGCGATTCTTTTATCTTTACAGGGGATCACCTCATACCAAAATCGTCAAGGCTTCTGCTAAGTTTGAGGAAAGGTAGGTGGAAGGAAGGCAGGGAGGGAGGGAGGGAAGCAGGCAGGGAGGGAGGGATGGAGGAAGGGAGGAAGGAAGGAATAAAAATATTCATATGTGAAGGAGATCAGGGACCACACTGAGACTGATTAACTGAAAGATAAAGAAAGATGTTTTACCTGAAAAGCTGAAATAAATCTTTTCAATATTTGTTAACTTTGATGGTACCTAAATTTAGTTTTCCCCACTTGAGAAAACAGCAGCAAGGTTAGCAGCAAAGTTCAGTATTCTCAGAAAGATCCACAAACTTTGATGATTGTTTGTCCAGGGAAGGAGCTCCAGGCAAGGACAAGGTGATAAGGAAACAAAGCAAGTCTGCTACCAGTCCTGGGGATTCCAGTATTAGTTTGAGAACAGCTGGGATCAAGATTGTGAGCACTCACATCTACGTTATAACTTAGGGATGGCCTGGAGACCCTAGGCTGTGGATGCCTCAGCAGCACTGAGCTGCCTGTCCAGAGCCACTGTTGCCAGCTATAGTAATACTACCAAAAGGCAAAGAATACCAGAAAATATTATCAAACCAAACCCTACTTAGAATCCATAAAATTTTCATTTTTTCTCTTAGATGTCTTCATCTTGAAAGGAGAAGGTCTTCCAAAAAAAAAATACAAAGGCAGCTGTGCTGCTTCTCCCAGCTGTGCAGCATAGGGTTAGATACACAGATTCAAATGACCACTTGAAAGCCAATGCCTTTTCTGAGCTTTAATAGAGTCAAATTCAGTACTTTGACATTCATTTTTTTTCACAAATATTTCAGCACTTTCTCTTCCCTGAGCAGCTGAGAAGAGAGTATGTATAAAATCTCAGGAGGAAAAGAAAGTAGGCTTTCTTTTCCCATTCAACTTCGGGCCAGCTCAGAGAAGATCTAATTAAACCTTTGGATTTTCAACACTTGTCTGAACTGAACTCAAATTTTGAAGTTCGCTCCTTACTTTTTCAAACTGAAGTCTAATTTATGTTTTATACTCATATACTGTGTAAAAATTTCAGGGGACTCAAAAACGTTATGAAAGTCTGTTTCCTTCAAACATACTCCTAATGGATCTTGCTGAGTTCATCAAGGGGCTCCACAACGAACTGTTAGTCTGAATATGGCAAGCTCTTTCTGTACCAAATGGTGAAGGTAGAAATACACATCTATTTTGAAATTTCCTTCTAAATAATCAGTCCTATACCATCAGCAAAGACCCAACATTCATTGTATCACACTGAGTACATTTAATGCACTTAAATTAGCTCAGTTTCTCCACTATTTATGCAATTGCACTTAGCAAATTCAAATTGAGAGGGTTTCAGAATTTCTTACTTTCCTAGGTGGCTTTATGAAAGTGCTCATTTGCTGCTGTACAATAAAAATCACTCTGAGCACATATCACAGGACAAAATCTAGGGAGGCTGCACTATGAAGCAACAATAAAACTGTTTAAAATTACACTATTTTGAAAATCTTCTCCAGATGATAAAAAAATAATGGTATAGACTGGTTTTCATTTTAGTTTTATATAACCTTGTATTATGTTACAAGCTGTAGGCCAAGAAACACATCCCCATGTGCAGACTCCTTGCTTCAAGAACTGCCGTGGATCACCTTTCAGACAGATTAATTTCTCTGAACCTGAAAGCTCCTTTTCTTCCTAAAATGTCCCATTGACTCTTCTACTGCCAAATCATATCTAATCATCTGACGGACTGAGAGCTGGAGGAGAAGTGAGAGATTTCCAGCAATTCCTCAGGCAGCAGGTCACTCCAGGTCCCTTCCTCCAGAGCAAGGCTGTACAGCACCTCATCCACAGACCTGGACACTTTTGCATAAACCAGACACTGCTGGGAAGCACCAAAATGGGTGAGGGTACTGGGTGCTGCTGGTACAGGCAGGGTCTCCGACTGGCCCATCTGATGGCACCATCTTTTTTTTCTGCTACTCAAGACCAGAAGGGAGAGAAACCTTTTCAAGAACAGTTGTCAAATTTTGCTGTCCTCTCCTCTATGGCTGTTAATCCAAGGAGAAAAAAGATTACTTTCACTGCAGCATTGCCAGGCAGTTCATGTACTATTTCTCCTAAAAGCCTTTTTTTCAGTAGTCCTTTAAAGAAGCTTATGACATCTTCTTAGATTTTCCTTCTGGCCTCTTCCTTCCGCTGCCTGCTGCCTTTTGTTCTTATTCTATTTTCTGTCTTCATACCAGCTTAAACTCACTTTATGCTACTTCCCCACATCAACACATGATTAGGTATTTCTAATGTTCTTTGTGACTGTAAAGAAACATCTAAATATAGCCTCACTGAAATCTGATTCTCAAGGAGATTGTTGGTTAAATATTGTCCCAGGACATGTTATATTACAGTACCTATCCACACTTACTGAAATCAATATCATATGTCATATTTCTAGTACTGCACCAGAATTCTGGGTAGAAAGAAATACCTGTGGTCACCCATGGTTTGATGAAATCAAGAGTTTAATTTTTTATATTAATTTCCATTACAACGCCTTTGTGAACACTGGAAGGACAGGCATGTGTGGACCTCCACGTGGATTTGTACACAACAGAGTCTGTCTGATAATGAACAAGGATGGGGACTGCAGGGGTGGAGGAGACTGGGTGGAATAGTTCATCTACGTCTTTTCCCAATGCCAAAACAAATCTCTGTGGCTTTCTGCCAGAGCAGGGCTTTCACATTCAATAAGAAATGCAAAGGGAGGAGGCTTTAAGCACTCTTCTAACAATGAAGTATGCGCATTCAGGCACTGGAGCAGAAAGCATCCTGAAAAAGGCCGATGTGATATGACGAGGTTTGTAAAACTTTTTTGTACAAATATTTAAGCTGATGGGGAGAAAAAAAATAATTGGAGCAAAATAAAATCTGTGTATTCTTTTCCAAGATTCAAATTTCCCTTGTGTGAAAGGAAACTTGTCTCTTGCTTCAAATATATTGCTATAAAACTAAGACCATATAATATTTTTTTTCTAAAATGACAGGAAAAATTCTAATTTTTATTGTAAAGAATGTGACAATGTGGAAAGGATATTCCACAGGTAGATAGAAATTTCCAAAGAGCTTTGTTAGAGTAAAAGCAAAGAAATATATGGAACTTTTCAAATGTTAAAATATTTCAACTCAGTCTCTTAGGAGTGCCTTTTAGAGCTATACATGAATTAGCCAAATGGCAGCCTTACGATTATCAAGAGCATGCAATATTCATCTGATGTCATCAGTAATTCCTACTTAGATTAAACATGCATTTCTTTCTGTCCTGTATCTCCTCTCAAGGCAGTGCACTTTCCTGCCTTGCAGCTGTTTTATATTTATTCCATATTTTCCACATGGTCAGCTCCAAATTTCTGTTACAGTCACAGCACTGCACAGAGTTCAGAATAAGATTGTATGTACTTTTATCTCACAATTCTCTCTCTAATTATTTTGTCAAAGTTACAGGACCTCCACTTTCCTTCTTTTCCATTTTCAATGAAAGAGAGAACAACCTGCCGACAGAGAAAGACATGGAACTGATGGGCTGCAAACAGCTCTGGGACCCAAAGGGTCCAGACAAATTCTTCCACTCACATATGCTACTGCCTGCACAGGCAGAGGCAAGAAAAGGATCAGGAAGGAGAACACAAGCTGCAGGTCTCTGTCACTGGTACTGCCTTATACCTTCTCCTGTCCTTCAAATTGCAGCTGACATCCAAATACCCTTTTACCGACCCAGCTAGTTTTCATGTGCATGCTGATATTTGTTCCCACACTGCTGTGAATTATAAAAGTGACCAAAATTCCCACTTAGTCTTAGCACTTGGCAGCTCTGATCATAAGCATGTTAAGTTTTACATTGTAGAGATTTGCAATTTTATAGTGTTCTGTGCTGGATAAAAATCTTATGAAAGCTGTAATGAAGGGGAAATGCCAACACATAGAAAGATTTTATTGAAATGTTTATAACAGAAATCATCAACCATCTACCATCTCAAGCTAGGAAGTAGAGAAAGCTATGTATAAAGTCATTGCTTAATTCAGAACATCAAAACTTTATGCAGCACAATCTGTACAACTCATGAGGAATGAATTATGTTGGGCAACATTAGCAACAGGCAACTCCAAGATCTTCAGCAACCTGAAGCACTATATTATAAAATTTCTCCCAATTCACAGCTCACCATGAGCACTGGCAGGCAAACATCATGGGCATTGCCACATAATAAATGGGAACACATACAGATCAGTAATTTCCCTGCCCTCCATTAAATATCAGCTAGATAGGTTTAGGGATTACATCTATTTGTGAAAATCAGGTATGGTCAAGGTCTTGTTGCACAGGTCTGCAGAAGCATTTTCTTAGCCTTTAATCTGCAGGATATACCCTGTCATCAGCCCCATTGCTGCGGCTATGAGTGGCTGGCTTTGGCTTCAGAAGCAGCAGAAAGGGAGAACAGTCTCTAAACAACAGAAGACAGGTATAAATTTTTGCAGCCAAATTATCAGGTGAGAATAAAATTCTGTCTTGTCCAGGCAGAGGAGTGTCTTATTCCAACAGGATCCTCTGGGGTGTTGCCCCATATCCATGAATCTGCCTTTGCGACTTTGATTACTCACAAAAGCTTTTTGGCGAGCTCTTCCAAGAGGCCTTCAAACACAGAAGCATCATCAATATCTTTGGTATCCTAGATGCTCTGAGAATAACTAAGCCTAAAATCCAACTCTTACATACCGCACACCCAAATTCTAATTATGGAAATTTTGGGGGGTTTTTTTTGTTGGGTTTTTTTGGGGTTTTTTTTTTTGTTTTGTTTTGTTTTGTTTTGTTTTGTTTTGTTTTGCCTCCTCTATCATTACCTTGGTAGCTGGTCTTCCAGGTTCAAAAACACATTAGCAACCAATGCTGAGCAATTTGACAACAAAACTAACAACTCACTTCTGTGAGTTCTATGACTTCCCTTGTTTATATTCTGAGGCTCTCAAATACCAATCAGGCATCCCACTTGGCTCTGGAAGTCTGCTCATATCAATGCTGCAGAACTATTATTGGTCAGCCACACCTGCAGAAGGATGTAGTCTGAGACCGTGCTGTTTCTCCTGCACTATTCTGCTGTTCACATGCCTGTAGTAACATATATACATCATCTGAATATACCAAAATTCTTTCATTTTCATTTTCCACACATATTGTAGAGTTGAAGGATATTCCAGAGTCTCTGTGGATATAGTTGCCAGTCCTGAGCCACTCCTGTTTTCTGATTGTGACGGATACACAGAGGTGAGCAGTGTGCTGACACACCTGCAGCCTTGGACGTGTGAGTGCCATCAGGCCTGCTCTTGGAGTAGGAAGCTCTGCTTCTGCTGTGCACTGTGGTCAGCAGGGTAGGATGAGTTCCCAGTCCCAAAGCCAGAATTTATGCATACTCAAGGTAACCATTTCATGACAGCATGGGAGTTGGAAAAGGAACATTTTCATGGCTGAGCTCACATGTTGCTCTTAGACTGGCAAGAGCCAGTCTGAATTTGTCTGAATTTTTCTGTCTAAATTAATCTCTGGAGACTTATAAACGATTGGAAATACCTAAGTGAAGTGAATGCGCAAACTCCCATTCAACTCAATAAGTCTTGGATTTTAATTCTTAAACATTTATCAAAGAAATTTTTTGAGCCATAGATAGCTCAAGTGTCAGCCATGATGGAGGCAGAGAGATAAAGTAAAATTGATCAGTATCTTTGATGGTTGCTTCAAGAGTTCTAAAAGTGTACTTTTTTGATCCATGGTAGATTTGTTATGAAAGAAAAGGAACCTTTTAAGAGAATGAAGAAAGAATCCTTTATGAAAGAAAAGGATTAAAGCCAAGAATCCTTGATTTTATAATGTACTTTGTTTTCCAAAATCCTTCTCATACCAAGCTCTGCAGACAGTTCACTTCAAAACAAGATCCTCTTCACTCTAGAGAAGAGCAAGGAGCTTCTCCCAGGGAGTAATCTGTTACATTCTGAAAAACTCAGAGGCATACAGAGGTAGCACTGGAGTAAGACAAATGCAAAAGCCCATACCAGGTTATCCTCAGATAAATTGTCAGTTGTTACCACTCAGATTCAAACCTCAATTAAGACATAACTGGTAATGATACAACTGACCCTAAGTGTGCTCTTGTTCACAAAAATGGTCATTTTCAGACATGTCTTTTGGAAAAACTTCAGCAAATTTCACCATGAGGAAAGAAAATGTCTTAATTAATCAAAAATTAGTATCTGAGTTGTCTGAAAATCTTCAGGTGTTGTTATAGGGGAAAATGGAGGGAAAAAATACCCCATAATACTGAGTTCAGATTTAGAGCAAAAAAAAAAAAAAATCACAATATTTTTGAGTATTTCTTTCATAGTAATAAAGGAAGTAACTCAATATTTCTGAGTAGATCTAGACTACTTCTTTTAACTTGTACAATTTAAAATGCTAAATAAATTAGTTAGAAGGTAATTTTCCTCATTTCATTCTACCTATTCATTTATTCTGATGAAAATAAGTATTCAAATGGAGCAGTTAAGCAAAATATATTTACTTTCTGATTTCTCACTTGTCCAATTGTCCAGAGTGACAATTTTGGTATATCTTCCAGCAGCAAATGAATAAATAGGCAGGGTGTTTCTATCAGAAATTCCTGCATACGAAAGTGGTATTTTTTAGTAATAGAATTTCTACAAAATTATTTTTTAGAGTTTTAGCCTGAAAGGAAAAACATCATGGCACAGGAAAAAGCTAGTATCAGAAACTAAATTTTGTCACAATGGTAGATTGTGACAGAAAGTGCTTAAAATCTGTCATTTCACAGCACATCAAAAATCTGCTGAAAATAGAGATGGACTTTATCTCTTGAGGAAAAAACTACTTAGACATGACCTGTCCATCTTTTAAAGTTTTTCTTGCTTGTGCTGTTGAAACACTTAAAGGACTTAACTCTTCCAAAACCATGTAATTTCTTCTGTAAATAGTACATTTTGCTTCTGGATAGAAACATACCCTTTTTGAATTCACATTTTAAAAAATTAGTCAAAATATAAAGTCAAACATATGGACAAGAATAAATCTGACAGGTTCAACAAACAGCCAGATCATTTTTTGAAAATAATGCATGACCACATTACATAAACTATCTTTCTTCAAAGCTTAGGAATAAACCCTATTACTATAAGCTATCCTTTAAATGCATGTTGAAAAATACAGAAAGATTAATGGAATGTAATAATTTTTAATAACATAGCCTTAAGCTGTGATAAAAGAACCCATATTTCTTGTTCTGATCATTTACATTTTCATTTAAAGTATTAAATTGTGTTCCACTAACACCTGTGCAAGGAAGCAATCTAATTTTCATGTCAGAAAACATTAATTACTGAATAGAATTCAAGGCTCAGTGTAGAAACTTTAGCATTGTAAAGAAATTTAGTTGTCATATTTGCAACAAATGTAGGGTTTATTAGAAGGAGCGGGATATTGTGATAGCTTGGGATAACCTAAGAACATGATGTTCAGAAAATATTTCTGTAGCTAACACAGATTAGCATACCACATGACTTTTATGGGCCATCAAGTTACAACATTACCATAAACATGTAATGACTGAAAAACAAAATCATATTCGAGTAAATATAAAAAGATATCTATAGGGAAAGCAAAAAGTTTAAGAACTTTCCATAGGAAGGGCTAGAAAGACCTAATTTTAAAAATTCAATGCCATTGAAATTATTCTTTTCACAGAGCAGAATACCAGCAGGCATTCAAAAGAAAACTAAAGAAAATGAGTGGGGTTTTTGACTCTTAATGCCACTGAGCAGAAGAGAGTCAGGAATGCATAACTGCAGTACAACCAAAATGTCTACCCCACATGAGGTCTTTGGAGAAGTCAAATCAATAATTTAACTGTATTCTTGTCTGAAAAGACTGAGATACTAGAGATGATTAAACCACCTGCTAATAGTATAGGTTAGAAAAGTAATTTCCACAGAGTACAATAAATCAGTGCCCAGAATACATCTAAGGTGACATGCTTAATTCATTTCTCCCAAGCTGGCCTTCCAGCAGAGGCTTGCTCTTGCTGCTCATTGCCTGCAGCCTTTAGGCACCTGCACCCAGCTAAAGGCCCAAGGGGGAGGTGGTGGGACTCTTCTCACCTGCTTAGTAACTCATCTGAGAAACCTAATGCTTAGTTTAGACTGTCAGCCAGGAGAAAGGAAGGTGCTTAGTAATGTTCTGCAATCTCCAGTTCTGTACAAAATAATTTTAACCTTTAGCCCTAACACTGTGCTCATACTTGCTGTCAGACCAGGGATCATGCTAGAGAGGGTGTTGTACCCAAAACTCTTCCCAAGAGCTCATAATGCACTTGTACATTCACACAGTCAGGAGCTCCAGAAGCAGTCCAGGGCCCCAGCTGTGGTAAACACCAGACCCAAAGAAAAAGTTTGAAAAGGACATTTGAGGGCTGATAATGCATAGCTGTCGACTGATATCTCAGATGTTAAAATGGTGCTGCTGTGCCAGACATCATGTGGACTAACAAAAACCACTGCACTGCACTAGAATTTATTTCACTTGCATGCCCATCAGGAGTGGGTCTGCCAGAAAATATAGCCACATTTTATAGGATTAGATTTCATACAATACATACTCTTCTAGCACTTCCACTGCTTCTTCGAGCTCTGCATATGCTTTTGAAATTACTTGGTTACCTAAGTGCATTCGCCAGTTCTAAGAAAAACAGCGTCTATTTTACGTGCAGCCTGCTGAAGCAATTTTTCCAGCTCAACCTCTCTCCCCAAGACAAAGGCCACCTCCCTGGCTGCCTGCCCACCTGCCTTGGTGGGCAGGGCTTCCTGCAGTGCTGTGTGAACTGGTGGCAGTGCTGGCACCCTGTGCAGCTTCTGGGCCAAGATGAATGGGAGTGATAGTCTACAGTAAACATCCCTTTTCCTATTATTATCACAGGCTGTATCACTGAGCACAAGCTCAGCTTCAGATTTCAAAATAACTTGAAGTAAATGTTTTCTGTCACTACTATGAGCATATAAGAGAGCAACATTTCAAGCAATATGAAGTGCTTAACCTAGCAAACCTAAAAGGACATGATATTGGTACCTGCCTTATGCAATTGCACTACAGTAATTAGGCAATTTCTGAGACTTCCACACAAAATATCATAAAAGAAAGGAGAAGAAATGTGTGTGAGAGTCTCCTTTGCCTTCTTGTTAGTGGTTATCTCAGCCAGGTCTACACATGTTATATTCATGCATACTTCAGTAAGTACTAAAAGTATTTACTAAAGCTTTTGAGCAAGAACTGATACTTTCAAGGGCTTTTGTCACCCATGCTCTTGGCCATCACTCCTGCATCACTGTTAGTGAGACTTTCTTTCTGAGATTTTCTTTCTTTCTACAGAACTTCTGCCATGATTCATGGGGTTAATATTCATCTGTCCCAAGGATTAGATGTAGACGTTCAGAATAATTTGATTTGCAATTTAAAATTCATACCAATAGTATACTGTAGGGAGTGCTGGGGCTCCTGGACAGTTTTGATGAATGGAGACGAGAGATCTCTGAAGGCTGCTCTTAGAATATAGGGTTTATTAGGGATGGTGAAAGGTCTTGCTTGGAGCTGCCAGACGCAGCACGTGGCAAGGCCTGAGGGGATGGGGGTGGCGGGGGGAGAGTCAAGGAGTTCTAGGAGAGGGTGGAAGATCTAAGAGGGAGGAATTCCAAGATGGCGGAGGATCCAAGAGGGGGGAAGATCTAAGAGAGGGGAAGGTCTAAGAGAGAGTCTGGCTCCTCAGAGACCCCTTATCAGGGGGCTTCAAGGTGGGCTGGAACAAGACTTGGGCCAATGGGGTCACAGACACTTGATGTTTCAGGGTAGGGTTACAGGTGTGGGATGAACCACACATTTTGGGGGTTGAGATAGAACAGTCCATTTGACTTTTGGACCTATCTGTAGGTAAGGGCATTGTCCAGCCAGTAGGGGGGATTGTTTCCATCCTGGCTGTACTATTGTAAATCTTTCGCCAGGCAATTATATTTATCCATCCTTCCCAACAGTACACCTTTGTTGTATTTCTGCTGCTGTGTGAGTCTCTCCTAAAGCCAGCATTCATTCCCAAAGCAGAGGAATGTTGCACTCTTTGCAATCAACAGCCTCACAGAGGTGATAAAGCTCTCCTTGGCACACAATGATTACCTCCGTCTCCCACAAAAATCAGTGCTAAGTAAACTGATGCATTTTCTGTCGATTTCAGGCATTCTTGAAAGATAATGTGAGCATCAGGGCCTTTATATAGCACTCAAGGACTGAAGGAGAAGTGATGGCAGGGCAGTGCTAGACCATGCATCTCAGTTCTCAACATTGGAGATACATGCTTATTAATTAAAAGGCACAGGCTTTCTGGATTCCCTATATTTAAACATCATGTTTAAAACAGCCTCAAGAAAAGTTTTAGTTCCTGTCAAGAGAAGGCAAGATATCCTTGACAAGGAGCCCACCAAATTATTTCCTCAGGCTACTATTTGTCTTTTAAGTGTCTTTAAACTTCTTTTGAAATCCAGTTTGAGAGCAACCAATGTTAACAAATTGTACGGAAACCTGCATACTCATTCCCTCAGAAAACATTGCAGAGATTAAGAGACCACCCTCCTTTTAAGCAAAACATGGCAAAAAATTTGGACTTCAACCAAAACATCCTGATTTCTCACATTTGCTATCACTCAAAATCTAGATTATGGACACATCTGAGAATAAATCATGTAACATTCTATGACTTTATGAAACAAGAAATGTACTTTACAGGATTTTTACCAGTTGCTTTCTCACTTAGGTACAAGCCTAGCACATCTGGCTGATGGATGTCATCATCCTCCACATGTTTAAAATTGCTTGAAAGAGCCTCCCCTGAAAATCAGTGCTGTGCTTTCAAACATTATTTTGTTTGTTGCCATAGGCAAAAAAATATTTTTTCAATTCACCCTAAGAGTGATCTTTACCTGATAAGTTCACTAGCACACTAAAAAAGTAATTACTGATTAATAAGCCATTAAAAAATTTTAAAGAATATAGACAATATAGACAGCTGCCTATTAGAAGGCAGTATTATAACCTATGAAGTTGAAGAAGTTTCTGTTCCAACATCTCGCTGAAATCATGTTTTTTCTGTGCTGAAACATGTTTGATTGTCATCAGGGAGACAGTACCAGAGAGCACAGTTAAACAAATGACATGCATAAAATATAAATACAAACACTCCCTTCAACTCCCTTCACCCTTACATATTATTCAGCATAAAGCAGGTAGTTAACACTGTACTACAGCAGTCAAAAATAGGCAAATAGAATTTTGAAGATTTGTTTCCCAGAACAGTGTTGCACATTATCAGAAAAAGCTGTATGAAACAGAAGTCCCTGTAAAGTAGCCCAAATATTCATTTTGCAGCAAGGTCTGCCTGGAACAAGAGGTGTATATATTGTCCAGAAACATAGAGAACAAAATCAATGAGTTTAGCTATAGTTTGCCAACTTAACTACATTTTAACCTCCAAGGAGAATAAATATATAATGGTTTGAAACTAGCGAAACCCAGTTGCAAGGATAGAAGCTGAGACTCCAACTGCTGTAGCAGTGAACCTTTAACAACTTTATAGGGTTATCTTAATACATTTTAGGTACTTTTGGCTTCCTAGCTACTTTCACTCCAGAAAATTAGGGATCATAAAAGATAACTGCTGTTTTGTTTCATTATCACACATTTAAAGGTAGTGCTAACACTGTTGAGAATGTCACAAAACTAATTTCAATCACAGGAAGTGTTGGTGTTGATAATAGGGCGGATGAGATTCATGCCAAAATAAAGGCACAAAGCTATTCTAACTGTTCAAGTGTGTGCCCAAGAAACTAAGAGCTTAAACTCAAGGGATAAATCACTTGCAAAAACCTGAACTAAAAATCTTACTGAGCCATAACAGCTCTTGCAGGTTTGGCTGGTTTAATTCATTAGAGGAAGCAGTGACTTTGGCCCTGAAGTCAAACAAGAAGGCCAGCAAAACAAACCAAGAAGTCCAGGCTTCTCCTGCTCTGACCTCAGCTGCTGGAAGCCACCCTCCCCCTGTTATTGCAGTGATTCTTATAAACTGGGAACCTTATTTCCAGATTCTTCAGTTTACAGGAATTGAACATGTTTGCACTTAATCTCATCAGTGTAAGATGGCTGGATGCACACAGGCTGTTTTTTTTTCAGAAGGAAGCTTTCTTTCAAGTTCTCCAAGAGCACATTATGAAATGTAGATATACTATAGGTTATATCTTTCTTGCCATCTCTGTGCAATTGCTTCAAGGCATAAAAATTCCTTCCTCTTCAGATTCTCACAACACACCTGCTTGGATAAACCTCAATTTCTCTGAGGAAAAAAAATGTTCACAGAAACATTTTTCCTTTGACCTGGGACTCCACCTTTTCCCTGAGGCCAACTGGCAAGGCCGTGTCCACCTCAGCTGTTCAGGCAACGCCCAGTAATCATAGCTACAAAACAACTGGTTATTTGGGCTGATGGAGGTCTCTAGTGGAAAATCAGCAGAAACACAAGTTCATCTCCAAAATTCAAGATAAGATCAATTTAATAGAAAAAAGAAAGGCACTTCCACCTCACCCATGAGGGCAGACAGCAGACTTTTTGCTCAACAATTTTCTCCTCAAAAAAAAAAAAAAAAAAAAAAAAAAAAAAACAACCCAAAAAAAAAACCTTGGAGAATCATCTTCCTAGGCAGGGTGAAGCTTTGTGGACATCAGAGCAGAGGCATGATTGGGAAGAAGAAACACCCATTGTTATCTTAATCTTGGCTAGAAGTGGTCAAATAAATATTTCTTTGAGAAAAAAGGCAAGAATTTCTGGATTTTTTTAAATGCTGTAACTTGTGACCAGTAGCTCTCCATTGCCAACTTCAGCTGATGTAAAATAATTCCCCTCACTGGAAAAGGTAATATTATATTTTTAAAAAAGGTGAATTACATTATGTTGATGAGAAATATTATGCAACTATATAAATTATTGAGAGCTTGCTAGTAATTTTCTTAATGGCCAAATTGCTTAGAAGCACCATATATACATAAGCATAATCATGTTTGACAAACTCACCAACAGAGTGTGGCTAAGCATAGCAGACCTGCTTGGGAATTGCTCTGTCAGCAGGTGCAGGTGGATGTTCTACCTTCAGGTCCGGGTAGACATCCCAGCAACACAGAAATTCACTCAGCTGCCACATGCTGAACAGGCCTCCAGGAGGAAAAGAAGCCCCACGCCACACAAGTTTCTGGCCTTGGCTTTCTTTTTTGGAAAGTCATCTTATTTGCAAAAACTTGCTGATTGATAAGAAAGAATTACACTGCAATTTAGAACTATAAACCATATACATTCACCTGGGAAATAACTGCTCACTGAAGATAATTCTACTAGCACAGCATACTTCACCCCAACCTAGGCAGAAACTTAAATCGCACAAAGGGTGGTGTTCAGAGTATTCAGTAGGTCTCGAGAACTCTTCAACCAAAATCTGTGCAACCCACCAGCCTAGGGAATGCACAGAAGAATGTGACACTTTCTATAGGGACCATGGCATGTTTATCTTCTATCAGATCCAGCATCACATTCCAAACATCTTGACACTGAAAATCAAATCACTTTTTAGTTAACCAAATATTCACTCTGTGTCAGTATTACTGTTTTAGAATAGTATTGTTTAGCACCAAAATCCACATTAATCTGTTTTATAATAAAAAGGATTATACATGCCCATGATTGCACCAATATAATGTGTTTCATTAAAATAGCCTGAAGAAGGTGAGAAACATTTCCGTGTTACACCTATAGTAAATTATGCACAGACAAATGGAGGTTGGGAAGTTGGATACTTCTGTTCTTGACTTCTTCATTCTCTAGTGCATAGTATGGTTTTTAAGCAAATCAAAGTAATCCAGCACTGGGCATTTCATTCATGCTCTGTCACAGGAGCTAATGGAATTGTATAGAGCAACAATGATGAGAGAGTTCATCACTATGATATAGCAAATTTTTCTTAAAGTGCTCTCCTTGTGCCAACTTCCTTTCAGTCATAAAACCTTTTGCCGGTAACAGAAATTGATTGCAGATGAAAGTATTAGTTTCCTCACTTCCTATGATCACAAATTCCACATTGGCATAAAATCTTATAAAGAATCAAAAAATAATCACAATTAACAATTTCTCTCCCTAAGTATCTTCCAAGAGGATATGCTTTCCTCCTTGTTATTCAAGCACAGAGCTAAAATATTTCTAATTGTATTATGTCATCTTTCAATCAGTAACTGGAACTTGAGAGTTGCATACTATTGGTACATGGCCACTGGTCTCTTAAGTCATGTTTTTAGGTTACATTTCCCAACCAGAAAGGTAAGCAAAAAAATACTCCAGGTAGGAGGTGTGTTTATTTGTTTAATAAATACAGAAAGCACAACCATATAAAAAACTATTCCCCTCTCTATCCAGTAACCCCTGCACAGCCCAGCTCTCCAGCTTCTCCCAGCTCTTCCCAGCTGGCTATCACCCCCAAATGTGTTCTGTGGGCATTGCCTCCTATTGCCCCAGTCATCTGCACCCCAGGGAGGAGGAGGCTCAGCTGCATCTGCCCTGGCACAAACTGCCAGCAACCAGTCATGAATTAGAATTAGGCCCTCCAGGACTTGGAGTTACTTCCTACTGCTTCAGTGAAGGCTTATGCAATACACTCAGGGGTCCTCACATTCCTTGAAAATTAATGTGAAGGAGGTGTGCATGTAGTTCATAAAAATGTATTATTATTCTGTCTAGACTTTGTAGCAGTGCATTTCCAATTTTCCCATTACTTCAAATGAAAGATCATTGGAAAATTATTGACTTCTTAAAAAAAATAGCATCTTTAGCTACATATGAATTTACAATAAAACTCACAAAAAAAGTTTTATTCCAGAATTCCCTCCAGGATAGAAACTTGGTTTTAATTTTCTCTAGTCTTAAGGAGCTTCAGCTGTATAGATGTTCTGTGGGCCCTCTATGCAGAGATGAAGTGTTACTTTATCTGTCCTCATATCACCCTACAGACTTCATTCAAAACACAATGAAGTGTTACTGTACCAACAAAATCACTGTTTTGCAAAATGCAATACTTAGAGCTATTACAAGAGCTGCTAAAATCTGGTTTGCACTGTTCTGTTTTGTTGCAAGTACAGATTAGTAAAATGCCCCACTTTCAGTCTGCTGAACTAAATCCTCTTATTTAGCAACAGAAATCTGTCAATACCCTTCAAAAGGGAAAATAAAATAGCTAAAGTATCGTTTGCTATTTGCAGGTACCTGGAGTAAGAAGCAATTACTTTTCCAGATATTAAGGAAAAAAAAAAAAAAAAAAGAGACATCAAAAATTATTTCATTGCTTTTCTCAAAGGATTATCTTCTTCTAAATTTCTTCTAAATTGAAATAGCTAGTGATCACTTATAGAGAAGAACAAACCATATCTCTTGGTAACCTCTGGTTCTCAAAGATAAAATATGAGAAAACATGAAAATTCAGTGTTCATCTAAAGTTTAAAAAATAAAAAAGTGCTGAAATGTGATTGCCCTCAGTCACAAGACACATTAGAAGCAACCCATTGACCCTAACTCAGCTACAGGCCCACACTGATTTTCTTTTCTCAGTGCTGGAGTTTTTGCAGAGAACTGGTTTTTAAGGAGCACCAATTAAGAAGATTTTTTGGGCCATCACTCATGCTGCCAGAATCTGGTGTACCAGTGAGACATGACTGCCTCCTGAGGCTCATAACTACCCTGCCAGTGTTCCTCCCTCCAGTCTTCTGCTGGTTGAGGGATTTGAATACAGGTAGATAGGTCTGGCAGTAAAGTCTGCTGCTCTAATCCCCCATCCAATTTTCCTGGACACTGTGGGAGGCAGCAGGCCACTGTGCTGTGTGGCCACACAGGTCAGAAGAGCAGCAGTGACCCTTCTGTGGCCAGGGCACCCATCTCTGATCCCAGACTATGTGTGCAACTGCCTCAGATATCTCGCTGCCTGCTGCTCAGATGCTTTCAGTGCACAAAATCCACTTCACTTTGTTGTTAGGCAGATTTTGCCCCAGCTGCTAAATCCCTGACTCTGAAGACATGAGCACTGCTTTGCATACTTGTGGAGATGAAGGAAGGGTGGTAAGGAAATTTATCCTGTTGCAAGAGCTTCAGGAGCAATCAACCTGGCAGACCCAGGTGCGTGGCAATGTATCTTCAGAAGAGTTGAATATCTGCCCTAGACTGATTTTAGCTGTGCTGATAAATATCAGGCAAAAATGTGGGTGCAGGAGTTAAGAAACAAAGTTATGTGTTTTGCAGCATATGTTGCAATTTTGAGCTTCATGCAGCAGGAAGAGGGTTGAAACATCTGATAGTAGCAAATACCCTGGGGACAAAGACACTATACATTAATATTATGGGAACTGTTCAAGACAATGTTCAGTGTGTGCTAAAAACTGGCCAACTGGCATACTGTTTCCTTTAATTAGTCTGACTTAATTAAGTGCTCTGCTGAAAAAAATAGTTAAACAGAGTATGACAAACAACTGTGGGACATGTATTTCAGCACCAGAGGCTGCAAGGTGGTGAGCAAGAATGGTGACAGGGACACAGGTTCAGGGACCAGGGGTCAGCATGACAAGGTCCTGTCTGCTCCCAAGGGATGGTTTGAACAGCACAAAACTGGTTTGTGCACTCTGCAGAGGAACCCAGCTCCAGGCCAGACTGGCTTGGGAAACAGGTCAGTGCATTTCCACTCAAGTCAGATGACTTCCATCCCGACAGTAGTGCCAGCATTTTGTGACCCCTGTCACTGAGGTTACTGTGGGACTGCACTTCACAGCACCACAGCTCACAAACTCTGTATACCTGCACTAATTGGGTCTCTAACTTCTGTGCATTAACATGATATACATATGCATATCTGAATAAAGTTCCATAAGATCTTCAGAAACTTGGGATTTGCTATGCTCCATGTCCTATGGAGATCATTATTATAAAAGAAAATTTATTAAACCTCTTCTCCTATCTTCTCACCCTTTTTCTGCTCTTTAAAATCTTACCTGGAGATAAGTGCAAAAGACTTCTTTGTACAATGTCTCTGTATGTTTTAATGAGTGAAGATTCACTTTGTGCATAGTCAGGTACTTTTGCCAGGTTCCCAGGGAGGCAAGCATGGTGGTGTCATAATTTCTGTGAAACTGGAGGAGCAGATGTCAGGCAGAGCTTGTCAGGACATCTTCTGAGGTTTTACTGGGAAGCCTTCAGGGTGAAGAAAATTGGAAGTGACCTTTATACAGAATTACTACAAACACAAGTAGGCTTAGACGGAGAAAAAAAGGTTCAGGGAAAGGTTTCTGCTAGGGTTTACTCATATTTCAAACCAAGTACAGCAACTTCATTTCCCTAAGAAAGTGCTGCCATATGGATCAAGATGAAAATGTAATCTAGTCAGCAAGAATTATTGGATGTTACAGTAGAAAACATTAGTAGGAGTTTGCAATGTTAATATAGGGTTTTGATTTGTTGCAAATAAGACTAGTTCCCGTTTTATTCTACTATTACAAATTAATAGCTCACTATAAGGAAATAAAGGAAGGGTGGACCTAAAGAGCAGGAAAGACCCAATGAGTACTAATGAGATTCAGGACCGTCTCATCAGGAAAGCTGTAGAAACTTTTTCCCTTGAACTTTAAAATAGTTTCTAGCCGTATCCCAGAGGAAATCTCCTTATCCATGCCTTGCAATGGTTTAAAGAATGTTTCTTTTTTCTGTAGAGAAAAATCCATGAGCAGAAAAGTTATCCATGTTGCTAGTAAAAATTAGGCTTATATTTGAATTTTATTGACATTTTTTGACTTTATTTTATTCATTTCATGACTAGTGTAAAAAAAATTGAAAAGGTGTATAGACAAATTCTAATATCACACTCCATTTTTGCTTTGTCTCCCTTCTTTATATACAAGCACCAAATAAAATGAAAGCAATAAAATAACTGCAACAAATTAAAATCTGAAGCCTGACTGTTGTGTCTTACTTATATTTTGAAAAGCAGTCTGTGGATCACCTTTTGGTATTTTTTGTATCACAGGTACAGAAACAGTGAAACAGAGGATGACATTCACTGGAGGTTTGCTTTGGCCTTTACATAATAAGGTAAGTGCCACTGCAGAATTCCTTAGATTGATTACATTCAAGGGAAAAGGCCAGGCAGATCCTACTGTGCTGTGCAGGGCCAGTGTAAATCACAACACCTTGCCTAGAAGTTTTTTTTTTGCAAGAGCACTGTTCTATATCTTTGCATATAGGTTTTCTGCATGGCTGTTCTTGCCATCCAGCGCCTCTGCAGGAAAGGAACACTGTCATCTGCTCAGCATAGCTGACTCTGGGGCCCCTTGCATGTGTCCCATTCCCCCAGTGCAGCCAAGGGCACTGCTCCTCTGCCTGCTCGAGCTGCCTGTTCTCCCAAAAACCAATACTGCTGACAACCCAGTCCAAGATGCCCTCTGCTACACCATCCTTAGCTGGTCCTTCTTTTAAATGGCAACATAGGCCCAGGTCCTGCTGTGAGGGCAAATGGGTAAGCTGTTTAGGACCCAGAAGGGCATGCTTCCTCTGGACAGCAGCAAGGGCAGAGAAGCAGCAAAGAGATGCATTCCATAGGGCCACGAGTGAGGAGGCACAGGTGCCATTAGTGGAGGACAAAGTTTCCCCTCATTATGCACAGCACAGGACTGCTCATCACAAAGTGAGAGGGTGAACCTTGATTATGGCTAGTAAATTATTCCAGTGTCACTGGATTAAGTACAAAAGTCCAAAATTTATGCAATTCCTTACATATGCCATGTTGTGTCTGGGTTCAAAAAGCTCCCAGATGACTCTTGTGCTTCAAGCTGCAGTCAGATACCTGTCTCTGATTTTTCAGGTTCAAGAGGATTTTTGCTTTTCCAATCAGATTTTTGAAAATATTCATGTTCCTGCATGGGATCCAGACCCAACAGCATGAAAAAACACCTCACCTGCCAGTCTGAAGAGAACATCACACAGCAACTGGACACAAACAAATCCCAACACTCAGACTTCAGCAAGAGGCTGAATGACATGTTCACAGTTAATGCATTTTTAATGCACTCTTCCTTCCTTCTCTTTGTAAACTGTTTGTAAACCTCCCTGCTGGCAGTTGCAGTTGACCCAATGTAGTTTCCCTTTCATGTTTGGTCTGACTCTGGCATAAAGCAAGCTCTACAATGCTGCAAAAAGGCAGCTGAGAGCTGAACAGGAGGTCTCAGTACCACCTAAACTGATGTTCCACAGTACTGGAATGGGGGAGTGGGTTAAATTTGATGAGAGAACATAGTACTGATATTTGTTGTTAGTGTAATACTTAGAATCATTCTGTATTAATTCAATGGCCTTTTATTCTTTTCCTTTCTACACTAGTTCATATAACAAAACTCTGTATGTCTTCGATTAATGGCATTCATTTCCCTTCTGTTTAGATAAACAGGATTCTTTTGACCAGAATTAAGAGGATTACGGGTCTGGGGATGTGAATCCAAACCTAGACACATTTAACCAAAAATATTTATTGATACTCTGTACTCACACACTACTGTTCTTCTGCGTGGTCATTTCCCTCCTTACTTCCATCAATTATATACCAAAAGTTCTAATCACAAAATAATGTTCAATAGCCAATAAAATAATGACTTTTTTTTTTTATGTGGAAAAGGCCAGGTTTAACAAAGTCCAAAGCAATTTGACTTATTAACAGTTCCTCAAGAGACTGGAGGTTTCTTTCTTAGCTCAAACATTGAAATAAATTCTGACATTTTCTTGAGTTTATAGTTTTCCAATCTGGCAATTTTATCCAGACAAACTAAAAGAAAATCCACTCATAAATTCCTTGTGCAACATTACCAGGTCAATAAATGCCCCAAAAATCCCATTGCCATAGGGAATACTGCAGAATATCCTTTTAACCTTGCCTTAAATTTGGATAGGATAAGTAAAATGGTCAAACTACTGGAGGTTGCCTTCCAGGTATTTGGAAATGAAAGGTGATGCATCTGAGAACTTTCTTACAATCAAGGATGAACACCCACTCAGTGGATTAAAGGCAGGTGAGATGGAGGTAGAAAGATATCTGCAACAGGTTTTGCTATGCTGTTCCCTGATGACAGGTTTAAAATGCAAAATAGAGAGGGGTGATTAATTCTACAATCCAAGTGACAGAGCAGAGTTTTAGAAAAGAGTAGACAAATATGCTCTACACCAAAACAATTGTCATCATATCACAGAGTAATCCATATCAAGGTTTATGTGAATAAATAAAGTACATGTCTGTATGGTATCTTTGTTATTCAGGTTTATGACAAAGGTCATGGAAGTTCTAACATGAAATAAATTGTTGTTCTATTGTATTGTGGTGCTACGGGAAAAGGAAGGTGAGGGTTCAAGAAAATCAGTAACAAGCTGAAGTGAATGCAAATTTCCATTTTGTTCCCCTGCCTCGAACAAGACCAGAATGGAGTGGGTCTCAGAGGAGAGCGGCTCCCTTTACACCCAGCAAAGTGAAAGGCAGTTAAATGGAAATGGAAGAAGATCTAACTGATACACAGATAATAGTTGCACATTTATATGTTTTTGTTATTGTATTAAGGACGTCTTTCTGATAAGGAAAAAATAATTCTTCTTGCAACAAAACATTTTCATATATATACACCATCTTCTACCAAACCAGGAACAAATATGTCACCTCTACCAATGCTGCTAAAAGTTGTCAGCAGACCAAACCTGACTTTGTGCGCTTACTGTCAACTAGTAACTAATTTTCTTAGCTTATTCCTTTAAGTTTCTTCCACGAATGTGCAGATACAGAAATGTATCCCGACAGTTTTACCATTCTTGCAAGCATAACTGCTGGGGAAAAACATAAAGCCTTGGTATGATCAGAGCACTGTTTAAAGGCAACAGGCACAAAACAAATCATACTTATCTCTGTTCAAATTACCTGTTTCATTGTGTCTATGCTGTTCAGCCTTCATGCTGACTCATGCCATTACCTCATGGGAAACTCCTCTAAAAAGTGATGAGCAGTATTTCTGTGATGTAAATACATGGTGTCATTAGCTGCATCTGACTTTGCCACTGCTGTTGTCCTAATGAGATAGCTAGAACTAAATTTTCTGAGATATACTGAAATAGCTACCATTACAGAGAAAGTATCAAAGAAACTTTGGAGGGAAAGAATAAATATACAACTGTGGCATTATTTTTATAGTGTGTGATTATGAGAAAGAAGAGGAACTGGAAAATTATTTTACATTGTCTTTCTTTGTAACTCTTCTGTTGACAGGCTGTGTGTTTATTTTCAGGACTTAAAAACCAGCATTTCTCTGGTTTCCATTATTTAAGGACAGCTAAACAAAATGTGTGCAGAAATCCTGTGTGATCTTCCTGGGGTTAGAGCTTTTCTTTGCTTGGTTTTCATCTAAATTCCTGTTCTTTCTCTTTCCCCCACAGAGCAATCCTTTCTCTCCTGGAACAAACCTTGTGAGATCCTTCTAGCTTTACTTCCAGCACAGGTCAGCAGGAGCCACCTTTTCCCCACCCCGATAACTTCATTTTCAGCCCTCCTTGTGATAGTGACACAGCCAAAGTAGACTCTGAGGCTGCAACTTTGCACCACTGTGAACACTTCGTTTCAGCACTCAGTTTTCCCTTCCACAGAAGTATTCTACTTGCAGCATGAGATCAGTTAGCTGTTCATGACAGAGCATGTTACAGTAAACAGGCTCTGCTTTCATCATGCAGGCTTCCCAGCATTTTTTTCAGCTGGGAAACAACTGTGAGAACAATGGAGGATACGCCGCTGACAATAGCTGCAATATCATTTACATTTCTGACAAGCTCTCAGCATTGCTTTATTTCAGCTGAGTTCCTGCCTCCATTATGTGACTGCAATGTGCCTGCTGAGAGATGAAATGCTGGCTCCTTGACAATAGCCAAAGAGGGATACACCCAGTATTGGTTGAACACAAGGTGACTTTCCCAGCTTATAGAAGCCTGGGAAAAGACATGAATAATGCTGGTGTAAACCACAATATCCAGAAGGTATTGAGCTTTTCCTCACACATATGAAACAAAAATAAATTATGGCCAGGTGGCTACTGCTGGTGCACATAATTACACATAAGCTTTTAGACCAAGTCTTTGAATCTTGCTGGAGAAGCTTCCTCAGGATGCTTGGGACTTTTCTGCTTTTCTGAGCTATCCCTTTGCACTTCTCAGGCAATGGTTTACAGAATGCAGTCTGCTTTACTACTGTCCAGATTCTTTTTGCCCTGTTCTGGGAACTCATGCATTTGCAAGACAAAACAATGCCATATCTACTGTCAAGGAAGTTAGAACAGGTGCAGAGAACATACAGAGCAAGTGTGGTGGTGGGCAATAACTGTGGGAGTAGTGTGTTGAAGACCCATTCACCAAACACTTCCGTCAGGACAATGGTATTGCTCATCTCTCCTTTCACAGTGCCACTATGCACACTCCTAATAAATTTCAGTTAAGGACTGTGAGTAACCAAGCACAGGAAAAAGGCTAAGCAGATGTCACAACTCCAGTACCTCAGCATAACTTCTCTCTCACTTATATGTATGAATTTACATTGTCTTTTAAAGGTCTGCATGGCTATTTTTTAGGGTTGCATATATCTATTCCTTACCACCTACATAAGAACATATTACCTTGTCAAACTCAGTTCACAGCAGCCCATCCTACCAACCTCAGGTCAAAATTGGTATGTCTGTATAGCAAACCCATGTTAGGGCTAGTTATTGTATTCGGCATAAACTGTCTCTTGACCTGGGCTGGTCTCTGAGCTCAAAACAGGTCCTATACCACTGCAAATAATCTGTAAACTGTGCTCAAGCAGCTAAATTGCATCTCCTGTCAGACTTGGCAGCACTGCTTTCCAGTGTGTTGAATCATTAATTTTCAAATTTTTTTTCTTGAAAAAAGAGTTGCAGAGAGCCTTTCATAAGACTCAAGGAGATGGTCTACACTCATTAAGAAAAAGTTGCAATAATATTACTAACGCCAAAATAGGGACAAGATTACAAGAAGGCAAAAGCAGTTATTATGTTGACTGATGCGTTCTGCTGTCCAAGGTATAAAGCTATTTTTTCCCTTCTCTAGACCATGTTGGTGTTATGCTGTTATATCCATTACCACTACCTTTCAGTAACACAGTAAGGTTTCTGTACCTCTTATTTCTTCCCCATCAGAATTTAGATCACTGTTTAGTGCCCCCTGCACTGATTCTGCCTCAAAGTTCACACCATTTCCTAAAGCACTGTGGCAGCTTGGGCCAGAATTTGAGAACTGATGGCTCATTGTAAATGCAGAAAGACGCTGTGTTCAAAGACAGATTCAGGGATGTATTTTTTCTATGTAGTTCTGCCAAGTGCAGTGCTCAACAGCAAAAAATCATGGAGTTCTGTACAAGTGAAGATTTAGAAGCTGGAAGATAGAAGTCAGCAGTCCAGACTCCTCTCTGAAGAAGAAAAAGAGCCCTGTGTTTGGACAGTATTTTGGTGAGATAATTTTATGATCACGGGGAAGTGTGGAAATCTGGTCCAAAAAAAGAAAAAAAAAAAAAAAAAAGAAAAAAAGAAAAACCAAACTGACAACACTGCTGCCTTGGAAGTCCTTCAAAATCACTACTCTGTGAAACATAAAGTGTGACACTAGATTTTGTTTCTGGGATCTAAAGCATATTTTTGCTGCATGTGTTTGAGAAATTTCCTACATCCAAAATGGAGACGCCAGTTAGGTCTGCCTGCACATTGTAGACTCCTTTGTAGACTCCTTAAGGTTGAAGAGACCCTTAAGATCATCAAGGCCAACCATTAACATAGCACCACCATAATAATCTCGAAACCATGTCCTCAAGGGCCATGTCCACAAGCATTCTGCACACTTCCTAGCATGGTGAGTCCACCATTTCATCAGACAGTCTGTTCCAATGCTTGACAACCCTTCCCATGAAGAAATCCTTCCTAATGTCCAATCTGAACCTCCCTTGGCACCTCTTGGTGCCATTTCCTCTTGTCCTGCTGGGAGAAGAGACTGAGCCCCACCTGGCCACAACCTTCTCTCAGGCAGTTGTAGAGAGCGATAAGGTCTCCCCTGAGCCTCCTTTTCTCCAGGATAAACACCCCCAGCTCCCTCAGCTGCTCCTCACAGGACTTGTGCCCTTCCACAGCCCCATTTTCTGGACTCACTCCAGCATCTCAGTGTCTTTCTTCTAGTGAGGGCCCAGAGCTGGACACAGCACTTAAGGTGTGGCCTTACCAGTGCCCAGTACATGGGGACAATAAGGGCCCTGCAGGTTATCGGATACCCAGTGGAAAGAGAGGGGACAGAACAGTTCTCCATCTGCAGACCCCATGGCAAAGGCTGGCTGGTGGGGGGTGAGCAAGATGCTGGTTCAGCCACAGCCTCTTTGAAGAAATGGATAGATTTGAGGAGTTTGTTTTGCACGTCGTCCTGAATTATGCTGCCCTTTTTGTCTGTTTAATATTATCCATTAAGACAACTAATTTGTTTGTGAGTAAGGAAAATTAGGCCACAAGGCAACAAAAAGGTTTTTTTTTTCTGAATTGTTCAAAACTAGCCTAAGACAATGATTTATTACAAATCACTAAAAATTTTAACCTTTGCTTGTGATTGTCTAAAATGCACATGTAGCACAGGTAGAAGCACTTTAGATCCAAAAGACAGATAGTTCGTTTTCTTTCAATTTACTCATAATTTTGAGAACTTTGTAAACTCTGAGCAATATATTTGCAAATCCAAATTTCTTTTATCACAATCTTGCTAGCTTATCCCAACTAAAAATGTTGTTAAAGCACAAGAAGTCCCCACTTTTTATATGAAGGTTCTCAGTGCATTACCATATCTTCATGGCTTCTGCAACTTGGATGCTCACTAAAAGGGCAGTCTTTTAAAATGTTCCAGGGGACCTTCAAAAATTCCCCAAAACCTTCTAGAGTTGAATGCTGAGTGGCTTTGCTCTGACCTAATGCTTTCTTTTCTTGTCCACCTAGTATTGCCTAAGAAACAGATTTACAAAACACAGCATCGGGTTGCAGCCAAGTTACTTAGCTTTAAAAACAGTCCTGACATTACCACAACACATAGGAGACATCTCCAGCCATCTGGTTTCGTTTCTACTTCTTTCTCAGTGATGACTTTGCTTAGTCTCTTACTATCAGAGAAAAGGTGAAGCAAAGCCTCCAAGTGGAAATTTATTGCTCTGCCTCTAATTTAGGAGATCTCCTGTTCAGATAAAAACCTTGCTCTTCAAGAAAAGGTTTATTTAGTAAGAAGTTTCTGACATAGCTCAAAGCAAGAAATGGCAATGTGTAGGAGATCACCAAGAAAAGGTTGATTCCAAGTGTTGTTCTTATTGCTGCATAATTGCATGTTATTTCTGTCTCAAATAATAAAATTTGTTAATTGTACCTCTGAGTCACTGTGCTTTGCAACTCCTACATGTTAAAAATGTAATACTCTCATTTATAGTTATTTATTTTTATGAATACCAGGAGTATGCTGCACAGAAGCCCTTGCACATTTTCAGGGGTTTTGCTTGCAAGGCCAAATTCTTTTGATTACCTGCATTCCCCACACTTGGTATTGCTCATCAGAGCAGGGCTGTTTATAGTTTCTGATTAATAGAACTTGACTCAGGAGAATTACATTCTTAGAGTATGAAGATAAATTCTTTCATCATAGCAGAGGGATTCATCTGCATGAATGCCATTGATGTAATGCTGCTTTTTCATTAATAAGCAAATTAAAATCACAACCCACATACATTCCAAGTGCTGGTAATCTGAACACGATAAATTCTGAAGAGAAGAACTCAGTGCATGCTATAGTGAAAATATATGATGCAGAAAATCCTTTCTCTTGTCTGAAAAGAATCTAGTTATAACTAACAACCTTTATTCATGGCATATATCTTTTACCTTCAATACAGGCAATATTGAGTAATAAGAAACAATTGCTCAGCACAGAATTGCAACGAAGAATGAAAAAAAAACCCCAAAGTAAGGAGTTTTTTTATCTCAATGCAGGAAGCAGGAATAAATCAGTACATAACATCTTCTGAACAACAAGAGCTTGCTGTGCTAGAGAGAGAAGATGCAAAGTTTACAGAGGCCCCAGGCAAAGACCGAAGACAATCTCTTTGCACTTGCATGTTGTTGACTTGCAGTGAGACCCACCAGCCTGGAGAGGCTCTTGGACTGCAGACTTAGAGCCCATAAATGGGTTTTCTGCAGAGTAACTAGGCCTGGTGCTAGTGATGCTGGTGTGGTCAGTGAAAGAGTAGCAGCTCTTGAGAGAGAGGAGGAAACACCACCAGCAGGTCTGGAAAAGCTACAGAGGGCACATGTTCCTGGAAGGCTCAGAGGAACCTAGTTCTGCTCATCTCACCATCTCACTCTCTGGAGCTGTCAAAGGGCATCAGTGAATCCACAAAAGAAACTACACACCTGGGCAGAGGGTGATGTGTATTTTGGGACAGGCTGTCTGAGAGATGTGAAATCCTTGCCACAGATTTCTTTTGTCACTGATGCAAATACTGTCATCTACCTTCCTGAATATTCTTTTCATTTCTCAAAATCCCTGTGCAAAACTACAGCCATAAACTCAGTCGTATTTCCTATTTGCTGTCCTACTGATATTTACATCCCAAGTTTAGGGTGTTCTATCTGCCCACCCATGGTGCTGGATGCACCATGAACTGTCTGAACATGGCAGACCTTTTAAGTACCTGTGTAGTCCACCCCTGTTGCCGCACTACTTGCTCTGATAGACTAAAATTGGCAAAGCAGGGTTTGCGACAGCAACTCTACCACAACCAAATCAGCTGGGAGAGGAGAGAAGTAGATCATGAGAAATTAAATCCATGGGCAGATGGAACATATGATAAACTAAACAAAGAAGTATGGTATGGGAGGTAAAAAATGTCATGGAATAAGTAAGAGCTGCACTGTAACAGCTCTGGGGAAATGAACAGGTGAGAAATTTGGTAGAGATAAGGAAACAGCTAGAAGAATTAATAGATATGCCTTGGGAGATGAAAAAAAAATTTGTCAGATCTTCTAAGAGAAGAGTCTGGGAAGGTAGTAATGCCAACTCTGTTAAAGGAGTATGAGAAACAGACAGGCCAAGATAAGCAGCAAGAAGATGAATACCAGGAATAACCAAAAGACAATGCCAGGCTTGAGTAACAAGCCAAGTAAGCCAACAGAAGTACCAAGAGCCTGAGACATAACCTTCAGGAGACAATTAACTTGAAAGCCATCTCATGAGAGCCAGGAGCTGTGGTTTGGAGATCAAGACATAAGATTCTTTCTTCAGGTCACAGAAAAACTGGTATTTTCTGGTATTGAAGGTCTTTGACTAGGTTTCTCATAGCAAACAGATGCCAATTTTATCTGGTTCTACATCATGTATGTTGCACATGCTAGAATTACAAACAGTAATGGATTTCTGTGTAGTTGGTGGAAACTATTCAAACGTGCTTAGAAGTATGAAATCATAGCCCTTACTCAACCCAATGTGGTCTCTAAAATTATAAAAATCATACTAATTGTTAAATAAGTGAATATAAAATACAAAGAACATCTGTGGAATTCATAATGATCTAGGAGTATGTGAGTTTCTCTTTGCACCTTCTCACTCCTCCAGGGGTGCTGGTAGCAATCCTAGCACAAGTTTTCTATCAGGTGGTTTCTCTTCTTTTCTTTGACATTGCATACTATGGCAGGGATCTGGAAAGAAGACAAAATGTCCACAAGTCCCCCCTGCATTACTGTCCTTATCTGCCACCCTGCACTCAGTGACCCATCACGGGCAGAAAGATGTAAACTTGGAAAGAGAGGGAATCTGAAAGGCGCAAACTCACTTCTGCTCAAGCAGGTATGCACAAAATATCTCCCTGTACCACAGGGTCTTCATCTTGGGAATCGCTATCTGACCTCTCTCAGAAGGACTGTATTTTTCAGATTTCCTTGTGATTTTTCTATTTCCTAAGAATAGGCAATTTCCTAATCGACTCAGCAAAAGAAACTCCCTGGTTATTCTATAGAATTGCAGCCATCAGGGTGCCCTGTCATTCTGAAGACAATTTAATGGCATGAACCATTCCTTCTAACCAAGGGGGCATAGAAGTAAGTATGTACATGTGTAGCATTGCTCCTTTATACACTTGGGGTGTAATTCTGCACAGCCTGTGAACCTTGCGAAGTTTTTCAGCCCAGTGCAATCTCTGAAGGTCCCCACTTTAGAAGGAGAAACTCTCTTTATCGTACTGATGGTACGATGGTACAGCAATCAGAAATCCAATGAAGTTTCCCCCTTAGTGAGACAAAGCGTGGCTAAATCTGAACATGTTTGGTCCTTTACTTGGTCCTTGATGTGACAGAGCATCATTAGATGCTTTGATCTCAAGATGTCATCCTAGACAACACTGAGTGTGTATGCAAGGAAGCACAAGGGAGTTTCCTCCATTAAAACATAGGCTATGAAACAACAGGCTTTTCTAGGTTTGTGACTTTCCCAGGAGACAGCTTGTACACTGCCGCTCCAAAGGTAGTGGGCAGGGCTTTACCACAGCTTTTGGTTTCATGACATCTATATCTATTAGGACTGGATTTACCAGAAAAATGCAAAAAAATACTGGTTTATGTATTCATGCTCTTAAACCTATTGTATATGGTTTATGAAAGCTGCAATCCCTTCCCAATTTCAGTCATTTCAAAGACAAATATTTAAAATGTATCAACATAATCTTTGCTATTAGCTGAATACCCTACACTTAAAATATCTGCCATGAAAGCAGCACTTTATTGTCCCTATGCCTACATGGGTTTAGATAGAGGAACAGAAAAGTTTTACCCCCTCTTCTCTGTTATTTGTCATTTTCTGTATTTTTCACTCACAGCAGTGAAATGAGGAACATTTAGTATGTAAATTAATGAAGTGGCAATGAGTAACTTTACACCCTTATATTTTGAACATACTAGTACAAACTGGATATTAGAATCAGCTGGTGAGTCAGCTCCTCTGAGCACAGGAAGACTCAAGAACATGTTCAATATAAAAATTTCTGTCATTCCTATTAAAATGCAAATATTTGCTCAGATACCTTTATGATTAATTGGCATTAAGATTGCATTAGATAAAAAATTATTCATATTGCTAGAATACCAGTGGAATAAGGTTTCTTTTTTTGTTTTTTTCACTACCAGAGATGTATTTTAATATCTTCCATTTACTTAAGACACCATTTCATCTGCCCCACCAGAATGGCTGTGACAGTAGCCAGGAGTCAGGGCTTAGAAACATAATAAATAGGGCAAGGAGTGTGTGACCTTTCTACTGATAAATCTTCTCAGCTCCTCTCAGTTAGTGATTTAGGGACTTGTCCAGCTGGAAGTTGTGCCAATGATGGACTATGATCTGTGAAGCTGCTCAAATTCTTTTTTAATTCACTTATGCTTTTAACAAATCCATTACAATGAACACCTTAATTTGATTATATACTTTTTGTAAAGATAGTTTCCATTTCATTTAGTCATAACTTTTTACCTGATCCTATTGATTTCTTGCATGGTGGGAAATGATGCTTTAATCACCTTCTCTGTGCCATTTCTACATTTTGACACTTCTACCAGACTCTCCACAGTAATGTGGGACCTGTTACTGAGATTAAGTTTTCCACTTTATTTCTCCTCAGACAGAAGCAATTCTATACATCTGTTCAACTTTGACAACATTCTCAATCTATCTTCTACTTTTATTGCTGCTTCTCTGACAAAGGGTGATCAGGTTTCCTTGCAATATTCCAGGCACTGATAATCCACAGCTTTCCAGCAGCACAGAGCAGATTTGTGGGTTTGTTTTCATTATTCTTTATTTACTTGTTAATATTTGAGGACACTCACAGTTAAGTTACTGACAAAACCTGGAAGCCATTCCCTGCTTTCACTTCCCCCTTATAACTAGCAAAAATTTCTAGCATTATTAACCCACAGTGAAGTAATGTTTTCAAAAAACTCTTTCTAGGGTGCTAATTTAGAGTTTGTTGCAAACTTCTAATAATAACTTATTTTTTCCCTGTGCATTACTTCATACTTTCTAACCTTAAATTTAATATGCCATTCTATCATCTTGTTTTTCAATTTAAAAAAATCTTTCTGAATCCCTATTCCATCACTTTATGACTGGTCTCTCCTAATAATAATGTGTAGTCTGCAAGCTTTGCCAACTCAATTTATCCCTATACTAGATCATTTAACAGCAAACTGGCCAGCTAGAGAAGGCAGAGATGGACCTTCATTCTTGCTTTACCTGAAAGATGACTTTTTGCTGTTACTACTTGCTTTTTATGTATTAATTGCTTTTCCACTCATAAGCTCTCTTGTCCTGTGAGAATTTCACACATGTACAGTTCATCAATAAACACCCATGTCAAAGCCTTTTTTTCCCATATTCAGATCCATAGTTTGAATCTTCATGTGGACAACTTTTAAGCTCCATAATAGAGTTCTAGTAGGTTAGTGAGAAAAAAATCCTTTCTGCTCCAAAAGGAAGCGAAATAATAAATATTTGGTTCCACTATTTTATGATGGTTAATGTTCAGGTCTCCTATTTTGTTACAGCTATAAATATACAGGGTTCAGGTGCCAGATGTTTTGGTATATGCCTCCAAGGACATTTCTCCGCATATTTTTTTAAATACTAGCATTGTGCTATCTTCTGTGTCTATTAAACTATGTTTAAGTGACATATTAAGAGTCCTTTTGATCACAGCAATTTTTTTAATTTTGGTTTTGAGAATGTCTTCTAAAATATTCTTTTAACTATTTACTTCTAAATTGACAGTGGAAACTCCAGTCTATGTTGTGAGAGGATGTTGGGCCAGACCCGTACTCCAGGTCCAATACCAGTTGAAACAATTAATCTGGCTTTTCAGTAGTGACTCTCTTTCTCCTGAGTGCTCCTTTCAATCCTGGCTATCTACAGTTAAACAAACTGACTTCTCCCTCTAATTAAAAAAAATTAAAATCGTAATGCTGACCCATTTGAAATAGGTTGTTTGTACTGCTTGAAATTCTTCTTCTTCAGTAATTCTTCTTCCATATCAATTTTAAAAAAAAATGTCACTGCGTTTTATGTGTTCCTGTTACCCTTCCATTGGTTGGTGATTGTCTGCCACTCTTCAATTTTAAGGTTGCTGTAATCACCTTAGCTGTTAAACAATGCTGTAAAGCAGATTCTAAACCCATAGATTTTAGATATGGAATTTCAGCCCACAGTACTAACACAATGCATTTCCTGAAACTGGCTTTGTACCATGTGTTGCACTTTCAGAATGTGTTGTCTTTTTCTTTTTACTTCTTCCAGCAAGTTTGCAAAATGCTTATTCTAATTAGTATTTTTTGGTGTCACATATTGCTATTTGTCCTGACTTTGTAGAGAATTTCAGCACACCTGTGGACAGGTATAAATCTTCATGCTCTACATATCTGCATTATGGAGTGCAAGCTCTTTTTGCTGTGGCAAAAATCAGTATGTCTTAAAGGATGAGATCATTATATATCAAGGCTAAGTAAATTGAATCAGGTACATTAAGAATGTTAACCAAACTACACACCAAAGAAATAATGATTAAATATCATAGGGTAATTCCTTCTCAGAAAAATTATCACAAGATATCTCACAGCAGTATCACTGAGCTATAAGCAAAAGTGTCCATAAGTAAAGCATCAAACTCTCATTATCACTGACTTTGCTATCAAAGTTTGTCATACAAAAATATGCAGAATTTTAAATGGAGATCAAATGATATTCAAATTCTAGTAACCCAAAGCAATCATCTTAATATTGCTAGGTTTATATATCTTCTCAAGATTAGAAAGGAAATTTTAATGTACTTTTCATCTTTATATTTTTTTAATTCCTTGCCAAATCATTTCCTTTTATCGTTCATACACACTGCATCATCATTACAGTCAGGTTGTGCAAGAGTGCAGAGCTAATTTTCTTCTTCAAAAAACTATGGAGGAGTCATACAATGCGTAGCTACTGTTGTGATTTTTGTGTAACACTGTGAAAAACAATTCCTGGTTTTCTGAGATCTGATATACAGGATCCTAAAATATTAATTTGGAAACAGAGAAACAAATTGTAAAAACTGCACTGAAGAATATGGAGAAGGTAGCAAATGTGAATTGGCACTTGGTACTATCAGGTGTGTGTGGTTGTGGGGTAGTTAGCAGCTCATTGTTTGCACTGCATGACTCGCTCATCATTTAAAGCAACTGGTCTCAGTCTAGTCAGGTCTGAGGAGTTAGTTAATGGACATTTTACAGCTTCTTGATGTCTTTATTTTCTTCACAATTTATATCTCCCTTGCCATTGCACAGACAGGCTAAACCTCACCTGTGAGATGCTTAAGCTAGAGTGTTTTCACAAACATGGATTTGGGGTCTGCCTGTGACTGCCACAATAATCCTTTAAAGACAGGCCAGTTATTTAAACAAGCCTGGCTCAGTGGTTACCACCACTACATGGAGTGGGTCTGCAGGTGGACAGTGCTGCACAAGTAGCACCATTCCGCCACAAGTACACAGATGCTCATATAGGCGATGCCCACACAATGCACTTGAGCCTCAGCCTAATACCCTCAATGTTCTTGATGCAAAAGCAAATTGAAGGCAGTCAGACGTGCTTAACATGAAGTGCAGTCAGAAAGCAACAAAACTATGCAGTGGTAGACCTGCCTAGAAAGGCAGACAGTATTATCTCTCCCTCCAAATCCCTACCTCCATGAATGCTTTAGAAGTGCTGTTTGACTAATCACTCATTTCCAGGAAGGTGGTGTCAAAAAGTATTATCTGTTGGGTAGCTGTAAGTGTTTCACACATAAATGAATGCAGTATCAGATATGAGAAATGTTGAGAGAGTTGCAGAGGGGGGTGGTTAATCAAACATGTAAACCTCTCACCTTCCATATTCTCCCTCAAAGATAGTACCAGCAGGAATTGGGACGTTCTCATTACTGAAATCAGAATAAAGCCTGTCGGGAGACTATGTACTGTTATTCATGCTGAACAGGTTTACCCAGCTTTATAAACAGGAGTTGCAGTCTGCACTTCTCAGTGCACACTTGGTGTAGAAGTCTCCTTACCTTTTGAACTTACAAAGTGACAGCACAGCTTGCCCAGAAAAAAATAAAAAAATGCAGCATATCAATAAACTCAGTTCTTAATTAGCTCTCCTTCTATCTCCACTTCTAATACTGTCAGATCTTGAATGGGCTTTTTGTTATGACTATTGACTTTAGCCTTTTGAAATATTGCTGAGTGGTGACCCAGAGGGGTGGAGGTGGAATTAGATTCAGCGGCACTTATACCATCATCTGTTTGGTATGTTACTTCCTTTCACTCTGATGTTGGGAAGATCACACCCAGCCTTCACATTCCTCTTCAACAAGTTGTGTCAAGGAAAAGGGAGAAAGGAAGTTGCCCCACATACCACGGGATATCAGAAAGGAAGGTCTTAATGAGGATGTCAGGATGTAATTTCTACAGAAATCAGCCCTTCCTTTTGTCAGTCCCAGGTCCAGCTGCTATAAACATTCCAACATCATCTTATGAAGTGAGGGCTCACGACACAGTACTGTATTCCCTGGGGTTATTTAATGTTCTTGGATGATATATAAAAAGAATGCTGAATTCTTAAACTCAACCACAGTTATAAATCCATAAAACTGAAATGAAATAGTGGAGTTTGTTTTGGCTGGAATATCAAAGTCAGGTGAGGTGATTAAAACAGACAACAAACATATGTAAAGTATCTTCCTCACCATCATACAATAGCAACCTATTCCTAACTAGCTGAAATTAAGAACTCTGCTATATTCTTATTTGTAAATTTTTATTCATAAATATTTGATATACATTAAAATATTTTTATCTGCACTTTTTCTATTTTTCAGCAATAGACATAATAGCTAGTAAATAGTAAATAACCAGAAGACAGAATGCTTTGAAATGCACCATCATGGAAATATATCTACAATGTTCCTACTTAAGAAATATAAAAATAATGTTTGATCATATTTTGTAGTGACTCATGTGTAAAATATTGCATGTATTTCTGTGACTCATTAAAAGCCTCTTAAAACCAACTCATTCACCTTAGAGAGGAATGTGCTGAAAATCCTTTGTAGCATGCCTATAAACCTTTGTGAGGGTATAGTAATTCAACATAAATAAAGCACTTATAATATTTCAGTCATAAAGGGAAAAAAAATCTGCTAAATCAGAATCAAACAAAAATCTGTCTCAAAATATCTTTTTATGTTGTTGTTCATTAATAGCTGGATTAAAAACCATGATATTTTATGGCCCATTAGGGTCATTTTGATACTGAAAAGTAAATTATGTTAAGCAACAGTATGAGGTTCTACAAGGCCAGGTGCTGGTCCCAACAACCCCAGGCAGTGCCACAGGCTGGGGTGGAGTGGCTGGAAACTGCCTGGCAGAAAAGAGTGATGGTTGACAGCAGCTGAACATGAGCCAGGGTGTGCCCAGGTGGCCAAGGGGGCCAATGGCATCCTGGCCTGGATCAGCAATGGTGTGGCCACCAGGACCAGGGCAGGGATTGTCCCCCTGTGCTTGGCACTGGTGAGGCCACACCTCGAGTGCTGTGTCCAGCTCTGGGCCCTCACTGCAGGAAAGACTCTGAGGAGCTGGAGTGAGTCCAGAGAAGGGCAATGGAGCTGGGAAAGGGTCTGGAGCGCAAGTCCTGTGAGGAGCAGCTGAGAGAGCTGGGGGTGTTTATCCTGTAGAAAAGGAGGCTCAGGGGAGACCTTATCATTCTCTACAATTGCCTGAAAAAAGCCTGTGGCCAGGTGGGGGTTGGCCTCTTTTCCTGGGTAGGAAGCAACCGGACAAGCAAAAATGGCCTCAAGCTGCATCAACGGAAGTTCAGATTGTGCATTAGGAAGAAATCCTTCAGAGAAAGGGTGATCAGATATTGGAAAAGGTTGTCCAGGGAAGTGGTGGAGTCACTGTCCCTGGAGGTGTTCAAGAACTCAACTTGGCATTTTGTGCTGACAATCTGGTGTTCAAAGGTTGGACTTGATGATCTCAGTCTTTTTCAGCATTAAGGGTTCTGTCATTCTCTCATTGGATAAATAAGGTGCTTAAACTTTTATGCAATGTTTGAACATTTCCAGTAGTGTATGAGGTTGGTCTTTTTTCATTGCTCGATGTTCACAATACAAGCAGAAAACAAATGGTGATAGCCACCTTGAGGGTTAGGATGAGTTCTACAGCTATAGCCACAAAAACTGTGCAATTATTAAATCACAAATGTCCCTTTGCTTGCCTGCAGCCATTTCTCTGTCCAAATGACAGGACTGTGTCCTTGAATTTGGAAACCTGAATATGCACTTCAACAGCATAACAAAATGCCCCATCAAGAAAGTGCCAGTTCAGACACTACATCACAACTATTCCTATAAAACTCATGGACATCCCCATGTCATGAATTTCAGAAACAAATTCATGGTAAAATACATGTTTTAAAAATAATTTAATCACTGAGATATGTACCCATTATACTCCATCAGATCATCTCCTGTCAACCTGAAGATAATTTTATTTTCCCACACTTTTGCATTTGAGTGCAGGACAAACCATCAGGACAACTCTTGTTGGTTTCTTTTGCTATGCTTCAATACCCAGGATTGGATACCTGTTGACCTAAAGAATGGCTTGTATTGTCCTATTTTTTTTTAAAAAGGCTTTAAAATTGGCGGTAAATACCACTGTTCCCACATTAGAGCAAAATGACTCTAAGAATGAGGTAGACTGGCCTTACTGTAAATCAGTACCAGGTATCACACAGCCAGTGAAATATTGGCCTTATTTAAACTGCATTGGGTTTGCATGGCCAGTTTTTGGTAGCAGGGGTTGATTCTATGAAAAGCTACGAGAAGCTTCCTCCATGTCAGAGGGAGCCGATGCCAGCCAACTCCAACATGGACCCACCACTGGCCAAGGCCAAGTTCATCAGACATGGTGGTAGCATCTCTGCATAGGAAAAAGGAGCCATCATGGAGATGTAATTTCAGCCAGAGAAGAGCAGGCAGAGAGAACAACTCTACAGACACCAAGATCACTACAGAAGAAGGGACAGGAGGTTCTTGCTCCAAGCACCAGAGAAGAGGTTCCCCTGTAGCCCATGGTGCAGACCATGGTGAGGCGGCTGTGGCCCTGCAATGCTTGGAGGTCCCTGGGGATGCAGAGATCCACCTGCAGCCAATGAAGGAGACACATGGTGGAGCAGGTGGATGCTCAAAAAAATGCTGTGATCTCATGGGAAGCCATGCTGAAACAGTGCCCCAGCAAGGACCTGTAGACCCAGGTAGGTCTACAGGTTTCCAGGTAGGACTCATGACTTCATGGGGACCCATGCTGGAGCAAGCTGTTCTTGAGGGACTGCACCCCACAGGAAGGAACTTGTGCTGGAGAAATTAATGGAGAACTGTCTCCTATGGGAAGGACCCTATGCTGGAGTAGTGAAAGGACTCCTCTCCCTAAGCAGCAGCATAAGCAATCTGGAGGGAGGGGTGGGGGAAAGTGTGATTCATATTTGTTTTACTTCTACTGTACTGCACTGATTTTTATTTTGACTGTAATAAACTCAGTTATTCTCCCCAGGTCAAGGCTGTTTTGCCCAAGATGGTAATTGTAGAGTGATGTCTCTCTGTCCTCAGCTCATGAGGCTTCCATTACACTTTCTTCTCCCCTCATGTGGAGGAAGGTGAGAGAGCAGTTTTGGTGTCTACCTGGCATCCAGTCATTGTCAACCCACCACAAACACAAAGATATTGAATACAAGAAGGCCAGTATTCCATCCAGTTTCTTCAGTGGTTGGTAGAGAAACTCACTCCCTCACCAAATCACAGAGAATTTAACAAGTTATTCTGGTTTTTTGATTATCTGTATTTCCCTGAATGCTTTGAATCATACATGTAGTCATTTTCACAAAGAGTCTGATTTACTTATTATTTAAATTAGACCCTCCAAGATCAAAACTATTATAAATTTCCAGTGAGACCTTTTTCCTATGGAAATTTTGGCAACATTTCAGCATTTCATCCAAAACACTATGCAAATAACAAGGGAGAGAAAGGAAGATTGTACACAAAAAGAAAATTCTGTTGTTCTAGCTCCCCCTGAAATATAATACTTATGCAAGGCAAATTTTAAACAACAGTGGAGATGATAATAAAATGGATAATAAGCTTTTGTGTTGGAAGGAAAACTGGCATACTACTTAGTCACTGTAAACATACAAGTATTATGGATAGTAGTGCTCTGTTGCCTACAAAATGATTCTGACTACTGAATAAGGCTTTCTTAATATTGGGATTACATGATCTAAAGGAAGAACTATGAAAAATACATTCAGCAAATATAAATACATAATTTGATAGCTCTGGATTTTGCTTATGCCTAGTGAATATATGTAGACTGCACTACAATCTTTCATGTAATGTGGATAATCAAATTGTTCTCCAGGTTTTCAGTGTGGGGAGTAGAGTTCATGTTTACTAATGTAAGAAACTCATGTTCAAATCCTTCAGCTCACACTCATTAAAATTTGTTTGTGGCCTCAAACAGTTTCCAATCTTAATATTACTACGGGACAAAACAAATCTTTATCACAATGGTAGTAACTGAATATTGCCTTTCTTCATTATTGTATCTCTTCACCTACCATACCTGGGAGATCATCAACTCAACATAGGATCTGTACCCAGGGCACATATAATTTACCAAATCTTTCTAATAAGATGAGGACTGAACTTGATAATCCACCAAGATTTAAGATCTTTCTCATTTATAGTCCACAACTCTCAATTCAAAACTGAAGCATTTCAACACTGTAGTAACTGTTCTTTTTAGGAAGGAACAAAACAATTTTTAATTATTCTCTTTTCATTCCCACAAGCCTTTCCTCTTCTCCAAATTCAAGAATGGCAATACAGTTTCCCTAATTCAGAAGCTTTGTCTGAATTATCCTCTCCAGCCATGCTAACAAGTTCAGCACAAAGTTTCCCAGTTGTGAGAGTCCTCTACTACAACTCCAAAAGGAGAAACAAATTGCTTTTGCACCAATGAAAGGACACAGACTCATGCACTGATCTCAGAAATATACTGCTTCCATCTGTAGTAGAGCATCCCCAGCCTGTGTTAAATTATTGATGCTACTTAACACAACCCAGTTGACTAACGTCCCTTATGTAACAGAGAAAGAAATACAACACAAAAAAGAGTTCAAATCCCACTCAAATTTGTATCAGGTTCTGCTTTCTCCTAAGAGAGATGTCTTTGCTAAATAGAAAAGTTGGTTTTTACACCAAATTAGCAGAGTTGTTAAATCCCACGCACGCAAAATCTTGCAGGATGCTCCAGTGTACACACCCAAATCCCTAAGTACTGAGCCCAGAGTATACCTACCCAAGCTTCATAAGTGCTAAAACCACCCATGCCTCTTTCTCTCCTGGGATCTGTCCGGTCAGTAATTTCTTTGTCAAAACAGAACCTAAATGGCACATCTGCTGTCATGCAGGGCAAAGATACTGAACTTGCTCAACAGAGTAGTACCCTATTCAAGAAGTAGTGGCAGCGGCTGTTGAGAAAAGCAGGGCATGTGAAGTACTTCACTGATAGTAATGAGGGCACAGACTCCAAGTGCAAATCTAAAATGGTCAATAGGATGAAGAGATGAACATAAACTACCAATCAGTCAAATATTTGTTGTAACCTTCTTTGCAAATACTGGCAAGAGTCAGCTACAGCAGTAAGTCAGGAGCCAGTATGGCTCCAGAAGTTCAGTGTTCTCTCCCTGCCCTTATGCCCTTTCTTCCCAACATGCACACACAATATACTCACATTCCCTGAGGGAAAGGGATCTGTCTGAAACTTTCACTGGTATGAGTAACGATGCTATCACTTTTTACTCCAGAAAACTAGGTAGTACACTAAAGATCCAAGTTGCCAAAACCCTGGATACTGCACTGGAAGGATGATGATTAATGAGCTTCATCCTTCCAAATTCCAGCAAAGAGGACAGGCTATAAAATAGAGCAGCAACAAGTAATTATTCTTGAAAAGTCAGCTCATAAGTGATTCCAGTTGGTTTACCTCAGCGTGACTCTCAAAGGGACACTACTCTCTGCAAGAGAACTAGGTTCAACATTTGAGCACAGTCTATAGAAAGTCCTATCAGTGATTGCATAGAAACTGTACTGGAAGTAATGGCAGAAAGTATTGTGAAGACTCATCTACAGACTGGTACTAAGGCACATCAGATAGCAAAGACTTGAGGCCTGCCATGCCTGGTCAATACCATGCACCACAAGCCTCTGCATAAGTTACTCTCCACATTTCTCACACACAGCAGCTATCACCCAACTAGGCCACCTTTAGTGGAAACAGAATAATGAGCCAACCAGAAAAGAAATTTCATAAGTATTAACTAAGTCAATGCCTACAGTTTTGTAACTGATAGAGCATATTGGCATAAAAATTATAAAAACAGACCAAGCCAGCTGAGAAGTAATCAAATAAGCAGTGTAGAGAGCAAGGCAGCACTTTAATTTTTTGACTCCTAAATATTCCTTGGATAAGAAATGTGGCTAAACATGAGTAAACAAGAGAACTTGAAAATTTTTCTAAGAATCTTTGAGACCTCAGAACATACCTGCTGGAAAAGGCAACTGAAGATCACAAAATAAAAGACACCAATACAAGTAGGCTAACTCCCAGTTCACATAATTTTCACCTTTCAGGGTGACACACCTGCAAAATAAACAGTACTGCATAGAAATGTAACTGAGGAAAATAAGATAAAGTATAGAGGAAATCTATGACTTTTGTCTCTCACCTCCATTACAGAAATGCTAATTCTTAAGAGCGTCCACAAGACTTTCATTCCAGGATGGGAAGGTAGGTTCGTACAATGTTAATGCAGCTTAGTCAAAGCTGAGCAGCACAGTAAACATTGCTTCTTATCAATCTATGCAACACATAGGTGACTGAAAAACACAGCATCAATATTGTAGGAGGGAGAGATGAAGACAGCCACACTCAGTCAAAACAAAGACCATGTTGGTGACAGGAACACTTGATTTTTAAATTTTCCTTCCTCTTGTTCCAGTAAACCTATATCAATGCAAAATCATATGGGGACAAAAACTAGGCCCTTCCAGGCTAGAATGGGGTTTTCTGCTTGACTGACTTGAAGCAATGTTGAACCTTAATTTTAACACTGCAATACACTTTTACCGCCTCTCTCATATCTTTCTTCCTCCATTATTCTCTGTGATTACACAGAGCTGTAAATTCTCCGTGGAAAATCAAGACCACCAATACAGCCTTGATGCTGTAAGCACTAACAGCTTGGAAGCCATATGACTTAAAATTTTCTGGGAGAAAAAGACACTGCTAGAGGAAAATAAATATAAACCACTGGCAGACAGAATAAAGAATTTAAAATCATCTTTTCATACTCTAGGTGTAGAAAACTTAATTTTGTTATTCCTCTCCTTTCTACCTCACCTAAAAACAAAACAAAAAAATATAAATAAAAGACCTGTCTCATAGTTACCTAGCCTCTGAAGCCTGTTTTCTCACCACACACTTTCCCTCAGGTATGGTACCAGATGCAGTTTTATTCCCTCTTTACATTAAGACTCCATTACATTTTCTTGCTAAGCCTGTCAGTGGCTATGACTGCTGCCCTTTTGCACCCCAACTTCATTTCCATGAGAGAATCAGATAATGAATTGTTCCATTACTTGAAGCTGTAAGGGAAATGGTTTGATGGACACAAAACAAGAAGAATGCCTTCACTGTAAACATTATCAGGGTGAGCATGCATGTGGATCAGGCAAGACAATGAAGAGGCTACCAGAGTCCAGATATTTCAGCACAGACACCTGTTCCAATAGCTGTCTTTGACTGGGAAAGCATTGACAAAGAGCACAGAGCCTGGAACAGGCAGCAAACAGGTTTTGTCAAGATTTGCCATGGGTGTTCATTGTTCGTACCCGAAGTTCAACCATACTTAGAAACTATGTATGGTTTAAAAGATTTGTTTGCAGTAATAAGGTTTAAAAAAAGAGTAGCAGAAAGTGAGGCCTTGTACAAGACACAGTAAGAATAGCAAAACCTTGAACAACCTGGTGTTGAAGTTGATGACTTCCAAGATCCTTAAGTCACTTTATTTATCTCATGTATATGACATGAGATTGCCTTAAAATGTGACAAGTTTCAAAGCTCATCCTTAACAGGTTATGGTCTTGGGCTGGAGTTTGAATTCCTTGCACAATAAGTTTTACATTACCCAGGCGACTTCAGTGGCTTCTCTGTCATAGGCCCTGTACTGAAAAGTGAGGAGTAGAAGTACAAATTCACAGGCAAGCACTTGCTTGCCATATTTTAACATTTTTGGGCTTTTCTTAGCAACTTAAGCACTAAGAACCTCAGCTCACAGTTTTTAAAAATTCACTTATTTTTACAGCTTACATAAAATGCTATGATTCCACATTTAACTGTTGGGAGAAGGAAGACATGCTAGTTCAGATCTTTCAATGAGGCCAGTTTCTTTCAGAGCCTCTGGCACCAGTCATTGCCACTGAGAGTCTGGACTGGAGCTGAATGTAATCCAAGTAGCAAGCCCAAGAAGCAGTTTGTAGGGGGGGGGTGGCAGGGGGCGCAGTGGGTGGGTGTTAAGCAAAATTGACTGTTTTCAACAGAGCTCTCATTGAAAACACTAATATATGGTCAGGTTTTCAAACCCCAAAGAGCATACACAAACAAGGCAGAAAATTTCAGGTTTAAGAGAAGCTACAAAGCAGACATCTCATCAGTGTTATGTAAATTGACCTTTACAGTGGTAAAAACTCTTGGTGTTCTCCCTCATTAAAATCCTTTCATTTTCCAATATCTTTTTACAGCCTCTTCTGACATAAAATAAGCAATTCTCCCTCTGAATAGGCAGAATCCCTATTACCATTGATACAAAGGATTTTAGCTCCCACATCTTTTTCCTTCACATGTCATTTTTTTCATAAGCAGACCCACAGCTAGCAAAGACCTCAGACAAGAAAAGCACTGGTGGGCTATTTGAGATTTGCCACATGACAGCTGTGCTGAAAGTGTAATTCCAAAACTGTGCCTTTGCATTATCCCATAAACATAATTATGGGGAGATTAGTAAAAAGACATTTCAGCATTCTGCCACCTACACAATGCAACTGAAGAGAAGTTTCAGTTCAGATAAAGTTCCCACATTTCATGGAAACAGCAGGGATAATTTCCATGAATTTAACAAAAAGTCCCAGCTCATGGAGAAAGTAAGGAAACTGGCACTGGGAATATTCTGCAAACAATTAACACATTAAGCCCTTTAGCTCTATTTTCACTTGTTATTCTTAGCAACTGGTAATACCAGGAGTGCTGATACATTTAGGATCATAGGAGGAGTGAACAGGTTTCTCTAGCACGTAGAAACTGGAAGAAAAATGCACATACTGAACAGGTCAGCTAGGAAACCTGCCTAGCTGAAAGTCATGCAATCTGTACCACTCTGTCTTCATTAAAATCTCTTCTGCAAAAATACCTTTTTCAGTGATGTCCACCAATATTGTCACACACATAAGTCACAATGATGATGTTATGATGTTAGTAAATAATTGTAATCATTCCCTTAAAAAGAGAGCTGTGCCCTGAATTTTTCAGTGTATTATGTGTTGGATACTGTTTTCTTTAGCTAATAAACCTTTATATTCTCAGTATTTAACATATGCCTTGGAACAGAAAAATAGTCTGAAGGATTTTGATTCTCCTCTTCTATGCATAAGTGAAGTAATTTCTCATCTGTTATGGTAAAAAATACAATTTTTTCTTTTTTTTTTATATCTGAATGGAATGTAAGTACAAGAGTTAAATGGTGGTAATTAAATATGACTTCTAAAAACCTGCTTAACTAAAACAATGTAAATATTTTCCACTAGAAGGAAAAATATATTGAAATACCTCTTCAGTAAGGCTGTTATACTTTCTTTGTTGCTTTTTATGCTGAAATATAGTAACTTCTATCAGCACACAATCTCTCAGCATGACAGATAGCTCAGAAGCTGTCTCTTATGAGCTGGACTTAAAAAGAAAGAAACCAATATTTCTCTTTCACTGGATTTAACAATTCATTAACCATGCAGGCAGAGAACCAAATAAGTGCATTAATATTGACAGAACTTCTTTTCCCCATTCCAGGACATGGTAATGTTTTACAGAAAAGGACATGTCCACCCTACACTCTCATCAACAGGTATAAATATAAGTAAATTAAAAACCATACTTCCAAAATTTAACCACAAAGTTAATTGTAAACAAGTGAAAGTTACTTGTAAACAAGCAAATAAAAATGCCAAGAGTCATCATGCTATATGCAGTTCCTCCTGTTTGGCTGGACAATTTTGCATACATCAATTTCTAACGATACACAGTCTAACCCAGCTATGGAAAACAACACTTTTCACATCCAGGATGACTACAAAAACACTTTTAGGAGCAGCAGAAGTGTGTCTCCTTTATGCTATGTGAACTAAGACATAGATCGTAAGATATTTTTCTTTTAAAAACACCATATGCTTTCCCTGTCTGCATTTGAATTTCCAGATAGAAGAAAAGTTGCATTCATATGGCTTCTCTGCCTTGCTCAGGAAGTAGCTGGTATTAAGACCAGATTGAATGCAGGTAAACTGCAGATGATGGGTCTGTTCAAGCCCAGACTTCACAGTCTTCATGTGAATCTATATCTGAAGAAATAGTCTGTTCCAAAGAGGTAACAAGTGATGTTTAAATAATACCTGTTACTGCACAGATGCTCTCAGCAGACCAGCAAAAAGGCCAGTTTACAATCTTTGTGACTTAATTGTTCAATATAATAATTGATTTGAAAAAGGCTCATCCAGCCTAAAACTGCTTTTGGAAATCTGCTGAACAATATCAGAGAACAGCACTGTGACCTGAAGAAAGCAATGAATGATATTCTAGTGAATGCAAAATATTATAAATGGGTGAATACCTTACATATAACCTTACATAACCTTACATAGACATGCATAGTTATAAACTAGGCTAGCCAAGACCATGTAGGAAATCTGATACACAAAAAACATCAGAGCTCAATGTTCATACCAATCCACCTCACTGTATATTTAGAACTGAAAAAGCTACAGAGAAGTCCAGTATGGTAATAGGTTTTGGAAGACTTTCTCTAAACAGAGGGGCTAAATTAATTCCTTTTTTTTTTTTTTAATTTGAATTTTTTTACTCTGCCATTTTGACTAAATCAAGTTAGTTTCAGGTTTCTTCAAGAGGATTACTTGGCAAGATAGGAAAAGTAGAAGGATGATAGGAAGATAGGAAAATTAAATTCAAATACCATAAAAACAAAGAAATTTTAAAAAAGCAAAATATGAAGAGACTATGGTAGGAGACTACAAAATTATAAATGCCACAAAGAAGGTTTGTAGAGATAGATTTCCCATGACTTCTCACAAGTCATAAATAAAGAGGCACCAAAAGAAATTGTCCAGTTTAAACAAAAGGAAATGCTTTTTCCACATAGCTTCTTAATTGGAGTGTGGAATTCATTACCACAGGAAGTTGTGGAGGCCACAGCATAAAAGAAATTGAAAAAAAGGGGGAATTTGTGGAGGATAAACCCACTGGTGGCTATTAGACACAATGGTCCGGATGCAAATTTTAGCACAGGAAATTCTTAAACCATCAGTTACTGGAGGTGAGGATAATCGCTTCCTACATCCCCTGTTTCTCATCCTTCTCTTTAAGCTCTTTTTACAGGCCACTGCTGGCAATAGGACACTGGATTGGCTAGACCTTCAATTGATTTGTATAGAAGTTATGGTCTTAAGTCAAATAGCATTTACCACAGTGTCAGGAAACATGGTGAGTCACCACCACCAAGTAACACATGAAATAAAATTCTGCAATTTGTATAGTTGGCCAAAGCAAGAGATGCAATTTTCTGAGGACGGCATAAGAAAATTCATAGTAACTACAAATTACGTGCTTGTGAGAGACATGCTACATCAGGGAAGCCCTGAGTTTTGAATGACAGGAATCTCCTTTGGCAGTGCATAGCACCCAAATGGAGACCTGTGTCTGGGTTGAACCTCAACAATTAGGAAATATACCTTCCCAAGCTTACCCAAAAACTTTTCAAGGAGGAGCACTGGGAGTGTTAAATAATCCCTAGTTTTAATTATATGAGTCTAAATTATGCCTAGTCTTCATCAAATAAGAAAAATACCATTCTACATACCAGAAACATTTCCAAGCAAATATATCCAAGAATTCAAACTGAGGTACACACCAGCAAATGCTGTTCTGTCCTTGTGCTGCCACTTAAAAGCATGGAAAGCTGAGCATTCTGGTGACATCTTCATCAAAATATTTACAGCAACATTTCTGTCACATGCCATCTTACCCTGCTAGAAGATTGGGGTCTAAGTCCCCAAAATGGGGAAATGCAGTTGGGGGAGGGGGGGGGGAGGGGTGTTCATATTCATTATTGCAGAAAAAAAAAAAAAAAAAAAAAAGTCTTGTGACTTGGGAGGGCTAACCCCAGAGAAGTAATGTTGCTCAACAAAACAAACCACAGACATTCCTGACTACTGTGAGCAATGGGACATGCTGCAGTCTGCTGAAAGTTTGCAAAAAGAAAATTGTTGCTAGCAAGAGTTAGACTTCATACAAAACAAAACCTCTAATTTTGTTCATAAATCCACTCATATATTTACTCAGGATGGGCCTAATAGTCCAGGGAGCAGAATGCTTCTTGGGTAGTACAGCAACATTTTGTGACATGTAGTGCTGCCCAGAGGGACAAAGAAAAGTCCAGGACAGAAAATCTCAGGTAGTTACATTGAGCACCTGTCTCCTAACAAGTAAGGAAAATGTTTGTGTTCATTGGAACTCAGTAGCAGAGACTGATAGCTGTATGAGGTTGCCAGGAATACAAAACTTTGGAAACCAGGTGCAGTACTTGCCCACACCTAATTAGCTACATATTTCAGGGATGTTAGCACCCAGCCACCATATCTGTATGGGGAAAAGTTCTTCATCAATCATTCTTAAAACTTCTCATGTGAAACAGCATAGTAAACTACATCAGACTTCAATACATTGCATTCAAAATCTTCGTGCTGCTTTTTCATGATCTTACATACACCTGAATTTCCTAATTTAAAGCAAAAGTCCTCATTATTATTTTCATCTATAAAATTGTAATTTAAAATTCTTTTTTATGAAGAAGCTTGATAACATCTGCTTAAGTATCATTTCCTTTAAACTAAAAACCTCGTGATTGTGTATTTAGTCACTACATTCATCTACTATTAGAAGTGCACTTAAAAAAAAAAAAAAAAGCATAAGCCTAAGTGATCAAAAGAAAGTTAATTGCCGAGACTGACTTACGATAAGAACTAACACAGTCAGCACTTTGAAAGCATGGCTCAGAAGAACCGGCACCAACAGAGAGGCTTTCTGTAGTCCTCTGATATTTACATTAGAAGTCTTTTGTGCCAAGCCCAGCAAATTTTCTGACTGAAGGCAGCAAGTCTCGTGCAGACGGTGAGGAAGGAGGGGCGGGCAAGGGGCTGCAGGCAGTGGGAGCTGCAGGGTGAGAGTTCCTCTCCCCCCATCTCAAAGTGTAGGAGGAACAATGCTGAGAAAGGCAGGCGGCTACGCCCAGGTCAGTCCCCCACCGGCCATAGCCCCCACCACGTCCTGGATTTTCAGTAACATTTACACGTTAGCAGTTGTGAACTGTGTAGCTTGATTTCCTTGTCTGACTTGGTGACTTCAAGAGGAAACACATTAGAAGATGAAATTTGCTTACAGTGATAAAGGGGACAGTTTTTATGCATTACTTGTAGGCATTCCTTGGCTGACATCCACATAACCTCTACAGCTTTTCTTTCCCAAGGAGACCTGCAGTTACTGCAGCACGTTCCAGGTCTCCGAGCTAGGCATGTGGTCACCCCACAGCAAGCACTGAGGACCCCAGGTGCCACCCAGCCCAAACACTTTTGTCACACTTTGTTACCACTCTCTCATCACTCCCGGGCAGGGCTCTCTGTCTGGCTGCCCTCCTCCTCTGTTAATAGCCCTTGTGGACTGGTTTCACACACAGGGGGCAAAACTGGGTTTAACAACAGATTGCATTTCTTATAGAGTGATGCTGTACCAATTAATTAATCATACTCGCCTAAGACACATTTGCGATTTGGGTCATCCAAGCATTGCTTATGTGTAGCAACTGCACCACACGGCAAGCAGGTGAGGCTGGGGAAATAGTATGGCACAGGCGGCAGCATTTGCAATGGCACCCGCGGCTCGCAGTGACCAGCAGGTTTCCCTCAGCACGCCAGCCCCACGCCCAGGCACGCGGCTCTGCGCTGAACCTCCATCCTGCAGCACTAGGCTTGCCTACGGAGCCATGGGGCCGTGCGGTGCCCCCTTGGGACCGGGCTTCCCCGCGGCAGCCGCTGCCTCTCACGGCACCCCTGTCCTTGCAGCAGGGCTGGCGCCCGGCCGTGGCTCGGCCCGGCCCGGCTGCTCGGGCACAGGCTGCGGTCGGGCCTGGCCGCCCTTCGTGCGGAGAGGGAAAGCCCCCAGCTCCCGCAGGCCGGCTCCCCTGGCTGCGGGGCTGGGCCCTGCGGGGCCCGCGGACCATCGCCCGCGGCCGCTCTGGGCACACGGCTGGGGCAGCACCGCGGCCCTAGGCGCTGCTGTCCGCAGCGGGGGCAACGCCATGGATGCCTCTGGGAACTGCGCCAGCCTCCTGCAGGGAGCAGCCGAGGAAGGGCTTGTGCTCTGTTAAGCGAGGAGGCAGCAAAGGTAGTGGGGATCTGACAGCACCACAGTCCGCAGTCAGCTGCGATGTGACACCTTAACCAAGGCTCTAGGTACACCTAGCCTGTGTCGAAATTCGTGGAGCAGCTCACTACCAAAGGAGGCAAAACCTGTCCTGATTCCCTCGCTCACACATGCTCACACTGGCCAGCAAGCTTTGTGCTTCTCTTCGTAAATGAAAGTGCATAAATCCTCACCCTATATATTTATTTATTCAGGAAAAAATAAACCCAAATAAATCAAGAAAGTAATCCTACATACATCACGTTCCCACTTGTCACAGTTTTGTTCCCATTCCCCATACTACAAATAGGCACAAAGCAAAGCATATCCATGTCTTTAAGAGTGAGTCTCTGATCTGCAGGCTTCTGCTTTGGAATGGTCAACAGCTACTGATGCAATTGCCAGTCTAGGGGTTCCTGTAGCTATGTTTAATTTGTTTGTTTGTTTGTTTTCTGTGAAAGGACTCAACTTTTTCCATGTTTTCGTAGAAATATAAGGGTTTTCAGAGCACACGACAGTTTGGGATGCTAATTTCTGAGCATAACCACTGTGGGATAACCACCACACACAGAGGGAACAAAACAGGCACAATGTAGCCTGTAGTCAGACATGACAAACTGACCCATACAATGTGGCACCAGTGACTGGGTCATGTAACACAACCACAGTGCGTTGTTAGCCTGAGTTTAAACGGGTTCATTTTTCATTATAGAAATCCCCAAAGTGCGTTGGCAATACAGGACCCCCAAAACCCTGAGTATGCAGAAAAGAGGTCTTAGTAAATATAAGGAGTATACACACAGTCCTTACACCTCATTAAATGGTCCCTTTCTGTGTGACAGCTGCCCCAGATGACCAGCTGCTGGTGGATGGAGAAGAGGGAAGGGTTGATTAGGATTAGAGAAGGGCATTTACATACACAGGCATTCATTCCACAAGCCCTCATCTTAGAGTGTCCTGCCTGAAATAGGAGCACCCAGCTACCAGTACGTAGAGCATGTACATCAGTAAAAAAAGCTCTTAAATTCCACTGTTCTTGTTGCATTGGAAAGTGTTTCACCACCTGGTCAAAAATGCCGAGAGTATTTTAACTCCTTCACAAGTACATCTCATGATGGACATATTTCAGTTAGAAAACTGCATTTTATTTAAAAATTTTAAGCACTGCTGGCTGTCCTAACCCCAAGCACCCAAGACTGCAGTCCACCCTGCCACATCAGCAGCTGTCAGTGCCGCCTCCCATCAGTTCCATCGTGCAGGCAAACACCCACAATCACCTTCAGGCCTGCCTCTGACATCCTGACCCGTGCTTTATTGCTGACCCACCCAAACCCACTCATCAGACAGTAGCAGGGCCACCTCTTTCAGTGACCCTTGACTCAAATCTAGACCACAGGAGAGGAACTGTAGAATATTTTTGCAAAAATATCTCATAGTCAGGATGTAAAAAGCCAGTCTGACCAATTTTGCACCAACACAATAGCAGCTAAAGTCATTGGGTTATTTCTAAGCACGCTGTTAAGCAAGTGCTGCAGACCTGATGGTCTATCAGCTGTCTGGCTCTTACTGGGTAAAAGCTCTCTGTACACTACCTTTGCTCATGCTGCTCATGAATGATCATCTCTACACTTACACCGTGCAATTGCAAAACACTCCAATATACTTTTTTTGAAATTAGAAATGTAAGAACCATATATTTTCTATAATTTATATTAATATAATATATGATAAGTTTATATACAAGAAGAGTTATGCTAATAATAGCTATAAAATAGAAATCAGAAAAAAATTAAAAATAGAAAACTAATTTCTCATTTAGTCAGACAGTAAATGTAATTCTTATCAAGTAATCAAACACAAAGCAAAAACAATAGGAGCTAATAAAATAGGCCATTAGGAACATGTGAACAGAGGAAGAAGTCTCCACAAACTTAAAGAAAAGAAACAATTATGCAATAACGCAATAATGTGTATCTGGAAAAAAACTCCTATCTGTTACAAGTTTATGCATTCAATGCTGTGTGAGCAGGCTATTGCAAAAGGAAGAATTCTCCCTATTTTCTTCAGGTAGCTGTTTATTGGTTTTGGTGTTTTAGCCCAGATCCCAGAGGAATTATTTCACCCACATAAGTGAAATCTTACAAGTGTGAATAAAACATGTTCTAATGTCATGATGTGAAAATGGAAGTTTTATCCATGGAAAGCAGTGAGGAGCAATTTTTTTCTAAGACTGCCTGGTGCTTCTGGCTCAGTGCCAAAAAATATACCATCTCTCAGGTTCAGGTAGATGACTTCACACTGAGAATTTCCATGGGGATCAGAAAAGAAGTTCCAGAATAATTGAGAGCTAGATAGATAAATAGACAGACAGATAGATCGACAGATAGATCCCATTGTCCCTATGCATAAGTTGACAACTCTTTTCTACGGGCAAGGGGTGGACAGGGAGAGGGGAGAACTGCACAAGTGCACCAGGGGAAAAAAAAAAAGGAAGTAAAAACAGATTCAGACCATCACAATCTATTTACAACAATATCTGCAGTAACAGGTCTGGCTGAAACGTGTAGGAAAGCCTGCTAGAGAAATCTTATCAGGTTCAGGGTTAGATGTCAAGTTTTCTTAGCCAGGGATTAAAAAAATGTTTGTTTCCAAATACATTTATCATGCACACTGTCAGGAAATAGTTTAATGAAAGCTGTTGCTCAGCCTTATTTCTTTTGCCATAAAGTAAAGAAAACAGTACTGATACTGGAAACACTGAGAATGGCCACTGATTTCTGTGTTATCTGCTGGAACTTGTTCCTGGTGCTTACCCAGCTCTACCTGATTGACTGCAAGTTTGAGTAAGACCCAGCACTAAGAATAGCTCTAATCGCTGCTCAAACATTTCCCTCTGCAGGCAAACCGACGCTGACCTGTTACAGTTGATATGATTCTACATCGAACTTCCATGATGTCCTCTGGTTCTGAGATACTTACAAGGTTTTTATTTGGTTGCATGAGAAAGCAGAAAATCAGTGCAATTACCTGTGGAAATGGCATGCTGAACACACTATGAAAAATAGCTTTGCCATAATTGTAAAGCTTGGAAAGACCTGGATGATCCTTTGCTTCACCAAAAGCTGGGAATGTGCATTTTGACTAATAAGTCAATTTATATTATTTTGTATTGACAGTGCAGTCTAGAGGTGGAAGACAGAGAAAGAGGGATGGAAAGATATGTATGGAGAAGACTTATAACATACAAGACTGACCAACATACAATGCAAACTGAAAAAAAAACCTGCCAAAACAACTGTGCCTTAAGGAAGGAAAAGCAATCAAAGCTAAAATGTGACTTCTCAGTAGAAAAGACTGAAGCAATCAGGGATTCTTTTTTGCTTGCAGAGGGCCTCTGTCACCTGCCTGTGACAACACAAAGAAAGCAGATTAACAGGCAGACAGTGTGGAGTGCTGACTGTGCCTGAAGCTTAAAAATATGACAGTGAGATAAACGCCAAGTTCATGTTTTGATAGTGCAGCAGTGTTACCCTGAAGCCCTGGGCTGTCTGGCTGCACCAGCGCAGCAAGGAGCAGGGGAGGTCTCCCAAGGGCTCCTCCAGGGCTCCTGGTGCCCTGTGGACAGGAAGGTTTCATTTGCTCACAGTTTCCTCTCACCACATTCCAAACAGACGCATGGGATTTTCCCTCTGCGTGGCCAAGAATCACACTACTGATTACAGGACTAAGGCAAGCCCAGGGCTGAGGCACCTAATCACTCATGTGCCTCACAGGTCAGAAACACAGACTCTAGAGCAGGCATGTGCTTTGCTGAACTGAAGCCTGACCTGATGGCCCAACAATGGTGATAGAATAAATATTTCTTATATCCAAAGGTTCCAGATGTGGCTAGAAATGACCCAAAAATATTGGTGCAACAGTAGTACAAAGGATAATTTTGTCATAATTTCCAGGTTTTCTACCTCAAACACTCCTGAAAAATTTGCCCTTCTCGTTATCTGAAGAAGAATGTAATATTTATACAACAACTGGTGTTTTGTTAGGCAAGAAGTGACCCACAACATTCTATAATCAATACTGACATTTTTCATGTTCTCTCTTGGTCTTATTAAGCCTGCCTTTTTTTTTTTGTCAAAAATACTCTTGCATATTTTGTCTTTCATTCTGCATTTTAACTTTACCAACAGTAATCAAGTGTCAGTAATTCTGCATTTTCTTTGGGGGCCCCACCTCTAAAGTTGTTTTCTTTACCTTGTACTCCAATTATGTTAACAATAATTTTATCCTTCATTTAATAAAATTATGTACTACAGCTACAAAATGGAAAAATACAGATACACCATGGAAAAATGTTATTATGTCAAACTTTAATGGAAGTCTTTGAGAATTACAAATGAGTATTTAACAATATCTTGCAGAAAACCTATCAAAGTCTGATATAGCTTTTAATTTTTAACTCTGTTTTAATTTTTATTCTCACAAATAAGCTTTGTTTGCATTTTTAAGTATTCAGATGTTTTAAAAAGTAAAAATGTATAGAATAACAAATGTCAAGATCAGCAATAGTAAAGTATGCCTTGAAATTTTCAAGGCTTTGATGTGCAGGACTCTGACAAACAAACTAAAAATGTCGACAGACTGAGTGAACCACAAATGCCAATAAGGCATGTGTGACATTTCTCAGAGGAGGCTCCTGGAACTGAGCACCCTCCTCATGGGCAGTGGGACACAGCAAGTCTGGGGAGGGCTACAGTGGGCACAGGCAGTCAATTACAATGCCCCCACAGCATGCAGGCTGCCTGGGCTGCAGTGGCACACTGAGGGAAGCGGTGATCTCCCTGCTCAGTGCTCCCACCAGAGTACAGCTCCTCCTGTAATCACACAGGCACTAATAGAACTCATCAAAACATGAGCAATTTTGAAGAAGCAAAATACTGAGGATTCAAGCTGAGCTGCCAAACCAAGCTCAAGAATAAATTTGGATACTAACCAAGGAAAAAAAAAATAAGTGGCTGAAGAGTCAAATGAGGAAAAATGAGGCTGGGTTATTTTTTACAGTAATTCCCTTGCCTCTGTCTATTTTGCAGTTCTTCAGTCTGTGTGTAAATCCCCTTGCAGTCACAAAAAAGGCATGATAATAAGCTAGTGTTAGCCTCTTGATAACCTGAATGTCAGAGTTGAGAACACACCTTGGAAATATAAGGCAGAGGATGCCAGCTTTGTGGATGGAGAAGGAAATGCTGTCAGCAAAGCTTCATGTTTTGATCCACTGAGTGCACGTACAGCATAGGCTCCTGCTCTTATCTTGAGGAAGCTTTTTCTTCCTATGTGTCTCACTTGCTCAAGAGGTGAAAGCAAGCTGGTCTGCCTGAAAGCAAGAAGAAAAGGAGTGCAGTCCAAGTTTTCCAATGGCAACAAACCCATTTCTCTAATCTAGCCATGTTCTGCAGTGCCTTCCCTCACAGTTTCTTTCTCCAAAGGCCTTTCCTGAGGCTCGGACGCACCCCTCGTCCTGCACACTAGACCAATGCCCCTCCTGTGTTTTCACATCAGCAGCAGAGCCAGCTCATATGTTCCTGTTGAGCTGCCCATCCTGCCCTTCACATGTATAAGGCCACCTGACAGATCACATGGGTGAAATGATGGGCGCTCTTCAAAACCTTGCCTGGAAATCCTAATTCCATCAATGCACTTGGCGCATGCACTCATTTCTATTTAATTATACTTTGAACAAATAAGATCACGGGTATGTAATTCTAGTTTTATCAGACACTTACAGCTCTGAAAAAAGATCTTTCACTATCACGAGTATAATTTCTTCTACAGAAGTACACAGAATGATATCTCACAGTCCAGCTCGCACGTACACTGGTGTGCTGTTTTCTTTCAAATAGTTAAAAAAGCAGAATTACCTCATGCAGCACAGGATAAGATTTTTCAGTTGAATAATCTTTTTGGCAAAAATGCAGATTTGGGTACAACTATAATTATTGGCAGACAGGGATGTGATTATTTTATTAGCTCCAACAGAAAAAGCCTGAAGAGAGGGGAAATGCCAGGAAATATTTTGATTTTTCATTTTAAAAATAACTTTGATTAGAAATTTTTCTGAGTATAAGTCTGAATTTAAAAAAATGAAACAAAAAACCTCCTTCAGTAATAAAATTATTTCCTCTTTTTCAGTTCAAGAAAAGAATAAATGTTTAATTTTGATAATATTGATTATGATATATTGAATATTGATATGATATTATGATATAATATCATAATATGATATTATGATATATGATATAATTAATATGATAATATTGAAAATGAGAGTTAATCCACAAACTAAAATGACTCCTATAAAATCAGTTGCAAGGCAACACACTAGAGGACTCTCCCACCATTTCAAGAACTTATCAGTCGCTTGAGTCTTAAGCCTGCTTATATATTGAACTGCAAACTCTTATAAGTCTACTGCCAGCATTAAACAAAGCTTGAGACAGAGCTACACTTCTGGTTAATGGCAGTAATCTCCCAGTACAGCTTCCAGTCAGCTTCCAGTTGGCTGCTGCGCATCTTAAAAATAAAAGACAACAGCTTGATATCTGTCCTTCTGTGACAGGGTTCAAATTTTTATGGCAGCTCCCTTCAGTGTTACTATTCTATTCTATTAGATTATGTGAATGTTTACTCAGGAAATTAATTTTCATTTCTTCTCATGCAGACCAATTTGTAGTGGAGAGCATTTAAAGAACTAATACTGAGTTATTTATTTGTTCCTGAAATAATGCTGACTCAGCTTGGGGTTTTGGCTATCCCTTATTAGGAGCAATTATTTTAGTTAAAGAACAATGGATAAATAACTTGGAACTTCTGGGAGAACATTTTTTTTTCCAGCAGAAAACATCTACTTATGAATGTCCAGATGTCTTGAATAGGGATTGCAAACAAAATTCAGGGAAGAGCTTCCAGCAAACTCACTGGACACCCCAGATACCTCCCTGTGAGGTTGCTAAGAGTCCTGCCCCCTGGAACTGATATATCTGCACTATCCACCCTCAATCTGGGAAACTGATTTTCCTAAGAAACAAATCACACTTTGACAGCTTTGCTTAATAGGGTGATTCTCACGCCACAACTTACCTGTGATCCAGTGAATCACTTTGACACTCTTATGTGTGCCAAAAAGGTGGGTCTGGAGCATGGCATGCACAGCTCACCTCACCAGGACACAGCTTTCAGCCAAAGCCACTTCAGAGAGCAGCTGCCAGGTTTATCCTCATAAGCTGCCTGCCTTTAGCGCCTTAATTATCTTATCAGTTTCAGCATCGCATAGCTATCTAAAAGCACCTGTGAGAAAGAGACAGTCTTGGGAAGAGGGCATTACCCCTCCTTTCAGGTCTGACCTCAAAACTTTTTCCCAAGCCTCAACATTTGTTGTGTTACCAATTTCAAACCTTCACAATAACTCACTGTGACAGAGGAGGCAGCCACCAGAGCTCACACCCTTCCCGGAGCCAGGAGGTTTGGAAGCCCTGGAAATCACCCTGACATGTTCTCCCCACCTCCAGTGGTTGCCAAAACAGCTCAGCTATCTGCATCAAATGGCTGGCAAAGGCTTTCAAAACTCACTGAGCCATATGTTGCTATGGAAATGTAGGGGCCAGTTCTTTTGTGTGTGTGCAGGATGTGAGTACTGCCACCAAGGGACACCCTGGAAGGGCACACTTGTACACTGTGTGAGGTTATGACAGCACCCATGCCTTTGGGTGAATCCTGCACCTAAACCAGCCACAGGCAGGGAGAACTGGAAGTAATTTCTGCATCCCTCCTCCAGGGCTTGCAGTCTCCCTGCCTATTTTGTGTTGCTGTCGTTCATGATTGTGGGATGCCACCACATGCTGAGGAATGTCAGAACTAGAGGATGAAGTAGGCAGCCTTCACCTTTACAAGAGAAAACAGACTCAGTGAGCTCCTTTGGGAAAGGTCACTCACAAAGAAATATGCTGTAGACAATGAAATCAAAACAGGACCAAGCAGCATATCTAGATTTAGGCCAGCGGTATACAAGAACTAGGATGATATTTGTATGATATAACATAGACTTGATTGCATATTAATATCTTAGCGATATCACTGTCATCACTACATAAAGTGCAAAAGTGTTTTTTCATAATATTAATGCTAATCATTTGACCTTTGAAAAATAAGCGTGTTGTGATTTTCCTACAAATACTCTGCAACAAATACTGCCAGCAAATACCATTTCTTGGAAAACAGAGAAGTAAGAATTGGTTACAGGCCAGTATCATGACTTCAGCTGCTCTACAAAGGCAAAGTAACCTTGCCAGCTCCTGTATATCAGCAAATGGAGAGCACAAAAGGATTTTTTTATTCTTGTGTTACTTCTGGTGGAGCATAACATAAACTCTAAGGATTAACGTATGCTGTAACCCAGGTTCTAGTCCTATTAATATTCCTGTTTGTGTTTTATGTACAAAGTGCTAAGAAATAGTCTGTAGGGCATGTTTTCATTCCCTGAACAAATATAAACAAATCCTGCCACAATCGTCCACTCCAGGCATGTGGTACTTGGGATGCTGATGGCTTCTCAGAAGCCTTTTTTATTATGACCTTCGGACTTCTAGAAAGAGCTTTGATAAAAAGTCCTTGGACCTCACTATTCCTTGATCACAGACAGACCCAAGATTTATGCACTTCAGTCTCCAATTACTTTTTAAATGCCCCAAAAAGTTCCAAAGAAAAATAAACCTCCCTTGAAACTACCCATCAGACCCTCAGCTACAAAAAAAAACCAAAAAACAAACATATTCTCTTCACTTTCTACATTTTCTCCAATATTTGCCAAAAATCTATACTGACTCTTGGCCTTAAAGCGTCTTTCAATGTTATACTACACATTTTTCTTTATACTTTTAACCCTCTCATCTCCTGAAGGAATAAAATTTGATAGATAGCATGCAAGCAAATAGTTCATTTGTTGCACTAAAAAACAAACCAATATTCATGATGACACGCTTGCTGTCAGATACATTGATTTTTCATGAAGGATTTTTAACTGCTTAGAACTTTTTCCAGCAAAAGCCAAAGTAAACTGGAGGGAAATCTCATTTCTCATATGTGATGCCAACATTATGCGACTATTAGGGAAGAAAGACATTGATATTTTGCTTAATCGTAAGGACCTCTGGCAACTTTTGACTTTGAAGCATGACAAAAGGCTTGGTATAAACCCAGTGCAATTGATTCTTCACAGGGAATATGAGGGAGCATATGGTCTCCTGCCTGTAAAACCCTTTTTGATATATACACATTGTACACTATGTATACCACAGTGTAGTCTCTGGTGTAGATACTACAATTGCTCCAACACTGCCCTATATTCATTAGTCCAATGTCCATTCCCAAAATGTCAAGACAAAGGCAGAGACTCCTCCCCTCCTGCTGACTGCAGTCTTTACACAAAGCAAAGAAGGGGAATTTCAATTCAGTACTTTTAAGGGCCCTTTTATATATAAATATAGCCAACAAACTGTGAGTTTCTCTCCCTTTTTTAAAATATCTAACAGGTTTTTTTCTGACAAATTTGAAAAAACATGAATTTTAAGTATACCTGAGCAACATATTCACAGCAGGATCTGAGTAATTGTACCGCCAGAAGACATTGTGATAGAGAATCCTTTTTACTATATGCGAACTCGGAACTTCAGCCAAAAGTGATTTCTACTAGTAACCAAAATACCTCTTTTATTTGTTGCCTCTGTTTCCACTGCTTCCTTCTAGGAGTAACTGAATTTTAATGCATTTGAATCAATCATACAATATGTTCATATGTCATAACTAAAATATCCTGATAACCTGAAATTGTCCACATGTAGCAATAAACTGCTTCACAGGTAGCAGGAATAGCATGACAAAAGAATATCTCTGTTTATCCAAAAAATTTAAACACAATCTACCTTGACCAAGGATAATTTTTTAAGTAAGGTTTTGCAAAGAGTGCTTTAGAATGAGAACATAAAAACCCTGCCTTGGAGAGTATTTTCTGGTTTCATGTTAAGATCAAAACCAGTGGTTGCAAGAATCACAGCTATTCAGGAGAATGGATATAACTCTTACAGTTGTCCAGTTCACAGTCCAGCTCTCTGGAAAATAACATATCTCCCAAAAATTATGAAAAAAGTAGCCATTCTCCTTGAGACATTTGGTGAAGAAAATTTTCATGCCATAAACTGGTGTAAATTGCCTTAGCATGGAAATGAAGGATGGCAGCTTGCTCTATTTGGCAAGATGGGTCAAAGAGTGTGTTATCAGGTGTCAGCTATAGAGACCTGCCCAGATCTGAGAGATGAGTACGCGCATCATCATCTGCCCTGAAGAAATGGAGCGAGGAATTCCTGGTTTAACGTTTTCAATGTGAAAAGAAAATCAGGCGAGGTGAGGTTTTGAAGGCTTTTCTTCAGAATTGAAAGTTTTCTGTGGAATTGCCCTGGGTTTTTTGTTTGGTTGGGGTTTTTTGGAGGGGTCTGACAGGGCATATCTGAGGAGAGATTATTTCCAGAGAAAGCTTCCCTGCTTTGCCAACAAAGTCTATCCATGTAATGTGCAATTTCATCACAGATGTATCAACTTTAGAAAAGAATGTGTGGGGATGTTATATTGCTCAGCTATTTTAAGACTTCCATTATTACAAAGACAGCCTAGTTATAAAAATGCATGTGCAGACACAGCCTTATATTTTCGACAGAACCCACATCTAAAGGCAAAGCTCAACCAAGAAGCACAAAAAACAACCTGCATAATTTCAAATAATTCTGTGTTAAAGCTCTGGTCTTATTTGCACCAGCATGAATACAATGAAATTAGAAGTCAAATGAGGAGATGCAGAACCAAAGAAAAAAAATCCTTGTTCCTTACAATAGATCCCTTACAATACTGTACCCTTCTGGTAGGCAATACACAAACAGACAATTTTACATGGGAGTGGCTGCTATTATAAACTCTGATATATAGCAATCACAGACTAACAGAGCAGCTCAGCTGACAAGCAGAACAGGTTTCAGTGTGTTATTCCAGACCTTTCTACCACAAAATTAGCTATCTGTGAAATAAGAGAAAAACACAAAGAAACCAAATTATATTGAGCAATGTTAACTGTCCATCTTGACATAAAATGTGATCTCTGCATTCTCTTTAGGAACTTCTGCCAAAAGCCTGTAGATCTTACTGTCCTTCTGAGAGTATGCAAAAATCCATTTACCAAGGTATCTGCAGGCTAAGGCTTTGGATTTCACCTGGGGAGATAGCTTTTAATGTGTGTGCCCATCCTTGCTGAATACAGGTCACATAGAGCAGCAGAGAGATGAGCAGCACATCCACTAGACTATAATCTTGAGCAATCCCTGATTACAGAATATTTTGAAGATTTGGTACAGATTATTTTGCCATTCAGTGTTGCTCAAACCTCTCAGTCATTTGGGCATAAATCTGTTGATCCATAGGATGTGTATTGAAATTATATTCCCCTGGACATTATGGTCCAGGACATGGGAAGCAATACAATCTAAGCAGTGCCCCTGGCTGCTGATTTCTCATCATGAAGATGGCCAAGCACCCACACTTGTGCTTGGGTTTGGACTAGGATGTGGCAGATGCAGGCTAGCTCTGCCCATGCTCCCAGCCTGAAAAGGGTAATGTGATTCTGTTAGCACCACACCAAGCCCAAGGTAACACAACACAAGGTAACAAAGGTAACAAAGAAATCCTGTCATTGCACTCCATCTCTGTCAGCAGGCTTAATTAGCTTGGCCTCAGGTACTACACTGAAGTGATCTGTGCTGGGTGCCTATAGTAACGAGTAGACATAAGCATCAGAACTCCATTTCTGCTGGTCCTCGTATGGCCTCACTTCACACCTATTGCCGGTCAGGGGACTATGTACACATCAAATGGCACGGGGCTGCTGAGGAACACATCTCAAACTGTTTATTTTTAAGCATCAGTCTCATTACATGGTTATGACAATGGGAAGACAGGAAGTTATGTACAGCATGAGAATATACGCACCTAGATTATTGATGAAAACACAGGATAGTTGAGGGTTGCACAATAATCTAGGACATGGAACATGCTAGAAATAATTGCATTTGGTGAGGTTTCCCTTTTTGGGCCAACTTTTAATTCATTTACTGATACCATTCTGTGTTAGTTTTAAGTTAGAATATTTTGCAGTACTAATACTGTCACTGTGTTTGTATGCTTTTTAAGGAAACATTGTCAAATTAAGTGTTTTCCACCAAATAATGGAGAATAATTTCTTTCTTCCAAAATTATGCTTAAAAATTTCATTAAATACATTTCCTATGCTTTAATCTCTTTATCACTGAATGCCCATATTTCCTCTTTTCTTTCCTTGCAAGGGATGGTAGACAATAATAATTAACACAGGACAAATGTAATTTACCCAGGACATTACATTGTCTTTTTCAAACTTCAGTCCTCCCTCAGACTTCCAGTTTACACTTGCACAACTATTACTCAGAGATGCATTACTTCTTCATAATTATAAAGAGAATTTTTCACCAGTCAAGCAAAGCCCAGCCAAACCAATTTTTCTTGTCCCAATTTATCTAGAACATCCTATTTAAAAAATAGGAAAAAGGAAAAATTTTCTAACATACTTTAGATATTCTTATACTCTTCAGATATCTTCATGCCAATAAATTTTAAAGCAGTTTTCTACCTCTTCATGACCTGAAAACCTCACCCTAATTCTTTCTAAACAGAACAAAAACACCAAAACCACAAGACACAAGAGAAAAGGAAAAATTATGTATGATAATATTTTCTTCACAGATGCTGACTCTTCAGCACCTTGTAAATTGAGCAAACTAATAAAGTGGAAAAACCCCATTGTGACAACAAATTATGATTCTCTGTTAATTGAAACACAGATTCCACTATGACTAACTGAGCTGTGAAAATGCAAAGTTGATACAAACAAGTTCTCAAAAATTCAGCCTCAAGTTTGGATTTACCATACATAATCCTTTTATTACCCTCTCTTTGCATGTCCATGGTTCTCACAAGGAGATGAGATGTGCATCTACCTAATGGACCACAACTGTTTATGCAGCTGAACGTAGCAGTATGAAAAAGTCGTGATGCAAGTACTGTGAAGACAACCCATCTCCTTCTTCACCTATAATCCCAAACTAGTGAGTCTACTGGTAGTTGGTTCTTGAAACAGTCAAGTCTGTCAGAAAAAATTTTCCTTCACCATTCAAATGTACAAAAGCCAAAGAAACACAGAAAAAAACATTCCTTCCTTCAAAGGAAAAAAACCAAACCTTTCCTTCCTAAGCAAGCTAAATACATCCTAACCAAGAAAGACTATAAAGACTATTTTTTGCATAAATACTTGTGGAAATCAAAATTTGAACTTAGCACATAGTTCATTGGAAAAATGTATTTTCCACAGGTAATTAGGAGTAGTTTTTTTACTATGGCTATAAACTGAAAGCTGCTACAATGTTGGGCTGCAATTAGGACTTATGGTTGGCATCAGTATTGTCCCAAGCCAAGTGACTTCAAGGGAAGAGAGGTTCTTTGAGAGTAACATTTAGAGTCTTTGTCTGTTCATTGTGTTACTAACCACAAAAACAGATAAAACTGTAAGAGAGTTTATGTCCAGTGGATCATGTTAAGCAAAGATTTTACTACAGCTACCCAGGTATATCACCTGCTACTAGAACCACGCAAGTATTACACAGAAAATGTTTTAAGTGTTGCATTTTAAAAACAAGAAAGAATTATAGAAGTGATCATTAATCCATATTGAGTTTTTACTGCGTGTATGAAGTAAGATTTACTAACTTTTAGGCTATAATTACTTGCACTATTTCTGAAAAATCTGCAATTAATACCAGTGCTTTTCTGTGAGATGCAATTCATATTTCTAAAGTTACCTAGTACAATGCATAACAGCAGACATTTTTGTTGTTGATCCAATAAACCAGATTAAAATCTAATACACCTTCACAGATGCAATTACTTCATGAGACAAGAGCAAATTCTCTTTAAAACTTACTCTACCTGTACTATCTCAGGAGACCAAACTTCATACAGGCCACTCCTCTGCCAGTCCCCAACAAAACAGTTTTGTGTTCTTCAGTGCTACGGTTCCTGCATGGAAGGTGCATGCAGCCTCTGCAAGCTGTCCTCAGCCATGCAAGGTCTGGTGCAGGAGATGGTCCTCTGCAGTTCTTTCTACATCCAGAAAACCCCAGTGCTGGATTAAGCCCTTTTCTGACCCAGAGATGGGGCAACTGAGAGGCATTTTTAAAACTTTTATTTTCTTTTCAGTTTTATGTGAAGGGTGAGACAATACAGATGTTATAATTCATGCTATCACTATCAGAAGCTAACTATTTCCTAATTACAATACATTATAAGTGTTTCTTGGCCTATCAGTGTTTACAACACCATGCTGTAAATGCCTTAAAGCCAATCATCTAAAATTACCCCTCGTGGGTTCTACTACAATGCATCTTTCATAGGTCTATTTCTCCGAAGTATCTAGTCTTATTTGCAAGGCCATCCTTTGAAACTTGTTTCTAGTTCCATTTCTCTCTCAACACTGCCTTAGTCCATTTCTAAGTCAGTCATTTTCTACAAATCCATTTCCCACACCAGCACAGGGGGTGGCAGCCCACGGCATCCAGAGCATAGCCAAGATCTAAGGAGCCTCCCTGACACCGTATCCTCGAAGGAGGCCTTTCACCCTGCTCTGTACTTCCATATCAACAGCTCCTACTACAATCATAGACATGGAAGCCCCATATTGGCATCCCTGGCCATCATCTGTAATCACATCTCAAAACCAAACCACAGCTGCATGGTGCAAGTTGCTGAATTGGTGCAAACTTACTTTTGCTGATACAAACCTGTTCCAAAGCATCTACTTCCCCCCAAATACCTTGACAGGTCAGGTACAGTCCCTGTTCCCAAGGGAGCAAACAGGCAGCACAGCCTGTGTTATCTACACTGGCCGTGACAATGCAGTTGGTCTGTTTCAGACCTGTCTGGCTGCCAGGCACTCAGAAGTACACAGGCTGGTGCACACAAATATTGAATTCCTGGCACTCCCACTGCTGTGAAACCATAGCCTTGTTCCTTACTGCAGATCCACAACTTCTAGAACTGATGCCCCATCTAATTCCCCTCATTCCTCTCTTAATATCAACATTTCAATGAGAGTCAATGGAGCAAGAATTTTGCCATTAATGGTAACCTTTGCACACCCTGTAGTCTAACAGCTATGTATAATATCTCTAAATCATCATTTGATAATACAAAAGAACAGAAATTTACTGCACTTCTTCCTAGATTCATACTACTTTTGTTTTGACTGCAAAAATTTATGAAAGGGGAAAAAAAGGATGGGTGCTCTTATTCTCCACCCTGTAATGGAAAAAGACAGAAAAATAAAAAGAAACCTTGCCCTACTCTTCTTTATGTAGTGAGGATCTATCAGGTTGTAGCTCTGTATTTAATATTCATTTCACCTCTACTCAGTCACTAGCTCTCACCATCAATACACAGTTTCTCTTCCTTCTCTCTATATTAGCCTCCAGATTAAAATTCTTTATATGTTTTCCTTCTAAATTCTTGGTTGTTTTTGCAAGGACAAAAGAAATATAATATAAAAGGCAATGAAGCCATTATCTGTATCAAAAATATTCAAATTAAAGCCCTTTTATACAAGGTATTTTTGTTCTGAATTTCTAGAGGCACAGAGTACTCTATCAAACAAAGTAGAAAATAGCTTTTAAAAAATCTCACTCAAATAGGCTTATTCCTTCAACAACAAAGAAAAGAAAATGCTCTGTGAGCTACAGAAGGAGGCTTTGATCTCAGCCCAGTTTAAATAAATATGACTTGGGAGAAAAGTTTTTCTGAAGTAGAATTACCATAGGCAATCAACCATAAAAACCACTATCTAGCTTATATAAATTTTTAAAATATTTTAGCAACAATTTGTATTGACAAGGTTTAAACACTGAAAGATAAGGCTTTTTATTGATCACAGAATCATAGAATGGCTTGAGTTTGGGTGAACCTTAAAGACCATCTAGTCCCAAACCCCCTGCCACAGGCAGGGACACTTTTCACTAGACCACATGGCTCAAAGCCACACACAACCTGGCCTTGACACTTCCAGGGATGGGGCATCAGCAGCTTCTCTAGGCAACCTGCTCCAGCATCTTTTCACCCTCACAGTAAAGAATATTTTTTAATACCTAATCTAAATCTACTCTATTTCTGTTTAAAATCATTGACCCATTTCCTATCACTATAGACCTGATAAAGACTCCCTCTCCATCTTTTTATGTAGTTGCTCTTTAGGTCTCCCTGGGACCTTCTCTTCTCCTGAAGAGGCTGAAATATCCCAGCTCTCTCAGCCTGTTCTTAGAGGGAAGGTGGTTCAGCCCTGCAAGCACCTTCATGACCTTCTCTGGAAGCTGAAACAGTCTGAAGTTATTCTTGCTTGCATCAGAGGTGCCTGGAATGTCTCATGTCCAGTGAGCTTCCTGCAGACACCCCAGCTGCCATGAGAACCACTGCTCTGCCCAGGCAGAGCTCGTGGGAGCCTCAACCAGCTGCAGAGGTTTCAGTGCCCTTATAACTAGGCACACTTTCTCAGCAAACACCTGTACTGCTGTGCCTAACAAACTGTTCTTCTAGCTGTGGTGATATTGTGCTGATAATTTCAATTAGAAACTCAGAAAACTCTTCCCTTCTGTCACTTGTTGTCCTCTTCCTTACAAACTACACACAAGAGATCTTGTTTGTTCAGGGAATCACAGTCAGAGAGAATAGCAGGCAGTGCCTGGACAATTTAGTCATCTGTGCTTCATAGAAGAAAGAAATAGTGGGCATAATCAAGCAAGGAGACAAGACATAGTTGCTGGGATGGATGAAGCTTGTTTTCAAGACTTTTAAAGACTTGTTATTTTCAGAAGACTAAAGGAGAATTAGCCAAAAATCCAAAAGAAAGACTTTTTTTTTAATATGTAAACAAGGTATATATGTATATACCAAATTTTGCTCTTTAATAAAAGGGAAGTTATTTCATCAACATGTACCAGGTACTCTTGGAATGAGTAGCAAAAATCAAGACAGAGGAGGTTGCTGCAAACACCAGAAACTCCATGGATGTGAAGAGTCCTTATGATGTAATGACAGCCAATTCTTGCTATTCTGCTTCTTACTATCAAACTTTTGAATATTTTTTTAAAAAAGATCAAACACTTAAGAAAAAAAAAAGGATTTTCTATTCCAACATACACACTCCTGACAAGGTTGCCAAATAAAAGCTTTCTTGAAGTGACAGGCAGCTGGTGATGTGTTTTTAGAAGAGTTGTTACTGCAGGAGAGATATTACAGCAGGAAAGGCACTGCAGAAGTTCTTAGAGTGGGGTGCAAATGCAGAAGTTGGAAGAGAACTTATTCCAGTGTCACCATAATTAAGAGTAAAAAAAAGTTGCGCAAATAATCATGAGAGTATTTCTTTTAACATACAGTTTTGATGAAATGTCCTGTCAGTCTGCATCTTTTAAACTGGAGGTACAGTTTATGATTAGAGGACAAGAGCACTCCTGTTCATGCAAAAAGGCAAGGTGGTCTCAGCTGGAAGCTGAAGTCTATCACTCACAAACCTTTGCCACACCTTCTAACTGAAGTTTACTCTACCCTTGCATAGAACAGTAAATGGTGATATAGCAGTGGGTTCCAATATCAACTCACAACCTGTTCAGATATTGAGTTCAGATAAGATTATAAAATTTAAAAAAAGAGAGGGGGAGAGATAAATAAATAAAAGAAACTCCACCTTCTATTGACAAATTACTCCTGTGAGTCAGTGAGTGTGTCCAATTACTTCAGTTTTCGATAGAAAAAGTTTTTCCATTGGTGTTGTGGCCAACAATGGAATATCATCTTGCTTTTCCAAAAGTCATACATTGAAGTCCTTCTTCAGTGATGACTTCTTAGGTTGCCTGGGTAGCTATAGTAGAATACAGAATAAGCAGAGCTGCAAAGTTTTCTGGAACTTTTCTTATAAAGTCTTTTGTTTTACTTTGTTTTTAATTTTCCTTCATTTCATTTCATTTCATTTCATTTCATTTCATTTCATTTCATTTCATATACAAAAACCATTTGGTTTAAAACTGCTATTTGAAGAGTATTTCATTAAAGTATTGCATTTAAGGATAGAGGGGGAGCTGCATATGCACACATGGAGTCCTTCTAGCACATCAGGTCTCTTCCCCAACCCATGTACAGACAGGTACAGCCTTGCTGTAGGTACCCAGCACTGCAGAGCTCCCCACAAGGTTTCTTGGTGACCCAACAGATCTTGCCTGGTAACAGATGTCCTCAGCTTTGTCTTGTCAGAGGGGAAACAACCACTTCAAAACAGAGCATGACCTCCACAATCAAACCCAAAACACTTCTGCCAAAGCATTTCCTTAAAATTTCCAAAACAAAACATGATCTCTCAGAAGAGAAAAAAATAATTTTCTTGAAAACATAAACATTTGCACTAAAAAATGGAGGCATCAAGTGTAACCTTCAGCAACATAAATATTTCCTATTTAAAGAAAAATAGGGTTTTGTTAAAAGATAATTCATAAGATTTCTAATAACAGTATAAATAAGTTCAATATGTAGTAATCTAATCCTCGTGACTGCCTTGTTTCCTATGAAGAGAAGAGACAAGGATTTAGGTCTCATTCACCTTCATGTATTAAACCTAGGATGTACTTACACTCAGTTCATCATTGCACACAAGGATAAGTATAAATTGTCCTCGCTCAGCTATATGTCATTCACTTCAGACATCCATAAGACAGTCAGGTCTTGCACTGGTCATACACCTCTTCCCTCCCCAGCGTGCCACTGGAGCAAAGCACTAAGTGGCAATGAGCTTCTTTCAAAGGGCAAAGCTGGTTTGGAACCAGTCTCTGTCAGCTGTGTGAGGTCTTTATCCCTTATTGCCCTTTTGCAAGCACTGGCTGCAGTTGTCTCAAGCTGGACACTGGCCAGCTGAACAGCTGGGTATGAAGAGAGAGGTCAGATGGGTCATCCAGCCCCATGCTCTGCCTCCAGCAGCATGACAGGAGACACCAGTCACGCAAGCCTGCTGCTCTCCCGCCTTCATTCTCTTGCACCTTCCTCCCACACCCTCAGATGTTTTGCCAGGGTTGGTAGAGGATACATGCCTATTTTTGTGTCCCTCAGACCTTTAAGTTAAGTTAAGTTAACTACCAGGTCTATTACCCATTAAATTGTCTAACATATATTTGAATACACTGATACCATCTGCTTCTACAGTCTCCTGCAAGATCAAATTCAGAAGTTCACTACTCACATAGTGGAGTGTTTTCTCTCAGATTTAAATTGATCTCTGACCAACTTCAGTTACTGACTCAAGTCCCAGTACTTGGGAATGTAGTTGTGCTTGTCCACCTCCCTTCTGATTTTTTAGGCTTCAGGCATAGCACTCTAGCTTCTTCTGCTCCAAAATGAAGAGTCTCTTTAATGTCCTGTGTTTTAATATCTTCTTACGAGACACTGATCTTGATTGCTGCCTTCTAGGTTCTTCTTGCAGTGTAGAGAATGGAATTGCACACAGAACTTAAGCTATGCACATGCCAAATAAAAGAGTGCCTTTTTTCTTCTCATCACCCTCTAATGCCCAGAATTTTGTTGGGCTTGTTAGTATACTGCTGTTGTATACCAAAGTTAATTGAAGAAAGCTCTCAACAGTGACGCCAAGACATCTTTCCAAGTCCAACATCATGTAGACATGGTTAAGATTGTATTTTCCTAGATTCATGGCCTTGTATTTATCTACTTTAGACTCATCTTCTAACTATTGTGCTTGCTTACTCATTTTTGCAGTGTTCATTTGGAGTCTTATTTCATCAGCCCATCCTCCATGATGGAAATTGAATATTAAGCACACTGAAGCTCTTGCTGGGCAGCTCTTTTAGAGGAAAGGAAGACTTTTCTCTTCAGATAAAATAGCACCTATTCACACTCATAAAATTCACTATCAGCACAATATTCTTCAATCATCAAGGTCTGTCCATGGAAAGTGCTCTGTTGAAAGTATTACAATCATATGCAGGGTGCTGAATAGTACAGAACTGGAAGGGGAAGAGATACATTCAAAGTTTTTGCTTAAGAATACACCAGCCACTAAGGAGCTGCAGATTATAATTTTTTCTATTTTAGGTAAAGGCTTTTGCTTAATGCCACTTCTTATTTTGTGTGAAGTCCTTTTTAGAAAAACATTTTCCAAGAGGCTACATAAAGAAAATAAATCTTTGTGATTGCAAACAGAAAGTGCCTTTGGTCTTCACCACTTTTGAAAGGGATATTTCCTCAGTTATAATAAAAAGTGAATTTGAAGAATTATTATCCAATAATAGAATTAACAGTTGGGCAGGTTTTTATTGGTCTTACTTCTATTTGTACCAAGATAATTTCCCCAGGACAAGCAGAAAATAGACCAAAGCCTTCCTGATACTAGCTCTAGTTCTCATCCTCACAACAGTGCACTTCTCAGAAAGCTACATTATGTTGGAGCCCACAGAGTTCCTTATCCCTTGGTTCCCTAACAATACAGCACATCCTTGTCCATACTTGAGCATCTTGTCTGGAAATCAAATTGTTTGGTTTCCACAGCCCACCGGAAAACTCAGAGAAGAGCTGCCAAGGTATGTATCCACAGAAATAATTTCTATAATTGCATTTTCCCCTCATATACTCTTTCCCTCTCTTCCCTTAACACCTGCATATTTCAGCTGTCATTGTACTGCTAGAAATTAAAGTGGAATATAGACCTTACAGAGGAGTTTGAGGTATTTTTCCTGTAATACTACTATTTTCCAAAGTATGCAGCAAACCAGAATATTTTTTCACAAGGTTTGGGATGGTCCAACTGGGATTTTTGACCAGGAAGTTTAAAGAGGGACTGTATACTGTTAAATTTCCCAAGCAGTATGTGAGTAACACTGCATGGTGGATTTTCCAAGGACAAGCCATAGCACACAAACTGGAGCAGCAGAAGCATGGCCACAGCAGTTGTGTATCTGTTCCATGACAGTTTGTCTGTTCATAACTAAATCCACATTATTAACTAATGTCCAAACTCTTTCTGCCCTTGCTTACACTGCCCCGGTACCTAACACTGTCTCCCAGACCAGAAGGGTTAAAGAAAACACCCTTACCGTCACAGGGATAGTTTGTAGCACCGAAATCCTAGCAGAAACAGAGGTTCATTCCCCAAGAGTGCCTGCAAAAATCACACCTGGTTATACCTGGTTATACCTGTATAGCAATCTCAACTTCTTCCCAGGGCACTTCACATTTTAGCTGCCTTGGTTCCCAGCTAAGGCAAACAAAAAAAAAAAAAAAAAAAAAAAAAAAAAAAAAAGTATTGGGGCTTCTCCTGCAAGAAACACTTTTGAGAAAGGGGCTAGAGTAGGGGACAAAGTGAGGGGAATGTTGTGCTGCCCATTGTCCCAGTTTGTGCACCTTCACCCAGCAGCACTGTATTTCTGAGCATCTGAGTGAGAGAAGCACTGGCTGCTGGACTGCTGACATTTGTTAGTGCATCCAGCAAACTGCACATCTGCAATAAACAAAGTTCCTTCTCATGTTTGTAAACTCAGAGGAAAGAAAAGGTCAGCCAGGATTCAGCCTCCCTGTGCAGATCTGCTCTACCGCTCTAAGCACAAATCAAGAGACCTGGTAGAAACAGTCAGAGCAATTTTCTAATTTCCTTGAGTCTCTGCTTTATATGGGAGGGAGATAAATTAGCAACAAAGTACAAGGTCTAGGCATGTGCTCTTGAACAGCAGAATTAATAGACAACATGATTAGTGGAGATCAGTAAACACAATGTGCCCCAAAAATAATCTTTCAAGGGCTCTACCAGCTAAATTTAAACTATTTAACAAGGATAGTTTGTCTACAGCAGCAGATTAAACTGCAGAGTTTGTTGTGGGCTTAAGGGCTCAACCATGCAACCTGTGTTTGCATTGAAATTTAATTCCCTTTTGACGTAGAAGGCTTGGACAAAGTCCTCTGTACCGCGTAAGCTCTGCGCAGGAAGCGGGCAAGTAATCAGCATGTTGCACAGCCAAGGAAATTCTGGCTGGCCTCACAGGTGGTGGCCATGCCTTGAGCAACCAGATTCAAGAGCTCTCCTAGGGAAAACAAAGACACAGAGGCATAGTCCTTGTCCAGTGCCAGGGGAGACTGTGCAACCTCCCGGCCTCATCAGCAGGATGGAGAAGGCTCCTTAAACAAAGAGTTCCTTATGAGTTGCCATTTTCTCCCATGTTAGGTCAAGTCTAAGTGCATAACATATAACCACATGTCATGCTACAGTCATGCCATCACACTAGGTCAAACTTTGGCCCTAGACGCAGATGGCTTAGATGCTCCAGACACTACACAGAAGGCTTCTGTGTGCAAGTTGAGAGAACAATTCCAGCCCTTCTGTTGGAACATAAATATTAACTACTTTGGAGATACTAAAACTAACTCTAATAAGGGCTCAGGGAGTTAACAGATGCTTTATCCAGCTTAATTTTCAGTGACAAGCAGGGCATTTGAGGCACAGCAAACAAGTTAGCCTAAAACATGCCATAACAACTCCAATGTAAAGTTTCAAATCATCTATTGGAGCAGTAGTGGAGGAGGCATTCCATCCTACCATCAGCATCCCTGCCTGCATCAGAATAACATTTTTTTGCCCAGGAGAGAAGGGTGGCACCTACCTCCAAAGCTGAAAGCTTTTCTAATCCCATAGTACAAAGCCAGATCTTCAGGCTGACTCTGGGTATCTTTGCCTCTGTAATTCCACACTGCTAGATTACTTGTTCTGGGCTCCTGAACAACTCGGCCCCATGTTGCAGGTTTTTATCTCATTGTTTCACCTTAGAGCCACCTTAATGAGTCCCGCTGCCTACAACAGGCAGCACAGATACACTGCCCCAAAGACGGCTGGCTGTCTGAAGGCCTCATTGCCTTCAGAGTATGAGATGGCCATGTGGTATTTAACCTCATTATCATTCTTAGGCCTCTTTATTTTTTTAGGTGTTTGTTTTCATCTAGATAATAAATACTTCTTTTCTTCCTTTTCTTATTTTTTGCAATAGGTCCCATGCTACCAGCTGCTTGCACATCTCTGTGCATCCAATCTCCAACTTTGTTCACACAACAGTTTCTAGTCCTCTAAATGCCCTCTGAGGGGCATTACAAGAGACAACTAGTTTCCTATTTTTGAGCAAGGAAAAACAATGGCAGAGAGCCAACACCACAAAGTGACTCTGAAACAAACTTGGTCCCAGCGCTTGGGTCACCATATCAAAGAGATTGCTGTTGACTTCACCCAGTGGGGAAGTATGACTGGTGATGACTTTCCGTCCTCTCTGAACTGAATCTGCCTCCGGTTCACTTTTTCTGTACCCATTGTGCACATACAGAGTGACTGGGCAGCTCACAGCATTAACTCCCTGAGCCCAAGCACTCCTCTAAGCAAAGAAGCTGATTTACACCAGGAGCGAAAGTATTCAACACAGTACCAGAGAGGATTAACATGCCAGTCCTACCAGCAGCAAGAGAGGCAAGGGAAAAGAAAGAGACCTGAGCCCAGGCATCTATGAAAAATGGCTGTGTTTTGTCTGGAAAAACATTGTATTCATATATTATATTTCCATACCTACTGTAGAAGAAGTTACTTTGATGGAAGTGACTTAAACAGGAAGATTTTAAATGGTAATATTTCCTGACAAGGTGCCAGTAATTACTGTATTCCCATAAAATATGTTATTTTTGAAACAGTGCCATGCAAGAACCTTACTTTTCATGTCTTCTGCAATTTCTGTCAGCTGTGAGGAGAAGCACATAGTGCCTCTGAGAAGGTAAGCTTGAGATGTGGCAGTGTAAAGGAAGCATACAGAGGTAGGTCCCTGCAGGATTCCCTTGAGAGGCAGCTGCATCCTGCACCCCTTGCTCTGCTGCAAAAGAGTGCCTGAAAAGGAAAGGGAGAGTCTCTTCTGACTACCTGCTCTCTCCTTGCTTTTGCTCAGGCTTCCACAGATGTCACAAGTATTTTTTGAGCCCCAGGAAGAACAAAATTGCCATAAAACAAAGCCAAAACAGCTAGATGAACGTGAGAACAGGACATTTCAAAGTAAGCAGAATCTTGAAGAATTTTAAAATCTAGCACTCAGACTGCAAAAATGCTCTATTGCTGAAGGCAGACACAGGTTCAACATATAGGGGCTTTTTTTACAAAGGAACAAATTAGACATCTGTAGATTTTCAGGACCTGGCAGGATTTGAACATGATAAATGTAGATGACAAGGTAAGAGACTTTATGGCTTGTATTTTCCTTTCAGCTTCTAGGAGACACCCTCAAGTGAAGAATAGGAAAAAATCAGTGAAAATTATCCCTTCAGAATCTTCACAAGATTATCCTTTCCTTCTCTTTTTTTTCCTCCAGGAAAAAAAAAAAATTTAAATCCACCCTCATTTCTGGAGTCCTGATTTTTCAGAGATTGAAACTTTTGTCTATGGAAACTTTTTTGGGTTTAAGTATTATGACATGCTAAAAGAGATAAACTACTTTGGCAGTTAATGTATTTTTAGACAAAGTCAGCTGGATGGCACAAAATCTATGCGAAAACATTCACAGATAAAAATGGGCTTGTAAAATACTCCCAAGAAAGAAAATGTTAGCTTTGTAATAAACATTTGCCTCTATTTCAATTAATACAGTTTTCTAGTACAAACATTTAAAAAATTAAAATTTTGTACAAATAAATGTTTTCTCCCATTCTCAAAATATAAAGAAAAAATTTTCAAAAAAAATTTAAGAATAGTCGTAATATAAAATATTACCATAGAGCCATTTCCATCAAGATGTTACAGAATTTAAGGAGCATCAGGATAAGTAATATAGAAAAGCCATATAGAAATATAGCTGTACAGAGACCCAAAGAACTTTACAAAATGTATGGGATTCTTTAACTTACAGATGTCTCAGGACAGGTATCTATGCTAACTGATGAGTTGTGTTCAAGTATTTTCCATGCAGATCAGCAAACTTGGATATGTGAAAATCCTTACATATGTCTCATGGGACTGCTCCTGCATATCACAGTTGTGTGATGGGTGCAAACTATATGGAGGAAGCTCAACCACAATCCAGCCTTTAAAGTATTCACAAATGCAACACAACAGTATTCCACCTTTCCTTATACAAAGAAGCTATCTTTTTTTTTTTTCTCAGTCCTTAAGCCATCTTTATTGTGAAGCAAAAAGGCAACACCCAGTCCCAAGTAAGCACTTCAATGTCTACAACAGTTTCTGACAGCATTTGAGCACCCTGAAATGCTCCAGAAAATCAAAACCATCTACCCAGTTTGGGGATCTTTAGAAACATCAAATGTCTGCAGGGAAAAATATTTTCTTCAACTTTGCAATGGCTATAAGCCTTTTAAGTACTAGAATTAATGCTGTTCATTGAGTATTGGTTGCATCCCTCCACCAACATTTTATCAGCTGGTCTATAACTGAGCAAGGCACACCAGCAGCCAAGGCCAGCATACTCTGCACAAATGCAGCAAGGACATTCCTGGCTAAAATTCAGCCTGTTTATGTGGCAGAAGTAATTAATCCACGTCACAGGGACACTTCTTTCTCTCTCAAGATTTTTCATAGAGGTGCACAGAGAGAAAGAAAGAGAAAACAATTTCTATTTATGTTACTTGTTTTTCACATGTGGAATGTGCTTGGAGAATTGTTTACCTGGGATGATGGCTTGATTGGATTCTGGTGAGGATTGTTTGAGCCTGATGGCCAATCTGATCCACCTGCGTCTGGACTCTGGAGAGCAGGGTCACGAGCTGTGAGTTAGTTAGATATGGTAGTTAGAGAAAGTAGGTATGTAGTTTTAGTATCTTCCTTTGTATAGTATATTAATGTATTTTAGCCTAGTTAAAATAAATCATTCAGCCTTCTGAACTGAGTCAGACATCATCATTTCTTCCCACCAGGTTTGCCTGCATTTACAATAAATCCACACTCATGGACTTGGTTTGGCAGGCAGATTATTGAAGCTTGAAGGACTAAAAAGGTGCTTATAATGAAGAACCAAGATAAACCAGCACCAAAAATACTATGATGAGGCTTTTTTTTTCACACATCTGCTACATGAGTACATTACCCTGGTTCAAACTCCCTGATCTGTTCAGCACAATGAACTAAACTTCTAAAGTCTGTCAGAACCTCCTTTTTTGAGGGATCAGGAGAAATATTTTTCCTTTGAATATGCACAGAGATAATGACATAGCCTACTGCTCCTACATACCTCTGGACATGGAATAAAACCCTTCTTTCCATTGCTTTTCTTTGATTTCCTCTATATATTGTAGGCAAAGACGACAAGAAGAGCCTCATCCCTAGGATGAGTGAGTGCATGCCAAAACCGGAGTGTAGATCTAGGCCTTCAGAAAACTGTGGATTTGTCTTAGCTGCCAAAAGGTACTCATTCCTGCTTATGTGCAGAATCAGCTCACCCGCCCAAGGCAAAACAGGCACAAGTTACTGCTGAAGTAGCTAGCCATGGCACACATAACTTTCCTTGAACTGGGCATGTGCCATTTCCAGTCAAATGTGTGCAAACACATTTGTTCAAATAAGAGGGAAATACAAATTTCTAAGGACAACAAGAATCTTGCCCATCATGGGGAAGAAAAAAAAAAAGGAAAAAATAAAAGGAAAAATAAAAAAGGAAAAAAGGAAAAAAAAGATTATTTACCCAAAATGCTATGGAAGGACCTGCGGACACAAAAAAAAAAAACATTACTCAAAAATACAAACAAATCTGAGAAGCTCTGGCTGTAGCAAAATTTTGTTCCAGTTACATGCCAAGACTCATTATCATTAACCTTTGCTTTTCTTTCCAGAAAGGTAGTATGTTTCACAAGGAAATTATTGTGCAATTAATTATCAGTTATTAATCAAATGATAAATGGGGACAGGAATTAGCAAACCTACCATGAGATATCAGTTAGACACACCACAGTTTGCTAGCTTGTCTCCTAAGGAAATTAAAATGCTTTATCTTTATCAGGGTTTTATGGCAGATCAGTAGCGTGACTCCATAGGTATAACAGGACACACAGAGGAAAACCTCTTTTTTTTCTCTGCTGAAGATTAATATCTTTAAAAACATAACAAGACAGACTGGTATAAGATTATGAGAAATATGATAAACAACATGGATCCACATCAAAAGATTAATATACCATTTGTTCAACATGTAAATCATGCTGTCTGGGGTAGAGAAAAAACTGTAAGTTCAAAGGAAAAAATAAGAATTGAAAAAAGAAAGCCTGCTCAGAGTAATTAATTATGAATTCTCCTGAAATCTAATGAAGTGACCCAAGCAATGAACTGAGTGATTAAAATCATGGGTTTTTTTCAAACTAGAAGGAAAAGTATGAGTAAAATTTACACTTTCATCTGTTTTATGAAAAAAAATTATCTGTTGTTTCACAAAAAGTTAAAACCTTGAATTTCTAGCTTCAGCTGCAGGGCGGAACTCATTGCCACTGGGACAAAACTTGCCTGAGAACATGGTGAGGATCTACATGATGCAAAAGATCGCTTTTTTGCATCTACATGATGCAAAAGATCACAAAAGATTGTGACTTGTTTCCCACCCAGCTTCAAAGGGAAGGGCAGTGCTGTGGCAGAAGGAGGGGGCTGTTCACAGGCTGCATGGGAGCAGCTGCTGCACTCTGGTACGTCCAGAAGCTTGGATCTAGGGTATTGGAACAAGAAAAAAGCCCAGTCACAAGTGTCTGAGTAGATAAATGACAGATGTGTTCCCCCTGGCTGAGTCTGTCTGGGTTCTTCCTCTGCCACCCTCTGTAAGTTAGTTGTGTACACGGGTGGGTCTCAGGACTCCTGTCTCTGCAGCAGCACCCAGCCAACAACTGGGTATTGCTCCAATACCCAAAATGCTGCTCAGCCACAAATACACTTCCTGTACATTGCCTTTTACATCACACTTTCTTCCCTATATTTTTTACCATGTCCCTCTCTCATAGTCACACACCCTACATGAACAAAAACAGTTTACTTCCTATCTCCAGGTGCCCATCCCACCTCTACTTTGGCTGAAATGGAGGGGTGGAATTGCAGTGTGTGGGAAATAGCATTTGTGATGTTAGCATACCCACACCTAACTAAAAATTCACAATTTATTTCCTTTGCAACAACGAACAGGCTTTGCAAACACTAAAAGGCCACACTGAAATGTTGACTGATAGGCATTAAAGACCAGCAAGGTCCAGGATGGTGCAGCCTGCCCAGGGAATGGGCTTCCCTGCTGAAGGGAGGTCAAGTTTACCCCTGTGGGCTACAGACCCAGGGGAGCTTCTTGGAACAGTCCCAGCTTGTGGCCTGCACTGGCAATGCCATCAAAACTGCCTTCCCTTCTCTGCTTTTACTTCTGGTGGTGCCACAAAGTGAGGGACAGAAATACGTTTTTTCAGTAGTGGTTTTTCAATAGCTGGACATATTTATTTCATTTTAACATGCATTAATAATAAAAAGCACCCATTTTTAACTATGGACTGAGACTGTGGTGGTGGATAATTGTTTAAAAGTTAGACTACTAACCAGCTGAGGTTAAGTAAATTTTTATGGAATTCAAAACTGGAAGGTAAGGATGCCTGCTCCCACAGCTAGCTTATTCCTGAGGTAATATAATTGATGGTAATGGAAAAAGTAGTTTTCCCATCCCCAAAATATTTCATGGAAAACTTTAAGCAGTTGAAGGTAGAATCATATATTACTCTTTGGGCATTCAATGTTTTTTTCCTATTCTCTTTTCCATTTCTTTGTCTTCTTTTTTGTTTTCTTCATTATATAAAGCAGCAGTTACCAAAATCCAGATGTTTTCCAGTCCTATTAGAAAAATATTTTGGAAAGGAAACAAACAATGCTGGATTCAAAGGTTACCCTGCTGACTCCCTGGTATTCTGCTCCTATGAAGACAAATACACCTTAAATCCACAGTGAGAGCCACATGGTTTCAAGAGGACTGGGTAACTGTAAACATTAAAACAACCATGAGAGGAAAAGAAAAAAGCTTTTATTAAATACCAAAATTCTTAGAAAACACTCGTTGCTTCCAGAAGTTTTATACAGTCACTGACAGAGGAATTAACACTGACTTTGTGTGGAAAGTATTTCTGATAATTTGGGATTTACAGACATGTGGAACCTACCAACATATGCAGATTTTGTGCAAGGATTCAACCTTCATATTTACAAATTACAAACAGGTAATTTTCACTGCCTCCTTGGGATGATGAGCATTATTCCACCTCACAGATAGAGATCAGAGGATGTTAACTGATACCTGAGATCTGTCTGGTGTTTGGCCTAAATGGTGTGACAGACACTGTAGGGAATAAATGTTTTTAAATGTAAATGTCATCAACAATTTTTTGTCACAGTCTTTACTGGAAATCTTTCTTTCCACAGCTCTTGACTAGATGGATGGCAGAATGGGGACTGGGGGGGCAAAGCCCCTCCCACTGTAAGTAAAGATCAGATTGGTGACCACCTGAAGAACCTGAATGTACATAAGTCCATGGGACCCGGTGATGTATCCCAGAGTCCTGAGGGAAAGGGCAGCTGTAGGTGCCAAGCCACTTTCCATGATGTTTGAAAAATCATGGCAGTCCCAGGAGACTGGAAAAGGGGAAAAATTGTGCCCATCTTTTAAAAGGGTAGAAAGGAGGACTCTAGGAACTAACCTGTCAGCCTCAGCTCAGAATATCAGATCCTCCTAGAAGCTGTGCTAAGGTACATGAAGGACAGGGAGGTGATTCAAGACATCAGCATAGATTCACCAGGGTCAAGCCCTGCTTGAATAACCCAGTGGCCTTCTGTGTTAGACTGACTGCATAAGTGGACAAGAGAAGTACTCTGGATGTCCTGGACTTCTGTAAAGCCCCACAACAACCTTCTCTCTAAAGTGCAGAGAGATGGGTCCAGAGGGTGAGCTACTAGATGGATAAGAAAGTGGTTGTCAGTCCCCTCCAGAGGCTCATGGTCAAGGGCTCAGTGTCCTGATGCACATCAGTGACAAGTGATATATATATATATATCTATATATATAGACCTCAGAGGTCTATACTGGGACCAGAGTTATTTAATATCTTCATCAGTGACATAAGACAAAGGGATCAAGTGCTCTCTCAACATATTTGCAGATGACCCCAAGCTGAGTGCTGCACCAGGGTCAGGAGAACCCCAGATACCAGCAGGTTCTGGGGATGAACAGATGCAGAGCAGCCCTGCCCAGGAGGACTTGGGGATGCTGTGGGTGAGAGGCTGGACATGATCCAGCCATGGGCACTCACAGCCCAGAGAGCCAAGCGTGTCCTGGGCTGCATCCAGAACAGCAGGGGAGGGAGGGGATTCTGCCCCTCTGCTCTGCTCTGCTGAGACCCCACCTCCAGTGCTGCATCAGCTCTGGGGTCACAGCACGGGCATGACAAAGGAGCAAGTCCAGAGGAAAGACACCGAGATGATCAGAGGGACAGAACTTCTTATAGGAGGGAAGTTGGGATAGTTCAGCCTGAAAAAGAGCAGCTTTTGAAGTGACTAAATTGAGGCCTTTCAGTAAATCAAGGGAGTCTACAGGGAAGATGGAAAGGGACTTTTTACTTTTTTATGTAGTGATGGGAAAAGAGGGAATTAATTCAAACTGAAAGAAAGTAGGGTCAGATTAAGTATTAGGAGTATTAGGAATTTTTTGTTGTGAGGATGGTAAGGCACCAGAACAAATTGTCCAGAGAAGCTGTGGATGCCCCATCTCGGGCAGTGTCAAAGCCAGGCTGGATGGGTCTCTGGGCAACCTAGTCTTGTGGAAGGTGTCCCTGCCCATGACAATGGTGGAGGTGAGACTAGATGATCTTTAAGGTCCTTTCCAACACAAACCATATTTTGATTTTATGATTCTTTAATTCTGTATAACAATTTTACTCTCCTAAATATGAAACATGATCCATAGTAGCGTAAAAGGAGCCAGATAGATAAAGACTCAAAGAAAGAAATTTAAAAAAACAAGTAAATATAGTTGAATAAAGATAAATATAAATGAAAATGTATTATGTTTGCATATGTTTTGAACTGCATTATTAAGATCCATCCATTAAAATTCACAGGTCAGATAAAAGATTATGAGTTTAAAGCACACAATCAGAAATGCAAAAGCTGTAATTTTTTTTCAACTGCTCTAATGTAGTTCTGTTATACAGTGCAAAAGAATATGGCAGGTATATGTGATATTTTCTTCATATGCATTTCCATTTTTCTCATAAATAGTACTGGTTTAGGACTATCCCAGAGATTTCAGTCAAGGACCTCAGTTTTAAGGTTCTTGAAAAACAAATTTTTATTACTCACTATGCCTTTAAATGCAGATCTACTTTAATGCCACATTTTTATAATTGCTACAGCCCTATTCCTCCCTGGAGCAGTTTTTCTGATTTCCAATTAAACCAGGAATTCTGGAAAACAAGAAAAGCTTAGAATTTGGCCCTCTGGGGGTTTCATCTCAACTGCATAACTTTCTGTTTGCTTCTTTATTTTCACATTTCTCTTGCTTTTGAACCTACATTTCTGGCTAAACATTCATCCTTTGAGGCCAATGCACTGAAAGCCTCAGGATCATCAGGGACATGGGGGATGCTGAGATGCTTGTTTCCTTCTGCCTCTAAAACCATATTAGCTGTACTCTGTGCTGCCCCTCATCTCTACATTTAAGATTTTGATATTTTTCCTCTAAACCTGTGACATCTGCACCGTAATTCTGGATATTTCTCTACTTCCCAGGAAGAGCCAAAAGCAGATTCACGTCAGTTCAGGTTGTTGCTTTTCACACAGATCAGCAGAGAAGGAGATACAAGGGCCATCCAGGAAACAGTTTCCGTTCATACAAAAGATTATTTCCATTTTCATAATGTTTTAATAATCTTCTGCTTTCTCTGCTAGTGGAGAAGGATGCAAACAGTTGCTCTTGCAAGCCTAAAGGCAGTAAATCTGGAAGCCCAAAAATGCAAAATACAGAGCTTTTTGAAAGCAGCCCTCTTCCTTTAGGACTGATGTCTCAGCTTTGCTCCAGACCAGTCAGTGTGTGACCCATCTTATTTTTGCCTTCCCCCACATCTTCCTGGGTATCTTTATTGATATTCCGGATGAGAGGATTGAGTCTGATATTCAAAATTCGCAAACTACACCAGTAGGGTGGGAGTGTTGATCTGCTGGAGGGCAGGAAGGTTCTGCAGAGGATCTGGACAGGCTGCATCGATGGGCTGAGGCCAGTGGTGTGAGGTCCAACAAGGCCAAGTGCCAGGTCCTGCCCTTGGGTCACAGCAGCCCCGGGCAGTGCCACAGGCTGGGGCAGAGTGGCTGGAAAGGACCTGGGGGTGCTGGTGACAGCAGCTGAACATGAGCCAGGGTGTGCCCAGGTGGCCAAGGGGGCCAATGGCATCCTGGCCTGGATCAGCAATGGTGTGGCCAGCAGGACCAGGGCAGGGATTGTCCCCCTGTGCTGGGCACTGGTGAGGCCACACCTCGAGTGCTGTGTCCAGTTCTGGGCCCTCTCTGCAGGAAAGACTCTGAGGAGCTGGAGTGAGCCCAGAGAAGGGCAATGGAGCTGGGGAAGGGTCTGGAGCACAAGTCCTGTGAGGAGCAGCTGAGGGAGCTGGGGGTGTTTATCCTGGAGAAAAGGAGGCTCAGGAGAGACCTTATCACTCTCTACAACTGCCTGAAAGGAGCCTGTGGCCAGGTGGGGGTTGGCCTCCTGTCCAAGGCTAACAGTGGCAAGACGAGAGGACATAGCCTCAATCTGCACAAGTGGAGGGTTAGATTGGACATTATGAAGAAATCCTTCACAGAAAGGGTGATCTGCTATTGGAAACGGTTGCCCAGGGAAGTGGCAGAGTCACTGTCCCTGGAGATGTTTAAGCAAAGTTTGGATTCAATGATCTCAGAGGTCTTCTCCCATCTAATTGCTCTGAGATTCTTTGTGATTCTGTGATCTTTGGAGTCTGTATAAAGGGGCTGCACAGAGACAGAACATGGAAAAAGTCTCCCTGTTACTATTTTGGGAGAGATGAGGGTATCAGACTCATTCTTCACATCAAAAAGACATAACTGGTTTCAGTAAGTACAGGCCAGTATGTTGGCACAATGTCTGCTCATTGCAACAGATGTCTAAAGGAAACCAGTGCCCATTTTTAGCAAAACATTGGCACTGGTTGTGTTCAATGCAACAAAAAGAGCAGGTTAATACAGAGAAACACAATAGCAGAATGATTGTTCCGAAGTTTTGTTCAAAATAGGGTCTGCATGTGTCTCTTCAGCACCCACCCCAGTAACAAGTTTCCTATTCATTTTCTGCCTTTTCTCTCCCTATATAGCATTCTTCTGCATCTTCTGTCTTCTCACTTTTCCCTGATACCCTTTCCCTACCTTTATTTAAAAGACTATTATTTTTAAAGTGGCTGCTGAAAACATTTTTTTCATACTGGACCCTTAGCAGCACACCATGGTGATGAGATCTGCATGGGTCGTAGCACCAGATTTGAACCAGTCCTGCCTGTCCCCCAGACCCTGGAACTCAGAGGATGATACAAACCTGCTCAGTCCAACTTGTATTTCTGGCCATGGCTCAGTCCTGTGTTATTGCAGTCACATCTTCCTGACCAGCGCTGTCTACCCACACTTCCCGCACGTCACACAATCTCCACACTTGCCCTTCACAATCTCACACAGAGATGAGACAGGAAATCTGCCTGTGTGCCCCTTGCACTTCTCTATCACAGATTGCAAACCCTGCCTGCTCCCTGCATCTCAGTTTTGTCACCTCTTCTACATAAGCTTGGGGTTTTTCAAGTGGCTATCTCCACTAAAAACAACTAACATTGCTTTGCAACTAAAATACCTTTCAGCCCTCCAGAATTTCATGCCAAACCCTACACTTCTGTTGCTTCAATCCCATCCTAAATTTTCTCTCTCTCAATATACGTTCCTACCTTTACTGTTGTTTGTATCATGTTTCATAAATTCAGGCTGGAAGGTTGTAAGAACAGACTTCTGCCTAAGTTACAGGCATTCCTAAGTTAATTTTATTTAGTACTAGAGAGGCATATGTTTTTTATTAGATTTTTTGAAGATGTTTTAACTCAGAGAAAAATAACTCTATATTCATTAAAAATCCCAGCACCTTAAAATTATTACTACCATAGAAGCCAAAATACAGTATCAGCAAATACGACTGAAGTGCACAAGGTAATATGATTTATAAGCCTCTGTAATAAAAAAGATGAATCATAATTCTAGAAAAATATATCCAGCAAATGTATGTTTATCAGAGCTTTTGGAGGGCATACTAGTGAAACTATACAAAACTAATCCTTTTCATTTCCAATAAAACAATTACCCTAAAACATATGCATTTTCAGCAAAGTGTATCCATTTATATATGCTTCAAATCAATTATATCCCAAATTACCTTTATAGTCTACAATACACTGCAATTATATTCTATTATTCCCTGAATGTGCCTGGATGTTTCAAAGCATGGCTCAAATGGAAAATCCTTCTACTTCAAAAATGAATCTGAATGTAACTGTTAAGTTGCATGCGAACAAGGCCCTTGTTGCAAAAACTCATGTGAAATTTTGTGGGGATTAAAAAAAAAATAGATGTTGAGGCTTGTAAGCAAACTTCAATTCAGGAAACTACACTTGAGTAAGTAACTGCATACAGTGTCTGGCAAGGTGCCCTATACAGCAACATACATAGTTTTCACATCTATTAAGAACTATCTATTTCTTAATTCCTATGTTAAACGCAAATATTTTTTTATAAGTATTTATGGGTAACTTCTAGGAAACATAGCCTAGAAATACAGAGTATAAATTTTGTACTCACACAGCTGAGGAGCCATCACAAAAGGGAAGCCGTTCTAGAACTTCTATTTAAATTAAAAGGTCTATTTTCTTATAGACAATTTCTCATTTAATACTAATGTGAAAATAATACCATAAAAAATACAACAATCCTTGTCAACAGCTGTTGCTCATTGTTTCCAATATTAAAAAAAAATAAAGGAATTAGATTAGGGCTTTGGCTGAAAAAATGTGTTAGACTCAAAGCTTTGGCACAAGAAAAGTTCAACTCTGAAGCAATGTATTTTCAAACAAATTTGAATAGGCTATATTATACATACATTTCTAGATTATGGAGACGTAAAAAAGCTGTTTTCAACATCTACTTTCAGTTCTCCAGTGGGAATTCTTTGGGCTTCAATTTGAAGCAAAGGCAAGACATAAGAAGCATATACACTGTGGGCTACTACAATAAAACATTTAGTTACCAGAAAAATCAGTAGACTGGAAGTTTCACCAAGATTCTCTTTTTTGTCTCCTCTGTTGAGTCTATGGCAGCTCCTCAAGGGCAGAGCTGCACTTCAGCAAAAAACTCATGGCAATTTTCAGACAGGACACTGCAGACTTTAAAAGCTAAAGTCACCTCATCCCACCCCACTCCCATGCCTCCTGCTTAGGAATCTGACACAAGGGCTAAGATTGATGTGGCTAACACCAAGGCGAGTAAGTGACCTCAGCTTTGCACTACTGCCCGCAAGGCAGAGCTGCAGCAGTGCTGACACCACTGCGCTATCATGCAAACCAACCTGTTCAGGGTCAAAAGCAAACCAAACTGCAATGTGAGAAGAAACATCTGCCACAGCCACTGGGTGCTTTAATTGGTCCTGAGATGGACCAATATCCTCTGAATGCACTAGGAGGTGGCAAGTGGCTGCAGGGCCAGTGCCCAGGCGTGGTCCAGAGCTCTGCAAAAGGTGCTTTGTAGCAGCCTAGCAGAGGTGAGCAGGAGTGCCTGACTAATGATTCATTTGTTCATTCTAGAAAGAACAGGCAAGGTTTTTCCCATCTTTAGAGAGTTCAGTCTGTCGCCCCCATGCTACACCCCATGCGTGATATCACATTGCTACTTTTAGCCCATTAGACATACTTAAATGGGAGACATCATAGGGCTTAAAATGAAAAACTGATGGATGAAAGGTATTTCATCATTCAACACTATTTCTGTACAGAAATTTAGGAAACACTGGTAGATTTCAGAAGTAATAAACATCAAACAACTGTCTGATAATAACTCCAACTTTCCTCTGCTGGTGCTGAGCCTAAAAGCATCTTCTTCCATTTTGTTTTCAGGGGCACCTTGCAATTACTTTCCTGGGTTTTATTTCCTCTTTTATAGGAGACTAGGCTATGTACCTGCTTATCTTTTTTTGCTTCATTTTGTATGATCATGGATTTTCAATAATTGTTGCTAAGTGGGGAGAAATATTTCTGGGACTGCAAGAGTCATTCTGGGAAACAGAATTCTTTCAGTCTATCTGACCACATCACTACATTTCTGTGATGTTTCTAGAGGCTGGTAGCAATGTTTCTAAATAGTTTAAAAGCAAAATGGTATGGAAACATCTCAGAGAAAATGGCTGAGAGAAAGGGTCAGCAATTTCCTTCTTAGAAGTCTCTGCAAAGACTGAGATGTTGCATTGTATATTGATGACTGTTTTCTTCTACAAAATGCCCTAGATTCCCAGAGGTAGCTAACACACCATGATATAACAGCTGATGCCATCATCCAATTCCATCTTTTATTGAGTCAGGCTCTTTAATTAGTGTAGCTTGAAGGTCTGTAGCATCTAAACAAGTCTCTTTTTTTTTCTTTCCTTCATCTATATCACATTACCTTTTTAAAACACTTACTTGATATTTTAGGAGCAAGTCACCCTAGAAAATGCACAGCTCAGCAAATTTATCCAGCCGTGAAAAGAGACCACCAGAATATCGACCCACACTTAGACATTTTGTAGGGACACTCATGTAAGGAGAGCTCATAATACTCACAATAAGCTTATAATTTGATTTTGGTTTGGCTTGTCTTCCACCTTTTGAAATGCACAAATGCATGCAAATCAAGTAATTTCTTTATTCCTTTATAGAAATAAATTTATATCGTATGTGTCAGGGGAAAAAATACCCTTTAGCTACTGGTATTTGTTATTTGGTTGTCATTGGTAGCACTGATGCATTACAAGCTAATGGATTTAATGGGAATGGAAAATTATTCTTGAAATAGATATCAAATTTATCACCAGCCATAAATCACTACAGAAAAATGGGAAATTCCATGTCTTGTGTGCCAAAACATTAAGAGACTGAGGGGAAAGTGGAAGTTCTCTGCCTATCCAAAGCCCAGTCCCATGGATGCTGGTTTCACTGAGGCCAGTGTTAAAAGGTTTCTGCACAATTAACAATTTATATCCTAAAGCATTTTAGCAGATTAGTGGGCAGTTGTTAGCAAGGAAATCCAATCATTTTCCAGCTTCAATTCCTGAACTTTCTGGACATGTCTCAACACTTCCGTCACACTAGAACTCTTTGACACATTAAGGGAAGAATTATTGAAGCTTCAGACTATGACCTGTATGCAAAGCTAACACTAGGAAACCATGTCCAGGAAATATAAGCTTGCAGTCATTCTCATGTTCAAAAGAGAACTTTAAAAAGGGTAGCTGGAAACTGGTTTTAAAGCTATTTTGTTCAATTAATTTTGTCTTCAGCTCTCTTCTGAAGTAATCATCTGCTGCTGATGCCTTCTACTGGCATGCAGGTCTTTTACAGTAGATTTCATGTGGTAGTTGTGAAGAAGCAGTATCATAACCAAGAGGTGTGTCTTTGCAAATTCGGTCCCTACGCAGGAGTAAGATCATTAACCATCAAGTAATGAGGAGTAGGTATACACAGATTTACGTAAACAGGCCCATACTTTGTTGAGCAGATGCCTAATGCTGTCACAGTGCAGTCAGGAAGATTTCTAGGAATAAAATGGGATTAGGGAAAGGTGTGACAAAGCCTAATTACCGGGAAAACTCCCAAACAAGCTAGCCCCCAAGGTGATACAAAGAAGAGCACATGGGATTGAAAGAGAGGTTGAAAACTGGAAAGGTTAAAGATTGCAGCAAATTTATGCAGAAAGAAGGCTGTTGTCTGTACTGTCCGAATGACAGTGCTTTTGAAGAGAGACATCTCAGCAAGAACTGGGCTTTCCTGCAAACTTGGTTCTACTTGCAGGCTTCAGATTTGTGGCACAAAGCATCACTCTGCAATACAACTGCAAAACCTGCCAAACCAGAAAGGCCAAAATAGACACAGCACTATGACACCCTGAAGGCAGGATACAGAGGACTACTGCTTCCCAGCACCCCAACATGAGGCAACAGCCCCTCAGGTGTCTCTGCTCTCTGAACACAGCAGGCAAACACTGCTTCCTGTAGGTATTAGAGCTTGTACTCAGATATCTGTTTCAGAGTTTTGGGATTTGTCCAAGTCTTGCCATCTTTGCTGCTCCTTCAAGTACATGCCAGTCCATTGAAGACAAATGCCTTAAAATCTGAAAGGCTTTTGTCATGGTACTTACTATTTGAAAGTTAATTGTATTCATTTACATAACCTCTAACAAATTCTTTCTAATCTTTCTTCTTTAACTTAGTTTCCTCTAACTCATCATTCTCTTTCCTTCAACTCTCTGAAGTATTCCTCTTCAGAATCTTCTTATTTAGGGATTTTTAAAATATATCCCCTGAATTTTTTTGGTGAAAAGCTCAGCCAGACTACAATAACAATCAGAAATTTGTTATACTGTGTATCTGAGAGCAAGTTCCCCTACTCAGCCCAACAGCTGCTTTGCAGAATGACATTATTTAAACTTGAAAACAGTGGGAGCACAGCAGAGATTGCCAAACATGCTGAAAAACATTTGAGATTTATCTACGTAGACATGGTGGTATAAATACTGGCACATAGTTGAGCAGACTGATAATGTTGTACAGATAGTAGTTCCTCTTCCCATTTTATTATCTCTGCTATCCAAAGCTGAGACACCCTCTGAAAAGAACAAAATATTTGATCCTGGGGCACAAACCCAACACCTATCATTCCTGGAAAATTCCAGGGTTTTGGATAAGTATCAACTCTGTCAGGTCTTTACTTGTAACCCACCTCTGGCTCAAAAAAATTCTTTCAGGCTATTTTTCCTCCTTTTTAGGAGGTATATAAAACACAGACTCAGGTGTACCACTCTAGAGACATAACAGCAGGACAAGATGAAAAATGCAAGGGACACCTGGCCTTACTTATGTAAAGTACCCAAAGACAAAGGTGTTTCCATAAACATCAGTTCCCTGTTCATTTTAGCATGACAGCATTACATTTCAGATGGAATAAGATGTGATGGCATGTCAGAACCAGGCCAGAAATCAGTCATTAGATAAGCTGCAATAACACTAAAGCCACATTAGGACACACTGCTCTGTTCCCATCTTCAGACAGACACAGCCACAAAAGGGAACACAAGCAGCTGCAAGACACAGCAGTGAGTTTCGGAAACCCTTGCTGGGGCCAATCAGCCCAGGGCAAGGACTCCCTGCCCACAGGCAGGTGCTGCATCAGACCTCTCCTGAGCTCTGCCCTAAAGATCTTGACAGCCATGTTCAACTCTGACAGCACAGAGGCAGGATTAATATTTTACCTTCTCACATGGAGACAAAATCTAGCCTGGCTTATAAATATATTATTGAAAAAACATGTTCTTTATGCTAGCAGAAAAAGAGCCAATGTTTGGTGAATGAACTTGAAAGGCCTGTCCTAAAATTACCTGAGCCGTGAGACCCAAAACATTGCTCCAGCTGCCTACTGGCACTGCAAACAAGGTTGCTGGCATAGCTTCAAACCAACCCAGAGACCCAGGAGAAAGACCAGCATTTGTTGGACCCAATGATTCTAAGGTTTTTTTCCTATGGTTCTATAAATGGTTCTATATTTCTGTGATTTGGGGAGAGCATAGAGCAAGTTGCTTGCACCATTGCTACTCATTCATAAGAGGAGGGAACACTGCCATGTTTTGGTTTGTTTTGTGTAGTGGGACTACCTCTACCATCTATTGAGCGCTAGCACAATTTTCAAAAGCAACTGTCAATGGAAACAAGCAAATAAAATCAGACAGAGAAGAGACTGTAATGCAAGGGGGAAAACTCATGTGTCTCAAATGCCCTCAAAGTAATAGTTAAACATGCAATGGCCACTATCACTAGTAGCATAATATATAATCTTTTCTTAAAAGAATATGGAAGCAAGATCCACTAAACAAAAGTAATGTACCATTTTGGCAAATTCCTTTTTCTTAGAAAATGGATGTATAAGCTCTCTCACATAGCATTTACCCAGTAGTATCCTTGCAGGTCTTACCAGCATATAATGAGAAATGGCAGGAATATATACAGTACAGATACAAAGCAGAGTGCTATTTTATTTTTTAGTTCTATCCTGTATTGCAGGACTTGCAACCGAAAACATGGAAGAAAGTACAGCTCGCATGTTGGTAGCACCCTCGAGGGAAACAGCAGAATAAATTACAAATACTGGTCAGCGAAGGTTATAGGTTCTCCAGAAACAGCAAATTGTGGTGCAACCAGGAAATACCTAATCTAGCTGAACAGCCAGATGTGGCATTACTGTGTCTCATAGAGCCTGCAAAGTAAAATACACACAGAGTCATAGAATTATTCAAAATGGAAAATACCTTGGTATGTAATTAAGTCAAAGCAGAGACAACATTTTGCCTTGCAACACCAAATGACCATATTCATAATGAGAAATATTTAAGTGTCATATCCAACATATCAGTTATATGTTATAAATTGATCATATCTACTTAGATGAATAGAACCTATTAGATGATTAGATAAGTTACCTTCTTTGTGAATGAAGATTAGAAAATTATCTGCCCTGTGAAAGCCAAGTTCTGGTTCTCCAAATCAGTTGCCCCAACATAATTTCTACATCCATCACAGCCAGAATCACTGTTTGCATGAACAGGAGGAAGCTTCCCACTGAGACATCACATATCAGCCAAAGGCCAAGGCGTCTCTGTACCAAAACTATCCTTGACTTCCACCTTGGTGCACTGGTATCAGATGCTGCCCATACAAGACTAGCATTCAGGCTACTTTCATTTCATTTGTACCTGGGTCCTGGTCTTCTGTAGAAATATATCAGAAGGAATAAGCAAAACCAGAATACTTCTTCCTTTGAACATTATGTATTCTACACTCCTTTCCCTGGAATCTCCTTCAAAAAAGAATCTTTACCAGTTCATTTATACTCACTTGCAATCAAAGAAACTTATGTTTATGAAAGAATCTTTCATGTTTATGAAAAATCATGAATAAGAAGCTTGAGAGTTATCCAATATAGACATCCTGTAAACTGGACACATTTCTCAGTAACCTCATTTTGCTTTAATGTCAATTTACTTAAGACTCATATTTGACAAATTATGTTGTTCATTAAAAAATTTAATGATAAGTAACCACATCGAAAAAATCCATAACATAACTGTGACTAAAGTCTCTGAAAACTTTATCTCATAGAAGTATGTTTTTAATAAAATCATGTTTTCATAAGTCTTCATTAATCCTCAGTGTTGATATTCCTAAAATAGAGGAGACTAATCAAAAAATAAAGCCTTACAAAGTAATTATTATGGTTTGCATTAGCTGGGAAAGATATTCGAGTGGGACAGGGGCTATGTCATTATGAGAACTGAATCATTCAACTCATTTCAACTAGTATAGAAATTAACTTTGGCTGCATGGTGCAATGTCCATTGATGAACATTCAAACCAATGGAGAGTGGTATTGCATTTAAGAAAATAGCCCTTATCAACAATAACAGTGGTCTCCAATGCCCAGTCCACATAGATAAGTTCGAAACATCTATCAGTGTTCTCCAAAATAACCTACAAATAAAAACATATTAACTTTCCTTTAGACCTTAATTCTCTTCATCTAGTCCCATTACCATGACAGATCCAAGGACAAGGACAATGAGCAGTGAAAATACATTTTGTTTTGGTTTTGGTTTTGTTCTGTTTTGTTGTGTTTTGTTTTGTTTTGTTGTTCCATCCTGTAAGAGAAAGGAGCTGGAACTGGGATTGGTTAATCTCTGAAGGATTCAGTCAAAAAACTGAGCCAATACCACCACCCTTTCTGTCTTTTTCTATATAGTTAGTATCATTTTTATTCAAAAATTTCTTACTTGTAGTTGTACATTTCTCCTAATGGGATGTAGCCATCACTTACTACATGGTAAAATAAATAGTAGCTGCTCTAAAGAAATTATCTTCTGGCTGATACATGGGCTAATGTACATGTTCTTAGTTTAATGTACATACATGGAAAGCAAGAAGAGAAGGTTTACACAGGGGTTGGTTAAAATTTCTGTAGATCTGCATCTGAAGCAATATATGCAAAGATGAAAAAAAGCTGGTTAACTTAAACTGGGAACTTTTTGGTGCAGAGAAAAATTGTTTGATTTTAAATTGATTAATTCCTGTTGTAAAGGAACAGCCTTGGGGAGACACAACAGGAATTAACAGGGGAAAGGGCTACATTCAAGTGCAGTTAGGGTCCCAGGGAATGCATGCACAGCCTTACCCAAGCATGAAATTAAGTACCTCTGTCTCTCCAAAATGAAGACAGGTATTGATGGGACAAGAGGAGATCACAGTGGAAATGGCACAGAAGTTCCTGTGGAGAGATCCATCATCGCAGCTGCTGTTACTGCTGCAGCTGCTGGAATAAAAATAGGAAATGAGGAACAGATTTATGTACATTTCTGTTGCATAAATCTTTACACTCCCTTTTTGGTAGCTTAAACTCCAGAAATGCGCCTGCCTGGTGATCTCAGCTCACCCATAAATTGGAGGTGGGTGGAGGGTTATAAAAGCAATGTCCTACAGAGTTACATAGTGGCAGCACTACAGTCCAGTGCAGACACTTGTCAAGCCAAGCCATGTTGGCAAAGAACAGCTGGAGCCACATCCAGGCTGGCTGGGATGGCTGGGCTCTGCTGAGTGAGTCTCACAATCCCTCACAGGCAAGGATGGACAACCCACTGTGTGACATGAGACAGGGCCTCTTCTGCAAGCACAATAATTCATCCCAGTAGGGGGGGAAAAAAAAATCAAATTAATTTAAATGGTGGAAATTATCTTTTTTTGTTATACCTTTTTTTTTTTTTTTTTTTTTTTTTTTTTTTGAGGAGAGAGACTATTTAAAGAGAATATGGTTTTTAACGGGTGATAATAGCTCCCTGCTGATAAAAGCTATCTCTGGCATACTGAGCATATGGCAAAAAGCAAAAACAATCTGTTTCTCCTTATTTTATCCTTATGTGTCCACCATAACTTAGAAAGCCTGGAGCTTCTTTTACAGGTGAAATTTAAATATATTTTTCTTCTTTGTCCTTTTTTCCTCCTTCCTCTTCTAAACACACTGCATTATTAATTCCCTCCCTCTAGTTAATTTTACATTATTTCCAACCACATACAAATGAAATTACAACCTAAAGGAAGAAAACAAAAAAGAAGCCAAGCTATCATAAAAGAAGGAAAGGGGCTGGGAGAGGAAATTGAATGTACATTGAGTGTGCCTGCTGTTTCTCAGCTGGGAAGTCGAGGAAGAACACAATGTACAATTCATTCCATAAATTGAATTATCTTCCTTCTTCTCACACCACAGTTGTTCATAGATACACCAGTGACTGTGGATACACTGTGTAAATACATTGCAATCCTCCAGCTCACTGAGATTCATTCACCCCAGATTGTTGCAAGACGTCCAGTGCATGATCAGCCATGCCAGAATCTCTCTATAGCAATGACTCCTGAACTATGCCTGGTTTGTTTGCAACAAATCTCCCACAGATGCACAACATACACTGTCAAGAAAATAAAATAAATGAAGCTAAGTATAAGAAATAATTAAAAATTGTTTAGCTGCTGGAAAAGCACTAACATGAGGAAAACATTATGCAAAAAGAGTCCTTGGACTTCTTTAAGGCTAGGAATACTTTCAAACTAAAAAAATCCAAGTGACTGAAAAGCCAAACTGGACGAAAATAAAAAGGTGATGTAAATACAGTACTGCTCCTCCCTTTCCAGGGAATAACCTCACTTTTATCAGCAGAAAGAAACCTGTTTTTATCAGCAGAAGGAAAGAGAGAAGGAGGGAACTTTTCTGGCCTGCTTTCTAATATCTTACAACTTCTACCTGCTGAAAAGGTACTGAAGAGTATTTCTAAATATTTGAAATATGTCACGATAGTTATCTGAAAACAATTATGTTTTCATGCAAATCTGGTCTTTATAAATTGATTCAGAGCACAACATCTCCTAAAGGTACAGCAACTTTCTCATCTGCCCCAGATTTTACCGGAGAAATATCCTATATCCCAGGCTTTGCAAGTTAGTACACTAGAAAATAGGAAAATAGTAAGAAAGAGCACAAGGAAGGAAATTGTTTGAAATCTGTTTTGTGTCTCAAAAAATATATCTAGGTGCTTGCTCTCAGCACAATTTAGGTTTGACACCCCAGTCATGAGGCGAGAACTTGATTTTGGGAATAGAGTGGAGAGAGGAAAGATGGGGTGAAAGGAAGGACATGGGGAAACCCTGAGAACAAGGATTCAGAAAGCTTCATTGTCCCATTGGCAGAGCTATGTTGTGCTCACCTGCCCTTCTCTCTGGCTTGCACAATCAGGATGCATGGCATGGCTCCGTGACGTCTCTAACAGCCTGCTTCTCCCATCCCTTGGGCCGGGTGCCTAGTGGTGACCCATAATATCCACACCTGATGGGACTCAAAACTGGGAAGAACTTCAACTGTGTAACTATGTTTTTGCTATAGCCTTAGGTATGAAAAGCTTTTCTTGCAGTGGAGTAATAGCAACATCCTAAATCCAAGCTGTAAAAATGTTTCAGAGAACTGTGTCCAGCGGAAACAACCCAGTGTTGCAGTGTAGCTGTAATAGTGATGTGGAAAATGAAACTCGTCTACCAGAAATTTAGACACCTAAAGCACTACTCATGCTTGACCATTTTCACTTGTTTTCTTCTGCTGATGATAACTGAGCTCAAAGTGACCTGCTGAGGTGTGGACATGCACCTGTGCATGTGTCCAGATTACCAGACAAGTGTTGCCTGGTTGATGCTGATGCTGCAGTCAACATAAACATAATTTGCTTGATGCTATGTTATGTGCTAAACAACCCTCACAAAAAGACATACAGGTAGTGGTTAAGCACAGCTAGTACTTTACTCGGAGGTACTATCATTTTGAAACAAAGACAGTACTGATCTGACATCACAGAGGGCAGCGCAGTGAGTTATGAAGGGATGGGAGTGCTATCCTTTCAAAGACACAATATTCAGAGAAGGTGATTAATAACTTAGAAATTATATGTGTTAAAGCTTTTCCACAGCATGTATTTTTTGCTCAAAACAGAGCAATGGAAATTTAATTGGCTCACATTGTATTAACGATCAAGGCAGGAAAAAAATAAACAACTTTTCTTCAGTGGACAGAAAATAAAAGTCAGTGATGGCACATATGTTTTCTTTCAAATTTCAGATAGTTGAGTCATTTCTGGGTTTTATAATACATTTATCTGTTGTCTAGTTTTAGAATCTTTGTGGGGAGCATGAGGGATAAGGAGACCAACTTGTAGTAAGAAAAATCTACCTATCTACATTATTAGAGGTTGACAGAGGAATTGAAAGAAAGTAGTCATATTTGGTGAATTTAAATAAATTTTTAAAATTAAGTTACGTAGTTTCTGCTCAAGAATTGATTTTTAAAGAATTGCAGAACTCTTCCATTATGTAGAGATTCTGCTTCAGTGGATGGGGTGAAATTTTACCTGCTACTTGCTCCTTAAATTCAAAGAAAATTCCTTTAGAAAAATTCTGCTAATGTGGATTTTGAAAGGCAATTTGAGAGATATTGACATTGCTCATCTTCCTGCTTGATGTGCTCAAAAGAGCCAGGTTTGCAGGGAAAGACATTCATCACTTTCTGTACTCTCACTCTGGGAGAGGAAGCAAAATATCAGCAAAAATATTTGAAAAATGTAACTGTCCCAAGTGAGTCACAGTGGTTTGAGAAGGAAAAAGATCCCCAAACTTACATTATCTATATGGATAAGCACAGATTGACATGGTCAAAAGCATGTGCACACTGTGAAAAAATCCATTATCATGTCTCATTCTTTGCAGCTCATTAATCCAAAACCAAAAATAATGTTTAGGTTAATCAGAAATAAAATAAAATCCTACACATGGAAAGAAAAGGGATCAAAAAAGATTAAAGAGCTTTTTCCAGAACTTCATAGTTCAGTGCACTCTCCCTTTTTCAAGAACAAACCATGAACTGAAGACATACAAGTTTCAGTTGTGTTATTTATTAATACAAATGTTCCCGAGCATGCTCTTTTATAAATTTCATAAATCTTCCAGTAAAATGTTTTGCACCCCAGAATGAATGATCCTTTGGAATGATTTATCTTTGTCATTACTGCAAACCTGACCCAGTCAGCTTATCTCCTTTGAAGCTTCCTTAGGACTAATCAGCTGTCTCACTTCAGTGTCTGAAAACCTCTTGTTTTGTCTTCCTTTCAGGACTTTCTAAACGACTAGAAAAAGCGCAAAAGCCAGGAAGACAGATAAGACTTTAGAAGGCTATAAAAACAGTGAAAGTCATTAAACCTGTTAATCAACACACTACATGCACATGGGGGAAATTATTTTTGATAACATTGTGATAGTTTTCCCAGAAAATGAAAGAATTAAAAGTGGAAGATACATGTTCATATTAATAAATAGAGTCTTTGTAATTAGAATCTGCTGCTGTAGCATTTCCTCATGCCCCTGTAAGACTGGCCCACTGTCCACTACGTGCAATGCAACTACACCTATCACAGAGTTAACCCCATTATTTGGATGTAGATAAAAGCATAGACAGGGCCTATTTAGGTCATTGGACAACTCATTTATTCAAACCTGAAGAGCACATTTGAATCACAGACAAGTTTATGAGTCATGTCTAAGAGCCAGCTTTTATGGATCAAGATCATCAACTTTTACATGGAGCACTCCCTAGAAAATTCACAGTTTAACAGCCACATTGATAAGCATACTTCCTGCTGGATGAGACAAAACAGACTTTTCATCTAAATCATTACAGGGCTTTCCAGAGGCCTTTCACAATCTCCATGGTTTAGAAAAATTAAGCACTGTATGATTTTTGTGAAGTGCTCAGAGTATAAGCTAGCTGTCTCAGCCTACAGAAAGGAATTAATGCTCCTAACTTACGGGACTTTCATGAGATTATTTTTTCCACAAAGCAGGATCAAAGTTCTTATCACAGCAAAGTTTTCCAAAGGAAAACTATTTCCCTATAAAATCTCAGCTTTTCTGGCAAGGAGAACACTGGTTCCTAATACATTTTTTAATTATTTCACTCTAGTTTATACCCGAAAGAGGGTCTCACCTACCAGCACTACCACTGAACAGACTGTAAGAGCTGTTGTCCACTCCAAGGTCTCATACACCAATTAGAAAACAAGCATATTGCATGCATTTTTCACTTATATATATGTTCCTTGAATCCTTCATTATATTTTTATATTTTTATGACTTGATTACCAAAACAACTATTAATCATCTATAGACTGCAATATTTTATTTTACAGCTAAAATCACTACTGCTCAGCTTATGGGAACATGAATGAAAATAGGCAAGAGTGTTTCATTCAGGTGTTCTCTACAGAAATAAAAGGCAAAATTGGAAAATTAAGCATGATCATCATGATGAACATGGTAGATGATCTGTAATTAAAAAGTGGGGCTTGACATCTGACTTAATAGGCAGCTACTAAGTACACAATGTTACATATTTTATGAAGATGGTGAGTCTGCCCCAAAACTAGAAGCATAGTCTTCAGAATTGTCTCAAAGTTATAAATGCACAGATCTCTCTAAGCAAAAAGAAAAATTAAGTAAATTGCAATTAAATATATTTCTACACCTACAGAAAAGGGAAACCACCTGGAAATTACTACTATTCAATTGTCTTTCACATTCACTTTCCCTCTCAGTTCATATTCCTTTCTTCAAAACTCCTTATATAAAAATACATGAAATCTGGAGTTGACAGCTTAGCTCATTTGCCTATTTTTGTCATCAAAGCAGTCAATTCTTTCCCTTTCCATCCCGACCTGTCTCAGAGTGATAGTACCAGTGTGTAGGTGTTCAAGCAGAATTATTACCACTTGTTCAGCCCTTTAAAATAACATTTCTGGTGTATAAACAAAACAAACAAAGAGACAAAATAAAGGGTAATTATTTTCTTGCCACTGTGTGCTGCATAGTTTCTTCTTTGACAGAGTGGCTGTGCCTCAAGCTTGGATGGGTGGGTTTCTGTTCAAAATTTTATCCTTCTGTGAGCTGGATTAAATTACTGACAATTAACAGTCAGAAGGGCTTTTGACCATTATAAGAGTAGAACAGACAAGGTCAAAAAGATTTCTTTTTTTCCTCTTCCTTTTCATTATCTTTGTCATACTTTGTTAAGTATGGAAATATCTTCTTGAATAATAACTGTCTAGCATTAGATTGCAAATTTTGCTACAAGTGTTAACTACTCTACTAAGAGGACTACTCATGAATCTACTTATTTTCCTGCTACAAGGAAATATTACAAAAACAGTCAAAAAATCCTAAACCCTGTTAAAATTAATGCAAAGTTTAATTAATTAAATTAATGCAAATTGCACAAAGGTATAGTCTCCAAACCATACAATGACTTGCACTCCTGCAGCATGGCTGCAGCTTACTGCCTGCCAATAGTCCCAACAACTGCAGTGAAACTATTCATGATCTTAGAACATAAAAGGTAGACAAATCCTCTGCTAGACTTAGGTGAAAGTATTCCCCACATCAGAAAACTGGACTGCAAGCTCAGGCCAACTCCATTACATGCATGAAGGTCTAAAGCATTCTCAAAGCACTGAAAAGAAATGTCAAGTGAACCAGGGTCAGCTCAGAGTCTGAAGACCAAACCAAGCATAATTTAATTTCTTTTCCTCTGGCTTTCTCTGGAGCAAATTCAACCAAAACCCACTCAGGATATTTGATGCAGCAGATAAAGGGCAACAGTAAGAATCAACCTAACATTTCATTCAAGTTAGTTGGAGAATATGTTTATACCTGTTCTGTGATATAAATTAACTACCTTCAAGTTCTCTTTGAGGTCAAAAAGACATCATGAGAGATGAAAGGTCTCTGATCACTATTCCTCCATCCATTTAGAAAAGACAAAATCTTTTGCACACCAGGATAGTTTAATTAAGGGTATTTATGTCCAAGATCACTAGCAACTTAAGATTTGAGCAAAGATTAAAAAAAAAACCCTTAACCCAAATTCAGAATTCAGGTGTTTTTCTGGGGACCAGCTGCAAATAAAAGGATTTTAGAGTAGACTGAAACACAGTTGTGTGCATCTCTGTGCTGCCAGGAGAAACAGAGGGAAGCAAAGAAAGCCTGAAAGAGTTGACATAAATCCAAGAGCATGAGCAGACAGTCCTCATGACAAGAAGCCTGGCTGAATGCAGAGAGCTGAGTTGCACAGAGAAAATGTGCACCCTGTGCTTCTGCATCACCTGAAGCCATGAGGATTTGCTCAGTGGCAGTGCCAAGGAGAAACTCTCTGGGCACACCCCATGTCTCAGGCTGGCAGAGGTGAATGGGCCTTTGTCATAAGGTAGCTTTCTAGGGCAGCTTATTAGCATCTATTGTGCAAGTTCTGTTTAAACTCTCATCTCTAAAAATGTGGTTTCTTTCCTGCAGGAACAGGAGGCCCTACATATTCCTGTTCTCAGGTGTGGCATTTCAGCCTTAAGAAACTGCCTCATCTGCAGCAGCAAGCAGAGCACTGGTGTCAGAAGAGATCTTCATTATTCACTGTAGCTGTTAGAAACACCCTGGCAGCAGTTTATCAAGTCCAAAGGAGCACAATCACGCATTCCTACAGGCAGATGACAAAATATCATCTATTGCCCTCCAGAACTGGTGACCTTACAAGTCTACTGCATGAAAATAAACCAAATTTCCCTATGACCATAGTTTCAATTTTGATAGTTGGGATTAAAAGTGAACACATTTGAAGCCCTTGGGAGGAGCAGGAGGTAATGTAACCCTATTATCCAAGGGATGGCTTCAGTTTTTATAGGCTGTGACTCTTTCAAGAGGTTACATCATGTCAAACTGCTGCTGAGGAAAGCAAGTAAAGGAGAGAGAAGCAATGCTAAAAGCCACGGATGACATATAGCTACCTGACTGGCCAAACTGAGAGGAAGCCTCATGAAAATCATTACCACATGTTGTCACTTGGATTAATTTGTGACAGTTTCCTAAAGAAAAGAGAATAGAAAAAATGTAGAATTTACAAGAACTAAAATGTTCAGCATTTATAGGCAGTGGGTACCCTGTTACTATAAGCATGAGCTGGATGTATCTCATACTACCCAGCCACAAACAGACTAACACTACACAGACTCTGTCTGTCAAAAATATCAGCTGAAAATTATTTTCAGGTTAACAGGCATTTATCAAAATAAAACAGGTGTATCAAGACAGCCACGAAAATTTACTAGGTACTTAATGTCTTTCATGGAGATAATTTCAGTGAATTATTTCACAAATTGATCCTCTGTTCCACAGGTTTATCCAAATATCAGTCTTTGTATAGCTCAGAGGAGGAGTTTTCTACTGAGTTATTTCCTCAAATGGAACTGGCAAAAGGAAATATGTCAAACACAACTGGCTATGTTTGACATAACAATCCATGAATGTCAGTCACAAAAGGCAAAATTTTTAACCACAGACATGGAGCACCAAGATGTCTTTTTTGCATACATATAAAGTTTGTTTACTTACTAGAAAATAAAAATATGTTTAAAAGGATGCTCCTTCTTATGCTTTCATAAGGACCAAAACAACAAAGCCACGTACTGAGATATGGCGGAGCTGAGCTACTCCTCTGGCCATGCAGTTACAGAGCACCAACCTCTTCCCAGCCCCCTCACTGCTGACAGCCTATTCACCGGCACAGCCTCTCCACCAGAACTCTCCTACTCAAGTGCTCAAAACAGCAGCAGTGTGATAAAATTGCTAAAAGTTTCTTTTTCCCCTTTGCTCCTGGACATCTTTTGTCCACAGAATTTCCACACTCACAGGCTTAAAGGCCCTGCTAGCAACATAAAGGATGTACCTTGTGCTGCATTTCCCTCACAGAAGAAAGCTCAGGCGGTCTCTCAGGCTTTAAGGAAGCCTCTGAGAGGACGTATAGGTGCAGGATGGGACTACCAGATCCTGCATAGGGTGATTGAGCACTCACTCTCACATTAGGAGAGAGGTGACTCTGAATCATTCCTGTACTCCCCCACAAAACAAAGGGTTCTTCCAGCCATTCTGGGATGACACAGTGACTGGCTGGGAGGGATTACAAGAGGTCATTTAATCTTTCTTCTTGCCCAGGGCAAGCTGCTGATGACACTCCTGGCAAATGCTTGTGCAAGTAGTCCCTAAAACCCCCACCACATCCCCAGACATTTTGTGTCACAGCTTCTACAGCCTAGTGCAGGAGTGCCACTACTTCTTGCTCTACACTCTGCAAGCCACATTATCTATTTCCTTTTTCTGTCAGCATTTGAACAAGTTTCCTCACCCTTTCAGAAAAACCTGAGCAACCTCAAGTCATTGCATCTTCTCAAAGATTGTTTCCTGTGGCTGGTGCTCTTGCAACCAAATGGGCAGGGATTCTTTTCCTGAAAAATTTCAGACTTCTACTGTCTACGTAATTTATATTTTTATGTTGGTTCAAGGGATTCACACAGCCTCACCTTGCTGCTATTAAGAGCTGATATCAGGAGCATCAGAGCCTTCACCTAGTTACTCTGGCAGAGCATAACAGCATTTCTACCAGAAACACATTTCAGGAACAAAACTTATACCTCTTCAAAGGAGTCAATGCTTTCCATGACACCCAAACTGCAGCAATCACAAGAAGCTTCCAAGTCTCAGTCCTGCATGCATTAGGAGGCTATGCAGACCTGTCCCTTCTCCCTTCCAGCACTCACATGCCCTCGTGATGAGGCTGAACCAATACAACAACAGGACCATATTCTAGTTCCCCAGGAAAGGAGACATTTCCCCAGAAAGAGCAACAAAATATACACTTTTGCATCCACAACAGAAGAGTTCCACAGGCACAACTGACATTAAAAAGACTAATTGAGAACTGTCTGTGCAATGTCTTGGCCGTGAAACTCTAAAAAGAAAATAAAAAGAGACTAAAAATCCATAAATTAAAAAAAAAAAGTGAAAAAGGGACTCTTGCCTGAGGGATTTAAAATATGTTAAAATGAAAGCCCAAGGGTCACACTGTGTTAATTCCTTAATTTTTCACAGGAAATAAATTTATGATAATATTTTCTTGAAGCAAGTTCATTATTCTGGGCTTATTAAAAATCAATAGTCGGGAAGATTCCATTGCTATTCTGCTTTCTGTATAGTAATTAAATCCTTTAACTGCATTCAGACAGAATAATTATACACTCCAGGATGCATGAGTGGCTTGTTAGAGCTTTTTCCTGTGCCTTAGAGTTTCCCAGGATGTTATAGTGTAGTTTCTACCCACATCTATCAGTTAAACAAACATCCAGAGCACAGTATTATCTCCCCTGCAACAATTATAGCCTTATCTAGGGTATCTTGACCAAAACCAAACTGCTTTTAGAAAAGTATGTTTTTATTAAAACAGATCTTTTTTTCTCCTTAGGATAAAAAGAACCTGCATCCTAATCAAATATGAAATAACCTTATAAAAACTTTACCTTTCAGGAAATTTAGAGCTTGAGTGGCTTTTATTTGTGGAGGTATTGCATGTGGAAGAACAGCTTACCATACCTCAGACATCTGATTTTAACATAAAATGCTCTGTGTACTAAATAAAAGTACTTTCATTTTCTCTGATATGAGCAAACAATTTTCCCTCCTGGTCATCTGTCTGCCTGAATTCAAACATACAAAAAGGACAACAAAAAGCACAGTGCACAGTTTTTTTGTCTTCATTTCTGATATATTTTACAAATATTAGCTTCTCTACTTGCAAGCTTCTGCAGAGATGTGTCATGACTATATTATTTAAACAGAAAATTAGTAGATTGAAGCAAATGTATATTCCACCAGTAACCCCAAATTGCAGTAGCCATAGAATGACAACAAAATGAAGAAGGTCTTTTAAAAAAGAGTTAAGGCTTAATTTGCTCACCATGTCTGCTAGAAAATTGCTAATATTCCTTGTAGCCTCCATTCTCATAGTAGCTTTACAAAGATATCATTACATTCAGACTGTTTTTTTCTTTATATATACACAGCCTACATTGTAATGGAATAAATTACCAGTTATGGACTTTTCAAATGCCCATAACTTTCAATCACTCCTCCCCCTTTTCTTTTTCAGTAATTTCCTTTATAAAAAGAAATTGAATTAGTATCTATATACAGCTATAAGGAAAAAAAAAAATCACTACTTGCATTTCCCCAGTATTTTGTATTGATTTTAACATCATCATGTTTGAAAGAGTGAGGTGAAATGCTGAAAAATATTTGTCCTAAGAATTCAGAAAAATGTAGTCTTTTTTATAATTTTGCCTAACTGCTCTCTTACCATGAAGGCAGATCCCTGAATACTTAAACTTAAATTACTCTAGAGTGAATTTCTTAATTTCAGGTCACTGCAATCATGTACATATTGTGCTGACTGTGCTGGCTGATTTACTTCTCCCTTTGCTCTTCCAACACAACTGTTGCTCCACCATCTCCACTATGTTCAGTTTCAATGCATGTCAATTTTAAGATTTAGTGCTCAGTGCAATGAAATATGTATTGGGTAAGCCAGCGATGGCTTTCCTCTTTCCAGGTAGGAGCATAAATAAACCTAGGTTTAGCAATGTGAAATCTGGATGCTGTGGTATTCCAAGAAGACATGATTGCCTAAAGAAATGTTGAAAACAAGGTTTTTTAAGTGTGTTTACTCAGGGGAAAAAGAAAGAACACCACCAATGCACCTTCTGCAAGGAAGACATTTTGATTGTCAGAATCAGGAAAAACTACTCTGAGCACGCATGTCATCCAGATCTCCCCTGCAGTGAGTGTGATTTTCTCAGAACCCGGGTTTCTCTTCTTCAGGTGCAATGACTGTCTCCTAGGGGAGAAAGTCCTAAAATAAGCATGTCTTACAAGCAGTCAAAAGAAAATGGCAACATTACCAGAATTAAACTACACAAGCTTCATTTCTATCCCATCTGTTTTATCTAGCAAATTCTCTCCACAAAATACCTCAGCCTCAGAAAAGCATTTTTCCTTCAACCTCTTTTCTTCACAATTATTTTCCAGCTTTCTATGTCTAGCCCTCCAGGAGCAATTAGGGCAATTGAGAGTTATTTAGAAGCATAGCGGAAGCATATAATCAATTTTATTTCCCTCTGAAGAGACACATGTACAAGAAGAAGAGTGGGAAGAGGGAAGTGGCAGACAGAAACAATGGAAAAGGTAAAGACAGGGTAAGACAGTCTTTTGATCAGCACATAACACTCTTCTCTCTGCAATTTAGAGACCACCCTGCCACCAACCCTTACCACAGCAGCCTATATCACACTGCTATATAAATCCCTATATCAACTCTTCTTTTTTAAATTTCCTTTTTTTTTTTTTTTTTTTTTTTTTTTGTTATTCTTCATTTTTCAGTCTAGATTGTGCTATAAAAGGTGTTCACACATTTCTAAAACTCGTCAAGTAGCAGCAGTGGTCTCTAAGGGCACTTGCTGTGAAAGACATATTCTATTCCTCTTTTTAATCCATCCCTGTTTTGCTTATGTTCAGAGATTTTGCAGACACACAACTTCCAGCCCTCCACAGCACTCAACATTGCAGAGCCACTGTCTCCTGCGCTTAACCTGAAAACATGCACCAAATCCAGTGATGGGAAGTGTCTTGTTGTTTGATTTGCTCTGAAACACACCATTATTTTATCATTTAGCAAATCTAGTCCCTCAATACATCTGCTCTATTTAAGCAGTCAAAAGGTCCTACTACAACCACAGAAAGACACAGACTCTGATAGGAACAATTAGGTGTAAGGGTTTAAAATCAATAGCAGGAAGAAATGCTAAAACAAATAAGATACCAAAGGGGTTCTGCCTTGCAACTTCCTCTTTACATTGCAAAGGCTCAAAGACCAGCCACCCTTGGCAAATGCAGCCATGGGATTCATTTATACTTCCAAGTAGGAACTTGTCTCATATAGCTTCAAAAATACACATTGCTACAACAATTCACAAGTGGTAATGCCTTAAGTTGATTAAAGAGTGTGTTTTCCACCAAACTCTGAGCCACTCAACTTCTGCTCAAGCAACAGTGTTTTCACTACCTGTAGTCAGCAATATGCTTTAACCTGTGGTAGACAAAATGTCCTGCAAAAGTATACACAGATAATATTTATTGTTCCCTTGCTGTTAGTACAAACGGGATTAATGGCTATTAGTACAAACCATTGCTTGTTTGCAGGCCGGAGCCTCCTACACATCTCAAACCTAAGCAGGTGAGAACAGAGAAAAAAATTCCACACGTAACCAATCAAAATTTTAAGCTGTGGCAGAAAGAGCTGCTGGTGGGAGCCTCTGGGACTATCACAGCATCAGATTTTTATATTTTTGTCTTTATGGTGCTGCACTGACACTGACACTGCACAGTCCAGCCAGATGATATGAGCCCAAATCTAGAATCACTAGATAAACATTATCCCTCCTTCACAGCAGTCCTAGAAGGTGATCATAATGCTGGTAGACTTCAAGTCTATGAATTTATGTTGTTCTGCCTTCCAGAGAGCACTTACACATGCAGGTGAATAAATTGTCTTATAAACATTTAGAATACAAAACTGTAAAAAAAATTTCCTGAAAGAGTATTTTGTCAGGAAGAGGATTACTGTTACGTGCAAAAAGCCATTCTGTGCATTGTGTGTTACAACAATCAGCTTTGCCATAAATTCACACTCAGACCCTTGCAGCCTCTTCCCATACCTGACCAGTCCTTGCATATGTGCCACTTTACAAAAGATCCTGCCACAGAGACAGCTTTCCATGGGTGGAAAAATGTGCTACAACTTAAAGGGATGTGTAGCTTTCTCCAGCTGGGCAAAAAGAAGACAAAGTAAACATTCGTTTCAGGCAAGTGATCTGAGTTGTCAAAATTGGTCACTCAGGTAGTATATCAAATACGGCAAAAGAAACCACAAGAGCTAAAGATTTTAAAATAAGTGGGCATAACTTAGGAATTGTCTTCTTGCAGCATCTTATCTGTAAGAGTGTGACAGTAATCCTATCCCAACAAAATTCCTCTGAAGGATTCACGTATTAGCTTTTTTGTTGATTTTTTCAATTACAATCTCACCTTAAATTTATTCTTCATTGCTGCTCTAAATATACTGGCTCATGAACTTTCCTTATTAAAATTCTCCCTGAACTGGTGCCTTTTCAGTGTTCTGGGCACTCCATACACACAAAGTACTGGATGAAGAAAACAATGCAGTTCCTTCAATTGTGGTGTTACTCAATGTCAGCTACGAAACCATAGCAAGGTACGGGGCTGGATGCATTCTCCTTACAAAAGCACAATACTTTTCACCCAGGGGCTAGTTGAAAACCATCACCAATGTTTCTCCAGTGACAGACAGATGTCTAGTTTACAGTGGTATGACATGCTCTTACTTCGCTAGTGTCACTTGCCTGAACAATGCCTTACATGCATTACACTGCAGGCCTGGGACAGATTATGATGAAGTACATACAATGTTGTGTCAATCTGTAATTTCAGAAAATAAAAAACATAATGCCAGAGAATGTAACATCAATTAATACAAAAGAAGCTTACAAAACTGAAATCAAAAGAAACTGTTCTATCTTCACCTTCAAACTTCAGTTATGCATGTGAAATGAACTTGTCAGAGGCAGCTCTAATTCAATGGCAAGGGAAATGTCACAGCCTTGGAAGCTTACTCAGGTTTGAGAAACTGAAAAAGCAACAGAAGAGGGATGTTAGTTTCTGTTTGGATATGCACACAGAGGAGCCAGGCTCAAGGAACCCATTTAGCAGCTAGATACTGGAGCAAATTGTTCAAGCTACCTGGGAAGGTTACCCCAAGGACACAGAGCAACTGCACTCATCATTGCCTTCCAGTCTTTATCCACCAAAGAGGATAAATCCAACCTAAGACTCCCAACATCACAATTAGACCATGTGCCACATCACCCTACAAGTTTAAATTCATTCATTAGATTTGTATTTTAATACATCCCTGAAGTTTAACATAGACAATCTGTGAATAGCTTTATGTAGATTATTCAGCAGCTCCCACTGTTGCAGGTAGCCTACACGGTAGATCATGCCCAGTCAGCCTTCCTGGAGCTGCACTGCTGAGACTGAAGGAGGAGAAATGTTATAAAGAGGAATTAAAAAGAGATCTGTGGATTCACTGAAACCAAACCCAGAAATGTGATGTTTACAAAAGCTGCTTCACAATCCCTCTACCACTTGGGGGTAAGCATTACTTACTTAGGAAGTCTTGTGTTAGTACAGTGTTAAGTATACTGAAATTCCATTTAAAGGTTTGCACAGGACATGAAGAGGGGATCAAGTGGAGGAACTGGCTCTACAGGTGAAGGAACTCTCAGCTAGTCTATTCCAAAACAGATCTTATCTTAAGCTAAAAGAAGAACAAAGCTGAACTCTGCATAAGAAAACAAATCTTTTTAATCTGACTGAACAATGCTTATAGGGAAAGATTCAGCCACAACCATAGGGCACATCCATCTACTCAAACAAGTGCAGACAGATCTAAATGCCTCTCTACTGCTTGGCAGAAAGACAAACATAAGCTAGCCCCAGTCACCAGAATGCAGGACAGCCAACCAGAAAACAGGGCCACGGAGCAGCTTTCTGGATCAGATGCTATGCTACGCCAGCAAACCAGTGCTGGGGTAATTCTCAGCTGTCTGTGTAGATGCAATCACACACACCTCAGGAAACAGCAGCTTGTAGGTTGATCCCATTATCTGTGACATTTTAGCTCCTGGCTCCAGTTTTCTGAGATCCAGGCAGCTGTGAACTCACAGGCTGGAATAGGGATTTGAGCAGAGCCCTGGGTTCTTTTAGCTGCCAAGGCCCTGCAAACTCTGTCATCTTTGCTGTTCTCAAGTGCCAGCATGTGTGACACATATATTGCAGCTACACAGTGGACAATGAAAGGCTACCTTCTCTCTCAATTTTTTCTTTCCTTTTTGTGATTAAATATATTTATGCACACACCCCTACATTTACACAAAGCTATCAGCTCATCTGCTCTATATTTTACTATTCAGCTCTCAGAAATTCCCAACTTGTGAACCAAAGCAGGGTGACAAGTAGTTTAACATGTCAGACCAAATTCACTTCATCTGTAATGGATTTTTAAAGGACAATCTTCAAGGCCAATAGTGATCATTCAGGCTGTCAACATTGTTAGTCATCAGTGAGCCCAAGAACTGGGAGGGCTGCACACCCATCATTTCAAACTGCAATAGATTTAAGTGCTTTGAAGAAGATGGTGCTTGACTAAGTTTTTTTTTCATTTCAGTGGACATTGTTTAAACAAAGGCCTTGCTTGAGCTGTGACCCAAAAGAAGACAGAACAAGGCTCAGCCCCAGTGGAATTCAGATGAATGAGGTTCTCAGTAAAGAATTACAGGTATTTTTATTAGACTAAGTTGTACAGCTCAAAATGTAGGCAAGTTCCCCTTGGCATCTAAAACAGAGGTAGAAGATTGCAAGTGCAAGCACAAGCTAAAAACAATTGAGGTTTTATTACATATGTATCAATTTGATCATCTTTGAAAGTAAGTTAGATTTACCTCACTGGAGCAGAGGGAGGGAGGGAGGCAGGTGATAAAGCAGCTGTCTCAGTGTCACAAACTTACCAAAAGACACAAGTAAAAGCATTTTCCAGAGGCTAAAATATTGCCTAACCTTCAGACAGCAGAGCTTTACTTCAGTATGTCTTCTCCTCTGTTCTTTTCATCACCCTTATGAAATCTTTATTTGTGTTGCTCACTGGTACAGCGGGACTGTTTTGGGCCCCAAAACAGAGCACAGCCTCAAGCCTTCATCACTGATGGGGCACCAGCCCAGTCCCTTTACTTATACAATAAGCAAGAGGATGAACTACTTTCTTGGGCAGTGTAGAAAACATGTTGGGTTAAGGAGTCAACTTTCTCCACTAGAAGGGTCGTTATCCCAGATATTGGATTATTTAACTGTGATGACCCTCCCGAAAACAGAGGCAGGCCTGTTTCATGACAGTGTGACTTGAATGGAAGTGGGTGCGATGCAGCTGTTGCCTACAGCTCTCCCTCCTGGGTCTTCCTCTCAGTTTCTACTCTTTGATTCTCACCACAGATGGATGCTATAGGATGCTGGCTCCTCAGAAAAACAGGGTCAGGTTATTAACGCTGCATCCATCCAATACTGGGTCCTCAGGAATGGTGAAATACAATTACAAGAAGCACCAAGTAGCTGCTAGGTGTCTTTCTGCCCAGTTTAACAGCAGTTGAGTTGAGATTTTACTACTGCTCCAGTAAGGACTGATTAACAAAGAAAGGGAGCAGTGCTAGTTTCCACACTGATATTCTTAGCATTCCCAGCTACAAGGTCAGTTTGAGCAAAATTATTCCCTCCTTTTCAAATCTTACTGTTGTAACATTTTCCTCCCAACAGCAATACAGAGACCAGCCAACAACAGCAGTGTTTTCCTAATGGTGTATCTGATTAACTCACTGCACTGAAACAAGAAGTTAGGATGAGTGCTTTATGTAGATCTGAGCACAGAGGAGAGGACTCTGTGCCAGGCACTAATAGATTTACTGGATTTGTAACTAGTATAAAAGGTAATAAAAATTAAATCCAAGGAAAATGCTTTCATCCAGCCACTGATGTTATACCCAACCAGGATCTTGGAGAACACAGAAGAGCAGCCACAAATCTTTGGCTCTCTCAGGTGGGTTGGGACTTGCGAAGCAAAGCTGCACTCCACATTTTCTGCTTCCTCACATGTACCCCCTTCCTTGTGTATGTATCCAGTTTAATGTGTTTCCTCTACAGTATCTCCAGTCCAGATGGCCATACAACATGGTTTTCCTCTCCAAGTAACGGACTGGTATTTCAGGTCAGGGACTATGGTGCAGAGTGTGGTGAAGGGTCCCATGGCCATAGCCAGCCCTGACATAGGGGCAGCAGGGCTGGACTGCTGGGCAGGTGCAGCACAAGACAGATTTCCATCACAGCCATCTCCCTAAGACATGCCAGGAGTTGTCTCCTCATGACACGAAGCCACTGCTCCACTCTCCTCCAGAAGCTGGGCAGCCAATGCTATCACCCCTCTTATCACTCAGCCACCTGTGTACAAGCTCTTGGACACACCAAAGTGCTCCCCTGAACACAAAGAAGCCTTCATATGGGAGATTTATGTGAACAAAGCAAGTGTACTGAGATTGTTGTAAATAGCATAATCTTATTTACATTATTGGGACTAACCCCAGTGCCAGGATAGATGGAGTAGCTCAGCAATTATTGATGCGGGAAGCTGATTAAATCCATTAAAGAGCAATGCTCCAAGACCTAGGTCTGTGGTTTCCAGCTACAGACCTAAGACCAGGGCTGCCCTGTGTGTCTTGGAGGTGTTTCCATCTGCCTGTAGCAGTGACTTACCTGTCACCTACCGCTTCATTCATAGGTGGATATATTTTTGAATATATATTTTTGATATATTTTTGATATATTTTTGAATGGAAGGGATACCAGCCACAGCTGGTGGCCAGCCTAGCTGTACTTGGATGTCCTGGGTTGTGGACGTCTCCCATGAGAAACAGAGCAAGAGCAGCCCTGGAGAGGAAGAGAAAGAAAGGTAAATAACTAGTCAATGCAGGGATAATGAGTGGTTTATACTGTTCTGTTCTTCTCATTGCATTAGTTATTTCTATATGTGATATTACAATACAAAGTCATAAAAAGCAAAATTCCCCTTTGGTTGTCATTCTTTGCCTTTTCTAGAAAACTAATCTTATCCTGGTAGCAGTTTACACTTACCTGTCATCATATATTGCTGAAAGATTCATTTTAGCTACATTGTTCCTATTTTATTTTTCCTTCTGAAAGGAGTTTCCTGTAAATTTTTCATACAGCAGTAATTCTATCTGATCTTACCACTTGTCAGATTTAAAAAAAAGAAAACCTATTGACTAAAATCTGAAACTTGTGCTTCTCAATTGGGCCAGATCTTGAATGAGCAGGAAGATATTATCATTCACTGGAACATAAAACTTCCTGTTGCTGCACTATCCTCTCATGGTCCTGAGCAGGAAGATCTACAATTATCTCATCTTTGCACATCAGGATCTGAAACCCCTAAGTTCCAGTGGGACTATCTTCCTCAAAGAATAGACAAATAAACATCATCAGACTGCATTGCAGTGTTATCTCAATTAGCAAGTAAATAAAACTACTCACTGTTCAAACACGTTTTAAATTAAAATTCCTGTGTGAAATTTACTGCCGTTATAAACCAGAAGAGTAATTAGTAGTGTGGCACAGACAGTTAGGACTTCAGTCATAATTAAAATAATACTTCTTATTAATAAATAAATTGTCAACCAGCCAGTTCTGTGACTCAATAACAGCTTAATTCTGATCATTTGTTTCTTGTTTCAAATGAAGAATCTAAACTTAAAGTAACATGGACAATACAGGGGGAAAAAAAGGTATCTGCTGTGTTTTCCCTTTCTCTGAAATCAAAGAATAGTAAAAACTTTTTTTTTTTTTTTTTTTTTGTGATGGTACCAGGCTCTTTTTGCTTCAGCTGAATTCAACAGAAATTCCTTCATAAAAATCATGGGAAAAAGAAAGGAAGGTAGAAATGTCACGTATATCAAAAGACTTGAAATATTGAGGAAATAAAATCTTGCAAAGAAGCAGAGGTTTCCTTAGCAATGAACCATTCCCTAATTTCCTTTATCCAGTGCTATCCATCCTTACTTTCTAGATAACTCCCTTGTATTTGATGCTGTAGTGACTGCAAATTTCATCAGAGGCTCCTCTGGCTTCTCATCCCAGACCACTTGCACAGGGCTATGAGGTAAAGGCAGATATTTCATCCTGCCTGGTCCAAATGCTTGCCCTTCTTTAAATCCAACAACACTGCCAGTGCCTATGTGATTGTGGCAAACCGTAAATCAGGAGGTGGCAAACACAAGAGGCAGGAATTGATCTGTGGTTTTCATTACAACAGCTCACACTAGTCACATGGGACAACTCACCAGAGGCGGGTCAAGTTTGGGAGAAAAGCCTTGGAAGCACAACATAAATGGACACAAAAACCAGCGGGGCTTTGGTCTGAGCTGAAAAGACCAAGCAATTACTAAAACATTTTTTTTTAAAAGCAACCCATTCACACTCAATCCTACCCACAATAACACCCAGAGTATGCTAGGCATGAATGTGGTAACAGGCCTCCTCAGTCTATCTGACGAGGAGAAACATCTCAGTTGGCTTTGGATTTTACCATTACTCCATAAAATAGTTTCAAAAATCTAGGCATTTTGAGGTTTGGTTTTTTTCAGCTATAACATGTTGGCATGTTAGAGAAACAATCATTGTCCATGAGAGACAACATTGAAACCCAGGTGACCACAGCTTAAAACTTTTTGAAAGGCATTTTTGCCTAACTTGCCTAGTTTTGTATCAGTAATGTAGCAGCACCAGTCTCAGATTTCACTGGACTGTAACATGAAAAGGAACTGCTGGACATCCAGACACCACAAATGAGGACCCAGCTACATAGAGACCAATGGCTCTCTGAATCAGTTGAAAGTGAGGCTACCCAGACCTCCCAATAACAATGCCTGGGCATGACACCATGTTTTCCAGACACAAGTGCTTAATTGTGCTAAACTTTAGTCTGCAAGCTGAATGTTGGGGGTTTTTTTCAGCCACTTCAATCTCCTACAAGCCTGCCCTTACTGCAGGATCAGGTCATGAAGGAGATTGCTGATGGCAAACACACAAGCATACTGTGAGAGCTGAGGGTTAAGGGTTTTTGAGTTTTTATGTAAAACACTTGTTTCCTAAAATATCAAAGGAGAATTTGCATGAGCTGAGAAAGGTGAAAGAGTCTTCATCAGCTCCAAGTAAAGAAACAGAAAGGCCTCAGTAGAATTTATTGTTCATTAAGGACACTCAGTTACAGACTGACAATTTCAGTGAGATAGTAATATCTGTAATGAAGATCAAGAGTCCAAGGAGCAGTATGCATAAAATGGCAGTAATTACTCCAGGAATATAAAGAGGAGGAAATTACTTAGAAAAAGGAAAAAAAAAAAAAAAAAAAAAAAACCAACAACAACCAAAAAAAAAACCCACAAAGAAAGAAATCCAACCCAGGAAAAAATAAGAGAAGGCCTGAAACTGAATTCTAAAATTCACCCCAAGCTAAATCTTGTGCAAGGAAGATGATAAATATTGGCAATAAACTTAAGAGCAGTTGTTCACTTCATGGTCTCCAAAATGTAATGTTGATGCACCAGTAAATGTGGTAGTTATTGGTTTTCTTCCAAAGAACTTGAAATTGACCTATTTTCCTCATGAAAAACATCATGTTAATTTATTAATTTAGGATGTGCATACTTTTTACATAAAGAAACAGTATCCAAAGTTGGACTGCTAGGATACAAACAAAATATTTCACTGTCAAGCAACCAAGGAAAATAATTGAGTAAAAAAAAAGGAATGTTTAAACATCTATGAAGATTTTTAAAGTAGGCTTGACAAGATTTGCATGTATCCAGAAGCAGAAGACCAAAGCTGACTAAGGACATAGTGTTACCTTACTTCCACTTTTGGTGCCTATTCCACAACAGAAGGGAGAAAAAACCGAATAAGGTTAAGGACAAGCACAGAGAGAAAATTCAATTAATTTTCAGCAAACATTACAGACAATGCATTGGGCCTACTGTTATTCACCCTCAAAGCAGCTTAAGCACCAACTGCTGACAACAATGTTTTTCATGCTAATATGAGACTGCGTGAAAAGGGAGTCAAGGCCATATGAAAGAGGGAGTTCTGGTGCTTCCATGACTTGCAGTTGACAAAAGAAAAATCTCATCTCCTTTTGGTTTTACCCCATCAATACAGATAGATTCTAAATGTTCAGATTATCCCAGACCATAGGCCTCTCTTCACTTAGCTAGAAACAGGTACTGATGCGGCATAAAAGGAGATATAGGATTATCTTAAGTGGTAGCCTTTACTGAGTTTGCAAATTTTAGTGAAGCATCCTCCCCCAAAACCCTCTTAACTATAATAGAAGGACTAAATTTTACTGAGCAAATAAAAACTGACAGGACACAATTTTTCCAACAGCAAAAGAAAGAATTTAATTTTGCTCTATTATTCTGCATATGTATGACTGCTTGAAGTGATTAAAAAAACAACTTCAAACATAAACACAGAAAACACATGGCATCAGATGAAGATGGCATATGAAAGCACATTACAAAAACAACTGACCCAGTAAATGTTTTAAAAAATATATTTTTATATCTACATTTATGTATGTATGTACTTAATTATCCTATTAGTTTTATCTCAGGTTCTCATTTTGGGTTAACTTCCTTGAGCTCTAAGCTTGAACTCTTGGCCCTAAAGTTTACCAGTAGACTTACTCCATATCAATAAGAAAAGATCCTTCTGCTGCAATGTTTTATACAACCTGAAAACAGCCTGATTCATTTCTTGTGTCCCATTTCTGTGGTCTTATGCCCTAAACAGATATCTGGATTACATTCTCAGTAACATCCTTATGGATGTGACCATTGCTCTGCCTCAGCTCCCTTCCTTCTGCTCAGTCCCATGGGAAGCAGAGTACCGTGCACAGCACAGACAAAAATCATCACTCAAAAGCATCCCATTCCATTTACTTTAGACATCTAGAAAATAAATCAGGTAGTATTGTGTCGTGGTTTGACACGGAAAAAGAATTTTTTCCGGAAGGGAAAGGTCAATTTGGACATTGACCAATTGAAGGTGGACACGCCTCTGAGAACACAGAGGGGTTAAAAGCAGAATTCCCAGGGGAACTCGCTCTCTTGGGTTCCGGTCAGCGGTCAGTGCAGGACTCTCCCCTGCCCGGCCACGAGCTGGGTGGGGGAGGGGAGAAGCCATGTGGCCTTCGGAGGTAGGCCCAAGGGTGAAGGGACTGGAACCCGGGTTGGCCCCCTGCAGATGGAAGGGTGGAGAAGTCTGGGATGTCTCCGTTCCCCCCAGAGTCTCTCTCTCCCAAGAGAGAAAAAGAGACGGCGGTGGTTTTTATCAGCAGTTCACCACGGGGAAGGAGAAGAGCGGGGGGGGCCGCAAGGTGCCCAGCCGGGCTGTGGGAGCTGGAGCCTGGGCAGCGAGCCATCTCTGGGAGTCGGGACTTTTAACCCTTCCTGAGAAATGAAAGCTCTGTGAATTTTTTCTCCTCCCTGGTTTGAAAAAGAGAGGAAGAGAGACAGCCTGGGACCCGGGAGGTTGGAAGGAGAAATTCTAGGTGGGAGGAGATGATGGAGTGGCTGTTTGGCTGGACTTTTTCTTGGTAGCCACAGATTGAACTGATCTTCTCCTCCAAGAGAGACTGTATTTTAGGAGGATGCCAGTGAGCCAAAGAGACCATGCTTCAGCTGGGAAAAGACAGAAGTGGAGCGAACAGAGAAAAGTTGGGGAGGTTTGTGGTGGTGCCCCCTGTCTTCAGAGAGGAAGAAGAAAAGAAGATCTCTGTTTGTGGATCCTCGGCCCCAGGGGAAAATGGGGGGGACTGTTGGTCCCAAAAATGAAAAACTGAACTGTTGTTTTTTCCCCTCTTGGCAGGGCATCCTTGAAAGGAAAATCCTAAAAGCAGTCTGTCCATCCATGCATTGGTGGTGAGAGCACTGTGCATGGAAAGGAAAGGGTCACCATTGGCAAACTTTTTTCTCCGGGCGGTGCCATGTGGTGACATGGAAGCACAGGATGTGGCATCTGTGTTTCTTGGGGAGTTTGTGGCACAAGAGAGACTCCTCTCTCCCTGCAGATGGACTGGGTGTTGATTATCTGGAGGGTGGAAACCTGATTGGGGTCCAGGTTGTATCTCACTGTGGTTTGTTGGAGTTGGGTGGTGGGAGGAGGAATGCTTTGGAAGGTTTTCATTTTTAATTGTGTGTGTTTCTTTCTTCTTTCCCCCCCCCCCCTCTTTTATAGTAGCATAGTGGTAGTAGTTTAATAAGGTTTTTTTCCTTATTATTAAGCTTGGGCCTGCTTTGCTCTGTTTTCGATCGCATTTCACAGCATTCAGTTGAGAAATTGCATTTTCATGGGGGGCACTGGCATTGTGCCAGTGTCAAACCATGGATCTTTTTTAGAAGGGATGGTCTGTTCCTAGCACAGAGAGCATGGATATAATCACATTTCTGGTGACTCTCTGCCTGATCTCTGAAGCAACATGTCATATTTACCAAAAAGGACTGTATGCTGAGTACCTTGCTATATGACTAAATTCTGCCAGTTTGCCACCAAAATTCCTTAAGCATTTTGCTTTTATTCTGAAATTGTTATTGCTTTTATTAATACACTTCACTTAAAAAGAAGGACAGATTCACACAGGACCATAAATGCTTCCACAGGCAAGGCTTTTGACACCTGTAACTTCAAATTTTATATTTGTATTTCTTCCTTTTTGCATACTAGAAATTTGGAGCAACAGTAGCATAAGTAATAATTCTAAAATCTGGGGGGTAAAATACCAGCTGTGTCAAAAATAAAAAGAGATGGTTTAGAATACCTGGATCATTGCTTACCACTATTTGGCTAGGACATTTAATTTACAAAAGGCCAACACAGAGGAATGGGATGAGCAAATTTAAGTTCAAACTTTTCAAACACAGAAAAGGATTACAGACCATTTTTAAACTGAAGGATCAGTCTTTTCTTACTAAAAGAACACATCCAACCAATGTTGATGCAGTTTACAATTTAGAGTGCTTTTTGTACTTCTTCGAATACCATCTTCCCTCTTATTACCTTTTGCGAGTAATGACTGCTTGCCTGCAAAAGGTATCATCCTTTCCCATCCTGGCCAATTACAGACACTGTTTGTATGTACTTCCAAGTCCCTCTCAAAAGTTGCAATATCATATGGCCAGGTCATGAAAGAAAATGCTAGTGACAAATTTTTTTCTATACCATTATCCCCTTGGTATCACTGGCTGCCATTAGCATATCAAAGCTAATAAGTACATAAGTCTATCAGACTCAAAACCTTACCAATCAAGAGGCAGAATGTCTAGGTAATACCTAAAAGCTTATAGCTGACAGGTTTTTTTTTCAAGGACACACAGCTTTTTCAGCACAAATACTAAACACAGGACTTGTGTGGGAAGGACAAACCTTTCCAGGAGTTAGTCCAAGGCAATGGCATGAGCTTTCCAGCTGTTTAACCATCAAAACATTGTGATCTCTACTCCAGGGAGAGGCATATCCCTGATGTTTCCTCTTTCAGTCTCAGCCCAGGCCACTGCATGTGTCAGAAGCTCTCCACGGCACACTTTATCCTTGGGGAGGCAATTACTGCAGACACAATCATAAGATGCTCAAGATCCTATCCTCCCTACTGCTGTATAAATCCCTATACAGAACAAATATGTACCATATTTCAGAAGTTAGGATAATCTAAGCATAACTATTATAGCTCAAAACCGCTGCTCAGATTAAGGCAATGTTTTTTACACACTGGAGATACATCTGCAGAACCTGTAGCTGTATGGAAGGTACCATGAGTAGAGTTAGCAACAAAGACATACACCTACTTACTGTATAATCTGCCAGGTTCTCTGGAGAATATCTATAGCCTAGAGTACAGTTTTGTAGCTATTAATATCCAAGTTAGCTAAATTAAAGCTAGCACATGTACAACTGTACGTGCTGCAATCACACTTTCAATCACAGAACAGAAAATTGCCTAAAAGCAGAATTAGCAACAAACATGAAGGTTTTTATGGGCACGCCTGCCTGCACAGACAAGTACAACTGGCTTGTCTGTATGTACCTGGAGGACAGCCAAAGCCTGGCCACACAGAGTGTGGGGACATGAACACTGCACTCTAGCACAGCACAGCAGAGCAGCACAAATCCGCTGGCACAGGCACAGCTTCCAGTGTTCCCTGTTTCTGAACAGAGCAGTTTTTCCTCAGTGCTGGAGCCACCCACCACTCCCCAGGGTGCTGCAGATAAACACTACACACATTTTTCATCTGTGGCTGAAGAGGGTCCTGGCACAAGAATGTGATTCTTCTTTATGGGAGAGGGCTATGAGCTACTGCTTGATTCAGAAAAATTTCTTACAGCGTTATTTTATTTGGGCAAATTATTTAATCTCTCTTGTGTCTCAGTTTTCCTACCTGTGAAATTGGTGTATCTACTTGAAAGAAGCACACATCTAAGCAGTACTTCAGAGATTAAAATCTCTGCATAGGTGCTTATTAAATATGAAGAACAGGTAAAAATGCACACAGAAAGGTTATCATTTTATCATGTCTATGCATTATTTTTATCTGCCTTCTGTAGATTTTAATGCTTATTTATTCTTTTAAAAGCAGATATAGAGAAATTCAGTCTGGGTTCAGCTGCTGCAGGTAGACAGTTAGAAAGGTGAAAGTGTAGGTACATATTTTAATTAATCAACAACAAAAGATGGATCTTTCAATGTCACTGTCTTTGGTAACTAAACCAGTTTAGGAGATACCCGTTTCTTTTGCCCACTTGTCCCTGAAGCCCAAGGTGAATTTATGCAACCAATCTGGGATGCATGGTATAAGTACATCCAGTAAAACTACCTAGATTAAATTTTAAGAAAAAAAAAAGGGGGGGGGGGGGGGAATCACATACACACCCATTCCTTTCCCAGAAAAAGAAAGAGGAAAAAAAAAGTTAATCCAAACCAATTTAACAACCTGGTTGAGTAAGAATCTTTGCAAACATTGTGGGATAGCTGGGGCACCCAAACTCCCATGTGGAAATGCTGAGCTACACACTAACATAACTTGGGGAAGACAGATGGGGAAACACAATGACAAAAATCTCCTGGGCTGGCTACAAACCCATCTGCTAATTTCATAACTTTTTTCAATTTTGTCTTGATGAGGCCCTCAGACACATTTGTTCTGCATGGCTAGGTCTAGATGTGGACACCAGGCACCACCACTTGCAGGGTTGCCACATTGTAAAGGCCAAGAGGAAGAAGCTTCATGAGCTGAGAAATCAAACATTCCTGCATGCAGAGAAGACACCAAATACACATCATAGCAGCTATGTGCATCGTGCTGCACAGTATCTGTAAATCTGCATGCAAGTGCACTACCAAATATCCACTGGTTTCAGGCATTTTCTCATGCTGCTGCCAGGCAGGTAGAGACAAACGGGTGCCACAAGCAGCCTTTTGCTGCCTGGGACTGCCAGTGTCCAGGTGTCTGGATCCAAGAAGCAGAAAACAGTTGAAAAAGACACTGGCCTTTGTAATTCCCATTTTGGACTTAGAAAGGGTATCCAGCACAGGTTTGTACATAAATCCCCAGGAGCATCCTGTGGCTTTCCAGATGGGGACTGCAACCAAGCACAGGGGAGTGCATGGCCCAAACTGCACTGTGAGAACACAGCCAAGAGAAGGCAACCTGGGCCACTCCTACATTGCATGCATAGAAATGTATCTTAGAGAGGAACAAATGCTACAATCCAGAGGGTGTTCGAGCTCACACCCAGACAAGTCCTGCCGAAATAACCTGAGACTATTCTCATTCTTTTTCTCTCAAAAATTGCTTTAAAAAGTGTACTTAATGTGGGTCTTGTCATGGTGTATCGCTTATAAGCTGATGGGACAGCATGCCCTGTGAGGACCATTGGCCAGACAAGAAGATCCCCTTCCCAGGAAGAGAGAAGGCCCTTCCCAATTGTGATGTCTCACCAGTTTTCTGATATAAGTTACCTCTCAGAAACAATTTCCCATTACTCAAATCTGCCTCTGGCCTGGCTGAAATTTTACTACATGAAATGAAACTGTGAAGGCACACCACTGAGACATCACAAAAGCAGGTTAAATCTTGCAAACTCTTCAAGGGGAAAAGTGAAGAGATAAAGCCTACATTGTCAGCGCTTGTTTATTTTCATACATCTGTTTTAAAAACAAACAGAAGACCAGGAAAATATATGAGATGTAGTTTCTGCAATTGTTACACTTTGAGCAAAAATACAGCTGAATTGCTCAAGAGAGGTTATATAAAAATAACCTGGCTTACTATCAGATTTCAAACCTTTTCTCTCCAGCCTCTCTCACTTAAAAACTTGTGTTGACTCACCAACACTGTTAAAATTTCAAAACCATTTGAAAAGCAGTTTATATATGATGTTAATTAGGATGCTTCTGTTTACCACAAAGCCACCAGGACTTTGCATTTATATTGTAATTTATCTTTTGTCTCAACAATATATAAACTTTATATCTGTTTTATTTGACATGAATAATAATTCCCAGTATAAAACCCTGTTATTTTGAACAAGAACTGAATGCATGCTATAATTTCCTGTTTAATATGCAATTGTTAATACAATGAGAACAAAGTTCCTGTTAAAATATCCATAGCACAAATAACTGAACAGTGGTAAAATTCTCAGATGCTAGATCCTGAAATTCCTCAGCTGCTGGAAACTGAGTAGATAGAACAACAAAAGGCCATCTGTTTGTATTTATTGGCAGGGGAGAAGTGGTTTATGTAAATTAATTTCTCCAGACTCCCTTATTCCATTTTGTCTTATGAGAAGAAGATGAAAATCCCTTCCAATGCAACTTTTGACACATCCTACACCAGCAGAAATAAAAAAAAAAAAAAAAAGCCTTCCAGACAACCAAAAGTAATATTTGAACAACTATCTGCCCTAAGATTTGTGTTTTAGAGGTGTACAGCAAATGTTGCCTCATGAATACTGCATCTGCTTAGGGAAGCCATTCTGAGTTTCAAAACTACTCACCAAGTAGGGCAAGGCATTGAAGTAGATTTCGGTAAGAAGTGGCACAGTGTCCCACACAAATCACTGAGATGCAGTTACAGTATTGTGAATTTCATTCCAGTTTGCCACTTAATTATTGCATGGCCTTCAACAAGTTACTTTATAACTCTCCTTCTCTTTCTGCTCACATATTTCTTTATACTCCCTTCAGAGGTGGAATAGGAGAATGGACAAAGGGCATGAAATATAAAGGTTATTTTCCACTAGGAATAAGACTTTACTTCTGGATAGCTTTTTTTTCAAAAAAAAAGCTTTCAAAGCGCAGGCTTCATACAATGGAAACTGCTGTCAAGTGTTCCAACACTAACATACACCAAGATTATGCCTTGGAGTTCTGGATTTGGTACTGTTAGATGCTATTTGACATTAGGTTTTATTCACAGAGCTCCTCTTACCCTCAGGTTTAGGTGCTCATTAAGAACAAGGTCTAGGAGTTTTGCTGTATCCCATTTTGGACACAGGATTTTAGTAAAAAGAGAATATAATAAGTTAGACCTGGGTAAGACAAATTTTCCTGAAAATGGTAGAAGCACAAATCCTACATTAAAAAAAAAAAAAAAACAAACCTGTTTCCTATGACATAAAAAAATCTTTTCTGAATAATGGGAACTTTAAAGTATTCCAGAGTTTTTTAAATATCCATAGTGTCAAGGACAGCTTTTTCCTCTGATTCATAATCTGAAATACCTTTTTATTTCATTTCAAAACCATTCCTATGCTAATCCTTGGCCAAAAAGACAGATTGAGATAGACATACAATGGATAGCATTTCAGCTCAAAGAGTTAAAACTCATGTTGTCATGATAAGCAGCAAAGTAGCATATCAATTCCTGAAATAGTAGATGTGCTGCCATCCATATGATAGGACAGTAAGCTTTGGTGTTTACAGAAAAAAAAATGTTTTCCACAACAAAATACCAGATTTTTATGAAATCTTTATTTTTTTACAGCTTAGTTTAAAATTTATCTGTAACACATTTTACTTAATGAGAAAACAAAAAAAAATTCACTCCAGTTCTGTATTTCAGTCACACTTCCAACCCAAGACAGCAGCAGAAAAGACAAGTGTAAGACTGTTAATTAGCTGGACATGAGTTTTTCACTTGATCTGAATTTAGAGAAAAACATACCATTTTCTCTTTTTATGTTAGAGTACATATTGCCCATATCACTGCCGTGCCAGCACAGGCACACTCTTAAGTATCACTTAAGAGGGAAATTACATGAAACTTTAATTTCTATGCACCTTTCAAAAGCACAACTACAAGAAAACAACATGAAGTGGGAACACAAAGAACCAAGAAAGAACTCCTAGTCCACCTCTATTTGTAAATATAAGAGTGCCTGAGCACTTTGTAAAAAAGAAAACTATATCCAAATGCAGATAACAGATAAATATCATTAAATGGCCAATTGTGGGAGATATCAGCATAACTTTCTTAGGACAGAAGTAAATAAATTAGTCAATTTGCTGTTTATCCTCTCACAATCTTTTATTTTCTGATACAGCATAACAAGAATAGTCCCCATATCTCAGCTTCACACTTTCCCAAAGAATCAAGCTTCCAAGAGTGTGAATAAAAGAGTCTTCCAAATTCATTTTTAGGTTCACAGTTTCTGCAGGTGTAGGGTTATCTGCCTCTTCTCCTTAGCTTACCACTGTGCACATCTGGGAGCAATTAAATGTGCTACAGAAGAGAAGTGAGGGTTGTAGGTGTTTGGTTTTCCCTGATGACTTCTATCAAAGGTGTTTCAATGGCTAGTGCATTTAGTGTGCAGGTTTACATTGCCCCTGAGAGCAGGATGTTTGGATACACTTACCCTCTGTAGTGCTGCAGAGGTGCTTACTTATCTATCTTTATTCACTTGCGGTAGACAAGTGGTTTTGTCCCTTTTTTGTGCCCTTCTAAAGCTCTTCAATGTACTCAGGAAGGATCTAGTTGTAGTTCAGAAGATGCCAATGGCTCTGCCGTGACTGTGGCTGACAGTGGAGAGGCAGCATGTGCAGGAAGGCCACTTACAGGAAGAAAACCCAAAGGGATGGTTTCTCAAAAACTTGGTGGTGGGACCAACTTGGTCCCACTAGGTTGGAAACGTATGTTGTTCTTCAGTGGCTGGAGCTCACCAAGATTGTATTGTTAATTCATCCAACAGGAGAAATCAGAGTCAAATCTTTAGAATTCTGAACATACCTGACTTAGTGTTCCATCTCCTAATATCAGAGGCTAAGGAAAAAGCAAAAAAACTGCAGCTGCATACAGCAGCTTGGACTAGTGCAAGACCCATCCCCAGCTGCTGTTCTTCTCCTCTTTTCTGGAACACATTAGACACAGTGAAGGTGCAGCTGGGGTAGGTCAAAAATCCAAAAGCAGGAGCGGTGTCCTGACCTGAAGTATCATTTTGGACAGAATAATCGTAGCAATCACTTTGATGCTTTCTGCCAACAGACTCCACCTTCCTTTGGGATTCCCCTGTTATTCTCTCATTATCTTATAAAAATCATGGTTAAAACTTGCTAATTATGCTGTGCCAAAATATATCTGGTAGAGACCAGTATGAAACACATACTGGTTGTAAGTCTGTATTGTGTTGGACTCTGAGCAAGAAAATGCCACAGTTGCCACTGGCTCCATGCAGGAAAAGTACATGGTTCCTTGCAGAAGGGAGCAAGGTCTGCTGGCCCAGGATTGCTCTCACACCATGGAGCTCTGTAGCACCTGTGAGACTACAATTTCACATAAAGTGCAGCACAAGAACTTGATCCAGTTCTGAAATCTCTGGCCTATCACTTCCACTTGTCACAGGATTGGTTTAGCAGATTACAGTATGTATGATAAATCTGACTCTATACTGCCCATAAAAAACAGTTTCAAAAGGACCTTCATGCTAACTATTGTATGATTGAAGTACATAGCATATCAAACTACATTTACCTTATTAAGAATAATATCCTTTCTGGTAGAAAAACAATGACTACTCACATAAGTCTTGTTTCTTTACTTTCCTCTTCATGCAATGTCCTGATAAAGTGATAATCAAAATCTCCTCCTGAAATAGTAGGGTAGGGTTTACAACCTACACACATGGTTTAAAGACACATCTTTCAGAAACACTTTCAGCTCTCTGCAAATTCAGTGGGGTTTTGTTTCCCTGCAGTTATATTTGTTTTGTAATAAAACCTGTGATTTGACTTCATTAACCGAAACAAAACTGCTTGTTAAAGGAGGGTAAAAGCACACTAAACTTCTTTCTAATCTGAATATCTGGGGAAGTCAGGGTAGAAATGTTATTGTGGATTTGTTCCCTATAAAATTCTGCTAATTAACATACAAATAGGCTAGATTCCACTAAAATTAGTATAGTAGACAAAATATAAAAAGGATGCCTTTTAGTGATTTATGTATTTTGGAGACTGCAGCTGTTAATGCTATAAAGGCATTTTGATCTTGGTAAGTTTTAATTTATTGAAAATGAGCAATTTGCAGTGTGTTTCTGTTCATGCTTGCTATAAAGTGAAAAAAATCTGTTTATTAAATTATTTTGTTCTAATGCTAATATCCTTAATCATTAAGCAGCCACCACATAAATATCTAACTGTAAGCTTAATAAAAGATATTAAGCTATTTCTCAAATTTATTTAAGAATGGCATGAACTTCTCCAATCATAAAGTTTTGATCTACTTAAAGAATAGCATGTTCTTTCTTACAGGAGTTACATTATTTTAAATCAGGACTCCTTTTAAAGCACTCCATCTCAAAATTAGTCGAGCAGTGGAAAGCAGTCCAGCAGACTATTGCTTTACAGGAACATAAAATAGCCTGGGCTAGCTGTTCACCACATGAAGCCCTGTTTGGCCTGAAATGAAACTGCAATAAGCAGAAAACATTTCACTCCTATTAAACACAAGTCCCTATCCCATCCATGTGAGAGAGGACCAGAACTTTCTGTATTTCACATACAGAAACAGCATTTTTTACACACAAATCTGGTGCAGCACATCTGAAACAAATCTATTTCTGCAGTCTACAGGAAAACACTTCAACAAGCACTTAAAAATCTGAAAGGCAGATGACTGTGATTAGCTATTTGTATTATTAGTTTTACTGATCATAATTCACTTATGCAAAAAAATAGTGCACTTCAATACTACCCCTGCTCCAGGGACTCTACATGGGCATTGAAGGATCAAGTGTGCATTACTGTTTCCATGAAAACACTAAACTCTGAGCTGTTTGTTACGATGAGGTTCACTAAGACTCTACTAATGAAAATAACTTCAGGTCTATGTTCCCAGGTCCTGCCCACAACACTTAAAGCCACTAGCTACCTCAGATGCTGCCCATCAGAGCAATTTGTATCAGATGTCTGCTTAGTTACTGTCCAAATAACTTTGGGTATTTGCATGGTCTGCACTGGTTACAGCAGCCAGTTTCATTCAGAACAGCTGACAAATCCCTGCTTACGTGACAGAGGGGAAAATATTTTAAATATCTTAAGAAGTGCAAACCTCAAAACTGTTTTCCAGTCTTATGTATTCCAAATGCTGAACATTACAAGATCATACAATAGGAACACAATCATAAAATGGTTTGGGTTAGAAGGAGCTTTTAAAGGTCATCTAGGCCAAATGCCTAACAGTTAGGGACATTTTCCACTATGTTATGTTGCTCAAAGTCCCATCCAGCATAACCTTAAAAGTTTCTGCAGAATAAGACATCCAGGACTTCTCCAGGAAACTTGTTCCAATGGTTCACCACCCACATTGCAAAAAATATTTTCCTTTAATGTGGGCTGAATCTAACCTCTTTCTGGTTAAAGCCATTCCCCCTTGTCCTATCACTACATGCTCTTGTAAAATCCCTTTAGGTACTGGAAGGTGCTATAAGGTGTCCCTGGAACTTTCTCTTCTCCAGGCCAAGCAACCCTAATTCTCTCAGCTTTTCATCATGGGAAGGTGTTCTACCCATCTAATAATTTTTGTGGCCGTCTTCTTGACCTACTCTAACAGAGCCACGCCTTTCTTGTTCTGGGTGCCCCAGTTCTGGACACAGTGCTCCAGGTGGGTCTCAGCAGAGCAGAGCAGAGGGGCAGAATCCCCTCCCTCCCCTGCTGTCCACGGGGCTCTGGATGCAGCCCAGGACACATGTGGCTCTCTGGGCTGTGAGTGCCATGGCCGGGCCATGTGCAGCCTCTCACCCACAGCACCCCCAAGCCCTTCGGGGCAGGGCTGTTCTGGTTCTGTTCATGCCCAGACTGTGCTGATACCACTGGTTGCCCTGATCCAGATGCAGTAACCTGCATTGGTCTTGTTGAATCTCAAGGAGTTCCCATGGGCCTGCTTCTCCAGCTTGTCCAGGTCCCTTTGGATGACATCCCATCCTTCAGGTATGTCAACAGTGCCATTCAGCTGTGGGTCATCTCCAAACTTTCTGAGGGTGCACTCAATCAATTTGTCTAGGTCATTGATGAAGATATTAAATAACTCTGGTCCCAATACAGAGCCCTGAAGGCATCACTTGTCTCTGATGTCCATTGAGACTCTGTGCCATTGACCACCACCCTCTGGATGGGACTATCCAATCATTGAATCCATCTCTTTCCAGTTTGAAGAGAAGGACGTCATGGGGAATAGAGTCAAGGACTCTATTCATTTATCTGGACAAGGACCTCCCTTGTCCTGTGAAGGAGTCACTTCATCATAGCAGGCCACCGGGTCAGTCAGACAGGAATTCTTCTTGGCAAAGTGGTGCTGGCTGTCTTGAATTCCCCCCCTGTTCTCCATGTTGCTTAGTACAGCTTCTAGGAGCACGTGTTCCATAGCCAGGCTGACAAGTCAGTAGTTCTCCTGCCTATCCTTTTTAAAAAGAGGTTCAATATTTCCCTTTTTCCATTTAGTGGAGATATCTCCTGACTGCATGACTTTTCAAATATGGAGAGTAGCTTGGCAACTATATCAGAAAATTTCCTCAGGAGCCTGGGATCTCATCAGATCTCATAACCTTGTGTATGTTCAGGGTATTCAGGTGGTCATGAACCTGATCATTACTCCCCCAGTCCCTGTCTTGCAGTCCACTGACTTAAGAGGTTTGCAAAGAGAGATTGACATTGAAGACTTGAGGCAAAAACTGTTCAGTATTTCAGTCTTCTCCTCATCTGCTGTTACCAGTTTGCCAGCCTTATTTAACGGGGACAGTACTCCTTCATTGACCTTCCTTTTCTTGCTACAGAAACCCTTCCTGTTTTATTTGTGTCTCTTGTCAAATTTAGCTCCAAGAGCACCTGGGCCTTGATCGTCCCATCCCTGCACAACCAGGCAGCATTCCTATTCTCTTTCCATGATACTTCTTCCTGCTTCCATTATCTGTGCATTCTTGCCCTTTAGTTTGATCAGCAGGTCTTGACTCATCCATGCCCATCCCTTCTTTATCTGGTTTTTTACAGATCAAGAGTTTTGTGCTCTAAGGAAAGTGTCCATAAAGATCTGCCAGTTTTGTTCTGTTCCTTGTCCGTGAGGCAGTTTCCCTTGTCATCCTATGATTAATTCCTTGAGCAGCTGGAGTTTGCTTTCCTAAAAATCAGGGTCCTGACTGTGTTCTTCACCTGTCCCATATTCCTCAGGACTGCAGATCCACCAGTGGTGTTCACTGCAGCCCTGGCTGTCTCCAACCTTGACATCAGCCATGAGCTCACTTGCACTGGTGACTGTCAGGTCCAGTAACAGATCCCCTCTGTCAGGGCTGTCCATTACCTGGCTTAGGAAGTTATCCCTGTGCACCCCAGCAGTCCCCTGGCTTGCCTGCAGCTCACTGTGCTTCTTTTCCAGCAGATGTTGGGGGTTGAAATGTTCAGCTCATCCCAGCAGGATGAGATCTCGTGAGTTCAGTGCCTCCTGTGCTGGAGCAAGAAGGCTCCCCCGATCAGGCAGCCTCTAAGACACCATCCAAAGATTCCCTTTGTTACCTCAGTCTCTGATTTTCACCCATGAAGCTTTGATATGTTTGTGGCTGTTCTTCAGAGAGAGCCCTTCAAATTCCATTCATTTCTTATGTAGAGGGCAACCCACAGAGAGCCCTGTCTGTCCCTTCTGAACAGCCTGTAGTCATTGGTAGCCACACTCCTCATGAGATTCATCCTACCAGACAACTAGGCTACTAAAGGCAACTAGATTGTATCCCTCTAGCAGCATGGTGGCTTCCAAACAGGTCCTGTTTGTTTGAAGATTATGTTAAAGAATTGATTCATCTGTCTGGGGATGGTCAAGGAACAGTCCACAGAGATTTAATGAGGTGAAAGTATGCAAGTAAATTACTGGCATCCTCCATAATAAGCAATGTAATAAGTGTTCCATTGCTTCTTACATCCTTATTTATTCTCTGAAAGCTCTCAGTTCTTTGGTAAGGACCAAGATCTACATCCATCTTTCCAAGCTTATTGTTGACTTTCAGGTCAGAGGTAGTGAGAAAGGAAATTGTGGCTGTGGCTTATAACAAGACCTCTCTCCTTTCCCCTCTCTCCAGGGGGAGCAGAGAGGACAGTCTGTCTCTAGCTACCTTGCTGCTTCACTCAAAGGCAGTGTGAAAAATCCTCTTAGGCATCAGCTGGAGTAGTTTTGCTCAGGGCAGTACTGACAGCAGATCTGGGCCAAGGAGAAATTTCTCCTGGGTCACCTTAGAAAGGATCATGTCAAGGATCAGAAATATGGTATGGCTAAGATATTACAGTGTGTTTTGTTTGCCCTGGAGGGACCAGACACATGGTATCTGTGGTAGATTAGTCTCTTGTGATTCTGCACAAGGCTCACGTACACTGTTCAGAGGACTGAAATACTTTATTTCTACTAAAGTCATCTATTTTGAAATAGAGCATATGGACAAAATTTGACAGAGTTCTTCAGGCATAGAGGTGCTCTTAAGAGCTCCTTGTATCTCTCACATTGATGGCATCCTTCTCTAACTCCCAAAATGCTACAGGTAAAGCCTTAAAGCACACACACACAAAAAAAAAAAAAAAAAAAAAAAAAAAAAAAAAGAGCTTCTGGGCTTCTGGGGTTTGTTTGGATTGGTATTCTCAAAGCAAAGAGTAGGAAAGAAGTACCTCAATTCAGTACTTATTTACAGTCCTGGAAAGTCCTGGAAAACAGAAACCACTTAACTATTTTATAGTGCTGCTCTTCCACTTTTGCAGAAGTTTTGGCCTGATAACTATTGCATTAATGGCCAATGCTGATTCATGAGCAAGCCTATCAGCTTAAAGGGAAGGGAATAAAGGCATGTTATCTTCCAAAATAACTAAGGAAAGCAAAAGTCTTTTATATTTTCTTGAATAGGAGCAGACACGTACATCTTTTTGTTTAACATAGGTCTAGTCTTACAGTCCAATTCAGAATGCCTTTCCATATAACACCATATGCTATTCAGGACAACGGAGGTCTTTAAAAGTTTAACAAAAAGATTTCTCAAGGATTTTTTTCTCGTGACTGAAAATTCCCTGTAGCGGGGCATAAAAGTTTGGGGAGTGGATTATGTGCTCAGTGCAAAAGAAACTGCTAGACAAATGAAAGCAAGGGGAAGACAAGTTTCCAATTTGTCTCACAAAGATCTCAACATGGGCCATTTAACCTCCAAAATATTTGGGGGGATTTGCCTTTTCACAGTCCCCATGCTTTTCTACAGCTATTTTTGTGTTGGCACTGTTTTAACTTGTGAATTTAAATCCTCCCTACATGCACAAGCACAATACCCAGATGAATAAAAAGTACATTTCTTCAAGGTGGAAGAAAGATATGGTAGGGTATACTGACGTAACACTACTTATAACACAAGATGCTGCACTTTTCTCCAGTGTGGGATCTTGTAGTATCTCTCAATAATCCAGATAAACTAAATATTCTGTCAAAACCACAAAATAGTACAAAAACTGTCAGAGGTTTTCTGCTCCATGAGTTGATTTGATGTTTGGGAGAATGTTCAGAAATATCTAGGTCTGTACAATTTATAGTGAGGTTTGGAGGGACAAGTCTGGGAAGATGTTTCAGCCTTTCTAGGATGAAGCAATCTTTTAGGCTGTCTCTCTGGTAGAACTGCACTGTCCCCGTGTGGATGCAGATGTAAGTAGCTTTGTGTCATACACTGCAGCTGCTTCTATCTTTATCCTTACAAATGTCACTGCCAGCTAGGTACCTTCACAGCGCAATAGCTGGATCCATGCAAAATATTGAGATAGGAAACATATATAACAGACTAACTATGTTCTTACAATTATGAAAACACAACCTGTGTGTGAACAAGCCTTTACTTGCTAGGATTTGCAGTTGAAAAGAGAAAGTGATTACATAATAATTTCTAAATGTGCCACTGAAAATGAACACCAAAGCTCCTTTGAAGATTGTTTTGAGGCCATCTGAGAGGCTTTGTACACTTACTCTCTTGCACATTTTGCTGTGCCAAAGATACCCTCATTAATGCAGGAATGGTAGTGAAAACTCTAAAGAAAATACATACACATCCTGCTGATGGCATGAAGAGAAATTATTCATTCTACACATCTTTAGCTTCCCCCTGGTGTGGGTGCTACCTTGCCCTCTTTTTGGCTTTTATTTTTTCTTCTCCTTTGTTCAGAAACTGGCATAATTTTGTTAGATGCTTGGTAATATGTGTGTACAGAATTGAATCTAGGCACGTGGTGTTTATCTCAGGAGCCTAAAGATGCATATTTTTAATACCAAGAATGTCCAAATCTTGTTTCCTCTTTGTTTAGTTGCATCTGGGAGATATCTCTCCCCGTTCTGGACAAAACCCATGGAGTGGTCCCATTCATAATCTATGATGAGGTGCTATTTTCATTTCTGCATCTGGAATATTAAAGAGGAAGAGACAGAAATGTGTGTTTCTTGCAGCTTTGTTACATCAAATGCTCTGTTATATGTTATCTCAACATTTGCTTGTTTCTGGCATGCTAACATTTCACAACCTACAGTGAACAGGAAACCACCAAGAATTACTCTGTTTACTTCTAGATGTGGAACATACATTGCTCATAATTAAATGACAGCACCATAAAGACATGTGTTAGCTACAAATTTCAACTTAACTGTAAGAAAATCACCCTTTTCCATCTTAAACCCAACTATATGTAACTAGTCTGGCTTTGTGATCTCAGCAAAGTATTTAGCCAGGATGTTTACAGAAGGACTGGGGGCAAGACGAGGAGAGTGGAGTTTACCTCAAATTTTTCAAGCCAGTATTGGTACCCCTGCCTCCGTTGAAATGCAGCTCAGAAGTGGTGCATTTTGAGGTGCAGAGTGAAAGTCAATGAATAAAGGACAAAGCATCTCAAATACTGAAAAATTAACATAGACAGTTACTTGATTTAGAGACTGGCTCTTGCATTGTAAAGTGCCTGCGTAAAGCCTAACTAGCTGGCAGTCATTAGTCAGGAAACTGATGTTGGTATTATAAGGATCTATTTCCTCTGCTCTTTTAAATGAAGCACAGCTGAAGATGGAATGACTTGTAACTCTGTCTTTGTATTCCAGAGGATGTGGCTGTTTTGTATCTCCACTCTTTGAACAGAATAAATCCACATCTAAGAAGACATTCTGGAAGTTCATAATTGCATCCAGATGATCACATGTTGGGGTCTGATCTCTCCTGGCTTCCTGATACAGAGTACTTTAGTTATTCTGGTATTTACAGCCAAGAGCCTAGACATCTACAAACAAACTTAAAACTGGACTTAAGAGTAGATCTGCAAAAAAAAAAAAAAAAAAAAAAGACTTTCATATATACCAGCAGGCACTGAAGTGCCAATTTAAGTTCTAAACTATCTTGTATGCCTTCTTACAATTTTCAACCATAAACCTCAACTTGGACACCTGATCTAGTTCACCTTGGTTTCCCACCCGAGATGATAGGTCTACTCTAGTGAATAAAACATTTGGGTTAAGTTCCTATCAGTCCAGTAGAACAAGGCATTCTCTGACACAGGCCTCCTCCACGGGCTGCAGGTGGATCTCTGCACCCCCTTTGACCTCCATGGGCTCAGGGGCACAGCTGCTTCCATGGGTTATGGGCTGCAGGGGAATCCCAGCTGCAGTGCCTGGAGCACCTCATCCCCCTCCTTCTCACTTCACTTCACGATGTGCTTGTACTATGAGGACCAGCTGAGGGAGTTGGGTGTGGAAAGGAGGAGAAAAGGAGGCTCAGACAGAAAGGACGGGGTCAGCCTCTTCTCCCAGGCAACCACCAACAGGACTAGAGACATAGTCTTAAGCTGCACCAGAGGAAATTTGAGATGGAGTTTCTTCACATAAACAGTGATTAGATAGTGGAATAGGATGCCCAGGAGTCCCTGTGACTGGAGGTGTATAAGGAAATATTGGATGTAGCAAAGTGACATGGTCTAGTTGACACAGTGTTCCATCATAGGTTGGACTCATTGATCTCAGAGGTCTTTTCCACCCTAATTGACTCCTTGATTCTGTGTTTCTTCGATTCACTGACTCTGGGGCTTGCATAATTGTTCCTCTCTTTTCTGGCCACAATTACATCTTTGCAATGACTTTTCTTTTCTTTTCTTTTCTTTTCTTTTCTTTTCTTTTCTTTTCTTTTCTTTTCTTTTCTTTTCTTTTCTTTTCTTCTCTTTTCTTCTCTTTTCTTCTCTTCTCTTCTCTTCTCTTTTCTTTTCTTTTCTTTTCTTTTCTTTTCTTTTCTTTTCTTTTCTTTTCTTTTCTTTTCTTTTCTTTTCTTTTCTTTTCTTTTCTTTTCTTTTCTTTTCTTTTCTTTTCTTTTCTTTTCTTTTCTTTTCTTTTCTTTTCTTTTCTTTTCTTTTCTTATATATAGATATCACAGAAGGGTTACCACTATCACTGATATTCTTGGCCTTGGCCAGGTGTCATTGGCTCTCTCAGACACAGAGGAAGCTTCTCACAGAAGCCGCCCCTGTAGCACTCCCATTATCAAAATCTGGCCGCACAAACCCAATACAACAGATGTTGAATAAGGACACTACAGTTCTAGTGAAAGAAGGTTAAGAAATTCTCACTAAAATCTGGCAACCATTCTCTTGCAACAGGATGTCCTCATCCAGATGCTGCACTGGCCCTGCTAAGTCACAACAATACTGTCATAAAGAACCACACTTCTTCTACAAAGGTTACAGTCCTTTAAAAACTAAGAGGCACATATGATACAGTATAGTTTATTTCATAGTCCCACGGTTTTACTGCCAATTGAATGACAGTAAAATTCAGACCAAGAGGAAGACTCAATACTGCTAATTCAGGTGATAACTTAGGACCTGTGACACAGTGGTCTGATCCCCAGCTCTTGTTAGTGACTTTTGGTGTGATCCCAGGAGACTTCCTTAAATCTTCTTTTATTACACCTCTTTTTTTATAGATTTGGCTGTTGCCATGTATCTGTATACACTGACTACTCGCTCTCCACCCTCCCCGATCTCACATACAAGCAGGTGAGCTCTCAAATACTACCATAGCGGAGCTATTGGGGAGCTTAGATAAAGCTAATGCAAGCAAGAAGAAAGACATCCCTCCTGCACTTCCTGCACATGGAATAGTGCATGTTATTCCAGGACTATGGAAGGCCCCAGAAGAAAAAGGGGCTTTCACTTTTGCTTTTAATTTAAAAAATTAAAGTTTTTGTAACTTTAATTATATGTAACCAATAATTATTTGCTGCTCATAGAACTATTTTTAATTGGTGTGATGGTGGAAATATTCAACTACTAATCAATCACCAGAACCAGCTATTATTCATGTACATAATAGAAAGAGGAAAGAGAGCCCCCATGAGTCTATAACATAAGACTGCTGGTACACACAGCTGTTTAAGTATTGGAGTCTTTCCGAAGTGTAAACAAGTAAGAATTTACTAAAATGAAGTGCTTGAATTAGACTTGCAGGTTGAAGAAGGAAACCAGCAAAACCAGTATGGTTTTTTTGGGGTTTTTTTTGTTTGTTTGTGTGGTTTTTGTTTGGTTTTTTTTTTGGTTTGGTTTGGTTTGGTTTTTTTTGCAAGACAGAAAGAATTACTTTTATACAGGACTTCTGGTTCATTACATTCCCCAGAAACATGGATATCACAGCTGAAGGGTTTCAAGAGAAGCGTGGGAGTAATTAAAGAAAAATATTTTTAACTATTTACAAAGAGCCTTTATTTCAAATATTGTTTAGGTAGTCCAAAATCAATTACTTAGATGTTCAGAGGGTGGTCAACAAGAGAAAATAAAATGACTTAGTGAAATTACAAGCCCACATCTGAAGCAAAACAATCTCTGTGGCAGCATCAATAGGCAGTTCAAGGGTGTAACTATTGCTGCATGTGGGGGCAACCTTAGTGCTAGGGAATGCCAGGGAACTTCTGCTGCTGGATGAGAAAGTCATGTAGAGCCACAGCAGGGCTCATTGATGGAAAGAGTCCTCACATCCAGGAGTGACTCGTGTGACCCTCCTTTCCTACTGGAACAAGACTGAAAAGCAATTTTGGAACACATGACCTGCTGTCTGTTTTTAAACAGCTGCTTCAGCCCCTCTCACTGGTGCTCCATCACTTCCTTCTTTAGTTGTGTCCAATATGTTAAATATGTTAAATGCAGTTAGTATTAAGAGAAATATATAACACCATAGGAGGATTTGTGTCTGTCCCCCTACCCTCCTTCCAGCAAGTCACAGCGGAAACTCTGTCCTGAAGAACAATTGAAGCTGTGGCCATTTTTTCCTTTTTCCTCTTCACAGCTGACTATGACTTCAAGGTTTCAGTTAAAGAAGAAAGAAGGCTAGATTCTGCTGATGAGCATAGGAAATTGAAATTAAAACTAAACAGATAAGAGACCATTTCAATTATGCAAGCATACAAGCTGAAGCTCAGCCAGGCAAGTAGATGAACAGACAGGACAAGAAATGGGAATGTTAAAACAAAATAATGAAACTATGTGAGAAAGATTAATTAAAGAATTCTGGATCCTGCTTGCAAAAAAAAGGATGGGACACATGACTGATTAATTCCTTTCTAAGAAATGTGCCATTGAAAAGCCATCTCTTTTTTACCTTTAAATTCAGCCATCACCTTGTTTCTGCATCACCCAATATTAATTAAAATAAAAAGTATGTGACAGAGGAACACTGGGAAAAGAAGGCAAATTTAGAATACAAATTTTTAAATACCTCTCAGAAGTGAGATTAGTGTCCTTCACTTGCATCAATATCAATCTTGCTGAACAAATCACTGTGTTTGTTCTATCTCCAAATCCTAACTGCTCAGAAAGGATTTTAAAAGGTTTTCCTTTTAAAGTGTGCATTTACATTATGAAAAAGAGTAACTAATGCCAGTAGCACCAGCTAGTATCTCACAAAAATGTTTCTGGATTTCTTGGTAACACCTAGGAGCCCCAGTAACAAACAAGCATGAAACTGTTCTAGCCTTAGACAAGTAGAGCCTGAAAACAATCTTCTTTCCTTACAACTTAAGTATTCATTGTATCATAGATTCATAGGTTCATAGAATGGCCAGGGTTGGAAGGAACCTTAAACATCATCTAATTCCAGCTCGCTGTGATGGGCTGGGATATCTTCCACTAGATCAGTTGATCAGAGCTCCATCCATCTTGTTCTTAAACACTTCTAGGGATGGGGCATCTGCAGTTTCTCTGGGCAACTTGTTCCAGTGCCTCAGCACCTCATCACAGTAAAGAATTGTTTTCTTATTACTTAATCTAAACCTACTTTCTTTCATTTTGAAGCTATTTCCCCTTGTGCTGTCACTACATACTCTTGTGAAGAGTCTCTCTCCATCTGCCTCATTGATTTCCTTCAGGTACCGGAAGGCCACAATTATGTCACCAGAAGTCTTCTCTTTTCCAGGCTGTACAAACTCAACTCAGCATTTACTCACAGGAGATATGTTCCATCCCTCTATCTTTGTGGTCTTCATCTGGGCTCACTCCACCAGGTTAATCTCTCTCCTTGTCATGGGGACACCAGCTCTGAACACAGTGCTCCAGGTGGGTCTCAGCAGAGCAGAGCAGAGGGGCAGAATCCCCTCCCTCCCCTGCTGCCCACGGGGCTCTGGATGCAGCCCAGGACACGTGTGGCTCTCTGGGCTGTGAGTGCCATGGCCGGGCCATGTGCAGCCTCTCACCCACAGCACCCCCAAGCCCTTCGGGGCAGGGCTGTTCTGGGTCTGTTCATCCCCAGCCTGTGTTGTTACCAGACACTGACCTAGCCCATGTGCAGCACCTTGCACTTGGTCTCATTAAATTGCATGAGATTCCCATGGGCCCACTTCTCAAGATGGTCCAGGAAGTTGTAGGCATTGCTCTGTATGTATCTTTGTATTTTTCCTAGCACTGGGATAAAATGTTGAGCTGGAAATGCTGGAGCCTTTGCCATTTGTCAATGCATTCCCACAGAACTGAGAAGCCTATGTGCCTGACCGATGACTCTGGACCAAGTAATATGATGTGGTTTTCAAGCTCTTCTGTATGACTTTTACACACGTTAAGACTATTTTTCTGGACTGCAGTGTAGCAGTTTCTATGCCCTCAAGCATGCCAGTCCCCATTAGGCTGGAGCTCACTACCTGCATGGTGGAATAGTAAAATGACAGTAAAGTTGATCTGCTAGGCAGGGCTTTCTCCCACAAAAATGTTTTCCTTTCTAATGCTTTTTGTTTTCCGTGCTCCTTTCTTTTTCTACAGAACAGCTATAGTGCAGCGTATTTTTCACATGCCCCTGAATTAATCTGAGCAATCACTTTTTCTGTCTCTGAATTTCTGTTTTGATTGCTGCTAGAAGTAGAAAGATCAAAATGCCATGCGTAAAATTAATCTCACGGCATTTCACACATTGTTAGAACAAAAATGTGTTTACATTTTGGAGAATGCCCTTTTAAGAGATCTAATCCAATTTTGGGAGCCTAAGTTAAGTAAATTATTTAGCAACGTTTCTGTGCATTCTCTCACCTTAATATAACTCCATTGCTGTGCCACATTTACCTAGTCAATAAAAGTATAAAGTAGAACAAAACTGAATGAGAGTGGCTGAGTTTTCTGGTGGTTTCAAATTGGTCTTGAAGCAACACAGCCCCTGAAATCCAATGAGAAGCCAGATACACTGTGATACTTCCTCCCATACTCCTTAAAGCCTCTCTGCTACATTTAATCTTGAAAGTCCAAATACATTATAAAAGCTAGATAGTTATGCCTATGAAACTTTTACAAATAAACTTCTATACTTATAGATTCAAGATAAGAGTTAGGTAAAGTAAGAGAAGGAAACTGACCCAGCGGGAATACAAAGGAATTCTGGTCACAGTTTTGTACTGACCCACTGTAAATCCAATAATTTTCTATAAAATTTGCTAAAGGCACTATATAAAAGCAATATGTAATTCATTATCTAACTTGTGAGCTATCACCATGTCTGCAACAGAAGTCTTTAAGCAAAGCAGCAATTTAATTTTATAAAGCTGTTGACTTTTGCTGTGCCTCCTAAAATAAAGTATGTTGTTTTAGGCATGCTGGTGAGAAGCATGGATCTGCTTATTGTACTGAAATTAGACATTTCAAGTCTCTACAAATACAACTATTTTAAGATTTGGTAATGACATTCAGTGAATAGGAAAGGCCTTCCTAACTAGAAACAATGTGCTTTAATCTTCAGTAAAGAAGCAGTCTGTGTGTAATAAGGAAGGCCACTGCTGGCAGAATGATGAATAATTACTTAGTTTCCTCATCTGTGCCAATTTGATTTAAACATAATGTGACCATGTCTAAGAACCCAAAATGTAACAACAGAAAATCTCTCTGAAAGATCACATTTCCTCAACTTTAAATTCTGCAAGTTTCTGTGACAGAGAATTCTTTGAGAGTGTGTAGATGGAGTCAAGATGCAGATAGATTAGTTACACCTTCATGTACAGCCCACCAGCAGTACCATTGAGGTGACATATGTGGGTTCCCAGGGACACAGACATCCCCAGCACACGTGAGCTTCAACACATGCCTGGTCTGGGCAGGGAGGAGAGGCTGGAGCTGCATATGGAAACTTCCTGTGAGAAAATAGGACCAAATGAGCAGTGCAGAAAAAAACAGAAAGCCCTCTGAATGGTAATCATGGAGATGATGGCTGCACAGAGAAGTCACAAACTCCTTGGGTGCACTTCAGCAGCAGGTGGAGGCCAAGGGGAGGAAGAGGAGCTGGAGGAGGCTTTTCTCCTCCTTCCCTGGTGACAGCTTTCCAGGACTGCTCTGAAGGCAGAAAAGGGGCACCATGGCAGGCAAGTCTGGATCCTGGCTGCAGGAGCTGGGAGACCTCTAAGGTTATCTCTGAGGAAAATATTAAGTAGGAAGACATTTATTATCTAGACTTAGATAAAAATTACAGTTTATATATTATTTTACCTGTTTTCAGTATGGTAATAACACCTGACTTAATATCTCACTAAAAAGCAATTTTTGCTTACATTTCCTCTCAAGCAGCCTCTTGATGCTGCAGAGAATTTTATCCTAAATTCCCAACAGTGGGCTGCCTCCACAGCAAGAAGTTAGAGGATATAACAAGGGGAAATACAGACCACCTGGAGGATGCTGCATGCAGGAGTACATTGTGGAAAGCTAAAGGTTAGGGGAAGGTTATCTGACAGCCTGACATGGATCACCATGATATAAATCCATGTACCCAAGAGGCTTAATTAATTAATCCCTGCAAGAAGTAATTGTCAAGGGAGGTTCTTGGGCCCTCAGAGAGCCCCAGCACCACAGACACCAAAGAGTACTATAAACCCAGTGGACTTAGCTGTGAGCATATATTAGAGATAAATAATCCCATGTATTTCTGACACACACATGCAACTCCAGATGCACTGCCTACAGTATCAGGTTTTGAAGAAGGGAAACCTTATAGTTTGCAGTCGAGAAGAGAAATCCATTTTAAAAGGGTCTCTGGGTGTATCTTCTTTCTACTAACCCTACAGAACACCCTGGAAGAAATACAATATGCAGGAACACTATTCTCTCAATGCAAAACAAGAAATTTTCTTGCTCCTTCTCTTGTTTCCATCCTTTCTACCTTTCCAAAAATCCTACCTCCTTCAGCAACAATTCCTAGCCACATTCCACTGACTGGATTTTCCTGCTGTGGAAAGCAATTTTCACTATTCTGCTACTTAGTCAGCAACTATTAACACTATTTGTCCATATTCATCAGTGGTATAACATCAATGATCTCAGTTGGAGTCACATCAAGAATTATTGTGGTCTATTAATTTTGCAGAATGCTGTTGATATGCAAGTAGTTATGTTTTGCAGTTGCCAAGAGTGTTGATGACTCCTCCAGTTCCTAGGGAAAATACCAGTTGTTGTGGGGAGCTCTGCCTTATCTTAGTTTTTGGAAGCAATTTTTTGCTCAACAGGCTTGTTTGCTTTACCTGCTGATTGTATTTAACATTTATTTTAAACTTCCAGAGAAAACTATATCATTCCATGGTGCATAATACTTCTAACAATACGTGATATCACTGTTGAGCCAATGTTTGGGAAAAGGATGCATCAACCTTGTGTATGTAATAAGCCTACACTCCCTTCCACAGTAGATCCCTAAACTCTTTTTTAATAAAGGACTTGTGTAAAAATTATCAAGTTTGACCTACCACTTGGAGCAATCAGATTTCCCTGCAAGGCTTTTTCTCCCATGTATTGATGGGCTTCTCATGTAAATGACAATTTTGATATTTCTCTTTAAATAAAATACAATGTAAATGACAGAATAATGTTCAGTGCACCTAAGGTCTTGCACTTTGATACAAAAACTGATGTCATGCTATGTCCATTGTTATTTGCTATTTTAGGGACCTAGAAGATTGTTAATTATAACTATTAAGGGTGTGTGCTGCAGAAATTGAGAAAAAAAGAGGAAGACTAGCAGACAAGAGGGAAATATTTCAATTTTCATCAATCTAGGAAAACCCATGAGAAAATTATAGACTATTTCTAGTATGGGGATATTTTAATGAAGAAAAACTATTTGTTTTAATCAATTACAAGACATTTATGTTAGTTTTTTTATGTTATTAGGCTTTAATGAAAATATGTGGTTTGGATGCAGAATAAAAACTTCTATAGCCATGTTTTATAAATGTATTGTGTATTGAATACTCACATTGGCTTCACAACCCAAAATATTACAGGCCCAGATTGTCTGACAATCCTAACAGCTCTGTGGGTCAGAGGAGATCAGGAAACAAAAGTCTATGGATATTGATGGAGAATATGTGCAACTATTACAAGATTTATCAAAAACCCCCTGAACTCTGTATGCATGTATCACACCAACTCAACCAGGCAAAAGGAACTGAAAAATTTGTAGCTGAAAATACAATTTTTCCTTTTGGAACACAAATTTTGTTAAAAAATGGATTCTGAATGGCCAGTCTGCATACCCAGAGGAAAAGGTTATGTTTTCAGCCCAGCATGCCCTAGCTTTGTACAAAAAGGGCAAGGGGACAGTGCTGCTAAGAGCTCTATAAATAACACAAGAGCAAACGTTCTCTGCAGTTTGTCTGATCTGACTATGGAGAGTGTGCTCTGCTATATTTAGCTAAAGAACAAGTATTTTTAAAAGATCAGAGGAAGACCAAAAATAAGCTAAGCATATCCAAGCATACATTTGAAATACAGGTTTGAAGTTTAGCAGCTAACTGAATCCACGGACAAGGGGAGGTATCATCTCCTGCCCAGTAGAGAAAATCCCTGCTGGTTTTCAGCTTCCAGAGAGCTTGCTACAGGCAACAGGGGCTGAGGCTTCTGTTGAGGACAGCAGACTTCACAATCAGCAAAAAGACAAGAGTGAGTCTTGCTCTCCATATCACCTAGAGCAGACAAGAAGAGGACAGCATAGCTCCAACCCTACCTCAGGACCAGTGGAAGGGAAGAGATAATTTGCATCTCAGGACCCAGACCTACAAATAAAAGAGCAATCCAAGTTCATCAAAGAGAGTGGAATTTTTAGCAGCAGTTTTATTTCATGGTGACTTGAATCAAGTCCTGGTGGGGCCACAGATGAGGGCTTACCTTCAAAAGTGTCTCAGAGGCAGGTCATAAAAGTAGTTTTGAGGTCCTGCCCTATGGGCCAGTTCAGGCCTTCTCCTAAAGAGCTGCTCAAGCTAAAGCCCATCACTAACCTCAGCAGAGCCATGGGACACTGTGGAGATAGGGCACCTTCAGAGGATGGAACATGCTGGCAGGGCTAGCACCACACAGTGCTAATACCACCCATGTAAAATGGAAAAGGTGTGAGTTTGCAGGCCCCAAGTTGGGCAACTCTCTGGGGGCTCCCCTGGCAGGGGAGACCCTCCTGGATCAGTTCTGTGTCAGGAATGAGAGATACATTGGACTTTTTCCGTCTTCACCTTCTGTTTATTGTTATCTTATCAAAACTTTAGCACACTGTCTGCGCCCAGACCTTGCATGTGTGAAAACAGCACAAAATTGGCCAACAGCCTCGTGCTGCAAGGTCTTTTTAAGTCTAATTGAAAACTAAACTACCCAATTAAGAAGTGACACCTAAATTATTTTACTTTCTAACCCAATAACTGCCCCCTAAAGACCCACAATGCAGATTTTTCTACCCAATTACAAGATACCACCCAAACCCAAGAAGAAAGAGGAAGGAGAAGAAAGGAACTCAAGACAACACCCTGTACCCTCCATCTTGTATCCATCTATAACATACTAAAAATCCTAAACCCTAAATTTCTCACCCATGTGACATACTACACTACTATCTACAATCTCTACAATCTATTTCACACTTTTATTGTTTCTAGTTTACCTTGAGGCTTTGGAAGTTTTCTCCATGAATGAGGGTCAAAGTCAGTGTTTTCCTGGGAGTCAGAGCACCCCAGGGCAGACAGGGGGATATTCTCCTTGCCCTGGGTTCCCACAAAAAAGGAAAGGAAGAAAGGAAAAGTTTCAACAGATCCATTTGCATGACAATTACAAATTTGAAAGACAGCATTAAAAAGAATATTTGTAAAGATTTTAAAAATCATGGGAAAAGGACAAAAAATTTCCAGCAGATCTCTCCAAAATGAGGTGTATAAATGGTTGTTTACATTAAAACCAGGTTTCTAGGCAGCATCCAGAGACTTCGGAGGCATGTGCCTGACATAAAAATGAGATGCAAACGAAGAGCATACAGATGAAACCTGGCCAAACCTTCAGGGAAATTAGCAAGTTCCCATGTGTGCTTTTAAGTGAATGATCCTCGTGCTTGCTTTATACACACCAATTAACCTTGCACAAAGAGTAACTCTGAGGAAGCACCATTATTGTAGTATAAAACAAGCATGAGACCAAACTGGGGGGAGCACATTATTCTTTACAATTGTATCTCACTTCTTATACTGCTTATAAAAGTGAGAAGACCAGACCCTTGACTGAATAGGTCGATCCCCACATGCTGAATTATACAGGGGGCATAAAAGCGGTACAAAGAGCTTTCCTTCAGTGACATTTAATGCCTAAGACTTTGGGGACAAGGAAGCATTAGGCGTAATTTCATATCACCTTCATGTGTTAATGATTGAGATCTGTTCACAACACCAGCTAGGATTTTGGCAGTGGGAAATGGGTGGGAAAGGATTATGGAGAGATATGGATGAGAGGGAAAATGCTGCAACATGTGAGAGGGAAAATACTGCCAACACCTGTGCTAGACATTAACTTCTATTTCTACTACATATGTTTCTCCTTTCCTCTAAGAATCATAAAATGGTTTGGGTTGGCCCCATCCAACCACTGGTGAACAGTTCCAGGAACAGACACAGACAACTTCCCTGGGCAATGTGATCCTGTACCTCACCGCCCTCACAGTAAAGAATTTCTTCCTAACATCTAACCTAAACCTACCATCTTTTAGTTTGAAACCATTCACTTTTGACCTATTACTACATGCCCTTGTAAAAACCCCCTCTCAGCTTTCTTACGGGCTCTCTTTGTGTACTGGAAGGTGCTATAAGGTCTCTAAAGAGCTTTCTCTTCCCCAGGCTGTATAGCCTCTCCCATCCTGCCTTAATAGCAAAGGTTCTCCAGCTCTCAGATAATCTTCCAGCCTCGTCAGGATCTGCTGAAACAGGTCCATGTCATTCTTACATTCTTACATTCTTACATTCTTACATACCACAGAGCTGGATGCAGCAGTCCAGGTGGGCTCTTAGCAGAGCAAAGCAGAAGGGCAGAATTCCCTCCCTCAATCTGCTGGCCAGTGCTGCTTTGGATGAAGCCCAGGACACAGCTGGCTTTCTGATCTGCAATCACACTTTGCTGGATCATGTTGAGATTCTCCCCACCAACAGCCACAAGTCCTTCTCCCCAGGACTGCTCACAATCCATTCTTCGCCCGTTATTTGTGCTTGGGATTACCCTGACTCAGGTGCAGGACCTTGCACTTGGCCTTGTTGAACTTCATCAGGTTCACACAGTTCTACTTCCTAAGCCTGTCCAGCCCAGCCTCTGCAGACTGAATGGACAAGTGTGACATGGCATACAGCAGAGCTAAGCAGCAGGACCTCACTAGCTAGCCATAGTGGCAGAGATAGCATGAGAAAGCAGCACCTCCCATCCTGGAATCACCAAAAGGGTGAGATATCCCACACTCACGCTAGTCTCCCTTCTATCAGAAAGCAGGAGTGAGGACTGCAGGGTATGGTGGTCCTAAAGCAGGACTACCAGCTTCTTTCCCACACAGTAAGACCAACGGACCGACCACATGATGCTCAGAGCAGCCCTGCCTGAGGGAGGGACATTCACCGGTTCTGGTTTAGGTGCTTTGGATATCACCTGGTTCCAATTTCAGCATGCCTTACATTTCACTTTTTACCCTTTTTTTCCTCTGTGAACTAATTGACACATTTCAAAATCTGTAATGAGTTTTGAAGCATGCACATCATAGGTCTCTGCACTCAAAACCCTAAACTGTCTTCTCAGTTTTTCACAATGAGAGGAAGAGTCATACATTTGAACTCCACAGGTCCAGAAAAAGTCAACAGACAGTATCAAGCAGCACTATGTTTTTTTCCAGTACTGGGAGAATCCACCAGCAGCCCATTGGGATGACTCTTCATGAGAAAAGCATGAGTCAGGTGGAGAGTCTCACAACTGCCAAATTCTGCATGGCTGTGAGAAATGGGTAAAATCCCTCTGTCACCTGAACTGGAGACAGACAACTGTTATGAAAAGCACAGACATTTTAGTGCAGGGACCAATGTAGTCATAGAGAGCTCACACAGCAGCATATGGTATGTTTTATTTTTGAGACATTTGATCAGCTCAAAATCCTTTCTGTTTCTGGAGAGGTTCTTGAATTCATTTGCAGCTCAAAGAGCAGACCCCAGTGGCAGGAAGAATGATAGGAACTACTGCCTTCAGAGTCCTGAGTCCCAGGATGGGCTGGCAGAGGACACTGGGGTGGGATTGCAGAGCTGTCACATGCAGGATGGCCCCTGGACATGGGAGCTGCAGAGAAGCCGAAGGAAAAGCATCTGCAATCAGGGCCATCAGCAGAGGCTAACTTTATAAATTGAAACAACAATAATAATGGTAGAGTCATGACAAGCCTGGTTGCAGCTGTCTGGGATTCGGACGGCTTTATGTTGTTTTGATTAGCCTGACATTCAGCTCGTGGGATGCTTGTATGGGCACGTGTGTGGGTGGGAAGATAAACACAGCTGACCAAATCTGGTCCCTCATCTTGCTTCTGCACAAGCAAGTGGGCTTACCCTCTGCTCAGATAGGAGCCATGGCCATCCTCCCTCCCACATCCAAAAAGTTGCAGCTGTATTTAATGGCAATTTATCACAGGAGCATTTGTGGCAATTTTGCTGATGTTTATTGTTATAGACAAAGCATAAATGTTTTTAGTGCTGTGTCAAGCTCATGAAACTCCGACAGTTGAGAAGTAAAAAAAAAAAAAAAAAAAAAAGATGGCTCCTACTCAGGTCTAGATTACCCTTCAGGAAGCCTACTTTCAACCAGGTCTTTATTGCAGAAGCTGGACAGACTTCATACAAAGCCTATATTTTTGTTCTTATGATATGTTACTGACAACCAGTTGTAAACTTAAATTGTACCTGAAAGAAGACTTGACTCTGGTGGACTGGGGGAGAGAGAAAGAGAGAAAATATTAAGCCATTAGAAGGAGAGAAAGATCCAAGGTTTTAAACCTAATCCTACCACTACCAGTTTGCTAATTTGCCCCAATAGCACCTCAGTGCCCTGTGAAATTAATTTTTAGAGCACTCAGTGATGCTGGAGGCTTGTTACCCTCAGATTATCATTAATCCCTTTGCTACAGGCTCCTCCTCCTCTCTCATTTCTGCCATCTAAGAGGTCTATGTCTTAACGTTTCCCAACTCACTTTCTATCTGCCAAGGCACTTTGAATCATGTCAGCTACCTAGATCAATTTGATGGACACAAAGCAATTCCATCAGGAGAGAGGCAGTAAGCTTTTCACTAGCATAACAGTTTAAGAATATTCAACGACTTATTTACATCTATTAACACTCACAGTTTGATGCAAGAGAAACTTTACCTCCAGTTCTGCTATATAAGCTCCTGTAAGTGATATTAGGATGCAATGAGGGTAAGTAGATAAGCAATAGCATAGCGGGAGGTGGAAAGCTGAGGTGTTTTGTGCCCATCTGTGAGCTGGAAGGGAACCAAGGGATTTCAAAAAGCAAGCATAAAAAAGGGGATATAGATGTTCAAAATGAAGATGAAAATGGCGACCATGATACTGTTTGCCTCAAGCTTACCTGAATAAGAAAAATCCTCTGTATTCATGGAAGTGGGAAGTGAGTGGAGCCTGACTGATGTCAATTTACTTAACCAAATGGTACAATATACCAACTCTAATTCATCTTGCCTCTTGATTCTGCTGTGCTACATAAAGAATGTATTACATACCCCATGCAAAAAATTTACTTTTTTCATGTATTTATTGTTGGTCAAGCAGTAGAAGTAACTACTCTAATAAATTATTCCTTGCATATTGTTTGGAAACAAGCTTTTAATTAAAAAAACCCATTTTCAGCTCTGATTTTTAAGCTAAATATACCAAAATTCTTTGGAGAAGACACACTATGTCATTCAACCAAAAATATGATCCATCCAAATATGGTTTGTATGTCATCTCTTGCAGAAAATAGTCTTAAAAGTGAGCTAGAATTTATAAAACTCACACAACAAACATGACTGTTTTATGAACACAAAGACTGTTAGAATTGCTTGAATTATTTATGACATGACTCAGTTTTAATCCTGATATTCCATCAGTGGAGAGTCTTCTGTTTGTCATATAAGGAAGTTTTTCTGTGTGGCGTGGGACTTCCCTCCTCTGCACCAGCACTTCTTTTTCACTTCATTTCAAGAAAGAGGAACAATTTGGGTCAGAGTGTGTCTCCATGTGGGTTATGGATCTGACTAGCACAATGCACAACATAGGACATCTCTGAACCCTTTCCCCTACCACAGAGCCATAGAATAGTTTGGGTTGGAAGTGACTTTTAAAGGTAATCTAGTCCAAGTCTCCCAAAAATTACCAAGGACATAATCAAGTAAGTCAAGTTGCTCAAAGCCCCATCCAGCTTTACCTTAAATATTCCCAGGAAAGTGTCATCTCTCTGGGCAACTTGTTCCAGTGTTTTACCACCTTCATTGTAATAAATATTTTCCTTATATCTAGAACCCCTCTACCTTCTTTTAGTTTAAAGCCATTACCTCTTGTCACATTACAACAAGCCCTGCTAAAAAAATCTGTCCTCATCTTTCTTACAAGCCCCCAGAAAGTACTGGAAGGTGCAAAAATATCTCCCGGGACCCTTCTCTTCTTCAGGCTGAACAAATCCAAATCTCAGCATGTCTTCATATGGAAGGTGTTCCAGCCCTCTAATAATTTTTGTGGCTATTCAACATGTCCATGTATTTTCTGTGCTGAGAACCCCAGAGCTGGATACAGGACTCCAGGTGAGGTCTAACCAGAGAGAAATAGAAAGACAGAATCTTGTGCCATAATCCTCTGGCTACGGCTTTTGTTACAACCAAGGATTAACTGTATTTTGCATTTTGAAAAACCAAAATATTAACAAAATAAATTTTCCATTCCATCAGGAAAAATTAAAGGTAATTCATATCCTACTTTATTACTTATTGGCTTTCTGGCCTTCAAGCCCTCATTGTTGGGTCATGTCCCCAACATCACTACCAAGTCCTTCTTGGAAAGACTGCTCACAATTTCTTCATCTCCCAGAATGTGTTGACAGTGGGGGTTGCCCTAAGCCTGGTACAGGCACCTTGCACTTGGACCTATTACAGCTCTTGAGATTCCCACTTTAACAGGCTGTCTAGGTCCCTCTGGCTGGCATCCCATCTTTCAGGTGTGTCAGCAGCACCACTCAGCTTGGGGTCATCTGTAAATTTGCTGAGGGTGCACTTGATCTCTCCGTCTACGTCACTGATGAAGATATTAAATAACTCTGGTCCCAGTACTGACCCCTGGGGGCACCACTTGTCACTGATGTCTGCTGGGATTCTGAGCCCTTGGCCACAACCTCTGGATGTGACCATCTAACCAATTTATTATCCATCCAATAATCTCCTTCTCCAATTCATCTCTCTCCAGCTTAGAGAGCAGGATGATGTGAGGGACCATGTCAAAAGATTTACAGAAGTCCAGGACATCCACACCCCTTCCTTTGTCCACTGACACAGCCAGTCCACTACAAAAGGCCACTGGATTGCTCAGGCAGGACCTGCCCTTGGTGAAGCTGTGCTGGTGTCTCAAGTCACCTCCCTGTCCTCCATGTGCCTTGCACAGCTTCTGGGAGGATTTGTTCCATGATCTTCCCAGGCATAAAGTGGATGTTGGCAGGTCAGCAACTCAGTTTTAAAACCAGCTCTCTAACTATCCGAACAACTGCAGAATCAACAAAATCTAAGTTTTGGCACTGTTCTTTCTATATAGGAGCTACTCCAGACACAGCCGCAAGAGTGGGCCTTCCCTGCCAAATCCACAGAGACTGTCTAGCCATCTGTTGGTTGGATTCAACAGAGAATAAGTGTGTTTTTGCCAAAATTCATCTAATTGGACCACAACTTCAGTAAGTTTCCAGCAGTAAGTCTATCATCTGTCCAGGTATAATAAAGGGAAAGGACTTTAGTTATTCACAGTATTCTGATGAGCAGCTGTGAGTGTAGCCATTCTTTAGCAGATATAGTACACAAGCAGCATCAGTCGTGTAGTCCTGCTGGGAACAAGCTAGCTCACCACTCTACCCAGAATATATTTGGTCAGAAAATATGTAAAATAAAGAAGTCATTTGTTCTCGTATATACTATATTGATATAATGTATTATCTACCAAAATTAAAAGCAATTATCCACATTGTCAGGATTATCTAGGACATGAGATACAAAACAAAGGGCAACAGAATAAACATAGAAACTTGCTGACATGAAAAGGGAACCAAAGGATTGACTGAAGAAATTTAGCATTCCAGCAGTAATAATTAAATGTAATCCATAGCCTACTTTACTACTTGTTAATTTATTCTAGTTTACCAATGTACTAGCTGAAGACTCCACATAAGGAATTGAGTATCTGCTGTCTCTGGTGAATCTTTATTGAGTAAAAAATTACTATAAAAAAGACTGAATTGGATCTCCTCTTCAATCCATTTCTGATTATAGGATGGGCCCTGTGATTTTTTTTCCCCTGTATTTTAAAATATTTATCTGGGGACTTGCAAGCTAAATCCAATGGCTGATCATTTAAGGTTAGGAAATGGAGCAACCAAGTGTTTACAAAAAGATCCAAGCCAGTGAGTATCTACTGTAACAGAGAAATCATGCCAAAAGTGATTTTATAGTTGGATTGAGATTGACAGTGCATGCACAAAGCAGACAATTCCTACAGGCAGCAACTTGCTGAAAGTGCCGGAAAAATGCATATTTTCCACACCAGAGTGCTGGCCACCCAAGGAAGGAGCTAGAGAGGCAGCTGAGGGAGCATGAGCCCTAGTGAGGAGCAGGGCTCCCAGGCCAGCAGCCCAGCTGCAGCAGCAGACCATGTCTGCAGAGCTTATCACCAGATGGAGCTGACCAGTCTGCACACACTGGGATGGCGAAATTTAATTTTCCCTGAGTTTCAGAGCTCCCTGGCCCAGGTATACTTTAAATAAAGGGATTATCTGTGGTAGAGCAGAATGGACTTTGGAAGTCACGACTTCCCCTGGAGCAGTGGAGGAACACAACCACCACAAAATGGCCCAGCAATGGTTAATTGCAGTTAGCCAGAGCTTCATTCCTTCTCTCCTTAACAAAGATGGGTCAGATGTTTCCAGCTAGGTCACCTCTGATACAGAAACTTCATTCCTCCAGTCATAATAATTATTTGCATCCTGCCATTATAAATAAAGTTTTAAAGGATCGCTGATTTTAATTTTCTCCATAACATTTCCTTTTCAGATGTATTGCCAAAACCACTAACACAAAACCAAAATTACGTAAACAATCAAACTATGCATTCCATGTCTGAATTAAGAGTATGTTATTTTTTTCATCTGTATTTAGAAACAAATTATTTTCTACATTGTATTTATTTGAACATAAAAAATAGAAATATTGTCATTACTAATAAAATATAATAATTATTTATTTTTGTGCTTGACATGAAAATACCTGCTTCTGCACTGAACAGAAAAATCTTAATTCCATCAAGCTGATGTCACAACCGCTGCCATAAGTGAATGTCTTGACTGAATTATAGCTTTTCAGTTCCTTTCCATCATTTATTTCATCAAAGATATTTCTTTGAAAAAAAATATATTGCCTTCATGCAAAAATAAATCCAGCTAAACACAACTCCTGAGACCTCCACAAAAAGTGATTCAATAATGGTGTCTGGAAGCAGCTGCCAAGCATAGAAAGGCTCAAACAGAACACAAATTTTGATAGCTATGGTTCCTACCCTGTTCCATTTCAACAGGGCCTGGCAATATTAGAGTTTTTGGTTCTGAGATTGAGACAAAGTGCAACCACACAGTAGAGACAACACCTTGCAAAAACTGAGATGCAAAGTTTCCTTCACCTAAAAAAAAACACAGAGGACATCCACAGAGAATTCCCCAGTCACCCTGCAAAAATTTTGCAATTTATATTTTCACAAATATTCAAAGGGCTGTCTTGGCAGCCTCAATAATCTAATTGCAGACACCAAGTCTCATTTGCACAAGAGAATAATCTGGATTTTTCTTGTAATACCAGCTCGCAGTCTTTGAGGTTATATACATGATGCAGCACAGGGTGTTTCCCCTGCAGTCCAAGCAAGTGCTCTTTGGAGCTGTAGCAAGGGATCACTGTCAGCATTAACCTGTTGATGGCCAAAGATCACAGAATCTTAGAATCATTGAAGTTTGAAAAGACCTCTAAAATCAAGTCCAAATTTGGCCAAATACCACCACTCCACTAAACAATATCATGAAAGCACCACATAAAAATGTGTTTTGAACTCTTCCAGGGGCAGAGACTTATCCACTTCCCTACGCAGTCCATTCCAATGTTCAACCATTCTTTCAGTGAATAAATTTTTTGAATATCCAATATAAACTTCCCTTGGTGCAAATGGAAGCCAATTCCCCTTGTCCTATAACTTGGTTTTTTGGAGAAGAGACTGACCCTCCACCTGGCCACAGGCTCCTTTCAGGCAGTTGTGGAGAGTGATAAGGTCTCTCCTGAGCCTCCTTTTCTCCAGGATAAACACCCCCAGCTCCCTCAGCTGCTCCTCACAGGAGTTGTGCTCCAGACCCTCCCCCAGCTCCATTGCCCTTCTCTGGGCTCACTCCAGCTCCTCCGTGTCTTTCCTGCAGTGAGGGCCCAGAGTTGGACACAGCACTCGAGGTGTGGCCTCACCAGTGCCCAGCACAGGGGGACAATCCCTGCCCTGGTCCTGCTGGCCACACCATTGCTGATCCAGGCCAGGATGCCATTGGCCTTCTTGGCCACCTGGGCACACCCTGGCTCATGTTCAGCTGCTGTCACCAGCACCCCCAGGTCCTTTCCAGCCACTCTGCCCCAGCCTGTGGAGTTGCCTGGGGCTGTTGTTACAGCAGGACCTGTCACTTGGCCTTGTTGAAACTCACACCACTCGCCTTCAAGCCATCATCCAGCCTGTCCAGATCCCTCTGCAGAGCCTTTCTGCCCTCCAGTAGATCAACACTCCCACCCAAACTGGTGTCATCTGCAAACAGACTGAGGATGCCCTTGATCTCCTTATCCAGATCATTAATGAAGATATTATCATGTGATTTATGACTGAACTGTCACTATAGGTGCAGGCGCACCTGTTCTCAAGTAAGACAGCTGCACATCACCAGTTCTTTTCTTTCCATTTCACAAGCTGTATAAAAACCTGACCCTGTCTTTATTTTCTTTCAAAGCATGGACATATAATGACTGTATGTGTTTTCTTGCACAAGCAACCCCTCTGAAACCTGGTAGATAAATAGAAACACACTGTTTTTTCACAGAAGACAATATAAAACAATTTGTCAAAGACTACATGCAGGAAGAGGTACAAAATTCAAATGTATCAAAATAATGTCACTATCAGTAGGAGGAAGTTGTTACAAAGCTTATGCACCCTTTACTGGTGAGTTACCACCATGTGCTGTAGGAGGTGACCACCTTCTGCTGGGTGATAACATTTCTCCCATCCTCTCCCCAGGCAGAACACATGTCCTCCAACAACCTAAGCTATCTCCTAGAACAAGAATCCTTTGTGGATGTGCACCATTTTCAGGTGCAGTCAGCAGTTACCCAGTTTTATTATTTTAATAAATTATTACTCATTTTCATATGCCTTTGATTTGGGAGTTTCATGACAGTGCTCAAAGAAAACCACTATATGGAGTCATACAAGTCTAACCAGACACTACTGGAAACATTAAGGGTGATTTATTCTTTCAAGATTATCTAGGCTAATTTTGCAGCCCTAAGAAGTTCAAAGGTAATTTGGACTAATCTGAAATGCTACATGCTTCTGCAAACCAACCAGTAAAACAAAGTAGTGCTTTTGATAGGCACTATTTCCCACTACATAGGAAGAGACCATGACATTCAAATATTACATTGCTCATTCCATACCAGAACTCTCTTTCACAGTATCAAAAGGCCACAAAGATATTTGGACTTTGGAGCAGTGGGATCTCAAATGTGAAAATAAGAGTGTAAATTCACCCTCAGGCAGTATACCAGGTCTGGCCAAAGGGATCAAAGCAAAACTCCCCACTTTTTTTTTTTCTTTTTTTTTTTTTTTTTAATGTGCTTCCAAGTTGGCAACTTCTATGACAAGTTTCAGTATGACACTATTTCAAACAGAAGACATAACATACAGTACCATGCAAATTAAACTGCTAAGAAACTAAGGGAAAAAATACATCTAGATAAATACATCCTAATGAGTGAACAACTGCCTGAGAGGTCAGGCACAAGGGTTTACAGTGAATGGGGTTACATCATGCTGCCAACTGCTCACTACAGTTAGTCTGAAATAAACTGAAATAAGTGAACTAGCAGAAACCTGGGATGGCTATGGTGTTATATCATCTATGAAATCCTTTTACCTGAACTTGCATCATAAAGTTAAAGTGGGCAGACCCAGGACACCTTTTCATTGTAGAAAGAATAAAGTTTTAAAAAATGTTAAGACAGGAGAAAGTGAAACCATTATAAAAATATTATGAAAATTTTCTCCCTGATTGATCAACTGAGGTGCCTGGAATACAAGACAATTCCTGGGTTTTAGAGATTATAGGTGGGTGACAGGATGAAATCCACTATTCTTTTGGATACCCCTAAAAGATTTCTCTGGGTATTATTTTCTTATGTATTACAGATTACAACTTCTGTACCTGAACATTTCATCTAAAGACTTCTGCTTTATAAAATCTAATTTCATCAAGGCATTAACACTGCTTTACAAGTCAGCTGAACAGAGTCATCTGACAGAAAACAGACCTACATTCTCTGTATTTTACAAAATTTCTGCAGGGGCAGGAAACCTGCTGCTGCTTCACTAGCTGTGTGGTTTTCAGTGTCCCACTGAAATGGAGCAGTGTAGGTAGTGGTTGGTAGGGACTTCTGAAGATTGTGATCTCCATGCCCTGCTTCAGAGTCAGATCAGATTTTTCAGGGCCATCTTCACTCAAGTTTGGAAAGTCCTGCAACATTTCAAATGAAGGTTACTGTATGTAGAAATGTAGTGAAAAAGCTTAAGATAGGAATGAAAACACCAGTCTTACTGAGGATATTGACCCATTGCTGTTGGTTTCTAATGGTATGCACAGCTGCCAGGATAAAGGCAGCAGGAAACCATCTACAGCCATCTGCAACAAAACACTTTCTTACCGTTCCCTGGTGGGGTTTCTCTGCCCTTTTCAAGCTACCATGGCTGTCATCTCCCCTTACCTCCTTCTAAACAGACCCACTGCACCAGCAGGGGCTGCAGACAGCCAGGACCACTCACACATGTGGTATTCTGCAAGCATCCTTCAAGAACATCTTTACATCTTCCCCTTGCTGTAGAAGAAAGGTAAAGTTTTGTGACACCTCTTGACTTTTCCCTGCATGGGTGCACACCCAAATACCTTTGTGTGGAATTGTGTTATTATATGTTTTATTATGTATAAGTTCATTCCATGTAACCCCCCCCCCCCCGCGCTCTGTAGCGACCCCCCGGGTTTTCCCATGTCCCCCCGCAGTTTGCCTTCCCGGCAAAGTGCCAAGTCACTGTGTTTACATCTCTCAGACCATCTGTCAGTCACGCGGCCGGCTCGGCAGACAATCTGGGACCTTCCACCTGTCCATCCCCCATTGGATGTACCCCTGCACCCCACTGTCCTCAGACCCCCCGTGGCGTCATCCCATTGGCCGCCCCGGGTTTCCCCTGTTTGGTACTTAACCCACGGGCTGGGGACGCCCCGCGCTTTTTCTCCCGCCCGGCCCCTGACTGCCGCAGCCGCCGCCGCCGCCGCTGCCCCTGCCCCGGGCGATCGCGGCCGCAGCCGCTCCGAACTGCTCCGCGGCCGCTCCGCTCCACTCTGCTCCACCGCCGCTGCCGCTGCCGCCGCGGCACTCGCACGTGAGTCGGCCACAGCGCCGCGGCCCCGCGCCTAAAGAGTACCACCGTACTCTCTAAAAGAAATTGAATAAAGTGCATGCTTGAGATACACCAGAAGGATTTTCGTCTCGTCTAATGCTAAAAACCCCAAAATGTTAGATACTCAGCTTGCATAAATCAATACAATTTCACTGCTTTAGTAAAAACTATGCAGACTTACATCACCTGAAGATTTGCTCCACCATGCTACTCAAAGCTGTGAGCAGCTGAGTCTCAAAACAGCTGCTAGAAATGTGTAAAACAACAAACAGTAAAGCACAAATCTTTAAAATATCCAAGGCTGTCTAGAGTTTAAAAAGTTCATAGTACATAAGTACCATTTGAATTAATTACTGCAGAGGTACCAACATTAGATACACATATCCCTGCTTCCAGAGGGTACAGATTCCAAAGCCTTTGCAAGAACAAGACAACAGCAGCACAGAAGTACCATTTTATCTGTACCCACTTTGTCTGCTCTGCTCTGATAATCACTGAGCACAGACATCAGCACAGCATGATCGTAAAGGTGCACATCACACTGGTCCTAATCAGAATAAGTTGATTATTTTTCTCTGTAATAATAGCAGTGAAGTTGACCTGAGCAATATAACACATCACTCATGAGAGGAGAAACTCTTCTTGTAAATTTGTACGGGCCTTGAAGCTCTACCACATTTATAGTTCCCAGGGACAAACTCTCAGCTAGCACAAACTGATCCCACAGAACTCTGCTGACTAATAGCCATTGGGAATCTTGAATATTGAAATGAAATAATGTCCTTCAGCTTTGCAACTGAAAGGTTCAAATAAAACAGAGGTTAAAATAAAAACTGAGAAAGGAAATTAGCCAGTGGAGGTACATTTTCTGGTAAAGGTTTCTTTGCTATTTTAATGAAACAAACCTGTATAAGAGCAACACAACTGAGAGAATAAGGAAAGTAGCAACTTACATCTGTGGAAACTCTTGCCTATTCCTCCTGAATGCAGAGGGAGGCTGGAGAGCTTCAGTACTCAGTACATGACCAGCTTCTCATTAACCTGAGCACCCACCAAGGGTGAACATGATAGACAGGAGTCTGGATTAAAGGAGGAGTCTGGACCTTCACTCTCGTACACACTTTGTGCAATCAGGGAAAGGAGTGTAAGACAGCTTTCTGGAGATGAGACAGCACCATTTTTAGCAGTCATAACACTCACACTAGTGAAGAGCAATACTCAGGTCTGCAGCTGCTGACCCATGTCTGCAGACAAGACACCAAACCACTGTACAATACACCAGGTTAAGCTTGGCTGCTTTCATCCCCATTTCTGCTCTCAGCATGCTCATGTGATCCAGTAGCTACAGGGATAGAGGTGGGGTGGTGAGGTCAGATCAGCAGGAAAAGCCACCCACCCAAACGACACCACCTCTTACACAAGTACCCTGTGGCCTTGCCCTCAGGGAAACACCATCTGGCACATGCCCTGTGATACAGGTACACTTCCGTCCACATTACAGCAGCGTGGTGAGTAGGAAAGTGATGGGACTGGGAACTGCAGAAGTAGACCATGATGTAATCCACCTCATCAGCGTACCCTGCCTGGGACAGGGTGCAGAAAAGATCACCACATTGTACCTTAAAGGCAATAATGTGAAGTAGGATAATAACAGGGTTAGATCCTGCTGCACTAAACTGCACACTCTAAAAAAAATCACTAAGAAAGAAGGAAAAGGAAAATATGAAGTGTTTTACCCTTTTGCAGACTCTTTTCAGACTCACAGAATTTGCAAGGTTGAGTGGCCTTTGTTCCCTCAGTGAAATCCAGAAGCCAAAATAAAGTTCTGCATTTGTTCCAAATAGCACAGTATTGGGAACAAATACCATGGACTATTTAGTCCATGGCCAAGATCTGTAACACCTAGTTGAGGGGGCAAAATGTTGGGGGGTAAAACTAACATGAGTACAAATTTAGCTATCATAAATTAACTGTGTCTAACAGACCCCATCATCATGTTCTTCCAGTGCAGCACAAAGAGGCAGCTGCATTACAACCTCTTAGTGCTTGACTGACAACAACATAAAGAGCAAAATCAACTGCTGAAAATCTCCCTCTTTAGATTCACAGCCACACTCAGTAGCATCATATATTGCATATGTTCTTCTCCAAGTAGAAGCAAACTTAATTTCATCCCCATGTCCTCCAATTTAGCCATTACATCATTCTGAGCTAGGAAATAGAGAAGAATCTACAAACTAAAATCAGGAAATTTTTTTCTCATTGCTGAACCATAGCTAGTGCATCCTAATTTTGCTGGCAATAATGAATAACAATTAGTTAATTACTGGTGCATGAGAGAATAACACATGAGGATCCCAAATGATAAAGCTTCATACTGTTCATTGCTGAATCAATTTAAAACCTGATTCATGGTCCATATAATAATCAAATTAACTTGTTATGGATTGCCATTTTGTCCTACCCTCAGGAAATGCCTTAAATATACACTTAGAGCTAAAGGAAGATTCATTGCTAACCATATTAGCTCATGAGTGAGGACAACATCACAAGTCACAAATCAGGGTTGGTTCAAAAGCAGCAACAATCTTGAGTTTTGCTCTGTAGGGGGGGCTAATAAAAATGCATTTCCATAATGAACAGGAAAACAAGTAACTGATTCAGAAAATGTAATCACTCCAGCTCTCTTTCAGCAACTAGCAAGCTCCTAAGGAAAAGTATCTGCGACGTGAATTATTATGTTAATATCTGTGAATGATTGAAACTCCCACCGGAGTTTATGAAGAAAGGTGGCATACTACAGTGGAACATGGGGCATGGCAGAGGTACCAACATTAGGCACAGCTGAGCTAGAGCAAATTAACCTATAATACCCCTCAGGAAATTATGAAATCAAATGCTGTTGTTTTAAGAGATGTGGATATGTTTCCAAAAAATTGAAAGGAGGCATAAATAAGTCTTAAATAATAAATAAGTATGAGTTTGCCCTATAATAGAATTACTTGTCAATAAAGCCTTCTTGCTCAGCTGACTGTCTGCATGTACTCACAACAGACTGTGATCCCATCTGCACTTGGGTGCAGAACTAAGGTAAAAAAGGGGTAGATATTTGTCTTGTAGTTTTGCCTTTCCAAATGTGATCCTGTTATTTTGACCTGGTTAGTAGGATCCCTTTATAATGCCCTGTATCCTGCCTAACCCCTTTGGGTCTTTAGGCATATCGCCTGTTGTAAAAATTTAGTAGGCAATCTTGAAATTTTCTGCTTTCTAAGTTTTACATGTACCTTAATTCTCCTTAAGACAAATTTCAGGTTTGCACTTCTCTTAGTTCTCCAAAGGGTAAAGTTAGAAAATGAGGAGTAAATACAGCAAAGCAGAAAAACCTCTATCCACAAACAGAATATTAGAGATGCTAAAGGCTGTCAGGCTGTTTCGCTGAGCAACCTATAGCTGAATTGGTATCTGGCTTCTGCTGCTGTCTCCAGAAGAAACTGGAGATGTCTATGCAGGAGAAGGCAAACCTCTACTCCCAGCCAAGACAGAGGATGGATGAGGTAGGTGAGAGAGGCCAGTGGTGGGACAGGACCACACAGAGATACTTGAGAGCTGGAGCCAGGCTCATGGCTGTGTCAGGCAGCTGCATCTCATGTGTCCTAGATCCCGCAGATGGAGGATCCCAGGCACAATGACCAAGAATTTCCTCAAGGTGTAAACAACAGTGAGAAAGACCTGTCACAGAACTAGGAATGTCTGACTGCTCACATCATGTGGGTCAAGCCTTTGCACCCAGAGCTCTCACAGGACCCCCACACTGGTCCCCAAGAGGGACCCAGCTGTCCCAGCAGCACGGCCACAGGGGCAGCAGGAGAGGTAGGTAACCTGCACAGTGCCTCTCCTGCCCCACGTGTCCTGTGGACACCCAGCTGGCAGCTGCCACTCTGGCTGGAGCTCCTGAGGAAGAGGGGAATCATGTGCCTCTCTCTTCTGCAAAGGCAGCAGTTTCCCCAGCCTTTGGTGAGCAGGCAACAGAGAACCAGGCCTCTGCCCTGCATAGCTCTTCTTACCCACCCAGTCCCTCACCAAGCCAGCTGGAAGCCCAGGCCCTCTTCAGGCAGCAGGGAGAGGCAGCGGGGGAAGCACACAGAAAACAAAATTATCTTCCAAAACAGCTTCTGTGTTCTCAGTCTGCATTTCAGTTTACACCTAGTTGTGTAGGAAAAAAAAAAAAGACAGCCTTTATTTGCGACTCTAATTGTCCTCTAATACCCATAGCTACTTACCAAGTCACTTTGGTACCACAGTTGGTGCTGTAGAAAGTGCTACAAGCGCCTGACCAGAAAAATGTGTAATGTAAACCATACCCTTCTGTCATGGTTTGACGTGGAAAAAGAATTTTCTCAGAAGGAAGAGGTCAATTTGGATATTGACCAATTGAAGGTGGACACGCCTCTGAGAACACAGAGGGGTTAAAAGCAGAATTCCCAGGAGAACTTGCTCTCTTTGGTTCCAGTCAGTGTGCAGTGCAGCCTCTCCCCTGCCCGGCCTGTGGCCCAATGGTGGAGGGACTGGAACCGGGCTGGCCCCCTGCAGATGGAAGGGTGGAGAAATCTGGGATGTCTCTGTTCCCCCCCACCAGAGTCGAGAGAGGGGGAGAGAGAGAGAGAGAGAGAGAGACAGAGAGAGAGAGAGAGAGAGAGAGAGAGCGAGACAGAGAGAGAGAGAGAGAGAGAGAGAGAGAGAGAAAAAGACAGCGGTGGTTTTATCAGCAGTTCGCCGCGGGGAAGGAGAAGAGCGGGGGGGCCGCAAGGTGCCCAGACACCTGCGGGAGCTGGAGCCTGGGCAGCGAGCCATCTCTGGGAGTCGGGACTTTTAACCCTTCCCTGAGAAATGAAAGCTTTGTGAAATTATTCTCCTCCTCGGCTTGAAAGAGAGGAAGAGAGACAGCTTGGGACCTGGGATGTTGGAAGGAGAAATTCTAGGTGGGAGGAGATGATGGAGTGGCTTTTGGCTGGACTTTTTCTTGGTAGCCACAGACTGAACTGATCTTCTCCTCCGAGAGAGATTGTATTTTAGGAGGATGCCGGTGAGCCAAAGAGACCTGCTTCAGCTGGGAAAAGACAGAAGTGGAGTGAACAGAAGAAAGTTAGGGTGGTTTGTGGTGGTGCCCCCTGTCTTCAGAGAAGAAGAGGAGAAGATCTCTGTTCTTGGATCCTCGGCACCAGGGGAAAATGGGGGGACTGTGGTCCCAAAAATGTAAAACTGAACTGTTGTTTTTTCCCCTCTTGGCAGGGCATCCTTGAAAGGAAAAATCCTAAAAGCAGTCTGTCCATCCATGCATTGGTGGTGAGAGCACCGAGCATGGAAAGGAAAGGGCCACCATGGCAAACTTTTTCTCCGAGTGGTGCCATGAGTGACATGGAAACACAGGATGTGGCAGCTGTGTTTCTTGAGGCGTCTGTGGCACAGGAGGGGCTCCTCTCTCCCTCAATGGACAGAGTATCGATTGTCTGGAGGGTGGAAACCTGATTGGGGTCCAGGTTGTATCTCACTGTGGTTTGTTGGAGTTGGGTGGTGAGAGGAGGAATGCTTTGGAAGGTTTTAATTTTGAATTTTGTGTGTGTTTTTTTTCCTTTCTTTTTCCTTTTGTAGTAGTATAGTAGTAGGAGCTTAATAAAGTTTTTTTCTTTTCTTGTTATTAAGCTTGGGCCTGCTTTGCTCTGTTCTCAATCACATTTCACAGCATTCAATTGAGAGATTGCATTTTCATGGGGGCACTGGCATTGTGCCAGTGTCAAACCATGACACCTTCTCACTGAAGCACTTTCCCCTAAGATACCTGCAAAAGTGGCACATCAGTTCAGTCTCTAAGTTTAGCCAAACTCTGCATTCATGCTAATCTAGGCAAGTGTTGATGGGAAACACAAGAAAGAGTTGGACCATGAAAAGCGTTGACTGGCAACCAGACTAGAAATTTTAACCATTATGAAGATGAATGAAATTTGCCCTTATATATAGTCCCATACTTAGAACAAAATCCCTCTCAGGAAAGCCCTCTGGCAGTTGGAATTGGGTGTGAGAAACCTCACTTCACCACAGTTTGTTTTGTGTTTGTAGATCAGAAACATTGTCTTTGTGCTTCTTTGAAGGCACTAAGTGGAAACTCAGTGAAGCAAGAATAACAGCTTCCCTTTTGTGACAAAAGTGCTGGAAATACTTGTGAGGTATTCAAACCCTATACCAATAGGGCTGTGATAGAAAGCCCTAGTGTTTCAACAACTTTTGTCATTAAAACTTTTGAAATTAGTTTTTATTAGTAGTTTATTTTTGACTGGCTTTCAAACCTTTTAAAATATTAGTTTTAAAAATCTTTAATCCAGATTAATTATTTTGACTGATCCCACATCAGATTTTATAATACAATTTCATACCATGTTCTTAAATTTAGGGGAGACGAAGGGTGGTCCATTTACAGTTTTTTACAAAGTAAAGAATTGTTCCTGAATACTTACAGGCATATTCTTCTGAAAGTAAGATGAATAAATGGCATTCTGAGTGAGAGAAGGAACATAAACCCATAAAAACTGTATGTATGTCTATATATAAAACATTGCTCACACCAGGTACATGTGGTAAAAACAGACTGTAATATTCAGAAAGAACATCTCCCTTCTCTTGTTTCAGTTGAGTATTTATTCAAATTTTTCTATTCTTTCATCTTCTCCTTTTCCACTCTTCATTTTATTATTGTTGCTGTTGCTATTTTTGTTAAGTATTGTTGATGGCATTGTTGTTGATGATGCTTTATTTTTTTCATTGCTTTAAAGCCAGTTAAAAAAAAAATATTAGGCAAAATACTTTACCCTGCATTTTATTTTACTTCATCTTGGAAATTCTACATTGAGCACAAACAGTATTTAACATTCATGTTCATGAATCATGATGAAGACTAATGCATTGAAGCTGAGAAAAAAAATCTTCAAACTTTGAGGAGTTTTCTACACAACAGGTTGAAGAATTGATAAAGTAATCATCTGACCATATTTGCCTTGCATATAATAGGTGTTTTAAGAGACATGTAAGAATTATATTATTATTATTAATAATAATAATAATAATAATAATAATAATAATAATAATAATAATAATAATAATAATAATAATAATAATACCTTTTTTTACAGGCAACACCACACAGAAGACTACTTCTAATCAACATTTGGAAATCAGTAGCTCTATCTCCACCAGCACACCTGAATAATGGAAGATTATGAATAATGAATAATGGAAGATCCTGTCATGGCACAGGATCAAGCACTAAAAATATATGTCTAGATATTATTTCTTACTGCATATAAAAGCCACTCAGACAGCTGCTGACACTGTTAACACAACCACTTGGTTTTTCTATCCTTTGATGTCATCTCAGTTGTTCTCTAGCAAATAGGTTTTTTAAAATCTCTTAATGATCTGGTAAAAGTATATTAACTTGAATCGGGACAAAGGTATTTTCTTAAAAGAACATGTTTTGAGAGGCTCCTACACTCAAAATGTATAGAAGACATTGATTCACTGGGATTGTGAGCACACTTCAGCTCACCCCATCCCAGGAAAAATAAGGTGACTGCAGTTTTCCTTGGTGTCCCATGGGTCATCTGCACCCAGGCACCCATCCAAACAGTCTGTGTGTGAGGTGGCAGTGCAGTACCACTGGCTGCCAAGTCCTGGCACAGCTCTTAGATTTGCTTCTAGTGACAACAAACTCTGCTCTGTATCTGCCTTTTGAACCCCGGGGATCTGACAGGATATTTAACTTAAAGGCTAAATTCCTGCTTCCCATTTTTCTGTTGTTTTCTTTATCAGGATGTCTTGTGGCAGCCCTCCAGTTTCTTGTCATCTCTTTACCAATAGATTCAGGCTTTAATTTATTCTTTTCCACCTTGCTATCAAATTCTTTGAATGAATTTACCTCCACAATGCCCTGTAGTGATTAACCTACTCATTTCATTAACCCTTGTTTTTCTGTTTCTGCTGGTGCTTTCATATGCACATTTCATTCACCTTCACCAGCCTCTGGGCTTCTGTGAAAACACTCTGACCTGTTCCATAGAGCATCACTCTCACCAGTGTCCATGCATGATTTGGAAGTAGGTTCTGGTCCCCACAACCAGCAGCACCACCTTACTTCCAGGAAGCAGAAAAGAGCTGTACAGATGTGAGCTGTACACATTGCTACATGCCCTCAGGGTCTCCATTATTTATTGGTAACAAATAGCCATATCTGTACTTAGGGTGAGACATAAGAGAGGGCCAGGAGCTGTCTCATGCATTTGGACGCAATGCTGCAAGGTCTGCTTAGAGCCTGGACAATCCCGGGCTCTTTTGATCATTCCAAGTGGATCTTTCCATTACTAAACAGCTACAAATGTGGCCAAAACCAGATGGGAGGAAAAAGATGGGGTTAATCACAACAAGAATTACATTAGGAAATTCTAAACTTAAGTGCCAGAAATTTTTTTACCCGTAAAATAGTAGGCTGCTCTACACATTTCCTACAAAAAACTTAGCCCTTGCCTCACACCAGTGGTGGCAAAATGCACTTGCTCATATCTGAATGTGCTCTGAAATGCTTCTAAAAAACCCAACCCAAAGGTTCAGTATTGTGTTACAGAGACCTACTGCAAAACATGTTTAAACCCCCACTGTTACAAAGGATTTAACCCATATCATGATACTGAACCTCAAGAGGCACCAGGCACCCAGAGTGTTAATATAATGCCAAGCTACAATGTGCATTTCAAATCTAGCAGAAGAGAGTTGCCCTTTAAAATCACCACTTTGAAAAGTTTTGAACTCTGGTTACTCACCTTTTCAAATCCACTGTCGTGACATTAACTATGATACCATTTAGCGGCAGAATCATAAAGAATCAATGAGAACAGGCACTTTCCCATACTCTTCCTATCACTGCCAGCCTATAAATGTAAAAAAAAAAAGCTGTGATTATAGCAAATTTTGATAGCAGAGGCAGAAGGAAAGCAGAAAACCCAGATCTGCTATGAGTACATATAGCATGTCACCCATCTCTGCTAATACATCTTTTCATGCAAATTGTCTTTATACCCCTCTCCCAACATGCATATACATATGATGAAGAATTATGCCATCTTGGAGATCTAGTTTTTCAAGAAATAAGATAGAAAACAAAAAATAAATCACAGCAGTCCTTCCAAAGGAAAGAGCCTTGATCTCATTTGTCTGTGTGAATATAAATCTACATAGGTCACTGCAAGATTAAAATAATTTAAATCAGTTTATGATCCCAGGAAACAAACAGAGAAAAATTTCCCAACATAAATTGAGACATAATGTCTAAAGCATTTAAGCGAATAAACAGAATAAATCAAATCATTAAGAATTTCAAACTACAGAACTGTGGGAGCAGCAGAAAAGGAGGTAAGAGCAGTAGCCTGGCTCAGGCTGAACCCACCTGTCCCTGTACTTTGCTGAACTGATGACTAATGAAGTACAAGTGCTGCAACCCCCTCAGCAATTACTTCTCATTATAAACCCAAGACTCCTACTGACTGCAGTGTGGCAGTATCTTCTTACCTGCTCTTTCCTTTTCAGAATCAGGTGCCAATGTACAGCACAAGAGCTGTGACTCACTGCATGTGTGGCCATGCAAATGTTGCTCTCATGATCTTCATATTGCATTTCATAACAAAATTTTGTTAAAATGAGGCAAAGTCCCACATTTGTTACTTTTTTGCTTCACTTGCCTGAAAAGAACCACTGATGGAGTGCATGGGATGCTCACAGAGAGCAAAAATGTGCAGAAAAGCCAGACAAGGCTGTTTGGTAGCTACAGTGTTCAGAGTGCACTGACTTGTAGATGTCCAAGCACTTGAGGAGAAACAGGTCACAGGCCCTGGCTGAGACACTCCACCACCACTCATACCCAAATCCGAGGCAAGAGTCAGTGGAAGCACTCCATTCCCCCTTGGGGCCAGATCAGAGTGCATCTGCTGAGACAGCAGTGGTTTTCCCTTCTCTGTTTCCCCCAAAGGCAGTAATGGGTGTCACACTGTATTAATGAAAACAGGAAAATGATGGCATAGCAGAGGTACCCAGCATAGCTGCAGCTTTACCTCTGTGACAACATTAGCCCAGAAGAGCAGCTCATACAACCAGCTGTGTTGTATGGCCTGTGCTGGCACACCAAAGGCAGCTGCAATTTTTTTGTAGCATGTAGCTATACATTTCATTTTGGCACAGATAATCCCACACTGTTGCTTGAGGGCCGATGTGAAGAATGAGACTTCTCCTTAAAGTGGTGCAGTGTAGCAACAGTTCCTCACACATCCACATTTGTCTAACAAATGTACATCTAATAAACAATAAAGACCCCATTCTTTAATGTTCATATATTGGAATTATTTCAACAGAGAGCAGTGCATAATTCTTGGGCTATTTTCAACCTCACTAAGCTGAAAAAAAACATTCAGAATTCTGATTCAATTTCAGCCCTACATCTGAAAAATCCTCAAAACAGTCACCAGACTCAAATCCCACCACTACAAGAATTTATTCTCCAAAACAATGATGTTCCTTTAAAGCCAGAGCTGGGAGCTTGTAAATCCCAGCAGAATAATTGCCCTGCTGCAAAAGGCTTCCGACTGACAGTGCTCTGCTAATTCACACACCCAGGGGTGCAAATACCTGCCCCAGAGGCCGCTTTGGGTACCTGGAACTGTGTTGTGAACAGTCAGTAAACACTGATATGCCTAAGCAGGTTCACCGAGCCTTCCTCCTCTTTTAATCTCATTGTATCTAAAAAAGTCCTCACATATAGGCATACAAGAAAATAATTTATATTCAAGAAAAATAAACAGCTGAGTTTATTCTACATTTTCAAAGCATTGCACATATCATTTTCTACAGATGAAAGCTTAATAACGTCTTAATTTAAGCCAGCTGACTACTGGAAATGTGATTGCTTATAGAGAATTAACACCATATGATAATTTGTTTTTACCAGAGTTCATCACTTTGAACATGGAGATGAAGTGAATATTTTCTGGTCATACAGAAAATGAAAAGCTTTAAGGGATTTTAAATACCAGGAAGATTTAAAGCAGGACAAATGGTACCTGTTTTAAGCTTGCCCTTCCACATTAAAAAAAAAAACTCCCTTACCCTTGATCTGAAACAGAATTGTGGCTGATGACAGCAAATACATATATGAAAAATATTAATGTGCTACTGACTCCAGGGAATGAAGTCTCTGGTTCTTTATCAAATTTCCTGTGGGGGCTCTTTGATCAGAAAAAAAAAAATAGTAAGTTATTTTTAAAAATCTGTCATCAAATGAATAGTACTGCTATGATATATTGTAATAAAATCCAATTTTAAAAGGCCTTTATAATCAGAAGGACTGAAAACAGAAATACAGGAAACAAACATGCAGAATTCTATGGTGTGGGTGGTAAGAACAAAATTAGTCTAAGCTGTGGTATCTGAACCTAACTGCAATCCTTCCCAAAGACTGGGCGGGCTGTGTCTTTGGTTATAGGCTATATTTACCAGTTTGTGTTATAACTCTTTCTAGTATTACATTTCCTTTCCCTTTTGTTTGACAGATTAATATACTGACTCTTAACCAACAGAAGACAAAACTGTGCAGGTATTTTCTGGACAGCTGTGGATAAAAAGTGGTTTTTTTCCCTTTTTACCATGGAAAAATTTCCATCCCTCAGAGTCCCCTTTTCAGTTATTCAATATGTACAAATTAGGTACTCTAAGAAATATAAAGACATATAAAAACCCAAGGGCTTCAGTTTTTTAATTGCAAGAAGTAGTAAGTCAGGTTTTTCCCATATGTTTTCTTTTATGTTACACATCCTCCCCTCATGAGGAGCCAACTACAGCCTCTATCATACAGAATCAACCTCTGAAGGCAGAGCTGACCCGGATTCACCTCAGCAGAGGTCTGTAGCATACTCCACGCCATAGCTGGCAATTAGAGGAAAACATCCCATCTCTTACTGACAGGATTTTACTGCTGTGCAGACAATGCAAAACTACCAAACAGCAGAACTCACATGAATCCCACCTCCCAGTAGTTTGTACCACACAACTGAAAAAAGATCCATTTTCAAGATGATGTCCATTGCAGCCAGCAAAGTGTGTATGTCAAGAAGATACATTTAAATACATGTGTGGCCATGAGACAAGAAATAATGTGATAATATTAGACAAAAATGGCAAATACATGCTTTTCTTACAAGCAGTATATGGGAATTTACACAGCTTTGGCATCTATACATGTTCATTATTTGTACAATATTTTCAGATCTCAGAAATAAATTATATAAAAGCCAGTCTTATTTGATCATAAAAGAAACTGCTGCTATTCCCACAGTGACACAGTGACAAAATTCCTAATAACTTCAAAGAGGAACAGGAACAGATCAAAAAACTAAGTGACCTTTTTACCCCACTTCCAGATTTTGCCCTTTAGATCTAATATTTATGTATGAAGAACAGCATCATGAAATAATAATACCCTCTGCACCTGCCTAACCATAAGTTTGAATGAGTAAACAGAAAATAAAACATGAAATCTGCATTGTCTGCTCAGAGGGTTGTTAAGTAGAACAGCAGTGCACCTCTGCGTGGTGCGGCCAGCTGGCAGCCAGGATCCTGCACTGGTGGCCAGCTGAAACGGTGCAGACATAGAGGATGCAGCTGCAGGCACACACTGTCTTCCAAAGTGTCCCACACTTGGGGATCTGAGATCTGGACTGAATAAAATTACTGCTTTTGTCAGTCCAATCATTAAGTCTTAACCTGGTCTCTTATGTATCTTCATAGTCTTTTTTTCCCCTTGGAGGTTATTTTTTCCTCTTTTTTTTAAATTTTAGATGTTATTAAAATAAACAAACAAACAAGCAAAAACAAAAATTATGAAGATCAAAAACACTCTTAAGAATTTCGGTACAAGTTGTCCAGGGCAAATACATTTTTATTAGTTTTGTTCATAGTTGTCTTCATTTACATGGGCCAAGTATCCTGTGGATGGCAAGATCCAGTAAAATTAAGCCAAAGCCAAAGTAGTGAACACTTTGCACTTTAATTTTAGCACTATTGACAACAACAGCTCTCATCCTGCAAGAAGTTTAGGATGCTTAAGATACGGTATGGGTGCAACCCAAGGTCATGGCTCCATCTTTGTCTTGCCTGCCATGGTGTCTGGGTGAGCTGTTGATGGTTCTTGAGCAGGTTTAACAGTGAGTCTGAAAGGCCTGTGTGGGGTGCACACATGAGCAACTGCCTTGCAGAGGGAGGCTCATGCAGTCTCTCCAGAGCAACAGGACGAGCTGTGGGACAACAATAAGAGGAGCCAAGAGCCGCCTAATCTGCTTGGTACCAGCCTGTGAAGCAGCCCATAAAACAAGGAGCCTTCTGTACTGTCTCCTACCAGTGTGAGGGCAGATATGGGGAGCAAAGGGGCAAGTTGCACCTGTTGCCTCCAGTCGTCTGTGTGAGAGCAAGCAAAGACACCACCACCACACTTACAGCACAAAGGTAAGACGCTGAGGATGTGCTTGCTGTAACAGGAACAAACTGCTAATGAGTTATATCCTGCACAGAGACATAAAGGGAAATTGTGACTTCCAGCGTCATTGTCTCCTGCTCTGATATCTCTAAGGATCAACATCATCTCCTGCATGAACTATGTGCACCTGTGCACCTACACATGTATTTACCTAGTCTGCTTCCACTCTAGTTCACAAGTGTGTTGACCCAGAAATCAGCCCAAATTCCTGGTAGTTAAATTTGCATTTAAGCAGTAAATAGAGCTTCCTTTTTTTCTTTCTTTCTTTTTTTTTTTTTTTTTTTAATCACTGAAACTTGACAGCCATCTCAAGTATCACTTTCCTGTCATCTTTATGCCGGTATGCCAGAGACTGCCTAAGTACAGTCTCACTGACATCACATTGCACCAGAAACAATCACAGCCCACTAAAATTTTACAACCTTTATTCTTCCTTTCGATGAAGGAAAAACACGCCCTCAGGCAAAAAAGTTTATATAGCAGAATTCAATCCCAGACTTCAAAACAGTTGAATGGAGCAGCTGTAACAAGGGATTATAATGAAACAGCTTCAGAGCCCTGGGTGTGGTGGGTGGTGGAACAAGAGGTTCTCAAGGGAACTCGGAGCCTAATATTTCATGTGACATTGTTCCCAGCTTCAAAGTCATAAGCTAAATTGCTGTGCTGAAACCAGTAAGAAACAGCACAGTTTTTAATATATGGCATGCTGTATAACCGCACTTAAGAACACAAAATGTTAACAAATGTTTTCCTTAACCACTGTGTGGTCCGTTGGGACAGAATTTCCCAGAGAGCCACATAGATGGCACAGACCAAACTTCATTCTTGGATTTGGTGATTCATGGCTGCTGGCACAAGATAACATCTCACAGGCCAATTCCTAAGCTACTGCTTACTCCTCTGGTCCTCCAGGACATGCAATATGACATATTTCCTCACGTGCCATTTGAAATTGACCCACCCATTTGATGCCTGCAGCCCACCTCCTGAGTTTGCTCCTCTTTGGGCAGGGACACAGAGGGAACTGCTATCAGGCAAATCCAAATTACCCCTGCCCTGGCTGGAGTAGAGAGTGCATGTTCTACTCCACAGCCCCTGCAATAGAAGAATCCCAGAATCACAGAAAAAGATCAGTTGGAAGATGGAACAGGGCAGACAGCTGAGGACAATAAGCCACTTAAGCCACTTCAACAGCAGGCACTACCAAATAGGCTACAGGATATTTTATGAGCTCCCCTCTCTTAGAGGTGTGCTTTTGCTGGGCCAAAAGTAGAAACAGGATGTATAACTTCCAATGTCCATGCAAAAAGTCTTTTCCAATCCCATTTAATGCCTGGCTTTGTACAGAAATTCTATCTCCTTGTATATCCATATGTTCACCATAATTAGCTCTCCCACACTGGCTAGGAGCAGAATTTCATGGCAAAAGAATTTAATGCCGATGGGATTTTATCTCCTTCTGCAGTTGCCTTGGGCTTCAGGCACAAAAATGAGCAATGTGCTTCTGCTTCTAATACCTATGAGTCTAACCAGAAAGCATAGACAGACAGAATTCTCCAATAAAAGAGGCAGTTCTGACATTAAGTATCACCATTAAGCTACAAATGGCTGACTAAAACAACAGAAATATGTTGGGCATATGTTTGTCAGTAGTATAGTTAAAATAACAACATTTTGTGCTTTAAGCTTCCTGCCCAGGAAGAAGATACAACATTCTCTGCTTGGACAAAATGCTGGGGCATGTGCAAAGGACCTTTTAAAAATTAACTGTGACTAATGCTTACTGATTGAAAATCTTACTTTAATGGTGGGGAGAGTGTTTATGTATTTGTTGCCCTAAATACCAAGTGTTTGATATATTTATTAGAAAAATAGCTCTCTGTTCACTCCAGGATGAATGGTCAGCAATGGAAAGAGAAGGTAAAAGTTCTCTCCTGGCTCCCAAAGACCTAGGATATATGATGGGTCCTGTCCCAGCCACAACACAGCCCTTGCACAACAACACATGTACAGCAGCCAAGCTCCTGCTATGAAGAGAAGTTTTTTCAAACAAGGATTACAGACTGATAGTTTCAGACAAAAGCTAGATCAAGCAGCACAGCCTCAAAACCAACAGCCCTTCTCATTATGGTTTTGATCAATCAAAATCAAAGTGCCCTGCTCTCTTCTGGTTTGAGGGGTAAAATCCAGCATTATGAAAACCAATATATAAAGATGGAGTTCAGCCCTCTGTTGGTCTCTTTGAAAAAGCCTCCTGCTGACTTCAGTGGCAGCTGGATCAGTTAAGTTTTTAAATACATAAAAGAGATCGCTCATCCTGTCTGAAAATCCTAGGGATGGTGGCTTATGGTCTTATTATTGCTATCAGCAATTTGGCTTACAGCTGTCTCCAAAGTTCTGCTTTGAATATTTTATGTAGACAACCAACAAAAAAAATATGTAAGTAGAAGGAGAATTCAAGATTTTAATGAACCAGATATAACGGCTGAGGCAGCGCAGTGGAAATGATAGAAACTGAATCACTGAACATATGGTGCATCATATTTCAAAAGAATTAATTCAGAGCATCACTGAATTAATCAGTTATTTTATAAATAATAATACAACCTCTTTATTACAAGATCAGAGCAGTGACCAACTCAGCACCTCTGCATTTCCTCTGTTATCTCCTCAGTTTATACTACAGCAAGAATGGAGATGATGCAATCAGCTTTCAAGATACTCTATTAGAAAAATCACATGATAAGAATAGCAAATTAACAGGCTGCTTGCCAGTTCAAAATCCAAAACATGCAGCCTACTGCTTCATCTCTGTTCTAATGGAAATCCATTTATAAATATTTATTTTCACGTTCCAAGTCAGAGTACAAAAACTTTGTTCTGGACATTAGATCCAAAATCTCAACTGTTTTATGGTCACAGCCAGACTGTAGGCTTTATCATTTCCACAGACTCCTGCTTTCACTGTGCTTGAACTACAGAGCTACCAGATGAACAGGCTGGCAGACCCCTCTGCAGATGACCATGGTGGCAAGCAGGGAAGGTCATATCTCTCTCTACAGGGCTTTTCACTTTTATAACTCTTAGTGCCAAAAGCCCCTATGCCATGAGGGTACAGTGCCCCCGTGGTCCCAACCCTTCATTCTCTCCCCAGGCAGGTCTTTCCATTTCTGATTCACCTCACCATCTTGCCCTTTTTATCTTGCTGAATTTCTCAGTTCAGCTCCCTGGGTACCTTCCACCACCTTCCTACTCACACTCCTTCCCTCTTCTCTTCCTTGTGTACACAGGGATCCTGCAGCCCTGCTCTTCTACCTTCTTTAATGTTGAACTGAATCATTAATGACACTACCATGGTCCCTTTTCAGTCAAGCTTTCTGCCCATTGCCTCCAAACGGAAGGAAGGACTTTACCTAGGCTTCAGGGCTGTCTCCAAAGTGGAATGCTTGATCCCAAGTGCTACCCTAACAGTCCAGACCAGGTTACACTCCATTTAATTTTCTGGACACAAACACATTGACAAAATACTTTTACAAGCTGCCATCATTCATGTTTCTTCATTAAAGGGATCACAGAAACAAAATGAGATATTCAGACTTCACTCAGTTCTAAATTTTGGCAGGCCTGGTGAAAATAAAGCTGAGCCATCCCCTATTATTTTTTTTAGTAACAAAACTAGCCTTTCTGTTTCCATTTTTAGAATTGTGCTCCTATCTTTATCTTTGCTCTATTCTTTTCAAAAAGATGTACTATAAGCCAGATCAGATTTTCATACATTTGTGGCTGCTGGTAAAAAAAAAAAAACCATTGTTTCTTCATATTACTACCATGATTTTGTCAGAAATTAGTAGCCCTTTTGTGAAAATAAAAATGTACTAAATGCTGGCATGAGCATTAGGTCAAAGTAACAATTCACCCTTTTTACTAACGTATTTTGAGCAATATTAGTGATAGATGCTTAAAACAAAGCAATTACAGAGTGATCTCTCCTGCTTTGGTTTAACCTGGAGCCTATAAATACAGGACAATCCCTTTCAGGGCTCCTAATTGCCAGAAACACTTCTGCAAATCTGAATTTGATAAATCAATAATTTAACAAATGCTGAAAATCTTGGGCTTTCTGGGCAGCTTTTGCAGGATGCATGTTTCTAGGTACCCTTACTGAAAGTACTAAACTGGGAAATTCAGGCACAGTGATACACTAAGAGCTGACATCCCTGAAGACCACTCTTACAAGGTGATGGGAGCCACTGAAAAGACACCACTTAAAGGTGAGCTCATTAATTAAAAAAAAAAAAAAAAAAAAAAAAAAAAACAAAACAAAAAAAAAACAAAAAACAAAAAAAAACACAAAAAAAACCCACGCAAACAACAAATTAGCAAAACTAATTTTTTTCAAGATTTGGCAACATATTATATCTGGAAAATATTTGGGGGTTTTTTTTGTGTTCCAAAGTAATGTTCAGCTGTGAGGTGTAATGATTATATGTATCTTCATTTTCCAAAATAAGAATTTTTTTTCCTCACCACTATAAAATGTAAGTGCAAAACAGAGAAAATTACATGTAATTTACTCTAATTGCAAAAACAAAGGCCTTTGCCATTTAAAGTAAAAGTTCAGGAGGAACAATTGAATTCAGTAAAGAAATAACAGCATTAGAAAGTTATCCTTTTTCTTAAAAGAAATCTCATGGAAAACCTGGTATTTTTAAAACAACACTGAAAGAAAAATAAGGCAAGCAAAGGCTGAAGAGATAGGAAAAGAACTATCAGGTTTCTTTGATATGTGCTCTCATACTAAGGCATTTTTTAACAACCACTTTCCATTTTTGATTTACATGTGAAAAATCTTAGAAACATTCACTAAAACCACAATCTCTCTGACCAGAAGAGTATAGGTTCTTAAATTCCAAAACTACATTTTTCAGGAGCTGTCAGGAAAGCATCAACAATTTTCCCCTAATATTTAGTCATGGAATTTGATAGCGACATCTTTATTCACAGTATGTCATTGTGATTTGATAATATTTTGCAATTAAAACACCCAGCAAGAAATTATTTAATCTTCCGAATTTGAAAATGTTCTGCTTTAATGGAGAGTTTGTTTGCATTTTAAAGAAATAAAATTGCTACAGTTTTAGTTCTCTTCTCTGAACTGGCTACTGTTTTGCAGGACATGATCTGCTAGGCCCTAACTTCTTGTCCCATTTTCTTCAGAGAAATAAGGCCTGCTACTTGAGAGAATTACCCAGGTTTGCTTCAGTGCTTACCAGCCATCTGTCACCATGTTCATTGGTAGTTTCTCCATAAAGCATGAGTAACCTTATGCTTATACATTTTAAATACATGGTTATAATGCACGACTGGTATTGAGGCACTAGAGATTTCCCACATGCCAAAGAAGGGAAGCCTGTGTCTTCAGCTCTTGAAGTAGTGGAGGACATGCCACCAGACACCATTTTTATTGAAGTTACCAGAGTCTTAGATTTGCTCCTCGATGGTTTGAGAAAGCAAATCTGTTCCCTGGAGGAGATTTTTGGGAATGAACATTAGAGGATAAACAAGTGATATCACCCTCATGCACCCAGGGTAGTAGAAGGTCATAGAAGGCCAAGCTCAGCAAGGATAAGAGGTGTGGAGCTTCTCTGTGATGGGTGACATTCATCCAGCCTACAGTCACCTAAAACATAATTGTCCAATCTTGACAGGCTTTCCAAGGTTTCCTCTGCACTTAGTGAAAGGGATGTGAATCTCCAAAGGCCTGTTCTGTCTATGTATCTTAAGAGGAATTAATTAATTTACCAAACTTTTGTGTACTGGCAACAAAGGGAGTGTTCAGATGATCTGCATGGCTAAAAGCTTTACCTTCATCTGGTCTTGCTTGTTAAGTCTTCATCTCTGTGAGACCCTTGCCACTTGCTTCCTCCAGGATTACAGGGAATGCATGCCCTGGAATGCTTAAACCCTGCCAGGCACGATACATTCAGGCACGCTGTGCATATGATATGCATGTTGTACAAATACCTCCCAGCTCTGAAATCTGCACAGAAGAGCTTTCAGAAGCTTTGGATCCTGTGCCACACCTGCAGAAATGGAAAGGCACCCACTGGCTTCATCCATTGGAGAACAAGCCCGGATGAGAAGGAAATCCTGAGGGTTATCCTGCAACCTAACAAAGGGGAACATCTGGCCTATAAAAGTATGCATTGCATTTCTATAACTGCTTCATCATGTTTTTAAAAATTACTAGGATTATAAGGATACTTCGAAAAACTTTTGCACCTGCCCATCATAATCCTTCTAAGTGTATTACTGTGTGTTCCAGAGATTGGACGAATGCATATGATTTAGGAAAGCTTGAAACTTCAAAGTGACAGAATCCTTTTGTTTTGCAGAGGAAAAACTATTGATCCTGTAAGGGAGGAAAACACAAAATGTTAACATAAGCAATCATGGTTTAAAAAGTAAGTTCTCCTTTTAAAAGTTCAAAATGCAAATGTGATTATTCAATGTAATCTTTAAATGAGATCTTAATGTATCCCAAAACAGATGGTTCACTGTTAATTTCCTGTACCTAAAGTGATTTATTCAATATCATAAAAAACAACAATTTTCGGCAGCTGCTGAAAATAAAAACTAATCTTAGCAAGAAGACATAACCACTCATTATGCCCCAAAAACACTAATAAGTCAACATGCACATTCAGAGACAACAGCAACACAACAGTCATAATAAATGGTATCCTGTTTTGTGTGTGTGTTTTTAACTAAACAGACTTTGCCATCTGTGGTTAATTATTCTGGGATCATTGCCATTATTTTATTCAAGATTTGCTATCCAGTTTTAATAAATTAATGAGGTGTTAGAAAAATCCTTATGTGAATGGAGAGAATGCATCACCACTGTTTATATAGCAGTCCCAAAATTCCAATATCAGCTGCTGTTCCTCTCCTTAGAAGACATCATAAATGACTACTAGCACACCATGTGCATAATTACCTTACTAACCCTCCTCTAGGAAACAATGCATGCTTATGCTCCCCATTTCAGCTTTCCTAAACAGACTGTTCCAACTTAAGGCCTCGATACTGGATATCTGTTACAGTCTATCTGGAATTTTTCAGTAAAAGCAACTATATTTGTTTGAGAAGAGAAGTCAGGATAATAGAAATCACTAGAACTTGGTGAATCATTCTTAGAAGACACCTAGAATCATAGCCAATTATGAGACAAAGAAGAGAGGATTGACCTTGGTTATTTAGAATACTTTTGCAGTTCACATGAAAATCTGTACAGACTGAAGCAGCTTACACACCAGAGGCTTTCTGATATGCGAAGGCTGCTCACAGCTCTAGCTGCTGCCTCAGGAGCAGCTGACCTCTCTGCTGCCTTCAACGAGACTGGGTCAGGGTGCTGCCTGGTCTGGCTGAGGAATTGGACTCTTAGGCATCAGGCAGAGGTGGTAGTCACCAGTGGACCACCTTGCTGATCCTCACTTGAACTGGAAGAATCCAAGTTTGAACCAGCCAATTGGAGAGGCCACATCAGATGGAAGACAGGGGACCTGACCAGGAAGCCACCTGACCTGGCCCCTAAAGCAATCTAAATAAGGCTGATGATAGAAAAAGGAGCTTCATCTGGTCATCTTCAGTGAGGATTCAGAGCAGCTGAGCCCTCCATACTGAGAAGAGTGTCTGAGAAGAGCCGGCTGAGTGTCTGGGCCAAAAGCAGGATATGATGTCTTGTAATTAAAGATTATGATTTCATACTTCATGTGCTAAAGAAGGCTGCTCAAAACACTGCTCAATTTGGTGTATCCTTACACTGTAAATATTTAATCTTGCAACCTACATATTTCTTAATATCTCTTTTTTACTTCATTTTTGTGACAGTGCGCTGTAGAAAATACATCAGTGTGCTACTTTGTAAGTACTAATAACTGAGGTCAGTGGAAATGCCTGGGGAATGGATTATGGAAAACAGAGTTGGTGATCCAAGGAGGAGATGGGAATTATTAGCAAAGCATGAATTACCTTAGAAATATTGTAGAATGGAGTTACTATTTCTTTAGCAAGGGTGGCTGCGAACTTTAACCTTGGGGATCTGATTATAATCTGTACGGCATGGACAGAGGAGAATGAGTCGTACTTACAAGCTTGGTGCTACGAGAGCATAGAGGTTTCCCACTATTAGGCAAAAACAGCAGAAGGAATTAGACTTTCTTGTTCAAAAATTATTAGCATGTCATACAGTCAAATCACCCTTGAGCAGAACTGAACATCCTCATTGAAGCAGAAGTTTTTCTCAGACTGGCTCAATTTTATGTAATCCCCTGAATCTATTCAATTTGTACCAGCTGTCAGACATCTTTCAATGTGTTCTGCTCTCTACTTGCTCTTTTTATTCTTGAGCCTAAACATTGTGCCAGCTAGGGTATTGCTTACATCAAATATTTTTGCTTTGTAACTTAAATTAATCTGAGGAAAAAACATCAAACCAATACGTTGTTCCACATCATGGGGTTGAGTTGTACAATCTGATAGGGAAGCCAATAGTCCTTTTTTTCAAGATAGCAGTGGAGGGTGATTAACCCAAACTCTTGGACTGTCACAATGACTCATTCTAATAGGAATAAATACACATTGATGTAGTCTTTGTGCCAAGGCACCAATTATGGAGTGCTGTGCCCAGTTTCGGGCCTCCACAGATCAAGGAGCTATAGGAGAGGGTCTAGAGAAGGGTCACAAAGATGATGAGGGGTCTGGAGCATCTCTCTTATGAGAAGACATTGAGGGAGATGGGTCTGTTTACTCTTAAGAAGACTGAGAGGGGATGCACATAAATATATCAAAGGCAGGTGCAAAGGGGATGATGCCTGATTTTATTTTTTCAGTGGTGTCCAGAAAGAGGACATTAAGCAACGGCCATAAACTAAAACACATGGAAGAACTTTACATTGAAAGTAGCTCTGAAACAGGCTGCTCAGGGAGGTTGAGGAGTCTCCCTCTCTGGAGATGCTCAATACCCACGTGCATTGTCCCTGTGTCACCTGCTCTGGGTGAACCCCACCTTGGCACAGGGGCTGCACAGGATGATCTCCTAGGTCCCTTCCAACTCTAACTGTTGTGCAACTCTGTAATTCTTTAAATCAAGACCACAGAGACTTTACTGTAAGTGTGATCATACCCAAATGGGGGAAAAAAAGAGAATAAATTTTTATTCACATCATATATGACCTAGGTAAAGCTTAATTCCTTTTAGAGTGAAGTGAAAAACCATGTGTTTTCCATGTAATTTCACCATCCTCTGGAGCAACTCAGAGTTACAGTGAAGGGAAATATTTACATACTCCAAAGCTTAAGTAAGTGTATTACTCAAGACTGAACTTCTATAAATTAGCATGAAACATGAACAAATACTGAACTCTGAGAAATGATTACTGGACCAAGCTAATGCATAGTAAAGCAGTTCACTGGCAGGAATCAACACACACCCAAACATGCACTCACATGTACAAAGAAATGAGTTGGGTATCAATAATTTCATAGTTGGTCAAAGATGCTGGCAAGAAAGAGAAAAGACTGAAGAGGAAACAATGTTTTAGAAGTAAATATGCATGGTAACAATATGAGAAGTTTTGAGTTTGTGTGTGACATTTGAACGGCAATTAAACAGCTAGGTTGAGCTACATAAGTCAGAAAAGTTCTAATACTACAGGGATGAATGGATAGGACCTAAAACACATTGAAGTCAGAAATAAAATATTGATTAAGGAAGATGCTAATATAGGCAGCAAAGAAGATGCGACTAAGGGTATGAACATTCAAATACCGCAAATAAAGTAGAAGCACAATTAAAAGAATTTGTGCATGCTTGATTGAAGGAAATGATTGACTGAAGCAAACTGCTATTTTGAATCTCAATACTTTTGAAGGCTCTCCTCTATGGAATCTTGACTTTTATAGCAAATATTTTCTACAAACTTCTTGAGTCAGTGAAGGCACAATGTGAGTGGATAATAGGAAAAAAAAGGTCCACATTGAAAGAAGAGGGAGGCCAAGTGAACTAGGAAAAACAACCTATATTAGCCAAACCTCAATGGCATTTAAGGTTTTAGAGCAAATTAGGAAAAGCCATCTAAGGAAGACAGAATGAAAGAGAAACTGCAAAATACAAATGTATCAAAGGCAAAGAAAGGCTGAAGTTTTCATTTTCCTTAGGAAAAAAACTAAAAGCAAGGAAAGGAAACAAATTTTAATAACTCCAGCTAAAAACTTGTGGAAAACTACATGCTCAGTTGGACGATGGATTATTACAAGAACTCTCAAAGTGTTCAGGCAGCTTCAGGAGAGCTGACTGTAAGTTGAGCTGTAAGAACTGTCCCTCTGGAGGGACTGTCCCCTCACTTGTAACCTAGGGCATCCATGTTATTACACAGACTCCTTAATGACCTTGGGATAAATTATGTAGGTAGGATTCCAGTGGTTAAACCAATACAAACCTGAGGAATAGGAGAAAAGTAGCAGGACGAACTTCAAGAAGCAGGAGGTCTCACAGCCTGAGTAACCAATACTGACCCTTCCGGCTCAGCATTTCCTTGACCTCACAGTGTAAAGGATGCCTTCCTATTTTGTGAAGCATGAAAATATCTGGAATCAAGGAGGATGGGTGTACACTAACCAAACATGGAAAGAGAGGAGATGATTTGGAAAACATCAGCACTGTTTCACAAAGGCACACCCTCCTCTACAAACCTCTCTGAGTTGTCTGGACAGACATGGTATTATGTGTAGGTCTATGTATGATTGTCAGATAATCTCTCTTCATTTCTAACACTAGGATTTCTAGACAGGTGACAGGCAGCATTCTCCAAGGTTCTGCTCTGGGACTTGTGGCATAGAAAAAATTTAGAATGATGTGGAAACACCAATGTGGTGATATTGCTGATGTTTATTTTTCAGGGTAGTTGAAAAGGGCAGTCTTCAACAACATCAAAAGAACCTCATGAAACTGAATTACTGTGGATAATAACACAACAGAAATTCAGGACACATAATAGTAAAGTAAGTATTAAGGGAAAAAACCAATATATCCTAATTTCCAGTGTAAGATGATGTTTTCCAAGCTAATCATTACCACTCAAGCAAAATTTTGAGATTATGATAAATAATTACATAAATACAATTCATTGTTGAGTAGAATCCAAAAGAGCAAACTGAATAATAAGAATTCTTGGAAAAGGAATGGAGACCAAAAGCAAGACCATTATGTCCCTGTATAAATGCAGGTTTATCCATAAATTGAAAACTGTGTGCAATTCCACTACTCCCATCTTCAGCAGCCCATAATAAAATTGGGAAGGGTTCAGAGAAGGGACACAAAGATGTTCAAAGGTATGGATTATTTCCAAATCGAAGCAAAAGTTTGAGGTTTTATTGTTTCAGAGTCCCAAGTCTGAAAAAGAAACAACTGAGGAAGACAATGATAGAGGTCCACAAAAAGATGTCACCCCACAGAGACAGAGGTACTGCATCTGGCAACTCAGAGAATGTATTTGGGGCTGGCTGTACTGGAAGGGCACTGTAGCATTAATCATAAAAGAAGCAATTTGGCTAACCAAAGTCTGCAGAGAGAGATAATTCCTCATTAAATCAAACACCATACCTGGGGAAGAGATGACAAATTTCTGGGTATGCCCATCCTTCAGCTTATTTGGCACCTACCACACTATACATCTGTCAAGAAAATGTCTCTTTCAAGGCCAGTATTGAAATGTCTTACACCTTTCCCTTTTCCTAATGATTTGATTGCTAGTTGTTCACAGAGCACAGCACACTTCAGTTGTTTTACTGATGTCCATGTATTGGCTGAAGCCCACATGATTTAACCAAGGTGGGAATGGGAGCGCACAAAAAGGATTCCCCCCCACCCCACCCTTCTCCTGCTCATTGCATGGGGAGCTGGAGCCCGTGGCTCAACATTATATACCTCTGCAACACCTACATTAACATGAACACTAGCCAGTATAGGAAAACCTTAGTCACTTCTGAGTCTTGGTTCCTTACTTAGAGACTTTTTATTTTAAATTTAAAATAAAACAATCCAAACCGGAGGAGCTCTTCCCACTGTAACAGGAGTGTTTAACAGGGTGAAAATAGCAGGGCAGCTGTACATTCGCTTTTTTCTTGCTGGCAAGATTAGCATATAAGTGATATTATTCAGCAGCACGTCTGCTCATGCCACTGTGTTACAGGCTGGTAAGAAAGAAATGCAGCAATCTAGGAAACTGCTGTAGCTGAGCTCTCATCTGGGCTGCATGCCATGATGTTATCTTCTCTGATTTACAGTTCAGAGTATTCATTTTTTATTATAAACAATCAGGAAGCAGGCTGCATTTTCTCTCCTCTATAGTAATCCAGTGAAACAAGAGCTTTTTATCTTACAATAAAGCACTCCTGGAAGAGAAATCTTTAACGTAACAGAATGATAGAATATCTGTTAAACGCAAGGCTACTGAGAACAAGTTATTTGTCCTCATGGTTATTATTCCATTATTAAAAGTTAAATACGTTTGCCATGCACTGTTACCTCAGTGACCTAAAGAGCACGTCAGTAGAGCTCTACCCACGCTGCCGTCACCTGTGATCTCTCTGGAAGTCTCTTTCAGAAGCAGCACCAGCATGACAAGGAAACAAGAAACCAATAGAATCAGTGGAACTGCCACCACAGACACTGGGGGCAGAGTCATTAAAAGGCTGGAGAATTAGTTTCAGTCCGGAAATTATCCGTGACCTAAATGCCTTTTTTAGATTACCAATCCTAATGTCGTTTTGCCTAATAGCACATTAAAAGCAGTTTTCCATCATTTGTAATTAATTGTTGAAAGCAAACAAACACCCAAATGTCTGATAGAATAGCCTCAATTCTATAAACCAAGGTGTTTAATTTTATCACACAAGTAGCTCTTTTAACTCCGTACATACAAAATTCCAGGAAAACAACTACATTCATCTGCACTTGCAAAATCAGAGCCAAGGATCATTGCCAACCTTTTCTCCTCAAAAAGCAAAACACGTACTTTCTTTTTGTTCCAGAGCACTTGTGGTAGAGACTGGTTAATCTCTTTGCTGTGAGGTCACGGTGTGGGAGTGGGAGTTGGGAGGGAATGTGTGTAAAGAAGAAGAAAAACAATAAAGTAAACATTTCACAACAATCTCCAATAAAAGCAGCCACATGACATGACAGCAGTGCCAGATGGACTGGGTAAATATGAATTTCAATACATTTTCCTCAGAGATGCTCTCCTAGATTGAAAAGCTAAACTGTGAGTTGATTGTTTATGATTTGGATTCATTGCATCTCAGCAGCTTCAGCCTAGATATGTTCCATTTAACAGAAAGAACACAAAGCTAACAAAATCCCTTTTTTAACAAAAAATTACTTCCTGGAGGAGCAGAATGACTGGACTATTTGATGCGAATTTGTCATAGTCTGCCTTACAACTATTCTTGAAGATTTATTACTTTTCTTCCTTTCACATGCTCATTTGAAATTTAGTATTGCTCTACAAGGTTAAACAGCTGCTGTACACAAGGGTGAATATGTATCAGCAAGGTGCAGTGGTTTCTGTGCATGTTATACTCAAGCAGCTATACAGCATTGGGCCAAGACATATGAAACTGTTGGCAAGTAAGGAATGCATGACAGTTAAGCATCACATATATATCTGGGGATTCAGCAGCTGCATGCCTCGTCAGGGCTTTCTGGAACCACAGGCTAGCAGATGAAAGCATACACATACTGAAGTATTAACTGAACCAAAACCAACCACAGTAAATTTCTGAGAGCAGATCTTTAGTAGCTGCTTGTGAAGAGCTGAAGTATCCTTCAGACCTGCAAGCTTTTATTCTGGGCTCTTACCACTAATTAAATATGTCAAAACTAGGTACTCTCAGTAGAACAAATATAAACATAGGCTTATAAAAGAAGCCACAGGCCTATTGCTTTATATGTTATTAGTGAAGGGACACAGTTTGGCAGCCTGGGAAAACATTTCATTAAAATACCCAATGCAAGTTGAATGCTGGGCTGCATACAGTTATTGGCTTCTGCTCAGTCGAAACTGCTTTGCTACCAATTATTATGGCAAAGCAACTTTGGGAACTACAATCTTCGGACATCTCTGAAAGCAGTCTCCTGCCTGTTCAGCTCCAGCTGCAAGTGCACCATGGGATTCTCATGGGTCCTTCTGCCCTTTTCAGGAGGAGCTCATTAGCCAAGCATCAGGGCCGAGTCTTTATCACCTGCCCTCTGCCCTGGACCAGAGGCTCCCACACAGTGTTTTCCAGCTCCACTCTGTATTTCCATTCTGTTTCTGTCTTTCACAGACAAAAGAGATAAGTAAACCTTTGCTGTGAAAAGCTGAAGGCAGCCAAGCCCCACAATTTCAGCATAACCAGAATTACAGATCCCGAAACTTCACCTGCACAGTGTCCTTCCAGATTACGCTGAATGGCAGCAGAAAACTATTATTAAGAGTGAAAAGCCATCATGGGAAAGGTAAAGAACACCAGAATTAAAGTTGCATTCAAAATGTCATTGGGACACAAATGTTTTTACCTAGCCAAGACAAATCTGTTGCTTTGGAATTGGTTCCCAGCTTGATTTCAGGGTAAAAGCTGGTGTTCTGAAAATTACTACTGCTTTATTATTTGTTTTGTTTTAATATTTTCAAAACATTTTGTTTTAACTTTGCCCTTTTCATTCATTAATTCTTTCATAACAAGTAAATGTTTAGGGCAGCACTGACTTGCATTTTAAAAAAAGAAAACAAATTTAAAAATCTGAATATAAGTTAGAGAAAAAAATAAAAGGGAAAATTGTGGGCAATTTTTGAAGTTTTTACCCAGAACTATATTATTGGAAGATGCTGTAAACCAGCCCTTTCCCTACAAATGCTTTTGCTCAATCAATATTTCTGGTTCTCCCTGTAGATGATATTTACTTACAACTATTCAAACCACATTCAGACAATATAATTTTGTTGTTACTCCAACACTGAACTTTGTCCTTTGTCATGGTGTTCTTCACGCCCACTGCCCCTTTCCCAGGCTCCACAGGAGTATCTTGGACCTTTCTGCATGACTTTGTCCAGCTGTGACCTCCCCTTTTCTACCACAGACAAAATATTCTTGTCCCAGTTATACGTTTTCATTTAACACCATTTTGCATCCACTGCTTCACTTCTTCCTGCTCATCACAAAGGTATTTTTATTTCCCAAGCCAAGCTAACCATTACTCACTGGAAGTCTGCAGAGACAGAGGCTGGGATGGAAAAACAGAAACCTGGAAAGGTGAAGCTATACCCAGCCACTCATACCTCTTCCCATCCAACATTGTCTAACATTCAGGTAGCCATGGGCAAAGCCTTCTACACTCTCCATCAACCCCCTTCAAAAACACACACACTAGTCAACCTGAGACAGACTCACAACACCCATTATTTCAGCCCATGCAGTCCAAGTCTACTGAAGTAATAAGAAACTTAGTTAAAAAGAAATAAAAATTCTTCTAGTGGAAACCATTAAACAGTCTTGATAAATGAAGTGCATTTTTGCTGCTGAATGAAGAGATGGCCTTTTTACTACATGAGCTTGATTCCCATTCTTAGAGCATATTTTCCCATATTTTGCCTCTTTCCCTACCCGTGCTTATTGTGCTTCGTCCCAGTCCTTCCATCTTTTATGTTCCCTCCCATGTTTTCAGCAAAATCTCATCGAAATAGACCAAGACCCGACTCACTCTCTTCTTCTGTGGATAAGAACCCATTGTGCCATCTCAAGAACAAGCTTGGATGTCCAGGAAGTCATGGCAACTGATGTCAGCTCTTTTATTTACAATTAATTCATGGCTTTTAGAAATATAAACTAACTTATATTTTACCTGAGCAAGATAAAAATTTCCTTTACATTTAAAGTGAGAATTAGAAGGAAGCTCTGCTGTTTCTGGAACACAGCAGCACACACAGCACAGCAAGACTGGTGACCTGCTGCTAGCTAGGAGACAAGGCTGCTCCAGCATCTTCAAATCTTGCTATTATGTTCATTAAAAAGTGCCCTTGGGGGTGATAGATTAGAAAAATACCTACTCTGGGCAATTAGTTGTTATCTGATTTAATTAAAGGGCTGTGTGCTATTAACTACACAGACAATGGTAAACATCCACAGGAGTTGCTCATTCACCCACCTTTTTTCCCACCTTAGAAAGGTATTAGAAGCACACGTGAACCAAATAGTTCATCGTCTCCAAAACAGAAAAGACATACTTTGAATTCAGCAATTGCAAAATAAAAATGGACAAAGAAATTCTGAGACCCTGATATATCTACCAAGAAACTGAAACTCAGAAATCAGGCTTGAAAATAATTTCCAGTGTACAGGTATGAGCTAAAGGACATCTAATAGTGAGAGAAGTTATTGTGAATTTAAGGGCTCAGATAGAGTACATTAAGATGCAAAAGCAAAATAGCATAAATAGTACATTGCAAGAAAAAAAACTTTAAATGTAGAGACCCAAGGGGTGCAAGCTTTAAATCAAGATTAACAGTCCACCTTGAGCCCCGTATGTATCAGAACTTGCACAAAACAAGAGAAGAGTGCAAGTAGCATTTGCAAAACAAGGTAACCTTTTCAAAAACAACATTTGCAATACTTGAATTTCATTAAGAAGCCTGAGGGCTGTGGTTCAGTGTTCTGCACTTGTTGGAGTCCAGGACATCCCTCTGGCTGCCATGACTGTCTCAAGACCCTGGCAGGGGTCTTGGAGACCCTGGCATGAAGTCAAAAACATCTGTGGCTTTGTTTTAGCCTGTGGAAAAAACTGTCAATGTTGTATGAGAAATTACAAGTCACAGGGGTTTTAGTAGTGTGATATTTGAACTAACACAGGGTGAAAAAATAGAATTTGGGGATTTTTTGAATGGGATTCAAGGGGGTACAAGATGGAGGAATTTAGGTGTATCCTACCCTTCTTCTCTTTCTCTTGTCCTCCATGTCTTGCTGTGATGGTGGCACTTTTCTTTGGTTTGATGTAGAGATTCACAGTCTAACATAGGTGATGGGAATTGGTGAAGAAATTGTAAAAATATACACATAGTTTTGAGCATATAAGGCGGGAGCTGCCCAAGGCTCGACAGCAGATGGCCATGGCTTTCTTTCTGGACAGACTGAGCCAGGTCAGAGAAAGCAAATTATGCTAAGGAAAAATAAACAACTTTGAAAGCACAATCGGAAGCATTCCAGGCTCCTTCTTTGGCTGCGTTGGGCTAGGGAAGCAAAGACTCTTTATGATCTCTTGGGGTCACCCTGACCCTTAGGAACTCCGAGAGAAATCGACATGTTCTGCGGAGAGCCAGCCTCCAGGAGAGCAGGACTTCAATCCTGTGTTCAGAAAAGAATATGTAACTAGAAGTCCTCCACCTTCTGCTCCCTGTCCTGCTGAGCCAGAAGAAAACAAACAAGTGATGAGCTTTGTCAGGATAAGATGAACAAGAAAGATCATTTTATTTCCATCAACCATATCATTTCCAAACAACACGCTATCTGTGTGCACTTAGTATGCTTCCTTCTGGTTCAGTTGGTTTCAGATACACTGGTGATTTATGAGATGCTGCACTGACTGTTCATGCTAATGTGAAAGCATTTGGAACAGCTGCAGAGCCGTAGCAACAAACTCTTTCCTGAAGAAAAAAAAGTTCAGCAGGAACCACATGCAAAAAAATTGTCTGAAAACCAGGGAGACATTTTAAAAGATGGGTCAGGCAAACACCTCACACTCACGAGATGACAGAGTTTCACTTTCCTCAGAAAGAAACACATAGATTCAGGGGATTTTTTCCCCAATTCAATGTGCTGAATCAGCTTACCAAGGGATCAAGGACATCTGAGCCAATTCATGGGGCACTGAAGCATGGAGGACCATATAGCCAGCAGGAAAATGCTCCAGAACTATAACCCTTTCCTGATAGCAGTGATCTGGTAGATGTGCTCTGCCAGTGCCGTGAAATTACACCTATTTGTATCATAAACTCAGAGTAGCAGAGATAATTTTGGCCAGTGAATAGATGAAAGATAAGGGGCTGTTTTCCAAACAGCAATGTCTGGCTGATCCAAGAGGATGGTTAATCATGCAGCAGCAGAAGTTCCCAGGCAGAAGGATCAGCACAAAGCCAGCATTTTCCTGGGCAGTATTTTGTATAGGTAACTTCAGAACCACCACTGCCACAAAGCAGAGGCATACAGCAATAGATGAAGTATTTTCTGCCTCTCAGCAGTTATTTTTGTGTTATTTTTGTGAAAAAATACTGAAAAGGCAAAACTTATTATAAAATAGATTTTTGAAGGTGTCTGCGATGTGCATGATTAGCAGCACCAGACTGCAAAACCTTATGGTCCTTTGTAACCCACTACCTAAATCAGCTCTATTTTCCTGTTTTCTGGTGTAGAAGACCTGGACCACAGACAGCAGGAACCACAGAGCACACATAAGCATTGATATACACAACAGGACTTATCTGAAAAAAATTACACTATGAATTTTGAAATTAACATAACAGAAATAAAGTCCTTTCCAAACCTCAGTGGAATCGTCTTTGCAGTTGCATAAGGTCTTTTAAGGTCTTTTAAGGTCTTTTAAGGTCTTTTAAGGTCTTTTAAGACCTCCAAGTCTTATTAAAACTGAACATTTTAAGTCACAAAAAGAGTCTTTCTGGAACATTATTTTCCTTCTCAGAAATGGCAAGAGCCTCTTTTGCTAGCTGGAGTCTACGGCATACACCTGTTCCCTTGAACACACAAACTTTGAAAAAAAAGTAGAAAAAAAAGGACCTAATTTGAGTGCAAACTCTTCAGATTCATTCCCACAGACATCTTAGCATAGGTCATATTTTACAAATAATTTAATTTGGTTTCTAGAATTTACTTACATAAATAAGAAAACCTAAATATACAGAATTCTCCTGCTCCCACTATCCCAGGAAAGATGGCAGAGTTAAAACAAAATAACCTGAAGTTTCCTGTGGAGATTTGATCATTTTTATAAAAGCAGTGGAGAAGAGATCCATTTCTGTGCCTCTATTCCCAAGTTTTCCATTGACTGAGCAAGCGCCAACTCTATAAGCAGGATTTTCAGCTGCTTACATCCACCCTGTGATATCTTTAGAGACCAGAGAGCTCTCAGTGCACCTGCTGTGACAACCAAACTGAAATCCATAACTAAACAAGCAGAGACACACACAGCCAGGCAGGACTAGGGGAGGACTCATCAGCACGTGTCCTTATCTCACATGAGCTGGCCTGATGCTGTGCTTCAGACTTACTTACTTCAGACTAATCCTGTGCCCAGGTCCTGCTATCACTTTTGACTCTAGACCCAGTGCCCAGTTCCTCTATCCCTTTCAACACCTATTAGAGTAGCTGTCTTTTGTAGCTAAATTTACTTCAAGGAGGAAAGTAGCAGGGCAAAAAACAAACTCAAATGTAAGAATCCTAAAGGCACTATTGCCAGGATTATCTGATTTCAAATTTTAAAAGCCAAACCAAACATGGGCTATTTTGATTCATAAAGATCATCAATAATCTTTGAACTCTTCAGTTGTCCTGTGGGTTGGGACCCACAACCATATTTCAAATTCCTTACAATCATCTTGACTTATGAAAACAGAGGTAATAGAATACGAGACTGTCCAAAAGGGAGTAAACAGCAGTAAAGTAAAAGGAGAAAAAGGCACAGAGTCTGCCAGGAGCTACTACAGCTGAATTTGTGAACTCAGTTTTACAGACACTGACATATACTGACATATCCTTGCACCCTTTCACCCTTTACTCTCTAAAGCATCTCCAAATTATTTTCTTCCATAGACTTCACTGGTCTCTCTCCTTTTTACTTGCTTTCATACTGTGCTACAATTTTGCTATGCATTCATGCTGGCTTTCATACCAAGCAAATTATTTTAAGAACCTCAGACCTTGATATAGTTGCAGGATGCCCAGAACATAAAAATCAGTGCAGCCTTCTAAATACTGGTAATGCTAGACACAAATATGATAGACTTCAAAAATACCATGAAGTCAACTAAGTATGAAAGAACTCTAGTCATTTTTATGATTTTAAAACTCACAAAATCTACCCATATGAAAAATTTCATGTTTGGACTAGGTCCAGCTGGGCACTCTGCCTTCCCAGCAGCCAGGAACAGAAGCATGACTGCAAGAAGAACGGCACCATAGTGATAATTTCTGTGGACATTGTACCTATAGGCTTCCATGAATCATAGTTTGTGTATTCAATCTACTTACATTAATTTTACCAAGGACTTCTTGAACCATCTAAGCTCAGATGTTACTTGTTTTGTTCCAACCTAGCATCATGTTGCTTTCCTAGTGCTGTTACAGAAAACAGAGGGCAAATCTTGATTTCCATGGCTTCCCCTATATAAAGCAAAAAAAAAAAAAAAAAAAAGGCAGCATAGGGAACAAAATAACAAAATAGGAATATACACAGCCAACCTCAATGTGAGCCAGGAAGCTACTCTGTTTCATGTTCTTACTTTGGCATCTTGCTGCTTCACTTTCATGTGGGAAAGAAACCTGGCAGGAGAAAAGAGAGGCAATGACTCTCACTTCACTCTGAGACTTGGTTGAGTTTTGTCGCTCCAGGTGAAACCTGAATGAAAGGAAGGGAGTCTCAAATCAAGCTCTTCATGCACTTCAGACATCACCAGCAACTTTTACCCTAACCAGTCTCAAAACAGGACTGTTCACACCTGATAGCAGGGGTTGAGAATCTCCACTGCTTTGGACCATGCAGTTAGGGGGTGGGGAAGGGGGGTAATACCCACCCCCACAGCGCTGACCCTTGATTCTGTGTTGCTACAAACTGCTGTTACCACCTTATTTGATACCGTTGCAGTTTGATGAGCACATGTTGGTAAACAAAGCGGCAATGGAAGGACATCATCCTGTTTATATTTCACTGCAGGATGATTTACAGTTCTTCAGAAGGGCAGAGTCTGTAATCATGCAAAAGGTCAGCAGTTTCTGCTAGGGCTTTTGCATTTAGTCAGATACTGTTTAGGTTAAAAAAAAAATTCTGGTGTTGATATAATCCTGCTGAACAATCTTCATCTTTCCTGGAAATCAAGAGTTTGACGTAGATGGAGCTTCTTTAATTTAAGGTATGGAAAATTACTCCCAATGTTTCAAAAGGAAGTTGATTGTCTCTGAGTACATCTAATGTAATCTGCCTGCAAACCATACCTTCTGGTGGGCACTGGCAATGTGCCACCTCCCACAGATCTCCTAAACCAGCACTGCCAGGCTTGCAACATGAAGGAACAAGAAATCACCCTAAGCATTAATGTCCTCTGTTAAATGGTGCTGGGGAAAACCCTGCCATTGGTTGGATAAATAATTACAATAGGCAAATAATCTAAAGCACTTACACTTCTAGTATAAAGTGTATGGCCTTCAGGATCAGCCTAAACTTCAGCATCAAGATATTGAACGCAACATCCAGCACTGTGGGAGCTCATCCATTTCTGATAAGCTGTGATTTCTTCACACTTAGCATTTGCCTGAAATCTTTTCTTCCACCCCAGCCACTGAGCTGTAGCTTTCACATGCATTATTTAACATCTTTTCTTGGTGAGGCCTCACTGTGAGAGCAACATATGTAGGCAGTGCTTGTCCCCATCTCTACAGGAGCACCCTGCATGAAATCCGTGCATCAGCTCCCAGCTAAGTTATTAATTTAGAACTTAACACCAAGTCCTAAATATAGCAAACCCTCCAAAGGTGTATCCTCTTTAAACACTAACCTTAGCTCATCTATTTACCAGAATACACACAAGGAACAACCTTCCCCAGAATCTGACCTTAAAATGCTGCATTATTTATATCACAATCAAACAAACATGGCCTCTGAGAAGATTAGAGCTACTTACTGCTTTCTGAAGACTCCCTCACATAAGTACTTTCAAGGCAAAGATGTCCTTAAATCAGTAACTACTTCAACAAGCCCTCAAGGAACTAGGATGTAGTTATTACAGCACTAGATCCTGACTAAGGACTTGTTTGAAAAAGAGTTCATTAGCTTTCATGCACATCTGATTGACTGTGATGGAAGCGAGTAGACAGAGAGCAAGGCACTACTTCCCCTGCACAGTGCTTAGAGCATCAAATACATGTCTATTAGAAGAATTGTCACCTGCTCATTTTCCATCTCTGCTATACCTTAACCCCTAAAACCTCAGATCTCTCCTTTTCCCACTGACCAAATTACTATTAATAGTTCTGTGCAGGTCTCTCCGGATTATAAAGATATTCACAAAAAACAGTATTTCAGGAAAGTCTGACCTGCTTCCAAAGAGTGCACAACAGGGGAGAGGGACACCAACATGGCTGTGGAATTAACCAGCTGCCTGTTTTCCCCCTCACTCAACTGCTATATAAAATACAGCCATCTTACAGTGATATGAAAAATAACTCTGTGCAACTGCTAATACCATATGAAGGATTGCTCAAGAAAATGTGAATATAACTCCATTTTATGAGTACATTTTAATAAACAGGAAGATTTAACTAGAATTTTACCTCCACCGTGAGAAAAGTTTTAACTTTTTGAAAGAGCTTATGAGCTTTATAAGCCATAATTATATAAGCCATAATTGCAATTGAATTATTACAGACCAGTTGGCCAGATTTACCCTGGAAACCAGAAGGAAGGCAGCTAAAACTACCTCACTACTTAAGCAAGACAAAGGCCACTGAAACAGGAACTACAGGAACAATAAGTACACAAGAGTACACCGGTCAATTTAGCTGGCAGTGTTCCCCAGCATCAGCTGACAATACCGCAAACCCACAGGAAGGAGGGAGCCCCACATGCCCAGGTGCCAGGAAACATCTCCCTCTCGGGTTCCACCCCTGCACACATGGGCAGTTACTTTGCCTCCAGTTTCCCAATACCTGCCTACAACCTCACTTGGAATACCCTGGAGCTGTCTCTAATTTGATGGAGCATTCTGTGGAAAAAAAGGGAAATGTTATAGGAATGTCAGGAAGGTTCATTTTCTTCATGCCCTGGAACAGCAAAAATGCAGAGCTAATATGTCCTTCCAGTTACTTATGTATACTTCTTCAATTTGTATGCTATCCACTATTTTAGGTCAGACAGTAGTGCTGCTTTCAAGCAAGTGACACACCTTGCAGAAAAATTCCTCATGTTTTTAATTCCAGGAAATTGGGCCTTGAATAAATAGTTGCAAGCTGTCTGGGAGCAATACCTCTCCCCTGCCCTCCTTGAACAGTGTTTGACATTATCAGGTATTTAGCTTGTTTTAATACACAAGCTTTTCACCTGCTGCAGATTCCACCAATTTGTAAGGTTTTTTTCCCCCAAACTCCATAATTTGTTTTGTTTTGTTTTCCTATACATCCATTTTTTTGTTTGTCTTGGCAAAACCATACCTGTGCTCACAGTTAAACTTTTAAGAATCTGGAGGAATCTAAGTGACAACTACCTTTTTCTCTTTGCCCTCAAAGTGATCACATTGGCAGCTGTTACCACTCTGCTGGGCATGGGATACACAGTACTTTCCAAGGCCTCCTTCTCCACATCTCCTGACAACACAGAACTATTGGATATCTTGACTCTGGAGAGTAGCTTCATCTCTAAGATGAGGTGATCAAATGCCAGGTATTCAGGCCTGCTGAAACTTTTCCTCCAAGTACTGTACAAAGACAAAGCCTGTTCCTCTGCCTTCCTATCCACTGTGCTTCCAGTCTGCCTCCCTTGCTTTGTGTGCACAGAGGATGGACTGATAGCAGTGAACACAGGCAGTCTCCATCATCGGTAGTTATTTAGCACTTAGCAATCATGACAGGCTTGGCAGGGTGGCCACAATCACACAACTCTGGCAATGAACACTTCCCCAGCACTGCTGGGGCTCTGGAAGGGCAGCAGCCAGCACTGACACACTCCAAAGTCCAGGGTGGCTTTGCAGGTTCCTATGGGCAATCACATTTGAGGAACAAAAAGGCTTTCAGATTGTTCCTAGAGCAGCAGTAACAGGGAAAATCTCAGAGCAGCAGGGTGGGCTCTGGTGCTCCCCTGGGCAGCTCTGTAGAGCAGAGCTCAGGGCACAGGGCATCGGGCAGAGGTCACACGGGTTGTGCCCTAGTGTGGCACGGTGCTGCCCCTGGGGCCATGCACAGCCCCACTGCTGCCCCTGAGCCACCGCGACACACAGCCCCAGCAGTGCCACCACCCTGGGGGTGACCCCCAGCAGAAGGTGGCAACTGCAAGCCCAGGGTCATCCTACCCCTGCCCCTCCCAGGGTAAGAGCAATCTTGGTGAATTTTAACCCACTGCCTGTCCTTGGGGATATCCAGAAGCCATGTGGACATGATCCTGAGCAGCCAGCTACAGAGAGCAAAGATGACCTCCAGCAATCCCGAAAGCCTTCACCATTCCACCATTCTGAAATTCGAATTTTTCCTACTGAAGAAAGCTGTGTAAATCCTATTTAGCTATATATAATATTCATAAAAATTATGTGACAAACTCCACCCAGTTCTTTTGTTAAGCACTGTAGAACCAAGAGTAAAATAAGATTTTAATACTCATAAAACACAAATCAGCATACTTACATGAACATTGCCACCTGGCTTTAGATCCAAGAAAAATTTTATTTTCAGTAGAAAAGAAATAGGGTTTAATCAAAGTGTCCCTGCATAGCTGCAAATTAAATATTATTCTGATGCATATAAAACCTGTGCATAGAAATGCTACAGAGATCCAGAAAGAAAAGTGAAATTTTTTTAAATCAATATGAAAATGCTTAAAATCAGTAAGACATGAAGTCAGTTACTTGCATTTCTCAATAAACAAAAGAAAATGAAGATTTAAAATCTGCAGGTAATAAGTTATAGAAATGTTGATTTTTAAAAAATTGTTTTGCCCCTACCCTTTTATTTTATTCATGTGATGGTTTAGAAAGAATATAATGAAAAGCTAATTACTACAAAAGTGTACTTGCATTCCATTTAGGAAAATCTGATACACAAAAGCCAAGAGCTGCTGATTGATGCTTTTGTTTCTCAAATGTAAACCCAAGCACGCTGTAAGCTCTATAGAACCAACAAACAAACATGATGAGTTCATTGGACTAAGTGTTCACTTTAACCCCAGAAGATATTAATCTGCATGTACAAACACTGTGTGAGAAGAGTTCTCTGTTTTTCAATTACACACCATGTTTTTTAGACATATGGTAAATAACCTTCAGAAAGGTTGCCTCTGATTTCCCTGCATAGTAAGTCAATCCGTTGCTCAAACATAAATATTAATCACATACTCCAGCAAAAAGAAAACTGCTTTTCTTGAAAAGTCCTGAAGAGTGGAAGCATTTCTCCTGTGCTTGGTGGGTGCACCGGCATTAGTGCGCCCCAGAAGTGATCCAAGCAACAGCCTCATGCCCTGCAATGCTCCTCACACTCAGGAAAGGCATGGCAGAGGGACAGACCAACCTCCCTGCTCTGAGGGGAACTGCTTGACATGTTTAAAAGCCAATATGTGGTTAAGTAATACTGAAAAATGAGCAGCCAACGCAAGAAATAGCCACTGAAGAGACACTTTCACAGACCTGCAGGCATTATGCCTGCACAGGTGCCATCTGCAGGTGATGGAACAGGTAGGTCAGGAAGGAGACAGCATAGTAACACCCAAGTCTTCTCGTCCAGATCCTCATTTAGATTTATTCCTTCCATACCTACCACAATTAAAAATAACCTGTGAGCGCTCAGGCCTTAGAAAAGAGTTTATTGTTTGTTTCATCGAGGCAGGATTTTAATCAGTAACAAACATAGCCGGTACTTGTTATTACTCTCAAGAGTAAGTCCCAGCCTGGAGGGAGAATAAGGACATGTTCTGCTTACACAAAGCAGCACAAGCTGCAGTCAGGCACTCCTCTGAACTTTCTCAGGATGTCGAGCCAGGCATCTCCAGCAAAAGCTGCAGGTCTGCCCACTACAACCATCTAGGTATCTTTGGGTACCTGGGGCTTAGAGCCTACAGCAAGACCATTAAACTTCTAAACAGCAGGTCCTTCAGCAGAGAAGGCAGAAAAAAATTAAACATTCCACAATAAATTAGATGGTTCAAAAAGGAACTAAGGATTGAAATACAATCTGTTCTCAGTGTCCTTATACAACTAAAGAATTCTACATATATGCATATACAGGCACATTTAGATGCATTGGTTTTAAGAGTTTACTATGGGATAAGAAAAAATAAATGATTAGAAAAACTTACAATTTGTTTTTAATAGATTTCATTTTTTTGCTACACCATCTCCAACAGAAGGTCAGGAAAAGTTTAACAAGAAGAAAACTTCAATTCTGTAGCTGAAAAAAGTTCTATTTCCTACTTAAAACTCTCACCTCCAGAGCCAGCTGCACACTTACAACATACAGTGACATTTGTGAGATGGTTAGTTACCTCTTCTATATTTCACCTTTCTCTATTGTCCATCCACTGTAAACCCAAGTATCTTCCTTCAAGCACCTGCTGTCTCAGCAGCCTGATCCCTCATATTTCAATGTGCTTCATGTATTCTGCCTTTACCAGTAGAGCAAGATAGACTACAAAATGTTCTTTCATATAAAAAAGAATTATTTGGGCCTGTCTTAGAGGCAACAAAAATGATTTTAAGGGTCTGGAGCTGTTAGAATTCCCTCTGCCTTACAGCTCTGCCTCAAGCACTGCGGCACAGCAATGCCATCTGCTTACAGCAGCGAGATGCACCCACCAGGCACACCCCAGCCTCTGCACCATTGCTGCCACCACCAACCTGTGAAAGATGTAATCTGCTCTGCCTCTGGCATGATTGGGACTATTAATATGGCTTTGATTTCAAACCCTCAGATTTGAAACACTTGGGGTATTGCTGCTGAGTAAAGGGAGAACTGAAACACCCAAGCTCTTCTTAGAGGGCAAAAAAAAGCAATCAAAGGATTGGAAGAAGATGAGGGCAGAGGATTTCTTTCAAAGTACCCTTTGAAAGCATGGTTTGGTTTGGGCTTTTTTCAAAGGTGTGAAAATCTGGGCCCTGATTTGAATGGTGAGCAGAGTGGAGCTTGCATTAGAGAGAAAGCAAAAACTCTTGTGTGGGCAGGTGCGGGATTAATTCCCCCAGTACAGAAGTAACACAGAAAGGTATATGGATTTACTTTCCCATTCTTGGATGTATACCTGTTGTATTCCAAGGAGATAGAGACAAGAGTGGGCACCTTTATTTCACTTGGACCTATATGAATTCCCAAAGCCCTATCATAAATGTGTAAATGCTTGACCTCCATTACACATGTAGCCTTTGATTTTTATTTATAAAAATGCTTAAGCAGATCTCTAGCCCCACAGAGCAGGACAACATGTCCACAACTACCGACAGATGTGCATGAGAGACTGAAGGTCATTTAACCAAGGACACAAACAGCTGCAGCATCTCCTTCTCCAACAGTTTGACTGAAGAAGAAACCAGGGAGGAGTGTTGCCCATCTCCCTGAGGAAAGAGAGGCAGTATCACCTCATATCCATAAGGACAGGCTGGCACATTTTCACATCTTACTGCTTAACTCCCTTAAGCATGGATAGTTAAAGGAAATTTTCTTCTAATTAAAAGTCAAAAATCAAGTCATGAAGTCTTGTTTTCAATGTATCTGTTGCTTTCATTGCTGAACAACAAGGGATTTGCTCTCTATCTCTGCATGTGGCAATTACATCTCAAATTAAAGGTGCCTCAAAATTGCTAGCCCCTCAAAATTGAAGAATTTTGTCCAAAAGCTACAAAAACCTGTTGTAAGTGCTCATGGCTCATTTCCAACAAGCATCTGCAGGGCAAGACAGAGATTAAAACTTCTTATTAAAATCCACTGGAAAACAAAACTCCTACAGGTGAGCTGCATGTTGCAGAATATAGAAAGCCATCTCATCTCATCTTGAAGAGAAGCAATCTAGCTACAAATACAAAAATGAGAGCATGTTTCAATTATATGTTTTCCATCATCTAGTGTCAGCTTTTAGAGATTAACAGAATCAAAATAAGCCTTTTTCTGTTGTCCATTTTAACTGGTTTTTAAAGAAAAAAGGACCTGTCCTACTGTGAATTGGCAAGCACACGTCTCAAAAGAGGCCAAGTTTCAGCTGAAAAAATACCAGCTTTACCCAAGCCTATCTGAAAACATTTAAACAGCATCATTGCAGCACATAAGGCAGCCTGCAAACCTCAAACAGGGGATTTTCTTCAGGGGAGAATCACAGCAGAACAGAGAACACAACCGATTTTACTTGCATCTTTTCTTTAAATGAATGTTCTTGTGTGCACAGAGTTTGTGTAGCTAAAAAATATGTCAGAATGGTCTTTTCCTCCTTGATTTACAACAGACCTATCCATGCAGGCTGTTCTGCTTAAGAACATGATTAGCCAAATTCCAACTTACAATAGACCGTCATTTCGTGCATTTTATGAGTACAGGCATGTATTGTACCAAAGTAGAGTAGTTCCATGAACAGTGTAATTTTCTCTGCATTTAGGTGCTGCCATAGTAAAGTATTTAAAAAATCCTAGAATACTTAGATACACTAATTGAGAGAAACAAAGCCATATTAATAGTTCCACAAAAGCTATGAGCAGAGCAGGAGCAGAACAAGCAGAAGATCTCCAGCACCCTCTTCTGGCTTCTAGAACCTGCAGGCATCACTGCGAAAACTTTCCTTCTGCTCAAATACGTCGATAGACCCAGGAAATTATACACAAGTAGAGGGCAGTGATGGGGTGCTAGTGCCTTCTGCAGCACTGACTTATATATGTTATCCTATTATTTTGAAAATTTCAGGGAGAAATTTCAACAGTAGCGGGATCTTTCCTCATACTCGCTGTGCATCAACACATGATGACAACAGCAGCCAGAACACAGCTGCTGCTGGGCACCCCTAACCTTAGAACTGCTATGAAATACCTTTCTCAGGTCCACAGTGCTCCCTGATCACCTGTGGAGCAGGTGCTCAACACACTCAGCCCCCACCTCCCCCAGCACCAGGTCCTTCAGATCACCTCCCAGCAAAGCCAACAACACTATGCCCCCTGTCCCACTGCAGCTCTGCCAAGATTGCCACCATTTCAGAGGTCACCGAAAAGGTTTCAGCTTTGCTGAGGCTTGCTACATATTAGTTAATGAAATCTGTCCATCCTGGCTTTGTAAATCCTAATAGCTACCTTAATAGCAGAGCAGGGCTCTATCATCTTTTTTAAAATAAATTAAGTGAAATAGTGGCAGTACCAGGCTTCTTTGCTCAGCTTCCCTGCCTCCCCCATCCACATACCACTGAGCAAAATTCACTGCTCAGCCAGTAAATTTCACCAACATTTCCTCCGCATGCTTCCATGTTTACTCTTTGACGGGACTTAGGTACCCTGTAAAGTACTCAGACATCCACTCATCCCCTTGCAGGTATTTGATGCTTACACTAGATACAGTCTGCCCTATGCAACAGTAAACCCTACCTTCCATCAGTCACAGAAACACAGAAAAAGCCTGAGTTTAAAAGGACCCACGAGGACAATTGAGTCCAACTCCTGGCCCTGCACAGCACTATCCCCAAGAGTCATGCCATGTGTCTGAGAGAATTGTCCAAATCCTTCCTGAAATCTGTCAGGTTTGCTGCTGCGACCACTTCCCTGGGGAGTTGTTTCAGTGCCCAAACGCCCTTTGGGTGAAGAAACTTTTCCAAATATCCAACCTAAGCCCCCCTGACACAATTTCAGGCCATTCCCTTGGATCCTGTCACTGGGCACTCAGAGAAGAGATCAATGCCTGCTCCTCCTCTTCCCCTCACAAGGAATTTGTAACTGCAATGAGGTCTCTCCTCAGTCTCCTCCAGGCAGAACAGACTGAGTGACCTCAGCTGTTCCTCACATGGCTTCCCCTCAAGGCCCTTCTCCATCTTTGTTGCTCTCCTTTGGACTCCAGTATTTCAGTATCTTTCTTATCCTGCAGCACCCAGAACTGCCCCCAGCACTCGAGGTGAGGCTGCCCCAGAGCAGAGCAGGACAATCCCCTCCCTCTGCATTTAGGTGCTGCCATAGTAAAGTATTTAAAAAATCCTAGAATACTTAGATACACTAGTTGAGAAAAACAAAACCATGTTAATGGTTGTGATGCGGTCCCTGATGCCCCCAGGTCACCCCTGGCCCTCCTGGCTGCCAGGGCACTGCTGGCTCATGTTTAACTTGCCACGGACCTGACCCCCAGGGCCCTTTCCATGGCACTGCTGTCCAGCCTCTCATTGCCCAGTCTGTCTGTACATCCAGGGCTGCCCCATCCCAGGTGCAGAATCTGGCACCAGCCCTTGTTGAAGTTCATATGGTTGGTCCTTCTCCTTGCATTGTCTCCTCCCCCAGCCATGCTTCTGAGCTCGGGTGACACTGTCTGTCCTCACAGCTCTATCCCTGCATGCCCCTACAGCCCCACCAGGTAGATCAGACCCAGCTCCTGATCCACAGCTGCAGCCAAGCTGCTGAATCCACTGCTGAAGCCCCTCTACTCAGCACAGCCAAGCTGACCATCCTTCATTTTGCCCAGCTTTTTCCCCACTCAGACATGAGAGCTATGCCTCTGCAGAATCCTCTTCACCTTTGGTTATCACAGCTCTACCTGCAGCTGCCACCTGCCTTTGGGCATTGAGGAAAGAAGCCAATGTGTCCTAGTGCGTGAAGGTGTCTTGTCTATGTCTTGCTCCCTCAGTCCAAACAGAGCAGAGTCTGGGTAGGTTCTTTTGCTACCAGTTCACTGTCTGCATCATAAAATCTACCAAAATTTCAAAGGTGAGGCCATCTGCCTTTCATAAATTTTAATAGCACCCAAAAATTCAAATACAAACAAAAAAAAAAATAGCATCCCAGGAAAAACCAAAACAAAAATAAACAAAAAACCCACCAAAAAACCAAACAAACAAATAAAAAAAAAACCCAAACAAAAAACCCAATCCATAAACAAAAAACCTGAATCACAAACAAACCATAAAAAATACAATCCAAACCAAAAGGTGAAGAAAAAAGCTTTAACCTATAGTGTAGCTGCCCACTGTTGACCTAGGGCAGACTGTGCATAATTTTTTTTTTTTACTCCATTTCAGTCAAGTACCAGTTCCCCCTCTTCAGAGAGCTCTGGCCTCTCCCCCCACTCCTACCCCACTCTCACAATGATGCATCCTTTAGATAGGCACACTCCTACACCCTGGGTTACTTAGAGGATGCCCTCTGAATCTCAGACCCCACAGAATTGTGTCTGCTTCTAAAAATAATTTAGCAGAATTGTGTCTGCTCCTAAAACAATTTTACAGAAGCTCCAGCTTTTTTCTCATCTTTTCTTCAGTCTTAATTTTCTCATTCATATGACAGGAAACTAACATCAGGACCACTTTTGAGAGAGCTTTAAACTAGGTTTGAAGGGGGAAGGGGATGCAGCTGGGCTCTCTGGAAGCAGACCCAAAGGTGGTAAGCCTGAGTTAGGGGTGAAATCAGTAGCCCAGCTGAGGTGCTTGTATACCAATGCATGCAGCATGGGTAGCAAACACGAAGAGCTGGAAGCCTGGGTGCAACAGCAGAGCTGTGATGCGGTCCCCATCATGGAAATGTGGTGGAATGACTCACACAGCTCTGCACTGGATGGCTACAAGCTCTTCAGGAGAGACAGGGAAGGGAGAAGAGAGGTGGCCTTTTATATTAGGGAGGCTTTTGATGCCATGGGTATTGAAACTAATGGCAATGAGGTTGAGTGCCTATGAGTAAGAATTAGGAGGAAGGCCAATAAGGCTGACATCCTACTGGGAGTCCGTAATCATCCACCCAACCAGGAAGAAGAGGTGGACAACTTGTTCTATAAGCAGCTGGAGAATACTTCAGGATCATCAGCCCTTGTTCTTGTAGGTGACTTCAATCTACCAGACATCTGCTGGGAACTTCAAACAGAGAAAACAGGCAGTCCAGAAGTTCTCAGAGTGTGTGGAGGACAACTTTTTGCTGTAGCTGGTGAATGAGCCCACCAGGGGAGGGACTACATTAGACCTGTTGTTTGCAAATAGAAATGAGCTGGTGGGAGATGTGGTGGTTTAGAGTGCAGTGATCATGAAATGATAGAGTTCTCAATATTTGGTGAAATCAGGAGGATCAATAAGACTCTTACATTAGACTTCCAGAGCGCAGGCTTTGGCTTATTTAGGAGACTTATTCAGAGAGTTCCTTGGGAAACAGCCCTTAAAAACAAAGGAGTTCAGGAAAGGTGGGTGTGCTTCAAAACAGACATCTTGAGGGCACAGGAACAGGCTGTCCCTGCGTGCCGAAAGATGAGATAATAAAGCAAATGTCCAGCCTGGATGGGCAACGGAGTTTTGAAGGAATTTAGGAATAAAAAGAGAATGTATCATTTTTGGAAGCAGGGTCAGGTCTCTCAGAAAGTATTCAAGAGGGTTGCTAGGGCATGTAGGAAAAAAATTAAGGAGGCCAAAGCTCAGTTCAAACTCAATTTGGCAACTTCTGTAAAGCATAATAAAATATGTTTTTACAAATACATTAATGGCAAAAGGAAGGGTAAAACCAAACTTTTTTCTCTACAGGATGTGGGAGGGAACTCCATAACTGCAGATGAGGAGAAGGTGGAAGTGCTTAATGCCTCCTTTGCTTCAGTCTTTAGTGGGAAGATGGCTTGTCCTCAGGACAACTGTCCTCCTAGGCTGGTAAATGGTGTTAGGAAGCTGAATGGTCCCACTGTTATCCAAGAGGCAGTCAGAGAAATGCTGAGCCTCTTGGATGTTCATAAATCCATGGGACCAGATGGGATGCATCCCAGGATGATGAGGGAGCTGGCAGATGAGCTTGCAAAGCCACGCTCCATCATTTACCAGCAATCCTGGCTCACTGGTGAGGTTCCAGAGGACTGGAAGCTGGCCAGTGTGACACCCATTCACAAAATGGGTGGGAAGCAGGATGCTGGTAATTATAGACCAGTTAGTCTGAACTCAGTAACAGGTAAGGTTATGGAATCGTTTGTATTGAGTGTCATCACACAGAACTTACAGGATGGCCAGGGTATCAGACCCAGCCAGCATGGGTTTAGGAGGGGTAGGTTGTGTTTGACCAGTCTGAACTTTTATGACCAAGTGATCCCCCTGGTGGATGCAGGAAAGGCTGTGGATGTTGTGTACCTGTGCGGCTTCCAGAGGTCACTTGAGGCTGTCCCCCGTCCCTCCCCGGCCCCCCGGGACCCCTCCGGCTAGCTGTCCCCTCAAGGGACCGGGGTTTGCCGAGGTCCCGCTGCACTGGGCTTACCAGGCAGCAGCTGGGTCTGCACAGTCCGAGCGGCTGTGCGCCTCGGTCGCCGCAAGGATTCGGGATAAAGAGATGAAGAGAGGTCAATTATGTGCAGTCCAGAGAGATTGTATTGCCTGAACGGTTGCAGGGCCAAAAGACCCTGGGCTACTGCCCAGATACAGTTTTATACAGCAAAATTAAGAGATAAGGTCTAAACAATAGAGACAGTGTCCAGCATGGGCTCATCAGAACCACCCCATGGGTCAGGTCCAGCTGGAACTGCTATGGGGTGGGGAGAAGGGGGTTTACAGAAAAACGCTGAAGTGAAAGTTTCCTGAAACAATGGGCATACATAAATGTATCTTTTCCTCAGTTTCCCATTCCCAAGGCCTTTCTAAAACCCTTTCTCCACACTACTGTGCCAGCGTGATAGCAACATACCTGGACTTCAGCAAGGCCTTTGACACTGTCTCCTGCAGCATATTCATGGAAAAGCTGGCAGGAAAAGCTGTGGAAAAGCCCACACCTTGGACAGGAGCACTCTTTGCTGGGTTCAGAACCGGCTGGATGGCCGGGCCCAGAGAGTGGTGATGAACGGTGGTGCATCCAGCTGGGGCCAGTTACCAGTGGTGTCCCTCAGGGCTCTGTGCTGGGGCAGTTCTGTTCAATATTTTTATGGATGACATGGATGAGGGGAATGAGTCTTTCATTATTAAATTTGCAGATAACACTAAGCTGGAAACATGTGTCAATCTGTTGGAAGGTAGAAGGGATCTGCAGAGAGACCTGGAATGGTTGAATGGATGGGCGGCATACAATAGGATGAAGTTCAGTAAGTCCAAGCGACAAGTTCTGCAACCCCTGCTATGCTATAGGCTGGGGACAGTGTGGCTGGACAGTGCCCAGGCAGAAAGAGACCTGGAGGTACTGGTCAACAGCTGGCTGAACATGAGCCAGATGTGTGCCCTGGTGGCCAAGAAGGCCAATGGCATCCTGGCCTGTGTCAGGAATGGTGTGGCCAGCGGGACCAGGGAGGTCACCCTTTCCTTGTATTTGGCACTGGTGAGGCCACACCTTGAGTGCCGTGTCCAGTTCTGGCCCCTCAGTTTGGGAAGGACATTGAGATGCTTGACCACATCCAGAGGAGGCAACAAGGCTGGTGAGGGGCTTGGAACACAAACCCTGTGAGGAACGTCTGAAGAGCTGGGGTTGTTTAGCCTGGAGAAAAGGAGACTCAGAGATGACCTTACCACTGTCTACAACTCCCTGAAAGGTGGTTGTAGTCAGGTGGGGTTTGGCATGTGTTACTGTTATGTTTTTAATTGCAAAAGCACACACCACTCACTTGGCAGGATACCTGCCTAACTCAGTATTTGGTTTTGACTTACTTAACACATCATCCACACCATGCACAAAACACAGAACTACTCCCCTCCTCTGGTATTCCTGTGCCGAGTCCTTCAACATTAGCTTACCTTTGTAGCCAGCAGTACGGTCCATTTTCTTGAAGTAAGTAAATTACCAAGGTTAAGGTAAGAATTTGCATGAACATCCACTAAAATCAGAATCTTGCTTGCTCATTGTTAAACCTGGCATATCGTGACCAGCTTGTTCTCTCAACATTAATGAAAAAAAGGGAACAAGAAATAACAGAACCACATAAAACCTCTACATGAACCAGTGAAGACATTAACTTTCTTACAATGAAACAGCATCATCCGGGATCATCACATGCAATAAATGTTGGCTGTAATCTAACACAAAACCAGCCACTAACAGGCAGTGAGAACACTGTCATCAGAAGATTCACTTTCCAACTACATGATCAGGACAATCTTATTGCAGACCTTTTTTTTTTTTTCAAAATTATGACACTGTTTTCCCCCATTTCCCCTATAACTGATTTTTTTTCCCCTCTTTTGCCACTGATTTCTCCACAACTGTATCTGCCTTCAGCACATCTGCTGCGCTACATGCTCAGGGTCAGCCAGAGAAGACTGGTCCCACAGTATATTTAGCAGTAAATGACCAGAAACAGATTCTTCCAGTGGAAACTTAAGAGACCCATAACCACAGCCAGTACTATCAGTTTCATCTAAAACAATGTGCTTGTTTTTCAGCAGTTTATAAAATGAAAGACTAAAAATTAAACAATACTGTTGTAATTTACCTGGAACATTAAAATACTTACAAATTGCATTTTCAGAATAATTAATTTGTTTATCTCAATTATGAAAATGTGTTTATACTGTACAAAGGTTATTTGTGCATGCCCATTTTGGAGGTGGACAATAAAAAAAAATTGAAGCAAAGAAAAATAAATGTTCATGTGAGGATTGGGAATATAACCGTGTAATTTACATTCATACTTGAACTTCTTTTTGAAACAGCCTTCCAATGCATAAAGTAGTGTTTCTCAGCTTCTGGTAATGAAGCTTTGTATAACCAGTGGCTTTACTCAGCAGGTTGCTTACAGTGTATATCAATTCCTTACAGATCAGCTCATTTCAGACAGCTTTAATTTTCATTATCCTTATAAACAGAATCAATTGGTACCTAAAGCAATGTTGTAGGAAAATAAAAAATTAACCCAGTCATTGAAGAAGAGGCCCTTCAGCCTGGCTATAATTTAAGGCAGGAAAAAAATGTGATGCTCATGACAAGAGCCACCAGTAACACCAACCAAGCACAAACGGCAAGTGCAGAAAATAAATTATGCTAACAATTCTACAATGTCCCCTTGTATTACATTCAAATTCTAATAGAATACATCTATGCCAAACAGTGTGTGCACATGTATGCTAAACAACTGAAAGCTCTAATTTTCACCTATCCATGATGCAGTCACTTAAGCCCAGACAGGAGGCTCCTTGACTTGCTAGAGATGATTCCACTGCAGGAGTCCAGCAGAAAGCAATGGGAGACGGAATACACAAGAATTACGATAGCACAAAGTCCCCAGACTTGAAGTTATCACACAAAAGGAATAAGGAAGCCACAATACTAAAACCACTATGCTGGAGTAAGCTGGATCAGAGCTGCACATCATCTCCTGCACTGGCTACACCAAGAAGCTGACTGGAGGAAAAGCTACACCACCTTCCCTGACACAACTGTGGTAACACTAAGGCAACACTGGGTATTCTATGGATACAGAGCCAGCCAAGAGCCCTGCGTTGGTACCTAATGCATAGCTCTGTTTCAGAACCTACAGGCTTAGAAGATCACAACTCAGGACAGCACACCACCAGCCTGGTGAACTAGCACAACAAAATAGCTCAGGACAGTAGGCTGGTCTAAGTTCTCAAGCATGTGCAATTTCCTGCAACAGTTCTCAAATCTGACACTTCCTAACAAAATGAATAGAGTTTGTTTCCCTTTCCTTCCCATACTGAAACTCAGTAGTGCCTTGCTTAGTACTCAAAGAAAGCGTTCTCTCCCCACATCTCCTAAGGGGACCTCAAGTTCCCCCACCCAAATTCCATCATTCTGTTAAGCAGATGCCTGCCTGGACATCAGCAATCATCAGTTACCAAAAAATACTCTTTCACTGCAAAGCTGTATCTCTCATCTGCATAGGGAAAAAACCCTAAATGATCACTTGTCCTGCAGGTATGGAATGTCATTTCTCTACAAAAATCATGCTAGTGCTAAGGAAATAAATAGCTGCATACTAACAATAATCAAGAAGAATGAAGTCTTCATAGCTAGCTTACTGTCCAGTATCTTTTCAGGAATTTAAAGAATGCATGCTGCTATAGGCCCTGTGAGACCTCCCACATTCATCAGATGACCTGATCTTGACAAGAGACTGCAATGGAAGCAGACTGAACTCAGCAGTAAACTCTACTGACTCACTGGTTGAAGGAATTAGTTTTTCTTCAGTGTGAAGATCTCTCCCAGATAGCAACCCAGTAAGAGAGGCAGACCTCAGAATTTACTTACAAATCTCCTGAGGAAGTGCAAACCTCCTCCGAGAGAAAAGAGTTTTGACACTATCCTGTGCCCCATCCAGAGCCAGACTGCTCTGCAGATCACTGCCAGTGCTGGTTTAGCAAATGCATTTCCAAGTACTCTAAGCAAGGCTGCAGAGATATCCAGGCTACAAAACAAACCTCATTCAGCTTGCAATAAAACTCACTGATGACTAAGAACAGCATGAGAAAAGATGACCAGCTAGTCAACACATCTATTATGCTAATGAGCCAGTAACCCTTGGTGCTCAAGTGTCGGAATCTGTGGGTATTGGTGATTCCGAGATTGTATAAAATCTCTGTCTTTCTGCCCCGTTGCCAAAGAAGAAGCCATAATTTGTCTGTTCTGTTTTCAAGGTTGTTTATTCTGTTTATCTCTAACATGTTCTGCTGCCCTGCTGCAGGTCTGTCCTGCAGGGCAGCGTGTGGGGCTCTGCCCCCAGTGGGATGTTACAAACATTATATACCAGAAACTACATGTGCTATATTTACAATAATGTGCCAATATCTGTCACCTACATTGAACAGTGTGTCCCCAGCCCAAACCAATAGAAAAATGCCAACACCACAGTGAAACATGGAGGGCATGAAGAAGGAGGAAAAGGACAAGACACACCCAATTCCTCCATCTTGTCCCCTCTGAACCCCTAATCTAGAAACCTAAAATTTTACTTTTGCACCCGTGTCACACTTAATTATTACTCTTATCAAACACTCAGAGCTTGTAATTCATCCTGTAAGATTGAAAACTCCTCTCCATGGACAGAGATCACAGACAGTGTCTCTCGGGGCTCTGTGCAGGGGGGTTCCTGACCCCCTGCCAGGGTCCCAGACCTGCCAGGGCAGCCAGAGGGAAGTCCTGGATTCCCACACTCAAGTACAATAATCCTTAATCAAATCAAAAGTTCACTGAAGCTGAATAAATTGCCTCAGCTGCTGCCTAGCAGCAAACCAAAAATGGAAAAACAAAGGCATCCTTGACTAAACTCTACTTCCAGTTTCTAGCAGCCAGTAGTTTAAATGCATTTACTGAAAAATAGATATTCTTTTAAAAAGAAACACTAAAGTTGAAGTCCCCATCTCAAATCAAGCAGATGTTTTTTCCCCACAGACAGAGGAGAATAAAAATTAATTTCCTTCACACTTGGTATCACTTTTCAAAAACTGGGATGACCATTAAAATCTTCTTCAGTCTTTTGACAGGATCCAACATGAATCAGTGGACAACTTTACTGCAGTTTTAGTACTCTTTTCAACAAAGACAACTAGCTTCTCTTACACCTTAAGAGAGAGAAAGGCCCTGTACAAGCCAGTGAGGGAGGCTTCTGTCATTCTGGAAGAGGTAAAGGATCCTCAGCTTCCCACCATAAACTCAGGCACCCTCCATGCCAGCAGCAGGCAAAGAGTACATTCTCCATCAACAGCAGATTAGAAAAAAATCAGCGAGTGACTGATCACTCCTGTTTGCTTTTGAAGAGGGTTGGAGCAGGGAACGAGGTTCCCTGCCAGGGAACATGGTTCTCCATCAAATAAAACCAGGAAGATGAAGAGAAATGGTAGTGACTTCAAATCATGTCTGCATGCAGCCACCTGTGATTATCATCACTGAAGTCAAGCTCTCTCAGCTCAGAACTGACAAAGTATCTCCAAAGCTTACTAGCGCCCACTAAGGAAATGGGCAAGCTTAGTTACCAACTTCTAAAGCCTTTAAGGCAGACACCTCTCAAGCAGAAAAACGAGAGAGGACTTATTCTGGGATTGGATCATAGTTTATGTATGAGACAACAAAAGGCCAATGCACTATTTAAATTGCCCTGGGAAAGGAACAAAGTCAAAGATGGATAAAGTTGAATTGTTAAATACTAGAGAATCCAATTTCATTCTTCTCTACATTATAAAGCACTGAAAAAAAAAAAAAAAAGGAAGGGGAACCTTACAATAAAGTGCTTTCCTAAATTTTCAGGAAGTATACTACAAAAACCAAACACTGTTTTGAGTGACATTCCCCAGGAAAATAAAAAACTAAAAGAGTTCCCCCAGTAAGTGGCTAAGACTTTCTTAAGGTGACACAGAAGATGACAGATACTCTACTCAGCTTTGTCATAAGCAAATATAACATAAGGGAATCCAGTTTCTCAGTGGAAATATCAAATCTCACCCATCCCCACACTGCTGTGAAGGGCGAACAGAAGTAACAGAGCAGGCAGACAACCAGTTAAGCCAGGGGCCACACAGACTTCTGAGAGGTCTCTGAACTGGCAGAACTGGCCACTGTACAGGACCAGAAATTAATCCAGAAGTATCAGCAGACACAAGAGGAGAAACCACACAGAGAAAAGTTACAAAGGCTATAAAGGTGTTTCACTCTGCAAAGCAAAACCACTGCCCAATTCCTGCTACCTGCTTTGCACACAGCTCATTATAACCAGTGCTTCCATTACCCGTTTCAGGACATAAACCAGCAAACTAAGTATGACTAGTACTCCTACTTCCTCTAAAGAGAATGCTCCCAATTGCACCTTGTAAATGTTCAAAGTCTATACAATTTTAACACAGCTCTTCTATAATTATATTAACTTCTCAGAGTGTTAATTACTGAGGTGACATTTATTACTAAACTGAGTAAAGAAGGGAGCAAAGCCTACACCCCACTTTGAGAAATGCCATGAAAACACCATTTTCACTTACTATTAAGAGAGTGCATCCACATATCACTACATAATTAATATAGGCAGAAGATCCTGTCTACAGTATGTGAAAACCAAAAAGTGAACAAACTACACCCATCTGTCAAAGTCAGTAAAAAAAAATTCAGGAGAGGGGAACGAAAAAGGTGTGCAAGGCATGCAGGTAGGAAAAAACATCATTACAGATATGGCAGATCTCTTTTTAAAAAAGAATCATTTTTATCCTCTTAAATTAGAAATACACCATGCCAAAATTAACTACATCAACATTTGCAAGCCTCTTCTAATACAAAAACTGACCTCTTGAAAAGAAATATCTGTTTAAATTAACAATAAATAAAAAAGAGAAACATACCAACCTGCCCAAAATTGATGCCACCTTATAAAAAAAATATTTTCCTAAAGAAATATGGACAGAATCTTAACTTTACAAATATTTTTGCTTTCATGTTCTAAACTGCAAATAATTTAGTATAAGAAGTGGTAGGATTTATATATATATATACACGTATGTGTGCGTGTGCTATATTATAAACATATGTGACACCCCCAAGAGCAGTTGTCCTCATGAATTAATGCTACACAGCTTGTACAACTGTGGAGAATGTTTAAAGAACTAAAATAAACCAAATAAAACCATAAATAACATAATATTGATTTATAAATGTGAGAACATGAAGAAAAAGTCTAACACAGAGTACGCAAAAGAGGTGGCTATTGCAGACATATACTTCTGCTGCTATAAAAGCAAGATCTGGTGATGAAAGTATTTTTACCTTGCACTGAAATGCACAACTGCATTTCTGCCAGAGTACATGTAATATAAATGCAAACAAACTTATCTGTTTTAAAAACAATACCGTGATGCTATGCACTTAGACAATACTCTGTAAACCAGTTTATTTCCCACGTAGTGGACAAATCCAGTCAGTGTAATGATTTTTCCACATGTGAATAGTAAAATCAAACTGCTTATTTTCCCACAGGTCACTGTGAGAATAAGGGTCTTCCTATACCCCTTAAAGCTTTCAATTTAAAAGTTAATTCTAGAAATTTGGAACTGTAACATGAGGGTCTTGTGCCATTAACAACAACGACGACACTATAAACGGCTAAAGAGCAGTTATTTGTAGAACAGCTCAACAGCTCAGTCAAGGAAAGGAGATTTAGTGCACTTTGCTCATTTTAGCCAACATGCTACATTGCCCTTTTTGCATACAAAGTGGACTCATTGATTTCCACTGTAAGAAAAAAATGACTTGGCAAGCAAAACACTGTGTCAGGCTGACCTTTTGTTCCTTATACATTTTAAGACAGAAGCTTTGCAAGACATTACACAATTCTTTGCTTTTATTATTAAGTGAGAAAGTCTGATTTGTAACACTGTCACATTGCTAGACAAAATGCTTCAGTGATGGAAGTCAACGCTGGGTCAACACAAGGCCTCATTCTACAACATTCGTTTACAGAGAAATTATAGTGATTTTCAACACACCCAACAAAACCCTCCTTGCTTCCTTCAGAGAAAAGTCCCATCATTCTTCCTGTAGTGGGCATGTTACTACATAAATTACAACTTTTGTTTTTGAACAAAACATCCCCAAATCTTCATGAGAACAAATGGACTTCTACAGGTGTTACAGAAGTCTTCACACATCATCATCATCTGATGTATCACTGCTGCTTGTCTCAGAATCCTCAATCTCCAGAGCAGGTTTGAAAGTGCTGTTTTTCCAGGGGCTAAATTTAAAATTACAGATGAGGGCATTTTTCAAAATGCCGTTTTTCCGAAGGCCATTTTTTTGTAACTGAAATGTGAAAACATGACACATTTAGAGAAAGAAAATGCCAAACGCAACAATCAGTTGCAACTCAACACTCATTGCATCTTCATCTCTGGCCTATGCTGGATCCACAGCTTTTCCTAAGTACACAGAAAGAGTAACTCCCCTGTGAGCCTTCAGTTCTGGCCAGCCACCTGTATCCCAGTGTCTCCAGTCGTGCTGAACTTCTGCAGACAATGAGAGTTCACCCTGTTCTCACCCATGTCCCCACACACCTTGCCCCAGAGATCCTTTCTCCCTAATGGTCTCTCCCTGCAATCCAGTCCCCTTTCCCACAGTGCTGTAAACATCTCTGCTAAGATGGGCAAGGGGCAATAGGGAAGGGGCCCAGAAGAGACGCTGCAGAAAGGAATGGGTATCTCAGCAATTGGAAAGCCAAAGACACTGAAGAAAGGAAACAGCTGATTCTGCAAAAAAGAAAGGAATTATTGCATTTTCAATATCATGCAGAAGGTGTGCATTAAGACAAGCACTTGGAAATACTCCAATATCAAATTATAGTATTTCCAATAATATTGGAATTACCAAATGTTCAGATTTAGCATCACACACTATTCTCTTTTCTGACTCTTTCTCACTGACCCCACCAGGTATACTCAATACTCCTCATTAAAAAAAAAAAAAAAAAAAAAAGAAAAAGAAAAAGAAGGAAAAATCAAGTCTAGATTACCTTTTCATACTTTGCTACTAGTAAACTAAATGTATCTCAATTTCCAAAAAAGAAAACGCAGCTCTCAGAGTAGCATGGAAACTGCACAAAAACCTTGAAAGAAGAGTCTCTTTCCTTAGGCTAAGCTGAGGAGCTTAAAAGCCTGTGCACTTTTACCAGCAACAATACCTAAACAACCCAGAAATAGCCCTACCTTTCCCTTGATACTTTGTGAATAGGGCTGAGCTATAGTCAGCATTGGTACCAGATTTTTTTGAAGCAACTATACTTCCAAAAGCACAGTACTGAAATAGTAGAGGAACAGCAACAGTAATTTTAAAATTATCAAAATTACTGTAGATCCTCCTCAAAGGTAGGCATCTAGGGTAACCAACTACAGGTTTATAATGGAAAATTAACTTAGTCTTACCTGTTCGCTAATGACTTGGAACTCCCTCATCTCATCCTCAGTTAGTGGAGCACATGTTTCATCATTTTCACTGTCTTCCTGCCAGCCCATCTCCTTTAACAACCTTTAAATTAAGGACAACATTAGGAATTTTCTAAGCACACTCAAACATTTCAAGTTCTGCCTACATACATGTCTAAAGACCTGTAACAAATGCATTGACTAAACAGCCAATATTGTTTTAAAATAAACTCTTATGTAAGTTTGAGTTCCAAGTCTTGCAAAAGGTACGTAAAGCACAGAAGATGAGTTCTCAGGTCCCTCAAAGATGACACTATTCTACCACTGTATGTGGTAAAATCTATACCTTCATTCTAAGGCAAGAGACCTGTGCCAGAACAGTGAGATGTATGTTATTAACAAAACTTAAACTGTTAGTGAAGCAGCAATGTATTCACTCCTCTGCGAATAGTATCAAGAGAAAGACACACTGAGGGACTCTGCAGGTTTTCCTGAATAACAAAGCAGAGCAAAGCATGAGGAATATTTGTGGTGTCCCTTGATGGAAACCAATTCAGGATGCAATGGCCTCATATGGTTTCTTTTTTATACCACATGCTAATGTCAAGAGCCATGTCAGGCTTCTTCACAACTGAGTCTCAGCCAATAGCACATGCTGGCATTAAAGCTCAAACAGCTAGGAGTGGATTTTGGGGTACGGGGAAGAAATAAGGAGAAGACTCCTATCAAAACTAAGCTTCAGCTATACAAAGATGCAATAATCAGCATGTTTTGGCCACTTCCTAAAGAAGGATGTCAGAATCTGAGCAGGAAGAAAATGATTTTACATTTGAAGATGGTGTGAAAACAAGGGATTATCTGAGGGTGAAGACATCATGACATTTAACAGCGAAGTTACTATGTTCACTTGCTGCAAAGTTTTTGCCAAAAGGATTAACACCTTCTTCAGATAAACCAGGTATCTTTTGACCTTAAACATTAAAGCAGACTAAAGCTATTTCACAAAAAACAAAGAGGTTTCTAAAATATATGCCAGAGCTGACACTTAAGAGCTAAAAAAACAGTGAATATATTAAACCAGTAAGACAAACTCACAGCTGACACCATATACTAGGCACTTAATTTAGGCAGATATCAGCAAAAAATGTCCTTCAACACAACCCTCCCCACAAAGAACTCTATATCCCAATACAGTGAATGTGCACTGGGCAAATTTGCAGGTAACCAAAGCCACCAATGACCATTTTTAGAACCGTAACAAAAGCTTGGAATTGCAGAAGGAGAAAAGCACTACTGTGCTTAAAAAAAAAAAAGTCAGTAGGACAGTAACAGAAATGGAAATTGTACCCCTGTTGCATTTGGACCAAATCAGAAAGCATAACAGGCAGGAACAATCAAATCATCAGGATGCAGTAAAAATATACACAATTCATCCAAAACTCTAAGGGAATACATTGTACAGAAAAACACAATGTTAAATGCAGTTCAATGATAGTTAAATGTTACTGCAAGCAAGCTCAGACATTAGCTGCATTCATTGAAGTAAATAGTTACAGAGCTTCTGTTAATATAAGTAAAATTCAGGATAATAGCTAACTAACTTTAAAGCAACATTCTGTAATGTTAGCACCACTGTCTCTTTAAACTGACACCATTCCAGAATGGTTAAAAGTGTGAACTACATAAAAATATTACTTTGGATTACAAACTTGATACCAACAGGATTGCTGCATGTTGGAAACTTCCCCAGTAGGAAGAAAGCCCTTTTGTACCAAATGTGCCAATACTGTTACTAGGTATGCATAAGTAACTGGGAGCTAAGGTGGTGACCCACAGGGCAATCTACCACAAAAAGGCTAACCACAACACCTGTCTACATGCATGCTGAACTCACCGCCAAAGCACTGTGACAGTATGGACACACAGCCTCTCTGGGATACCACAAAAGAAAGACATTTGCCCAGAAATCCTAACAAGGCTATTTAAGGTAATTTGAATTGAAAAACTAGGAGTTCAATTTGACTCCCATCTTCCAGTCAAAAAATCATGAGCCTCTAGTGGCCACAGCTTTCACAGACTCACAGAATATCCTGAGTTGGAAGGGATCCACAAGGAATGTGGCATCCAGCTCCTGGTCCTGGACAGAACAACCCCAAGAATCATATTCTGTGACTGAGAATACTGCCCAAATGCTTCTTGAACTTTGTCAGGCTTGGTGTTGTGATCACTTCCCTTGGAATCCTGTTCCAGTGCCCAACTATCCTCTGGATGAAGAACAATCTCTCTTTCTAAAAGTTGCAGATTTTCTCCCTAAAATGGCAAGCACCATTTTCCAAATGGTTTTGGTATTCCAAATTAATAGTCCCCCATTAGGACAGAAGCAAATGATTTAGAGGTGTTCCTTAAAAGACAATCAGTGTCATCATCCTGGGTGGGCGGCCTACAGCGGACTCCAACAAAGATATCTGCTCCTTGTTTGCTCCTTAATCCTTATCCAGAGGCCCATAACCATGCCATCAACAGCTGCAAGCTCCATATATTCCGCCCCACCAACTAGATACAACAGCACTCCCCCATCACTCCTGCCGTCTGCGCTGCCTGAGGAGCCTGCCACCATCCACGACACTCCAGTGACAGAACTCACCCCACCTGGTGTCACTTACGGCAGTGATGTTGCTAATGGTGGGAAAAAAGGAACAGAGCAGGATGGTTAGCACTCTTCATACTCAGGAGGAATAAGAGGAAATTAAAGTTTCTTCTACAGGCACTACAAAATGAAGAGCTGTCTAGTCCAATGTATAGACTCTATCACAAATAAAAAAGAAAAGCTGTCTAAACCATAAGAATCTGACAGAAGACTGGGTTGTGATTATCTAGTAGCATCACTCTCATATCTACCAAATGCTACTGCAGCTGGATTACTGCGATAATAGAATTGTTTCAATCCTTTTCATGAAATTACTTTCTCATCTTCCAGTAGACTGTCTTGTGATATCACTAATAGTGTCAAAAAGTCAGCTACAAAAACAATTAAATACTTTAATAATGACAAAAAGCTCACTGAAGTTTTATATAAGATGCAGTATTCAATGTACTTTTAATACAAACAGCAATTACACACATTGTTCCTCCCAGACACCTAGACCAAAATTCGAGGGGTGACATCACTATGTAGTTTGCTCTATTCTTTATTAAGAAATAAAATTCTTTTACTAAAAATTGGATGTGTGTTAGTACACAGGTTTAAGAAACAAAGTATGTCTCATGTTAAATTAGCACATGTCTAAAAGACAAATTTTACATTACTCAAGAAATACTTTATATGTTCTCAGGTTTCAAATTCTGACTTCTGAACTAGTAAGAATTTATGAAAATGCTCAGTGACCATGAAGGAACACTCTTTATGTTGTATACAATACATACCTATGCTCTGCCTCAAGTGAGCTGGAAAGAACATTTGCCTGAGGGAAAGCTGAAGACTGAATGATCTGCTGAGGTGTAATTGAAGCATTGCCATTCTCCTGCGGAATCTCATTTTCAAAGTTTCTGTTTATATCTCTCTCACAATGAGGACTGTTGCTGTTATGCGAGCTGAAGAACTCATCATCCTAAATACAAAAATAATTTTACATTACAAAATGTAAAAGTGAATTCCATCCACAAGTAAATATCCAGAAGTGCTGCAATTCAGTAGTTCTGTTTAGTTTAAATTAAGTTTAAATGGGAAGACTCTACTTCATGGGTAATTCTGTTCACCCTTCTGGTGTTTGCAATACCGTGTATACTACAGAATTCCTAAGATACGCTATTAAGTAATGCAGAAAGCAACTCACATGCTTTTCCCCGATATTTTTTTTTCTGCAAGCTTTCACACATATCTTAAAATTCAAATGTACTTCAGCTGGTCTTCATACTTACAGAAATAACAGGCTATTGATTTTTTATTGTTCCTAATTAAATATCAGAGCTGTATGTAGCAGAAGAAGCCTGAAAGTATATGAGCTCTCAAGTTTACTTAGCCTAAGGATCAGGTAGGTCACAACACCCATATCTCAAACAGCAAATTCTCTGCCATGAATTCAGAAAGACTGCATACTGTTCTTTAAATTCAGACAAGCTTGTCACTGTTTGATTTAATCAGTGGGTTTTATTAATGTTAGTTAGCATTTATGCTCCCCCATTTGTCCCCTCACAGTTGGTTTGATCCAAGTTTTTTACCGCAAAAGTTCCTGCCACTTAGCTCCCCAGTTACCTGTCAATCCTCTCACCTCTCCCTGTTTTCTCCTTATTTTGTTCCATCAATCTGAGTTTGTTCATACCCTTTTGGCTGTCAATCCTGTAACCACCCCCAGTTTCTTCCAGAAAGTTCTGTATCAATCACCCCAGTTTAGCTTTTCTATTTGTCCCCTGACCTTGTCCCTACCCCTGTTACATTATCGTAGGTTGTTGTAACTGGTATCATCCCTCTCTGGTTTATGCCCATAGGGTGAAACAGGTTTGCACCCCTGCCCACCCATCCCCTTTTAAAACTGCTGTAATCTTTGATTTCTTTGGCATTTGTTCCTGCACCCACTCAGAGAGCACCTTTGTTCTTGCCCCACCTGGGGAAAATAAAGACTCTGTGGGCTTGCAGACAAGTGTCCTTCTCTCATCCCTTCACCTCCTCTCAGCGTGTAGAGCTACCGAAGCTGCACAACCCACGCCGCAGCACTCAGCACCACCAGGCTGGCAGACACTGTCCCCTGGGGTGCCTCTCTCGTGGTGGCCACCCGGCCTCACACGGGCAGTGCCAGCCGGCTCATCCCACCTGCCCGAGGTCGTGTCAGGGAGCCACCGCACAAGCCACCGCACCGCAGGAAGAAAATATTTTTACAAAGCCAGCTGTTCAGGTTCACTCAAAGATTAAAAGGTCTTTAGTCTATAAACATGAGATATTTTTTGTACTGTACTAATTCAGAAACCTGTTATTCATATTTATGAATGAGCCAAATAGCCTCAGCAGTCTTACCAACTGTAAAAACAAAAAAGAGTATAAAATCCCTAAAATGGGTATATACCAGCATTACCCATAGCAGGAGGAAATCATGCAATTTTCTGCACCTGTAAGAAATCATACTTCAGAACACAGGATCAAGACCACCATCATTTCCCTCTCACTCGCATATTGTCTGCTTTCAGAAATGTTAGAACAGCCAGCAAGATATGAAGAACATATATCCCAGTAAACATACATTCAGCTGTTGCATTATATGCCTCAAGTATATGTCACATAATACCAAGAAAAATTTATAAATTTACTAAGCTGTTCAAATATATAGGATAAAACAGCTTCTTGCGAGTGTGATTCAGCTGCTGAGTACAATTTGCCTCATTATTTCATAATTCTGAATCTCTAGATGGTTCCTAAGATCTTTCTAATCTTAAATCAAAATATTTGTGTATTTCCTGAACACATGAACAAAGCTATCCCCAATAATCATCTCAGGGCACTCAGTCACAGAACACCTAATCAAAAGATGCAAAGTTTTCTTAGCTTACACATACAGCCACATTATACAGTCCCATTACAGCAAATTGCATATTGCCTGAAAAAAGATCAGGGTCAGAAAAGTCAATCTCACTTTTATGAGCAATGTACACTGGCACTGTTTCCTTTTTAATATCTCAGACGCCTAGTATCATTTCTTCAAAATCACTTATTTATCTGGCAGATTTCTAACTTATGGGATTTTTTGTTTTAATAAGACAATTTAAACCACTCATTTACAGCAAACAGGCTTGTAATCACCTCATTCTGAATAACAGAATATTTATCTTCACTTGAACTATGAAAACTTGTTGGGGGCTGGTAGCATTTGACACAAATATTCTCTAGTATCAATCAAGCACTGCATAAGTGAATTTAGACTGAAAGAAACCTGATGCATATTACACATAGCCATTATAGGCCTTCAAGTTCTCAATAAGTACAAAACAGTGATTTATGCATATATTGAGCTATTGCTCCTATGATTAGACCAAGAATAAAGAACTTATGGTTACCTAAATACTAATTAGAAAGGAAATGGTTTGAGAAGCAGAACCAACTGTTTGGTTTTGTAGGATAACTTAACGGCCAAGGTATGAAACACTGCCCTCCACAATTCTGCTGGGACCAGGTGAGATTCACACGAGTAGAGAGAGAGCTGACAGCTCACTGAGCCACTTTCCATCATTTACCAGCAGCCCTGGATTACCAGAGAGGTCCCAGGCAACTGGAGGTTGGCAAATGTGACACTCATTTGCAAAAAGTATTGGAAGGAGATTCCAGAGAACTACAGGCATGTCAAACTTGCTGTGGTACCAAGGAAGGTCACGGGGTAGATCACTGTGAGTGCCATCACACAGCACATGCAGGAGAACTAGAAGATCGGGCCCAGCCAGTACAAGTTTGGGAAAGACAGGTTCTTCTTGATCAACCTGATCTCCTTCTATGACCAGGTAACCTCCTTAGTGAATGAAGAAAAGGTTGTTGATGTCTTCTGCTTGAACTTCAATAAAGCCTCTCTTTGACACAGCTTCCCAGAGAATTCTGCAGAAGCTGGCAGCCCATGGCTTGGACAGCTGCACTCTCCACTGGGTTAAAACTACCTAGATGGCTGAACCCAGAGGGTGGTGGTGAGTGGAGCTATTTACATTCAACTGGTGGCCAATGATGGGTGTGGTTCCCAAGGGTTCAGTACATTGATAAAGTGATCACTTTATCAATGATTTGACAAGTGCACCTCAGTCAGCTTACAGGTGACACCAAAACAGGTGGGAATTCTGATCTGCTATGGCACAGGAAGTCTCTGCAGAGGAAACTGTACAGGATGGACCAACAGGCCAAGGCCAGTGGATTGAGGTTCAACAAGGTCAAGTGCTAACCCAAACTAGTGCCACAGGCTGGGGCAGAGTGGCTGGAAAGGACCTGGGGGTGCTGGTGACAGCAGCTGAACATGAGCCAGGGTGTGCCCAGGTGGCCAAGAAGGCCAATGGCATCCTGGCCTGGATCAACAATGGTGTGGCCAGCAGGACCAGGGCAGGGATTGTCCCCCTGTGCTGGGCACTGGTGAGGCCACACCTTGAGTGCTGTGTCCAGTTCTGGGCCCTCACTGCAGGAAAGACACTGAGGAGCTGGAGTGAGCCCAGAGAAGGGCAATGGAGCTGGGGAAGGGTCTGGAGCACAAGTCCTGTGAGGAGCAGCTGAGGGAGCTGGGGGTGTTTAGCTTGGAGAAAAGGAGGTTCAGGGGTGACCTTATCACTCTCCACAACTGCCTGAAAGGAGCCTGTGGCCAGGTGGGGGTTAGCCAATACCCACGACAGGACACAAGAAATGCCTCAAGTTGTGTCAGGGGACATTCAGGTTATACACTAGGAAGACCTTCTTCTCAGAAGGGTTGTCAGGCACTGGAATGGGCTATCCAGGGAAGTGGTAGAGTCACCATCCCTGGAAGTATCTAAAAGACATTTAGATGTGACACTTGAATACATAGTTTACTTACAGACTTGACAGTACTGCTAATGATTGGACTCGATCTCAAAGGCCTTTTCCAACATAAATTCATCTATGATTACATTAGTTTACTAAGCCTAATTTTATCCTTTTTGTTGTTGCTAAAGTCACACAAGTACTTAAGTCATGAACATGCACCAATAGATACTGCAGAAAGACAAAAAGAAACTACAAAGTAGCACTGGAGCCAGAGCAGTACTTGGAACAAGGTTTTTAACTTCATTAAAAGGTAGTTCTTTTCCTTCGTCTAGAGATCCAAGACTGCTACTTAACAGCTGTTAACGGCAAAATGAAAAATAGTTTATAGTTTGAAACCTACTGGATCTACCTTCTCTTGCCCATCATGATTCTCATCTTCATGCTCCTCTTTCACTCTATCTCTTTTCAATGCTTTCAAAAATTCACTCTTCTTATCAGTCCGCATTCTTGTCAATTTTGTTAAACGAGGTTGACCAGATTTATCAACAGGAGATGAAGAATTTGACCGATTACACTAGTGCAGGAAGTCAGAAAAAGAAAGAACGTGAGAAATGTGTTAATTTAGAAATTTTTTAATTTGACAAGTATCTGTTTTTTCAGGTTTCACATATATTCACAGTCAAAAGCAGAGGGAAGATCTGTATTTTGGTATATACAGTTTGTAGATGTAAACCCAGAGATGCAGGTTTATGGAGCACTGCCCAACAGTGGGTATTCTGAAACATGTAATACCTATAGCAGTTTTGAAGTCTAAAGGTATTACGCTGCATTTCCTAACGTGGGTTTTTACTCCAAATCAAACCTACAAGGGAAACTGCAGTATTTTAAGGCTGGTGATGTGCATTCCATCTTTCCCACACGTTAAGTTAAAAAAAAAATATTTAATATAATTCTGTATAAAATTTACTGCCCATCCCCACTTAAATGAAGTAAATGTTTTATAGATTTAACTATAGCTACTACTTTACCTCTTTCACTGAATTTTGTGTTACAGCAAATGCCTTGACAGTTGATTTGAAAGGACTGAAACTGCCAACACCATATGCAGATTCATGAGGAAATGCATTCCCAAGTTTATTTTCTTTTGCTTGGTTTTTCCACTGTGTGGGCTAGACAGGAGAACAAACAGAGATGTAAAAACTCATTAACTACAAAATTATTCTTTTCATCAATCTTCAGAAAAATGATTAAGCAAAAGCAAATCATAACTGCAACCTTAATGTAGTGCAAACATCTGTTTTCTTGTGGAAAAGAGGCCGTTTATGAGCAATTCATCTGCTCTGTTTATATAAAAACTAAAATTTCAAAACAATTAAGATCCTCATATTTGAGGTATTGAAAATTAAATATGGGACTTCAACAGCTGAAAATATTATTTTAGATTCAAAATGTTACAGAGTTAAGAACTAATCCATCATATGCTCTCAAGAGCACAGAAAAATTCCTGAAACAAAAAAGTAGAGATGAAGCCAGTAGGAATAGTTCAGATAGCTCAGTTGGTTAGAGCCTGGTAATAGTAATGCAAACGTCATGGGTTTGAAGTCCATATAAACCATTCACTTAAGAGCTGGATTTGCTGATTCTTGTGGGTCCCCTCCAACTCAGAATAGTCTGTGATTATGCATTTGGCAAGAGACCAGAATGACACTACTAGGTTATAATGTCATCTCTGTCTATAACTGGGATAAATTCTGAAGGTATTATTATGCTGACTATACCTCTCCACAACATACCTAATTTTGTTCTGTTGAAATCATATATACAAAAGGGACTGCGATTCCATACGTTAAAAACACCATTTTTACTCTCACCTGTACAGCTGCTGCACTTCTCAAAAGCAGTAGATGAGAAGCAAAGACAGACTAAATTATAATTTAAAAAGAAAAATGCAAAAAAGTTGTTTCTATTAATTTTTGGGGTTGAATTTTGCAAGTGTTGCATGATAATCTAGGAACAATATTCTCAGGGATGAAATAAACACATTCAGAATTACAGCATGATTTTTCTAGGCATGTTTTTTGTAACACTGGTATCCAATACTCACCTTTGCAGGTGGAGTGACAGGTTTGGGGACTAATCCTTTATAAACACTTGCGCCAGTTCCATTCCTTACTGGCTGTGAGTGAAGACTTCCCACTACTGGGAATCCAGATATCCGCAGTTCTTTTGTACTGCCTTTTTTAATGACCAGCATTCTCTGAGATCTAGATTTAGGATTTAAAGGGTACTCTGGAAGAAAAAAAGAAGTGTGTATGGATATAGAGATGTGTGTGTATGTGTGTGTGTGTGTGTGTGTGTGTGTGTGTGCCTGTGTACACAATCTCACTGGGTTTTACTTCATAAAGTACTGGACAGCCATAAGATCCAGAGCACATAGGCATAAATCAGGAACTTAAATCAGTATTAGTTCCATGAATAGTATAGTGTGCAAACCTGGAAAAACACAGGTTCTGTTCCATTTCCTACAATCATAATGTTAAAAATATTTTACTTGGTGATGCAGGAATTGCACTTTTTTAAAGAAAAAATATTCTTCAAAGAAGTCTGCTACACACTTCTAGAGACTGCTGCACAGCCATTCTAAAATCAAAATACTGTTAGTTGTTGATAGTTACTAAAACTTCAAAAGAGTTTATGGCTTTCATAATCCCCTTAAGGTTTCCTAAAGAATAATTAGTTATATATCGATTAATAGCTCACTTTAGAGCTCTGCTCTAAAGTTCTATAAACATGAGACAAGATGTGCACTATACATTAGACCATGGCAATGACCAGTTTCTCTACCTCCATGACTCAGATGGACATACCGCGACAAAATTTCCACGTTCACTGGAGAACAAATTAGGAGACATAGAGTCAGCCGCCAAACTAGAGAAACTGCCATTTAGCAGTGTTAAGGAACACCCATTAAAAATAGTTCTAAAATTTTTAAGAAGTAAAAAAATATATTTTTTGTACATGTATTCCAACATTAAGAGCCTTTTCAAGAATTATCTCCTCTCCCTGCAAGCAATTCTACTTCATATATCCTTAAAAAACAAGACTCTTATTGAAAGATAGATTATCACATGAAAGCTGCTAACACCACAAAACCAGAAAGCTGTATAATTATTTATGAGGCTGCAAGGTTTACAGCAATTGATATTTACATTAAGGAGTTGGCCTATATCTAATATTACTTTAGCGTGCAAAAAATACTGGTTAAGTGTGAGAAAAAGAATCAGCAAATGAAAATACCTTTAAAATCTCAGCATTAGCAATAATTTAAGTAAACAAGTAAAGGTTTCGTGTTTAATTATTTGTTTTAAAGAGAAATGTTCTTATTTTGAGTACATTTACTTTAAAATCCCTGGCATCTAAAGCTACTACCTTCTTAGGGGTAAACAACTGACTACATAAAGCTCATTAGAACTGTAAAGTGATAGCCAAACATAATCAGGTAAGGATGAGAAAACAATCCTTACTACAGGTCTGCTCAATGCCCATGCTCAGGGTTGTATTTGTCACACAAATAATACACAAACACAACCAACAGCATAAGACATTTACTTTTAGAAAGAGACCTTAAATCTCTGTGAGCTAACCTACTCTTCCAGCTCTCCCAGGTTTCTCTCCAAATTCTTCCAACATATTTTACAAAGCCTTCAGCTGGCAATCAAGATCAGTAATTTAGGTGACCAACCTTCATTGCATTTCCTCTTGAAAATAAAGGTGAAGATTTCTTGACATCTTTACAAAAAATAGATGTATACTTGTTCTGGGAAAGAGTATTAGTTTTGGCAGCATCAACAGACTAGCTGACTGATACTCATGGAAGTGTTATCCTTTAACAAAAATAAACCTACATTGTAAAATATTGAAGTTTTCTCAATCTGTACCTTTATAATTCTAAAAAAAAGGCTTGTGTTTCAAATAAAACTACTGCAGATCTCTGCACCATTTTTGCATTTAAAAATATCAAAAATACTCACCCCACACACCTGCAGCTAGAGATTTATTCTGGTTTGGTTCCCTCTCATATTCAGGGTTTAAAGATGGCTGAAAGAAAAGTTTTGTCATTATTTAAAAAGTAGCCCTTGAACTCTGGGATGAATGAACTAGAGAATCACAATAACACCAGCAGCATGACCTCTGCTGACAGACTAAACACCTCCCTCACGAACCAAACAGGACAATGTTCACTTGTTTCTCTTTTCCAACAAAGTACGTCAGGCAGCAGCTAATGTCATTACATGACAGCAGCAGAGAAAGCAAAAAACCAGCAATGTATGTTTCTTCAAAGAGTAAGATGACCCTTCCCCTTACATCCTAAGTTAAAGCATGAGTGCTCAGAAGGCCACAGGCATGAAAACTACTTTGTTACTACTTCAGATTTCAGTAAGGTAACTGTGTAGAATTTAATACACACACATACCAGAGCAGATGGGAATCCAACTGTTGTTTCACTTAAATACACGAGTAACAATAATAAACATATAGTGAAAAATCTGGATATAAAATGAGAAACAAGCTATTAGACAAACTACTAACACTCCCTTATCTATGGAAAATTCTTTACATGATGATCTGAAACTGATGAAATCTCATGAAGTGACTTGTAATGGACAAAATGGTACTTGCAGACAAAATGAAACCTTTTTAATCATAATTACAATTTACTTACAAAATCCTCAGCCTCAAACTGGTTGGGTACTTCTTTGTTTTCCTTTTTTCGAGTTTCATTATCAAGTACACTGTTTTCATGCAGTCGCTGGCCTTTTCCACAATGAAAGGTGCTGCTATGAGTGTGGGAACCTCCACCATGGTACCCTCCATATTGGTTTATATTTTCTGGACCACTTCTGCCTTGTGAGCGCCAACCTTTCCTCTCTTTTCGCCCAAAATGCCCTTGGATTTTTAAATTTTAAAGAAATGTAATTACAAAACATTAAAAAATAATATTTTACTCTGCAGAATTGTTAAAAAAGTTTAATCACAAGCTCTATACACTGGGATATGGTAGCACAGGAAGCAAGTTTTCATTTGCATAAGCAGCAGGGAAGGCTCTCACAAAACAATGCCAGAGAGGAAAAATAGCCAGCCAATGCTACAAGTCAATCTTTTTCTGGCTGCTCATTTATATGCTGTTGGCTAGAGTATTAACTCAACATTCTTAATCTACTCACGAGAGAAATACACCTGGAAACTCATTACTTTAACCAGTCCTTAGCGCTCACATCCTCTCCCAGATCTGTCTTTCCATTACCACTCTTGTACTGCAGAAAAATAATTTAGCACAGCTGAGCTATCATCATTAGACTTCCTTTCTAGCTAGTGCCTACAAAGAAATGACACAAACATTCACAGTGTCCCATAAATTATACCTCTGTTTGGCCTTCCAGTGTTAGCATCAAACCCTTCTGAAGAACTGTGTCTTCTGCGATGTGCTTCATACCGATTCTCTGTCCACGAAAAATTTTCAGAATGTTTCTCAAAATTCAGTGATGACTGCAAAGGAGCATAAGTGGTAGACCTGAGATCTGATTAATAGCAACTTAATAATCAGAACTGTAACTTGCACATTGTACACGGTACATATATTCATTCCTACAAGAACTTTGAATGACAGACAATTCAGCAGTCCTCACATGCAGAGTTATGTCACCATCTCTCAGGCTAAGTGGAAGCTGCATCTTCTGCTCCAGGACACTGAAACAGCCCTTAAGTCACATGCTTGTGACACAAGGTAGGAAGTGTCTACTTTGTTTTGGTAGCAAAACAGAGCACAAGCGACTTGTGTTGCAGCAGAAGAAAATTTTTTTAAACTAGAAGAAAGGACAGAAGATCACAATTTGGAAGATTGAGAAGAAGTCTGGGATCTTAATCTAGATTTTCAAAGACTAAATACAGGCATTCCATAGAAAGCAAGGAATCCCTTCCACCTAAGGCAGCTATACCTAAATAAAACCTAATTCATTAATCTTGCCATTATAACTTAAAAAGGCAAATACAAGTAGTGATAAAACACTTATAAAATCTAGAATCAGAAGTGTCCAGATTCACAAAGATACTTCAAATTTTCAGCTTATAAGGACACAGAGAAACTTTAAAGAAATAGATCTTTAATATAGCAGTAAGAAGTAGTAAACTGAAATCTTGAGAATAACACCAAAAAATCAAATCACATCCTGACTAGAATTCATACCTAAAGGGATTAAACCAAAAAATATCTTTCCTTACAACCCATGTCTTCCTTTTAACTTCTCTCTGGGTGTACCTATAAAATTACTTCCTTCTTCCCACCTAAACCACAGAGGAAATCACACACACAAAATAAAGATACCCAAAGCTCTATGGAAAATGTTCCTGTAGAGCTAAAGGTGCTGTTCAATATTCACTGCTTAAAATTCAAACTCAAGTAAGTATATATTTAAAAAATCAAGGCAAGTATTTCTAGATTGTCAATTTTTAGAAGTCAAATGTACAGGGACTACCCTCCCAATCTGAGACTTGGAACACGAATTACTTGACAAACTCTTCTTGGAGAGAGCAAAAACAGAAGACTGCAAAAACTGTCAAAATAAAACTACTTCAAAAATTACCAATTAATCTAAATATTTAAGTGAAAGAAAATCCTTAAATAGATTTTGACTAAGCTGCCAAAAATTTCAGGAAGCACTAGATGTGGCAATCTTAGGTGAAATTTTAGAAGATACTTCACATGTTCATTAACGTACAACATCCTCTTAATATTGCTTTTGGAATTTAACTTTCATTTTTTTATAGTAACTTGAAAACAATCAACATTTTCACAAAGTATAACAGACAACATTTTTTATATTGTGTTCGAGTTGTACATGCTATAATGAATCTGACACTTATAAACAGTGTGCAAAGATCATGCAGTTTGCATTTTCCCCACTTGATGGAGATACCCGTCTATGAAGTCTCTCAAGGCAAAGATGTCAGCAGGCTTTTTAATAGAAAGGAAATTTATTGGCAACTTCTGTAAGCTGAGAAATTATCTGACTCAGTTCAGGCAGTCAAGAAAAAGGGATAGAAATAACATAAACTTTAAGAAATACAGGAAGTCTAACTGCTTAGCAAGAAGTAAAAGCGAACTTGTAAAATTGACTTTATCCATCTGCAATGTTGCCATAGCCATTTCACAGCAATATTTTCTTAAAAGTTCTGTCCATGTCCCAAAATGGTTTCACTATTCCCATCACCTTTCCATTCCACCTGCTCACCTGCAATACAGCACTGACACAAACACATTAGCTCCACCTGAACAAAACCCAGTGAGTGACCAATACACACCTATCTAGGTGGATTTTACGGTGTAGTTGACAGAGAAATGAGGAAAGCTTGCTGTTAAACAGAAATCAGCAGCAATAGACAAGATGGATTTCAATCAAGCTATAAGCTGTATGTCAAACTACAAAGTTCATTTACAATCAGAGTTTCCTGGTAGCAGGTTTCTATAATTCCAGCCTTGAGCAAGGAAAAACACCTCAGCTACCAAGGGCTCAAGAGGAAAATCAGGGTCCTGTAGGTGTAATCCCTGAAAATTATTACACTTCAGGAATATAAAAATTGACTAAGCTCAGTTTCTAATTCTCAAATGTTTAAAATGTCTAAATGTTGTTGATACCATAGCCTCACCCCAGCTCCATTCTGCATGAAACATGAGACATCTTGCCTTCCTTATTCCTTCCTCTTCATCTCCATCCCTGTTACCTGCTGCTTTCTTCTGCTTTTTTGATATACAGCAGAAAATAAGTCTATTTTAGGAAACAGATGGGACAGGGACTCACCAAACTTGCAACCTGTCTTGTGGAGGAATCACAAGCCTTATTCTGTAAACTAAGAACTACAAACAGACTTTTCAAGCACTTAAAACCCAAATGTGCTGTGTATCACAGAATGCTCATCGTTGAGGGAGCAAGTAATTCAGGGAAATAAGGTGCATTCTAACAATGGCACATAAATATTACAGCAGAGTAACACATACAACATGGAGTTTTTGAAAGAGAAGAAAATCTAACTAAACTCCATGAGGCAAAGAATCATGGAAGAGAAGAGGAAAAATACACTTGCAACAAATTTTCACACAATTTAGAAATGAGGTGACAAATACAACCCATACCTAAAATATAGTCTAGTGGTGCTAGAGTACTTCTAGAACTTTGTTTTACCCTGCTATATTGGCACATAAAGCATGCAGGTAAAGCTCTTGCAGCAGACTCTCTAAATATGTAGTGAAGATTGTTTTGTAATTGTGACACCATAACAAATTAAGCTCCAAATACTTTTACAGTTTACAACATACTACATTGAAAAAAATCAGATCAAAAGAGCTGAAATGCATCAGAAACCATAGAGAATGGAAACAAAGAGACTGATTCTTAATTTGGATTTTCAGACACTATGTGTGCTGGAATAGATAGGCTTTATGTTCCCAAAAACAGCCTATACTAAACAAACAATCTAGCTAGGTCAGGGTAGAAAGGATATAAACAGAGTAATATAAATAAGGACATTCAATGACCTGACCAAAAAAAAGTGTTTATGTTTGTGTAGACATACAGAATCAAAACATTAGGAATACAATTAACACTGCCATCTATCTGTGCATTTAACAATACCACAAGCCTATTGCCGTAAGTTTCTCAAGGCTAAGCATTTTCCATGGAGATTAAGGATTGCACAAAGTTCATATATTAAAGAAAAGCAAAGCAATTCTCATAGCAGCAGATATAAATATTGAATTCAAACTATTATAATGAAGATAGGTATACAAATAGGGAAGTAGATAACAGCAGTTTTAATACTCACTGCTGACTCTGCTTCTGCACTTGCACAAATTAAGAAAGAGTAGAAAAAACATTTCTGAGATAGACATACTCAAGACTTCCAGAAATATTTACTAATTCTAACAATTAAGATATTATTATTTCCCATTTCCAAGCTGTCCCATTACATAAAGTAACAGTAGTCTAAATGAAACAACCAGAGTGAAGATACCTAACAGTATGAAAGCACCACACTCCACCAGTAGCAACAAGCATTCCATCATCACCTGCAAAGCCATTTCAGAAAGTCTAAAAAAGCATATTTTTAATTACTTGGATCACTTGAGAATAATACTCCTTTAAAATTTACAGGACACAATTAAAAATCAGAAGCAAGAACATCAAGTGCATGTTCTGTCTTGGTACTTTTATCACAGAACACAATAATTCATTTTAAATTACTGAGGAAGGCAATCCTAAACCTACCACAGCCAAGGCCAGATATGTGCTTCTCTCTACGAACTAAGCAGCTCAAGCAAAAATCTCTGCTGGAGTCATCTGTCATCACAGTATTCATGACGAGATTTGCATTTTTACTGTGATTGAGGTTACAACATTTAGACTTCCCTAATAATGAGAGTGCTTTTTCGAAGCAATATGAAACATACCTTTGTTGATGATGGTGGAGTAGGAAAATTAAGCCAGGCTGGAGCAAAGTCATGCTGCGCCATTTAGGTCCAGTCTCTCCAAATCAACGAAAAAAGGCTTAGCACCTCATGGCAAGTCCCTGTAATCAAAAGAAAAGAAAGGAGTCCTTTCAGATGCTTATGTTACAAGGGGATTACACTTGTCTTTTGTTCTGTATTTTTCTTCTGTTTTCCTATGTAATTTTCTTCACAGATCTGATTTAGAATCTAACTATCATTATCTCATTTAAAGCATCAGAACTGTGTTTTATTACTAAAGTGTCACATAAACAAAATATATCACAGGAATTAGGAAAATACAAATGTAACATTTCTTTCTTTATTTCCTCCTATAAATGGGATGAAGTGTCTTGTGTAAGGTCTGATCCAGAATACTACGGCAAAACTAGCTAGAAATACATTCTAGTACTGAAATACATTCTAGTACTATCTAGAAGGGATTTGACAAGCTATTTTATTAGCTTCCTAGAAGCTGATTTTTTTTAAATTAATCCCTAACAGTTAGTCTCAGTGGCCATATGAAAGTTCCTTATGGAAATCCTACATACTTGGGCTCATTGCAAAACTCAGTGTCTCTACCTTCAATGGAAACAGAGTGTACATGTCCAAGGTGTCAAAATCCAGTAAAATTCTCTAGTTTGAAAATGGTCCAAAGAATTTAATGGTTTACAATTAAAACCCACAAATACTTTTTCTACCCTACACTCTTCTCACAGGTAAGAAAATACTTCTCAATGAGCAAGAGAATGCAAGGCAATGTGAACTATATTACCCAAAGCTGAACAGTAGCACAGACAGGAAAGAAATTGATTCAACACTTTCTGAATTATACTAGGGCAACCAAACTAGCTGCTCTGCAGCTAATCACTGCAAAATGGTCAATGACTCAAAAATTTTTCAAGTATGATATATAAGCTATTAGCAATCTAGCTAGTGAAAACATAATAAACACCCTCACACATTCTATAGGGAGGCCTCAATAAACGTGAATTCCACATCTCTGCACAGGAGAGTGCAAATCTGTTATTGAGCACAGTTATAATTCACTTTAATCTATGGCTGCTGTAATGTATTAGTAAGAAATGTGGAATCTGAACTTGGCAACTCATAATTATGGTGTTTTCTGCCTTGAACCAGAATATTGCAGGCTACTGCAGATCTCCATCAACAGGCAAGACTGTTCCAGTTTCTAAGTGGAAGTCTAATAGATTTGTGAGATTTAACTTAGTGTAAAACTGTATTTAGTTGATCTGCTGTTTGTTTTTAGTGACGTGAGCTCATCTCTAAGTTTTTGGATACGTCCAATACTATAGTTAAATTGTAAGGTAAGATGTAAAATTATTTCAGAGAGACAAGGTTAAAGGTATGCCTAACCCAAATAACTAACTTTAAATTACTCTGCTGAAGTCATTCAATTCATTCCTACACCAACTTCAACAAAAATACAGAGAAATTTTCTAAGTATTTCCAGTTATATCAAACTAGTAAAATATAAATTAACGAAATTCTGGAGTCAATGAACCATAACAGAAATGGCTTCTCTTTCTAAAAAGAACCATGTTCATTTTTACTGATATATCCCATTCAACAACAGTATACAAAAGGGCATATGTTTACAAAAGTACCAACAGATGTTAAATTAAAAAACAACAAATCTGAGCAGATTTCAGATTCACTTAGACATAGTTCTCATCCTCAAGCAGAATAATCATGGTATTTTCAGAAATTATCAGGACACATTTTCAGTACTGAAAGATTGACACAACAACAACAAAGTCTTCAGACTGAGGCAATTACAGTCTGAAAAATAATGAGTAAGATTAGGCTTACCCCAACTAAGAATATAAAGATTCCACAAAATATCACCAGTTATCGGTGCATCAGCTATTAAGTACAGGACAGAAAATCCACTAACAATGTAACTTAATAGATTTATCTTACTGTTGTTAGAAAACTAGTCAAGCTTCCTAACATCATTTATGCAACTGTCATGAGAAAAGTTTGCTATTAACTCATAACATACTTACCTTTTATCCTTTGCACAAAAGACTGGGTGATCAATCACCAAGTATGCATGAACTGGAAAAGGTATTTTGCATAAAGACCTCTTCCCACAGCTCACTGACACTGTCTGCCTATTTCTTCATGCAAATTTTTTTCTAGAAGCAGATTCAAACTTTCCTCATGTTCTCAGCTAAAAAAGCTTTAAAAATTTTTTGATAGTGCTGCTCTGTCAGATAAGTCAATCTTTTTCTTAGAAAGAAATAAACTTAAATGGTAAAGACAGAGACCTGGGCCAAACTACACAATACTCCAAGCCAAGTCAGCAGAAGAATATATATGTAAGTTTCAATAAACCCAAAAAAGACAAACATTTAGGGCTAATTCTTCCAAATAGTTTTAATTAAAAAAAACCAGGAAGAATAAAAGCACAGAAGTATTTCTAGAACATTACCTGACCAAACTCAGAAGTTTGCAGTTAAGCATTAACATGAAAAACAACTCCTGTGGATATTCCATACCAAAGTGAAGAAAACATTTTCTTTCACCAAATTGTACATATGCCTGGTCTAGCAATTAGACATGGGAACAGAGAGTTCTTTCATTATTAAACCTTTCTAACTTTGAATAGGCACAAACATCTCAGCCATAATTAAACTGGGTAACAAAGGGCAGGTCAGGAAAAGGTACTTTTAAACTGCATTAGAGGACATAGCCTACCCAGCTTAGAGTTACTGGTTCCGTATTTTACCAGGTTTCATAAACATTCTAACAGCTGCTAGCTTTCTGATGTTGCCAACAAGTTTGTCCTATAGATAGAAAAAAAATTTATTATAAGAATGATTTCTATTTAAATGATCTGACACGTAATTGATAGCTCTAGGATACTATTCATTCTCAGGAAAGCATTTTTGATAAACTGAAAACAGATCACAAAACATAAGAATGGGATGTCAGCAATGCACCTCTACTGCCACAGGCAGGATTTACTATGCTTAAACCCTTTGTGATCAGCTTGGCTGCCAACATTAGTGTGTTTCTTGCTTGTTTTCCAACTTAAGCTGAACTGACAACTAGAAAATTATTCAGCAACACATTCTAACACAAAAAAAGGTTCTTTCTAACTTTTTTCCCTGCTATTCAGGTCCTCTACCTAAGCTACCCAAGAGAGTCAGATATGCGTCTGCATTCTGTGTCCACTAAAGCATTTGCAGCTTCTATTCAGATACATACTATCTACTACTTCTAAATTAAACAAAAACAACATTTAAAGTATTTTAATAGAATGAGTGTCAGTAGCATTAAAATTGCTTTTATTACACTGACTTGACACTGTATGTCTACTAGCAAGTTTTCTCTTGCATACACACCACACAAATACTGTTCAGTAACACTAATAGAGCAGTTGATGTACTTTCACCATTAACACAGCTATAAGAAATAAACTTAGTGAGGTAAACACCACGGATTCAAATACAATTCAGGGCTTTCAGAAACTCTCTTGGTAACAAAAGAGCAGGCCCAAAATTTATCTTGAATGTTTAAACCACCATTCTCTATTAGCACAGATCTGCCATTCTTCAACCAAACTGCAGCAAAAGCTAACTTGGCTCAGACTCTTAGCTGCTGAAGCAATGCTGCACAATTCTATAAAGGTAAGAAATGATACTGAAATACTGCTGTCCTCATACTATTAACACACAAATACATTTAAAAGTCTTTAGTCAGACTGGTCAAACTATTGTCTCATCTCAGCAATAGCCACTTCTGACCAATCCAAGTAATGTGCAGTGACCTTAGTGACCTCAGTAACAAAAGTCTTCTGTAGCCCATGAATTTAGACAGAAGTAATGTGTTGCTGTATTGTGGATAACAGAATAGTTTAGAGCAAAGAAAGAAATCCTGTTCTTAAGTTTTACATCTTGAGGAGGGGATCTGAAAGAAGTATATAAAGAATTTTGCTTTAAGTAACATGCAGTAATTAATCCAATATTCAATTAAATAAAATTTAATTCTTAAGTTTTCTAAGTATGATCTTAAATAATAAGGCAGTGACTGCCAAGGAGTAACGAACAGCTGGTTCCAGATGATGTACAGTGAACAGATTTGTCATAAATATTACTCAGTCATCTACTTTGAGCTACATTTGCAGCTGAAATAAGAACACCACCAAATACACTCAACCACCACACAGAAAAGGTTGGGTTGGACTTTTTTTATGATTGAGTCAACCAGCTTCTTTTGCGACAGAACTATTTCTCACCAGTTGTAAACCTGTAGGAAACCCTATATTCTAAACAAATTTGTGTTATCTGCATTGCATCTGGAAAAAATTGATGTACAGTCCCCGTTTTACAAAAATAAGTAACACACTATGAAAGGGAATCAGAAAGCTACTGCACGAATCAGGAGTCAAGACTTCTGAGAAAAGGCTAAGAAACAACACCTAGGGTCAACACCCAAACCTGCAAAAACAACAAAAATTAAGCTAAAACAAGTACCATTGGTTTATCTTGTGCTTGCCACATTAAATGAAAAACTCAAATATTAAAGGCTATTGCCAATTTTCCTCACACTACTACATTTTTCCTTTTAAATTCACACAGAACAAGTGAAATCACACTTAAGAATAACAACACAGGGTTTCAAGATTTTACTTGGTGCAATAACAAACTATTTCAGTGATCAGGGTCATGAAAAGTCTAAGAAAACTATCTGGCTTACTTTGCCTCACAAAATGAAGACATAAGCTGTATTTAAAAATGTGGTTATGAACATCTAGAAAAGAAAATTTCAGCAAGAAAGGAGATGCGTTAATCCAAAACACCACCAGAACCACAGAGTATCAATTACAGTAGATTGAAGGTGGACAGACACATGATCCTGAAGATCAAAAGAACAATATTCTGAAATAGCTTTAAGACTTAGACAAGTATTGAAACTGTCGATTTCTATGACACTTCTAAATCAGACCCCAGTGATTGTAACTAAAAAGTTCAACATGCAGGATGACACATTACACAAAGGTAACACTGTAAAAGCTAATCCACTTCCCTATTTTCAGTGCTAACAAGGCAAGTGTGGCATCTCTCCAGCAACTTTTTTCTCTCTCCGCTGCTATTTGAAATCAATATTCAGTTTAAAAAACTGACCTTTTAAGCACAAAGAACACCCGTTACAACTAAAATATAAGTAAATTTTTGGTTTTTTCCTGCAATAATATAAATAGAATTCAACACAATACAAAATCAGAGAACACTCTTCTATTCATGAACTTTCAGATTAGCCTGCTTTCAGATTACTTTAGCAAAGTGCTTCCTCAAACTTCATATTAATATTAAATTTTCACCTTATCTGCAACCATTCACTATCCCTGGGACAAGCAAACTTACTAACATTTAAGTTTCATTTACAAAGTTTGCTCATAATACAGATCAAGGAGATCTAGATAAACAAACTAGCTGAAATAGTGTTATAGAGTACATCTTGGCTTTAACAAACACAATTTGTTGCATTTTAATAAGCAGTAAAAATTAATTTGTTTTAACACTTGTTTTTTTCTCCCCTATTTATTTACCGAGGGGGAGGTGGAGGACACGAACAGAACAAAATGCTTGCTCATTCTCACACCATTGGTGCTAAATTTGGGACTGCTGCCACCACAGTCATGGATTTCATGACCTTCACACTGGGGCAATTCCACGAAGCAGGCAGACTGGCAGCACGTGGCACTTTCTAACCACTAGTGAAGACCAAGAACACCACAGGCTAAGCACAGTGCAGAACTGGAGCAAGCATCTGTAACTCCAGATTGTATCTCTGTGTAGCACAAAAAAATGGAATACACTGCAGTCACATATCAGACTCAGTACAGGGCAACTGCAGAGCCACTACAGATAGAATTGTGTGCATGGACTACCTCACTTAAATACAGCACTACACTAGGAAGCAGTTGTCCTGCCAGACATTATAAAGAAAAAGGATAAGACATGAAGACAGACCTAGACTATTTTTCCCCCTTACCAGGCATCTATAAAACACTGAAAACACTTAGCACAGACAAAGCTTTTAAATAAGTAAAATTTTAAAAAATAAAATAAAACAAAAAATAAGCTAAACTAAGAATAAATTACAAATAAAGTAAAAATTAAAATAATTTTTTAAAAATAAAATATGAAAGTCTTCAGCTCAAACTCTGGAAAATTTACTGTGTAAGCAGACTACTTTTATGTAGTAGAAACTCATATCACATCTTCTGTACTGCTTCTGACAAAATAGACCAGCAAATTCCCTGACAAAAAGAATTTAATCTGGCCTCAAATATAACATGAAAACAAAGGCTACTGAGGTCTAGAATAAACTGGTTACACAAAAACATAACTCACCAGATCACTTGTAGTCCCTTTTAAAGACAATCCTTTACCCAGAATTTCTTCTAGTTTTAATTGCATTCATCAAATCTCTACAGTGTTAAAAAAAATCTCCCTCTAAGACTTACACAATACTGAAAATAGCCACAGAGCATCTCTGGAAGAGCACAATACAGGAGTTGGAAAAGCAACTGTTGTGAGAATTGAGCTGGAGGCAATCTCTACACTGTCTGTGTAGGTTGACACAAGAGCCTATACATGGCAGAGCAAGAGAAATCACCTTCTGATATACTGCAAGATGGCAGGGCAGAAAAAGCAGATGAAATCAAACCATTTGGGATTTCAGTACTCTTGTACCTAGAGTCTCTAGTCCCATCAATGGTATTAACAAAACTGAAGTCTCCCTCATCATTTGCATCTTCACACAGCTCTACATGAGAAGTGAGTTTAATGGCTTACTAATTTTAAATATTGAAAGGACCTTCTGAAAAACTAAAATAAAACATCCAAAGATAACTCTGAAGGACTAATGGCCAATACCTCCCTAAATTTCAATCCAAGACTAATGGTCAACTTTTACCTCCCTAGAACTTCAAACCAAGTATCAGCCTCTGCCCATTGGAAAGATACTGAGGTGTCTTTATCATTTTCGTGGTCATTTACTGAACTCTCTCCACCATGTCTCACCCTTTCTTGTATCAGGGAGCCTGTAACAGCACTACACATCCTGGAAGGGTGACACAGTCCTCCACATGTGGCCTCACCAAGGCTGCATACAGGACAAAGCTGAACTCCCCTTGACTTGGCCACAACACTCTTCCTAATGCTGCCAGGGAGATTTTCACTTTACTCCTTACAAGGACCCACTGCTAGCTCATGGTTGGACTGCTGTTCAACAGGACCCCCAGGTCCTTCTCTGTAGCTGGCATACGCAGCTGGAATTCCAAAAAAATTCACACTTTCCCTTTGCTTCATGAGGATCCTCTATCCATATTCTTCCACACAGCAGACCAAACATCAAGCGTGTGCATCAGCCAGCTCTCCCGATCTTATATTATTATGCACACTTGTTGAGGGTAAACTCTACCCCACTGTCCAGGACTTCAATGAAGATGCTCAATAGCAGGGGCTCCAGTACTGAACCCTGTCCCAGGGTACACTGGAACAGCTTCTTCCAAATAGCCTTTGTGCCACTGACTGCATCCCTGAGGTCTGTGCCCCACCATTCATATAGTTCTGAATACAACCTCACTGCTCACTTTCGCACACATAATTGTCACCTTTCCCCTGACAATGTCATTGAAGACAATGTCAAAAGCCTTACTGAGGTCAAAATAAACACCATCCATTCCTCTCTGTTCATCTACCAGGCTAGTCACCTCATTGTAAAGCTTGCTGAAGTATGACATCCCCTTCATAAAGCCATTCTGATTGCTCTCACTCACCTTCCTGTCCACCACGTTTGGAAAAATGTTTCCAGGATCAGCTAGTGCACAACCTTCCCATTGGCTGAAGTGAGGCTGACTGGCCTGTAGTTCCCTGGATTCTCCTTCTCATCCTCCCAGATGACAAAATTAGTATTTGCTCTCTTCTCTTACTCAAGAACCCGTCCCAATGACCATTAGACCTCTCAAAGATGGCTTTGCAATAACATCAGCACTCATGGAAGAACGGAACACCCATCATGGAACCATCCTGTCAAGCCCCATGGACTTACAACTTTAAGTGTTCCCTAATCTGACTCTTTCTTCACTGAGGGTAGAGAAAAAAAGGCACAGCATAACTTGAAGATGACAAGGACATAAGACCAAAGACGATCTCCACCCAATTTTAAGGGCGTTGTTTAACTTGTCTAACCAGTATTCAGCTGGAAGAGACAGTCCCACTGGTATTGAACAGATCTCCAAGCTTAGGGAAGTCTCTTCCAGTGAACAAAATGAAGTATTTCTCTAGCTCATAAACTCATTTTCAGTACTTAAAATAGGTTTCATTACTATAGATAAGATACATTTGGTAACACTATCTGTCTGAACTGCGAGAATAAATAAAAACAGCTTTGCTTTTTCATAATGTTCCAACCTGAAGAAACAGATAAAAGAGTGACATTACTATAATAAGGAAAAAAACAACCAATAATACAGTAAAATAGCCAAAACTTCTAAATTTTAAAAATTTAATCTCCTAAAAGTTGTGTGCTTTTGAAATGGACCTACCATACTATAACTACACCCTGTTTAAATGGAGCTGACCAGAATTTTGTAGGAAAAGCAAATTTTAAAATAAAGCCAAAATTAAAAAAAAAAAAAAAAAAAAAAAAAAACAAAGCAACCCTGTCAGCTGAATCCATCACCAGAAGACAAGGAAAACCACAGGAAAAGAGTTGTGTATCTTCAGGTTCTATGTTTAAGTTTTCTCTCTCTGTAGTCTGTATCATTTCTCAATAAACAGTTTCTGTGACACTTGAGAACTTGAGAAATTGTCAGAAGACCATTAAAAGAAAAGGCATTATAAACTCAAACAGCTAGGAATACTTGAAGCTTGTGAATGGAATTTCAAATTCAGCAACAACAGGCGGAGGGGAGGGAAGGTTCAAGCCATGAATTCACCAAAATCAGAAAAGAGATACAAATTTCTTGATGCTCCCTGAAGACCAGTTTAGAAGTCAAATCAATTGATTTGCACAGAGAAAACCTCGAACAGAATAAATGTTAAAAGCACTGACATGATATACACATTTATATTTTCCAAGGGAATCTAAAGTTAGTATGTATGCATATCTAAGTGGCACATTCCTACCAGCTTTAATCTTATGCCTCACAGATTATTATCACAGAAAGCACAGCACACCACAAATTACATAGGGGACCCTTAACTTCACTTCTCAGCTACACACATCTGACAAACCACCCTCACTTTGTCAATGTAATTTTTAGCATAATATTTATAAATGGGATACAAGAAGGTTGTAAGCCATAAGAACTAAAGCACACTATAGTGCTGTTATGAAAGTGTGGAAAGAAAAGGTTATATGCATCGTCTCAATTTGCTGCTACTGCTTTGTTTCCTTGATAATGAGCTCTAGCATAGATATCAAATTCTTATTTTGTCAGAAGACAAACAAGAGCATATGTATGAACTTCAGAGGGTCCAACAAGGTAGTTAGAATACTGGCCCTTCAGTCATCCCACCATGGGCCAGCTTCAAATTTTGGGTTCAACTTTATATCATTAGCAAAAGGAAAACAGCCAAGTATTGGTCTGAATTAGGCAAAGAAACTACATGCACAAGACTTATTCATCAGCCTACACACTCCTTCTCCCCACACAAGATCATTCATGGCTTTTTTCATACTAAGCAGATCTTCAAAATAACCTGCACCACCAAAAGCTTTTTCTTCTGCAATAAAATACATCTTCTGTCAAAAGAAAAATTTCCAGTGGTAGCAGATCCTTCTCTGTTATCCCTCTCTTCTATCTCTAGTTAAGAGTAGCACTAATTTGAAATCAAGTTGCTAAATATAAGGTCTAAACAATACTTTTATTTAAAATCTATAAACCTCAATTTTCATTCCTCTTTTGAAGACAAAGTTTATTCAGTATCTTCCTTACTCTTCTGTGATTCCTGTAGTTCCAACAAAACAAAATAACCTAACTTCAAGTTATTTTGCTATTCAAAATTTGTATGTCACTAAAACAGAAAATAACATTCAAACCCTTACACAAGCTTTAAGAGCTTTTGAAACTAGAAGCATTTATACTGATCACTTGCTGCAAAAGCATGACAAACACTTCAACTGAAGAGTCTTTCTTTCTTTCTTTCCTTTCTGTATAAATGAACAGCCACAACAACAGAATAAGTTTACATCTTTACAGTCAAACTTTTAACACTCTGAAAGGAAAGAATGTCACATCACCCCTTGTGGCATTTCAATGAAAAACTATTTTTAAAAAAATATTAGGCTGGGGTATGGTAATTCCCTCAAGTTTTTGGGTTCTCTGAAATGTATTGCCTAAAACTCATACCTTCAACAGAAAGGAAAAGGAGCTGAACTTTTGAAGGTCTCACCCATCAATTAAACAAAAAACTCAGAAACAGTTCAACTGCAGCCTCTTATTTCTCAATCATGCTACTGCACAGCAAGTAAAACCTCTAGTTTTAGTTTTGATACCTCCACCATCCAATACAGAACTGTCCTCATATATATTCTACTACTGGACAATACAGGAGAACAAAAGAAGATATCCATATAATTTATAATTTACCTTCTTGCCTCGTGTTTTAAAAAGAAGTATTAAAACCAAGATTTCCTGCAGCATACTAAGGAAGGAGCGAGGTCCCCTGCTAGAGCTGAGCACTAAAGCTTATGTATGAGGAGTATGCAGAGTCAAAATATAGTGGTCCATTTTTTAGCCGTGTTTAAAGACAACACGTTCTTTAGTACAGCCACAGACTTAATACTTACCTTTACAGAGACTTAGCAAAATATAGAATACTGAGAAAAAAAAAAAAAAAATCATCCACCTTCACTTCTATTTTGTGCTCAAGTTCCTTATGGAAGAAGGAGCCAACTAAAGCACACTGTGTTTTACATAAGGTTCTAGAATGTGAGCACTGCTTTTTATGATATCATCCCCTTTTCTATATACAGTTATGGTTCACAGGCAACAGGTTTTAACATTACCTCTTTGAATCAAATATAAATATCACAACAATCAAAACATCTTTTAAGAAGTGTTTTAGATATAGATGAAGCTGCTAAGTCCTTCGGATAACATAATGACAACTTTTTAACAAAAAAAAAAAGTTTCTTTTTTGCACTGTACCAAGAAGACTTAAAAAAATGCAAGCTATTTCATAACATAAAATAACTTCACTTTTACAGCCAGGTTCAACTGAATAACTTCAATTCACTGCAGCCAGGTTTCTTCTCCTTGAGAGTCTAACACACTTTGGTGTGTAATGATTCCACTAAATCGTAACTGACCATTTAGCAAAAGCCTGGTAGATGCTCATTTCTTGCCCTTTAACAATGTTCAAATTCAAAGCTAAAGTGTGAGCTGAATTACATCACTACCCTAGTCAGCATATGTTGTGTAGGAGATCACCAGGAATTCTTTAGCACTTGGGAATTATCACAAGAAAGAAGGAGCAGTTGATAAAGGTAGAAGTCTTGCCCTATGCTGAGCATATAAAACAGATAAACAACTCCCTATTTCAGCTGTTTCCCGGACTGTATCTACCCAAGACATGAAAGGAGGAGACTGTGGAAGAGTTGATAGCATCACATAGGGCATTATCATCAGGTACCACGTTCAGTTAGTCAAGCACAGAGTAAGAAAAAAACAAAACAAAAAGTGTGACAAGTTTCGTTCATGTCTGTTTATAATAAGGTCTGCAAATACTTGTCTCTAAAGGACAGAATTTATTCCTACTACTAAAAGAAAAGAAATAAAAGCAACTTCTTCAGACATTATTGATGAACTGTCATGGTAACAGTTCTATCCACATATGTTAAACAGAGTAACCTCATTAGAATGGAGGACAAAATAAAAGGAGCACAAAGCACATTAAAACTTGTACAGTGCTAAATATCTACACAATTTCCCTCTATCATTTTACTGATGTAATTCTGTTTCAGCTTTGCTGCAGGATTAAAGGGTACTTGTTCACAAAAGTTTCCACCAACAGTTTTCTCACACAGTAGAGCAACCTGCACCATTCTGAAGAATTAGCAAGTACAAATGTACCCATTTTATGAACTGACCAGAATAAACACATCAATAAAAGACACAACCTGCTGACAGTTATCCCACTACAAAAGCTATGTTTACATCAAGGCTTAAAGTGTAAGCTCTTGGGAGCTATGAACTATGAACTATGAACTATCTTCATAGTTTTCTGCAAAGCATTTAACAGTGTAAACACTTGAAAAACAAAAATCTAGGGAAAAATTAAAGTGGACCAGCACACTTGGCATTCTCTCCTCACTAGGTATGAATTTTATTTAGGGTACAAGGGCACAGCTGTAGAACATTCCTGAATCCTTGTCAAACACATAAGAACACAAATAAGAAAAAAATACACTTCTACAGAATCCCTTAGGATATGGGGCTAACATGTATATCTCCAACACCAATAGCTGGATAACTGCAGAGCCAACCAACAGTTTGTGGTAAATAGGATGTGGCTGGAGAAGGGGTCAGGTAGAGGTAGGACAGCACTCTTCAGGGACAAACATCCTCATTCTAGTCCCCTGAGACACAAAAGCATCAGCACAGAAGCAAGCATGAACTGTTGACAATAGGGGGATAAGGAGACCACCAGGGATCCCCCAAAACCCTCCAAGCCATTCCAGAAAGGCCTCAAAGAATCGACCATGCAAGATAACTGATCTACACAGAAAATGAAAACCTTAGCTTCAGGGCAAAAAAACTATCTATAAAAAGGTACCCAGCAAGCCCTGCCTGCACATCCCAGGACATACCATAGCCTGACCAACACTAGGAATCAGGGCTGGTGATCTCTTTTTCTCCCTCTCCTTAATTCTTCTCTTCCCTTGCATCCTATCCCTACTATGTAAGCTGTGTGCTTATACAGTAGGCCAGGGACTGACACACCCATTTCAATGCCAAGTGTGCAATTTATGTATAAAACTTGGTGATTTTTTTGTAGATCCTCTGACTTTCGTTGTCCCTTTCAACCACAGCATTTATGAATCTTGGGCGCTCCTTTCCCCTTTAGTGTGGAACACTACAACTTCCCAAGTGTAAGTACTGTGAAAGGAATAAAATAATTATCCTACCAGCAAACAGAGAGATGTAAAGATAGAATTAATTTATTGAAGCTAAAAAGCAAACTCCTTAAAACTCCCAGAAGGAGAAGAGTCTAGAAAAAGATGCCACCCAAAATAGTAAGTGGGGGATGTAGCTCCTTGATTTCAATGAGAGCATCTTGAAAAGAAATAAAAGTATCTCAGCACTGAAAATTAATAGCTTGGAAAAACAAGCAACACGTCACTTTTTCTATGAGTTAAGAAATGAATATTTCTATTACTGTCATGCACATACAACAGACAACAACCAAATTAAATGGCCACTCACACCAGAACTCTCCATCAACCAAATGCTTTCAAAAAAATCATGCAAGATCATTCTTTTCTATTGGTTTGGTTCTTTAACAAGTGGCTCAGCTCACCAGTCAAACCCAGCCACACATAGACTCAACACAGAAGAGCCACAAGCCATAGCCATAGACTACAGCAACAGACCCCTACTCAAGTTCCCCAGTTTCCATATCTTCAAAACAACAAACCTGAAACAGAAGTCAAAATAACAAAGCAGCAAGAGCATCCAAAGGAGAAAACTTCAGAAAGACTGAGAATTTACAAAATTTATGAAGATGCAAGTCCTTCATTTGTAGTCAAAATATCAAGCTGCAGGAGTTAAAATACACTGCAGTAATTTTTAAATAGTTTCACACGCTTAACTACACTTTTTCTACAGGGTTTTAACACATGCAGTCTTACCAAACATCTTTACACTGCCCTTATAGAAAACCTTTTTCATAAGTTCACTACTACTAATACTTCAGTATTGTAGAAGCTCTCGAAAATATTTTAAAAGGTGACAACTGAGTAAATGTGCAACCTCTACCACACGCTCAGTTTAAAGTCTACCCAATAATGCTTAATTATTTAAAGCCTTATGAATCACCAGGGTGGGGTAGGGAATAGAAAACTTCAGTAAAATCACCACTGACTTTTGAATTAAGTTGCTCTGTCCATCTTAATTTTCTTTCAGGCAGTAGCAGTTCTGCTGAATGAAAACCTACAAAAAATTATTACAAACACATTAATGCCAAAATTAAAAACTATTTAATTACTGTGGGATAAAGAAAACTACAATACATCTAAAAATAACAAGGAAGATAAGCCAATTTGCTACTAGATTTAATTTTGAATCATTCCAAGGAGAAGGAGCTTTTTATGAAGTGCCATGTTTGCAGACCAGTCAGTCTAATTCATTCCCATTACTGAAGGAAAATACACTGAAGTCAATTTTTTAATATCAACACAGAAATAAGCTAGTCTGCAGAGACAGCAAGATGATTTTTGGTAAAAAAAAAACCCTCCGGCTTTCATATGTGACGAAGAATAGAAGAAAGAAAAAAAAAAGTAAAAAAACCCTCTATATTATTACTACCCTGATGCTGCAAACCACATCTAACACAAATGGAAGGAATGACACATGCAAGCTATCCAGACTTGGTCAAAACGAAATAACACTCACTGTTGAGATTACAACATTACCATGAAGGCTAAATACCTTATGGATTTAGTCTAGATATAGCTACTTTTTAGTCTCACATAAGAATCACACTCTTATCTATACATTTCTCCTTGTACCTGTATTCTTCAAATTCTTAAGGAATTATTCCACTAATTATAAAAGCCAGCAAGTAAAAATTAACCAGATTCAACATTCAACATTCTCAAAAAAAAAAAAACCAAAAAAATAAAAACAAAACACCAAAGAACCTCTAACCAATAAAAATTACAGGTTTACTTGTTCTACCAATAAAATGTTTTTTCAAATGTAAACCGATTTATGAACAACACTTACCTAATCCAAGAGGACCACACAAGGTGCTAGTGCTGCGTGATTTATATTTTTCCAGTTTGTTTTCCTTGAGATAATATCCCGAGTTCCTGTTGACACTACATTCGTGGCAGTTTGACATAGATTTGACCTCACAGAAACCAGCTACCCATCCTTCTTGTCTACAGATGCTGCAAGGCTATTTACGAACTCTGCCAATGTCTGTCTTAGAAACCTTTTCTTTTCTCTGAGAGTTTCTGCTCTTGTCTATTCCATGTAGACACCACTAAATGCAGCATCAGCTCCAAGTGAAATAAATACAGGTTTTACTCCACAAACTGTGACGTGAAAACCCCGAATTTCACATATGAACTGTAGAACATTTCCTACCTTCCGGTAGCAGGGGCATTTGCAAACAGTTATCTGGATACCTCCATACTGCTTGTGGGCAACAACATTTTTCAAGAGAAATATTAAATAAAATACAAAAGGAAAAAGTATAAACATACATCTATTAAATTCTTCATTTATAAAGTCGGTCTCACTGCAAAACGAGAGAAGACTATGTCAGAAAATCTCAAAAATGAAGTAAGGGAATAAAAAAAATCTGCCATGAAACTTTTCAGCAATGTCCACACAGTGACTCAGGCTACATTTAACCTGGAGGCAGTTAACGAAACTGGTTAAGCCTCTGACTCAGAAAGAATGTTGCCGAGAAGAGTATGTAAAAAGAGAAAAGCACTTTATTTCGGCAGCCAAACTATTCAGAACTTCATAAATTTAGCTACGTATCCATGCCATGCGGACAAAAGAATCCAAGGGAGATGTGCTCGACACCGCTAGAAGGAAAAAACCTCACGACTTCCTCAATTCTCTTCCCATATGACAGCCGCTTGTTTCAGAGGCCTTTTCAGGACAAAGCACGCACAAATAATTCCGGAACAGCGTCCGATATTTCTTCCCTTTCACAAGAAGCAACTGCTGCAGATTAGAGTCCACCTTTTTTCTTTTCTGACAGCTGAAGCAAAAGGCTGCAAACATCCAGGACTGACTCTGTCGTTCACTCAACCTAAGGTAAAAAGAACCAGATCAATCAGTTTTCCCTTATGAAATCCAGACTGGCGTTTGACAAACACAAAACAAACAAAACGCAAAAGGCTGAATCTTGGAAGCAAACAGAAACCTGGATCCTAAGGAGCAAACAGGGATGGCACCGGGGAGCCGAGCCCGAGAGCGGAAGCCCGAGTTACACCTCCACTGGCGGCGCGGGGCGGGCGGCAGGAGCGCGTGACGGAGGGCGCAGCCTATCAGCGAGAGCCGCCTCCTGCCGCTCCGCGCCGGCGGAAACACACGGGGAAGCTACGGGCACGGGGAGTGGGGGCTGGGAGCAACGAGGAGAGGGGAAAACAGGGAATCAAAGGGTCATGTCTCGTTTTATTGGGAAAGCTGAACGGATGTACAGAAAGCCCCGGGGCGGGAATCGCTGACCTGGGCCAGGGACATTTCCCGGTGTCCCAGCGCGGCCCGGGGCATGCTTCTTCTCCCGGGGTGTGGGGACACAGCCGGCCCGCTCCGGGGTGTGCGGACACACAGAACCCCGCCTCTCGGGGGGCACGACCACGCGCTGCGGCTCCGCCGAGTGCTCCTCCTCTGCCCTTTCGGCGGCCGCCTCGATCCGGCCGGCGGGGGCGGCTCCCCCTGCCGGCCCCGAGGGCAGTCCAGGCAGCACGGCGAGGGAAGGAGAGTGGCGGCCCGGCTGCTCTGTGTCCGCCCCACGCCCGTTTCCGGGGGTGTCCCGAGTGCCCCCTCGCTCCCCACGCGCGCGCGCCTCCCTCCCTCAAAATGGCGCCGCTCCGCGCCGCAGTGCTTCCCCGGCGCGCGCGCACGCGCAAGCTTCGCGAAAGGCCCCGCGTGGGAGCCCGGGGAGGAGCGGGCGGGGGCCCGGGTCCGCCCCCTCTGACGTCACGGAACCATCCCGAACGTTCCCCGCGGCACTGGGAATTCCCAGAGCGCGCCCCGCCCCCACGGCGGGAGTCCCCGGCGCCGCCGTCATTGACGGTGCAGCGGCGCAGGCCCGCCGGCGCAGGCGCGGCGAGTGCCGACACGGTGCCGGCACGGGGCCCTCAGACGCGAGCTGAGCTCGGGCCGCGGGTCGGTCGCATTGGTCCGGGCGGGTGCCGCGGGACCTCGGCCGGAAGGTCCGCACGCCGCGTATGTGTGCGAGAGCGGCCGCCAGCGCGGCCCTAGATCGGCCCGGTGCCGGTGCGGCCCCCACCGTGAGGAAGCAGGGTGCAGCGGGCGCCGGGAGCCGGGCGCTCCGCAGCGCCAAGCGCCACCCGCACCGCAGCGCGGTTTAATAGCGGCGCCGGCGGGGCTCGAGGCCAGTAAAAACCAATAACCACCGATTAATAAAACAAAATATCAGAATCCTCGCTAAATCGACAGCTACTTCAGTGTGCAAGCGCACGAGTGGAAATACACTGGAGGGCCACACAGTTATTCCGCGTGTGCAGTTTGGAGAGAAAAGTGATAGGTAGATTCTTCCTGTTTGGGACCTAAATGCCTAAATCACCGTTTTGCAATTTTCAAATCCTTTTACCAATGCAATCAAAACTGTTTTTTTTAATTAATAAGGTAAAAGAGTAAATTTACAAAACTATAGATATAGTTAGAGAGAGCGCTGGAAAGTGTTTGTAGCAGCTGGATTTGATTCTGGATTTTCTTTGGAAGTTTGCTCCACAAGTTTTAAGTTATTGTAGTGACTGAGATTTTGCACTGACTTTTGACAAAAATTGTCTCAAACTCTAAGATTCTTCTTTTAAATGTATTTTACAGGCATGTATATGTGGCCAAAGTAAATTATTATTCATAACTTGATAGAAATCACTAGAAAGCAACAATTATTTTTTTTGTACAGAAACTTGACTAAAAGTCAACAACTGAGAAAATAAAGTAGAAAAAGCACATGATAATTCCATCTTTAAACTGACAGAAGCTCAGAAACAGTTCAGAAGCTCTGAAACATTAATCTTCAGCACAACTCTCAGTAGTTAAATACCAGCTCTGATTTCTAACACTAGCAGTGTTTTTCTAAGTTCAAGAATTCAATATTCATCACAGTCTTGACTGCAGTGAAACATCCATTCTCCTCATCCTTGAAATTTTTTGTCCTTTTATTTGCCTGTGCTGCAAAAGCAAGGATTCCCAGGAAGGATGTTGAGAGCATTCCCTGTATCCCTTAGATACTTGCATAGCTGGATGCCAAACCTGAAACCATGAGCAGGAAAGGCAGGGCAGTGCTCTGCTACCTGGCCCAGCTATGAACCAACAACCCAGCAGCTGGTCTTGATGAACCTCACACCACTGGCCTCAGTCCATCAATCCAGCCTGTCCAGATCCCTCCCTTCCTGCCCTCCAACAGACCAACACTCACACCCAACTTGGTGCTGTCTGCAACAGTGAGGATACACACACAATCCACTCGTCCACATCATTGATAAAGATATTAAACAGAAGTTCCCCCAGTACTGAGCCCTGGGGAACCCCACTCATGACTGGCCAGCAGCTGGATGGAGCTCCACTCACCACCACTCTCTGGGCCCAGCCATCCAGGCAGTTTTTACCCAGGGAACTGAGCACCTGTCCAAACTATGGACTGCCAGTTTTTCCAGGAGAATGGCGCTGGAGACAGTATCACAGGTTTTACTAAAGTCTAGTGATGTTGTCTACTAGACAACATCCACAGTCTTTCCTTAATCCTCTAAGCAAGTCACCTGTTCATAGGAGATCAGGTTGGCCAAGCAGGACCAACTTTTTCTGACACCATTCTGAATGGTCCTGCACATGCTGTGTGGATTGTACTGTGGCACTCAAGGTGATCCATTCCATAACCTTGCCAGGCACCAACATCAGGCCTGTAGCTCCCCAGAACCTCCCTCCAACCCTACTTGTAGATAGGTGTCACATTGGCCAGTCTCCACTCAAGTCACCTGGGACCTCCCAGGTTAGCCAGGGCCATTGGTAAATGAGGGAGAGTGGCTCAGTGAGTTTCTTCCACCATCTCTCTTAGTATCCTTGGGTGGATTCCATCTGGCCCTCTACACTTTTCATGTCTAAGCAGCTCAGTAGGTCACTAATTTCTCCTGAGGAGGTGCTTGATTCTGCTCCTTGCCCTTGTCTACCAGCTCAGAGGGCTGGTTGCCTTGATAATAACTGTCTTCTTGTTAAAGGTTGACCCAAAGCAGGAACCTCAGCCTTTTTCTCATCTTTAGGTACAATGTTTTCCTGTGGAATTGTGTTATTATATGTTTTATTATGTATAAGTTCGTTCCATGTAACCCCCCCATACTCTGTAGCGACCCCCCCCGGGTTTTCCCGTCTCTCCCCGCGGTTTGTTTTCCCAGGAAAGTGCAGAGTCACTGTGTTTACATCTCAGACCATCTGTCAGTCACGCGGCACCCCACCCCGGGGCGCTGCGGGTCGGCAGACAACCTGGGACCCTCCACGTGGCCGCTCCCCATTGGGTTTACCCCTGCACCCCACTGCCCTCAGACCCCCCCGTGGCGTTACCCCATTGGCTGCCCCAGGTTTCCCCTGTTCAGTACTTAACCCACAGGCTGGAGACGCCCCGGGCTTTTCTCTCGGCCGGCCCCTGCATGCTGCTGCCGCCCCGCCGCCGCCGCCGCCACTCCGGGCGACCCTGCCGCGGCGGCTCCGCTCCGCCGCCGCTGCCGCTGCCACCACGGCACCCACGTGAGTCGGCCACAGCGCCGCGGCCCCGCGCGCCGCCTCTCCTGGCTCGCGGCCAGCTCCAGAGCGCGCTGCCCCGCCCCCAATCGGCAAGGCGGCACACACAAAACTCCAGCGCGGCACACCGCAGCTCCTTCAGTTTTTGCTTTCCCAGCCAAGCTGCAATAAACCGGAATTCTGCCTGCGGGAGAGAAGTCTCTCTCCTTTTATTCGCCGCGGGACTCGCCTCTTGCTCTCAGACCCACGTAGCTCCAGCCGATGCCCGCAAGGGCTCGCCGGAAAAGACGGAAACTGTCCGCGCTCCCCTCCCCCCACGGAGCTAGTGGGACAAAGGGGGGAAAAGAGAGCACTACGGCATTTCCCTCTGCATCTAATAAGTTATGGAGATTGTCCTTGGTCTGTGGGAGGGGGTCCCGGGGACAGCCCACCTGGGATGCCCTGGTGTGGAGTTGCATTGCGTTACGTTATGTACGGGTCGGTTCTTCTTATTTTGTTCAAAATTGTACTTAGTATGTTCTATGTACCCCCTTCCCAGTTGGTATGGTCCACCCTTTCCCACCTTCCCTCCCTGTTCATCACCCATCACACCACCAGACCACTCCCTTATCCACTCCCAGGAGCCCCGCCAGTCATCCGGCGCCCCACCTCACCATCCAGATTCTTCCATCCAGGGCGTCGGGTGATTGGGTGAAGGCCCGGGGCCCCTCCCACACTCCTATCCCATTGGCCCCTTCCCTAAGACCACTCCCCAGGGAGCCACCCACACTGTTCCCCCATTGGCCGAAGGTTCCCCCGCCCCCCCTACCCTATTTAATCCCCTGTCAAGCTAGTTTTGGTGCCTTCTCCGGTTGGCACTGCACATTGCAGCTGGATCCTCGTTCGTTCGTCTCCTCACATTGAGGACAATAAAAGGATCGTTTGCCCCCGGAGGACACTTCTTTTCACTGTGAGGTCCCTGGTCCACTTCTGCCAGAAGGGTCAAGTATCCATCCCAAGCTCTCCAAAGCCCCCGACGTTGGCCCAGCGGAGGGCTCGGGGAACCTGCTCACTCCCTCCGGAGCTAGAGCTGAGCTGGGTGAACATCATTCTCGGAGGAAGTGCGGCACCCTGGGAAACCACTTCTGTATAATTTTCCCGCCTTCCCCGATGCCAATCATTTATCCCTGTTCATGTCCTTATTCGGTTTGAGTTATCCCTCTATTCCAGAATGTTCCTCGTTCTTTATGCTTATGTTGGTTCCCGATTCTTAGCCACCCCTTCCCCCCGTTCCTATCAGTTCTCACCCTGTCGCTCATCCCCTGTATCTGTCCATTATTGGTTGATTTGTACCCCCGACTCTCCATTCCCGTTACGGTTATATACCTTACCCCGCCCTCTGGACAGTCGCGCTCAGAGCCCGCTCCCTTCCTGAGAGGGTTTCTCCCTGCACCTCTGACTGCTCTATCCCTCAATAAAACCCTCTGGGAAACACAGCAGCCTGAGCGTCATCCTGCCTTCGGGGATAGCCTCGTTTTAACTCTCCAGCACTGGCAGACCGTACCCTCCGTGACATTCCCGGTGGGACACAGATCCCGGCTGTCACATTGGTCCACCTTTCCTTGTTATTTTTTTTTTAATGAGAACCCCTTTAATTATCTTTTACAGGAGTGGCCAGATTGAGTTCTAGCTGAGCTTTTGCCTTTCTAACTTTCAGTCTACATGACCTAATAATATCTTTGCACACTTTCTGAGTTGCCTTCTTCTAAAGGTCATAAAATCTTTTTTTTAGGCTGAGTTCCAGGAAAAGCCCCCTATACAAGCAGGCCAGTCTTCTTTCTCTCTGCCCCCTCCAGTTTGTCTTTTGGTAAATAGGGATGAGTCACTCTTGTGCCTTTAAGATTTCCTTCATAAAGTATGTTTGGCCTTATTAGATGACTTTGTTATTAAGGACTGTTTCCCAAGGGACTCTCTGAACCACTGTCCTGAACTGGCCAAAGTCTGCCCTCTGGGAGGCCAAGGCAAAAGTTTAGTTGATGCCCTCTCTTCCTTCACCAAGAAAGCTATCATTTCTCTTCCTTCACCAATTGAAGGCTATCATTTCGTGGTCACTATTGTCACAGCATTGGTCCCTTTCTCACCAGCTTGCCCAGCACCAGTTGACTCTGTGGGCAGCGGGGGCCACCTTCCCTGTCTATAGGTGGTAGGGACAGTGTCTTGTGGATCTGGAGTAACCAGACCCAGGGAGACGAATGGCGGCGATAACAGAAGGCAAGGAGTCGTCCTTTCGGGGGGATCTATAGTCCAAGTTAATTTGGGGACTCCGAGGAGCCACCTTAACTCAGGGGAGATTGCCGCATCGTCCCCACTCCGCAGGAGCCGATCTCCTGCCAGCCCCGGCTAGCTCCACAAGGGGCGAACAGACAGCGGGACACACTCTCCACTGGACCCTGCTGGGCTTTAGGGAGTGCCTTCGTGGATCCAAGGACTGGGCTGATCCCACTGACAAATGGTGGAGACGGCACTCTTCAGAGGGATAACTCCAAAGTTCATTGAGACTCTGAGGGAACTCCCGGAGCGCAACCGAACCCGAATGACTCCAACTGAAGAGAGCACTGGAATGGTGCAAACAACTTATATATGGAGGGAGGGGAAACCCGGCTAACCAATGGGAGAAAACATAGGACTGGCTCTCTTGGTAACTGACAATCAGGGTACCCAGTTAGGGAGGAACAGGGGAGGTACCCCAGACCCTTATCCAACCACCTGACGCCCTCTGTAGAAGTTTCTAGACAGAAAGGAAGGGACACCAAGTGACAGACAAGGCACCTGAGAGGAGACAGGAGAAAGATTCAGCAGTTTTGGGGTGACTGACACATAAGGAGAGGTGGGAAAACCAGTGCTAAACTAAGAGGGTACAGAGGGGTACAAAGGAATGAACCATTTTGAAATTAAATACAATAAAACATGAAAACACAACTCCACAGGAGATGCCCACCCAAAGGCCCCGAGCAGCCTTGTGCACGGGGTTTTATTCGGGGGTGGTAACGGGGTAGGATTCACAAAGAACCAATGGGGTAGTAACAGGGTGTGGAAACCGGGGTGACATACAGGGGTGGAATCCAATGGGGAAGGAAGGTAGGAGGGGACTCCGGAGACCCACCTATCACTCGAGGCCCTCGGTGGAACTTTCTAGATGGAGAGGAGAGGCCTCCAAGTAACAGACAGGCCCCAGGCTGGCATCAGGGGAATGACTCAGCGGAATTTTAATGAGGTAGGTGGAGGGAGGGTGAGACGCCTGGGTCCTGGAACCACTATGGTTAGCCACAGGATCAGGTCCGCAGGCGCCGGATGGTTGTAGAAATGATGAGCTTCCACTGAAGGCGGGTGGGTGACTCACGAGTGGCTTTATTTCCAAGGGTTCAGGTGAAGGAGAGCAAGGTGGGAGATGAAGGGAAGCAACTGCTCAGAAGGGTAGCCAGCTCCGAGAGCCCCGAACTAGGGGCAGGGCAGGGATTATAACTGCAACTGGGTAGGAAGGTCAGGGTGCGAAACAACCAACGGGGTGAGGGCTCGAGGGTGGAGTCAGGGAAGAGCGACAGGGCAATGGCCAACTGGGATAGAGGGAAGGAGTGGCTTCGGGGGGAGAACCCATGGGGATACAGAGAATTTAGAACTTTCCAGAACTAGGGGAAGGAGTACATAATGATAGACAGGAACAAGGGGACGGGATAACAAAAGACTGACAACCAGGGCAGGCGGGAAACTAAACGTCAGTTGCCTCCCAAGGCAAAGCAGGGGGGCCATCAGCCACACCCCCTCCCACATCTTCCCCATCTTTATTAATTAAAAAGGCATCCCCTAACGTTTTAATTAAAGTCCTTTTAAAGATAGCTAAAGCGATAAAAATGAGAAGGATAATTACAAAAATCCACAAAAGTCCTTTGAGGATGGAGGCTGCCCATCCGGGGACACCCCACTGTGAGAAAAGTTTATTCACTGGGTCCGCAGCCGAAGTCTCAGTTTTTAGATCTTTCACTTGTGTCTGGATCCGCTTGATGTTGGCTTGTATCGATGTGCTTCTTGATAAGTTGAAACAGCACAGTCCATCGAAGTCCTCGCAGCTGTGGCCATGGGCTAGGAGTAGAAAGTCTATAGCTGCTCGGTTTTGTAGAGTGGCGTGCCTGGTGGTTTGCTCGTCTGCCAGAAGGTCGGAGAGGGCGGCAGACGTGGCGTTGGCATTCTTGCTAATCCAGCACTCCAGGTGAGAAAGCTCACCAAGGGCCTTAGCTGCAGCATACCAGGGGACAAAAATGGAAGCAGCGACCCTCTTCGTTTTACCCCAATTTTAAATTTCGGAGTCGCAATTTTCATCGAATTGGTTGTAGGATCTTTTTGTACGTGCCAATTGTCTTTCTTTTTTCCAATCCAGAATTTGAGTTCTGTTTGGAGTGAGGGTAGCAAGTTTGCCAAGGCTGCATGGGCCTCCCTGGAGACGGGATGGAATTCCCAACCATACTCTGTCCCCACAGATAAGAAACATCCCCCTGGGCAACACCTTAGGACGAGTGGATGAGACCGAAATGACCTGGCTGGTGTAATTGCACCAGGTCAGACTGTTATATTTTTTGTTAAGAGGTGTCACATCCTTCCTACAAGTATTCTTGGCCAAGTCAATCCCATGCCAATTTTGACTTGGCCTCCTATAATAAAATTTGACGCAATATTGTGCGTTCGAGGACCCCAGCAAGTCCAATTCTTGGAGTTCCTCTTTGCTGTTGGGCAAAATTTTGGTCCACTCATCCCAAGTGTCGACCGGGTTAGGTCTCTTACCCATGGTTCGGAGTGGGTTGGAGTTGGACACGGGCCAATCATCAGCTACCAGGTGACTCCCACCAGGCATGTGGACAATGGGTTGTCCACGTTGCCCATGGCCAAACATAGATTTTCCTGCTGCAAGGACTTCGCAAGCATGACCCAGACGTTCTCCTTCGGCTGCTGGACAATCCAGCCGTCCACCGCTTGCAGCCACAGGATGACGATGACCGCAACGACGGCCAGCTGGACTCAATGGGGCATCTTCAGATGTTCCTTTCGGGCAGGTACCATGTGGGCAGCCATCCTCCTTCTAAATAAATGAAAGAAATGTAAATAACAGAAAGGGGTTGGTTCCCTCCCCTCCCAGCTCACCCCTTAGGTTAAAATAAAATGACTTAGGGTAGAGGGGCGAAGGAAAAACGGGTAAGGTAGGGGGGTAAGGAAAATGGGACAGGAGGGGATGGGGTATTAGGAAGTGTCCAGTCCAGTGGGTAAAGGTATAATCTGGAAATGAGGACTCGGGACACCAGGTTGGGACGGCTCCCGGTCCTCTTCTTTTTCCTTCTTCTCCATGCGACTGCGTTGTCCGGTGTTGAAGGAGACGCAGTCTCGGGGTCATTCGGTGTCGGTGGGTCAGCAACGGCGGCATCTTCCAGGAAAGGCTTGACATATTTGCCTGGAATCCATTTTGGACCTTGTGCTGTTGAAACACAGGCATACCCTCTCCCCCAAGTTATTAGGGAATATGGCCCTGAGATGGCATGGGATTCCGGGTCCCTGACAAGCACAGGTGGTCGCTCTTGTAAAAGTGCTCTGGTGCTATTATGAAAGTGCCTAAGAACCGGTGGGTCTGGCTCCCGGTTTGTGCAGTTCAGGAAGTTCAGCACATAAAGTGCTTTGCATAGTCTTTCAACTGGGGTCATTGCCAGAGCCGAGTCGTGCTGCTGATCTAGCAGCCTTTTGAGCTCCTTATGGGAGCGCTCCACTATAGCCTGTCCGGTTGGGTTGTGTGGGATTCCTATAATGTGTTTGATGCCCCATTGCTGAAGGAATTCTTTGACGCGCTTAGAAGTGAGTCCTGGACCGTTGTCGGTTTTTATTGTCTTCGGGACCCCCAACGTGGCAAATGCCATGTAGAGGTGTTTTATGGCATCTTTTGTTTTTTCTCCCGTGTGGAGAGAGGCAAAGATCGCCCCTGAGAAGGTGTCTACTGAAACGTGTATGTATTTCAGGTGGTCAAAGGCATTATAATGTGTTACGTCCATCTGCCAAAGCTCCAACGCTCCCAGTCCCCGGGGGTTGACCCCTGATGCCACTGGTGGAAGGGCAAGGGACTGACAGCTGGGGCAAGTGGCAAGGATTGCCTTGGCCTGCTCCTTAGATATTTTAAACTGCCTCGCTAGGGCAGGTGCATTTTGGTGGAAGAAGGCATGGCTGAGCCTTGCCTGTGCAAAAATATCAGGAATGGTGTTGGAAAGTGCGTGTGCGGAGTGTTGTGCAGCGGCAGCGGCCATGGCTAGATGGTCTGCTCTCTGGTTGCCCTCAGCGATGGCTCCAGGCAGGTCTGTGTGAGCCCGGACATGCATTATGTGATAGAGTTGCTCCTGGTGGGAGATCAGCCAAATTAATTCTGTGAGCAACTTGAATAATTTTTTGTTTTTAATTTCTTTGAGCATGGCGTGTTCTGCCCACTCTGCTATCCTGGCCACATACGCTGAATCAGTCACCAGATTGAAAGGTTGCTGAAATTTTTTGAATGCTCTCACGACTGCAGCAAGTTTTGCGATCTGGGGGGAACCCTCAACAATTTGCATGTCAGATTCCCACTTCTGACTCTCTGGGTCCTTCCACGTGATCACTGATTTGTGGGATTTTCCCAACCCATCAGTGAACACCGTGAGAGCGTCTTTGATAGGTGTCTTACTTTTGAATGACTTTGGGGCCAAATATAGAGTATCTTTGAACAGCTTATGTTTAGGGTAGTGTATCGAAATTTGGCCAGGATAGCTGTCTAAAGAAATTTGTAGGTTTTTATTTGTTTGCAAAAGCGATTCCAATTTTCCCAAATTCAATGGAACATAAATGCACGTCGGATCACACCCTGCGAGGGTCCAGAGGCATTGCCTGGCTTTAATTATCAGTTTTGCCATCAATTCAGCAGGTGTTGAGATGGTCTTGGGGGGCTGGTGCGGGAGGAACAACCACTCAATGATAAGGACTGGGTCCCTCTGCCCAGCATCCCACTGAAAAAGCAAGCCATGGAAGTTTGGGCACTTACCCAGGATGGCGAGGGTGATGGGAAGGACCCGGTCCACTCGGTGCGCCTGGCGGGATCTGATGGCCTCTGTGACTCTCTCCAGGGCTCCTTTCGCGGCAGGTGTTAGCTCGCGCGGAGAAGCCAGGTCACCGTCTCCTCGCAGGAGGTTGAAGAGGGGCGCCAGCTCCTCCGTGGTGAGTCCCAGGAGAGGTCAGATCCAGGTGATGGTACCACAGATCTGTTGCAGATCCCACAAGGTCCGTGGATTGTCTTTGATGGAAATAGACTGGGGCGCGACAGTCCTTCCCGTGATGGTGATGCCCAAATCCTTCCATGGTGCGGAGAGTTGGATTTTGTCCTCCGCAATCTGAACCCGCATCCTTTATGGCTTTGATTGTATTTGAAAGTGCTGCGTGAAGGTAAGTTGTTGTCTCCGCACAGACAAGGACATCGTCCATGTAGTGTCATTGCTTCGGGGAAAAGCCGGCGGATTGGCGACAGAACCTGGGCCACGAATGTTTGACAGAGCACCGGGGAATTTTTCATTCCCTGGGGCAAAGTGGTCCACTGGTATCTCTTATAGGGCTCTGCCCGATTGATGGATGGGGCAGGGAAGGCGGCATCTCCGGGATAAAGCAGGATGTTGAAAAAGCAGTTCTTGATGTCAATGACTGCGAGCTGCCAATCCCGGGGAAGCATGGAGGGTGAGGGAAGCCCAGGCTGCAGGGGGCCCATGGCCTCAATGACATCGTTAACTCTGCGCAGGTCTTGGAGCAGGTGCCACTTGTCTTTGCCTGGTTTTTTTATGACAAAGACAGGGGTGTTCCAGGGGCTGGTGTGCCGCGTTCCCTCCGGAAAGGTATTCTCGATCCTGGCTCCGCTCTAGCTCCGGAGGGAGCGAGCAGGTTCCCCGAGCCCTCCGCTGGGCTACTCCGAGGGGAGGCTTTGGAGAGCTCGGGATGGATCCTTGGCGCCGAGGGCGATGAGAAGCGAGACCCACACGCAGAAAAGGATGACACTGGAAGCGTCCTTCTTTGGGGGCAGAACGATCCTTTTATTCCCCCCAGGGTGAGGGAGAAACGAACTAGGATCCAAACTAACACTAGTGTGCCAACCAAGGAAGGCGAGGAGAAACTGTCTGACACAAGATTATATAGGGAGGGGGTGGAGAGAACTGGAACCAATAAGAGAAAGGTGTGGGTGGCTCCCTGGGGAGGGGTCTGAGGTAAGGGGCCAATAGAACAAGGGAACGGGAGGGGCCCTGGGCCTTCACCCAATCACTCGACGCCCTAGGTGGAAGTTTCTGGATCTCGGGGCAGGGCGCCGGGTGACTGGCAGGGCTCCCGGGTGGGGACAAGGGAGTGGTTAGGTGGGGTGACTGGGAGTGGTCAGATGATGGACAAGGGGAAAGGTGGGAAGGGTTTGGGCAGCACCAACTGGGGAAAAGGAAGAGGGGGGTACATAGAATATACTAACTACAAATTCGAACAAAACAAGAAAAACTGACCCATACAACCAAAACGGAATTGGAACATAAAACAACGCACCACCACATCTCCCCCTTTTTTGTTTAAAACAAAAGAGGGAAATGGGCTTAAACTTCAGCTTAAACGGGGAGGTTACAGTCTAGCTGGTTTTGATCACAGAACCATAAGTCTTTCATTTCTTCGTATTCTGGATCAACTTCGGCGGTGTTGGGGCCGGTGAGTGGTGTGATCTCTGCAACGCACACTTGGATGGACTGGTTTTGGTTTGCTGTAGTATGGTGGCCAGATGAGGATGAGGAGGAAAGGACTGTTTTTAAAACTAAATTTTTAATGACACTGAATCCAATAACGAAAATGCAAAGGGTTAACAAAAGCATGAGGGCAGTTTTAGCGATGGATTGCGCGCAGCTCGAAAGTCCCCATCCTTCAAAAAGATGGTCCTGCCAGCCACTGGTCTCTTGTTTGATCTTCGTTATCATGCCTTTCATCTTGTCTATTGATGCCTGGACGTCTTCAGCCCTAGAACTCAAATTAAAACAGCATAATCCGGCGAACTCCTCACAACAGTGGTTGTGGAGGAGTAAAAGATAATCAATGGCAGCTCGATTTTGTAAGGTTGCCTGCCTCGTCACTTTTTCATCTTCTAGGAGGCCTGAGAGCGCAGTTGAGGTAATAATCGCTTGTTTAGCAACCCAACACTCAAGGCTCTGGAGCTCGTTCAAACTCTGCGCTATCGCCCACCAAGGTACAAAGGTGGTGATAAGCGCGGTCTTAGCCTTTGCCCAATGGAAAATTTCATCTTTACAATTTTCGTCTAAATTTTGGAATGTGGTGTCTCTTTTGCGCCGTGCCAAATTAGTGGTCAAATTAACTTCTTTCCAATGCGCAATTTGTGTTTTGTTAGGTGTAAACAGCGTCAGCTGGCCAAAGGTACATGGGCCTCCGAGGAGACGGGAGGGGATACCTGCCCAGGCCCTATTGCCGCACAGGAAGAAGGTGCCCTTAGGTAACTTGCGAGGGTGGTCGTCGTATGCGGAGTATCCTCCGATCTGGATTATCTTTAGGCACCACTCCCTGGTGGTGTAGTCCTTCATGGTGTGTTCAATCTTAAAATAGTGCCTGGACTTAACTAAGGGATGGGACCAATCAGAAATAATAAACTGAACACAAGTATAAGCGAGGGCAGAACCTAAAAGCGAAAATTCTTGGGGTTCGTCTTTGAGGATAGGAAGGGACCGGGCCCACGATTTCCATGCCTTAGGGTCTTTCAGTGGCAGAACTTGGAATTTCGTGGACCGGTTGCGGGGGCAGGTAAAGTCTTAGGGAAATGGAAGGGGAGGTGGTCAAGGGGGTAGGGGATCCCCACGAGGCAGGATAAAAATGGGTTGGAGGCTGAGGAAGTGGACAAACATAAATGATCTTGGCCAATTGCATTGGCCAACGTGGTCCACACGTTGGCCGCGGGCTGAGGCACAATCCAGGCGTGGCTGGCACCGATGAAGAGGCCGATGGTGAGGGCCAGAAGAATGGGGCTTGCAGATGACATCATGGCCAAGCTGGGTCGCAGGCGGGTCAGCAACTGAAAGGCAACTGAAGAGAATGATTACTCAAATAGAAGGGGGAGGTCTAAACTTAGGTCGAGGGAAAAGGGATCCAGGGAGTCCTCAGGATATTCAGGAATAGGAGGGGACTCAGCTAGGAGGAGAAAGGTGTCGGGGTTATCGAGGGAAGGCTTCCTTCGTCTCCGGAATGCAGCCATGGCGACCTGCGGTTTTTCGGATTTTGGGGAGACCTTGGCGGTATGTGGTCTAACAAACTTGGAAGGGACCCACCTGAGACCTGAGGGCGTGGACACGCAAGCGTATCCACGTCCCCCGGTCACCAGGTCATAGGGCCCCTCCAGCCGCCAGGTCTCCGGGTCTTTTATCATAACTGGAGGTCTCTCCTTGACCTTGGCGTGTTCGCACTGACCGAAGTGCCTCGCGATTGGCAGGTTGGGATTCTCGTAAGAGCAATTAAGAAAATTGATGGTAAAAAGTGCTCTTGCCAATCGGACCTGGGGGGACTCTACCTTCATCGTCGGTGTTTGTTGTTGAAGCATTCTCTTTAGACACTGGAGAGTCCTCTCCACCACGGCCTGGCCTGATGGGGAATAGGCGATGCTGCTTCGATGTTCAATTCCCCATTGCTGCAGGAAAGCTGCGAATTCCCTGGATTTATACCCTGGAGCATTATCTGTTTTTAGTAATTTTGGGATGCCCAGTGTGGAGAAGGCCAACATCAGGTGTTTTTTGACATCGGCAGCTTTCTCCCCTGTGTGGGCAGAGGCATAAACAGCACCGGAGAAGGTGTCTACAGAGACGTGGACGTATTTGAATCGCCCAAAGAAGTGATGTGGGTGACATCCATCTGCCACACCTCACATGCTTGGAGGCCTCAGGGGTTGGCTCCTGCGCTCACCGATGGCAGTGGGAGCGACTTGCAGGAGGGACATGTTGCCACAATGGCCTTGGCCTGGTCATGGGTTAGGTGGAACTGCCGGACCAGACCTGGCAGTCTGGTGCTGAGGTGATGGTGGAGCTGGTGGCTGAGCTTGGCCTGTTGGAACACGTCTGGGAGTGGCGCCATCTGCGCGGGGGCAGCAGCGAGGGAATCGGCACGGCGATTTCCCTCTGCCAGGAACCCCGGCAGATTGGTGTGGGACCTGATGTGCATTACATAAAATGGTTGCTCTCGGTGGGAGACTAATTTGATCAATCTTGAGAGCAAGCGGTGAAGGCTTTCGTTAGAAACACCTTGCAGGATGGCGTCCTGCGCTCTAGACACTACACCTGCGACATAAGCCGAATCGGTAACTAAATTGAATGGTTCGGGAAACCTCTCGAATGCTCCAACGACAGTGGCCAACTCAGCTATTTGAGGTGATCCTTCCACCTCGGCAACATCGGCCTCCCACTGCTGAGTCTGAGGGTCTTTCCAAGTCATTACTGACTTGTGGGATCCTCCGGACGCATCAGTAAAAATGGTTAAAGCATTGAGGGGCTGTTTGCTCTGAATTTGTTTTGTTGTTAGTGTGAATTGGATGTCCGAATTGAAAATTTTGTGGGCTGGTCTCAAAACAGAAATTTGACCGGTGTAACTGTCTAGAGCAAATTGTAAAGCTTCGTTCTCCTGAAGTAGGTGTTCTAACATTGCCTTAGTAAATTGGCCCGAATTTAGGTTGATTGGTAAGTGAATGCACTCAAAGTCCACACCCGCCAGCTCCCGAATCCGCGCACGAGCCTTGCGGATGAGCTCCGCCACCAACTCTTGTGGCCCTGTCATTCTTTTGGACCTGTTGTGGCTCAGGAAGACCCACTCTATAATAGACAGAGGGTCCCTTCACCCCTGGTCCTTGTCCCCTTTAGATGTTTCTTTCCATTGGAAAATGACCCCGTGAAGGTGTGGCAGTCTGCCCAAAATGATGAATTTAAATGGCAGGTCCGGGGTGTACCGGTGGGCCTGCCTGGCAGACATCAACTCCTGGACCTTCTCCAGAGCAGCTTGGGCCTCTGGGGTGAGTTCCCTGGGAGAACAGGGCTCTTCCCCCCTTTCAATAAATTGAAAAGAGGGGCTAGGTCTTCGGTGGGAATACCTAACCAGGGTCTCACCCAATTTAAAGATCCACACAGCTGCTGGACATCAGCAAGGGTCTGAATCTGATTTTTAATTGCCAATTTTTGCGGAACAATGGTCCACTTTCTGATCTCTAACCCAAGGTATTTCCAGGGTGGCATCTTTTGAATTTTGTCATTTCGTAGCTCGAACCCTTCATCAACCAACAAGTCAGTTGTCAGGCGGAGCGCGTGGGCAAGTAGATCGTCAGTGGGGGCACAAATGAGTATGTCATCCATGTAGTGTAGTATGATCGCGTCTCGTATGGGTTTCCGGATTGGGTCTAGCACTAAGGACACATACCATTGGCAGATAGTAGGCGAGTTTTTCATGCCTTGAGGGAGTACCCGCCAATGGTAGCGCCTCATTGGGGCTTCTCTGTTGATGGTGGGAACAGAGAAGGCAAAACGTGGGGCATCATCAGGGTGCAGAGGAATTTGGAAAAAGCAGTTCTTAACGTCGATGACAGCCAGATTCCAATTTTCAGGTAACATCGTGGGGGACGGCATTCCTGGTTGTAGAGATCCCATAGGTTCAATGACATTATTAATAGCACGGAAATCGTGGAGGAGCCGCCATTCGTCTCGTCCCGGTTTCTTGAGGACGAAGACGGGGGAATTCCAGGGAGATCTTGTTTCCTGAATGTTCCCTTTGGCTAACTGCTCATCCACGAGTTCCTGGAGCGCTTTTAATTTTTGTTTATTGAGCGGCCACTGCTCCACCCAAACTGGAGTATCTGAGAGCCAATTAAGTTTTTTGGTGGGACGCTCCTCAGTGACCGCTAGCCGAAAAACCTGGGGGGTCGGTATTTCCAATTTTGCCTCCCATTGGGCCATCAGGTCTCTACCCCACAGGAGTTCCGTATAATCTAATACGAACGGGCGTATGTAAGCCGATTGCCCGTCCGGCCCCACAAATTGAATGATGTCTTTGGATTGTTTTGCTAATTGAGACCCTCCAACACCCTGAATTTGTCCAGCCACGTCTTGCAATTCCCAACGCGACGGCCAATCCTTAGAAGGAATGACCGTGACGTCGGCCCCAGTGTCTAAAAGGCCATTTAGCCATCTGTGCTGATCGCCATTCCAGATGTTGCAGCCCATCCTGGGCTTGTCACTTCCCATGATGTGTGCAGCGCAAACCTTATGGGCTTGGGCTGCACTCTTCTTCCACAGGTGTTCTGGGAAGACAGGCGATCTGGTGACCGGGATTGCCTGGGCGATGACTTGGCCCTTGGGAAGGAATATGGGTGGCTCAGCACAGTAAAGCCATAATAGTAATTTCTCCGGATTAGTAGATGTTGTGCAAGGCGCGATGTGGATGTTTAACGGTGTGTATTTTGTGTCCCCCAGGACGATGTACTTACATCAGAGTTTCCTCCAGGTCCCAGGTGACTCGGTGTCAATTGTCACGAACCGCCAATCGCTATCAGCAAGGTGGATCGATTCGGTCAGTGCGAGCCTGTAAGGAGGGAAGTTGCAGTTGGTGTTAAGGATAGGGCGTGGCTGGTCGGGACTCCGACCAAGCCATTCCCTAGGGATGGTATCTACATCCTCCTTAAAATATTGTGGTTCGACACGCCAAGGCTTCGCAGGTCGTGTGATGTCATGTCCAGTAAAAGTGTCAGATGGTGGGCTGCATTCCAGGCTGGTGGCACTTTTGCCTTCCTCCTCCCCTGCGGATGATATTATTTTCTTCCCCACCATATTTTTGTCAGAGCGCAGGGGGGAGCTGCGCTCAGATCTTAGTTTTTTGAAGCCCCTTTAGTTGGGGGGTTTCTCCTCCCTTCTTGCTGCTGCCTAAATTCATAGAATTGTTCTCGCAAAGGGCATTGGGGCATCCAATGCCCAGGTTTTTTGCAGAGGTGACAGGTCCTGTCGATGGTATTTCCCCTGGGAGCCGGCCGACGCGTCTCTGATGATGTTGAAGGCGCTGAAGCTGGCGGAGTGGCGACCTCAGCGAAGGAGACCCTTCTGGATGGTGGGCGAAGGATCTCTTGCTGCTCAGGTGGAACGATGGTCACCTTTCTCGCACACACCTCTAGCATGTCTTGAATGGTTGGCTCAGGATCCAGGGGCAGGCTGAGGATGGCCACCTTGCAGGTAGAGTTGGCGTACTGTTTAGCCACCTCAGTCAGGATTCCCTGCCTGAGGCTGCTATCTGGGACCTGAACTTCAATGGCCCTGCAAAGCCTGTCAATAAATGTCACGAAGGCCTCCGGCGAATCTTGTTTAATAGATAAATAGTTAGTAATCATTCCTGCAGGCCTCAGTTTGAAAAAGGCCTGTTTGGCTGCCTTAGCGCTGATGGCCAACGCCTCTCATGGGATTTTGTCGGCCTGCTTGGTGGCAGAGTCCCATTCCCCAATTCCGCACAGGTGGTCGATTGAAATGATCCCCCCATCTGCATCCAGGGCGGCCTCTGCAATGGCCCAGAGGTCGGGCAAAGCATCCCTAACTTCCCTCCTCCATGCGGACTCCAATACCATAAACTCTGCCGGAGTGATGAGGCAGGAAAAAAGGATCCACATATCAGAGGGAACATACTCATTCGAGTCGAGGGTGGCCCGTAACAAACCTCTAAAATATTCACTATCGTGGCCGAATTCTTTTTGGGCCTTGCAGAGCTCCCGGATGGTTTGTTGGGGAATCGGGGACCACTGTGCCAAGAGCCTACCCCCCCGCTGCGTGGTGAAGGTGACTGGGGCGGCGGAGAAGGCAGGTAGGAAATGGGGTAGGCCGCAGTTCCCACGCTCCCCCCCACCGGAACCCGAACCATGGGAACCGGAAGAAGGGCCCTGGGAACCGGAAGATGTCACGGGAGGGACGTGGCCAGGGCTGGGAGGAGGGGCCGATGGTCGGGCCCCTCCCTGGGCGGAGTAGGGAGGTGGAGAAACAATGGTGGGTGGGGAAAGGGAGGAGTCGGAGGAGCGGAAGGGGTTGGCCACCGAGTGGAAGGGGTTGGAGGGGGCGGGGAAGGGCAGGGAGTCCTGAGAAGAAGGAGCACAAGTGGCGGGAAGCTCCATGCGGTCTCCGCCATCTTGTGGGGTTTGGCGGGAAAGGGATTGGCGGCCATTTTGGGGATTGAGGGAGAAGGTGACTCAGGGGGATTTTTAAAACTAACTGATTTTCTGAGGGACGGGGCTGTACATTGCAGGGAAACAGGGGTCTGGGGACAGGGCAGAGTAGCGATGGCGCCATTTGCGCTACCCTGCAAGGGGGCTCGAGCGCTGGAAGTGCTCGGGGCTGGGGTAGAAGGGGAGGAAAGAGGTCCTGGGGCGGAACTGGGTTTTGATTTGTCTCTGGCTGGTTGTGGCAAACCTTCACATTTATTTTTAACTAAAATTCGAATTTGCAATGCCAAATGTGTAAAAGGAGAGAGGGAAGGATCCCCCTGCCGGAGAATCTCCCTCCCAACCTGGTCCCAAAAGGGGACTTGATAAAGTTTTTCTGACGAAACCTCTTGGAAGGTGAGCGACAACCAGCGGACAAATTTTTTAACTTCCAATTTTTTATACTTAACATTTCCACCCTCGAGGAGTCCCACAACTTGGAGATATAGCTTCCGATCTGGCACAGACAGTTTTGCACCCATACTGTCGGTGTTAAGTTGTGCCAGACCCTGACCAGCGGAAAACAAACAAAGAAACCAAGAAAATCCCTCCCGGCGCCCAACTCACCACTATCTCCCCCCCCTCAAAACCCGGGACGGGGGGAATCAGTCCAGCGGCCCTCCCTCCACAGAGGTCGTCCCAGGACTACACGGCCTGGCTAACTGCCTCCCTCCCTTTTTCCTAAGGAGGCGGGCGGCCCCCGGTTAACTGCCCGTTTGTTTGTAGGGAGAAAAGAGGGAGCGCAAGGAGGAGGGAACCAAACTGGAAAGGGAGAGTAGTGGGGATGGGATGGGGGACCCCCGCAACTTACGGGCTGGAGGTCCGGACCGCCGGGGAGAAAACGAAAAGGCCGCTGGTCGGGCGCGTGTGGTGGATCGATGTCCTAGGTGCTGGGGACGCTGCCGATCCAATCCCTGGGAGCGCCACCCTCTAGAACGAGCATCTGCTACTACCAGGGTGCGATGACAGCCAGGGAGCGTAAAAGATGCTCCGTCCGCGGGGTCCGCGGTCGCCCTCGACCCCCACGTTGGGTGCCACCGCTGCCGCGCTCCCTCCGGAAAGGTATTCTCGATCCCGGCTCCGCTCTAGCTCCGGAGGGAGCGAGCAGGTTCCCCGAGCCCTCCGCTGGGCTACTCCAAGGGGAGGCTTTGGAGAGCTCGGGATGGATCCTTGGCGCCGAGGGCGATGAGAAGCGAGACCCACACACAGAAAAGGATGACACTGGAAGCGTCCTTCTTTGGGGGCAGAACGATCCTTTTATTCCCCTCAGGGTGAGGGAGAAATGAACTAGGATCCAAACTAACACTCGTGTGCCAACCAAGGAAGGCAAGGAGAAACTGTCTAACACAAGATTATATAGGGAGGGGGTGGAGAGAACTGGAACCAATAAGAGAAAGGTCTGGGTGGCTCCCTGGGGAGGGGTCTGAGGTAAGGGGCCAATAGAACAAGGGAACGGGAGGGGCCCTGGGCCTTCACCCAATCACTCGACGCCCTAGGTGGAAGTTTCTGGATCTCGGGGCGGGGCGCCGGGTGACTGGCAGGGCTCCCGGGTGGGGACAAGGGAGTGGTTAGGTGGGGTGACTGGGAGTGGTCAGATGATGGACAAGGGGAAAGGCGGGAAGGGTTTGGGCAGCACCAACTGGGGAAAAGGAAGAGGAGGGTACATAGAATATACTAACTACAAATTCAAACAAAACAAGAAAAACTGACCCGTACAACCGAAATAGAATTGGAACATAAAACAACGCACCACCACACTGGTGGAGGGTATTAAATGCCCCAGGCGCACCTCCTCCTCTACTAGCTCATTGAGCGCATTTAATTTCTCCTCCACAAGGGGCCACTGATCCACCCACACCGGTACATCGGTCTTCCAATTCAACGGTGGGGAGGTGCGCTCCGCAATGGCCCACACTAGAAGTCCCACGCAGGGCTAGGGATATCAAGGCGGGCACCCCACTGGGACAACACGTCCCTGCCTAATAACATGATATTAGATGAAACAACAAAGGGCCGAATGGTGGCTATTTGTCCCTCGAGGCCCTCCACACTTACCAGGCGTCTGCTGCGCCTGGAATTGACAGCTCCACCCACTCCGGAGACTGTGCCACAAGGGGGCACCAACTCCCAGTCGCTGGGCCACTTTGACCTGGGAATAATGGCGACGTCGGCCCCAGTGTCTGCCATCAGGTTCAGCACCACCGACTTTCCCTGCAACGAAAGAATAGTCTTAATAATAGGTCTTTCCTTGGTGACATTTTGTGTGAGAAAGACGTGAGCGTCTTCCTTTGAGTCCAGTCCAGAAGGAGTGTCCGGATCAAGCAGATAGAGCGTGGCAAAGGGGAGCCCTTTGCCCAAGGTGTAAGGGGGCTCATGGCAGATGACCGAGACTGTTACCTCAGACCCCGGCTGGACAGACACCACTTTGGTTAGGATGGAGATCCGATCGGGTGTGTGTCGGGCGTCGCCCAGAAGGAGCACCATCGCCTCGCCATAGCTGTGTGGGGGCCCCAGGAACCCCACGGGGACTCTCACCAGGTCCTCATCCTGGAACATGATGGTGGCTGAGCTTCTGAGAACCTGGCAGCGGCCAGGATCTAGGTTGGCCGTTCTCCGGAGGAGGCAAAGTCCTTTGTCACGGCTCCGCCACTCCTCCGGAACTGTCCTCCCAGATGGTAGGGAGGCTCAGACGCTGAGAAGGGCCATTTGTTGTTCTCACGCGGCCCCTCCTCACGCTCCGTGGCCCATTTCCCACTGGCTCGTATGGCGGGGAGGGGTTCCTGGGTGGTGGTCTTGGGGAAGGCACATATGGGTGGTAGAACTGCTCCGGGGGCCAGTGTGGACAGTTCACTTGTATGTGGCCTATCTGGCCACACCCGAAGCAGCGAGTAGTGTTCAAGTTCAGCATGGCCTCCCCTACCCCTTTACTCATTGCCATGGCGACGGTGCCTCTGTTGATGTTGCCTTGACGCATGCTTCTACTATCTGGGCGATGGTGGGATCGGGGTCCTGCAGTAATGTCTTGAGGATCTTTTTGGTCTCGGCCGTGGCGTTTGTCAGAGCCATTTTTCTCAGGAGCTCATTCCTTGCCGCGGGGTGCTCTATCTGCTTGTCTATGGCCTCCTGGAGGCGGTCCACAAATTTTATGAAAGATTCCTCTGGTCCCTGCACTATCACTGAAAAACTTTGAGAGGGACTTCTCCCATCGGGGATTTTCAAAAGTGTGGTGCAGCCAGCCTCACAGATGTCATCGAGCAAACCTGTTGAGAGTAGGATTTGATCATCAGGCTGACTAAATTCTCCCTCCCCCGCAATAGCTTCCATCCCCTCATCCCCCGTTCCCAGGGTCTCAGCCAGGTTATGCTTTTTTACCAATGGCTTGAGTAGCTTTTTCCACTGTATCTCCCACAATAGCAGTTCCGTGGGGGTGAACAGGGATTTGGCAATATATTTGAGGTCGTGCTGGACCAGAGCGCGACCCGAAAATGTCAAGTCTAATACATTTTTAAAGAAAGGTGAGTCCCTTCCATAGTCTTTCACTCCTTTCCACAGCTCTTTCACCTCCACATAAGGAATCTGCTCCCACCTGGGCCACCTTCCCCTCTCCCTGATCACCAGTGCCGTGAACGATCCGAGATCCCGTGCAAGGTCTAGATCCCCATTCTCAATTGCCGCTGCCCTGATCTTGGCCCACGCGCCTCCCGACCTAGGTGTGGGCCGGGGGCTGTCACCGTCCTCATCCTCTTCGGAGGATGAGGCAGGACGGGTGAGGGCCTTGATCCTCTCCCTGACCGTTGGGCTCTGGTGGTGTTGAGCCCTGCAGGCCAAGATGGCCTGCTTCCGGCCAGGCCGACTTCCGGTTCTGTTGGCGTGGGGACCGGAAGTGGCTGGAGGGGGAAGGCGGGGCTAGGCCCACCTCCTGGGGCGGGGCCTTCCGGTAGGGGGTTCCCACCCACAGGGGCGTGGCCTTCCTGCAGGCCGGTCCCTCCCACCGGGGGTCCACCCAGGGGTGCGGTCAAGGGGATGGAGGGGGCGGGTCCTGACGCTGACATCATCGACGCGTGGGATGGGGCGGGACCCGACGCAGGGGCGGCACTCAGCGAAGGAGGGAGGGGTCAATCGGGAAATGGCGGGAGCCCGAGGGGAGCGAGGCGGTGGAGGGACGCCATTTTGTGGCGCAGTAGAAGCCAGCTCGGCCATGTGGCCGGCGCCATTTTGTTGTACATGCTGGCAAATATTCGGGATGGAACAACAAGGCTTCAAACTGGGGACAGGGGTCTGAGGGTTTTGGGACGAGGAAAGGATGGCCAGTCCTAGGCCGAAAAGTGGACAGGATGGGACGGGGGGCAGCAGGGAGACGGTGGCAGCCCTGTGCCGGATCGTGGCAGGGTCTGCTGCCCGACGCACCCTTAGGGGAAACAGGGTTAGGAATGGGGGGGGGCGGAACGAGGGGTAGGTAAACTGGGGGCCCAACTCTCCCATTTTATTTAAATAAAGTGAAAATAGAATGAAAAAGCGGAAAGAAACGCCCAACCCAAAAATTCCCCTTAACTTGTAAATCATAAAGAAGTCTCCCAACTGTCCCCCAAAACTGAACTGAATTAAAATCTTCCTGAGCCGTGTCAGGAAGGTAGTCAAAAATAAGATTAACTAAAGCTTTAAGGTCCCGTTTTTTAAAGGAAATGTTCCCCAACACAAGGGAGGACTTAACGTGGAGATAAAAATCCCGCCTTGCCGGAGACAGACGGTTACCCATTCTGTCTAAAAGGCGAAAGGGGTCCCCAAAGAGGCAAAGGGAAAACAGAAAAGAAAAGAGACGGGGTCGGGTGCCAGGCAGGGCACGGAAAGACTCACCAGAAGGATTCCCGTCGAAAAGAAAGGAACCTCGATGAGGGGTGGAAGTGCTGCGGGTCCGGTGTGTCAGGGAGCTTCCCCGAAGCTCCTGGTCCTGTTCCACTGGGTGTCCGCAGCCCATGAGGCGAAGAGTCTTCCTTAAACGAAGAGCAGTCACCTGTGGAACTGACTCCGAATGGCACTTGGGATCCTCGAACAGCCGGATCACAGAGCCGAAGCTGTCGAGGAGACGCTCTTCGACTGACTCCTTGCAGGGGTCAGTCTGTTCGGGTGCCAGTTGAGACGTCTGGGTCCTGGAACCACTATGGCTAGCCACACAATCAGGTCCGCAGGCTCTGAATGGTTGTAGAAATGATGAGCTTCCACCGAAGGCGGGTGACTCACGAGTGGCTTTATTTCCAAGGGTTCAGGTGAAGGAGAGCAAGGTGGGAGATGAAGGGAAGCAACTGCTCAGAAGGGTAGCCAGCTCCGAGAGCCCCGAACTAGGGGCGGGGCAGGGATTATAACTGCAACTGGGTAGGAGGGTCAGGGTGCGAAACAACCAATGGGGTGAGGGCTCGAGGGTGGAGTCAGGGAAGAGCGACAGGGCAATGGCCAACTGGGATAGAGGGAAGGAGTGGCTTCGGGGGGAGAACCCATGGGGATACAGAGAACTTAGAACTTTCCAGAACTAGGGGAAGGAGTACATAATGATAGACAGGAACAAGGGGACGGGATAACAAAAGACTGACAACCGCGAGAGGCGGGAAACTTAACATCAGTTGCCTCCCAAGGCAAAGCAGGGGGGCCATCAGCCACACCCCCTCCCACAGAGGGAAGGATTGACAGGCAGAGGAGGAGAAGGAGGGCAGGACCATTTAACATAAAGGGGGAACAGAGAACAACCATCTTAGGGGGTGAACCTAAAAACACAACCCAACAACTATCCCCTTTTTTTATTTTAAACAAAAAAAAAAAGAAAGAAAAATAAAGTCTCTTAAAATGAATTAAATTCAATTTGGGGAAGAAATTCTGAGTCCAGGTAGGTGTCCACGAACTAGGGCTGGCAGGTTGAAGCAATCTCCCTCCAGGGTCCACTCTGAGGCTCCGGCTCGGTGTAGTTTTCTTCGTCCTCTGTGGACTCCGCTGCTGGTAGAACTGCCGCCTGGTTCGCAGTTGGGATGTTTAAAGCCTTGGCGATGAGGTTGGGATACCACCCGTCTCAGAATTCCAAAAGCAATCAGGGCTAAAATAAAAATAAACAGAATTAGCAGTCCAGTCTTGATCACAGAAGTCACCCAGCCTGAGAATCCCCAACTGTTGAACATGTCTCCCAGCCAGTACTCAGTCTCTCTCTTGATGTCCTTTATTATATTCTTCATTTGATTGATTGCTTTCCTGACGTCCCGAGCCTTAGATGTTAGATTTAAGCAGCACAAGCCCTCAAATTCTTCACAGGATTGATAATGAAGAAGTAGAAGAAAATCAATAGCAGCATGATATTGTAGGGTTGCCTGCCTCATTACTTCTTCATTTGATAGGAGGCCTGACAGAGCAGTTGATGTAAGATTTTCCTGCTTAGTTAGCCATTATTCAAGGGTCGACAATTCCCCAAATGTTTGTGCAATAGCCACCCATGGTAAAAATGTGATGGTGGCTACACTTTTAGGTTTCGACCAATGAATGACTTCCGCACAATTTGCATCCTAATTCACAAGCTCATTTTGGTCGTGACAATTGTGTTGTTTTGTTTAGGGTCTGCCAATGAGAAATTTGGGGTTTATTGGGGGTAAACAGGCTCAACTGCCCGAAGGTGCAGGGACCTCCAACTACATGAGGGGAGATGACAGCCCAAGCCCAATTTCCGCAAATAAGGAAGGTGCCTTTGGGTAGGGCATGGGATCTGTTGTCAGGTCAGATGATGACAGTGTTGCCTTTAAAAGCCCTCAGAAAAACTCACTTTCCCTGCCAAATTCTTTCTGGGCCTTGCAGAGATGTTTGATGATTTGCTGGGGGATGAGGGACCATTGTGTGAGGGGCCTGCCTCCCCACCGCAGGGTGAAGGTGACAGGTCGGCAGAGAAAGCAGGCAGGGAATGGGGCAGGCCGCAGTTCCCATGCTCCCCCCTCCTGGAACCCAAACTGTGGGAACTGGAAGTGAGGTCGTGGGAACTAAGGGAGGAGGCGGAGTCAGGGCCAGGGGGAGTGACTGATGGAAACTTAAACTTTTTCTCACCCCCCACAAGGATGCCCACAACTTGGGAATAAATTCTCCTTTGTGGCACTGTCAGCCACGCACCCATGCTGACAGATGTTACCAATGTGCCACAAAGCCAACAACTGAGAGAATTACAACAGAAAAAGGAAGACCCCCACAGACAATTTAAATCCTTTGAGCCCTTTGAGCTCCCCGACACCCCAGGGAAGAGAGCTGTAACAAAAGAATGTGGGATCTTTTCCCCACCACCAGAGAGAAAGAAAAACCCACCCAAAAAGGCAATCCCTCCCCCTACCCTTCGGGAGAAAGGAAAACCCTTCAAAAGAATGGTTGTTTAAGCCCCAAGGAACCAACTCACCCAGAGATGGTCTGGTCACATCTGGGTGGAAAATAAATCCTCAGGTGCTGGCCTGCCGACAGAGGACCGACTCTGGAGGTGCTGGCCGGAGCTGCCGGTCCCGTCCCCAGGAGCGCCACCCACTAGAACGTGGGTCTGCTCTCATTGGGATAGCTTGACGGCCACAAGCAATAGATCCAAGAGTCCCAGCAACTCCAAATATCCTCTGCCGTGGGGTCTGGTGGTTTTCAGGCCCCACATTGGACACCAAACTGCCACATCCTCACCCCAAATCCTTGTCTTAAATTCCTCAGCCCCAGCTAGCTCTCCCATGGGGTGAGTAGGGCAGCAGGAAGCACTCCCCGCTGGACCCAGATGGGCTTTAGAGAGTTTCCGTGGGTTCCAAGGATGCCGCAGATCCTGCTGGCATAACAGAAGGAAAGACTCTCGTTGGGGGCTAAACTCCGAAGCTTTATTGTGACCCAGAGGGGTCCAACAGAGAGCGAATACAGCCAACCAACAAGAGCACCGGAGAGGTGCCTGCAACAGTTTATATACGGTGACGGAAGGGAACTGACTGTCCAATAGGAAGACATTAGGGAGTGGCTCTTGCGGGGACTGACATACAAGGGATCCAATGAGGGAGGAGCAGGGGAGGGACCCCAGGTCCTCATCCAATCACCTGGTGCACTGGATGGAAGCTTCCAGATGTAGGGGAAGGGACAGCGAGTGACGGACAAGGCACCTGGGAGGGGACAGGAGAATGACTAAGCAGTTTTAGGAGTGATTGACACAGGAGGGAAGGCAGGAAAACTTAGGGAGAAACCAAATAGAATGTGGGAGTACATGAGAACAAACCACTACAGAATGCTAATATAAAATCTAGAGACGCGACTCCACACTGTTCCCCTTCCAATAAATTGAAAAGGGGGCTAGGTCCTCGGTGGTGATGCCTAGCCATGGTCTTATCCAGTTCAATGACCCACATAGTTGTTGTAGATCCACCAAGGTCTGGACAGAATTTTTTATCTCCGATTTTTTGAGGAGCAATGGTCTTCCTCGTCACTTCAAGTCCCAGGTACTTCCAGGGCACATCCATTGAATCTTTTCTGTCTGGAGCTCGAACCCTGTAGCAACCAATGCATCAGTTATTAGGTCATGCGCGTAGGCATGTAAATCGTTATTAGGGTTGCACACCAAAATGTCATCCGTGTAGTGCAGGATGATGTCATCTCCCGCAGCTACACAGATGGGGCAGAGCAAGAAAGAGACATACCACTGGCAAATCACCAGGCTGTTCTTCATGCCTTGTGGAAGGACTCGCCAGTGGTACCTCTGCTTTGGGGCTTCTCAGTTGATGGCTGGAACCGAGAAGGTGAAATGTGGGGCATCATCAGGGTGTAGGGGAATTTGGAAGAAACAATCTTTATGTCAATTACAACCAAATCCTAATTTCGGGGGAGCGTTGCAGGTTGAAGAGACCCCATATCCTCAATGACCTTGTTGATTCCACAGAGGCCGTGAAGGAGCCGCCATTTGTCTTCGTTGGGTTGGGGAGTTCCACGGGGACGTGGTCTCCACGTTACCTTTGGTGAGCTGATTTCCAGAGGGTTTATTGGAAGGGTAGCGAAAGGCAGAGGTGCAGGGAAACAACCACTTGGAAGTGGAGCAGACACTGAGCGCCCCGTCCGGAGGGTGGGGTAAGGTATTTAACAGCAACAGGGTAGGAGGGTCAGGGTGCACATTGAACAATGAGGGAAAAGCCCAAGGGCGGAGTAGAGGAAAACTGGCAGGATAACAACCAATGGGGACAAGGGGAAGGAGTGTCTACTAGGAAGGAACCAGTGGGGGTACATAGAACAAAGAAGCTTCTAGAACTGAGGGACGGCTTACACAATGATGGGCATGAACAAGGGGAAGGGATAACAAAAGACTGACATCGAGGGAGGTGGGAACTCACACATTGGTTGCCTCCCATGGCATCTCAGGGGGACCGTCTCCAGAAACCCCTCCCACAGGCGCTTTTCAGTGACCGCCGCCCAAAAAAGCTGGGGGGCCTTATGTGTCGGAACTCAAAATGTCCCTCAGACATTTTCAGAGGTTCCAGGCCTTGGTCAGAAGCATTTTAGACCCTGGCAAGCAGCTGAGAACAGCTGTGATTTTGAGTTTGAACCATGGAATGAATTACCAACTTTGAAGGTGGAACAAGCGGTCACAGAGAGTTAGATGGTATAGTAAAAGTAGTTACAAATTAGAGGGTAAAATTTTTTAGTATTGTACAGGGGGGTTTTAACACCTGTACAGGGGGGTTTTACTTTGTACAGGGGGGTCAGGAGTTCTAAGATGGAGGAAAGTGGACCTGATCCTGTTCTTCCTCCTTCTTCTTCCTTACCTCCATGTTCTTGGTGATGTTGGCATTTTTCTATTGGTTTAGGCTAGGGACACACTATTCAACGTAGATGATAGATATTGGCACATTATTGTAAATATAGTACACGTAATTTCTGGTATATAATGTTTGTACCATCCCACTGAGGGGCAGAGCCCCGCACACTGCCCTGCAGGACAGACCTGCGGCAGGGCAGCAGAACATGTTAGAGATAAGCAAAAATAAACAACCTTGAAAACAGCACAGACGAACTATGGCTTCTTCTTTGGCAACGGGGCAGAAAGACAGAGATTTTATACTATCTCGGAATCACCAATACCCACAGATTCCGACACTTATGGATGTCAATTTTGGTATTTTGATTCCCCACTGGGCCATGAGGTCTCTTCCCCACAGGGGTTCCATGAAGTCCAATACGAATGGGCATACGGAGGCCACTTGCCCATCCAGCCCCTCAATTTGAACAACGCTCCTTGACTGTTTCGCCAATTGTACACCCCCTATACTCTGCATGCGTCCTGCCACATTTTGCAGCTCCCAATGTGACAGCCATTCCCAAGCTGGAATGATCGTCACATCTGCCCCAGTGTCCAGGAGCCCCTGTATTGTTTTGCGTTCCCCACCCAGATGAAGGCTGCAGGTGATTTTTGGCTTGTCCTCCCCCAGGACTTGTGCCCAACAGACTGAGGGAAAGAGTCTTTTCTGTAGTGCACTGGCCTGTTCCTGGTTCCAAGGTGGTTTGGGGACTGGGATGGACTGGGCTACTATCTGTCCCCTGGGGAGGAAGACGGGCAGGCGAACGCAATACAGAAGAAGCACGAATCGCCCTGGTTCTGATGTTATCAACCCAGGCACGATCTCCTGGGGTGTGTACTTGAGTCCCCAATGACTATGTACTTACATCTCAGCCGGCTCCAGGTACCTGAACCCTTGGGGGAAACTGAAATAAGGTGGTGGTCAGAATCCCATAGATGTATAGGTTCCGTCGGCTGGAGCCTAAAGGGAAAGAAGTTGGAGCACGTGGTTAAAATAGGTCTCTTATGCATGATATCATAGTGGGTGGGTGTCATCTCCGGCAGGTTATTGTCATAGTCTGTATTAGATTGTAGAGTCCAAGTGAGCGTCTGCTGTGTGTCTCCTCCCTGCGATGTTAAAGAGCCCACTTAATTTATGTCAGAGCACAGGGGGGGACTGCACTCATACATTAGTTTTTTGAAGGCCCTTGACCCCGACCCTGTCCCTTCTTAAATTGCTGAAATTCCCACTTTACCGGGCAGTTCCCAACCCAGTGCCCTGGTTCTCCACACAAGTAACATCCGTCCTGGGGTGACCTGGGTGTTGGAGGTGGCGGTGCAGTGTTGGGTCGGTGTGGCGCAGGAAAGGCATCAGTGGCATATGTTTTTCTTGTGGGTCCAGTCCTAGGTGGATGTCCTACTGGTGGTGGTTCTTCTGCTGCTTTCTTCTCGCAGACTTCAAGCATGTCTTGCAGGGTCAGTGGAGGCTCCATGGGTAACCTCAGGATGGCCGCTTTACACTGCATGTTTGCATAGAGAACTGCAATCTCCTTCAGCACCTCCTGGCGAACCTGTTCTTTCTTCACTTGCAGCTCCACCACCCTGCAAAGTTGCTCTACAAACAACTCCATAAATGGTTCAGTAGGGGACTGAGTTATCTTTAAATAATTCTGGACCTGACCTTTTGGTTTCAGGTTCAAAAAAGCCTTTTCTGCTGCCTTTACCACTTCATGGAGAGCCCCCCAGGGGATCTCCACGGCCTGCCTCACTCCATCAGCCCACTCCGCCTGACCACAGAGGTGGTCGACGGAGAGCATGCATCATTAGAGGTGGCCGGGTTCTCCCAGAGGTGGAATAGGGCATCCTGGACCTCCTTCCGCCACTCTGCCTCCCACCGCAGGAATTCAGTTGGTGTTAGTAGGCAAGAGAAAAGTTGGCGGAATGTCGTGGTGCCTCCCAAAGTGTCCTCTAGCCCAGTGTCCTTGGCACTGCAGGCAGCTGGGGCCACTCTCTTTGGCCACTGCAGGCGAGAGCTATGGCCTGTGGGCACGGACCCTCAGACGGGAAGAGATGCGGAGCAACGATGACAGAAGCGAAGGAGTTGTCCTTCTGGGAGTACCTGAATTCTGAGTTTATTGGAAGTCCGTAAAGACAACTGTAACATGAAGGAAGTATGCCCCAAAAGGCACCCTGGCACTGTGTGCCTGGGCTTTTAACAGTGGGTGGTACCATAGGGAAGAAACAACAGCAAACCAATAGAGTACAACATGGGAGTGATAACAGGAGTGACAAACAGGGAAGATATCCAATGGGGTAAGAGGGAGGGAGGGGTCCCCAGGGACTAGTCTACCACCTGAGGCCTTAGCTGGAAGCCTCTAGATGGAAGGGTGAGGCCACAGAGTGACAGACAAGCCCCGGGGTGGGATCAGGGAAATTATTCAGCAAAAGGTTATGTAACATGGGTGGGGAAAGGGATGATTGTCAGGCTGAGGGGGAGGAGGAGACGAAAGGACGGATCATTTAACCTAAAGAGGGGGAGAGGGAGCAACCATGAAATGGGGAAACTTAAAACACACCCCAACAGCAGAGGTCAGCAGGGGTGAGGTCGGATGAAAGAGTGGCCCTAAGGATCCCCCTGAAGCATTCACTCTCCATAGTGAACTCCCGCTGCACTTTACACAGCTCTTTTGTGATCTGGTAAGGCAGAGGGGTCCACTGGGGGCGAACGCCACCCTCAGCCTGGGGGACATAGATTACCAGGGCCACTGACAGGATCAGTGCGAGGTTTGCTGATAGAATGAGCATGGACGGGAGGTAACTTCCATCCCCAGGGCCCTCCCATCGGTCCTACCACTGTGAGAACCGGAAGGCGAAGCGTGGGACCCAGAAGCCTGGCCTAGATTGAAGGGGCTGGGAGAAGGGGCGGGACTGTGGGAGGAGGGAGCCTCCACCCCAGGGGTGTGTTCAGAGGTGCATTTAGGGGCGTGGGAATTAGGGGTGTGGCTGGGGGTGGGAGTTGAGAAAGAGGGAGGAGCAGGGGAAGGGGAGGAGTTGGAGGACAGGAAGGGGTTGGAAGAAGAGAGAAAGGGATTCTGGGGAGGAAAAGAGCAAGTGGCTGGAAAACCCTCATGGCACCTGCCATCTTGTCTTCCCCAGGCGCCATTTTGGGGTTCTGGGGGATAGGGATTTGGGGTCTAGGGGAGTCAGGGATATTAAACCAAATGGAGGGTTTTCAGGACAGGGCTGTACATTTTCGGGCAAAGTGGGGACTGGAAAAACCCCAAGGAGTCTGGCCGAGACTCCCCAGGCGGGGGGATCTGGAATTCTGTTGAGAGCCAGGGAGATGGTGGCAGCCCCACACAGAATAACGAGTTGCTCCCCTCAGAATTCCAGCTCTAGGGCTAGCGGGAGAGGGAAGAGGGCTAGGGGGGGAAAGAACTGGGGACGAACTTTGAAAACGTGACTCTTCCTCCACCTTCTGTTTTGATTTTAAAATTGTTCGAATTTGTCGACTCCAAAATGTCATTTGTGAAATAGAGCTACTCCAGGTTTTGCCTAGTACTGTTAATTTCTGTCTGACCAAATCCAATTCAATACACCTTCTCAGGAGTAGTCACTTCAGGAAAGTGGAGGAAGAGCCATCTAACTAATTCTTTAACCTGTCTCTTTTTAACTCTAACACGCCCCGCAACAAGGATTCCCACAACTTGGAAAAAGACTCCCTTCTGCTCGGTAGAAATCCTTGCACCCATGATGTTAAAAGCTATCGAGCAGCACAAATCCTGCCCCAGAGGAAAAAAATGAGAAAGAAAAGCAAACAGCCCACACAGACTCCCAGTCTTCCTCCCCACCCACCAACCAGGAGAGAAATGTCTCTCCCTGGTTTTAAATAGAAAGAAACAAGGGAGGAAAGAAAAATAAGAGATACTACTCAGCCTACTCACCGCGTCCAAGGGGCAAAAGAAAATGCCTGAGGCAGAAGCTTCCGTCTGAGAGAGACTTCCTCCGAGTTCAGCAGAAGCTGTCTCTCCTGTCCCCCAGGTGCGCCACCTGTAAAACCAGGTCTGCTCCCACTGGGGGTAGCTTAACGTCCAAGAGACTGTGGCAGGACAATCCAGGGATAAGGAATCTGAGAATCAGCCCCAAACGTCTCCTCTGTGGGGTCTGGCGGTCTCCTCAGGCCCCACGATGGGCGCCAAGCTGTCACAGTGCCTGTACCTCACTATTGCTTGCCCAGCACCTATAGGCACTGCGGGCAGCAGGGGCCACCTTCCCGGGCCATGGATGGTAAGGACAGATGTGGGTCTGGAGCTACCAGACAAGAGGAGACACGAGGAGACAGTGACAGAAGACCAGGAGTCGTCTTTCTGGGGGGAATCCGCAGTCCAAGTTTATTGGCACACTCCGAAGAGCCACCTCAACTTAGGGGGGAATGCCACCAAAAGGCCCCAAGCACAGTGTGCACGGTATTATAAAGGGGGGTGGCAACAAAGGGTGGGGATAACCATGAACCAATGGGACAATAACTGGGTGTGACAACCAGGCTGACATACAGGGAAAATATCCAATGGGGAAGGGAGGGAGGAGGGGACCCCAGAGACCAGCCCTGGATTGATCCAGGACTCAAGGCCCTGGATGGAACTTTTAGGTGGAGAGGAGAGGCCTCAGAGTGACAGACAGGTCCCGGGGTGGGGTCAGGGGAATGACTCAGCAGGATTTCAAATGGAATGGGTAGAGGGAAGGAGGATTGACAGGAGGAGGAGGAGAAGGAGAGCAGGACCATTTTACATAAGGAGGGTATGGAAACAACCATTAAAAAGGGGGAAAACCACAACCCAACAGGTGGCCCTGAGGAGTCCTCTGAAACATTCATTCTCCCTCATGAACTCCCTCTGCACCTTACACAGTTCTTTTATAACTTGTTAGGGCAGCAGGGTCCACTGAGGGTGAACGCCACCCTCAGCCTGGGGGACATAAGTGATGGGGGCTGCTGATGGAATGGGCACAAGGGCTGCTGATGGAGTTGACAGGGAAGGCAGGTGACTTCCGTCCCCAGGCCCCTCCCACCTGGTCACACCACTGTGGGAACCAGAAGGGGGACCGTGGGAACCAGAAGTCCAGCACAGGTGGGAAGAGCCAGGAGAAGGGGCGGGAGCGTGGGAGGAGGGAGTCTCCACCTCAGGAGTGTATCGTTTGGGGGCATAACTGGGGGAGAGAGACTTGAGGAGGAAAGAGGTGCAGGGAAGGGGAGGACTTGGGGGACAGGAAGGGGTTGGAAGGGGAGAGAAAGGGATTCTGGGGAGGAGGAGAGCAAGTGGTGAGAAAACCCTCGTGGCCCCTGCCATCTTGACTCCCCTGGGTGCCATTTTGTGGGTCAGGGAAACTGGGGATATTAAATCAAACAAAGGGTTTTCAGGATAGGGTTGTTCATTTTTGGTAAGTGCGGGGATTGGGAAGGTCCTGAGGAGTCGGGCCCAGACTCCCCAGGTGGGGGGATCTGGAATTCTGTAGGGAGCCGGGGAGACGGTAGCAACCCCACGCTGGTTGCTCCCCTCAGAATGCCAGCAATAGGGGTAGAGGGAGAGGAAAGAGGGCTAGGAGGGGAAGAAACTGGGGACAAACTCTGAAATTTTGGCTCTTCCTCCACCTTCTGATTTGATTTTAAAACTGTTCTAATTTGGAGGCTCCAAAATGTTAATTTAGCCAATGAGTTACTCATAGTCTTTCCCAGAAATGTTAATTTTTGACCAACTGAATCCCAGAACTCTATAATAGAAACTTTCTCGGGAGAAACATCTGGAAAATGAAGGAAGAGCCATTTTACCAAATCCTTAAATTGGGTCTTTTTGACCCAAACACACCCCCCCTCCCCACAAGGATACCCACAATTTGGAAAAAGACCCCTTTTTGTTCCATAGAAAGTCTAGCACCCATGATGTAAACAGCTACAGAACAACAAAATCACTACCTCAGAGGAGAAAATGAGAAAAAGAAGACAAACAATCCTCCCAGACTGCCGCGTCTCGTCCCCACTTCGTAGAGGCAGATCCTCTACTGGCCCTGGCTAGCTCTTCCACGGGGCAATAGGGCAGCAAAAGGCACTCCCCGCTGGACCCTGTCAGGCTTTAGGGAGCGCCTTCCTGGGTCTAAAAGAGCTGCTGATCCCAGCGGCAATAGGAAGAGGAGACACTCTCCTGGGGATAGTTCTGAAGTTCATTCTGACTCCGAGGAAGCCCCTGGAGCCCAACTGGACACGAAGGAATCCAACAGGAGAGAGCACCAGAGTGCTGTGAAACAGTAACTTATATAAGGAGGGAGGAGAAACCCGAACAGCCAATGGGAACAAACAAGGGTGTGGTTCTCTTGGGGATAGACAAACAGGGGATCCAATTAGGGAGGAGAAGGGGAGGGACCCCTGGCCCTCGTCCAATCACCCGACGCCCTCTGTGGAAGCTTCCAGATAGATGGGAAGGAACACTGAGTGACAGACAAGGCACCTGGGAGGGGACAGGGGAATGAATCAGCACTTTCAGGATGATAGACACATGAGGAGAAATGGGGGAAAAAACCCAGGGAGAAACCAAAGGGTACAGGGGGGTACAGAGGAATGAACCATAACAAAGTGAAATAAAATACAACATAAAACCACAACTCCACAACAGACAACCACTCTCTCCCCACCCACAAACCAAGTGAGAACTCCTCTGGGGGGAATTAACCCACTTCCCAGCCAGATTTTACCTCCCCTTGGTTTTTTAAATAAAAGGGGAAAGAAAAAGAAGAAGCAGGACTTCGCCTACTTACCCATGTCCAGGGAGCAAAGAAAAACCTCCAAGGCAGGAGCTTCTGTTGGGGAGAGACCTCTGCAGTGCCAGGCAGAAGCTACCTCTCCCGTCTCCCAGGAGCGCCACTCGGAAAATCGATCCTGCTCCCACTGGGGGTGGCTTAACAACCCAAAGACAAAAGTAGGGCAGATCCAAGGATGGAGAATCCAGGGACAAGTCCAGATGTCTCCTCTGTGGGGTCTGGTGATCTCCTCAGGCTCCACGTTGGGTGCCAAGCCGCCACAGTGTCGGTCCCTTTCTCACCGGCCTGCCCAGCACTAGTTGACTCTGTGGGCAGCGGGGGCCACCTTCGCAGTCCATAGGTGGTAGGGACGGCATCTTGTGGATCTGGAGTAAGCAGACCCGGGGAGACGAATGGTGGCGATAACAGAAGGCAAGGAGTCGTCCTTTCAGGGGGATCTATAGTCCAAGTTTATTTGGGTACTCCGAGGAGCCACCTTATCTCAGAGGAGATGCCCTCCGAAAGGCTCCGAGCAGCCTTGTGCACGGGGTTTTATTCAGGGGTGGTAACAGAGGGTGGGATTCACAAAGAACCAATGGGGTAGTAACGGGGTGTGGAAACCAGGGTGACACAGAGAGGTGGAATCCAATGGGGAGGGGAGGTAGGAGGGGACCCCGGAGACCAACCTATTACTCGAGGCCCTCGGTGGAACTTTCTAGATGGAGAGGAGAGGCCTCCGAGTGACAGACAGGCCCCAAGGTAGGGTCAGGGGAATGACTCAGCAGAATTTTAATGAGGTAAGTGGAGGGAGTGAAGGATTGACAGGCAGAGGAGGAGGAGAAGGAGGGCAGGACCATTTAACATAAAGGGGGAACAGGGAACAGCCATCTTAGGGGGAGAACCTAAAAACACAACCCAACAACTATGCCCCAGACAGCCTCTGACCATCACATCACCCACAGTCCTCCTCTATTCATAAACAGCAGGTTGAGTGAGATCTTCCCTCACTGGTGCACATACACCATCTTTGTGAGGAAATTGTCTTCCATGTGGTGCAGGAACCTCCTAGAATGCCTCTTCTCTGCTGTGCTGAGTGTCCAGCAGAGATCCAGCAATTTAAAGCAAAGTCTCCGACAACAGATCACTGTCTCTTGTTAGATCCCACTAACAAGAGCCAGTGTGCCGTGGCATCTGTCCCTTAGAACCTGCTAGCCCAGCTACAGATGACCCTGCGGGCAGCAGTGGCCACCTTCCCAGTCCTTGGGAGGTCGGGACGGTGGCTTGTGAGTCTGGTCGTCCCAGCCCCAAAGAGACGTTGGCAGTGAGTAATGAAAGCACAGGAGTCGTCCTTTCGCAGGGATTTGTATTCCAACTTTATTACGTGACTCCGAGGAGCCACCCAAGCCAAAAGGAAATGCCTGCAGAAAGGCCCCGAACAGCCTAGTACCAGGGATTATAAACTGGGGTGGTACCAGGGGGAGGGTCTTACAGAGAACCAATAGGGTAACAAAGGGGTGTGGAGGTAAGGGTGATATACAGGGGTGGGATCCAATGAGGAGAGGAGGTAGGAGGGGACTCTGGAGACCAGCCTATCACTTGAGGCCCTTGGTGGAAATTTCTAGACATGGAGGAGAGGCCTTCGAGTGACAGACAGGTCCCAGGTGTGGTTATGGGAATGACTCAGCAGGTTTATAACAAAGTGGGTGGAGGGAGGAGGGTATTGACAGGAGGAGGGAAGGAGGAAAAGGAGGGCAGAACCATTTTAACAAATAGGGGGAATGGGGACCAACCATTTTGGGGACCAACCATTTTGGGGGAGACCTAAAAACACAACCCAACACCAGTGATCATGAGATATCCTACAGTGCCTGTAGAATGCTTTGTCTGCCTCTTCATCCTGGTTAGGTTGTCTTGAACAGGCTACCACCAGGATATCTGCCTTCATGGCCATCCCCTTGATTCCTACTCATCAGGACTCAAACTTATAATATCACTATCCTTGAGCTCTTTACAGTTGAAACACTCCCTACTGTACAAAGACACCCTACCACCTCTCCTTCCTCACCTAATGAGATGAAGTATGAGACCAGAAATGTATTTTGGCAGGCACTTGAAATATGCTTCCATTTATAGTAGTGAGATACAAGATACATGAGTAGGGTACACATTCAGATGGTTAATTAAAGAAATACTACAGAAAAATATAGAAACATAATTAATTTCCTACTATTACACATTCTTGTGTCACTCTAGAAGATGTACAAAATACTTTGTCTTTTCTTAAAAACCCAGTGTGCCCAATATACAATCAATCTGAACCAAAGGATCAGGCAGAAAGCCAAAATAAAAATTTCCATGTAAGAGGTTTAAATCTGATCAATATACAAATTTGATCCAGAAAGCTTCTGATGCAGGGAGCTAAATATTTAAAAACTAGAAAGCAAATGGCCACCTAATGCTAATAATAAAACCCCCAATTCTAATATATTTTTTCTCAGCAAGGGATTATTTGTATAATTAGCACCTAAACACAGTGAGAGTTCCTCAATACAAACACAGTTCTAATGAACCATCCTTACTGCAACGTTTTAAATATCTTTCAGCTGCATGTTCACTTCTATTTTAAGTAGCAAAATTAAAAGAATGGAAGCAGTATACAAAAGTGCACAACAACATCTAGTCATTATCATTTGCAGTAACATGGTGAACACTAGTGTAAAATATCTGGGCTTGTCTATTTTTATGTATTATACCTTCCAGGTAAGAAAGGTAAGGTGACTTTACCAATTTATTCCAGATTTCAGTGGATCTGTCTACCATAAATGAGACAATGGGATTTGACTGTATTAAATATCTGGTTGCTATTATTTGCATAATAATATGTATAACCTCTAGTTATTTGATTTTTCAAGAGTTCTGAGCATCTCTGCATCCAATGCATTTAGTATAATAAGCAAGTACCAGACAGGTCTGGAAATTAAAACACAAGTGCTTATTGAGTCCTTCATTTCTGAAGAATTTTTATATTAAAATTACCATTGACTTTGACAAGAGCACAATTTTGGGCAAAGACTTCCATAAAGCTGTAGTTAACAGTCCATGTTTTGAAGTAATACCTCAGTATTAATTTTGAATTATATAAATTGGACCAATGTTATTGAAAAAACTTGATCATTTTACCTCTCTCAAGATAATGTTGTTTCCTATCTCAAATAATCAGTATCTTGGTGACACTAGTGAAAAGCCGGGACAAAAACTGGGAAGCCATGCTTTTCTTTATGCTAAGTAGAGACAGAAACTCTTAGGCCAAGCTTTCAAAAGAGCAGCTTCTCTGTTTCAGTTTTTTCACATCTATTATAACTGAAAATAGTCTGACTAGTAGTTTTTTCCCCCTTTAACAGTAAAAGCATCCATCTCCAATAACACATTCCATAAACACTGTGCAGTATGAAGCTGAGGGCTATTTGAAGCCAATTGAATGGTTTATCTCCATTAAGTAGTATTCCTTCCTCGTTATGAGAGATAATAAATAGATGTTAAAAGGGTAAAACTGTTCTTCAGATGTGTCCCATGTAAACACTGCCTACATTACATTTCTTCTGTTGAAGGAAAGTCATGGTATACATCTTCTCCAAAATATTACACATTCGAATTCTAAATGTACTAATCTTCTGCCACTCATGAAGTAACAGCAAGTGAATATTCACTGCTCTAAATAGAAAAAAAACCAACCAACCAACCAAACAAACAAACAAAAGACCCCATAAACCTTAAAATTCTGTTATTTACAATAAACTGTTTAGATGAAAAAGGAATTATGTTGAAGGAATTATGTACTAAACATTCAATACCAAGTGAATAATTGGATGCCTCTCTCTACCCTACTCTTTTCTCTATAAAATGCAATTTCTGTGTTTTTCCTAAAATTAGCCTTGCTAACTTGTGAACATAGAGCATATTAAATTTGAAAAAATGAGACCAGATAACTGGCATGATATCAGGAACTTGCAAATTCCTAAATATAAGCAGATCACAGTTTAATGCTGTTTCGTTTCATAGCCAATTTTATTTGCTTTAGCCCTTTTTTCTTTACAAAATATGTATTGGCACCAACTTTTGCCTTTTTTTTTTTTTTTTTTGTTTCTCCCCTTTTTTAATTACTAGATTAATTCAGAAACTTTGCATATCCAAGTGAAGTGAAGAAAACTGGTTTTGTAAAGATTTTCTGCAAGTTTTACCCATCAATGTGCACAGTACTTTTGAAAGTACGTGTATCTTTGTGAACTCTTTGACAGACAGTGATGATACTTGCTGTGAACTTGGTCATTTAGGGTACTGAGGGAGCTGGCAGAAGAGATTGCTAAGCCATTCTCTATCACTTATCATCAATCCTGGCTAACTGGGGACGTTCCAGTTGACTGGAGGTTGCTAAATGTGATGCTCATCCATAAGAAGGGCCAGAAGAAGGATCCAGGGAACTAAAGGTGTCTCAGCCTGACCCTGGTGCCCAGCAAGGTTATGGAGATGATCATTTAAAGTGTCATCAGACAGCACACACAGGACAGCCAAGGGATCAGGCCCAGCCAGCACGGGTCAAGGAAAGGCAGGTCCTGCCTGAGCAGCACCAAGGTGGGAGGTGTTCAAGAAATTACTGGACATGGAACTTTGCTCTAATTGTCAAGGTGGTGATCAAAGGTTGTATTCTATGATCTCAGAAGTTTTTTCTAGTATACAGGATTCTGTGATTCTGTAATTATTACAAAGTGTCTCAAAAGAAATAGGGAAAACACCCTCAAAACACAAGTACCAGGCCTCCTGTTTAGGAAATACTCCCTCCCAGTTCTCACAAAACAAAGATATCTTGCTACAATATAGCAATGTTGCCAGAAAGGCTAATAGCATATATTTAATAAGTAAAGACAAGTTTCTTGGAAATAATTTTTAAATTATAATGGCTATTGTGTATGTATTTAAAACACTTTGAGAGACACCAAAAAACACAATAGATTTTTTCCTTCATAATGTGTGACACATCTGCCAATGTTAAAAAATGAAAACTAGCAGTGTGCAATACTGAGGAGAAACTCTTTCTTATTAGGCTGCTAATTGTTTATAATTGAATTACACACCTACCTTTTCATTAAAAACTTCCTCCTTGATCAACAGCAGGGCATACAGAGGAGATACTTGATCATCTGTTTTTCTTTGCATAGCTGAGTAACAGTTGTCTTCAGTTATATTGCAAGGGTAGTCCCATTTCAGCATGAATATGATCAGAAGGATGCTTTCTCTAAGCAAGAAGACCTTCCTGGGAAAGCTGTGCCTTTAACAGAGCATAGGGCTCATTTCCTTCACACTAGGGTTATCCATCTCAGAGGTGTTAAAATCCAAGGAGGGCTGAAGGTTGCAGCCTAAGGTAGATCCCTGTTAGGAAGCCTTTCTTAGATGACCTCTGTAAAAATCTCCTAAATTAAAGTATTCACATTATACCACCTCTTGTGCACATCTCTTGTGTAACAAATAGTGCTGTAATTATTTGCACGTGTAAGTCTGGATAAAACATCTTGCTATAAATCTTTCCATTTTTGTAAGCTTCACCAAAAGTAAGCTCCTCTGCTCACTACTAAAATTAAATTGTTGTTTATTGTTGGTTTTTGCTATTTTTACTATTTTTTTATTATCATTAAATACTTTCCATAGCCAACAACATTTCAGTGTCCTATGCTCAGATGGACAACAGGCTGGGGGAGCATGGCCAGAAGAACTGACCCAAACTGGCCAAAGGGATATTCCATATACAGAACGACATGGCCAGGATGTGAACTGGGGGGAGCTGTCTGGGAGGTACTGATTGTTGCTGCAGGATGACAGGCTGGAAATCTGTCATTGGGTGGTGAGCAACTACATTTGAGCAGCTCTTGCCTTTCTGGGGTTTTATTCCTCTCTCTCTCTGTTTTTTATTGTTGTTGATGATGAATATATTGTTGATATAATTATAATTTGTATTATTATGTTTTATATTATTTCAATTATTAAACTGTTCTTATCTCCGTCTACAAGTTTACTTTTTTTTTCCTGACTTTTCTCCCTACCTGGGGAAAATGAGCAGGCAGTTGCACAGTATTTAGATGCCAACTGAGTTAAACCATGACAAACAACTAGGAGATTTTAAACTTACTCAGTACATCCATGCTCTGTTGAAATAAAATCCTCAAATCGAGAAATGTGATTATGAGTAATAGGCAATATGCCTAATACACAGATGAGGTTCCTTTCATCCTCCCCTCCAAAAGCCCAAAGAATTTGGATTGGTGGGAGATCGTGGCTTGTATTTTTATAATATTACTTTTCCAATAAGTTGACCGCTGCTGTGACATAGTCAGTCATCCTTGACATCAAACTATTAGGATGGTTCCTATGTGTTTCATGACCAGCAGCCTTCATTTTCATTACCCTTTAGGTTACTAAGTTCAACAGTCCACCTACAACAGTTGGTCTCTGACAGAAGTAGAAGTTTTGGCTGCAGAGATATGTGCAGGTCTGGACATAAATTCTGTGTTCTGTGCTTCTTGGTGGTTTTAATGTTAAGCAAACATCCCTGGGCATATTTAATTTACTAGCAAAGATACAGCCAAAAAAAAAAGGTGCTCCATTTCCTGAACAAGCAGGCTTTGCTTTTTTTTTGACTTATGGCTACAGAAAGGGCTATTTGTGGCCATTACTTTAGGGCTTTGGGGCAATGATTTGCTGGAAGAGTGTGGACTGAAGTAAAAAAGTAGCACCATATCCACACCACCAGACAGAAACTAAGACCACAAACATGTTTATGGTAATCTCTGATCATCATGTGTCTCTATGTTCATGACAGCACACACTAAGAGTGCTGGAAGCAAAAGACTAAATTTTGCCTTTCTTTAGGAGTGAAGGAGAAAAAATTGCTACCGATCAAGAGATTTTTTTTCTAGAGCTTCTGCCCTCTTTGTCTTAAAATTCCCCATCTATAACTTCTCAGTTTCATTGCATTGTTCGGGTTTTTTATTTCAGTTTTTTTTTTTTTATATAATTAATTTTAGTTGTTTCCGCTTTCTTTACTGTTTCAATTAATTGAAACAATTTTTTGTTTGATATTAAATCAGATGATAAAATATAGCCAAAACGTATATATAATGTCTCATCTTCCATTACTTCATAAAGTACAGTTTAGGCAGATTTTTGTCCCATCTTCTTGATTCCAATTCAAGAGAAAAAGACACCTTGAAATACAGAACTCCATGGGTTTTAAAATACATGGTAGCTATGGAAAACTGCAGCTGCATTGATGCAATTATTTTATTTGCTCTGTATATATGCATAGGTATATTTTCTTCTGCTGTGTCTAATTCTGAGTCGTTGTAAAGTAGAAAGAGCAATCTCACCTTGCCTTTCTATTCAGGGACACAGGGCAGAGAGCTGAAAAACACTTGTGAGTGTACTGGGCTCCAAAAGAAGCTCCACACCAATGCCATACCAGACTCCACTAAAGTACAAGATTTTGTTTCCCAGTTACATTTTATAAGCATTTCAGGTTCTCACCCCTGTTCCTGGAGAAAAACTGAGAAAGCAGTGGTGCAATCACATCCCTGCTCATTTCCATTAAAAACAATTCTAGCCCAGTAATTCACCATCCTCACTCTTTATCATGATCTACACTCAGTAAAAACCACTGGGAGATAAAACATCTTGTAACAGCATAGACTACAAGTGTATTATAGATATTACAATCCAACCCTCACTGTGATACAGGGTCACAGCAGTTCTTTTCAAAACTTCAATGAAGATCCATATTTTTTCCTTTTCTTTATCTTAAGTACAATATTGCAAATAATTGTATGCTTTTCTGTATAGCTACAATTTCCAAGTACAAAACTAAATCTCAGTGAAAATTCTTTTCGCTGTTATACTTAGAATCCAGTGGTTTTTATGTTCCTTTCAGCCCCCAGTCCACAGCTCTGAGCACTAGTTTCTCCAGAATACTTGCTGCACCTTATATCGCAGCTCTGAAAAACACATCATGACCTACTGTGATAGAGCTATGAGCTCATACTATTTTATCAACATGTACTGAATTAATAATAAAAAACCTCAGTTTTTAAAAAGAATTTAAAAACTTAGTTCTAAATCTGATAAAATATATTAACTAGCAAATTAACAATAGATTTTTCTGTAAAATTGCTCACAATTGAAAAGCTTAATCCTGTTAAACATCAAATGATTCTGAAGTAATCTACTTCAGGAGTTAGGAAATAGGTACTTGCATCCAAATTGGAAAGCATTCCTATTAATAAAATGTATATAGTAGCAAATATATACGTCCCTGAATTTGGATTTTTTTTCTCTGCTGCATTTTCTGTGCAATTTTATTGATAGGATGAACAGGTCTGTGTATATGTTACACATTCTGAGTTCATGAGAAGCTATTTGCCTTACCCAACTTGAAGTTCAAGAGAATAGGGGACTGGATTTGTTGTTTTTAGAGTGAATGAAACTTAGGCTAAGTAGCATTAGTGGGTTATAATGGCATTCTGGATCAGTCAGAGGTTGAAATGATTAAATCTGCTTTCTTGATTTTTGAGTGGAAAGGATCGACTCTTCCTTCTGAATGTTTGAGCATGTGCAGTGTGCCCTGACATGCTAACCATTTTTACTAGGTAACTTCAAAAAACATGAAGGCTGATCAGGCAACAGAGGTTGAGGTACTGATGAAGCTGCAAGTGACTATGATAACTTTCATAAAATATGTGTTTCTGCAAAGACTTGCATGATTTTTATGTTGTCAGCATTCTACCCCAGGTACATTGAGAGAAGTATGACTACATTGTAGCTGCTGTGTAGTTTGAAGGCATAAGAACCGCTTGATATGGAATTATATTAGACTCAGCAGTGCAGCATGACACAATTTTATTTACTCTGTTTCTCAGAGCAACAGGTGCCAGCAGAACGAGTTGAGCATTGTAGAACTCTCCTGCTCAAGTACGTAAACTAGCTTGAGATCTCTGCACTGTCTCCAAACCAAACTTTGGACACATCCAAAGCAGCCATTCATTTTGTGTACAGCCTTGAGCCTCCCCAATGCCCCATACGGGATGCAGCCTGGGGCACTACTGCCTGTGAGTGTTGCTATGATACACACCACCCCTCCAGCAGAGCAATATTCAATATAACAAGTATGGCCATTGAAATTTGGCCAGAATCAGGAACTTGTGAATCCAAAATTAAAAGCATCAGTCTTTACAGCCTGGGACAAACAAATCAAACTAAAGACAGCTCAACCCAATTTTATGCATAGAGGAACAAAAAATGCCACTAAGAGAACAGGAAGAGAATGGTCAGCAGGTCAAGGAAGGTTGATCTTCCCTCTACTTGGCCCTTGTGAGGCTACATGAGGAGCACAGTGCTCAGTTCTGGGCTCCTCAGTACAAAAAGGACAAGCAGTACCAACGAGTGTCCAGTGAAGGGCAACAAAGGTGATGAAGGGACTGTAGCATCTCTCTAATGAGGAGAGACTACAGGACGTGGGTGTGTTTAGTCTAGAGAAGACTGAGAGATCTTTTTGATGTGTATAAGTATCTTAAAGGCAGATGCCAACAGGATGGTGCCAGACTTTTTTCAGTGATGCCCAGCAACAGGACAAGATGTAGTGACCACAAACTGAAACAAAAAGGTTCCACCTAAACACGAGGAAGAACTTTACTTTGAGGGTGGCAGTGCACTGAACAGCCTGCCCAGGGATGTCATGGAGTCTCTGTCTCTTGAAATATTGAACACCCACACTGTGGCAGGGGTTTGGACCAAGGAATCTCCTGAAGTCCCTTCCAATTCTGACAATTGTGTGATTCTGTAAAAAGGACTAGATATAACTCGCATGTAACAGACATGGCACGCTTTAGATAAAAGCACTGCAAACTAAATCTTACGTTCTCTGTGTACCAGAGCAGCCAACACACACGAGAAAGGCTGAAGGCCTTGGAATTCTGTTTCATATTGCTGACACTAATGCCGTGGGGGCCAGCGTGACGCCAGCTCTCCCGCACACCAGCACCCGGTACCGAGGTGACACGGCCGGGTCCGCTCACGCCCGGCGCCCGGCCCGGGCTGTCGCAGTCATCCAGCTTCGTCGGCGCGGATCGCTCCGCCGGCCGCCCGCCGCAGCAGCCGCCCGCCGGCGGGGCGGGAGCCCTCTCCGGGCGGGGCCGGGCCGGGGCGGGCCGAGCGCCGTTGCCGGCCGGGGCGGCGCCGCCAGAGGAGGGTCCCGGCGGGTCCCCGGCGCTCGCTGCCCCGCCTCCGCCGCCCCGCCCGGCCCGTCCCGGCCCGGCCCGTCCCGGTCCCCCCGCGCCCGCACGGACGGTCCGGCGGGCCCGCGGCCGCCATTGGCTCACGGCGCCATCCGGGCACTCGGCGCGGCGCCGCCGCTCGGCCCCATCGTCCCAATATGGCGGAGGTGAGCGGGCAGAGCGGGCCGGGCGCGGGGCTCGCCCGGCGCCCCGCGGGGCCCCGCGCTCGCAGCGCCCCCACGCCGCCCCAGCACGCCCGGGAGGTGCCTCCGCGGCTGCTCGGCGGGACCGACGGGGGCCACGGGGCCGGGGCGGCGGGGCCTGCGCGACCAGGCCGCGGGACGGCGCGGTGCCGGTGCGCGGCCCGCGGGCGGCGGAGGGGCCGCGGGACGGGCTGGCGGCGTCGCCGCTGCGGCGTGGGCCATGGAGAACGCCCGTGGGGAGGGAGGGAGGGAGGGAGCGAGGAAGGAGGGAGCCGCGGGCTGGGAGTGGGGACGAGGCGGCGGCCTGTCCCGTCCATGACACGTCCCGCCCGGCCGGGGCTGGAGGGAGCGGGAGCGCTGGCCGGGCCTGGCGCGGCCCCGCGGGGGGCCTTGTGCCAGAGGAGAGGAGGGACGGAGAGCGGCAGGCGGGAGCGAGGGAAGGAGGGACGGGCGAGGGTGAGCGGGATGGAGCGGCCGGCAGGGCAGGACGCTGGGGCTGAGGCTGAGGCTGGAGGGGAGCGAGGCAAAGCAGGGTGGCGGGGAAACGGGGCAGCTCCGACGGCTGCGTGGAATGAAGGGCCCTGCCTGGTGCCGGGCCGCAGGGAGCCCACTCTTAACTCGCTCTCTCTTTTCCCTGCAGGCTTCCTTTGGGAGTTCTAGCCCAGGTTCGTCCTCACCCACTTCTGCATCGGCACCTGGCCTGTCGCCCGCACGCCGTTCTCTCCTTGCTGCTCCTTCCCAAATTTATCCCCTCTTAGTTTTCCTAAGGCTTCGTGTGCACGCTGTTAACCGCCTGCCAGGGTTTTAAGAAGAGATGTGCACTACGGAATCCTTCCCTTAAGTCCAGTTGCAGTTAGAAATTGGCTCCTCGGAACCAAAAATTATATCAAAGTTGTGTAGCACTTTAAAGTCAGCATCTCAGTAGAGCCAGATAGCCTGGAGGGAGAGAGCTTCTCTTGTTGCTGATAACTACAGGCTTGTCTAAATTTTTGACTTCTTGGTAATAACAGAAAATGTTTGGAATCGTAACAACAAGTAATTTTTAAGGCTGTAACTAAATGCTCTTAACGTTCTTTGGAATCCATTATACAACCAAGCATCATTAACATCAGCAGGGCTATTCTCAAATATTTGGGAACATACTTGCTTCTACATAAATGCATTCTGTAGTGTTTGTCATCATCTTTAACTATTATGAAATTTGTTGAGCTTGTACTTTTCAGTATAATTTTGAATATTTTGAATGGTGTATTGAGCATTCAGAACAACAGGAGAAGTCTGACTTGTTAATGTAAAGTCTGTGGAACACAACTTCCCCTTGAGTTAAATGGAAAATAAGTTATAAAAGTAATTAGAAGCAATAATCTTGATCACACCCTTATACATGCATGTTAGATTAAGGCATTTGATATTTTCTTAAAACTTGACTAGGATATGATGGCCAGCAGCAGGAGGATTAAACGCATAATGTCATTATTGGAACTGTAGTAGTGTTGTCAGCTATGCTGAAAGTTCTGTGAGACCATAATATGAATAGCATGGGAATAAAAACCATTTTTGGCCTGAATGTTTCTCTACAGTATGATACTACAAACTTTGGCAGCTTTGTCTTAAGCAAGCTGAACAAAGTTCAATTACTTTCATCTACAGAATGAATACTTAGCATAAATGATGAAAAGTTGCATTCTTTAAGGTTCAGAAGTGTTGGTATATATAGCTGTCTCAAGGCTGAAAGCAGTGCAAAGAGGAATATTTTATTATTTTTTGAAGAGGGTTGAAAATTTGTAGTTATTTCTTACAAAACTTTTGAAGAAGTTCCTTGATATAAATAATTCTTTGATGCTTGAAAGCTAAGGATTGCAACAGACCACTAGTATATAAGGGGAAACCAGAAGTGAAAGAGAAATATACTAATCTGTCTTTTTCCTCCAACCTGAAAGTCATAAAGAAGTGAACATTAAAGAGCAAAGCAACCCTGTAATTTGGCGATTCTTGATTATAGAACACTGACTACTGATGCAGAATATTTTCGTCTTGAAAATTGATTTACTCTAATGATAATCTTCCACTTGATAAAGTGCATTTAAAATAATAGTACTTTTTTGATTACTTCTGAGTATTGTCTTCAGTAATTAAAAAGTGTCTGTTGGACCACAGAGGTATCACAGTGGGTTGTTAATTAATGTGATCCACTAGAAGCATTTTGTTTTTTTTAGTGTATTTTCCATAGTATTTCTTGAAATTCTGCTCTGTTTATTTTCTAGATCTAGTGTTACAAATTAATTTTATTAGAAGATCCATTTGCAAGGCTAAAGCAATTGGAAGCGAGTCTCACTTTATTTTGCTATTAGTAGGATATGATTTCATAGCCTAAGTTACCTGTTTGTCAGTGAAAAACTATGCTTGTTACCATATAAATCAGGTCAATAAAATCAGATTCTATAGATGACAGTCTTGCAGCTTCTGATATCTTTTGATGTGTGTGCTTTGTATCTTAATGATGATTTCAAGAGTGTTTTGAACATCTTTTATTCAGTAAAGTACTGATTTGGGATTGTATTTCCTGAAACTTAGTTTTGCTCACTTAGGTACTTCTCCCTGATATTCTGTTTGTAGCAAGAGAGAAAGTGGTCCTTATTGCTTAAAAATAAGAAAAGGAAAGGTCATATAAAACAGCTGAATTTGGCAAGTAGTTACAAATTTGTTACTTCAGTGAGAGCTCTGATCCTGTTTGTAAGAGAATTAGCGCAATTTTTTTTGCTGGGGTTTAATTTCTTATGTCGGTATAGGGGAAAAAAATTCTCAAATTAAGTTTTTTTTTTTGATAGTTGGCTCTTTATCATCTGAGGATCATGACTTTGACCCATCTGCTGAAATGCTGGTACACGATTATGATGATGAGCGAACTCTCGAAGAAGAGGAAATGATGGAAGAAAGCAAAAATTTCAGCTCTGAAATTGAAGATTTAGAAAAGGTAAGAGATTCTTTCCCTTGTGGATGTACATATTGTACTTTTCTATACATATTTGACTTTTCATACACATTGTAACTTTTCTAGTGGAAAGAACATTCAATCTGCTTTTCAGTTTGTATTGTATAGTGCAGTTTTCTGCATTTGCAGCTTGTTGAAAAGTAAGTCAGGTTAGGCTGTAGCAGTGCATCATCACAGAAAAGACTGAACTTAGCTTCTTAAATGTATCGGCGCTCTTTTTTTTTTTTTTTTTTTTTTAGTAGCACATTTGCTTTGGTAGAGAAATCACTGACATAGGTTTTAGAGGCCTGTTATCCAAGATCACTTGTACGTTGAAACTGTACATTTTGTGTACTATTAAAATGACATCTAGCTGTGTTCCTTATGTTGGTCAGGTTTTACTTTTCCAGTATGCAGACAAACAATCCTGGTTTAGGCATAATGGGTCACATTGATTTGCTATATAAATGGTATTTCTATGTCTTAGTGTAATCAGTTTAGCATTCAGTGAAGGTACAAAATGATCAGTGTGCTCTTTGCCTTTTCCTATTCCATTTTACACTTCTTAATAAGAAGGTTTTCATATTTACACCTCTTGTTCATCTGTGGCAGTGTAGCATGCATTATAAATGCCCACTGAACGCTGAACACCCAGAAATTGATGCTATTGGCATTACTATTTGGTAACCCACTTACACCACTTAGCATAACTGCAGGTTTTGGTCAACATACTTCCAGAAAAGTGTATTTTTTAGCATCAAATAAAAGGCAATATTTATGTAGTCCATGTAAAAACAAATTTTCTGCATGTGGAGTTCACAGTGTTTGTACTCCTGATTTTTTAATCTTGCCTTACTGCCTTTACATTTTTGCTGCTGATGAGCTTGTTGTTGTAGTAGTGAAGCAGTTTGCTAGGTCTAATGGTTAAAATGGAGATTTTACTCTGCAAAATTCTCTTACTGCTTCTGTAATAGAAGAAAGAAGAACTGAGAGGCAGTTCTCCTAAACATTTTATTACTTTAAGTCCTTATCCTGGAAAGACTTGACATGAGTCTCTGTTTACCCAGAAAGTCTTTGCAAGACTGAAACCTTGCCTGGCTAAAGAAAAAAAGGAATTTGATCAGTGTGTGAGTTCAGCAATAAATTTCTAGAGGTATAACTTCTAAAGGTGTAAATATTTGAAAATATTTTTCATACTCTGATATCTTGAACCAGGTAATGAAAAAATAATCTTCACAGTTTATTGTTTTATTAATTGTATTAGGATGCAGGTATGATGGTAGTTACTGGAATCACTTGATCAAAAGCAATCTGAAAAGACAAGTTTAAAATCAAGCCTTTCTCTTGATTTTTGCCTTTTCTTGGCTTTCTCTTGTTATATAATGGTTAATATAAAATACATTGTGCAGGAGATGAAAGGAAGGGCTTAGAAATTGCTGTATTGGTTTACTTCTGTGGGGGTTTTCATGTGTGCAGCTGTAGCTATGTAGGAATGAAATCTTCAAGGTTTTCTGTTTCTCTTAAAGAAATATTGACAAATCATGTTCTACAGTATCAATCAGACAATGAGCAAATTTTTAATACTTACTCTTTAGTTGCATCCAGTAAAATGTCTTCCTCAACAGCTTGACAAAATTTCACTAAATGCCAAGAGACATGTTTATGAATTATTGTTATCATAGAATCATAATATTTTCAACCTTTAGTCATTCCTGCTTCTAGCTTAGTTTTTCTTTGTTTGTTTTTTATTTCTGTTCTTCAAAATATGTCTTACTCTCTTAGGCCTGAACTGTTTACAAGTAATTGGCAATATGTTGAAGTGTTGTAAATCTTCTTGTATTAGGAAGGAAACATGCCGTTGGAAGATTTACTGGCATTCTATGGCTATGAACCCACGATTCCAGTTATGCCAGGTTCCAGTGCAAATAGCTCTCCAAGTGAACTTGCAGATGAACTTCCAGATATGACTCTAGATAAAGTAAGTCAGATTCACCTGAATTGTTGTTTAGAAGCGGAAATCCAGGTGACTTTAAATTACATGTCATAATCTCTTGATGTTACTAAATACATACCTTCGTTAATTTTGGTATATATTGTCACTCTGGGATCACTATATTAGTACAAAAGAAAAATTAAATATGTCAACAGTTCTAAAACACATGTGAAGGACTTCTAAGTAGGAGGTTTGTTAGTTGTTTTGGGGTTTTTTAGTTAAGAAGTGGGATTTTTTGGTAATATATGCAATGTCCAGAAATAACTCTTGACTTCCACCACACATCAAATACCAAAAAATGGTATGAAAATAACTTTAAATGTACCCTTGAATGCTTTGGAATTTTATTTTCAAATGCATATCTTTTAGAAAGGTATCAGGGGCGAGAGATTGTTTTATGTGTAGTTACTATATGTGTTGCATTGTTGATACAAAACCCTAAAACTTCAACTTTTGTGGTTTGCAAGTTAACTTTAAATTTTGAGATTTTATTCTGATTTTTGGCCACAAAGCATGTGCAGCTTGTAGTTGAGCTTAAAAAGTATGTAAGTAGTAAGTATATGTCTTTTTTTTTCCTGTGAGTATGGTGTAATGATAAATTCCACAGAAAGAAGGATATAATGATGGCTCTGCACATATGAGTCTCATTAGGATTCACGATTGTGTTGAGGCTACAAAAATGTAGTCAGCTTGTTGTCTAATGCAGTTCTTTCCCTTCCAGTTCTCTGTTAGAGGGGTTCAAACATGGAGGAAGTGTACCTTTTCTTTCTTAATATTGTTTATTTAATTTACAAAAATGTCAGAACTATCCTCTCAGCAAAAGTCTACAAAAAACTGGGCTTTTTTTTGGTTTTTTTTGGGTTTTTTTTGTTTTTTTGTTTTTTTGTTTTTTTTGTTGGTTGGCTTTTTCCCCATAGTTTAGGAGGCAGTAGTAGGCTTTTAAAGCTTCAGTATATCTGTGATGCAAAGAATGACAGAATGCTAAGTACATGAGGCAGTTTACATTGGTGTTTCTTACTGGAAGCATTTGGAGGAATATCCAACAACATGAGATTGATACTTGCAGAAGTTAATTTTTGTGCATTTATTTTAATAGAAGACAGAGGGGAACCACTATGTTTGACTCATAAATTAAAGGTTATATTCTTACAGTTAGTAGGAGCTTTTTATTTAAAGGGGTGTGGTCTGCTAAATTTTCTTATGGGAAGGTAGCTCATTTTAATGAGGCTTACAATTGGCTGAATCTAAGTGCTTACCAGTCTATATTTTATAGTCACTCTGAGGTTTCTTTTATTTTAATGATACAGGAGGAAATCGCTAAAGACCTCTTGTCGGGTGATGATGAAGAAACACAGTCCTCTGCTGATGACTTGACACCATCAGTTACTTCACATGAGGCTACTGACTTCTTTCCTCGGCCACTAAGATGTAGGAAACCTAATTTTATAATAGTATTCAAAAAGTTGTAGCATTATATATAGCTTTGTACCTTAATATGCCAAAATTGAGGAGTACTACTCACTGTACCAGGAGTTGAGAAACAGTGCTTTGCAGGATGTTGTGCAGGATGTTGTACATGAACGTTGCCTTTAGCTGGCATTACTGAGTACCTAAAAGACTTCCATTTGGTCTCTGCTCAAAGCACAAGTAAAATTCATGTCTCTAAATACAATGACTTCATAGCCAATAATACAGTGTTGAGGAACACCTGTCATGATTTTTGATATATTAGTGAATTATATGAACATGTAACCCATTCTTTTCAATTAGTGTTTCTGTACTAAAATTTCTGCTGCTGCTTTTAAGCCAGTGACTCCTCCGTGCAGCCTGTGGATGTGAACTGGGACACAGTGTCTTTGTGATTATTTCCTTTCACACATTCAACACTTTTCCATAGGACTTGATGGGGTGAGCCAAAGTAGTTTTATACGGGATGGGGCCTGTAAACCCATGACCACCAAAATTTCACTATCCATGGAGCTGTGATGGGAAAGAACCAGTGGTTCAGTTATCCAATGTAGATGAGATATTCCTCATTGCCTGTTGCATCTCATTTGTTCACTAGTGCCCTAGACTTAGAGCAGTGTGGAGGACTTAAATCACAGTTTTAATTTGGCAAATACATTAAGCTATTCTATGGGGGTTTTCATTTTTGTAGAAGAGGGGGAAATAAAGGGATTGTGCTGCATCAGTCACCAGCAATCATAGCCCTTTGCATGCTGCTGTCTGATAAATGCAGGACAATTGTGTTTAAAAAGAGATACAAAAACCTTAAAAATTGTAATGCCCCTTTTTCAGTTAAACTCCAAAACATGCCAGCACATGGGAACTGTTAATGAATATGACATTTTAAGTGGGGCAGCCTCAGAGAAATATGTTTAGCCGCTCATCTGTACTGAGGATTAGGAAACAGTCATGTTCTCAGCTGTCATGGTTTTCTTCCAAAATGTTACTTTATTAGAACATTAAGCTGGACATTTTAAGATCAAGTATCCACCATTTCAGGGAAGGAGATGTTAGTTCTCTCTTGGCAGTTCCATCTTTTTTCTGGTCTCTGTCCGTTTCCGAGATTCTAAGATAACATTAAGTTTTAAGATACACATTATCTAATACATAATACTGTTTCCTTAAGTTTACATTAACTGGGCAAAATAATTGCCTGATTGTCCAAGCATATTGTTCCATTCATTCAGATTAGCCCCTTGCTTGCTACCTGTAAAACCAAAAAGAGATAGACGGTGATTTTAGTATTTACTATGGAAGAAGACCCTCAGTCCATTGATATTCATGATGTTTTAGCTGTGATGAAGCTAAAATTTAAGCCAAATTTATGAGTATGTTTTTTCTGAAGTTGGAGAATACAATATAGGTGTAATTGTGTCACAGCTGTAGATTCCCTCCTGCTGGGGATTATACAACTATAAAAATAGAACTGCTTCAGAACCCAGTGCCACAGCGTTCCAGATTCTAAAATATGAGTTATTCTACGGAGTAATGTACTTGAATTGTTTGGAGGGCTCCACTGTATATCTTCCTAAGGGAAAGAAAAAAAAAAAAAAAAGGAATAAGGACTCCTTTGCTCTCTTTTACTTACTCCATTTTGTATGTCTCTCCTGTATCTTCATTCTGTGCTAAGGCAGCCTGGTTTAAAGGACTGTTGTGAATGCCCATTAAAACTTCTGTTGAAAGGTTTTAGTAGGTAATAAAGGCATGCCTTCAGCTTTAATCTCTTTGTAATTAACCTGAGGCTGTGTCATAGCCCTGGAAGTTTTCTGTTTTTTCTCTATGTATAATCTTTTATTGACAAAATCAACCAAAAAAAAAATCTCATTTCCTTTTGATGGTTGGAAATACAGTAGATTGTGTCATTTGCAATGATGATAAATGTTTCTGTTCTGCAGTATATAAATACCAGTGTGTTCTGACTTCATTCTGGTTTGGTTTTGGTAGAAATCTGGATCAAAAGACACACAAAAAATGTCTCCCTGAATAAAAGCAGGTGCTACTTTGAAAAGTAACTTATATCTTTTAGTTCTGTGCTTGAACAGAAAGTTCTTCATAGCTAAAAGCAAACTTCTTTGTTTCTGAAGCAAACACCACATGTGATGGAGATAAGGAATCTGATGGTGAAGATGTAGAGGCAGACAATGGTAATTCATCTGAAGACTTGAGAAAGGTAATAATTATATTTTTTTAAAGTTAGAACTTTGCTGTTAAAAAATAATCCAGTAACATTTTTACCATGTATCTAAAATTGTACCTTCGTTTAGAAGTTCTATGTCACATGCCATTTTTAATACTTGCATACACAAAACACTCTTGATTAGTTTTTCTCTTCATTTTTATTACATTTTCAGGAAATAATGGTTGGTTCACAGTACCAGGCTGAAATTCCAGCTTACCTTGGCAGATGCAGTGATGATGAAAAGGGTATGTTTTTCTAATTGTTTTACTTCTTATTTTATGTTTATATATAGCTTTTGATGGAAAAATGTTATATAAATTTGTAAGGTCAATTCAATTACCTAGCTGAAGTCACAGAGCATTAAAAAAAGTACTAGAAAATTGAAATAGCACAACTGTATGCTCACATCTCAGATCTCCAACTTAGAGAGGACATCCTTACGACAAAATTAGAGGCTTAACTCTGAAATATCTGGTAATATCAGGTTTCAACTAACTGTAGGAGTTAGGAGTTACTTTTGTTGGAGAATCATAGCTGGTCTATGAGCATGTAACTTAGTTTACACTGAAGTTGTTCAAAACAGTCTCTTTCCTTGCTTGTTTTTTTTTGGTTTTTCTTTTGGCAGTGAAATCATGTGCGTTACAAAATTTGTGTGGGTGTGGAAAACAAAGCAATAAGCTATTTTAGATTTCATTGTATAGGTCCTGTTATACTGTGTCTTAAAAATTACGAGTTTTAAATATGATGTTACTCCAGTGCAAATTTAAGTTAAAAACAGCAGTTGTGTTTGAGTGGAGAAAAAGACCCTTATATAATAGAGTTTTGTTTCTTTAGAAACATGGGACACATAGCTGTGAAATTAAAAAGGCAAGTAATGCAAAAAAAAATTTGCTCATAAGTGGAACAGCTGTGAAATTAAGAAATTGGTAGGGTTATGTAATAATAAATGAAGGGCATTCTGTGATTTTTTTCTGTAAATTTTTGATATTCTGTAAGTTTCTCTAACATTTAGAGGGGATGTTATTTGAGTGAATTGTATTAAATCTTTTCAACAATGCCACCTGCTCTTTTGAGGAAAAGTCCTTTGCAAGAGAGAAGAAGGGTGTTTGGTAGGGATGGAGCTGGAAGTGTTAGGAAGCGAATATCTTTCTGTTGCTTAAGATCTAGGAAAGCCTCCTTTAAGATTCAAGCATGGTGCTAATGTGTTGCAAGAAGTGGAGGAGGTAGGGCTGGATTTATGTGGATAGTTCTTTACTATTTCCACATCTTGACTTATCCTTACCCAAGAACTAAGGAAGTTTTTACAACCAGAGGATGACCTAAGAGGGGTTAATCTGACTATTTTCTCTGTAATGAACTGGTAGTAGAGAGAACCATTTAAAGTGTTGTCTGACAGCATGGCCAAGAGCAAAGGTGGGTAGCTGCAAGATCAGAGAGCGCAAGGAACATCTTTTGAAGTTATGAGTAATGGACTTCAGTAAAAAACACTGTGATGTCTTGGTTGATAAAGAAAATTGAAGAGGAGTATCACCAGCACTCTGGAAGGTTGGGCTTGGTGGTAGGGCTGGAGGGTTCTATGAAGGCCTTTTCTGCACGCCTGGAAGAACTAGTGATGGCAGATAGGGGTTTACATATGTAGTCCAGCTACCAGAATTGAGCTAGAAAGCAGTTCTGCACTCCTATAAGCTTACAATGGGAACATGTCTGACTGAAAGCTCTCTGTGTTGTTAAGCCATGAAAGAACTCTGAAAGGTGTCATTTTATTCTTCGTCTTAGCCTAATGTTGTTTCCAGCATTTTTAGGAGAGCTTTGAGCATCTCCATCTTTTCTGCTGTACAGCCATTAGGATTCTGTGTTTGAATTAAATAACTCAAATCCTGTAACATGAAACATGCTGTGCAATGATTTCACATCTCTTGATGTATAATCACATTTCTTGATCAGAGTGAAGGATTTATATTTTAATCTAGTATTGAAACATATGCACAGACTGACAAAGGTTCAGGTCAGCTCTTGTGTTGTCCTTGAAGTAAGCTATCTGAGAATTCCAGATGTCATTTCAATGTACTGTGGAGGACTGTACATCCTAGTCACTGAAAGCATTCAGCATACCAAGTTCTTAACAGCATTCAGTTGCTACTGAATGAAAAAACAAATCACCACATTGCCATATAGATTGCCATTTTGTTATGTAGTTTTTTGGCAAGTTTTTGTTGAAAATTACTAAATAGCCAAAGTGATCTGCAGTTTAAAAGTGGTATGGTGATGCTTGATTTGATTACTTATGTGTTCCTGTTCTTCATATTTGTGAAATAGCTTTTAGTGTTACAGCCTTAAAAATGTTACACATGGCATGAATGGATTTCTGTTTTATCAGCTTATGAAAATGAAGACCATTTACTTTGGAAACCTGATGTGATCTCAGAAAGTAAAGTTAAAGAATACCTTTTTGAAACCTCCTTAAGAACAGGAAATGAAAAAATGATTGGCAGAATTCCTGAAGGACTACATACACGGGATAACGAACAAGTAGGTTTTATATCCTATTCCATTTGTGACACAACACTCTGTAATTAGCATGTGGTCTCTTTCTCTGCTTTGTATTATAGAGGCACTACTACTCAATGTTGGATGTTAATTAAAAATCATGCTTAAAAATCTTGAGTATTTGAATGTTGGCAGCCTTGTCATCTGTGATATTTCTGATTGTCATACTGTTGACAAATTCAGCCTTTTTAATAACTGCATATAGTGTTTTACTTTTTTTTAGTTAAAACTTGCCTCAGCTTTTGGATGGTTTTGGCTCCTTTTTTAAATTTTCATCATATGTAAAGATAAATGCTCTATTTTTTTTACACTAGATATGTTCACTGGAAGATTAGTTTTGGAGGTCTAGATTGGATATTAGAAAACTTTGACTTTTTTAAAGATTTCTTTTTATTTTATAGGCACTGTATGAACTTCTTAAAAGTAGCCATAATGTTAAAGAAGCAATTGAGAGATACTGCTCAAATGGAAAGGCATCTCAGGGTAAGAGAATCCCTGTTTTTTCAGGAGAGTGTGGTTTAAAAAAAAAATAGTTGTGTGGAAAATCCTTGAGTAGGAATCCCATTATCAAGCACATCCCTGTCATAATGATTTTAGCACAAATTAAGTATAATGTGACAGTTGGCCAATTAAAGTTCTGCTATAGAAGTTTACAGTTTGTAGAAAGGTTGAGGGTTTGAGTTTGATTTTCCTTCTTTCATCCACAGCTGTTGTAACAGTGAAACAGATTGAGGAGAAGGGAGAGATGTGATTCTGCTGCTATGAAGTATATAGAGATACTATTTAGTATCTCTTTGAGATAGTGATTGATTACAGTCTGATAACATTTGTAACAAAATCAAGAAAATATAGGTGGGTACATTAATAAGCCCCCACTCTGTGCTAACATTTGTGCTATGCCAGCCCTAAACGGGCTCTATTGTATAGTTCCATAGGGCATGGAGAGCTTTCCTTGAGTCTGCATTGGAAAATGGAATGGGCTTTCATCTTGTTTGTCCTTATTATTTATTAATCCTTAAATGAAAGCCAGAGTCTGTCATTTAACAAATATGGGGTTTTGTCTTTTAATTTTGTATGTGTATTGTGTGAAGTGGACTGGGTTATGAGCTCTGCTATAAGTTGATGTTCTGGCAGATAGCCCTCTACTCCGAGCTGGATCCAAAGAGAAGGTGAGTGTATGCAGTTTAGGTGTGTGAGAGACGGGTGTCTTACGTGGTTGAACGCTGGCTGGCAACTTAAATACCACACAGCTGCTCACTCAGTTTGGCCCCACCACTTCCTTTCCTGGTGGAGATGAGAATTAGAGGAAAAAAGTAGAACTTTGGGGCTGAGCAGCTTAATAATTGAAACAAAAAAAGAATATAGTACGAATACTAGTGATACTGATGACAATAACAATTGTAATGAAAGGGAAAGACAGAGGAATAAAACCCCAGGGAGGTGAGTGATGGACAGTGATGTGGGTGCTCAGCACCTGCTGACCGATGCCCAGCCCGTCCCCCAGCAGCTCCTGGCTCCTCCCATCCCACTCCCCCCAGTTCACATCCTGGCCATGTCAGTCTGTGTATGGGCCATCCCTTTGGCCAGGTCGGGTCAGCTCTCCTGGCCGTGCTCCCCAGCTGCTGGGGCACCTGAGCAATGCAGAGCACAGGACACTGAAATGTCTTCAATTGCACAGTTTGGCACCAGCTAAAACATCGGTGTGTTACCAGTATTATTTTCATATGGGATCCAAATGAAGCACTTTACCAGCTACTAGAAAGAAAATTATCTCAGCCAAAATCAGGACACTAAGGTCAAGCTGAAGAGGGCAATAAGGACTATAAGAAGAATGCTTTAAAAACCTCATGTACAAGAAGAGGTTATGTAGACCTTAAAGTATCAGCTTCAGGGCTGTATCCTAAATCCAGTACCTCTCTGGAATTCAGGTTCCTGTTTCAGGATTGAAAAATACCTCTGTTCATTTGTGTCTTTGATGCCTTGTGAAGGCTGACCTAGAACAGAGGCTAGACAGAGTTAAAGAATAAAGTAGTTATTTAATTAAAGGCCTCTGTTGGATACACTGAGCAGTACAAGAGCCCAGCCAGGGCTACACACAAGATGAACCCAAATGGTCACAAAATGCACAACCAGTCATGATGCCTCTCACTTTCACAAGTTCTGGTCTATTTGCATATTGGAGTTAATTGCCCAATTATAGTTTTAGGTTATGAAGTCCCATCTTTCTTGTTTTTCTCTCTTCATTCCACCGTTGTTTATGCTCTTCAGCCTAGATTTGGGTTGGCTGTCTTTGGTCCCCAGCTAGAGAAGGAATTGTTTTGTCTGCCTACTCTGTGAAGAGAGCTTACCTTCCCTTAACGTGAAGCTCAGAATTACACACTAAAGCAGCACAAAATCTGAAAAATACAAAAGCTAAAACCTGATGCATCAGCTTAGAGGCCAAAATTCCATCCTAAGGACTTGTAAGTCCTTATGCATACCCCACCCCCTGTTCAAATGGAATTGTTATACCCTCATTGAAATGGTAAGGGATAGATGGGGGAGTGAGGGCTAGTAGGTGAGGGAGAGGCTGTAGATGTTGCCTACCTAGACTTCAGTAAAGCCTTAGACACCATTTTCCTCAGCATTCTCCTGCAGACACTGACAGCTCATGGCTTGGACAGGGGCACTCTTTGCAGGGGTAAAGCTGTCTGGATGGCCAGGCCCAGAAAATGATGGTAAATGGAATTACACCCAGCTGGTGTATTCCCCAGGGATCAGTATTTGGGGCAGTTCTGTTTAGTATCTTTATCAGTGATCTGGATCAAGTGCACTCTCAGTCCATTTGCTGGCAAAACCAATTTAGGTGAGAGTGTTGATCTGCTGAAGGGCAGGAAGGCTCTGCAGAGGATCTGGACAGGCTGCACGATGGGCTGAGGCCAATGGTGTGAAGTTCAACAAGGCCAAGTGCCGGGTCCTGTCCTTGGGTCACAGCAGCCCCAGGCAGTGCCACAGGCTGGGGCAGAGTGGCTGGAAAGGACCTGGGGCTGCTGGTGACAGCAGCTGGACATGAGCCAGGGTGTGCCCAGGTGGCCAAGAAGGCCAATGGCATCCTGGCCTGGATCAGCAATGGTGTGGCCAGCAGGACCAGGGCAGGGATTGTCCCCCTGTACTGGGCACTGGTGAGGCCACACCTCAAGTGCTGTGTCTGGTTCTGTGTTCCTCACTCCCAAGAGGACATTTAGGAGCTGGAGTGAGTCTAGAGAAGGGCAGTGGAGATGAGGAAGTGTCTAGAGCACAAGTCCTGTGAGGAGCAGCTGAGGGAGCGGGGGGTGTTAATCCTGGAGAAAAGGAAGCTCACAAGAGACCTTACCACTCTCTACAGCTGCGTGAAGGGCGATTGTGGCAAGGTGGGGATTGCCTTCTTCATCCAGTGACAGGATGAGAGGAAATGGCATCAAACTGCACCAGGGGAAGTTTATATTAGATATTGCAAAAAATTTCATGGACAGGGTTGTTAAATATTGGAATGGGTTTTCCAGGGGTGTTCAAGAAACAACTGGATCTTAATAAGGCATTTAGTGCTGTGGTCTAGTTGACATGGTGGTGTTTGATCAGAGATTGGGCTTCAAGATCTTGGAGGTCTTTTCCAACCTTAATGATTCAATGCTGTCAGTGTCTTGTCTCTTCAAGTAGCCATTATACTATGATCTACTCTACCCACCGAAGCTTGCTACTGTTCTGAGTATGGAAATCAAAAATACACCATTCCAAGGCGAATTTCTTAGCAGTGAGACTTTACATGGGGGTATTTTCTCCTCTTCAAAGGCTGATAACTCTGTAGTAAGGAATGCAAACTTAATGGGGCTGAGAAAGAAAAAAACAGCTCTGCAGTGGAGTGATTGTCACTTTTCATCTGGGAGCAGAAAGGTCTAGTTTTCAGTATTTGCTTCCAGAGAGACTTTGAAATGTGTGAATGTGTTTTCCCTCACTGGCTTTAAATTTAAGCTGAGTGAAAACTTTTTGGATCACCATTATGAATGTTAAGATATCTGAAAAAATCTCTCCTTACTTATATATATATATATATATATATATATATATATCCAAAGCTTTAATCAGATAGGAAATTAACAACAGTCTTGAATTATGATTGTTGTCTTTTGTCAAACAATCCATTTTAGAAAATGTGGGCTTCATTATTAAAAAAAAAAAAAAAAAAAAGTAGAAAATAAATTTGCAGTTTCTAAAGGTGTTAGAAGACATCTGTGGCCCTTTACGACCTGGTAGTTATTTGGGTTTTTTTCTGGATTCCCTGATACCCCATATTTTTCAAAAGCCTGGATCATGTTAACTGTAGTCCCAGTCAGTTTATCCTGTATGGCTTAGTTCTGAGGTCCTCCTCCATGGTGCATATTGCCTTTTCCAGGAGTTCACTGCCTCAGCAGGGAGTTTAGGATATCCTGGGCAGTCTGTCTGTGCCGCATCCCTTTGGCTGTCAGTGTCAGGTTGGAATTGCCCTCCTGATGCCATCCATCCTGCCTGTGCCTCAGCTGTGATTTACAGTGCTGTGCATCAAGGCTGGCATCCAGGCTGTTAGTTAGCTCCTGGGTAAGACACGGCCTGGGCTGCTGAGTGCCTGGGCGGGTATGGGCCCAGCACTGTTCTGTCGTTTGTATGGCAGGGCTCAGCTCTGGCAGGCCTTCATGTCTGTGATGCTCACTCAGTCAAAACAGGGCCATCCATCAAAACAGGATTTTCCTTTGCTCCTTTTTCCAACAACTATTTTTCCTTGTGTCCTGTGTAACAAGAAATATTGAGAAAAATTATCACACTTATCACTTCAGTGATGTTTATCAAACACTATTTTTTGATGACAGACATATTAAGAACAATAAACCTTTGAAATATCTTTTGCCTTCAAAGATAAAAGATTGCTGAAATCAAACTCTTCTGGATCATTCTTTGTAAAAAAGAACATTAAATTTCAGGTAGGATAGTTTCTCAGTAGGAGAAATAAAATGGATCTAAATAACTGAATTACTTTTTTTTAACATGCATTTGGATATTCATCCATTAGGAACAAAATTTTTATTCCTTCTAAAAGGTTAATGAGTGAAATCAAGTTTCTCATGCTACTTTTATAATTATCTAGAAGAGATGACAGCATGGACAGAAGAAGAATGCAGAAGCTTTGAAAATGCACTTCTGATGTATGGAAAAGACTTTCATCTCATACAGAAAAACAAGGTTAGTATTCTACAGTTAAATGGAAGAGTTGGTAAATTGTATGATACTATGTGAAGGCAATATGTTTGTCAGCAACCATACAGAAGAGAGAAATAAGAACCATATTAAAATAAATTTGGCATTTTTGAACTAATTTTTCCTTTCTTTGCACTAATGTTTCCAAATGTCATTGAAAATACTAGGCATTGTGAGATGAGTTAGTATATTATCTCTGAAGTAACTTAAGTTGGTATTACTTCTATTCATGCATGTGCATTACAATTCAATTTAAATTCATGCGTTTCCTAGAAGTGAGCAGTATTTCTATACTATGGCTATAGGAGGGGAGAATGCATCTTTGCCTAATTTATTCTGTCACCAGGAAGGTACAAGTTTATGGAATCAGGCTGAGTTCTGTGTTTTCAAAAGTTATAGTCATCCATAATACTCTCTTTTCTGAGACAAGAATGAGTTCTTATCTTGGTCTAGATTGCTTCTGATTGACTTTTGTGTGCCTGAGGAATAGGCAGGCCTTTTTGTTACTTTTATCAAAAAGCAATAGTTAACAACATCAGTGTTTCCAAATTTCTTGTATACTTCCTTTATACTTTTGATACTATATTAATGTTTTCTTTTTTCTTTAGGAGTCTGGTGTTTTTATTGTATTTCAGGTGAACTTTGTAGGGTTGTGGTTGCTGTTCCGCAACAGTTTGCTGGTCTTGCCCAAGACCTGCCCATCCTAAATAATTTGGATAGTTCAGATTTTAAATGGACTTTAACAATAAATATTAAGGCATCAGAGATTAAAAATATGTTTTCCAACATGGAACAAAGCACATGTGTTGATGTGTCTGTCACTACGGACCAGAATTTGTGTATGAAAATCGACTGGTTTTTTTTCCCAGGCAAAAGGCAAGAAAGTTTAGGGAATGTTCTGGGATCCAGCATAAGGTGATGTCACTTGTATACAGCAGGTATCAGCTAGACAAGATTCAGTGTGCGGAGGAGCTTAACTAGATGTCTTTCCTTATCACTGCAGTGCACAGCTTTTTAACTGGAACTTCATGCATTAGCATATGGACATCTGTTAATTTCCTCCCCTTCCTGGTATGTCTGTACCTAAACTAGCAGGGTTTACTAGTGCCCCCAAGGCATTTTGCATTCTCCACTCATGTTTCTGTGTGTTTGAAAACACTCAAATGTATTTTACTGCCAGACTATATTGGATAGAGTTGTAAAACTGGAACTGTGGGTGTTGTGATCACGATGTCAAATGTTTCAGTATCAAAAACTACATAAAAGTGGAAGCAATGACTTTTTCTCCAAGAATCAGACTTCACAGAGCACCTCCATTTTAGGGAAAGTGACAAACAATTAGCGGTAGATCAAAATAAGTCTTTTCAGTCCTTACTACCTTCTCAACAAGACTACAATTTTCTTTTGTTGAAGCATTTATTGCTGCTGGTTTCACAACTCTGTTGCCAAAGCCTCCACAATTCTGGACTTTCCCCAAAGGAATACATACCAAGAGTCTTTGGTACTTCATTCCTCCTAGCTCACTCATTGTGTCAGCTTTTTCTATTGTAAGAAACATTATATCTTGCAATTTAAAAAATGTTTATATATGTGTGTGTCTTGAGTACTTTGGATGTAGATAGAGTTTCAACCCAGTTAAAAAAAAAATCCAATAATGCATTGAGTAGAACAAATGCAATACTTAAACCATAGGTCAGTTTGAAGTTTGCAAATATTTGTTCCAGAATAATAACAACTACCGATATTGCAGGAGTTGGAATTGGGAAGATGACAAAACCTAAGTCTTTGCATTAATCTTGTCAATGCTTCTTGTTGATCTTTAGGTAAGAACCAGAACAGTTGCTGAGTGTGTGGCTTTCTACTACATGTGGAAGAAGTCGGAACGTTATGATTACTTTGCTCAGCAGACAAGATTTGGAAAGAAGAAATACAACCATCATCCAGGAGTTACGTAAGTAAAATGTTCTTGGAATATGTTTCAGTTACAAACGTAAATGTAGAAGACTTACCCCCACACCCCACTTCTGTCATTGCAATCTAAAGCTTCAGTGGCTATGGCAACTGAAATTAAACCTATCATCATTTATAGGTCTTGTTTTCTAGTTATGTAACACATTATGGATGCAATATTCCTTTAGGGACTACATGGATCGTTTGGTAGATGAAGCAGAATCCCTTGGAGGAGCAGTGCATTCTTCAGCCTTAACATCTAATAGTCGAACAGAAACCATTCCTGATCAACAGCTAAGCATTCTGAACTCCATCACTGCCAATGAGTTGACAGGTAAATCAAGAAGAAAAAATATCTTTGTTGGAACTATGCAAACAACTATTTCATTTACATTTGTGTTCATCTGTTTTCCAGCACTGACAAACAGTGTAGCTACAGTCTGCCACACTTCAGATGTAAACTGCCTGGATGACGCTTTTCCTCCCATGGACAGCTTACCCCGAGCACCAGTTAATCATGTGCCTGTTGGCACAGAAGAATTGCTTAACTTGCCTAGCAATGGTGAAAGTGATTGTTTTAATTTATTTGAGACTGGCTTTTATCATTCAGAGCTAAACCAAATGAACATGTGCAGTGAGGAGGCAGAAAGACCTGCGAAGAGATTGAAAATGGGGATTGCTGTCCCAGAATCTTTCATGAATGATGTCTCTGTAAATAACCTTGGTGTGGACTTTGAGAACCACACACACCACATTACCAGTGCCAAAATGGCTGTTTCAGTGGCTGACTTCAGCAGTCTATCTGCAAGTGAGACAAATGGTTTTATCAATACCCACACTCTCCACCAACATGCTGCCCTTCATTCAGAATGACTGTGGAAAATGAAACAAATAGTGGGTACTTTATGCAGTAGTAGTAAACTTGATGGGAGCTATCAGGTTTGCTTAGTCTTTCACTGGAAGTTTGAACTTTATGACATCAGTGATGTCTTTGTATGTATAAAACTATATCTTGATTTATCAAGAGTAATTTCTTTTTTCAGTCCATAAATGTGGAAATGTCATAGGATGTGTGGCAGAGTTTGGTACTAAGAGAACTCTGTGATGCAGCTTTAAGCTCTGCTTCAGTTTTTTTTCCTAAAGCCTGTAGACGGAGGCCACTGTTTCAAAACCAGCACAGAAGTTCTGAACGGATTGGAGTGGCTTTTTTAGTGTAAGTTACTTTTGCTGAAATGGATGCAGTGGAATAACAATGTTTACAGGTACCGATCCTGATCCCTGCTCAATGTAGCATTCCCCCCCCCCCCCCCTTATAAAGGCAGGGATGGGTTTGTTTATTTTAAACTGCACAAACATACAAGGATGTTTTTTAAATGAAACCTTCTCTCATGTGATACTAAACTAAAGCACTTCGGTTTACAAAGCAGCAAAGTCATGTTGGTGGAAGCTAGCACAAGGGACTTAAGATGAGTAAAGTGAAGATCTACACTTGAATGCTGTTGCAAAATTAAAGGTCATGGCTACCTTACACAGAAGTAATCATACTGCCATAGATGTCTGTGTACTTCAAACTTACTGGCTCAAACAGATGAGTTTTAGGCCATATTTGGAAGGGGTTTGTCCACAACTTTGAAGAGTGATGCAATTGTGTGTCTTAATTTTCCTAAGGCAGCTGATGTTTAAAGCTACAGTCTGCACATCTTAGGATTTACCACTAAACAATCTACATTTGGAAGACATCTTAAGTTGTTTGGAGCACTGCAGTTCTAAGTGTTACAGTTTTGAGGGACTATCTAGTTTATATAGTAATAGTAGAACCTTGAAGTACATGCTTGAAAGTTTTTATTTAGCGTGGATTGCATTTATTTGTTTTGGCAAGTCATTGGCTTCAAAATGGCAGTGCACTTCTTTGGTCAAATAGGAATGGATGAGTAAAAATGCATCCCATAAAAGCAACTATTTAACTTCATTACATTTTTTTTATTTTGAACCTTGAGTGCAATTTAGCCATCCAGGATGTTTGTCTTGCAAATGTTTGCTCCAGTTGTTGCAGGAATCAAGCATAGTATTGGCTTGTAACATGTCGTAGCATACAACTTGCAGGGTGTTCTAATGAAAGCCTGAACCTCCCTTCAGTAGGATTACTCCTGTCCCTCCATACTTTTTCTTTGCACTTTTTGTGTTAAAAGTTTAATTGCCACTAATTTGTTTTCATTATTCAAGCAATTAAGTTTTGCATTGTTGATATTTTCAATAGTTGCTTCAAGGTTGTGCTGAGTAATTAGAAAGTAGTGACTTTAATATTTGAAAGGGAAGAGGGTATTTATTACGCATACTGTGAACTGCATTGATATCCCAAGTTTCAGATGCAGCATATGGAGTTTTCTTTACAGCATTGTAATGAAGATTGCTTTGAAGTGTTTATGCAATAGCACATTTATCATAATAAAAACAAATTAGCTTAGCACAGTGGACAAAAGTAGATACGATTTTGTAATCAGTTCTTAACTTAAACATCTGAAATATTTAACTTTAGTAAGTACACAGTAAATAATGGGTAGCCTTGGCCCTGTGTTGTACTCTTGACATTTTTAGCCAAGTTCTCAGCTTCTTACTGCTGTGTTTTGTGCTGAACTTTGTACCTTGTTTCCTTTCTTTATGAATCAACCCATTTTAAGTAATTTTGTATAATTCTGGCCATAATCTTCCATTGTTATACATTCAAGTTTATCTATGGGTTTACAGTGAGTGGCTGGTCTGTATAAAATTCATACAAAGATGACTGAATGCTTATACCAGTTGCACTTAAATGAACATGCCCATTTTCATTAGTTGATGCAGTAATATACTCAGTTTATCTATGCATTGCTGGGCTCTTAAAGTAGGCAGAGACTTGTCTAAGGTTTGGGTTGTCAGCAAGTTGAATGGACACTTTAGTTATTTAATAAAGACTTTGACCAAAATTCAGAAAATGATATGAGAGAAAAATTATTTCCAGGTAGTCTAATATAAATGCTGATCTTAGTTAGCCTGTTGGCTGGCTAGCTGATATCGTTTACTTTTAATTCCTTGTTGAAATGAGGCAATAATTTGCAAGATTTCATAAATATGTAAATTCTTCATATCTTTTTAGATATCTCTTTCAATATTTTCTGACTACTTCTGTGTATAGTAACATTTTTGTGCATGCTTGATGTGACATCCATAAATTTGTACCACTATGACTTTATCCATGTAAAATAGCTATTTATTGAACTTTACTTTTAAAAGCTGGACTTACTTTTTTTCTCTCAGTTTAAAACATTTAAATGGAGAACTTGTTACTGTTTATTAAAAGAATTGTGTTTTGAAAGTCAGCATGGAGGTAACTGAAATGCAACCATATGAAGAAATTACAATGCCTTGGCTATTACACAGTGAAGCACAATTCTTGTAACAAACTGTGATGAATTCTTTGTCCTTTGCCACATGTTTTCTTCATACAAACAAACCAAAAAATCCATAATGGGCAATTGCAGTGTTGGTAAATGTATCCTTTTTTTGTACAGGGAATCTGAAGAGGGTAGCAGATTCGTGTAGAAGTGTAACTGGTGCTGTGATTATAGCAATACCACAGTTGGTCACACGTCATCTTCCCATGCTAAGTTCTTAAGTGTTTAGTCTTCCTCTTGTAATGGTCAAACTGCTGAATTTATTTGAAGGCTGTACAATACTGTTTGAAGAATATGAAATTGTGTACAATTAGGTCAGTGAATTGTGCAGTTGAAACTGAGAGTCAAAAATACAGGAAAACTTCAGTTCAAGTAGGACACAGTGATACTACTTAATTTAACCGAAGTCTCTAGTGAGTATTTCAACTTTGAATGTAAACTAATGGATAAACTGACCAACAGGGACGCCATTTGCCCAGCATTACAAGCACATCGTCTACGGACAGGGAAATTAAATACAGTTATTTGTAAGATAATGACAAGGTTACTATTTTTATTATTCCTATTTTTCATTGAAAGGAGGAGAAAGATGCTATCAGTTGTACAATAAAGTAGGAATGGTTATAGTCTTCCTAATAAAACAGAGATTGCAGTTACTCACAGTTCAAAGTAACTACCCTGTGCGTAACAACAAATCAAGTGACAATCGGAACATGTTTTAGTATCAGATGTTCAAGAGGAAGTCGCTGTTGTTGCATTGGTTTTAATATTTGTACATAAACACTGATTTTTTTTGAGCATTATTTTGTATTTGTTGTACTTTAATACCTGGTGTACAGTTCCAGAAATAAATGTCTGGAAACCTTTCTTTATTTGTAAAGCTCTCCATACATCTGCACTGTGTTTGCTACTTCATTTCCAGGGATATTTAGCAGTAACTCTGAATGCACTTTTAAGAACTCTGCACATGCTGCCATCTATGTAGAGGTACACAGAGAAGTGAAAAATGCAGCCTGCATTGATGAAGGTAGCTAATGAGTAATGGTTTCCATCAGACTTTTGAAACATTATGGCTAAAGTATAGCAAATCTCAGGTGGTACTTAATTGCGGCCTCAAGGTAACACATTGCAGAAGTGTCACCCAGCGTTTGAGTACACCTATGTGTATGGAACACATGTCTGCTTTCTGGGGAAAGAAAACTCACCCAAATTCGTAAATCCATGTCAAACTAGATTACAGCTGTGAATACAAAATTTTTACTTGGCTTAGGCCTTAATGTTGAATTTAATTTGAAATGCTTTTTTGTTGCGTCGCGGTCGGCACCCTCTCACCTTGACACCCCGAGCGTGGGCGTGCTGGACAGCGAGGGAAGAGGAGGGGGCGGCCAATCCCCCTGTGAATCTCTGCAGTCCCAGTTGTCGGCGCAGGGACAGATGGAGGCGGCACAGGACTTGAGGGTGAACAGGATGGGTTTATTCAGCGTGGCCCAAGATGCTTTGGAGGGGGCAGACAAAGGTTTTATACAAGAACTCAGGAGGAGGGGTATAGGAACAGTAACTAATAGGGGAATAGCAGGGGAGGAGTTTAAGGCAGGACTAACATATCATAAACTTATCAGGGAAAACAAGGGAGTGGAGTAACACAAAGTAACCAATAGGGTGTTGAGCCTCACTAAATAGACAGGGACTGTCCTGGGGAAAGGGGCAGGGAAAGGGAGGAGTCACATCTTGGAGAGAAGGGGGTTAGGAATGAGCTGGGTGGGGGTATGAACAGACACTGAAAGAATAAAAAACACGCCACCACATCTCTCCCCCTTTCTTTTTACAAAAGGAAGGAGAGTTCTGACGTTTAAACAAATTAGTACCACATATAAATAATATAAACTTCATATACAAAACACAACAAAATCATATAGTAACATTACAAATTACTAAACGGAAATAAGTTGAAAAACATCAGAAAAATACAAATTAATTATGATTGCAATAAAACAACTTAATATAAAGCGTATAAAATTGTCATAAACAAATTCTGAATTCGGGGTAAAACACTCAGCAGGATTCATAGCTTGATTTGATTTGAAACTTGGGCTGTCGCGGCACTTGAGATGTTCGCCTTCCCGAAATTCGTATAGCAGAGTTAAGGCAGCGAGCGGCGACCTGGTTTATCCAATTTCATTCTTTATTTGTAGAGTGGGCATATTACCGTGGGTATGAACTAAATGGGATGATCTTTCTTTCTATAAAATATAACTCAACAAATAGATTATTCCAAAAATAATCAAAAACAATAAAGAGAATTTATAGCGAAATAAAAGGGAACATTGGATAGGGTACATTAAGGAATGGGATAGGGGAATCAGACAATCACTTGAGTAGTGACTGTCATGATTGATAAGGGGAATCGGTAAGGGGTAGACCAGGGTGCTGCCATCTTAGGGGGAAGACAAAATGGCAGGTTTCCGGTCCGGGGTTTCAGCCCCACCTTCCCTCAAAGGAGACCCCCCCGAGAAGGGGAGTGATCTCCTAAGAAGGAGGGTCCTCTGATGAGAGGTCCTCGACAGCGCTCCGTCCCACCAGAGGAGGAGCCAGAAGAAGGATTAGGGAATATCCAACCCCGCCTCCCAACAACAGGGACTAGCCTCGCGGCAATTTTGTTTGCCGGGGCCCTTGAGGAGAGGGTGGGGCTGGCGGGAAACCAGGGGCGGAACAGAAGGATTAGTGCGGGTAAACATGTTCCAAGTGGCGTGGCCAGCGCCATCTTGTAAGGGGGTGCCAGGTGCACTGCGCCCCCTCCAGAGGTGGCGCGGCCAACACCATCCCCAAGGGAAGACAGCAGAGCCCGGCAGGGCGCCTGGGGCGGTTTGGCCACAGCCATCCCCAAGGGAAGATAGGGAAAAGTTTAGGAAAGTCCTAGGGGAAGAGGGTATGGGGAGCTTCACAGAAGCAAAAAAGGGGAATATACAGGAGGGGAGCCCGACACAGCTGGATGTCGACGCAATGCGTGGGTGTAAAGGGCCTCTTTTACCAACCCTCCTATAGTTAACATGCCGCCTTCTAAACATTTGTCCCACTTGTGTCTTTTCTACCCCCTCCATCCAGCCCAGATTGGGGAGGAAAGGATAGAGAAGACGACTTTTCGAGGGGAAGAAAAAGCAATCAAATATGGGTCCCCATAAAAGACTAGGTGAGGAGTGTCTGGGACCTCCCCCCCCCCCAGAAACGAAAAATCCACTCGCCCGCCGGGGACATGCAAGAATACAGCCCCCGTCTGAGCACGGGCGAGGGTTAAAACGCAAAAAGAAAAATGGGAAACCCAGCCACCCAGCAGAGCGGACCCCACCCCGTTTTAGCCCTCCTTACCCTCTGGGGCCCTGGTGGAGATGACTTGATTCTTCTCCTCGACTTGGTGGAAAAGTCACACCGAACTGGGGACGTTCCTCCTCGGTTTGGCCCTTCCAGGGGCCTGGGTGTTCTCAGGACCTGCAGGCAGGTTCAGCCAATTCTGGCTGCACCCAAGGCTCGTCCCTGAAGCTTTGGGCTCGGCCACTATCAGCCCTCTGGTGGTCTCGTTCTGGTGCTGTCCCCTGACGCGCCATTCTTCAGGCTCCCTTGAGCCACTGCCAAACCATCCTCTTTGTCCTGGGGTGGGTCTACCCCCCCTTAAAGCCCCTGCAGCACGTCTGCCCCAGTGCAGTACGGCTGAACTCAGCAGGGGTAGAGAGCGCGGAGGCAAGGACAAAGAAGGTCCCAGAGCCAAATCTTCTTGTCGCTCAGCGCTCGGCTCCTCTTAGCGTTCTGCAGAGCTTCTACAACACCAGATGTTCCTCTTCCCTCCTTCTTCCTCTGCTCCTTCACCCAGTTACACATCTCTTCAACCACAGCACACCTTCTGCAAAAGAACTGTTTGTTGGCCCTGCCTGAGAGGCATCAGACACTTCTGGAGAGATACATCTGTCATCAGCTGGTCTGCTGTCCAGCTGGAGGCCTCTGACATGGCTGGGTCAGTGACTCCAGCAGCTGCAGCGGAATGAGCTCTGTGGTGCAGCAGCACTACAACTGAAGCTTATGCTAATATTAGATTAGGTTAATAAGGCTGAGGCTGAAAGGATCTTTTCATGGCTCTTTCCCACCAGTTACTGAGTCTGTTTATCTGTCTCTATTAGGTCCTTCCAGATGGTCAAAGGAGCCTTTCCTGGTCACCCTGCTGTACCATGTTCCTGTTCACTGCACTCTCGGTTGCTGACACGCCTTAGAGCTGATTAAATCTGCTGCACTGTTCCTGGCAAAGTGGCTGACTGGTTGCCCAGGGCTTCTGGGTCCAGACAGGGCTTGGGGCTGCTGTTCAGGTGCTGCTGAGCTTGGAAATCCCATGAACAGCATGGGATTCCAAATCCACCCAACCAGTCACTACTGCTGCCTCACCGACTGACTTTTGTCCACAAGTTGCAAGGCAGCAAACACTACAAGCATAAACCCTGTCTGTCAGTTTGATAAAACACTTCCTCTACTAGTTCTTGGATTTCTCTTCCCTCTCTGTAGGGGAAAGTAAAGCTCCCAGTAAGTCTTGTCCCTCTGATAGGGGAGGATGGCAGGATGCTCCAGCAGAAATGTGCTTTCCTCCTCCCTTCACTATCATGAGCCATGGGCCCACTCCTGCACTGCAGCATGGCTTATCCCCACCCACTCCTTTGCTGTGGCTGACACGCACCTGCCTGCTGTGCCAACAGGCTGACATGCACAGTTCCTTAGGTGGCAGAACATCCCCACTCCCTCTTGCTGCAGTTCCTGACATGGTTTCCTGTGTTGCCAGGTGGGCACCAGAACCAGCATGGAGAGGAGAATGCAGTGGGGAGCAGAGCAGCCTGGCAGGCAGTGAGATCAGTGGGCAAGTACACCACCACCTTTATGTGCAAAACAGAATTGTCTGAAAACACAGCTTTGTAAGACCCAGGGAGTCAAATTAGCAACTCTGACACCACCTATGGGCTTTCTGCTCTCTGGGTCACTCTGGCCCTTCTATAAACTGTTTTCTAGGTTTCAGCTCACTGCAAAAGAAGAGAACAAAATTGCGGAGAAAGCATGGGGTGGTGGTGGTGGTTTTATTGTGCTTAGCAAGTCAGATCAGCTCATGGGAGGGTCTGACAAGCAGTGGCCAGGAAAGAACAGCAGTGGCCAAGAAAGAACAGCACCTTTATGAGCAAGAGAAAAAGGACAAATAAGCAGCAGAGCACAAACACACACACACACACACACACACACACACACACACACACACACACACACACACACACACACACCCTCTTTCCTGCTCTCCTTCCAGAATGTCATGGAAGCTGCCTGGGGAACCACACCCCCTACACTAGGAATATTGCAAGTACCCTTGAATCCAGCTTCCTCCACAGATCAAGAGGTCCCCATAACCTCACAGAGAGCTGAGAAGAGTCAGCTCAGGAGAGAAGGGATCCTCAGAGTGATGGAGGATGAATTCCCTCTTCAGCAGACTGCTGATCACTGCTCTGATCCCTTACCAAGCAGTGAAGACACAAAGAATGTCACTTGAAGTCGTCCTGAGCATCATCATGAATCTTGCACAAATTATATAGAGCCTGATGCCACTATCTGAGAGCTCTGCTGGTTACCTCCTACTGAAATAGTCAGCCTCCTCTGGCAGTGAAGGATTTCCAAATGAATGTGACAAGCAAAGTTCAAGCTTGGAAGCAGACCACGTAATGCAAACACCACAAAGCTTTGCATTCTGAAAAGGAGATGATGCCTCAGCAGCTAAGCAGGGCACCCTGGCTGCTCCAACCACTACCCAATTTGTAACAGCACAGCGCTTCACAGCTCCTCCTCTCTCATGAGCTTATGCCAACCACAAATTCACTGGGAGGCTTGCTTGGACTTCTGCAGTTAAATACTGGTTTCATCCTTCTGAAAGCAGCTTGCAGACAGCAGCAAAAATTAATGTGGGAATAGTTGCCCCTGTTTATACCAGCAAAAGTCCTCTTGCAGAATTAGAAGCAATGGAAGTTGCCACATGCCAGGAAACTTGCAGTGAATCACTGAAATCAGGACTGGGAGAGACTTAAAGGCACACAGGACTGGCACGGCTAAAACCAGTGGATCAAGATGGCCTCAAGATGACAGTGCACTGTGCAGGTACAGCTGAGGGGCCCATAAGCATGGTTCCAAAATGGGCTTCATACACAGGATTAGGGCAACTGCCTGCACTACTGTATTTTTTAAAAGCAAGCTGATACCAAAGGGGTCAGCTTCCATAAAAGACTTAGTAACTACTGTGAACTATGATGATTAGCATTACATATTGTTACACAATTCAAGAGGATAGTCATTCTTACAAGCTGTGCCCATTTTAAGCACAGGAAATTAAATAAAAAACAGTCCCAGTTACAGACAACTGTGCAATCTGGTAGATTAAATGACATATCTAGAATTTAGGTTTTAATTTTATGAACTACCTTATGGACAGCTAAATACCAATATACAGTAATATCAACAGCAGACATCTGAGAACCTAATGATGCAAATGGTTAAATCTTTACCTGTGCATCAAATGTGGACTATTTTCAGAGAAATGCAAGCCTACAGCTTTGCTCTCTGGATGCTCTCTCCCTTAAACAAAAATGATGATGAAACTTGGAGTACAGGCACCATACGTATTTTATTGACACAGATTTCTTCAGTTTTTAATCTATTAATTCAGCTGACAACAGTGTAGTAATTTGAAAAAAGTTCTTCTCCTTGCTTGATGTCTCTGAGAGTGACAAGAACTACACACCTCAAGTGGCTGCAAAAGAAGAAGCAAAACATGTGAAAGTGAACAGTTTTATTTTCCTTCGAACTGTTTTCAGTTCTTCATTTCAAGAAGCTAAACCAGTGGCCTCGTCCAGCTTAGTTTTAAGTAATATGCATAATGCAGGGTAGGGAACATGGGAAAACAACAATGGAATACAGACAGCAAATATAAGCAAAACCAATACAATTAAAAAACTCACAGCCTATGTGGGTATGCAAAAACTGTTTCCACTCAATTGTTCCACACAATCATTCAGAGATGAAAAGAATTAGTCAAGACTGCAAGAGACACACTTACTCAGACAGGAGCAGAAGCTACAGCAAAGTTCATGCAGCAGAAGCCACTTCTGTGGACACACCTGTCCACAGGTGCCAGCTGGCTAAAGCACCTCTCCTAAGGCCCACCACTATCCAGGAAGATGGCTTCTAACTGCACCACAGACTGCTGCCATCTGCAGAGATGGGTAAATTATCACGGAATCACTAGGTTGGAAAAGACCTTTAAGACCACTGAGTCCAACCCACGTACTAACACCTCAACTAAACGATGGCACAGACTGCCACATCCAGTCTTTATATATAAACACGTCCAGGGATTGTGACTCTACCACCTCCCTGGGCAGACAATTCCAGTATTTTATCACTCTTTCAGTGAAAAACGTTTTCCTAATATTCAACCCGTATTTCCCTTGGTGCAGTTTACAACTGTGTGCTCTGATTCTGTCAGTTGCTGCCTGGTGAAAAAGACCAACCCCCATCTGACTACAACCACCTTTCAGGGAGTTGTAGAGAGTGATAAGGTCACCTCTGAGTCTCCTTTTCTCCAGGTTAAACACTCCAGCTCCCTCAGTCAGCTGAGACCAGGGGCTGGCAGGCAATTTCTCAGAGAGAGATGTAGAAATCCACCCCTCTAAACCTCCTTTTAGTGAACGACCATGCCCTAAAACTGAAGAATGTGTTCTGGGAAGGAGAGCACATGCTTTGCATACTGATGAACCAGGAACTGGTAAACAGCAGCAACTCAAGTCTCCGCTATTCAAAATTTAGTGTGAGGCCATTTTGAAACATATGAAACAAGGCAAATAAGTACTGAGAACTGTTTTGTAAGACATGAAAAGATCTAAAAAACAGATAATCTACGCTGTCACCATGTTATACATCAGTATCAAAACAAGCACCTAGAAGCAGATGGGATCTTTTGCCTGGTGGCAGCACACTGGGAGAAATGATGATCAGAAGACCATATTTTCTCAGAAAGGTTCCAATCAAGAGCAAAATACCCTCTTCCTGAAGCAGTCCTATAGTTTATGTGCTTTCACACTTCAAGTACAGTATCCAGGTTTCCTGGGAATTTAGTCCTACTGCTTATTTTATTAGAACTTTTAAAATTATCTGCAGATTCCAAATGCATCTTTAACCTTCACTCAACCAATTCTAAGCAGAATCAGAAAATCTGTTTTTCCAATATGCACCACAACTTTCTCCAATGAAATTTCAGAGTACTTAAATAACACCACAATACACTACAAGTTCAGATACCTGCTCTAAAATGCTTATACATCCCTGAAATGAAGAGGATTATCTGAGAAATATTTCCAAGTATATTCTAATTTCTGAAAAAAGGTGGACTTCCAAGTCATAAACAGGATGTTATAATTTTACTAATTGTACTGTAACTGTAAGCCCTTGTATAGGCACAGTATTTAACTTGTCTCAATACAATTTTGGATTTCTTCTTGCAAATTCACCTGCTTATTTGTCATATAAGCAGAAGGCATGGAGAACACAGAGTAAGAAGCCTAAATCTGAATTATCTCAGAAGGGCTTTGGTCAAGGCTGAAGCAGATTTGAAAAAAATTTGCTGAAAAACCTCAGTACTGTAATACAAAGTACAACTACAGCTTTATGGGATTCAGAAGAATTGCACTATAGTGCAATACTGCTTGTAAAACTGTCTTCAGAGATATGCTGATTCCGTGTGTGAAAACGTGGGAAAAAGAATGAGGCATCTTGTAATTAAAATTAATCCTTTCAGAGAGGTAAGTCTCCCATTGCTCATGTTTGTGTAACTCATCTTTATATGATTTTTTATTTTTCAACCATATCTGTCTGTTCTTTACACATGCAGTATGCTTTGTATCACACAAATCTATGAGCTCTTTCATTTGCTGCCAACCTCTCTATGTCATGACTGTAGACGATGTTTGGAAGATATTGTTTCAATTCTACTGGAAAATGTCCAGGCACATCAAACTCTTGATAACACACGTTTGCTGTTTTTTCTAGGAATAAAAAAAAAAAAAAATAGATAGGGCTTAGAGATGTGCAAAAACATCAAATGTACTTCTACAGAAGAACCAGATGCTTCATCAAGCCTGAAAACCATTCCTCTGTTGGGAGGTATTCACTCCTCTGAAGGCCTATTTTGAATTACACAAGAGGTACACAATCAACTATAGGAGCTTTGCCCAGTTATCAACATGTCAATGAAGAGGCACATCTTGTTTAGTGCCAGGGGTAGTTTACAGCACTGATAAATGTTACAAATACACAGTGTCTGCTTTTACCATTAAAAAAGATTGGAAAATATTTTTGCCTGATGGCAAAACATGTCAGAAATACAGGCAGGGAGAAAATCAGCGCTCACATAGAACACGACCTGGAAGAAACAGTTACATGGAACAGCCCTGTATCTCTGTGTCGATCCTCATTTTGCTCTTCTAGCAACCTTTCTGAATGCTACTTGGAGGCAGAGAATCTTTAGTTTAATGCAGGCTATGAAAGCCACTTAGAAGCTGAATATTGTGTCAATTCAACTTTCTGTACAGTACAACTGTTCCCACAAGTTACTTAAGACCAACAGTGACACAGAATAAGTAGCTCCCTTCTTCATGTCCAATAAGTCAGATTACAACATCAGTTTCCTAGATTTTGTGCATAAATGTCAGGAAGTCTAAAAAAAGGTCTTACAGTTCAAAGTGAGCAGTGATAGAATCTTACTGTACATGTCACTGTGTGTAGTTTTCTCACAAAGCCTCCTAGAACAATACTGGGGAAGTTGATCTGCAGCTCTCTACTGTCTTAGTCTGGTGGTACTTTGCCACATATCCTTTCCCACCATCTCACTTTTGGGGTGTATGCCTTTCATTCTATATATTAGGAGGGAAACTGGAGCATCACTGAGAAAAGAAAAAGTATATTTGAAGTGCTGCTGCATGGAAGGATTCTAACACTCAATTGTGACAAAAAAAAACTATGAAAAGTTTTACTCCCAAAGTGCTTGTTTTAAATAGTACTATTGCCCCCCAAGATCAAATTCCTATTCTCTGTGTCACCTTCAAAATAATTTATATCCATAAAGCCAAACTCATACTTGGAAAATTTACCTGGCAACTTACCATGTGAGCAGTTGTTGACATACTGTCCCACTGCCAGTGGGTTTTGCAGGGTGGCTGTGAGCCAGCTCTCATCGCTCATTTGAAAAGGGCCAAGTTGATCTCTTCTGCTGCAAGACCTGAAATGCCCAACAGTATTAGTGTGGATCATGGCTTCTCCATCTAACAGGTGATCTTACTTCGTCTGGAGGAATGGCCACAGTCACTGCATAAACTTACAGCTGCCCAACCCACCTGAGGTAGAGGGCATGTGCATAGACCAGCAGCTCCCACTACTCTGTGGTGTCCTTCAGACTCTGGTGAAAGAATCTGCACAGAACTACCACACACTCTTCCACAAATCAACATCTAATGTTACCATTACAGAAATGCAAACACCTTTCACTCATCTCTTAAAATGCAAAGACTCATTACAATATTAGCTTTCAACCCATTCCAGAAATTAAAATCTGGTATTAGTGGGTATTGCTATTCAAGCTAGTTATTATTTTATATCAACCTCCTAGTTCTTTTCACATCATATTTAAACACAAATTGCAACAAACTATATTTTGAGGTAAATTAGCCAGTTAGCTGTGCCAGGGGAAGTTCAGACTGGACATTATGAAAAGATTCTTCACTGAAAGGGTGGCCAGTCACAGGGCTTCTCTGGGAAGCACCAAGTCTGTCACAGTTCAAGGAACGTGTGCGTGATGCTCTTAGTCACATGGTTCAGTTTTAGGTAGTCCTGCACAGACCAGGGACTTGGACTTAATGAAGCAAGTAAGTTAGAGTAACAGCTGAGAAACATTTCAATACTGTTACTCTACACCCTGCTCTAGTACAGATATCTTTTGTACAGGAAAGTCTTCTACATTAAAATGCATCTCACTGTGTGTTACAGATGACACAAGTACATAATGGATCACATGCAACATCTCTCAATCTTGTGCTGTTTGCTTTATGCAAAGGTGGATGACAATCAGGGTAAGAAACAGGGAACTAAGATGTGGTGTACCCCTGTTTTAAATCAGATGAGTGACAATCCTCTATTTCTTCTGCTTACCTGTACACTGATCTTGACAGTCCTTTATCATTCCCATCAATAAGGACACCATCAATGCACCTAAAAATAAAGGGATTGCCAAGGGACTGGAAAAAGATGGGCTCATGCTTTCTGTATACTGTACCTGTTGCAAGACAGATATTATTTCAGAAGAAAGTAAGTTAACTGTCAGAATGGGCTTTCAATCCCCTCCAGACAGAAACTCAAAGGAAAGACAGTGGGCAGGAGAGGAGTTCTGTCTCAATTAGTGACACTGACATCTGTAAACCTACCAGCTTTCAGACACAACTTTTTGGGATGTAAAGAATCCCCTCTCAACTAAATGAGCTGGTATATTCCAAAGAGAGAAGCCTCACAGGAAATCATAGAAGGCCTGAACCAAGTATCTTTAGGAGAGGTAGATAAAGCCTTACAGAGTGCTTCAGAGATGAAAACATCAGGTGATATCTGTTCAGGAAAGCACAGCTTAAGATACTATGCTATTTTATTACTACTGTGTCAGGACTCTGAAAAACACACACAGATTGAGCAAAGAATCTGAAACAACTACCTCCATTACCCCAGGGATTTTGTTTGGTCCAGGAGATGGAAAATGACAAATCAAGAACAAACTATTTCAGCAGACTGTTTCCCAAATCTGAGGAGAGGACTTAACCTGCCACGACTTCCAAGCACAGAAGTGCATCCAGGAAGTTGACTGGCTTGCCATTTTTCATGAAATTGTTCCCCTGCATCCCTGACACCCAGTATATCTTCACCCTATATCTTCACCACCTCTCTGCAGAAATCCTGCACTGCAATCTCACAAGGATCCAGGCAAAGGCCACAGGCAGGCTGCAGCCCCTGTACACAGGTCTCATGCCCAGCCCCATAGGTCATTACCCTGAGAAGGCATTTCAAGAGCCCATCCTCTTGTTTTGCCAGAAGAGTTGTTACAGGAGACTCTGAATGAACGTACGCTCACATCTAGCATGTGCTGAAATTTGAAGTGAATTGCAGAAGTGGCAGGCTCTCTCACTGTCACTCAACAACTACGCAGTTCACAGGTAATCAGTGCGTAAGCCAGAGACCACAGGGGATGATTCTGCTGGCAGATGAAACAGAAGCAAACCCAAAGCAACTCAACAGAACTGCTAGCTTGGCCATACTGATACAATTACAAACCCTTTTAAGTACTGTATGAAAATACAGTTCCAAGAAACAAGGAAGACAGAAGTGCTGATTTTTCCAAACACACTTCATAGAATTAAGTTTTGCTAAATTAAGGTTTTATTTTCATTCTCCATTTTGTACTTCTGTACTTTGAAGAAGCTCATGAAATTGTCTACTGACCTGTGTGGAGATCTCAAACCTAATTTTTCAAATCCTGGACCAAAATGAAAACCCCAAGGAATTAAACTGTTCTGTTCATCTACTTTTAAATTTCTCCTGTGCATTTACATTTAAAGAATCTGGAACAAGTTTTGGAGCTGCAGGAAAATCAGGCTTTAAGTACTAAATTTTTTTTATAAACAAAATTATCCTTCCCAATATTGTTTTTTGCATTTCCAAAATAACTCTATGTTGTTTATAAATATTCTCATGCAACCTAACGGATGATTTGAATGACAGGAAGAAAACCCATAGAATAAAAATTAGCGTAGATCTTTGGCATTTCATGATCAGATGGTCAGAAGTCCCATGTAACTGAGTCAAAAATAAGAACATTCCATTACCAGGATACATAGACACAACCGTCCCTTTCGGTACAAAACCTTTGGTAACAAAGACTCCAGTTCCAGCAGACACCAGCGAACTCCTGTCTCTGCTAACAGCGAACCCAAGTGTGTTAAACAAAACTTCCTCAGGACTAAACACGTGCTGACTCTGATGGTTACAAGAATTTACTTTCGACCGCTTCTGCTCCACAGTAAGTAATTCCAAATATTGACACTTGACTTCTGGAAGTAAGGCCAGAATCTCTGCTTGTCTACTGAAGTCGTTTATGAACAGAGCTTTGAATATTTTCAGTAGTGTTTCAAAGACATCTTCATCAGCAATAATTTTGTCTTGAGAGCTTTCAGGAACATATCGAAGAGTCCTGTAAAGAAAAAAAAAAATATTAAAATTAGAACCACATATTAACTTCTCTTCTAAATAGAGAGAAGCCATTTTGCAGCACCAGTAACTTTGATATGCTGTTGTTTTAGAAAACCCCAAGCTTTTTTCATGCTTGTTCAAGCTAAAGCAAATGTTCCTAAAACACTAAAAGATTGTCTAGTAAAAACCAGTATCTGTTCTACTAATCATCATCTCTGAGTATTTACCACAAGTAGGTTAAGCCCTACCGAGCTCTCAGTGAACAAGGCTCCAAAAAATAAAACAGAATTATCATAACGTTTATTAAAAAAACCAAATAGTTAATTACATTTTAAATGAGGTAAAATAAATATTGCATGGGCAAGGAAGGTTTTAACTTAGTTACTTATTTTAATTCTGTTACTTATAACCATGTCATAATAATTTAAATTCAAACACTAGTTTTACGACTAAAATAGGGCATACACGTCTTACTAACAAGAAATTATCTATGTATCTATCTATCTGTGTATCTATCCTTTAACGTTAAACACCATTTTAAGGTGTCTCACGAATAATTCCACGACAGCCGAGGGGCGACCAATGCTGAAGCACTTCTGAGTGGCAAACCCGAGTGAACTCCTGCGGCGCCGCAGACCATCCCGGCGAGGGGCAGCGGTGCGGGCCATGCCCGGGGCCATGCCCGGGGCCTCTCCGTGCGCCTCACCTGCGCTGGCGGCGGAGGTTGAGGGCGAGCCAGGGCACGAAGCGGTAGCGATAGGAGCGCCAGCGCCGCCGCAGCTCCCGCAGCATGGCGGCCGCCCCCCGAGGCCTCGCACCGCCCCTGCCCCGCCGCGCCCGCGCCGGCTACAACAGCCAATCCGCGCTCCGGACACACGCCGGCGCATTTGTGTCCTGAGCTGCCATTGGCCGCGAGGGCCGGCGGGCCGTGCCGAGGGTGAGGGGCCCGCACTGCCCAGAGCGGGAGAGCCGCGGGCGCCGGGAGCGGCGGCGCGCAGCTCCTGCGTGCACACCCACAGGCCAAAATACACAGTTCTGTCGGAACAATGTTACACTGCACCTTCTGCGTTGTACTGAACAATCCAAAAAGACAAGATCAGAGGAAAAGGTGGTTTAAAAATTATGTAGAAGCGGCCGCTTAAGACCACTCCTTACACTGTCAGATCCCCTCAAAAATCACCCAGCGCCTGCTTCTAGCGATGCTAAGGGCTGTTAGTGCCTCAGATGGTTACAGAACGAATTAGGTTGGAAAAGACCTCTCAGATCGAGTCTAACCCATGACCAAACACCACTGTATCACTGTTCAATCTGCGCTTAAACATCTCCAGGGACAGACTCCATCGCCCCCCTGGGCAGCCCATTCCAAAGTCTCACCATCCTCCCTGACAAGAAATTCCTCCTAATATCCAACCTGAACCTCCCGCACAGCAGCTTAAGGCCAAATCCTCACACCTTGTTTCCTGGGAGAAGAGGCCAGCTCGCACCTGGCTCCAATCTCCTTTGAAGCAGGTTACATCCAAACTTTTTTCTCCAGGCTGAGCCCCCCCCACCCCACCCGAGCTCCCTCACCTGCTCCTCGTGAGACTTGTCCTCCAGAGCTGTGATCCGTGTCATAAAAAGGGTGACTCACCTACAGACTTGAGTCTTGCTACACTTCCATCCACACTTTTAGCTAGTATGTGGCTGTGGTAACAAGCAGACACGTACTTTGTAGCATCATAAGCTACAAATTAAGTAGATTTAAACGTGCTTTCCACTGACTGATGTACATCAAGTAGCAGCATCGACGTACACAGATTGAAGGGATATACTACAAAGCACAAGCATTCTCAAACAGGGCCATAAGCCCTTTTGTTGCCACATTCTGCCATCACTTACCTCTAAGGTAATTAAAAAAAAATCTATTGAGGAAAACAATTGCTCAGCAATTGGTCTTCAGAAATTAGCAATGGCCTCCAAATAATTCTCTACAGACCACCACAGGTGTAAAGATAAGGGTACTGTTATCATTTTTGGTCACTTTGTCTTTTGGCTGCTCAGATACCCTAGTTTGACGAAACTTTTATCTTTGGATTGCTGCTCCTTATCTTCAGTTTTAGTTTAACACTGCCAATGAACTGGGAAAAGAAGAGCACGTATGCATGCACTTTATTCGGAAAGCAGTTTAAAAAATATGGAGCATTTGAGAATTGGTTTTGGAGTAAACAGAGAAATCAGACCTCAAAACACTCTAAGGGGTTAGACAAGTCCTTCCTCTGGACCTGAAATTTTGGCAGGGGTTTGGGAATTTCAGACAGTCCCATCAAAGCAATATAACTATCAGAATTAACTTACCATCTCAGAGCTTTACAAATACTTAAAGTTGTGCCTTGATTTATTCCACAATCACTTGAATTCTACCGTTGGCCTGCCTCATCTTTTCCAAATTCAGGAGCTGCGTGAAGGGCTGTTGCGAACTGAAGGAATGGAGGGGAAAATGCAGGAAAAGGCAGAGAGGCTGCCGGAAAAGTGCTGTCCTGCCATCTCCTGGCCTTCCCCGGTAATTACAGGGAAGAAAGGTCTCACTTCAAGACTTGTAACTCTGGTTTCAGCAGCCGTGTGCTACAACCAGAAAACACCACATGTTCACTACATCACATGGATATTGTGGCTCTTAAAAGTTAGGCGGTCACAGCGTGATTCAGGCCATTAAGGAAGACTAAGCAACGAGTGAGAAGTTAGGAAGGGAAATAGAGAGCTTTGGGAGGTGGGCTGTCAGGTCACAAAAGCCATGCACACAAGTTGCCCACTTTCATGTGATGCAAGGATTTATGTGACATTTCAACATGTTCTGGAGGCAGTCCTTAGTCTTGAGTGGGAACTTGCAAAGGTGAAACACCATCAGACTTCAACCTATGACCAACATGCAGAAATGTGATTTTATTCCCACCAGAGAGGTCACATAGAGCTTACCTGTGGGAGAATTGAATGTGCCCTGTGCAAATACGGGATTCCCTAAGTAGGTGTCTTTGGAATTTACTGCCGTCTGCTGGGCACCAGTGATCTCTGCCATCCTTTGTTCATATAAAGGAGGCTGCAACATCACAAACAGGACACAGTACTGCAGGATTCAGAACTTGTTTAGCAAATCAGATAAAGATACATTATAGTAAGTTTATCTCCTACTTAATCCTTGCCATGTATTTTCCTGTCTCACATTTCAGGTAGTACATTTTTCTGATTTGAGAAATCAGGTATTAGAATTTATTTAAAGATTTCTGCTGCCAGTTTTTTTCTGAATTGATACACTTGTATCTATCTGCAGAAAGTCTCATACCTAATAAAATAATAAAAAGTGCAGTTCTTCAAAATATAAAATTTATAGTCACAATAAAGCCTATAGTTGAATTTTATTTCCATTAAAAAAATTATTTATAAAATTAAAAAAAAATCTGGAGAAAGACAAGAACTTAAATAAGCCCTAGCTTTGTAATATATAGATTGCCTGAATAAGAAAAGGCTTATGTTTGCTATTAAAATCTCCACCAACAGAATTATTTCACCAGAAACATAAAACAACAGATTTACTTCCAACACACACTTCAATGGTTCCAGAACTGACCTAACCAGCACACTTGAATAGGTAAATGTTACATTTGCAGTAATTTAGACAATTCCTGGCTTAAAGGAATAATCAAGTGAGATTCTTAGATAACAGTGCTGTCATAAGAGAAGTTTCTTTATAATTAATTAAAAATAAATTAGTCTTTGTTGCTGCCCTTTATTAGAAACTAAGTCTTGATATGTCAAGTGTATGAAGTTGTGTATGAACAGTAAAGTGTACCAGAAATATTTTATTTCCATCAGTTAAAGTGAATGTGTTGGTCTTACAGTAAGCAAAGGACAAAGTTTGTTCAAAAACTTTTATTTACTATAAAGACAAAAAACACCAAAATACGTACAAATTATACTATATAAAATTGGTTCAATGGGGTAAAAACTTTTAATTAAAATATCTTGATATATTTAAAATAACAAAGGATACAATGAAGCCAAATTTCTTAACCCAGAGATTTCTGTAAAATTTGCTTGCACAGTAAGGTGCTAATAGAAGTTAGCCCTTAAGCCCTGGAAATCTTAGGAATCAGTCACATAGCAAATATAATTTCATTGTGAAAGTGAACTTTGGTAGAAGAAACTCTATAGGACACCTGAGGTAGTAGAAACTGGAATAAACAGCAGTAGACGTTATTTACAATTTAAGTACCAAATAACATTAAGAACACAAAAAAAAATTACACAATACAATTTTCAGTCCAGCTTTGATCCAAAGAAAATAAGAATATTACATCACATCTCCATTTTAAAAACATCACAATTACCAGCAAGCCGAGGGAAATGCAAACTCAAACAAATGCATTTGGACACCTAAGAGGCAGTTTGAGTTTGAAATGTGGTATGCATGGTGATCTATATAGTAATACTGATTAGCTGAGGTTCATCAGTTTACATTTCTGCCAGAAACAGTATTAATCTGAAAACTGATCTTCCAGTACTTGAATTGGCAAGAGTGCATCCTTTAAAGCTTGCACACATGAAAGACTTGGAAACAATCTTATTAGAATGAGAAATTCTAAAGTGGTCAAAAAAAAGTCAAGTACAAAACAGAGCTACCAAACTTCACATTTCTGTATTATCTTTTTAACTCTTCAAAGTCTGCCAATCTTCAAAAACAAAGGAATGTTAAATTTCCAAAAGAAACACATTCACAACTAATGACATGGTTTGTTTTTTTTATTAATATGAGCACTATCATTCATGTAAACTTATCTTTAAGATGTCTTGCTTCCAATTTGTTTTATACACTTTAAAGGTACTATAGCTTATTTAGTTCGTCCTGAGTCTTTGAAAAGAACCAATTCTATTTGAGTCCAACAATCCAACTGGCTTCTGAAGAGTTATAACATGAACAGTATCTTTTTCAAAATGGATTAAACACAATCATTATTAGATTAAAAAAGATCCCCATTTTTAAAAAAGCAAAAGAAAAAGCTGCCATTTTCCTTCAGAATTACATGCATCAGAATCTAAAAACCTGCCTTTAAAATAATTTTAAAAACCTGTTTAAAAAAAAACTCCACATCTCCTAAAAACCAACAAGTTTTGCACTACAGGTGAAGCTTTACTTCACATTTTACTTTATCTTGATCTTCAAGTCCAAGTTTGCTTCTTTTTAAAATAAATACCTTTTTTACGGTAATATTTTTAATATTTTCAAATTAAATTACCACTAATGGCTACAGTAAATAGATGATGTATGGCAGAAGGAAAACAGCAGGTAAAACTTGTTATCAGTAGAGAATGTAACCTCAGTTTCTTTACACAAAGAATGAGATTTGCTCATTTGGCACCTGCTCACACTGAAGTACATGCCAAAGTCTCCCATAAAAACTTTAATGGAAGCTGGGTTTGGGGGCCCCTTGACATGAAACTTCTCTACACCATTTGCCAGAAGAAACTGCTATATGAAAAAAAAGGCTCAACAACTTCTAGCATGGTTCAGACTAAGTTGCTTTATACAGAACAGTCTTGTTTATTAAATAACCTATACTATCAGAGCCTTCAACATATCTTTGTTGAAGGTGGCATTTTATCCCAGATTTCAAGCAAATCTGGTTTTAAAACTCTTGTGTCAGGAAAATACTCCATGACACAGCTTGCATCTTTTTTTCTAAAGACTATTTTAAAATATCCCCTTTTCATGAAAGTTAAAAATACAAAGAAAACAAACTTTGATTTCAAAAGAAATTACATGGCCAGCAGCAAATGCACAGTTAACCATGAGTGCCTGCTCTTACTTTATAGGAAGACAAATGCTTTTTTTAAAGTTTCCATCAATATTTGGATTTGTTACTCAGAGAGTATCATGTAATTAAAAGGGACAGATACAGAATGTCCTTTTAACAAGTATTGAAAAGTTACTAATCGCAGAGCATCTACATGTGAAATTGAACAGTGATTGCAATATTAAAATAGATCTTGAGCCTCTCAGCTTCTAATACTGCTGAAAAAGTGCTCTAAATAAAATAAAAATCACTTACCTGCTAAATAATCATGCAGATTTAAGGAAAAATGTTGTTATGTTAACACAGAGCCAGATGTTTGAAAAGGCACGATTTACAAATCTCTGCATGAATTGTCATATGTTGCATACTGAGCTTAGGTAAAGATCTTGATTTGTCAATCACATACTTAGGTAGGGTCCTCCACTGGCCTTATGATCTTGATGTATTGATCAATAAGGCCAGCAGAATAATATAATTTGCTGCACGTAACTGCACTGCAAGACAGTTACTGTATATTCAGTAGTGTTTTCTTCAATATTTCAGCCTTACAAATAAGTAGCTACCATGTGGTACGGAAGACTGGGTGTTTCAGCAGCTCCCTTGAAGGTGGTCTGTCCTGAGGTTGAAGTTCTAAACACCGAAGAGTCACATCTTTCAAGCCTGGAGACAGATGTGTAGGGATTGATGGAGCAGTAGTTGCACTAGCAATCTGAACAAAGGGAAATAACTTTTTAGAAGTCAGTGATTATGCCCCCCTCGCCTAGCCCAAAAACATTCTACAAACTGATACTTTCAGCTGATGAATTAGATTGATGAACTTTTTTCCATTCAGTATGTTTCCTACCACAGTTTGAAGTTTATGTTACTACTTTCAGTTTATTGTCCTATTGCTTTTTAGTTTGATTCTCTCCTGATACTCTTCTCTAAAATTTTTTATCACAGCAAGAGATGTCACAGCAAGGTCTTGCAGTGACATCTCAGAGCAGGCCACAGGAGAAGCTCCTACAGCACACATATTCTTTAGTCTAGTAGCTGCCTTCATTGTTAACTGGAATGAGTCACCAGGGACAGCGATTAAGCTGTGTGATGTAACACTACATGAAGTTAAACTGGGTGTGCTTTCTTGCACTGCCTTTTACTGTATTTCTGCTACTACCCCAAAGACAAATATTTCTCAGAAGGACAGATCCCTCCCAACCAAATTAATTTGAATTTTATCTAGCTGGATTAAAGCAGGATGACTGGGAACACTAGAGTGGCACCATCAGATTCACAGCAGTGCAGAACCAAGACAATTACATCTCTTAGCACAAGTGATTTTACTTAGAACACATCTGAGTACTGCTGTGCAATGTCTGTTCTCTGCAACTTCCTTTACCTGCAGCAGTATTTTCTTCATTCATGCCTACGGTTCAACTGGACCTTTAGAATTAAATATAACTAACTGATTTTAGCATGAAATGTGAATGCCAAGTTAAATGATCTAGCAAGCAAAGGAAGGGGCAAAAATCATATATAATATGGCATAATGGAAAATATCTTCCAGAAAATCTGATAATGGAATATTAGGCTTTATAAAAGGACTTTCCCCACCGTGAACTATGAATACTTACACAAACGGTTTATGGAAGAACAAGCTTCTGTATTTTACAGGATTGTAAGAAAAAGTTCACATCCCAATCTTCTGCCTAATTTAAGATCAACTTTATTCCTATTGGTTTGGGGTTTTTTTTTTTGTTGTTTGTTTTTTTTTTTAAAGTCTGTTACACTGTATTTTTATATCTTAGATCAGACATTTCTGAAAAACCTGGTCTAGTGGAAGGTGCCCCAGCACATGGTGGGGAAGGTAGAACTAGATTATCTTTAAGGTCCTTTCCAACACAAACCATTCTATAATGATTTTGAATAGCATGTATTAGTATATTTTTTTTGGTATCAGTCTCTTTGGTTTTTTTAGAGAAGCCAAGTATGATTATATTGGTACCAGTATTGCTTCTGTACTAACGGCTCCAACACAAAAAAAAAGCTATTGCAACAATCCCTGCTACATGCACACTTTTCTAAAATTCACATCGCTGTACACAAGATTTACTTGTCATCTTTTGTAGTATGTTGGTAATAACAAAATACCTTACCTTAAATATTAGAGCAAGATGATTGGAGTGTTTCTCTGCATTCCAAGGAGGTTTAGCACATGCCATTTCTATGACAACACAGCCAACGCTCCACACATCACAGCTCCTTCCATATTGCTGACCTCTCAGGACCTGAGCAAACACCAAAAATCAGATTATATAATTCAAAATATTTTAGCCCCAAGTCATTTAGAAGTAAACCTCAACACATCAAACAAGTGTATTCTGATTAACATTTCAGGTAAAGAGAGTGACCAGTGATGTAAATGGCACAAGATTTACACAGGTCTAGAGACCTAGTAAATAAAATACTTGACCAAGTGGCAAGCAAAGTACCTTGCAATAGCTAGTTTTTGAGCAAATGGTCATTTTGGCATTAGTAACACCACTTGTGATAACTGTATCTTGTAGCATACTACTTTAAACAATGACAGCAAGAAAGAAATGTTATCATCACCATGTTGGAATAATTCCTAACCTTTAGGACAAAGGCATTTAAAACACATTTGAAGCATAAATAGCAAATTTCTGTTATCTGGCTACATCAATTAGCTTAAAGAGTTCAAACAAACTTTTTGAAATAAATTTAAGAATTGTTTTCTTACCTCTGGTGCCATAAATGCAATAGTTCCCAGCAACTGTCCCTGAAACTCCCCAGCACCAGTTCCTTTTGATGCCAACCTGGCTGCAGCTCCAAAATCAGCAATTCTTAATCTATGACCTGTGCTGTCAATTAGCAAATTGGCACCTGTCAACAGTACAATAAAAATACTACTAGTTGGTTTTCTATTAAAGGCAAAAGGATGAACACACACTTGACACTTTTCCTCCCTGCACTTCAAAATTATAAAACAGTTTGACATTCCCCACCTCAGTATCAAGGAAATCTAAAAATCAAGGATACAGTCTAATAACTTCACTTTTCTCTTATGCCTGAATGATACTGCACACAGCTTGAGGCTGTTTGAGAGATTTCAAGAGGCCATCAAATTTTCAAAGTACAGAAAACACACAGGATTCTGGAACAATGCTTCGAGATGGTATAATGGAAGAAAATGGTGACCCAAAGACCCAAAGGCTTTCATTGGCTGCAGCTCCTCATGAAATTTAAAGTGATTTCATTATCAAGCAGCCCTGAGTCGCTTTAAAGATAATTGCAAGCAATTTAAAGTTTTACTGTTTCAAAAAGAATTAGTAAAGATATATTTGCCATCCATATGTTCTACTTATATAAATATACCACCAGTTCATGGACAGCCATAGAGACATTAAAGGGAAAAGTTCAGTAAGACTGGTATTTCCCACTTATGTTCACATGTTACTCAGGGTACAACTGTATTTATGTTCAATTAGGATGAAGGAAGAAAACTCATCACCACACATTACAAATCTGGCCTTGTTATCTTGGTTTGTTCACAGATTTTACTATCATTTCCATGTAAACATTTACATTCATTTAAGTAGCAATAGTTTTAAAACTGTATGGCAACTTTCTATCTTATTTTAACCAACTCAGAAAGACAATTTTTCTAAACTATTAGCACAGCTAGCAAATACCCACAAGCTTGCCACCAACATTTTCATTATGTCAGTAGCATTTTGATTAATTTCAGCAATAGAGTTTCTTATAAATGATCAGACAAACCCAGTAGAAATACCACTCCTGAGACAGCATCTGAGAGAATGAACACGTCTCAGGCCAAAACATATGTTGCTTTCTGAATACTCCTTCTAAAAGAATTTATCAGGTTATTCTCACCTTTAACATCTCTATGGATTATCTGATTCTCATGGAGGTAAGAAAGGCCACGTAAAAGTTGTTCCGTGTAATTAATAATAACCGATTCTTTGAAGGCTCCATATTTGCTTAGCAAATGAGCAACTGAACCCCCTAAAAGACAAAACAGTACATTCTATCAACACTTACACATTCTGTTTATAGAGTGCAATACTACATCCTAAAACTGGAACTTGATATTACTATTTCTAATTAATATTTCTCCTTCTCCTACTCTAAAATAATTTCATAGGCAAAGAGTGATGTAGTTCATTCCTCAATTACTTTCTAAATGAAATTATACACATTAAAGAAAAAAGTCTTCATGCTTCCTAATGATTTTATACTTCCTTAAAAACAATACTTTTCCCACACTTCACATTAACGTGTAAACAGCAGAACGTTAAATATTTTTTTGAGGCAATAGGTAAGTACAACCTCCATCAAGTATTTCCTCTTAATATATTAATTTACGTTTGTTATCATCCAATACATAGAACTTCACAGACAAGCAAGGAAAAGCAGTATCTTACTCTATTTTCGAAAACTGCTAACAGAGTCTCAAGATTTTGGACTTCCAATTTTTCTCTTGAAGTATTGTAACATAGCCTGGGCTTGAATGAGGTAAATGCAATTCCTGACATTTGACTATCTAAATAATAATATTTCAGAAAAAAATACATTTAAAAGGTTTGGCATGCTAAATGTTGAGAAAATATTTTTTGCACTACTTCTTGTAACAACACATACTTGGGGGCTTCGCATGTTAGCACTCTGACCACAATTTAGGGTGCAATGCTTTCATTTACAGCAAATAAGGATGTATAAAACACCACTTAGTAACTGGACAGCAGCAACATATAATACACTCATAAAATTAATAAAACTACTTCTCAAAATAAAGACAGATTTTCTTGTGCCTGCTCTATACAATTATGAAAAATATTTCAATTTTTTTTACTAGATTACCAGTTAAGAGATTTAAGGTTTTAAACAATTTTTCCAAAAGCACTATTTACTACTTATTATTTGAAACTTATTTTAAATGTTCTTAAATGCCTCTGCATGTCATCTAATAAATTTTTATGAAAAATCTCAGGACAAAAATAAATTACTGGTATTCCAAACTTTCTAGCAAATTTATTAAAAGTAATAACTTATAGCTACACAGATACACTGAAAATGCAAGAGTTTGAGACACAGTCACTTCAGTTGGAAATATATCAAAATTTATAACTCCTCACTTGGAGTCAGAAATGGAAGGAAAAGTCAGGGTTTCCAACTGCTTTAACTGTATGACAGATTAGGTATGGAAGATTCCAAATCACAAAAGGATGCACAATTAAGAATTTTGCTATGAGCACTTCAGCTGTTCTGTAAGTACACCTTTATACTGATTGCGAACACATCAATGAAAATATAAATTCACAACCTTAAGTGATGCAACAGTATGTATTTCAAGACTCAAACAGTATTTTCACCAGTTGTTTACCTGCCATCCATTCAATAAAGAGGTTATAGTTGCTCTTCTCGCATGTAGCACCCAACATTCGAATAATGTTAGGATGGTTCAGATGACTCATCATCCTTATTTCTTCCCTCAGTGCTTCAACCACCTCTTCCTGCTCAGATGACGTGTTCCTGACATATGTCACCTGTTTTGAAATATGGTATTCAGACTTACTAATTTAAGTATAAGTCCTATAATCACCTTTCAGTACAGCAACAAGAAAGGATGGTTTTCACCATCTGGAACTGCTTTTTTACCTCAAACCCTATTAGCTGAGAACATATCTCCACGTGAGACAGTCATAGAAAATTAAGAGTGATCTTCTATGTACAAACAAAAACTTCTCCAAGTAGACTGGGAAAACATCCCTCTTTTCACCTCTGTTTAAACTAGGAAAAAGCCTTTGGTTTCCAAATATTGAGGAAAAGGAAGAAAGAAAAGGCCTAAAATGGGATCCTCGGTGTCACTCATAAAATTTTACCAGTTAAATGATAAATATTTCATAACTAAAGCTCTTACAGAAATTCAACTTGACAGAAGTAATGGTATTGGAGTCAATCTCAGATGTGATGCATACTAAATATGATATAATGGTATGCTGCAGGGAATTTCCCCAGGCATCACCATCATCATCTCTCTGGGACCACTTGGACAGTCTCACTTTTTCACAAGCAAAAGTTCCAACGGAGGAATGGTGGCACATACTCTTTCCTTGAGCAACTTCAAAACATTTTATCTATTTCACAGCTGTAAGTTCATTGTAGAACTGATAAGAGTATTGGGACTAAAATTCCCTCTATTTTGTTACTACTGATTCAGCCCTAGGGCAGCTCTAGTGCGAACAATTTACCCACACCTGAAAGCCTTCAAAAATCTTTACTGAAGCATGGGCCTTTTCTCAGCCATAGATACAACTTCTGTATCTATTAATTTAAATAGTTAGAATACTTGCCTACAAATTGCCTTTAGTTAGTTAGCAAAGTTGAATCAGAGGAAACAATTATTAAACTATATTTCCTCCATTTAAAGTTATAGGGAAAATATCCTTGACAAGTGAGGAGAAATAATCTTAAATAGGAATCTTATAAATAGGGCATTAATTAGGAACCAAGTTATCTGGGTCCCATTCTTAACTCAGCCACCATTTTATGAACTTGACTGAAGCAAAAACCCACTATGAAGAACCATGGAAGAAAATGGGCACAGAACAAAGGACTTTTAACTCTAAGAAGAATTGAAAAAGCTTGTATATATTTAGGTAAACAATGCACATAAAGGTTTTTTAAATTATGTATTATGTCAGAACACATCACAGGGAGTAGGAGGAGCAGGAACACAAGAGGTCTGAAAGAGAAAACACAAGAAAATTAGGTACTTTCCTGAAGTATTTACCTGTTTTACAGCCATTAACGTCCCTGTTCCCACATCTTGAGCTTGGTAACAGGAAGAGAAAGCTCCAAGACCAATTTGCTGACCTTTAAGCCATTCTGCATCTTCTCTATAATGGTGTTTTGCTTTGGTATGTCCAGGCAGGGTTTCTGGTGTCTGCAAATTAAATTCAAAATTAATTCCAAGTTTACTAACATGCATCTAAAATATGGACATTCTAAAGTGTTAGAAAATATCCACACTTATAAGCCTCTTCTCTCCCTCACACTCCCTTGAACTATTTGTTATACAGGTCTCAGCTGAGATGAGAGCACCAGAGTATTCTGTAACCCACATACTCTACTACATGAAACAGAGCTTCCTCTGTGTAACTACATGAAGGTGAAAGGCAAGATTAGAGGACACAAGTAGGAGCGCAACTTTTTTTTCTATTCCTTTTCTCACATCTAGTTAAGGTTTTAGCTTGCACCTACAGTAAACAGAACCAAAATCAGGTTGTTTTCTAATTAACTTATCCCCCCAATATTATGCTTCACATGTTATCACAAAGGATCACAAATACAATACCCCTTTTTCCTATTATTATTTCTTGTGCTTTTGGTCTATTTGCAAATATATATGTTTTTTTTTTTCTGACTAATATAGTATCTCTCATCTTTTCTCAAGATAGGAAGAGAAAATATTTTCCCATTCTTTCTTTCAAAGATTAGTTTGCTAATGTACAATTGCCTTCAACGTAAATCAGCATTAGGACTCAGTACAGTTCTACTCCTGCTTAAAATTTTTTGTTTACTTCCTGTTTTCCCCAGTTTTATGCTTTCTTTTTTGTTGCTTTAAATGTTGATACATTATACGGTTCTCTTGCAAACAGCTTCTCTAGATTGTTAATAACATGGAAGGATTCTGTTAGCACCCTCAAATTTGTATTTGATTTTCTATGAAAGGGTACTGAGCAACTTCATGTTTTCTATAATTTTTGAAATATAACAGCACTGCTTTATAATTTCAGTGACCCTCAGCTGAGACTTAACATAAATTTTCATATGCGTACTTACATCCTGCTGAATGATTATGATATCTTCACCATTTTCAACCTGTAGCTGGGGAATTACTGGCAAAGCATCTTGGGATGCTGACATTGCCATAGCAATAGCTAAAGCTTCCTCTTCTTCAGCTTCCATCTTTTCCTTGCACTTTTGATTGTGATTGACATCATCTTTGTAAGTATCATCATTTTCTGCCCGCTCAGGAGAAAGAACTGCAACTTCAGACTTGAATGTAACTGTGCCGTCACTTGTTGGCATGGAGGCCTCGAGTAGGTCCTCAATACTGGAATTGAGCTCTGCATTAACATCCAGCCGGCACTTCTCATCTACTGGTGTGAACACTGTCTCTTCGCTTGGTATAACTGCACTGCTATTGCCATCACACTGTGAAATATCATTCAGGTCAAGTGTCATACTGCTTTTTAAGGTTTCTCCTTGCTTGTTCACATCACCTGGGGTGGGTCGTGATGGCTTTGGCCTATGTACGTGACTGGATGGCAATGGCCTGGCTTGGGTAAAAACTGGAGAAAGTTTCTCAGATTCTTTATTTTCAGAACAGTTTCGCTGAAACTGGAGAGAAAGTTTCCGCTGTGTTTGAGGAGAAGGTGAGGGGATTTTGCAGGGAACAAATCCCTGAGGTCTGAGTTTAGAGACATCTGTTACAGTGCCAGCTGGTACAGATGGGTTTGTTGGAGACAGAAGTGTTGGGAATAGTGACTGGGAATGACTAGATGAGGGAGAAGAGTTCACACACTGACTGTGGGGTTTTCCTTTTGTTTGAATGGCTGGTTTTGGTTGCTCGGTGGTTACTGATGAAACAGTAAGTCCCATAGCAAGGCCAGCTAGCATCTCAGAAATGTCATCTGGACTGGCACTCAGTTTTCTGTCACTTAAACCTTTCCCACTCTTCCCTGATAAGTGGACAGTATTATTAGGAGTATTATTTTCTGTAGTTTCTGGAGAGTTATCTGGCACAGGTAGGTGTAAAAACTCTTCATGTTGGCATTCCCCCGAGTGCATTTCTTCCATGCCCAGCTGAATGGCTTCTGCAATTTCCATTTCATCTGCTATTGCCATCAGACGTCGACGCATCCTTGCATAATGTGTTGAGCTTGTCACACTCAACATATCCAACAGCTTTACAAAAATATGGGGCACTCTTGCTACCATTCTTGCTGCACTCAAAAATATTCTCCGTGACAGCTTGCCAACCATTGAATGGGAATTGTCAATTGACTGCAAGGCGAAAGTTAAGAGGGAGAGAAGTTTCTTATACCTAAAAAAAGAAAAGAGGTCTTTTATAAACTGACATACTCTAGTTAACTAGTATAAAAAAAGCCGTTTCAAGAGAATGCATTTAGTTGTCAGTTCTGAAGTATGAAGGACATTTATTGTTGCACGGGTGCTTCAAAAATGCTTCACAGGTCAGAAGTTTTTAAAAAGACAACTGCTTTGTAAAGCAAGCACACTTTGCATATAAATATATGTTATTTGTTTACAGGAATTATAACAACTACTTCTTTTATGAAATCACCAACAAATTCAACTACAAAGAGTAACATTTGCATAGAGCACAAAGAAGTACCTGTCAACTACGGTATCAGCTTGCAAGATATCTCCACAGACAATGTGGGGATAAAATTCACTGGGAAATTCCAACAGAAGTCTGTCTATTAGACAAAGTCGCCCCAGCAGTGCTTGCCAGTTGCTAGATTCTATTTCATTTCCATGAATACAGTTTAAGACATAATCAACGCCTCCAATACCAATGGATCCTATAAAAAAGTTGATAAAATGAAGATTAGGTATTATATTCAGAATCTACACAAAGAACAGAACTGTATCATACAGAATTACTCGTTGTTTGCCCAAATTAGCCCCTTTCCAAACTGTTGACAGGAATACTGTTCTGTTTGCTGTGCTTGTACTTGATAAATTCCAGTATTATTTGCTTGTATAATTTAACTGTATATGAAGAGTTATTACCAGATTTAAGTATTTCTCTCCCAACTGCCAGCTCCCCTGCTTGACCTTTACACATCTCCAATAGCGTTGAGACTGAAAGTTGACTTGTTCGACTGTAAGAAAGTAAAACCAAAAAAAGAACTTCTTTAGCAAATGCTTTCAAGGAAGAACATCCTATTCCTTATACTTAACAAACCATCACCTAGGAATTATGTGTAAAATTATTTCACACCACCTTATTCCAGTAAATTTTTATAACCCACTCTTTGTAAGCTTACCTGTGGTTATAACATTTCTACAAAGATACTTCCAGAAATGTAATGTCTATCACTAATGTACAAACAAAACACCAAATTGCCTTGTTCTCTTGCAAAATGTGGCCAAATGCATAAAAACAGTCCTATTTCACTTACTACTTTAACTTTAGATATTCTCTTGCTAGACTGCTGCTGGGGGATCTCCAGCTGCAGTTTCAGAAAAAAATGCTGCTTACAAACTAAACCTTGAGAGACAAAACTCAAGCTGCTGGAGTTCTGCATCTAGTTTACAGATGAAATCTGTACAGAAGAAATGGTTGGCCTGTAAGAACAAACAGGGTAACCTAGGACAGGAAAATCAAGCCAAGGGCAGTTCACCCTAAATAACTATCTCCTACCATTACACTGTGAACTACCAATCAGAAGTCTTATGATACTGCTACTACTTTATGGCAAAGATATGTAACAACTTCTGCTGAAGTAGGAAGAATACTGAGGAGTACTTGCTAATAGCTCTAAAGAGAGTCATGAGAAATAGGCCAAAGCAATAAAAACAGAGATAGAAGGAATGGGTTCAAAACTGCACATAACATCTTCCTTTACTTTGGCGGGGGGCGGGGAAAGAAAGCCCTTACGAAAGCAAAGTATACAATCACTTCCCTTCAAAACCTGCATATTTCAATCCAGAAGATTACCAGCACCAGTCAGGCTAGCAAAACAATGACATATATTTACAATCAACACATTTATTTTAACACCAACTAGTTACACATGAATAGCAACAAATGAAGCTTTAAGATATTTAAGTAATAATCCAAAATTAAGTTCAAGAGACATCATACCTGTTAGCATCTGCACATTTAATTAATATCGTCTCTACAACTGGCTTGAGAAGTCGCTGTAGTTTAGTCCTCTCTGCCAAAGTATGACAGGGAGTGTACACTAGCATGGCTCTTAAAGTTTTCTAAGAGAAAGGAAAAAAACAATACATAAGAAATCCAACTAGCTACAATTTTTATTTTTTTAAAGAGATGTAAATAAGCATTAAAAAGTTGCAAATTCAGTTCTACATAAATTGTGTGCAAAATGTCAGTGAAACTTTCAAAGGATAAATAGCTTACTACATTTTCACTGCTTTTCACTGCTAGAGAGTGAAAAGACATACAAACATAATCAATACTTAGCACTGTGGCAAGTGCCAGTGAAATCATGTTCTTTCACTTATGATGAGTATTTTCATCACCCCACTTTCAAAGCGTAGTTAAAAGTCACCAGTGGTGCTCAACAAGTACTAGGATTCCTGATTTCACGTATCTTCTCCCATTCCCTCCTTCTTACAAAACGAAGTAACTGTGAAATTAGTAGAATACAACAAATAAAAAACAACTACTTACTAAAGCAGCAACATACACTTTGTAGACAGGGTCAGCACAGACCATAGACAGCACACTGCAGCAGGATTCTACCACCACATCTCCTGAGATACTGGTCTGAGACCCACTAGCTGCTCCCAGAGCTCCAGCACTTGTGTTGTTTCCATTGCTGCTTCCAGAGTTTCCAGTGCTTTCACCGTTAGCCAGTAATAAAGCACCACTAACATCATGGGAAAGACGTCTGAGTGCCATCTCTCGTATATTCCAGTTTCGAGAAAACAAGCAGCCAACTAGCTCCATCCCAAATACCTGCCAAGGAAGAAAGCAACATTACAGGAGTCAAAATGAATAATGCTGCAATTTAAGTACCTGACAAGAGCAATCAAAATGGAAAAATATTTCTAGTTAAAAATCATCAAGGCTGACAGCAAAGATTTGTCTGAAGGTACAAGGTCCTAAAAAAGATTCTGTGATAGAAATAAAATATCAAATTATATGCTACTTGGCTGTGTAAAATCTCTGTTAAGTGAATTTTAACTATTAAGTATGAAGTTGGTTTCCAGATACTGATATTAACAGTCCTGAAATCAAGATCTGGCTATACCAGACAAAAATAATGACAGAAATAAAGGAAATAAAAGTTCTCGTTTTTAAGTGTGTGGCCCCATGTTCAGCTGAACCCACCTCTATACTCTAAAGGCTATTAGGTCTTTCACAAAAGAGAATTACCTGAATCCATGGCTCAGCTGAATCTTTATATGTAGAAGGGATCTGCTGGACTCCGTAATGAGTAAGGTTAAAATTGCTATCTTGAGTTCTTCTCTGTGATCCAACTGCAGACTGCTGCTGAGATTGTTGCTGAACCACACGGAGAACAGAAGAATCCACAGGGCTTGGCAATTCATGACTACAGATCAAGAACAACACGGATTAAAAAATATAACATTTGAGGTAAATAATGCAGCATATTCAGAAATATCAATTAAAGATCCAGAAACAGATAGTTTATTGCGCACCAAAACTGAATCCTTACCTATAGAAATCATGAGATCTCCATTTAGATCTACAAAGTGGACAGATGAGTGGCTCTCTGTTTCTTCTGCATTCTTCTGCCCCTGGAATACAGCACAGGATTATGTGCACTGAAGTTTTACAGTGTACAAAACCAGAAGATGGCACAACTACTTCTAAGTTTTACTGAGGAACATTAGTTTCATAATTAATACTTCTGAACTGAGCCACTTTCAACAGCCCGAGCATTAAAATATGGGTGCTTAAACCTATTTTTTCTGCATGAAGAAATGCTTCACTTCAGTACTACAATTAGTAGTTTAATTTATTAACTGAAATTCAGCTCCTTTTGTACTTAAACTATAGGAACATTTTATTTGTTAATGTAAACTGCAAACATTTATATATTTTATTTGATGTATTATATAAACATCATAATTCATTATACCACCCTTGCTAGCTTTATATGACTTTTACGCATTCTAATGACAATTTACAGGGAGCTGAAAGTCTGTTTCTAAGCTTGTTCTAGTTAGACATAGTCCTTTCACTCAGGTAAGACAGGCTTAAACATCTATACCTGCAGGTAACTTGTCTGTCAGAGCATTGAATTACAAACTCCATTTGTGAATAATTGCTAAAATAAGGTGTATCAATAGTACCCAAATTATACAAAATTTTCAGAGTTACCAGCCATCATTTACTAGCAGATTTTTGGGATTTTTTATGGAACATAAAACAAACAACTCAAAACCATAGCAAAAGCTATAATACTTTTGCAGATTTAGTCACCAGAAGTTGACAAAACAAAGATAACATACATATTGACATGCAGTGGTGGTGTAATTTGTTTCTGCAGCCATCTTCACACACAGTGAGACTCTCTTCATCCAGCATGCCTAACAAACAAATGGGGCACATCTGTTCTTCTTCATCCTTCATACTATAAAAAGAGACATTTGTGATTGTAGAATAGGCGTATCAGAATTCAGAAGAGGCCTAAACAGTGAAAAAAGATTAACTTCGAGTTTGGAACAGTCACTTCTGGATAACTATAGGCTATTAATGAATCATTCTCCCAAACCTTGGTCTGAATAAGTAAGCAACAAGATTTTAGAAGCACTGAGTACAGACAACACTTTGTTAAAGTGAAAGGGAAAGTCACAAAACACATGACATCTTTACAAACTAGGTCAGATACCAATTAAGAGATTGAAAGGCCTAGCTTTGGGCAGTTAACATTTTCTTTCCTAAGACTTCTTGAAACAAACCGAGCTTCATTTTTTAGTTTATCATTTGGGTTTAAATAACTATGGAATTTTTATATTTTGAAAACTATCCACATTCTTTGTCATCACATTCCTTTCAAAGTATGAAGCCACAAGGTAGTCTTTAGCCCTTTACAAGAAAATGTAAATACTCTTTGATGAGCATAGTAAAACACAAAAACTAAACAGCTACCCAATAATTTTCTGCCACTAACAGAAACTGATGGAATAGAGTCTCATAAACACTAGCATACATGTCATACACAGATATTTTTAAAAGCTCCTATTTTCCCTTGTTTGCTATTTCTATTTTATTTTTCTCTACTTTCGTTTTTAAATGGATAACCAGAGAATTACCCAAAAATTATTCTAAATTTAAACAACATGCAATGAAAAACACAGATTTATAATCTTCTGCAATACTGTTTAAATGTGCAAAACTCTAACTACTCATCGCAAAAAATTTAAATTATAGTTAGTGTGCATCTAAAACTTTGCACATATCCTGCATTTGTTCACCAATGATATATTTTTAAAATAAAATTAACTTGTACATGCATTATTTCTACCCACATGTATTCTTTTCTATTTCTCCACAAATGTTTGCAAAGCTATTTATTCCTTGAAAAGATCCACAAAGGTAAGCTTACAATGAAAAATATTCTCCACACGTGTGTGTATATATATAAACTTATTTTTGATAAATTGCCAGTAAGCAAAACAAAACTGCAAGTCATAGGAATTATCAGAACTGAGTAAACGTCTATTTCAAATGAATCTGATACTCAAGTGTTCTTCAATACCTATAGCATACTAATTTAGACTTGGATAGAACAGTATGTTCTCTCATTGAATCAGTACTGCACCAGGTGTACTGGCAAACAACTGAAAATCTTTCATCCTGTAAGAAGTGATAACTAATGCAGCAAAGTTCACAACCCTGTGGAAAAAAAAAATTCCTACACAAAGTATCAACATAAAAGGAACTGGCTTGCCAGATAAGTAGTTCCAGAGTAATTATGTATTTAACAACTTTGTTTATGCAACTTGTTTATAGAGACACAGTTTGGAAAAATAAGTAAAAGATGAAGTGAGATTGAGGTCACAATCTATATATCAGAATTATAAACCTGTCTGAATCTATTCATCTTAATATATGCTCATTATCACAAAGTAACATATCAAGGTCCTCCTTAAGTTAGATTCCACTTCACACAAACAAAGCCTCAGTTAGGTTTTGCTCTCTGATCTCTCTAAATGAAGGACAGTTTACCCACTAAATAATGCAAGCACAAATTATTTGTTTAAAAAAATTAATCAGTATCTTTTCAAAATCATGGAAAAGTATATACAAAAAAAACTCAAGTAAAAGCAGTCAGGGAAAAAAATATGAAACAATAACACATCACTGGAAATTCATAGACAAGGCATCAATTCATAGATAAGGCATAACTATTATGTTAGTAGCTCTCTCAAAATAATTTAATCAACCATTTTTAATTAAGTAGTTTTAAAAACATATGCTTGCTTCTGTTTTTCATGTATGCGTTTATATAGAGTGCAAAAACATTTTTCATTGAATTGTCAGAGGCACAACCTTTTCTCCAAAGCAGGAGAGGAGACAAAGAAATCATGTTTATTCTTTTGCTAACATTTGCACAAGTGCTGTATTAAAAAAAGATGCACACAATAGTCTTCCGAAGCTGATGTATGCTTTAGTCTTGCATTCAAGATCTCAAAAGTTTGTTTTACAAAATTCATATAAGGTAAAAAAATTTATTTTCACACCTCTACTAAGCATTTTCCAAACAGAAGTTACAAAACAAATATGCCCACTTGGCACCACAGTGACTAATGGATGCTTGACTTGACTGCTTGCAAATGCAGAGACTTAACGTGGCTTGAGATGAAAGCAGCTTTGAACAAAAAGAATGTAGGTGATTCTGAAACTACAGAATAAAGCTTGTAATTCCTTTTAAAAATACTAACCTGTTTTCTGAACTAGATGTAGAAGTACTAGATGATGACAATGTATGAGAATTTGACATGCGTGAGACAAACTTCTGGATGGTGTTACGAGATGGAGCTTTGATCCTCGAGCTACGCCTACTGTGATATTTCTGGAACAAACTCTCAACCTAACATCAGAAAAAGATAGCAACAGTCTTATTTATGCTATGAATATCTTGTAATTAGAAGTCATATTACTGAAGTGTAAACTACTGCTAACAGGAAAAATCTATTCACCTTCACAATAATGCATTAGCAGTTGCAGCAACAATTTCAGAAGTCTTACTACTAAAAAGATCACAAGAAACATTTTACGCCAAAAACTTATCTGCTTATTGAAAATAAATAACACCTTCATGTATATACATAATTACTTCAAAATACCCACACTTTTTCTTCCTTTTAGCAAATCAGTGAGACAGAGCTATAAATTTTAATAGAAAATCCCTTCATCAAACTACAGCTCTCTGCTATTTATGCAGTTATGTCTTATATTTACAGGTATTTTTCTTTCACTTACAGAACTCCTGATACCGAATTAAAGATATAATTATAAACATGTATTCTTGTTGCTTTTAAATCTAACAGTTTTCAGCATGTTTAAGATAGTGTCCTAAAGACATTATGGAGTGTACTCTAGACCATCATTACATCTATTAGAAGTTGATTACCTCAAAGTTCTTCAGCGTCTTCCTCCAGAGCATTGGGTCAGAGGGTTCAAGCTGAAAGACCCTCAGCATAACAAACAGCAGATGAATACAGAACGTCCCACGGCCACAGCTACAAGTCTGTAAAGAAAAGTATAACCTAAGGTTTTAGTGACTTGGAAGTTTTTCCACATTTAAGTGTATCATAGAATATACCCACCCCTCAACAAAAAAGTATTTCATATAAAGGCATAAATGTTCTGTAGCATAGCCTTACAAAAAAAGAGAATTCCTAACATATTACTCATAAATGTATACATGAATGCATAAAATTACAACACCAGCTTTCAATTTCTTTTCTCCCCCCAGCCCCCCCCTTTTTTTTAATCAACTGAAGCTATTTTTATGCTTCATACAAGAAGTATGATGTCACAACATGACATCAATCGAACTTAAATGAGAAACTTCTGTTCACCCAGCTTGGATGTGTCCCAATACTACATTGCATTAGTACCAAGAAAGCCTATGAAAAGGATCTCATTATGGGTATGAATGAAATTATCACACTATGTGTTTGTCATTTATACACATCCCATGAATAGAGGAATTAAGTGACCAAATTTTAGCCAAGAATATGTTAGACATACAATTCAGAGCCACTTCTAGGAATGAGTCTCTTTTTCTTTTAAAAAACAGAAACTGTAGATAAACGTAATTTCCAAATTGCAAACTGATTTTGGTATTACATGAGTACAGATTACAGCTTTTAAACATTACTTTATAGAACAGTGATCACCAATTGACCTAATCTGGCTTTGAACAGTTTTGCGAGATTAACTATGAATTGATAAAAGCTACAGACCAGACAAAAATATTCCCTACCTGAGGCCCAATAAACACTCTGTATTTATTATCAGGGCTGTCGCCTCCAATTAAGAATGAGTTGGGTCCTATCTGCTGCAGCAAGTACAGCCTGGCTCGCATCACTTTGTTGACACGGCGATTTGTCTCCTCAGGGCTGTACGGAGAGAAACCATCTGGAGATGGGGCTCGTCGAGGTGGTGTTATCCGTCCGCTCTGAAACTACAGAAGGGCCTCCGTCATGAGCATTCAAAGGACAGAAAAATGTTTAAATAGGTATGGCTTATTTATTTATTTACAATAAGGTTGATATTATTATTCTAAATAAATATATAAACCATATTTATAATATGGTTTATATATTTACTTAGAATAAGAGTCCCCAAAACCTGGAACTGTTATAATCTCTTTGACTATATGACTTAAAAGGATTAGTTTTCTTCCATGCCCAGGAGTCAAGGGCAGAAGAAAACTGAAATTCTGCAGCTGAAATTTGTCTGACACTGGGACACAAAAGGAGTCTTTCAAATTGCTTCTTATTTTCATGTTGCCATTGGTTGCCTTACCATATTAGTACTGAATTATCAAGTATAATTCAATCCGAAGATAATCAGGGACTTATTACTGGATAAAGGAGATTATTCTATATAGCTGTAACACTAATATATTTCATGAATGAAAAAATGCTCTGACTATAGTTTTAAAAAAGGAATATAAGTTCAACAAAGATCAAAAGTTTAAGAAAATTCCAGAGAAAAGAAAAAAATGTACAGTTTTTTCCCCTTTCCACTATGTAAGCAACTTTTAGATGAGGATGCTTTGGGTTTTTTTTAATATTGTTTCCCCATAACCAAAATCGAAGGCCCAAACATCTTAGTAAGATTGTTTTACTTTAAATTCTTCTCATTTCTAACATTATGAGATGCGTTAATGGTTCCATTCTGTTTCAGATCTTCTGCTTTTATTTGTATGCACTAATTCCATGTTAGGATGAAAGAAATAATGAATTCACTGTCCATCATATAAGTAAACTACAAACTGGACTTTTAAGGTTTTTGATGTCAAAAGTTAATATAAAACAAAAACCCCAACCAAATTTAAATATGGTTGTTTTCCTTTTTTTAACCTTTCAATTTCTCTTGTCATGAGGAAAGGATCAGTGCTGCTGAGCTGTAACTTCTGATACTTGTCTCTAGTTCAGAAGAATGGCGGTACGTATTTTCAGTGATACTAGAGAAATTTGTTTAGAACAATGGGAAAATAAAACCAATTAGGTCTTATTTATCCTCTAATTGCACTGTGAATGGCACAGTGAATTTAACTGTTGATAAGCATTTTTACAAGCCAGAGTGTTAGATATTATTGCTCAAAATATACTCATTATCTTCTTTAATTAGCCAGTTACTCTTACTCAAAACATTATATTCTAGATGTTCTCTAGAATGTAGTGATAATAACTTTAGACTTCTAACAATGTATGCCTTCCCTAATCTGTACCTAAAGGTAAGTTCTGAAGTTCTGAAATAGAGCATAAGACTTTTCTACAAGAATTTTCTTTCATCCACAGTCCTATCCTTAATGGAATATACCTGCCCAGAGAACTGAGAGGCAGGAGAAACTGACTACAGTTATTAAAAAAAACTTGAAAAAAGAGAAGAAAAAAACCCCACAATCAACCAAATAAATCCAAACCAAACAAAAAAAAAAAAAAAAAAAAGAAAAAAAAAAACCAAAAAAAAAAAAAGAAAAGAAAAACCCCACCTGACCAACAAAAAAACTACCAGCACTTCTTCCTGCTAATCAAGCTAAGAGAACATGCATGTATTCATGACTGAGTACCTATTTTTCTTCATTTATTTCAATAACAAATGAAAGCAGGACTGAAGGAAAAAGAAAACACATGAGAAATACCGCACGAGATGTGTATGTCACCCAAATGATATCCTGTAATAACCTCTTTATATCAGCATCATGCTTTACAGAGGGAGGACCAACTTGCCCTATAAGCAAAAGACTGAAGAATACAGCCAAATTGGAAATTACATCACAGCTTGCAACTTACAGGCACTGGAGACACCCTTTTTCTTCTAACACCTGGTGACTCAGATTTAACTGTCCTAGTAGATGATGAAGAGGAACTGCTAGGAGAAGGACTTCGTCTTCCTTTTTGCGTAGGTGAAGAAGCAGTGTTATGTCCTTCAGCTTGAGGATCTAGACAGGTTTTATTCATTTCTGATCCATCTACTTTTCCAGGGATAGGTTTCACCACCTTGCAGGAATTAAATCACATGTTAAAATTATTAATTAGTAATTTCTCATTAAAGCAAAGCAAATTAATCAATAATTCTTTTGTTGTAATTAAGCCATTATGCAGAAATCTAAATACTTCTTAGGCCATATTACTAACATTTGAGAGGGATTAGCTTACTGATCTATATGCAACACAAAAGCAAGAATGTTTATTCCTGTCTGTGCAGCTTACATTAGTTGTGGCAGCTATTGATTTGATTCTCAAAGTACTCCTGTAAATACCACTCATGATACCTCAAAAAATACTGTTGCCCCATCTGGACAGTAGAAGCCACAAGAATTTTCTTCTCTACAGGTACTGTGCTTATTAAGAGCTATAATACTGGATCCATGCATTCCACATGGTACCAGCTGAAAAATACTAGGGCTACTCTTCCTTTAACACAACACTTTTCCAAAATAAAGACTTCAAACATGGAGGTAATCCAGGAAAATTAGGTGTGCCATTCTTTGTAAATACCACACCCAGGTTTTTTGTCTGCCATACAAGCAAAATAGCTACACCACATCTGGTATCTGAGCTAACCACTATGCATGGTGCTGCACAATGTAGATAGAGGGGGTGCTCAAGCAAAGGAAGTACATACACAATAGTGCTTTGTTGTATCAAGACTAAATTTTGACTTTAAGAATTGGAATATTTCAAGACAACTTTCATCTTTCTGCCAGTCAGACCTACATAACGCACAGAAGAGTAACATCCCTGAGAATCGAATTAAAAACAGCCACACTGGGAAGATTCAGTTTTAGTTCTTAATTTCTCAAAGTCTCAGAGACTTGACTCAATACTGAAAGGAAGATCCAAACAAAAACTCAGACAAACAGAGCAGGTCTCTCCTAGAAATTTCCAGAGGTCTCTTTAAGACAAAAACTGAAAGGAGCTTTCCCTCCTCAGGGTAATAAAAGATATCTAGACTCAGTGCCAGTTACAAAAGTGAACAGGATAAAAAAAGAGCAGTCAGTGAAAATCCTCTTCCCCCTCCTACCAATTAATTCAGTAATATCAAAGCAGTAATGCCTCTCCTTGCCTGGAAGATAAAAATGCAAATCATGTACCTATGGACAAACTACTGGTGCTTGAAAACATCAAAAATGTCAAATTGGAGTAACTGAGAATCTGGAGTACCAAATGCTGTATTAACACAACTACAAACCTCAAGGGAAGTGGCTGAGCAAGGAAATAATTTCAAGCTATTCAGTAACCGAAAAGCATTTACATTTTTAAAGTCAAAATTGTGTTATTTAACCCTTTGAGGTAATGGGGTTTGGTGCACTTTTAAGTATTTTCAACATTATTTCTCACAACAGAACCAACAGAACCTTCTTATTTCTGTTCCAGAAAAGCTGCTCCCAAACACTTGCCTACTGCATGAGATGACCTTAACTTTACAATAGTGGTACATGGGGGTCATATCAACAGTTGCAACTATGTTCATAGGTAAGTAATGGCTTTTAATTAACCAGCATTACACCGAACAGAATTGGAATAATCTCACAATATTTCAGGTTTGAGATACCTACGTTTCTTAAAAGCACTTCCAAGCCACTTAGGCGAAAGCAGTACCCAAAAGGCTAAGGGAAGCCTGCCGCGCAAACCCGATCGGAGCCGAGAGCCGGCCGAGGAGCAGCCGGGCTCGGGTCCGCCGGCGGGCAGCGCCGCCGCGGCCGCTGGGGGGCAGCAGCGCCGCGCCGCTCACGGAGCGGCACCGCGGGAACGCCGCGGCTGCGCAACAGCAGCACGGCCGCGGCGCGGGAACGGCCGCGGCGCGGGAACGGCCGCGGCGCGGGAACGGCCGCGGCGCGGGAACGGCCGCGGCGCGGGAACGGCCGCGGCGCGGGAACGGCCGCGGCGCGGGAACGGCCGCGGCGCGGGAACGGCCGGCCACACCGCGCACCAAACACATGGGAGTGGCGTCTTTAGCAGCAGAGAAACTGGTAAGGAAAAGAGGGTTCGACCAAAAAGAAATTCAACTGATTTTTATTTGTAATAGCTGTCACAGGTACTGTCCTCCCATCAGTGCCACTTACCACAGGGCCTCTTCTGCTTCTTCTTTCCAGCCATTCATGCTTCCAGGCTGGCATACATGTTGCCTTGAGTTTCTCCCTGATCATGCGCTCTTCTGGGCGGTCATCCATCTTCTGCAACCCCCTAAGGGTTTCTTTATTCTCCATGTCACGACTACAGCAAAGAAAAAAAAAGTCATAAACACAATTAATTTCAGTTGAAATATAATGCACACAGCATTCTTAAACTTTGTGCTACCCTATTCTCCCTCTCTTTACAATGTAGCTGCTAAAATATTATTTCCACCACACTGCAAGAAGCCTTTTAAGAGTTACAGCTAATCTCTCATTCTGTAATTTGAAGCAGAATACCTGTTTAGAGGGATATTTCTTTAAAATGTGTGCACCGCTTGTAGCACTGAACACCTTGTAAAAATGAAGATCTTGGCAAATACAAAACCAATACAAAAATTACCTTATACGTAATGTTATGCCATTCATCAAAGGTTTCACAAATGTTGCAATGGTTCATGCTTTCCTTTCTCCATTTAAAAATAATTTACAAATTAATATAAATTAAAGATGAAAATTCCCATAATCATAGGATGCACAAGCATGAAACTCTATCTAGTGCCTCTTCATATAGTAACTACTCAAAAACAGACAACTCGTAATCTAATACACAGTAAGTATCAGAGAATAATAAAATTGCCTGGGTTGGAAGAACACTTAAAGATTATCTAGTTCCAAGCCTCTCACTGTGGGCAGGGACACCTCCCACTAGACCAGGCTGCCCCATCCAACCTGGCCTAAACTGTATTTAACTAGACACAGAAGTCACGAAATTAAGGCTAGTGGCCTTGTGAGTTATTTCCAAGTAACTAATTACTCAAGAGCTCTTCAAATCAGCTATAGTAACAGCAAAATTCACAGCAAGTTAATATCTGTAAAATGAAAATCTAATCCATTTGGGCTTGTACTTTTTCACCTACAGCAAAGTAGTTCCTTGTGATCGCTGGCAACAACAAAAAGGCAAGAACTGCTGTCAGACACTGAAAAACAAATATGAACAGTCTGGAAGATTTCCTGATTCTGTTGAGCTATCTGCTAAATCACCAAGAAAACCACATTCTTAAGCAGCAGCACATGATCCCCACCCTTCTTGAAGCCAGTGCTCTTTCAAAATAAGGAAGCTTGATTAAACCAACTGTCAGAATGAGATTTTATTCCAAAAATAAAATCACAACTTAAAGAGGGAGAGTATATAATAATTTAGCTACAAGCACTGCTTTCTTCCATGCAATCTCAGCTTCTAAAACATTTAACCACACAGTCACAACTGCATTTATGTATTGTATGATGACCTAGAAATATATTCCCTGCAATATTCATTGCAATAAAATGATGTTAATATTACAATTCCTATCTTCAGCAGCATTATATTACTGAGGTCATTTATCACAAATAAATGTGCTTTAAAGAAAATGAGAAGTTTTTGCAGGTCAAAAGGAGAGTACTGTTATTTTTTCTCCTCTCATTGTAGAGACAAAGGAAACAAAGGTTTCTGAGGCAGGAAATAATACTTCCTGTTCAGTGCTGAAACGTAATAAGCAGATGGACACTGTAAAGAAGATATATTTTCTTGCAAGCTAGCTTCTAAATCTACTGCTAATAACTGATTTTAGATATGCAGAACTGTGTGATTCTAGTGATTAAGGACTTAAAAATGTTTATTAATAGAAACACAATCCACCTGAGAATTAATGTTTTTTTAGAGGTTAAGCATTCATGCTTGCCTAATTTTAAAACTAATGGAAATGAATTCCATAACATTGTCTTCTAGATACAGAGACAAAAATGAGTGATAATTAATGAAAACCAAAGATTTTCAACCAGTAGGTAGAATCCAAATGAAAAACATGTGCCTGAAAATTCCAAATGTGGAATAAATCATTGTGTAAAAAGAGTAAATTTAATTTTTTTTCTCCAGTCAAAAAAAAAAATGTTCAAGTACAAAAAATATATGATAAGAACACAGCTCTTAAGTAATACAAGTGCAAATTAAAACATTGTTTTTTATATTAGTTATTTCATGGCAAGAACCATCTCAGTTGCATGAATAGGTCATATACTAGAGAGAAAACACCACACCAGCAGTGAGAGAATGACACAGTATTTCACTTGTTCATATAACCATGATTAACTTCCCAACTGATACAAAAAAAGTCTTTTAGAGGCCCTTGGACTTGAATTCATGAACAATGTAATGCAACAGTAGAGGCTTTACAATCTCTGCTTGTTCTCTAAAAAGCAGAAGCAGCTATCTTCCTCTCATGTGACAGCAAAACCGATCTACTCTTTTCTGCACAAAGAACTCTTGTGCTTTCTCTACACGCAGGTGGGAAAGACCAACTGTGTCTGAAAGCTTTTGCTTAGTAAATCAGTTCTCATGCAGAATTTAAGTTGTATGTATATCCATATATATTTCTTTTTACTTACAGAGCACAGCTTCTTAAGTGATAGAAACAACTTCATATTTTATATTTTAACTCAAGCCTTGGCTAACCATTAGAATATTCGTACCTGCTGTATCTGTGGAAAAAATATTTTTCCTGTGACTGCACCAAACTCCTATATACTGCAAGATACCCTCACCATGTGATCCTGAACCTGCATGGTTCAGGGTTTGGTTTTTTGTTTGTTTTTTACATCTTAAGCAAACTCCCTCATCTATTCCAGAAAAGCTGATGTTTTTCTACAAAGCAATGTCTAGATTGCCAGTAACTAGATCACTGCACCTCAGCACAAAGTAAAATCAAGAAATCCAGAGCATATTCCACCTCCACTTCATCCTGCGGTGTACCGAGTATTTTGATCTTCGCAGAGCAGCATCTATTTGTGATAGCCACACACTTAAGTGACTCTCAGCTAGTGTTTTATTTGAATAAGAGTGCAAAGCTAATGAGCAAGCTAAAAACAAACCCCAGAGAACATGCTTGAACCAGTAAAGCCTTACATTTCTCAACAGCCCACCCCTTTGCTTCATTAGGAAGCAAGGATTTTGCTTTTAAATATTTCAGCTTCTCATGAGTCAAATAAAAAAAGATAAAATACACTTTTTTTCTGGTAAGTTTTAACTTCTTAAGTTTGCCTCCCTCCTCCTTAAGGCCACTCCAGTATCTTCAGAATTATTTGTATTGGTATTTTCAAGCCAACAGACACCAGCTGCTGTATTAATAGTCACAAGGTTCCAAAGAAATGGGTCTAAACTGAGTTCTAGAGTACTGAGCAAGGTCAACAGTTTAATGGAGTTTAATGTATAAGATCACTGATCTACACTTTAATAATTCCATTACTAACTTTGGATTATTTGCTTCATGACCTACAAAACTCAATACAGTAAGATTAACACACTGCATGGAAACAATTACTGCAACATCTTATGCACCAGAGAAAGCAAAATGTCCTTCATTTATGTGTCTTAATTTTGATGACCTGCAAACAGCAATTGAGTAGCTAGATGATTAACAACTTTTTTTCTGTGGATCAAGGACTCAGTATTTTATATTCAGGTATGCATTACACATGCTATTTTAGTGAACTGTGATGAAGTACATAAGCAAATTTTACTTCTAAGAGCTTAGTGAATTCTGTACTAATTCTCTGCAAGTATTTTTCTTACAAAACTATATAATGTCATACAAGAGCTCAATTGTAGCTCCAGTTCATTTGCCAATTGTACATTGTGTTATACTTCTCAACAAGTATGTAACACATGTTAGATGTCTTGGCTTCTCTGCTATTTTATATGGGTAAAAAAGCTTTATCCAATAGCCGGACAGAACCACATTTAATTACCAGCATAAAGACAGGAAAAATGCAAGCTATGAAATAGGAGTCAATTCACCAAGAAAGGGAAAGGAAGATCTATTTGCTATAAACACAAGTACCCAGTCATAGCAAGGAGAAATTTATTAGCTGCTGAGTTGTTTGGGTTTTTTTTTTCTTTTAAACATTTGTCTGAAGCAATTTGGCAAAAGCAACTTGCATAAGAGCAGTAGTCAAACCATGGGGAACCAGAGGAAACATTATGAATAAAAGTGGTCACAAAACAGCTGTGTCAGAAAAATCAATGGAGTTAGTAACAGGTGTAATGGAAGAGCATCAAATGAGAAAGAACAAATACATTTTATAATCCGTCTGATAAAAATGCTATCTATTGTAACAATCACAACTGGAAGTGACCTTAGATGGGATATCAAGAACTCATTTTGAGGATCTTAAGCAATAATTTAAAATATGGTCACCCAGCTAAATGCAATCTAAGCCTCAACAGGTCCCAAGAACACTAGGCTAGCTGGCCAGCCAGCCAGGAGGCATGGCACATAGAAGCAGTGCTCAATGTGAAGAACAGGGACAAAAGGTTAGTCATTCCCTGAACTGAGGAGGTCAGCTATTAGTATGTTAGGTACATTTTTGCCACAGTTCCAGCACTGGTCACAGTTTATCTTTTGCCATTAAGTACTTCTAATAAAATCAAGCTTAGTAAATAAAACACAAAACAAGATAGACAAGCCATAGTCCTGTAAAGTCTCTTGTTCCTTCTCCTCCTGATGTGCTGCTGCTGACATCCATCATCTAACCATATGTATCCATTCTAACAAAGCAAAAGGTATGGCACATACTATGAAAAACTTCACAGGGAACTTTCTCAACCTGGTAATAAACAGCAGTAACTGCCAGTTAACAGAATTGAATGTGCTACTTCCTAGAGACAAAGGTGCTTGGCTTCCTAAAATAGTTACAGAGACTTCAGCTGGGTGTTATAGAAGTGTGACATTTACTTGTATTATTCTGTTAAGAGTACTCCCTTGAAGGCTGGTATGTCAAAGGGTGCGATTGTCAAAGGGAGTATTTCACTGCTAACAGTACAATATTCACAATCAAAGCTCTAACTATACAGACTGAGCCATTCCCTTCAGTGGAACCTCACAGGCCTTGGTCAGGAAGGCTCCTCTGAGCCTCAGTGATGAAGGCTCAAAACCCCAAACAGGGATGCCCAAACATACAGGGGTAGATTTCCTGCACAGATTTTCTAGCTCCTAGGAAGTAAAATTCACCTATGTAAAACATTTGTTTTACTTCTTGCTCTGAAACCACCTAGCTAATCCTGTGAGATACACTACTCAGTAGCCAAGGAAAATGAGTCCTCCAACATAATGAGAAACAACAACCCCCATTTGCAATAGATACTTGCTACAAAGCTAATGAAATAGGCTTCTCTCCTGTGTATTTCTTAAAAAAGCTATCAGACATCGCTCATCAGTATTACAGAAAGTTCCTAGGGCTAATTCTTTCAATCATTATTTAGTCAGCCAGTCGCAGTCCAGATTGATCAGCAGGTACACACAGGTATTTTTAAAACAGTAGTAGTGTTACATGATCTCTCGGGCTCTACATTTCCATACTATATCCTTTACGAAGAGAAGCTGGTACTTTATCTCTAAAACCATTAAAGTTTATGCCATTTTTGAAATTAATTTCTAGGACTTCCAGGAGGTAGATTGATACAAGAGACCCAAAAGAAATAATAATTGTGTAGTTTATTTTAATTATGAATTTTGCTTAATATACCCAAAATGAGATGATAAAGGTTCATATACTTATTACTATATGACAAACTTCAGCATCCCAGCAGAGAGCAGAACCCAGTATGCCCAGTTCATGTTATGCCAGCTGAAGAGAATACTCGAGTCCTGTCCGCATTGTGGTGCAACATAGCACTGGGCCTTACTTCAAAAACAGCAGTAATGTCATTACAAAAGTCTTTGTAATGACATTACAGGAGTGCTCACTGACAGCTATATGATTAGTTCATCTGCACCAAGTTATAGGATCTCACACATAGGTGTTAGAGATTGTTTCCCCCATGTTAGCCCACCAGGAGCCATCCTCCAGCTCATACTTATGTGTAAGAACAAGTTTTTACCTGTTATATATCATGTAAGTCAACTCTCTTTTTAACATAATCAAATTCTGTACTTCTAGAATGAAGTTTAGTCTCTTAGGCACCAAACTGATCTTTCATCCCGGATTCATCACGGCTGTCCTAGCTCAAATTAGGAATACTAGTTGGCCAACACATAGAGAGGAGCAGGTCAGAGAAGATATGGCCCTTGCTGATGCAGAAATCAGAAGCCATTAACAGAAAGATAAGAATTAAAGGCAGGGTTAAACCCAAAATACAAGTCTTTAAACAAAGTTCTCCATGGAAATTATTTTTATATGTCAATATGTCAGGTGCATATCCAATATTATTTCTAGAAAACAAACAAAACATCCTCTATAAATTTTAGGTCTTAATGACTGGTTAGTCTAGCCTCACAGAAGCAGACCAGAGATGCAGAAAGAAATTTAATAGGACTCCTCCTGCTCTCTTCTGAAGAATTATCTGACTGACATGCTTTCATGATAACCATTATTTCTCACCAGGGTTATATTTGTTTTTTAGCATACACTGCTGACAATTACAACCAATTATCATTATTATCAATTAGTTATACTTAAGTGGCCATCAGAAATCCTGAAGCAGGTCCCTAGTATTCTAAGCATCCCAGTTTGGTTTTTTGATTTATGTTCTGTTATTTGGTACTAATTTTTTAAAGTTTAAGCTTTATTTTTTTTTCCTCTTTTCATATTTCTTGTCTATATATTTATCAATCCAAGTCACACTGGGAATTTATATCATTAGTATGATATCATGATATAAAAAAAGTAAGCTATACAAAACAGACACTGAACTCGCTAAAGAGAGATATGTCTTGCTCACTTGACAGTCAGACCCATTCAAAAAGGCCTAGTGCTCTGAAGATTCATGCAATACTGGATTTTGCTCAAAGGTCAAAGTGGACTAAATGTTTCCACGGAGATTTCTGACTGTCACAAGAAGTTTTCCTACAATGAAGAAATAACATAAATTCCTTGCAAGCCTATTCTGAGTAACTGCTGGGTGACAAAAGTACAACCCTAGCAACCCCATACCACTTATGGTAGATACATATTAAAGAGCATTATCTTCTATCACCTGAGAGCTACAGGGAACCTGGCTCTCACCATGAAGATCCAGATTTAAGTTCTGTAGATCCTTAATGCTCACGTACACAGTGGCTTTGCAGTATAGAGTGCTCTGTGCTGAACAGGGTAGTCTCCTTTGGGACAATGAGACCTTTTGGTGGTATCTGACAGCTAACCTAACCACAGGCCAACCATAAAGTAACTACAGCCACTTTACCAACAGCAGTTACTACATTGCAAATGTTTATTTTTTTTTAAGAAAACAAGAACCAATTAAAAAAAAAGAGGAAAACATTCAAAACTTCTGTGGGCATATGGCTAAAAATGACACAGCCTCAAAAACTCCTGTTTTGTCATCTTTAAAATCTACAGAATAAAGAGAAAATAAGTACAGGAATCTTAGCAGATAAGGAAGAGAGTGTTTAGTGAGACAATTTTTTTTTAATGAAAAAAAAAATCTGTGCCGTTAGCAAGCAATAAAAATATTTTTCCATAATAACTAATTGAGGCTCTATAACAAAACAAGAAAATCAATATAGGACAGCAAGTACACTCCTTAAAAATACGTAATTGCTTCTTATAATCTTCAGTGGGTTCCTGAGACTTTATTTTAAAACTTTGCTGCTTTCCCATCTTACTTAAAACTATATATTTAAGTTTTTAATTTATAGCAATGCATACTCCTAACGAAATGTAAATTTTGATACTAACTAGAAATTATGTACTATTGGAGTAAAAATGTAATGAGCTCATTTCCGTATGATATGGTTCTGGGTAAAGGAAATGGGTATTTTCAGTATTTCTTAAAAATTGACTTAAAAATTGAAGACTCATTCACACTACAGTGTGAAAGCATAACACAAGAGAAGCATTACTTTATGAGAATTCCAGCTTGTCATCAGTGACTTGAGGAAAGACACTGTTCCATGCAAGTCACACTTGATCAGAAAGAAAGCCTTTGCATTCAAGTTTTCAGATTAACCATTTAGTTCCAGACTCCTAGGTACAAAACATTCTAATGTGCACAAGTTACTGCTAATAATAGCATCATAAAACATGGGCACCCCTCCATAAAAAGAGAAAAATAACATAACATTGATCTAGAAAGATATATGAGAATCTAAACCTAATTAGATAAATACTGCACTTAATGCAAAACATGCTAGTATATGAAAAAGAAATCAGAAAAAGTCTAGATTTCATCACGACATACCGTACGAGAGGAATTAGAAGCTTTATACAGTACTTGAGGGATGATGTAAGAATAAGAGCTATTAGGTCAGCTGGCATCAGTTTTCCTATCTGTGAAACACTCTTAAAAAATAAAACCAGCAAAACTAATTAATTTTTCTCTAGTGACATAAATGTGGTCCTTCTAAGACCAGGTTCATGAAGTATTTGACATGAAGTGCTAGGTCTTAAAGAGACCCTAGTGGTGAATAAAGATGCCTTAATTATGTTCAGATTTCAGTTAGCACACTGACTGCCAGCAGACTATTCCCAACCTGAAGGTTTTGTGGGCCACCAAGAACTGTTATCCCTCTGCTTATAAAAACCAGTGCTCAGAATGTACAGCTCTACACACTGACTTTCTGCATTCCACTCCGACCACCATCCTGAGTTCTCTAAATCTGTGGCTTCTTTAATTACAGAAAAAGAATAAAGTGGAGACTGGGGGCAGGGGGTGGGGGGAAGGTAAATTGCACTTCATGCAGAATATCATCAGATAGCATTCACTTAATGTGAATTCAAAATGTTGTGGGTGGCACCTTCAATTTTGCAATTTTTCAGCAGTCCACTAGAAAACGGTACTTATAATTTCTTGCATTTATTTTGACGAGTTTTGACTCAAGCACTTTTTAGTATTCCCATGCTTGCCAGCTTTAAGGAATACTATATTTCCTCCAGGATTATGTGGAGTGGTTGTTTAGCAAAAATTCTTAAAATATCATCACTTTTACTGATTACACCACAACTCTGCACACAGAAAACTACTCAATGCATAAGGCAGTACAAAAATATTAAAATGACCTATTGGAAAAAAATAAACCACACTGTGGAACAATCCCAGATATACACGGACATTTACTCATCTCCCACTACTGACTGCTTTATTCAGTCATTCTGGTTTGAACTTACGGAGTAGCTGGAATTACAGTGTAGCTGTAGTTGGAACTAAAATGGAGATGGAACCACAATGTAGTTAAAAAGTAGTTGGAAGAAATCTGACCTCATATAGGACTTTGAGATCGCAAAATATATTGAATATAAATAGTAACATTTTAAAAAAAGTAATCAACAGTAAGTAACATGAGTAACCTGTATGTCACCTGTATGTACAGTTGGCAAAATGCTGAACAATTTCCTACTGCTGTTAAAAACACTTTTGAAGAGGAATGAAGGAAGACTTTCCAGAACCAGATAGTTAATATCTTACTGTCCTCTCTAATCAGCACCACAATTGAGTAAGAGTAATTACTGCTCATTACTACATTCTGAGATCTCCTCCCAAAGGTAACTTGGGAGCATGGGGTTTGGCTGGGAAGGAGTTACAATAATAACTTAAACTTTCATACATTGTTGATGAATCAGAGTAGTTAAATTTACCTTTTCTTTTTATTCATTCAGAAGAATCAAAGGAGGAAAAAAAGTTGTGAAAAATGTTAAATATATAAACAGGAATAAACATAGGTAATTATGGAACACAAGTCTCATGGGCATACAAAGAGTTCAAACAACTATAAAAAGTTAAACAATTGAACTGAAAAAATCTCTAAAATACTTATTTCAAAAATACTAACAGCAGCACTCACTGCTTTTTTTATTATCATGGATAGGTATTACATTAAAGTAACTTTACAAAAGCTTCTTTGTTTATCCTAACCCACAGGCACATAATGAAGAAATAGTCTTTGTCTTTGAAGGAGAAGCCTCACATTGCTGAAGCTACAAAAAAATACAATTACAAAAGGGCTCATTTACTTTCTCCTTGAGAAAACTACTGCACTGTTTATAAGACAAGCACCAAAGTGTGTTTCCTGGAGCACAGGAATATACAGATATATATATACTTCAGGCAGAGGAAACATGTTTTTCAATTATAAATATCTTTCGCTCACCTATTTACCCTTAAAAAAAGAACCTAAAAAGCTGAATTAAAATTTTACACTTTAAGTTTAGCTTTACCTGGGATTTGATGTAAATATTTAATACTGGCAGTCATCATAAATGCAGTAATTAGTACTTCACAAAGCGCATGATAACTGATCCTTCTTTATAACTATCTGCCCATTTACTTCTTGCTTCATCAGAATTTGACTGTCAACATTCAAGCAAAAGGTTATGATTTTCTTTACCTTATTGGCAAGTTAAGATAACGGTTACCATTTAAGATGTATTTTTCTTTTGTCACTTAAAACCAACAACTACTCAGATCATCTTTCAGGTAGCTGTCAGCAAGTCTGTTCTCATCCAGACTTCTCAACAATAAAGTCTAAGTACAACTGCAAGAAAAGACTTCAAGCCATGAACCAGCACCCAAGGAAAATCTGATTAAGAATTGCCACGAAATTCATCCATGGTAAAGGACCCTGAAAGGTTGTAGACAAGAAGCAGTTAGTAACCATTTGTGAAGTACCCTCAAGCACTGCTTCAGCTGAGATAGCAGCACCCTGTGAAGTCCATGGCTTTAAAGAAAAAAACATTAACACACAAGTGTATTTTCAGATTTTTAAACTGCTCTCCCACATAGCCCAAAAGACAAACATTGTGCTTGTTTTGCAAGATTATACACTAGGCTTTGGTAGACTACTGATGTAAGCTCAGTGCAACCTTCAAACATCCATCTGTTCACAGTTGGGTTTGACCTCTACCCCATCTAAATTAATTGAACTGATGGAGCAGTTCTTTGAAATTTATACATTATTATTAAGCTTCCATTTTGAATACTAAAATTATAAAAGCAAAATCCTTTCATGAATATTCTGAATATATGAAGAATGCTGGAATGCTCCCACATGAGGTTCACATGTATAAATATTCATGAACTGTAATGACAACATTCCCTTGCTTCACTACTGCCTCCACACCCAACAAAATTAACTTAAAATTTTGATATAAAACATGTGGTTAGCTCATGAAACACTAAGGCTTACCTGAACTTTACAGTGACATGAAGGCAGTGTAGTGCTTCTGTGAGACCAGAAAAGCTGAATGTACTAAAGCTTTTATAACATTAACTCTATTAATAAAAATAAGGTATGCATAAAAAGCAAACTTTCTCCAATATGACAAAATTAAAATAACTACAAACATTTCTGATTGGTTGAAACAGCACTTAACCTCACATACAAACAAAAAAGTTCCAGAGTTTTCTCAAACTTTTCATGAAATGTATTTGAGAAACTTGTATAAACAAACATCTGTCTGGAAAATGACGTTTCACTATTACACATAAGTAAAGTCATGCTGAAATTAGAATTTCAAGTAAGTATATTTGAGCTTGTTAAGAAAGCCTTCGAAAGTAATTTTACAGCATGATTTTCAAACCTCTTTATTTGCAGACTTTATTTCAAAACTGTACCTTTATACAGAGAAGTCCTGCCTTGCTTATTTTAGCTCCATTTGTTAACTAAGCTGTTAATCCTGGAGAAATATGCAGGTTACTGGTTCAGAAGTACCTGTTCTACAACAGAAACTAATCAAGTCATATTTCAACTTTCAACTTTTTTCCTTTTTTTTAAAAGACGTCTTCCCCCATGCAGATTTGGAGACTACTAGTGTAATTCATGTGGCTGCATTGTATTCACTTATATTTGGCCCTTCACACCTTTAGCTCAGAACTCAACTCTCAAAAACATCCTCAATTGAAAGTACTTCATTATCTCAACTACGATTTTTCCACAGTTCTCAAGCAAGCCTCATTAAAAAACCAACATGCCTAGTCTACCAGTCATTTGAAATAAGCAATCTAAAATAAGGAAAAGTCAAATTACAAATACTTTGGTTTTATTCCACCAACTGATTAACAACAATCATTATTAGGAATTAGTAAGTATGCTACAGGCAGCAGGGAAATGAAAATATTTCTGTAATTCACTTAAAATAGTTCAAAAGAAACTTCAGTCCTGAATAGCACATGCTTTATTCAAATTGTCCCAGCATGCTTTTGTTTTTGTAAAGAAGTATCAGAACTTTGATTTTCAATTTCACATGTACTGTACTTGGACTACTTTGGGGGTTTTGTGTTTGTTTTTTATTGGAAGTGGTGGTGGTTGTTAAGGAAGAAAATAACTTTCACGACAAGTTAAAGCTGTACGGGAAAAGCATCTGTGCTTTGTTAATCCGTGGTATAAGAGTCTCATTTATGAAAGGATCATAAAAGTATTTCATATTCTGTTTTGTTGCTGCCAACATATAAAGCATTTTAAAAATCAACATGTTAAGCAGAAATTCTGCTACACAGAGCTCTACATACAGGACAGTATCTTCATAGTTCTTTTAAGTTATAAAGCAAGATGAAAGAACTTTGTATGCTGCTGCAAGTGTATCATATATATTCCTCCCTACAAGGAAACTTTTACTGAGAACTGCTTTAATGCACAGATATGTTTTATCCATTGCCTGCATCTTCCTGTGTACTAACCTTTAATGCTGCCCTCCAGCAATGTTGGATTTCAGACAGTTTCTATTCAATTAACTCACAATTAACACTTTAATGACAAAAGGTAAGAAAATGTGGTCTTGTTTATGGACGCATCTACCTGCTCTAGGAGGGATATAGCACAATTGCAGCCCTCATCTCCTAAAGCAGCTCCTGGTCTTTTTTTTACCACCTAACACTGTCACTGCAACCAGTGTGACACAAAATTCACCACTGGATGGAACACACAAACCACAGACTGGAGGCCGTGCTGCTGCCTAGTGCCACACTTAAACGCAATCCAGGTGTTAGTGAGAAAATGTCATTACAGCAGCGTGATGTGCATCTCGACTCATGGAGACTGCTGTGCTCCCCTTCTCAGGGCGGGCACACTTAGACTTGACATGTAAATCTAGCATAAGATTTCAAACTGAAGCTGCGATTGAAAGCTTTGTTTGCTATGCAGTTCACTTCAAAGTAACTACTTCCTGGGGTCAATTTTTGAAATTCATTTTCCTAAAATTAAATATACTATGAAATATTGAAAGGCTATTAAGAAAAAAAAAAAACTGTGTAATTAATTTTTTAAAAATCTGTCATGCAAAAAAATGCAACATTTTCCCTACTTAGCTCAATGAAAACACAAAATCAACTAAGTAGGAATGCTGAATTTTGTCTCAAAAACTCAAGTACAGTTGACAATTTTCTTCTGAATATTTCAACTCAATCATGTACTCAACAAAATAAAGGGGAAATTCAACACAAAGTCTACCTATAGACCAGAATTGAACTAGATCACAAAAGAAAAATCAGAACTACATTTTTTCTGCCAGCTAAAGCAGCTTCCAGCAGGTTGCAACAAAGTTCTAAGACTTTCCTATCTATTTACAAGCAGAATGTGACAGAGCTATTAAGGTATTTTTAGCATTATAATGTAGTCTTTAAAAAAAAGCTGAAATGAGTCTCAGGGGATGTTATCAAACTGAATGTCACATGGAATGTGTAAATTGGAGGTTCTAACAAGTTACTGAGAGTTTATTCCAGCTGACAACACAGAAAAAGTTAAAATTGCAAGTTTTTTATTTCTTTACCAAGCAGCTTTCAAAAATTTGAGGAATGAAAAGCAAAAGAGTTAAAACATTTTTTCAGAGTATTCATTTTAAAGCAAATCTACTTAAGGATCATACTTAAATTTAATTTCTTCTTACATCCCTCTCTGCCAGTCTGTATCAATTAAAGAAAAGCCAAGGTGCTGGGTGTACTTTGTCAATTTGGTCATGGATCTCAACCTCAGACATAAACAGTTAAGATTTACAGATTAAGATGATTTAAAGCATTAAAACATACAAAGCTATTAAAAAATAATAATCAAATGGAGTACCTAAAATATTTATATGCAAGTAGAATCTTGAAATTGCTCGTAGAGTATTCTTAGATCAAGTACTAACATTAGAACTAGAGTGGTAACAAGCCTAGAAACCTTAGGTAATACCCAGTCTCCGAAAAACAGCTATTTATGCCAATCCAAAGGAAGAAGGGCCCAGAAGCTATCCTGACTTGGGTAGGTAACCTGTTCCATATACCATCTCTGCAGACACAAGGTCAGTTTTAAGGAGTTCCTATTCCCTACCTAAGTTATTTATTTATATTTTTCCCTACTGACATTGAGCTGACTTCAGAACCAAACCCCAAAATACCATCACACATTTTGAAACTTTAAGCTGGAGATGAGAAAACAGAAGACTGTTGATCTGGATTTCATCTCCAACCTAATTCATGTGGTTCTCCAACAATTTCCCAGGAAAACAAAACAGGATGACACTTCTGACAAACAAGTTTCTTTTACAGTACACATGCACTGTAAGACCAGTATAGTCCAGTGGAGAAGATCCCCCACATGCGGAAATAGGATCTACCATACTAAAGACTGCATTTCTGTAGGATGAAGAAAGTCTTATTACTAAAATAAAGCTGCCAGAGCAGAAACAACAGTCCTCAAAAGCAGAAATTTGTTCTCAACCCAGCAAGACAGCACAAGTTATGACCTTCAGCCATGAGATTAAATGTATTACAAAGCCTAACACTGAAAGCAAGTAATACTAACTTTTTTCCTGTTTTCTATTCCAAAAGTAACAACTTCCTTTGTTTCTTATTTATTGTAGGAAGAAAATACTACATTTCCAGGACAGAAAGGAAACATGTCAGTATGGGTAGGCATAAGAATAGAGCTTACAGAGAACTGCAGACCTTGTGTATTCACAAGGCTCCCAGCTGCACCGTCTGTCACTCCATGGGATCTCCCCACAGAAGCATATTTGTTAGTCCAAGCTGCAAGTCCATCCAGCCCAGCATCCTATGTCAAACTGCAACTATCTGTGTGTGCTGTGATAAAACACAGCACAAACTCTGAGCAACTCCTCCCACTAGACTTTTCCCCACTTTCACCAGCCAATACGTGGTTTCAGCAATGAATGAGAGGAGGATACCTCCACGTGAATTTGTCTGATTTTTTATCTGCTCTTTCATCTGTTGGTTTTTATGTAGACTGCACTCTAGAAACTGAAGGCATGCCATGTGAAATGACCCAAGAGATTTAAAAGATGCTGAGCTGACCTCAGAAAAAAAGTAAAAATTGTTTTCACAAAACTAAAAAAAAATCCTAATTGAAAATAACTGCAGTCTAGAAAAGTGTTAAGATACGTGCTAGAGGTAAATGCCCATTATTTATTTGACTATATGCCACCTTTGTTTACAAATGTAGGTCAGGGAACAAACCCCCACTGTTATAAATCAGAAAGACTGTAGGCTAGGGAATACAGTAACTTAAGAAAATTACCATAAAGACACACATGCCTTGAGCTTCCTGCTTCTTCTAAAACCTTCAAGCAAATATTAAAAGAGTTATAACCATCAAAACTGCTCCTGCAGGCAAGTCAAAAGAGAGGAGAGTGCTCTGGTATCCTTCTGAGGTATTGAGAAAATGCACTCATCCACAGGTACAGGCTTTGCTTTCCTTATTTTTGCTTTGACTAAGTTTCTCTTGAAAAGGTCTTTGACTTCTTTAGGCAGAAGATATTCCATGTCTTTGATTTTATGCCATACTATCAGCATTGTTACACAAGAGACATGAAAGAAATTTACTGTTTCAATGTTTAGAAAAGGTTAAACCAGAAATGCCATTATATGCTACTGAATTTAAACTACACTAAGAATTATCCAATGAATTATTCAATGAGTAAGTCCCACTCAAATCAAACTGGCAGAGAGAAAAACCCGAGTGACCTATTTGACCTTTTGGGGATGGAAAAAGGAGAAACTGTAGAACTACAGTTTATGCTAAAATTCTAAAGAAAGCTGTCTGCGCCAGCAGATATTCAACACACACATCTGTCAGTGTTATCATGTATATACAACTCAGAAAAGAAGAAAGGCAAGTTCCACTTTATGAAGGTTTTCCCTTGGGCAACTATACTAGCAAAAAAATCTTAAAAATAAGGTCAATTTGCACAACATGGCATGTTAAAAATTATTTCTAAGTTATACAAGAAGAAATCAGAAGATGATTATAGTTACTAAAAACTATAAAAAAACCAAAAACCCCAAACAAAACAAAGCCACCAAAAAACAAAACCCAAATGAAAATCACACCAAGAAACCAAAACAAGTGTCCAGTTAGCTTCCTCCCAAACAGTAAAGTTAAAACAGAAACATTTTGTGTCCTGGAGAATGTTCCTTGGAATCTCGGTAGCTCTTGTTGCTGTAGGCATTGAAGTTTCTGACAAAGAGTAAGACGTTTGTAATTTCCTGCTTCACAAAATATCAAAACGACTGTCACTTTTCAGCATTTAACAAGCAGACAGGAACAGATTACTGTACTCAGATGGTGCTAGTGTTTATTATCACACTGGAAATGGAACCTCAGCTATGAAGGTAAGCTGGCAGCAGAATTTAAGATTAAAAAAACACCTCAGATTTCTGAAGGAATCTACAATAAAAAGGCAGTCTCTTCCAAAAGCCTAGAGAGAACATGACCAGACACTGATCAAGAAAGATGCATTATCATAATCTCTCAAACAGAAAATGCACATATTTAAGTGGTAGTTGTCATAACAGAGACAGAATTAAGACAAAGAAAATTACTAATTAAAGTTAAGAAAGCTTCCTGAGGACTCCTCTTGCAAATCCAGGGAACAAAAAAGCATTTTGACGAAGTCAGCTGCATGCTTTCGGTTTCTCTTATCTGACTAAGAAAAAGCACATCTTTCTTCTTGCACTGCAGCTTGCAAAAAATTCTATGAATAACAGTTATTGACAGGCATATATCTGAAAAATAGAAGTTAATTTCAAGCACTATTAAAATATCTGAGCTTGTTTTACAAAGCAATTTGATTATTACATTAAAAAAACTAAAATAGCCAAAGTAAAACTACAGCAGTTTGTTTCAAAAGCTAGAAGAGGGAAATGTGTGTGTGTGACTTCGTCTTACATGACTTTTGCACTGAATTGTTCCAAATAGCACAGTATAGCAGTTGACTTGAAGCACATCATAATTAAATAAACTCGAAAGGTTATGATCAGCACAGAACTGAATTTTAGTATACAATGTCACAGTTCAGCTTCTCCTTAGATGGCTTGTTTAAGTAATAAACAATTTACTGTAACAGAGCTGTTAAGAACACAACAGGAAGTGTTTTGCTGGAGATGAGGACTTTGCCTTCTTGTACTGCAGAACACACTCACTGGGACTGTTCTCTGTGTTATCTCTTGATTTTGCATCAAGTCGAAAGCAAACTCACCATCAGCTAAAGATTCAGCTGCATGAGGTAAGTTAAAAATAGTGCAATGTACTTGTTACCTGTAATTCATCTCAGAAAACTTTTATACCATTAATTTTAAAGATTCATCTAGGAGAAAAAACATCCCTTAGATCTGCCTTCTTTTTTTAGGGAAAGTTGTTTTCCAGTTCAGAAAATGCAAATACCAATCCTATACCATTGTTATCTTTACAGCAAAAGAAAACTTGTGTCATTCACATGTAATACATTCAGTTGAAAGTGGTATAGTAAAGAAAACATAGTCTAATTTAGGAGATGTTACTATGTAACTAGCAGCTGGATGTTCAATTTACAACTAGTTTCACAATGCATTAGAAAGTAAGCTACATATCCATATCTGATGGATATCTTTCATCCATAGCACAGCATATCATACTCTCTTCTCAGTCCAGGACCCAATAAGCAAAGAGAGGCATTCACATTTATGTAACAGCATCAATTTAAAAGCAATGTTCTCACTAAGAAGAAAAAATCTAGCCCATGAATGGAAGTGCTGTCAAAAAAAATATGATCAATGTAGGAAGCAAGTTATCTGAACTTTTAAACATAATTTTATTTAAAATACAAATGCACAAGTGTCACTAGTGTGTCTAGGAGATGAGGCGGGGGATGGGGCAGGGAAGAAGATGTTATCTTTTAATTTTTTTCTCATTCCATATATTCATCAATTATTTATTACAATTTTAAGTAAATTGTGATATTCTAATGTATACTCCCTCATTGCTTGATTTGATTATTAAAATCACAAATTTGAGTGTGAAACATTATTAAGTTGTCATAAAATCAAAACATATTAGAGTATTCTGGTATTAATGTTGGGATTTAAGTATGTGTGTACTTCCCAGGACCTCCTTGGTAATAGACACTATTAAAGAGAATTCAATAAATTTAATTAAGTTTTAAACTGAAACATAGGTGTAATTAGGAAAGATTATGCACTTAATTTTAAATCTTATGTTTGAAATTTACCTATACAATTTTGCACCTACAAGAACAACTTTATTTAAACTATCATAGCACAAGTGTCTGAGCTTTCAGATAAGAAGCCAGAATCATAAGCCCACCTCCCAAAATCTAGTACAGAACCTAACTATAGAAATATTTTGTCCCTCCTTTTCTCCCTACTGTTTAGTGCAGTGGAGAAAAAACAAATGGAAAACACCTGAAACATCAACAAAGGCAAACACAGAAGAAGAGGCCATAAATGATAATGCTGATGGGGTCCAGAGTCTCAGTAAAGCCAAGCCCCAACTTTTTTCCTTTCCACATCCTGCTGGCAGATACAAATCTTTACGAACACAAGACTACAATTTTCAAGGCTGTCTGAGAAACCATCTGCTCTTACAAAAAGTCCAGCAGATTGATGGTTTGCAAGCGTTGTCATTTCACTTCACAACTAACCTAAAAGTTCCAAGCCTAGTAACTTCACAGCACTGAGATACTCTTCCTCCATTATAGTTTTAACAGGAATTTCTGAAACTAATGTGTATCAGTGAGGTTTTACTTCAATTCATTATTGGTTTCTCATGAAATCTCATCTAGCTTTGACCACCACAATACTCTAAAATTAGAGAGTCAGTAAGTGAATTCTGTGCTTTCAAGGGTCTTTTAATCTGGTTTCCAGAACTTTTCCACTTCGTTTTATTTCAGGGTCCTAAGGTTAAACTAACATTGACTGAATTTTCTATTTCTGTTTAAAAAATATCTCATAAATTCTTCACAGAACAACAAATTCTGATCCATTAAAAAAAAAAAAAAACCAAAACGAAAAAAGCAAAACACCAAAATATATTGGCTCAAATTTCTGGATGAAAGCCAGCTCTCATCACAGATTTTTAACCAAAAGCACCTTAAGCAAGATATGTATTTTGAGAAAAGCAAATTTTCTTCATTATTATTGGAAGATTCTTAACTACTTCCAACTTCAAAGTAATTATGTAAATAACATTTAATAAGATGTACTCATTCCTTAACAAGTCCAAGTAAACCACATCACTTGGAGAAACTGGCTGATAAAAGTCACTCTTCCGGTGCTTTGTTCCCACTGTCAGCTTTGAAAAAAAAGGGCACTACCTTTCTGAAAAAGATGCAAGACTATTAGTGATTATTTTCCTGTATTGTTTCCCTTCCCTGCGTTTACACTAAAATAGCTTTCCAATTCATATCAAAGTATCCAAGGAGCAATTTCATTTTATAAAAAATGTAAAGCCTCCCAACGCCATTTCCAAATTTAGGCTTCACAATTAAATAACTAAATCTGTACTTCAGTCGTATTCAAAACCAGCCTTCACTTTCATAAGCAATTCTACTTAAAGACAGCAGAGTAAAGAAAAAAGAACAGAAGAGGCATTTCTTTCCAGAGAACACATAAATCAAATACCCACATGAGAAATTCAAAACTATTAAAAATGTAAATTTAAAAAAAATTAATTTTTTTAAAAATAATTGAGTAATTAAACTGAGGTTGCTTTCCTGTATGGACATTTAGACAGAAATGTATCAACCTAGAAAGCAGCAATAGAAGACAATAACACGTTTTAAAACTCCATTATTAAAAAAAAAACCAAAACAAAACCAAATCATTGAATAAGGGATATGACAGTTATTTTGGAAAAACGTTCACAGTAAAAATGAGACTACAATGAATGAGAATCCAACTGGATATAACAAACAAACAAACAAAAAAAAAACAAACAAAAAAAACAAAGCAAGAAGAATAAGAAGAATTTGCTAGTTTGAAGTTTTGGTATGGTTTCTGAGGCTTTTTCAAGTGCCAGCAAGTACTTAAGCCACAGGTAAGGCCCAGATCGTTTAATCCATTTATGATTTGATGAAGCCAAACTCATCCAGACTGGATTTCTGTAATTCTCTAGATCCACAATTATGTTAAAGTATCTTCAGAAAGTAAAAATCTAAATTGCACAGTTCAAAACAGTATTTATCCTTGTGCTTTATTATTTAATTCCTTCTTAAGCAAATTCCTCACTCTTTGTATTAGATTAATTTGACCAATCTACAGATTTGAAAGTGATTTCATGCATTTGCCAGCAGCCATAACTGCCTTTATTCAAAATCAAGTGAAAGGAAAATGGAGAGCTAATTGTGTTCAAGAACATTAAGTTTTATTTGGAAAGATGAGACTGTCCCATCTCCCTTAAAAAACTTTTCCTTCAAGTTTCATGGGTGTTTTTGCATAATCATAGGTGAAATCTCAGTTTTGTGTTGTCCATATTTCCATAATCTGTTGGAGGATTAATATCAGAATCCATACAAAAGATCAGTATAGCCTAAGCCACAGTGTTGTTTTTTAAAGCAACATATTTAAACATAAGAAGCACAAACTAGGACTTGATGATAGTAACGGAAATCATAAAAATATGGGAAAAAAAACCTCAAGATTTCACTGAACCAAATTCAGAAAGGGTAAATTATGCCACTTGTTGTAAAGGAAGTATCTTTCACACAAAGGAAATCGGTAACAACAACTAAATTTGAATTCTCTGAGGGACTACCAAGAAACTCATCAGCACTGATTCAGCAGATAAAATGGTAAACAGCAACAAATTCAACAAGATTACCAAGAAGTCTGAGCATCATGGCAGCTTTATGAGTAAAGAGTTCCACTTGTGATCACCCCACTGTGCTGTGACTTCTCTAAAAGGACTTTCAACTTCAGTTGAAACAACTTGACATAGTAATACTTCTATCCCAGAATTTGTCTGATTCTTACAATTTCATAATCCCATTTAATTTTATTTACTTTTCAACACCATGTAAGTTTCTTTCCTTTAAAGGAAAAAAAGTGGGGGAAAGATGTCCATACCTCTTGCAATTAGAAGGTGCTCCACTTTAATGGCATTTCCACATATTCATAGTTTACAAAACAACTCGTGTAAAATCAACGCATGATCAGACATCTTAAAAGTTTAACTATGACCACTGAAACACATTTGCAATATGCTCATTTTACAGCCAAAATAACACTATTCTGAAAGACCTTTACAAGACAAATGCCTAAAAAAAAGAGAACAAAAAAACATTTTCTATAACACACAGATTACTTATTAAATTTTAATAAAATATTCAAAGATTAGGCAAACATTTGTGTTCACTAAAGATGTCACACTTATTTTATTTCTTACCATGAAAACTTGTATGGCAGCAGCATCAACTCAAGTTTGGCACAGTTACTAGCTTTCCCAGTCTCACTTCTTTAAGGAGGTTTGCATGTGCTTTTCAAATCATTATGAAACCACAATAATACATAAAAGTCCAGAAATAAAAACTAGTTTCCAGAACACACTGGCATAACTATAGCAGGGGGAAAGTCTGCATGTGAAACGAGTTGTGACCTTGTGACTTACTAATGGACTGTTTATGGAAATACTTTTCTCAACAAGTTAATCTTTTACTAGGTACTGGAGTGACCTGACTGTGAACTAGAAGCTGAAGACTCATGTCACCCATTGAATTAATTGCTACATTAAAATGTCAGGCAACCTGGGACAAGCAAAGGGTGACAGTCCCAAGCCCATGCAGACATCAGAAAGAAAACATACCTTTGAAACATTTTGAACAAGGCTGACTGCAGCCCCGAACCAGTGAAAAACACACTGTCACGTAATCCTGTCCTGGAAAACCGAAAGGCATTTGTATACACAGCCTGTATCACTCTGAATACTCTCCACAGGGAAGGTCACTACTTTCAGAAGACATACTTCCCATACTTGCTTAGTATGTCTGAGTTAAGCATTAGCCAGCCAGTCATGCACCTATAAAAAATTATAAACAAGCTACTGTATGAATATGGAAGAGCAGAGTTCTCAATTCTTACGGCTTGGCTGCCCACTCACAACTACTGAAGGACAAATGCAGCTACACAGAAAGGGTTAAGAATTTTAAATCTTGTAATTATAGATTATTTTAGCAAGTGCAAATAAGTATACAGTAGCCCAACAAACCCTTATCAACAATCACCATGGTAAGAACTAACCACTTCCCTTGTGAGAGCCAGCTTCATCCCCTCCCAGTTATAAAAACATGCCATTTATTTGAACATGGAAAGGGAGGAACAGTGCTAGACCCATATTGTCTCATTTCCTATTTCCTTTAAGTATCAAAATGCAGGTCTTTTCACAATGAGATTCAGAAATGCAATGAAGCATACATCGGACCTTCGGGAGATAAAGTGAAATGTTGGTTCTCTAAAATGAACTTAATGGTGGAAAAAGAACAAGTTCTAGAGAGTGTTTTTTCCTCCCCCAAAGTGGTTATAAAGAAACACGAAGAAAGACTGGACAGTTAAAAAAATGCCAAAACTTTGCCCAAACTGAAAAACTCTGATTGCATAATTATTTGTGGTTTCAAGCAAAATCCGGTAGTTTAAAAAATGTTAATAGTACAAAATCCATATGCCTATTCTGTACCTCCACCAAATCAGAAATTTATTTGTCATCATGTGTGATGCGCAAATATTTTGAGATCTGGAGGCAATGGTTTCTTCTCAACCAGAGATTAATTGATAATATTTAATGAAAACAAGGGCCTGCCCTTCCTAAGGCATCCGCTCCCATAACACAAGCTGTGTTCTCCCCACAGAGGGGAGACAGAACACAGTTGGTCCTAAGCAGTATAACCAGTTGAGCTCTGAAAATGCTGCTATAGTATAAATCAGTCCTGCATCTGGTTTTGGCATTGTTTCAATCCAGTTTGCCTACTTACTAGTTGTGCAAATCAGAGCTTTAGCACTTTTCGCTCTGTGATCAGAGAAACTTAATATAGGTTTTGTACCAATGTTAACCAGAGAAGGTAAATTTGTTCAGTAGTCTTTCCCCTCACATTAATGGAACAGATCTGAATTATTTACCAATAAGCTGGATGAAACAAACTGAGTATTTTTTCAAAATCTTACAGCTCTGTAAGTATAACTATAGCTACAGGTCCTAGGTACATTGAAGAAACAGTCACCATCTTACTTTTGACCACTTGCACCATTGTACCCTTTCAATCCAGGTTTTAATCATGACAAACCCATGAGTTTTAGATATTTACCAAATCAGTATGCACCAAAAACTATCAGCATAGCCTAGGCAAAAGCAACTTAAGCATGCTAATTGAAACACACATTTCTGTGTAGAGATTGTTACAGCCCGGAGGTCTTGCATTTTGTAGCACATACTACATAACCAGATGTTGCATCCTTCTTTTTCCCCATCAAAGTTCTACCATAGGTACGTAGTGCCTGAAGCATCAGAGGCAATCCAGCTTGCTGACTTTACAAGTCCTAGAAAAAGTTTTATGTAGCTGTGTGCCACAAGGTGCAGAGAACTTACCTAGCCACTGTGAGTACAGTAACTTTATCCTGCTGCCAGCTGCTACACAGAGCTGATAAGAAGAGAAAGCTTACTCAGAACCCTGACAGAATCATGTGTAACTCCAAGGTGGGCATAATGGTAAATTCAGGTGCTGATTTTCCTCTGAAGTGGAATTTACGTTTTGAACAAAATCCACACTAGTGAGTCATGTACTTAGGGATAAATGCCTTGCTTTATTTCAGGCTAAGGTACCAATATTGCAAATATGGTAGATACACACAAAGTGAACACTTGCTTGCAAAGAATACCAATAAAGCCTATAAGGCTCCGCCACTGTTTAAGATTTTTCCTAGAGGCTCATTCACAAAATTAAAATCTGAGTTTTTTTCTAAGTCCTAGCTATTTATGGCTCTTTAGGTTTCAACTACTTATGCACATACAAATACATTAAATACAGTTGAGATACTAATGCATACAGCCAAGCTGCTTCCTGGGAAGAAATACTTTCAAAATATTATTTGTCAAATAAGAAAAAGTGAAAGACCTATTTTGATGAAGCTCCTATGGAACTCTGTCTACATGCTAGAAACTGGCAGATTTCCTACTAGTTCCCTTTGCTAATTCCTCAACAGTCTACCCGGTAGGCTGAAAGGAAGCCAAAAATCTAAAAGTTCTGGCTGTGCTCTCCCCTGCAGTCTTGATTCCCAGGGTCTTCAAGTGATTTGCCCTGGCACTGGACCTCTATTCTCATTTGCAGTCAATTTTAAAATAAAGGAATGCAATTTATATGTAGCCGATTTCAAAGTGTCAAAGCAATTCTCCTTCTCCACTTGGCTTTGCTGGGCACCCTCACTAGCAGCAGCAGAACTGTAAAATGCTGCCACAAACATGCAACTCCGAACAGGTCAGAACAAGCAAACAGAAGAGCATACTAATTTACTGCTGAGACACCAGGGAGAATTAAACACTTCAGCACATTTATCAGGAAAAGACGGTTTACCGTTGTACCTGAACATGCTGGAACTTAACCACACACTTAAAAAACAAATCAAACAATACAGTAGCACTGTTCTGCTTACTATACATACACTTAGCTTTTCATAAAAGAGCTAATCTATACTCAAAGTTTTCAATATAAATAAGAATTACAAGATCAAGTATAACTGTACTTCAAGTGAGTTCAGAAAGACAAACAGTAAGCAGTTTCATTAGTTTACTACCATAGTTTACCATAGTTCATAGTTTCATTAATTTACTACCATAATCAGCTTAGTTAAAGACACTGTTTTCCTAAGAAATGCCACGTTTCACAAAAGTTTGCAACATTATTAATAAACTGTATCCCAAAGAGCAACAGCCAAGGAAACTCACTGTTGCTGTTTTATCTGGAATAGACAGTAAACATTTGAAGGAGATGTCATCAAGACTTTTTTCATGGACATGTCAAAGGGAAACGTTCAGATCAAACCTTTCCAAGTTTTTTTTTTCCTTCAGAAAGAGAAGTCCATCTTCTACTGTAGAAAAGAGACAGGATCTGCAGGACAGTCTAGGAGACTGCAAATCCTGACTTCTCTTTTGTGGAATTAAAAAAAACGCTCAGACTGAGAAATTCTTTTTTGCTAAAATAATGAGCATTTCTCAGGTATAGGGAACACTTCACTTTTTTTTATATTATACTCTGGTACTTTCTAAGCCCTTTTCTTATATTTTCCATTCCTAAGAGAGTTAACTTGTACCCATTGGACTTCAAAGTATCTATACAAGAAAAAAACATTCTTTTTCAGAATTGAATCCTTTGCTACCAGCAGTATAGCAGAAATGAGCGACAACAGTAACCACATTGAACGGAGGATGCTGGCATGCAGCATATGCCAAATGCAATGACCAGGCACAAATCTCCCAAGTCAAGCACTTTGCCAACCCACACCTTTCCTCACTCAGCTTGCTGAGTGTGTCAGTATATGCTGGTTTACAATGCTGAACACATCCTTACATGAAAACACCTTACAACTTTGAAAAAATTAGACATCTTAGTTTAATCGCAAATATTTATTATTTTATTATGTGCCCTCTCAGCACAATAAAGGGCACTCAATGTGCATGGCAATCTTCACACTAAGAGAAACCAAGCAGATCAAACTTTTCCATATTGGTTTTGCATAACTCATTTCTAAAATGACAGTCCTGAAGGCCACCTACATTGCTCTCTGCCAAAGCTCTTAAAGTATCTCATCTTATGCTTTCTTGTCAACAAGGCTGGAGGGGAGGTGAAGCAGGAAACTTCCTTCTCTCTCTTCGTGTACTACTGGCTTAAAGCAAATGTAGAACAATCCGCATGTCCTTAAGATCTCTCTTCCATGTACCCCTGCTCTTCCTCCCAGGGGCTTCTGGGAAGGGCAAGAAACATGCTGTTGCAACTCAGAGTAAATCCTTCTCCAGGGAACAAACTCCAACTTTTTAGTTAATTTTAGGAAGATATTTGAGGAAGTGTGTAAACAAGGCTGTGTGAAGCAGAACGTACCAGGCCACGAGTCCTAGCCCTAACCTTAGAGCTTCAAAGAGAAGGCAAATTATCCTGGTTACTGTGACCCTGCCACTAACCAGGACCAACCCCTGGCAGCCAGACACTGAAAAGCTTGGCTGCATTTATTGGGCATTATAGAAATAGTTTCCACACTATGGAAGACGTAATAGAAACCCCAAAGCCCTCGCACTTTCTACAGGCTGGGACATTCGATTTGCCTGCAGAGATCAGGAGACCTACTGTAATAAGCTGTTCATTGCAAATCAATGCAGAATTTACAGTCAAAAACTCCAAAAATCAATGTTAATTCTATCTTTACAGGAGAAGCCATTCTCTGGATCTATATGGAGGCATTACTGAATTATCTTTTTAAAAATAAAACTTACGCATATCAGCACAGTTTTAAGAATAACTCCATCCAGCTCCACGCAATTAAAAACTAACTCTTCACTCTTCCATTTCAAGTATGAACTCAACTACAGAAGCTACTGCCTATGTTTTATTTATAGGAATAATCTAACAAAATAGTTTGCAAAACACATCCTTAATATGAAAGATCTTTTCCAAGTTTTTAAGAATACATTAACACTGTCTCAGCAAGCTTCCATGCTAATCAAAACTGCAATAATTTCTTACATTAAGCAAAGAAATCTGTAATCCTGTAGCCTAGAGCTCTGTAGAGGCATTTCCTTTAGTGAAATAACAAACATCTCAGATCTTTACTTATAGAAATATTTAAGACACTAATTATAGATCTAATGCTAAAGTTAAAACCTGCAACCAGAGAAAAAAGACTGAAAAGACTATTAATATCAGACTTCGCAACTCAACCATGCAACTCCATCTAAAACTATGAAAGAAGTAACAAAACCAAAAATTATAAACAGAAACTGTCACTGACTACACAAGAATTTTCAAACTATATATGCAGCAACCAGACATTAAAAGTACAGTCATAATTCAAAGCAGTAACAATATTGTCTTAGCCATGGTGGTAAACAAACACTAGCCTGTTAGAGTGTCTTAGTCTGACAAGCTCAATAAACTATACACCAACTGCAAAGTGGATGTCACTGCAAGCTTCACCACACCTTTGACAGATACTTACATTTCTGCATACATCTCCAAATGCAGAGCACTAACACATTACTGAAAGGCAAAATTATCATCCACTGAGCTTACAAGCCTCCATTTTAAAGAATACTAAGAATTACTAAAATAATATTGTGCAGACATTTTATTTGCAGTAGAATGGGAGGCAACACAATTAATTTGCATAAAAAAACCCAAAACTGTTTCTCAATTTGTTATGACAAATTAGGGTTAGAGGTTTTTGTTCCCTTCAGCATTTAAAATATTTAGACCGAGCTCTTTCAGCATCCAAAAGGAATAGTCCTGGAGATAGAAACACAATGTTTATACAGGACTTCAAAAATCATCAGGCTGTAAGACGTATTTCAGAGAAAAACTACCAAAATGAAACACATATATGCATGCCTTTGGGGGTGAACTGCCAGCTCCCAAAAGTACCTGATCATCACTGCTGACAGCTGAGTAAGAACTCATTTCAGTTTGCTTAAAAGCAAGATGACTGCAGGCTCAAGAAGAGGATGGGGAAGAGCTCAAAAAACAAGATGTCAGATGTGGCCAGATGTCAGTGAGGTCAAGCAGATGCAAATCACTTCCCAGCACTATTTCCACTTTCCACAGTGACCCTGGACAAGTTACAAGGAGCTGCAGTACCAAGAGCAGGATTGGAAATACTCGGAAAGAACTCAAGTTGTCCAGCATAATAATCACATTAGCAGTCATATAACTACCAATTAGAATACTGGGACAAGAGAGATAAGACAGACAGTATTATGCTATATTTCCATGAACAATTTGAATAGTTTACACTTCAGGGACGCCAATGAAATATACGGAGACAGTATGAAACAAAGGTAGACTGTCTTGAATTACAGTTTAATCTCACAAACAGGAATACTCTATGACATTTTAAGTTTAAAGAAAAAAAAATACTTTCTGAAAACATCTTAAAAAATCTTTAATCATCACATGCTGAACACTATCAAAACAACTGGACATTAATAAGCCAAAAAAGAGAGGGAGTGATGAGTGATGCCTCTAGCACCTTTTATTAAGACAATTTGAAAACTGTTTTATCCATTTCCAGACAGAAGGCAAATAATTTCCAATTTCAAGTTGCTCTTAGGTAGCAAGCAAATAGAGCTGCTGTGTTTTCAGGACATTTTACAGCCAAGATTCAACAAAACTGATCTTCTAAAAGCACACCAACAAACAAACAACTGCAACAAAATAAAGCAAACAACCCCCGCAAAACTCAACAAAAACAAAAAACCCAAAACCTACAATCCAAGAAACAGACCAAAAAAAAAAAACAACCACAAAATCCACAACCCCTCCCCCCACAGAAAACAAACCAAACCAAAACCCCCTCAAAACCCCAAATATACAGGAAAAACATAGGCAAGACACTTCAGCACCAACCAGAACACTCCAGTTCTACTTGTGCAGTGTGAGACTGGAAAGCGGAAGCAACCCTGCAGGCAATACACTCAGCCTTTGGGTAAAGATAAAAAGGGAGGGTAGCAACAGAAAGCAGCTCTCCACTTAACCATGTTCTCCTAGTCATACAGAGACAAGTAATGAAGCCCTTTAAGAGGCTTTCTGTCCACTCCGCCTTAAGAAAAAGAATGAACTGTAATTCTAGAGCTTTAAGTGAGCGCACAGCAGATAAAAAGTAAATTAAGATGACCCTCGGGTCTCTGCAGAGAATCCTCTGAGAACACTCAGATTAGCCTTAGAAACTCAGAACTCAAACCAGATCCGTCCTCTTATCACCACTTCTGCTGAAAACTAGCTTTACAAGTTTGTTTAAAAAACAGCTACATGGCAATGTATAATTTGTATTTTAAACATGCTTAAGCCAAGTTTCATCAGTACTAGAAGCTAGTGAAAGCCAACAGAAGCATTCCCACAGTCATTCCACCCTCAGATGCTTCTTTCTTCTCCTGCCTCATGCTTCCCTGCAGCAGCATAAATCTCTGCACAGCTGCACCATTACTTTTTAAAGTGTTAGTACACTAAAAGGTCTTGTGAAGGTCAAATCCATCATACAGAAGGAAAAACTGGTCTTCAATTCTTGTGTTCTACATGTTCAACCTTTGGGTAAGATATGACTGCACACGTCTACACACAGGTATTGCACAGAGCAGTACTTAAACTCCACTGAGTGACAGCAGAGACTGAACCTTTAGTATCACTAAATCCAATGAGACAGAAAGCTCCAGATTAGTTAGTTACAATCTATTTACTTTGCACAGGAACAAAGAAACTGCCATACCAGATCAGACCATTTAAGCAGAACCCTACCACTTGCAATAACTAAGAGTGATAAAAATCAGACATAGTAGAGGGTGACCCTCTTCCAAAAGTACTCCCAAGCCACAGAGCCCAGAAGAGGTAGAAAGGCAATCTTCTCTCACCACAGCGTCTGCTCAAACTGGAAGCAGAAAATCTGGTAGCTTATTTACACAGATGGTTATAAACATCAAGAATTAGAGACTTGGATAAAATACAAAATTATTTTTTACCTTGGCTGGGAATAGCCAAGATCAATAATAAGCTATATTTTTTTTACCTTAGCTACATTCTGACAGGAATAGAGAAAGTTGCCATTTCAGTGACAAAAGAAATCCTTGGCCATGCTGTGCGGTCACTGTAGATGCTCTCCTTCTGTGCCCACTAGAACTCCCAGTGCTCTGTTAAAAGCATTCACATCCTCCTTTGAAAGTCATCAAAGATGCTACAAATTGATAAACAGAACTGAAACTGATGAGCTTTTACTAGCACACTTGTACATATAGACAAAACTTCAGTTTTACAGTATGGCTTGGGTGTCTCTAGCATGTGTCAAACAGCAACTGCAGAAAAACACAGTATAAACATCTATAAGGGTTGCCTTGCAGCTGAACTATACAGCATGTGCCTTTTCAAACACCTAATTTTCATGGAAGTCAAAGTATGTGGTTACAGCACACAGATGAACTGCACCGTTTATTTCCTTTCACTTTTATAAAAACATGATTACAGCAATATAAACTAATACTGTACTTGAGCAAGTAATAAAGCATCTACACGAATTTCAGACACAAACATCACTTTAAGGTCTGGAAGTTTTAAAAGCATATTGTTAAGCTTACAGAGAAGGAAGTGCACTTTACCTCCATGGATTTCCCTCATGCTACAAGAAATCACACTAGTTGTCAATGAATTCACTATTTGGATCCTGTTATAAACAAAAACAATATACTGACAGTAAACAATATATATGGGATAAGAGATCTAAAGTGCTTTATCATGTTGAAGCTGCTATTCCTAGGAAAACAGCTCCCTTCTTCTCTTAGTGATATAAGATAGCTTACACTGTTCACTGCTTTTAGTGAAAATATTCACTTTACTGCGTGACATGCAGAATGCTTGAGAGCTTGAAGGGAAAAAGTAATATTTACATCTATAATTCAACAGCAGTCAGTTTCCCTTCTCAGGATCGTTTTGAGGCTCAAGAAGGTCTTCCAGCATAAAGAGAAACAGAGAATCTATTTAAAAGGAAGTAACTGTAATACCAAAGAGACTGATAGGGGGACTTTGGAGCAAATATATCTTCTAACTAATAGTAGATCCTTACAGGAAAGTACAACTAACTGCATTCAAAACCTCCCCATAAAACATTCTTTAAATTATACCTTTAAGTTTGCCTCTTAATAAATATCTGGGCAACAGCTGGCCAGACAAATTTAATGAGTATTACTATTACTTGCATATCAATTAGCCTCTCTCCTCCAGGCGAAACAAGTCAATATTAAAATGAGGCCATATAGATGTTTTTAATTTTTTGAACAGCTTGATCTAAACTACTTGGTCTAATATCTGTTATTGGTAATACAGCACACAGAATTACTGAGCTACATTAGCATGTATGGGTATTTCTGAAGGACAATCATTGTTAAAGTTGTCATGTATTTTCAACTGCTCTTACAATAAACTCAAAGTAGACTCAGTGAAATACTGAAGAGAAAAGCTTCTGGCATTCAGTATTTTCTAAGATTTGTTAACATTCCTAGTCAAATAGCACAAAACTCTTGCAAGTATTTTAAATTGTATACACACTCAATACACTGACTTGGCCAAATGCAGGTACCTAAAAGTAAGCAAAACTGTCCATGTGAAAAGGAAAAAAAAAATATCAACAGCTGCTTTGTCATTGCTGCTGTGGGACCAACTGCCAATGATGAATGCAGCATTTCAGCACTGATGTGACACACATTGACCTTCCTGCACCTCCAACACTGAGCCTGACTTCCACTTGCTACCACCTTGAGACTCAACCTCTTTAAACATATTCTGATTATTTTTTTTCTTGAAAGCCATGGAACTTGATATAACTGTATTATAATATACACTACATTATAATATCATTACTTTATAAAAACAAAGATGGTGCTAAGAGTTTCTAAAAAGACAAGGCACTCACTAAAACTTCTACATCATTACCCTTCCCCAAAACATTTACAATTTCCTGCTAATCCTTGTGTAAGTACAGAGCCATTTCTTATCTGCACAACCACACTATAAGAAGTATTTTTACACTGCCCTAGGAACAGGCCAAAATCCATCTGAATTGCTGAGAATACATATAAACAAGACATCAGTCTAGGAAACAGATTTTATTACAGTATTCCCATGGTAATTCAACATTTAAAAAGTATTCCCGAGGTTTGACTGACATAAGATGCAACCAAAAAGAAAACACAAGTCATGTCCAAACAGGAATTATATTTTTATGAGGTTTAAATGATTAGCCAAACTGTAAGGCATCACTGAAATAGGTCCCTGGATGTTTATACTAAGTTCTTTAAACTAGAGTCCACACCAGATAAAACCTTACAAGAGATCCAGGTGAAACTGTCATCTTCACACCAAAATTAAATGGCGATCTGCAGTGCCTACACAGACATACACCAGTAAAACCCAGCAAGTACATGTCAAAGCTGAAATGTGTTTTAAAGTACTTAAACTCCTTCACCACGGGCATAAGTTCACTTTCAACCTGAACACTTGCAAACATGTTAAACAGGCAAAATACTGGTAGTTCAGAAGAAAATAAACTTATCAATTAATACACATAGAGGGCAAATACAGACTGCAAACACCAGGGCGCTGAGTACAACCACTGAAATGTATCACTTAGACGAAACCACGACAAAATTACTTTCTCCTAGAAAACGAGTGAGGATATTTATGCTTCAAAGTCTTTCCTCTTCTTACTAAAAGAAATCAGTTCTGCATTATGGCGAGGCGGCAAATTAAAATCTGACTTCGGAGAATTCAGGGGGTGGGGTGGAGGGGGAAGGGGAAAATAAAAATATAATAAGGTCGATTACTCAGTTTTGCAGCAAAGCACTCGGGGAGCGCCTGGGGAGCCCGCAAAGCAGGCGCTCAGCCGCCGCCCGCAGCCCGGCCCCGGCCCCGCGGGCAGCGCCGCGCTCGCTCGCCCCGAGCCCCAATGGCTGCTGACACATCCGGCCCCGGCCCCGGCCCCGCCACCGCCCCGAGCTCACACTTCAAAGCCTTTCGTGACTCCGGCAGAAGTCAAACACAAACGCACCCCACAGCCCGACGGGCCGCCCCCCGCGGCTCCGCTCCGCGGCTCGGCTCCCGCGCAGCTCCGCGCCGCTGACAGCTGCGGGCAGCCCGGCCCGGCCGTGCCCCTCCCTCAGCCCGGGACCAGGTGTCCCGGGGGAAGGCGGGCGGCGGTCGAGCTCTGCTCGCCGCGCCCCAGCGCTGCGCTCCGCGGCCGCTCCCGCCGCCCCCGCATCCGCTACCGGCCCACGGCCAGGGGGGAATGGGGCGGCGGAGCCCGCCCCGAGCCCCGTCCGCGAGAACAGCCCCGACGCCGCCGCTGTCACACAGCGCCCTCCAGGACCGACCCCCGCCCGCCCCTCCAGCCGTCGGCGCCCCTCACCTCGCGGCGGGGGACGGCTCCATCCTCCGCTCCGCGACGGGGTCCGTCCCCGCCGGCAGCGGCTCCAGGAGCTCGGCGCAGCGGCTGGGGGAGGCAGCCGGACTGGCGGGGCTGGAGCGCGGCGGCCCGGGCAGGTAGTGGAGCAGCAGCGTCTCAGGGGGCTCCGGCGAGGAGGAAGAGGACGAGGCGGCCGGGGAGGCGGCGAGGAAGAGGGGCGCCTCCGGCAGCCGGTCCAGCTCCACGCTCCGCACTTTGCGCAGCTGCTTCCGTCTCCAGTCAGAGCGCTGTTCTCGGCTGCCGCCGCCCGCCTCCCGCAAGAGCCCCCCGCCGCTGCCGGCGACTCTCCCCGCCACCGCGCCGCCTTTCAGGCTCCCGCAGGCGGCGGCGGCGGCCGCCTCCACGCCGCCGCCCGAGGATAATCCCGATGACGAGGCGCGATCCCCCGCCGCCGCCGCCATTTTCTCTGTCGGGTCACATCGGGCTCCCGAGCACCGGGGGCCGCCGGCGGACAGCGCGCTGCGCAAACGGCGCCGCCTGCGCAAACGGCGTAGGGCGGGGGCGGACGGCGGGCGCGGATTGGCGGCGGCGGGCGCCGGGGGCGGGGTCGCGCCCGTAGGTGCCGCGGGGCCGCGCCCCGTCCGCCCCCGCGCAGGTGTCGGGGCGGGGCGGGAGCCGGGCGGGAGCCGTGCCCGCCGCCGGATCTGGAGCCGGACGGGGTCCGTCCGTGCGGCCGAGCCGAGCCGAGCCGAGCCAGGGAGCCGGTGGAGGCGCCACGAGGGGAGCGCGGCCCCGCCCCCACGCGGCCCTCCCCACGTGCGGAGAGCGGCGGAGGCTCCGGTAGCCCCGGGGCGGGTACGGCCGGCCCGGGCTGAGCTCCCCCGTACGAGGCGCGGAGGAACCTTTCCCGGATCTCGGAGCCCTCCCATCTCGCACCCCCGTAATCTGAGCCTCTCCTCTCGCCAGCATTTCCCCGGCAGCCGGCGAGGGGCCAGGAGGAGCGGAGCGCCCGCGGTGCCTCGCTGCGTATAGCCGAGGAATCGCCTCTCCAGGGTGCCCCAGCTCACCTCGCCGTCCCTCTCTGGAGTCTGTAGGGAATTAAATGCACATCCTCGCTCGTGGCCACCGCGCGTCCTTCTCCGGGCTGCCCTCAGTTGGCCGGCGCCGGTCCCCCCGTCCTCAGGTACTTCTCCATGTCTGCAAACGGCGGAGAAGTGTTAATGTCTCCATGTGTGCGCAGGAATGCACATGTAGGAAAGGTTATACCCTGCCACGCACACCTACCGCTGCGGCTGTTTCCTGAGAGACTGCGAGAGAGAAGAAAGGCAGGAGACATCACATGACCAGAAAATTGGGGAGGTTCAAGTAAATTTTCTACTTGTCGGGATTTTCACTCAACCACATTGGGGTGGTTTTGCTTTTTGATCTGAGATGAGAAAGGAAAACTGAATATTGCTATGCATACAAGTTTGTTTTTGGGGCCGTGTGGTTTTCAGATAAAGTAGAAGTCACACATTTCAAAGCACTTAAGCTTAATATTTCAAGCGTACTTCTCAGAATTTGGTGGGTATCCAAGTGTAACATTAACTAAGCATATCAGTAATGATTATTAGAATGGTCAATTTGCTGGGATCAGTGATTTGATCTGAAGCACTAGTTGAGTGAGAATTACCTTCTAGCAGAAGCAGATTCTTTCTTGCCTTACATATATGATCAGAGGCTGACCTAAATGTAGGGTCTTTGCTGGAGGATGTGATGAGCAGATAGGAAGAGGTTTTCCCCATTAGACAAAAGCCTGAGGACGCTTTTTGTACTCTGTATACTTAGAGAATAATATCAGTAGGTAAGGCCTTGAGGTCACACTGAGTGAATCATTTAGGTGGTCTGTCAAGATGCCACACTACAACCATCCTTGTGCAAGGTTTTCAGTGAAGGGCGATGTGAGAAGGTCAGTTGCATTCCTTGTCATCCTGCAGGTATAGTTTCTTTGGCATAAGCAGACCATCATCTAATATTCTGTTGCAATGTACAACTAATAGTTGTACAGCTAATGTACAACTCGTAATGTAAATTAATTCTGAGTTTCATAAAGGTAGCATTTGACGCTTAAAGCCTCTGCTGTAAATTAGAGACAGTATTCTGGAAGATTCCTAGACCAAGATACATTGAAAAAGTGAGGAGGTTACTCATGGGAATAAGATAACAAAGTATCCACTTTGTAGACACAGCATGAAATTAGTTACATGCAAATCAGTGCATTATTATAGTTTTTCAAATATTCCTCTCTGCCATAAAATCACATTTACAGAAAAAAGAAAGAAAATAACCACACAAACCCCTATGCTTTTAAAGACATCTAAACAGAACAAGATGACTAGGTATTTTATAAATGTTCATAAAATGGAAGAGGAATATTCTCTTGAATAGCAATTGGTCAGAATATAATACAGAGGAGAAGAAGCATATCTTCAATAAAATTAAATCTAGGAGGTAAGGGTATATACAATGTGTAGGACAATTCTAGGGGACATCTCTCTCAGGGTGTCAAGACTCCAGCAAGGGAGAAGGAAACAGGAAATTCAAGGAAAATATCAGAGTGGCAGTGGGGTACTGAGGAATTCTACACTGTGGTGCATGTGCATGTATACTGAGGTGAAATGTTTTCTGGAAAGCAGCTAAGAACAGGGCAAAATATAAAATTCAGGGACAGTGAGAGGCACCACTGTAAGAAACAGCTAAAAGGAAACAGGTGCTGTCACCACTCCTATTAAGCCATTACTTTGCCTTTTGAGTAAGGCCAGTGCTGTCAAGGTTTTGCATTACTTTTGGATAAGATGCAAAGTGGAAAACTCTTACTATTCTTCATTAAAAAGTGCATGGCATGCCTTATAATGGTTGTTTATCCTTTGACTACTGGCTGAATTTCAATTCAAATAAATTACATTCTGCCTATAATGCCTATATTCACTTTATTTAAATGTGTGTTTCTCCACAGTGCCTTGGCCAGAGAAGGAAGCAAAATGGATAACAAAACCCACCTTCCATTCCTCACTCTAGAACATTATGTAGTGCAGTGCTGACATGAAACACAGATTTATGGACAATATAAAGGCTCTACCACTTTGAAATCAGAAATTGAACATGCTGGTTGACATCTGTGTTTTCTCATTTGCTCTTAAAAATTTTTTTGCACTTAAATAAACAAGCTGACCTGATTGAAAAAAAAGTACAAAACTTGCTTAAGAGCTCTGAAAGATACTCAGTTACCTCTTGCACAGATTATTTCTCAGTCTATCTAAAACACAGCTCTAGAAGGTAACCTGAGACTTTTAGCAGTTTTTAGTCACAAGTAACAGCACCCAGGGTTTGTTATGAAATAGAGGCCTTTGGCCTCAAATTAGCATCGTGCAATATTTGGAACATCTACCGTTGTACACAAAGAAACTTCTGTTTGGGAACACACTAAGATTTTGCAAGCCAAGGAGTTTCCTTGTTGCACAAAACTTGTAACAGTGTAATGAATAATCAACAATTTTCAACATGCTAGAGATAGGAATCTGCTGTGCCCCTGAATATATAACCTAGGCATCATCATGCACAAACAAAATAAATATGAGAGATAATACAGACCATAGTTTCTGGTCTTGACTAAACATGCAAAAAGTGCTTTAATACTGTATACAAACTGGATTCTCCCTGCCTTGTTAGTCTGTGTAGAAAGTCTTATCCCCACCTTGATCTTCTATTCATTCTTTCCGTTGTGAGAAAGGGAAAACAAACCTGCTCTTAAGCCAAAATCCTTTCCTGTTTACTCCTCTGTAATGGAAAAGTCAAGCAACTAAATGAGAACCAATCTGAGGACCTTTTCATACTACTTTCTTAGGTCCTACTGAAATCTGATGACATCATTGTTTTCTGTAGTAATGCTTTGCCATCTTTCTGATGCCATTCTTACTTTGTAGCATAACAGGTGTACCATTCAGAACAAATATCCTTCAGAAAAGCAGAATCCTATGCCACTTCTCAGGAGAGAGAATGTCAAGTAAAACTGGAATCTGGTACAGAAAATTATAGGGGCCTTTGCTCACACACTGGGAATGTCTAGTCTGCCGCTATTTATAAATTTATTTCCTTAATGTTTTACTTATGCTTTTCATTATTATTTTAATGGAAAACACCTTTAAAGATTTTTTTTCCCCTCACAATTCAGTCCATATGGAACAGAACTTTTGTTAAAAATGTTTTTTGGATCCATGAAACTGAGGGTGATGTTTTGACCTAAGTTTCAGACACATAGTATAAGGAAAGAGCTGTACTTAAATCTCCTTGTTCTGCCAAAGCATGTAATAACAGTTCCCAGATAATTTTTAAGAAACAGTGGTGATGATGCTACTTACAACACTCCTGCATTGTCTAGTTACATTCCTTACACTTAACAATTTTTTTTTGCTGTAGCATTTACTCATGAACTGGTGAACCTTTTGGTCTATTTACCATATGATCCAAAACAAAAAGGTTACCTCTTCCCAAAGACTTTGTAATTTAAGTTTGTCTTTTAAGAAAGACAAACAGGCTACAGAGCAATCAGCAAACTAGAGTGTAGTCTTTGTACAGTATATCTGCTGCCTTGATTTTTTTTATCACTAGTTTGTACATATTGCACTAGCTACTGAAATCAGTTCCATTTTTGATGTCAGATAGTCTTTAGAATATTGATAGCTTGATGTCTAACTTGGATATTCTTCTTGGCTGTACTACAGAGGATTTTTCTGGCCTTGAATAAGTCATGATCCTTTCATGGTTCATTTTCTCCCAGCTGTATCTGTGTAACAAATATATTTACCTACCTAAGGCATGACACAAGGCTGAGGGATATAATATTATTGAGTTTCAAGATGAACCCTTGCTCAAAATAAATGTATTAATGAACTGAACAAAACCTGTTAAACCTCTTCTCATGCATCATTTACAAAGAACTACTGAAATTATTGCAGCCATAAGCTATTTTTCTTATACTCTTCCAGACTAGTAAAATGACAGCATAGTTCTCACCTGGATCAACAATTCAATCCATTGCAAACACGACTATCTGTTCTCTCTTTGGGGGAAAGCAACTCTACGATTTCAGACTCAGAAAAACAGTGATAGCTCAATTTTCCTTCACCCTGCTCTGCCAGTGTTAAATCTCTTTCAGCCTAGGTGCTTGTTATTCCTTCTGTTCTATGAGTCAAAGACACAAACAGAACAACAGCTTTTATAAATTATGTCATTCCTGGAAGCTACAGATTTCCAGATTACTGAGAAACAGATTTGTTCACTTTTATTTTTGTCTCAACAGGATGGAAGGAGGACCACTTCCTCACTCCCACTGAAGAGGACCCTACAGTTATTCTTTTCCTCTGCCTGATGCTCATCACCCTTGCTCTGCCAGCAGCAGAATCACACAGTGCTAGCTGCAGTTATGAGTGGACAGTAACTTGATAACAGCATAAACATTCAACCACCAGCAAACATTAAAAGCTTTGTTGGTATATCTCAGCATGGCTGTGGGCTGTAAAACAACAGTATTGTGTGATTGATATATCCAGCACATACCACACAATCCTTTTGAGCATCCTGTAAAAGAAGAGCAGACAAGAGTGACACAATTTTACAGAGACCTCTGGATAAGTGCCTCCCTGAATAATTGCCACACGGACAAGAAACTGGCAGGAACACTCTTCACAAAGAACCCTGCTTGCTTTCTCCAGAGCCAGTGCATATCTGAATAATCATTTCTGGATGCAGTAGTGGCATCCAGCCTGACACATTCTCTCTCTCCTTTTAATTTCTGTTCATTCCACCCTGGCCCACTAGTCATAATGTCTGTATGCTTCCATTCATGATGGCTAGCAGTGATGACAGTGCTGTTCCTCTTCCTAAATCCAGCAGGTAGACCTGCCAAGGACCTCACAGCTGTAGGCGGAAATAAAACTCAGCAGCAACATCAATGCCTAGCTCATGTATAACCCCTTTATGCCAAGCCTGCCAATTTTCTGGCACCATGGTAGAAGTAAATCAAACAGCTATTAGCTGTAACAATGGCAGGGAATACACAGATCTTAAAAAAGTTCTGAGATCCTTTATGTCCAAACAGTCAGATCTTTACCATCACCACCTCTTTACAAAAGGCTGCATGGCTTTTTACTTTTAAATCGCCTCCAGCAATGTAGTTGGCACAGCACTACTTTACTGCTTGTGTGCCAGTCGAAGTGCCTGAGAACAGTGTTTCCAAAGCCATTTAATCATAGTGTCCAAAGCTATCATCTAAATTAAACATCTTTAAAAACCATATGATTTGGACATCAGTAGTAGGCATTTGCCTATCTAATGACAAAGTGTTTTGAACACGGTGTTCCTTCGACCTCTTCTGTGCATAAAAAGCTAGGAGTCCAGGAGTCATAAAGAAATTTCCCATGTGGTTTCTGGAAGGAGAAAATTACACTGGAGATTTCTGAGGAAAGTAACATTTCAGACCTAGTATTTGGTTAATATTAAAATCAATAATCTCATCTTTGATATTAATGAAAAGCTGTCTCCAAAAGAAATATAAGGAAATAAAACATACTTTTGCAAAACAAATTTCTGACTTTTCTTGAGTCTTACTTTACTGATAAGATATTTTTTAAAAGTATTCTGTCTATTCCACAACAAAAGTGTACCTGTTGAATTTGATTGCTGTTCCTGAGGTCTGTAATTTAGAGAGCTCTAGCTGTTCTACACATAGCTTCCTCTGCTACACCAAATTAATCTGTAATTTTTATGATGTCTGGATACTAATCATATCAATAAATCTTGAATAGAAAAATCCTTTATTTTCTGCTTATCATCCTTTTTTTAGGCACTAAAATCACAGAAAATTGCTGTCACATTAGTTGGTGGTCTTTGACATTTACAAAGTTATTTTTCATATAATATAAATACATGTAAATACATATAAATATATGTGCTACATATATATGCTGCTGCTTTAGTGGATTTGGATTCGATTTTGTGGTTTTGCAATTTTCATTTTGATCATCTCATCTCACTGATGTAACCTGAAAATATTATCAGTGTACAAAGCGGAGCTGATTTCAAATGCTCTACGTGTTTGCACTATGAAAGGCTTTGAGAAGCAAGGAATGACCTTGACAGAATATTTTGTGTGGATTTGGGAGGGGACATTACTCTAATGCTTGCCAAGGTAGGATACACAATTTATTTTGACTGATTGCCTATCTTCCTTGTTCTTTGTCATTCAAGCCAAAACTTTTCAGATTTTGAATAAAGGTTTGCAAGTCTCCAGAGCATAGCTGATGACTTACAGTTGAAAGAATTATCCATGCAAACCACTTCCAGTTAGTTGTGTAACTGCTTTTCAAGGATGGGGCCTTAACCAAGTTTTCTGTTAATGACACTAACAGTTTAAGCTAGATCAGTTAAAAAACAAATGTCACAGTTTTCTCTTGAACTTCATTAACAAAGGAACAGTACTGAGATGCTGCATTTAGTTTCATTCCTCTACACACAAGATTTGGAAGGTGATTTTGTTTACAAATATTCACTGATTTCATTATATTCATTTATTTAGGTAGTTCCTAACATCATCACAGCTGCATGAACAGTCTCCCCTTTAATTTCTATCCAAGATAAGAATGTGTATTAACACATTTCCCTATTAGTCATGGAAGTCTTGAGATTATAACTATTTGCTCTGTTTAACCAGAACAAAGGCTCCTTCACAGGGTGGTAACATACCTTTCAGTCTATAGAAAGAACTACTGCAGTCACTTTAACTTCTTTCAGCCTCTAGTGAAATATGCTCATGTATATATGAAGTATGGAGAGATAAAGTCAAATGTAGACTGATGATACTAAATAAAGAAAATTATACTCCCTCTTATTTTTGAATTCTTAAACCCAGAACTTTCTGAGTTTTTCTGATTTCTTTCTGTATTCTAACTCCTCATGTTTACTATGAATTGTGACAATTCATATATTCCTTTTTTTTTCACAAATAACTCAGATTTATTTGGATTTACTTCAGTAGAAACACTTGCACATTATTTCAGCAACAAAATAGCATTTTAAATATGAGGAAAGCCTAGCTTTCGATATCCATTAATCTATAGGTGTAAATTTATTAAACCTTAAGAAAAGGCACCTTTTTCTTCATACATGAAAGCACCCTTCTAGTTCAGGTTGATCCTTTATTCTCTTATCCTGCCAACTAAATTTTTGTAGATGAGATTGCCATTTGCTGCACCTTTAAGTATTGTCTTTGGATCTTATTTTTCATTCTAAAATGATCACTAACAGTATGTTAAAGAGGTATGTATGATAAACTCCTGACTTCTCCATCCTTCCCCCTTTTTTAAAGTATTAAAAGTAGATAAGTTAAAGTCAAATGTATTTTGATGTCAAGAAAGCCAAAGTCATAAAGGGAAAATGCTTCTATTTCCTCTGCTCTCAACAAAGCATGAGATAAACTGTTACTTTTTGGAATAACTATGATTATATCTGAAACTTAGACTAGCTTTATAAACATGTCGAACAATTTGTTTAAAATCACAACCATAATATATTTTGATGCAGATGCATGTTACAGAACCATGTGAAGGTGTTTGTTTTGGTATATGGAAAGGCATTCCAACCATCTTATTTTAGTAATTGTACCACACCAAAGCTGTCCTGAGATTGAAATGTATAATGCTTTCAAAGCATGTTCGTTGTGAATATTCAGAAGGTCAGAGGTCTGAATTCCACTGATGTCTCGCATTCTAGTCTTGTTGCAGAAGATGGGAAAGAATAAATGAAAATGTTGCTACTAAGCCTAAGCTTACCATATGATTTTGTGAGTACTTTGGCATTCATTGGTCTAGAAGAGGATATACAGAGGGTCAAGAATTAGAGAGGTAAAATCTGTCTACTTCCCCTTTGCACTCTTAGCTAAGCTTTTGCAGAGCACCAGTCATGGGCCTGATAGTTAAACTCCAGGGATGGGTGAAAGATTCTGCTGCCATTCCTGCTCCCTTCCCTCTGGTCCCTAGGCCTAGTGAAGACATCTGTGTCCTCACTTTTCCAAAGTCCAGCTTTGATGATTCTGATAATTATGTATCCCTATGAGAAATTCAGTTTCAGAAGAACCTCTTAAAAATGATAGGTACTTCTGATAAATCAAAATTCTGTGTCTTTGAAAGGTGTGTGGTATGTTAATAGTGATATGAAGATGTCCTTAAACACAGTATTCTTTTAGGTATTAAGTAGGAGTATTAGGTGACTTTTTAGTTGGTTCTACACTTTTAACAGTGTAATTCTCTGAATATCCATGCTGTATTTGTATAACAACTCCTAAAGCACAGACAAATTAAATCACTCAGAAAAGTGCTATCACTCAGAAAAATCATGGCCTAAGCTGGAAATTGTATCAGATGAGACCATCTGCTCTGGACACCAGGTATAGGCCCATTTCCTTATGAAATGTAAAAGGGCTTCCATGTCATATCTTAGCCTTTCTCTTTCCCCCAGCAAGCAATGTTTTGAAGAGAGATTTTGTGTTCAGTGTTTTTTAGTGTAAATGTCATTGACTACAGTTAAGACACTGTTTCTTTTAGATTCAAGCATTGAAGTGCTCTTACAGGAATCCTTATCAACTCATCTTAAAAAGAATGTTTAATTCTCTTAGCTGCAAACACACGTACTTACCCCACAAATTAATAGAAAGTAATCTAGGACTGAACTAATTCATCTAGGTCATTACATTCAACACTACTTATTCTGTCTTCCAGTTACAGCAAAAAAACCCACATGAATATTTTTAAGCTCTAATAATTTTGTAGATAATATGAGTCACACATGGGGGTTGTGATGGCATTATAGCAAATAACACAGCTCCTCTGCACTTAAGGAACATGCACAAAAGCTACAGCTTCTATCACAGGACACCTTGGGCAATAAATACAGGTCAATTTGAACTAGTTCTGGGTAGCAGAAACTATGACAAGGGGCTCAGAAATCTGTAGAATAAAGAGGCTGCACTGGTCACACCCTCCTCTTTGCCTGCATTGGGCTCAGCAAAAAGCAAACTGAGCTGGCCAAGAATAAGTTGATTCAGCACGCTTTGCTGAAAAGGCTCTTAAGCTGTTCCAGACAAAACTATGAGGAAGGATGACAGCGACAACACAATCTATCCTTCAGGCTAAGTCTCCCCCTCTACCCAGTGCCAGGTTTTGAACTGCTGCCAAAATGAATCATCTTTACTTTAAAATACACTAGGAAGTTCATGTTTGGCACAGGTTGTTCTTTAGTTCTTTTTAATTGTCTTCCATGCCTGCACAATCTACTAAAAGTTTCAAATATAGTTTATATTGCACACAATAATGTGTGATTTAGCTTCAGGTAAAAAGGCTGGACCTTGTTTGCTGTTATTTGCACCGTCATTTGTACAGTGTAATCGGAAACTAAAACAGGAAGAGGTGAAAGCTAATGAGAACTGATTGAGACTGAAGTGCTTGCTTCAGAAAATTTTACCCTATACTGCTTGACCTACAAAGGCATTCCCTTTCTTCTGTACTTACTGCTTCAGGCTTTTTCTTTGGTCTTGTTTGTACCACAGAACTTGCAATGATTTAACTGAATCAGTTTCTTAAGGAACATATTTCAATCAGAGTAATCGGCTTGTATGAAGATTTGAAGCCCTCTTGAGTAATTTCCAGAGATAAGGCCTTTTATTTAGTATCAGCAAATCTTTCAATTAGTTTTTTTCATCAATAGATCTCAAAGCACTTTATAAAGTAGGTTACTGCCATTTTCTCTGTTTTGCAGATCAAGAACATATGAAATTATTTGCTTACTGTGGGCAAGTAGAAAGCTGGGAATAAAAACCTCTGTCTGTCAAATTCAGTGTTTCAGCCACAAAACCACATGGGGTTTCCAAGTTTTTCTGAACGTGCTTTGATGATCCAATTTCTGTTAACATTTTAACGATATACCAGTGATTTCATGGTAGTCACATTAAACTTAAAAAAACCCCTGAAATAATAGGTCTTGTTGGGTGTGCTGTAAAATGATGGGGTATTGTTTTATTTTTTAAATACATTATCAGCTCATCTTTTAGGGTTTGCCATGTGAAAAGTATTTGAAACACCTCTAAAATATCTAGAGCCTCCCTTCCTCCATCAAAGTCAGGCCACGGATAATTAATTCCAAAGTTATATTCAAGTACAAGTAAACCATCTAAGAGTCAAAATACAGTGCTATATCAGGATATAAATCAACCAAAGCATGAAGATACAACTGCTATAACAAGGAGCAAGAAGGAATAAACAAGTTTGTACTGAAACACCTCCTCACTTTCCATCTATCTTCAGAATGTGGAGATAAGCGGAGCTTATATTATCAGTAAGGCTGTCCTAACACTGGGCTATCATGTGCTGGTCTGCTGGTGGATATTCTTCTACTAAATGTTCTTCTTCTGCCACTGGACCTTAGGAGTGTAGTCATGCCTTCATCTTTGGAGGTTTCCAAGGCTGAATTAAACAGCTTCACAACTGACCTGATTTAGTGCTGGCAAAAAGCTTCCTTTAGAGGGAAGTTGAACTGCATATGTTCAGAAGAATCCTTCCAAACAACACTTCAATTGTCCTGATGTAAATGCAACGAACCTTGCATTTAAATTGGCTGTAGTACCTGAAAAAAAACCCAACCCCCCATCATGAGAATGGACAAAGTCTTGCAGAATTACTGAGTTGGGAAAGTTCTTCATTTAAGAAAAATGGAAACACTCGATTTTCTATAGTGCGGTCCTTCTGTTAGGGTAGAAGAGGGATTAATCGTGTTTTTATATTAGCCAGGTCTTGTGTGCAGAAGAATTTTATTAATTGGTCACTGTCATTAACCCAGTCTTACAGATGAATAAGAAACTGAGTTCCTGTTACAAATGATACTTAGCCCTTTTTTAGATCTTGGTATTCTTCTTTTCCTCTGCAATAAAAGAGAGAAAATTGCAGATCACCATAGTCATTGTAATTTGTAACTTATTTATTTGTCTAACTTTTTTGGCCAGAGCTTCTAAAGGCTATTAACTTGCAAGAAGGATGTGATCATGGGAAAGTTACCATAGTTTCATTTTATAATAAATGCCTAATTAGAATTAAGACAGATACATATTTTCTTCAGGGAGAAAGCAAACCAAGAGAAGTACAAACATCCATGTCTTATGCTGTGTAGGGAATAGCTAATCTGAAACTATCATTTTCATATATTAAATAGTTTAATTAACATTACTACTAATTAGAACAAGGAAGAAGAAATTAAGGGAACAATTTGAACCTAAAAATGTAATCACATCTCAAACAGTGTTTGCTATATAGCTTTTGCTCTGACCACAATGTTAAACTTCAGGTAAAAGTATTATATTTTTAAAACAATGAAGTGTTTATTTATAAGGCCTTTATTTGGGGATATCTAAAATATATTTGGTTTCACACATCTCTATCCATTGCTGTATAACTATAAATAATCTTTTATACTGCTGGGTTTTCCCAGAGCAGTTGATGATGAATTGTGCTGAAGTAACACTAAAGCAGAATTAGGGTGGATATTTATTGAAGTTTTATTGAAGGAAAGTTATTTTTCTTAGAGTGGAAGTTAATGGTATATATTCAGTGTCTCCTTCTAAACTCATTCACAGAACAGTATCTTGCTATGAGAAATATGTGTACATCAAGAGAAAATTAGAAGCGGACTATATAACATGAGTACATTAGAGTTCTTCTTGAACACAAATTCACTGTGGTCATTTTACAACTCTAGAAATCATCACTACAGATACAGAAAGGTAACGAAATTATGAGAAGTCATATTTAAAATCCTAGGGGATTTTTCACTAGTTTTTTACTTGTGCTGCAAAATGAAATTATATACAGGACAACAGATACATATTAGGCATAGTCTAAGATGCTAAGTCAGTACTACCACTGAATTTTGTGGGAGTAAATAAATATCATATGCTATCCTTTTGTATAATTGCTTACATTACCATCAAATGAAGAACAGCTGTCAAACTTTCAGCTCATGCATCTGACATGACTTGATAAAGAAGGAAAATTATATGCAATAAATTAAATTAAGTTTCATGTTCAATAATCTTATTTTTGTTGGAAATTCGGAAATATATATTGAAAAACTTTCAGAAGGGTAAAATGATGTGCATGCTTTGTGACAATGTATATTTAAAGAATACAGTACAGGAAATTAAGATACATGTGTGGATAAACTCGCTGCAAATAAAAATGTGCAGGAATAGGCCATGGATTTCTACCTGTTCACATTTAACATTTCCTACAGTGTTGCTGTATGAAGAAAACTCTTTCCTTGCCTCATGTTAAATTGCATAAACAAGTTTCTTATTAATTTATTTTACTTTAGTTTGTGGTTTTTATAAACAGGGATATTTTTTTTTTCACCACCTGAAAATTAGAACATTCTGTGAGCATAAACTTCTAAACACTGGAGCTGGAGAACACATATATTCTCTGTTTATAGCCTTCTGGATCACAAGTGGTGTCACACGCAAACCCTGCACTCCGATCTGGGTGGTGTCTTTGTCCATACTGGACCATTAAACATGACTCTCCATTGGAAGCAGATCTGTTTGAGGCATTACCGAACTTCTGGGCTGGTAGCTTGATCTCAGAATGCCCTGTTGTCCCTGCCCTGGTCATGTCACCTCCTGCCAGGGCCTACAGCCATCTTCATCCTCTGCAGTGACTCTTCCCAATGCAAAACTTGGCACAAGTACATGAAGGATGGCAGCTGTGGGAGGTCCTGGCATGGCCAAGTCCCATCAGAGCTCAGTAGAAAAGCTGGTGGGATGAGGCTTGGAGGACCTGGGATTTTCCTACAGCTCTGCATACTTTTATTCACCCCACTGCGATATGTGCTCTAGGGAGGGACTGTCTTCCACAGCTGGCTGTAGCTGCCACAGTAGGGAAATTCTGATGGGCCGGTTTTGAAAACAACTGAGAGCAGGATGTGATGGCACGGAGCATGTTAATAAAACAGGTCCCTTCCCTCTGAACATAGTCTGACATGAGGGATGGACACAGCCCATTCTGCCCTACAACACAGCCGTGGGACACTGAGACATGACCGTCATTTCTGTCCCACACTGCTTAGCCTCCTTCTACCCAACCACAATAACGAGGTAATAAAGGTAAGAAACAGAGAGTCTGCTTGCATTTTATGAGGTGGTTACATAACCATATGTGCAGAATTTTAAAAGACTGGTGGTACAGCCTTTATGATCAGAAGTGTCATCCCCTAATACCTGAACTATGTAAATAAAGGCCATGAGTACATGCATTTAAATGTAGATCAAAGTGCTCCTGATTTCAAGACACAATGCACAAAACAACTAAATTTTCTGAGACTGCAACATCAAAGACCCTGAAGAAGGCAATATAGATGACTGTCATCCCATTCATACTTGAGACTTCTAATATTTCCTTCTGTAAATAAGAATGAGGAAATGATCCAGTTTATTGTCTTCAGACAAAGAAATCACCATATCTGTGTGCTTTGGAGTAATAGCAAATTGTCTGCCTGTAGGAACGGAGGATTCTAAGGGCCAGAACAGCTCACTGCAGAGGATGGACTGGTCCTTGTTATATTACATTGTTATAAATGTAAAGATAAATGACAAACATGTCCCACTGCAGGCCTATGACACCCACAGAGCAGCAAAGCATGACATGCTTTCCTTTGCACTGGGAAGCCAAGAGACAAAGGCAGCAATTTGGCAATCCAGTAACAGCCGCCAGAGAATATATGCTTTCCACCAGGGCTTTAACTTAATGACATGGTCCCAGGGACCCAAACCCAGGTTCATCACCTCAGCTATTCCATCTGCCTCCCACAGGCAACCCCATGTACTTCCTGAGGAGAAGCTTGAGAAGTTTGAAATTTGATTAAGATGTATCAATTACACCTCATATAAAGTTCTTGCAATTATAAGCAGAGATAAGCATTATCTCATTTCAAACTTAAGGCAACAATATTAATTTTTTTTTTTTTGCAGCAAGCCTTCCTTCCCAATTTTACAGCAATATTTAAAAAGAAATATAAATGGATAGCAATGCCTGTTGCCAAGGCAGACTAGTTTGTTGCCTCAGCATTGTGAAACATATGTTGTGAAACACCAACTGAAAGCAGCCTAGCCCAAGACCCAAAAGGGGTGATTTATGCTACTAACATGAAAAAGAAAACTGTCCGGGACTTTAAAAATAAATAATGCAGTGGGCTCTTTTAACTTATTTCTCAAATTGTTGCCAACTTCATACTGATTTCAAATCTTTATACACTACAAAGCACCCAGCAGTGAAACTTGGCAAGGCATTAGCAGCTGAGAAAGACAGACGAGATGAATCATGATCATACAAATACAGAGCTGCACGCACACAGCACAGAAAACTGTGTATTTTGTAAATGTACAATAGTAATGCAAAACTTCAGTATTCTTTCAGATGCAATGCATTCATACATTTTAACAAGCTGTAACATATGAAAAGTTCTACCAGAGCCATTCTGGAGATCAAAGTACCAAGATCTGAAAGGAAATAAGCATCCCTTAGATTAATGTTCATCTTGCAAATAATGTAAAGAAGCATCTTGCATTTAGACAAACTGAACTGATTTCAAAAAGAAAAAATTGTTCAAAATTATGCATGACCTTAGTCTACACTATGCAAAGTAAGGACTACTGAAATCTGTGTGACCTGTACAAGCACTCATCAGTTGGGTGATGAGTGTTAAATGGAGGGAAAACATGCTTTCAAAAACACCCAAGAAGTTTTCTATGTATGATACTTTCTTCACTGCAAAGAGATGGTCAAGTGCATTGATATTGTATCCTTTGCTCAAGCGAATCACTCAATACTACTTAGAAGAACTTAGTTCAAAATAGGTATGTAGCATCCTTGTACTCTAAAAGAAAATGGAATGTTATTGACAACAGAGCACAAGTTTATTTTTGGTTACACTTACTTTTATAATTTAAAGCTCTGTAATTTTTTGAATCCATGGAAATACACCGTCTAACACTTGTAATTAGAAGACTAAGGAAAAAATAATTTAAAACATTTCATGGAAGAATTTTATTTATTGTTGTTTTTCTTTATACAAAGATAGTCAAATAAGTAAACTATTAGTTTACTATCTACAGACAAGTCAGTGATGACTGCCATGTCTGAAAATAAAAGGTATTTATCATTTTGCAGTCTAGATTGGGTTAGAATAATTAGACCAGTAAGAATAATTTCTAGTTCAGCTCTTGGGTAGATTGTGGTAGTAATTAAAAATACTACAGAGTGATTTCTAAATGCCAATACTCTTACATTTCTTCAGGGTTACATATCCTCAGCTCATACATATCCTCCCCTGTCTGAGACTAAGGAGTCATCATGAGAAAAGTTCATGTTTCTAAATGGGAGACCGAGAGACTTCCAGGGCAGGAAAGTATTGCAGCAGTAGCACTGTATGAAACTAGTACTACTGTCATATATAACCTGTGGTATTCTGCTTAGATGAGTGAGCCTCATAGTTGCTTCCATCACAATAATATAGAACTTTTATGAAATTTGAAATGTCTTTATCGAAAAGTGATTTATAGCCTAAACTAAGTAGTTTATTCTCTGCAAAACCATGTATGGCCTTTGGCATGATGGAAAATTTCAGGCTTGATGCATATAGTCTCAGCTTATTTCTCATTGCACATACTGGGGGAATAAATATCTTCATGCCTAGAAAAAACAAAGTAATCAAAGAAAGATTTGCCCCTTTCCTTCCCTCCAAGAAATCTCATGAAAAACCCTTTTTTTTAGGCAGCTTGATACACAAGAAAGCCTTATATCCAGGAAAAGTCCTTTATAGTTCATAAAAGATCAGACTGTTCTTACTGCTATACAGCACGGGGCGCCTTGTCTGAACTCTATTGTTAGAGCTTTGGCTCTGTTTCTCTATAATATACCAGATGATTAACGAGGGCAGAGGGACAGATTACGGAATATCTGCCTTCACTATGGAGTTTGGAATAAAATTTGCATTGAAATAAATAGGAAAACATATTCCTATGGCACTTATATTAAAGGCAGATGAAGATTAATTTTCCTCTTGAAAATATAAAGTAACACATTAATATAGACATTGCAGGAGGCAGTGGTGTCTAACATAAATGGAAGGTTTTTTATAGTAAAGTGATCTTTCAGGGTTAAACATACTTTCCTGTACTCAAAAAGAGAACAGATTTTTCTGTTTGGCCAAGATGTATTTTCCAAAATACAGCTTATAAAAAGTTTTTTCACTGCCTTATGGTGATGAAATAAACTAAATGTGCTGGCACTAGTGGTGATATGATGGTGGTAGCTGTGCTGTAATGCCTCTTCATGTCCCATTGTCTGGGGAATGCTGGATAGATTACTCAACTGGCCATGAAACTTGTCATGTTGCAGATATTTATGAAGTGCTTACTACATAAGCATATAGACTTTAACATGACCCAGATAACTCTTTACAGGTGACTAGGAATCTGTTACAGGACATCAGGTTCTGAGGGATTAAAGAACTTGTTATATATGTATTTCTTTCATGCTATTTAGGCCTCTCAGGTTAGCTGGAATTTCAGTGCAAGAGACTATTTTACTCTTCAGGAAAATCACTACCCTTATCAGTTTGAACCTGCTCTGCTGAAAGCGCTGCTGAGGACTTCAGATGCACCCATGCACAGCACACTCCATAGCTGTGAGCCAAGGGACAGAATCACTTTCAAAGGAACAGAGGCACTTTCTTGGATTTTAAGTTACCTGATGTACATGCATGGTTAAGTATCATTAATTTTGCAGCAGAAGTAAAACCCTCTCATTTGCATTTCAAAATGTACAATGAAAAAAATATCTGGAATATATATTTGAGTATATCTATTACAGAGCTGCACTTCAGATTCTATTCCTGCAGGCTTGTGGATGTGAACACTGGAAAATTTAATTCAAAATGTGCATGACTATATATCCATGGGCTGCTCTAGAGGCAAAGTCATAGCCAGGGCAGAATGCACACATAGTAGGATGCTGTGCCCTGATCACAGAGAAAATGGGACAGCCTTACAAACCAGAGGCTGGCACTGAGCTGTAGGATTATGTGCCTGGGCTGTGCTCTGCAGTTCATCTTATTCTGTCCTTAGACAAGCAGCTACCTCAGGGCCTTCAATGCCCTCAGCCACTCAGAATATTGTCAATACTTAAAGGAAAAATAAAAGAAAGAGGAATTGCAGCACAGATAAAAGTCACTTTGAGGCAATAAAATGGCGTGACAGAAAAGCAAAAATACACGATTGGATACCAAAAGCAGGCAGACAAAAGGTCTGAGCCTTATCTTTTATGAGTGTACACGTATTATTTCTACATGGTTTGAACACTTGTGTTATAATTACAAACATATGTGTTATAATTACAAACATATGCTTACAAAATTCGGGGTGTTGTTTGCCCATATTTTGGGGAGATACTTCAAAGGATGAGAGTTTTTTCTATATCTTCCACACAAAAATAATCAAATCACAAGTTTAAAGCTGTTAGTAAGAAGTTAAATAGAAAACACTCTTTTCTATTGAAAATGTCAATAAACAATCAAATTTTATTTCCAAACCATGTCTAATGACTGCTTTAGTAGATGCAGATTTTTGACAATCAGAAAATATGCACTCATCTCTCATACACACTAGATTATACTTTTTTTGATCAGTGTAAGTATTTTTATACAACAGAGTACCTGTACACTATAAGCCTTCCTTCTTGTTTCCTTTAAGTTTCTTTAAGCCTTGTTGATACAACCAATAATTAGTATGGTAAGAACATGGAGATACAGAAAAAGAGAAAAAGCTGTGTTGAAATGTACATTCAAAACTTTTCATTAACCAAAAATAACCAAATACTTTTGTAGCCAAGGTTGAATACTTATGCTGAAGGCTATAGGCTCTTACCGTTGAAATTCAATCTAGCAAGATTTTTTTTTAAATGAATCATCCCAAGAAGGTATCACAATTTCCCAAAGCTCAGAGGAGAAGGGCATCTGTATGCAAGAAACAGACCTTTACTGATTATTTATAAAAGAAAGAATGTCTACAATGTAGATGCTTCCTGTACTTGAATAAGAAATAATATTGAGATCTAAAATCTTAAAAAACTATAAGAAAATTATCCTAGAATTCTATTTCTCTAAAGACAAAGAAGCAAAGATGTGAACAGATCAAGGCTCTTCTTTGCTTATGAAATTATTGAACATAGGTGATACTTTGGCTATCATGTATGTTGCATATTTCTGAGAGAATTTATAGCTTTGTTTTCAGATATGCAGAGGAATGAAATGTAAATATAACATTTATTAGATAAAGTTGGAGTAAAGAAAAGAGACATAATCTGACATTATTTCCCCTTACATTTTAAAAATGGATAAATAAGTGTTCTAAGATACAAATTGATCAGTAAACATGGTCAAATTATACAATACTATTCAGCATAGCTTTGTAACCATTGAACATCACATCCCATGCTAGCTAATACCGAGAATTAAGAAAGATTGTATTGGAAATAGACTATGCATTATGACAGGAAGTTTCAAATTAAGTATTATTAAAGCTGTATAGAAATCAGTCAAGAAAAATCCAAACAATTTTCAGAAGACTTCTCTTTGCAATAGCTGAAACAGAAAGGCTATTTGAACATGCTGTTTCTGAATGAAATACATTTTCTGTGGGTAAAATCCTAGTAACTGAGGTTTCACCACAGGACATCATGAAGAACCTGTGGCACATCCCAATTTCTGAAGAAGGAATCTCTACACCAGTGTTGTAGCTCAGAAGCTACTCCTCTGAAGTATGAAAGAAAACTCAAACAGAAATACATTAGCAAGTAAATTTCTTTTTCTTATAAGTGGTTTACATACACTTGGAGATTTCTGGGGCCTTCCAGAATAAAGTTGAAAAGCATTGTTTTGGCAAATTTCCCACTACATAATTAACATTTTTCTGACTTTAACCATCTCCAATTTTCACAGCAACTCCTGTTCCCTTTCACAACGACACTGCTGCGTTGCAGGGAAATACTTGTAAGGATGAGAGTTTCTTGTGTATCTTGCACACAAAAATGAACCTAATCACAATCGAAACAGTATTGATTCTGTCCTATTTCAAAGGCAGGCACAGATCAGTGCCTCACACAAAGTTCATAAAAGATACAGAAATTGAATGCTAATAGCACAGACTATCATACAAACTTCTACATTTGACAGAGGTGAACATACAAGCTTAGCCACGAGTACTTATTTTTAAAGCAGTTCTTAAGAGCCATCTGGGTTCATCCAGAGTACCCCAAAGATTACTTTTACTGAAATTAAACTGGAAAAAGCTGCTTGCAGTTAAAGAGTAGTGTCCCATAAATGTAGACTGAAGGCCTGGATCAGTTAAGAGCACCAAAGAAGTTATGATTTATTTTGGTTTTTTTTTTTTTCTTCCTGATGAAATGTTAAAGAGAATTAATATGTCTTTTTGTCCCAATATTGTAAGTTATTAAATAATTATTCTATTCAAGTCACCAAGGCTGGTTACAGACACTAAAAAATGTCTCATTCTCTGAGCAAGATGAGATATCTCATGAGATTTGGCTCTCAGACTCCCCAGACTTCCATACATACTTCTGTTAACCTTATTTAGTCTTAACATAAAGACATTGACAAATATTTCTTTTTTTTTAGAAAAAATGTATTTTCTATCTGATCCATCTAATGTCCCTAACTATGCAATGTTGTCTCAAATACCTTGTTATTATAAGCATTCTTCTTTCAACATATACAAAAAGAAAGAGTGCACTACACAGTCTTCTTTTTGTGGATGATGGTAGTGGCTCCTGGACTTGAAGTGAGGTACATGGCATTAATTGGTGAGTAATTATACAAAGTAAAAAGCACACATTGATTCTCTCCATGGGAATTTGGACTGTGTTGATTTTTTGGCAGAGGACTGAGACTATTTTTGGTAGCTTTATTGAAAAGAATCCAGGAAATCAGTTTCATTTTAGTAACAGTATCTGTTAATGAAATACAGGAGATTTCACTTTGGTTAGCTATCTTGTATGTGAATACTAAATGGGAACGCTCTTCAGGAGGTGCCCAGTTTACTCCATGCTTAGCTAGCAGAGCTAGCTTTCCACAGGCTGTCTGTCTCCATGTAATTAGGGCCTTTCTCCTTCAAAAACTGCCAGGCTCTATTTACATCTTCTGTTTTCTTTGTGACCTTCAACAAGAATATCTTCTTGGCCCCAGAGGTGGGGACACAGGAATATCTGTTTATATAAAACACAGAGAGATTGCCCTACAGGCTCTGCTTCCTCTCCTGTTTGTCCTCAGTAAACCTACAGGTCTATCACAACCCTGCTTACTGTTAGACAATTTACAAGTGGATGTCTCTTCACTCCCCCATTTTGTCTGGTCTTTTATGGCAGATTTTTTTTGTAAGAGAGCTTGCTATCCCCTGCGCTTGCACATTGGAAATCTGTCTGCAAGGATGGGCATAAATCCAAATGGTAATATGGAGAATATTCACAACTGTAGTAACATTACCTTGGGTCTTCATTTCACTATTAGACAGATGATTTCTCTTTATGTCATGTGTTTTTTGTCATTTCTTCTAGTGAAAAAAGCCAAATTAGTCTGCTTATATTCCTTCATACTGTTGGAAACTCTGCCCTGTAATTTACAGTGAGCTGTGTTTAGCTTTGCCTGAGTGCTAGTCCTTATGGCATTAAAATAGTTTGCTTGTGGTTATGTTTTCTTCTGGGAGAGCTTCTACCAAACTTTTAATTGAAATTAAAGACTAGGAGGTATCTTGCACATCAGTGGGTTTATTTCAGGATATAGTTACAATTGCTAATACTGATATGTTTAAACTATTGCCAAATGAAGAATGAAATGTTGTATGAGAAAGAAAATGTTGATTACTTACTGTAAGAAGAAACAATGCAACCAAGTGCCAGTCATATATCTAGCCAGATTAAATAAATAAATAAGCCTAATTTTTAATTCCATCCGCATCCCAAAGACTTACTCCCATGAAGGCATCCTGGGAAACAAGTGTCCTCTATATATATAAAAAGAAGAAAAACACCACCATTTTCATTTAAAAAAATAAGATAAAAATGTTTTGGTGAATACCTTGAGGTTTTCATATAGCAATTTTTAGTATTTGCTTTTATAGTAGTCTACTCCAAAATGAAATATGTTTTGCTTACTGTGCTGTGGGACATAGCATTATTTTCCTTTTCCCACAAATCAGTAGCTATTGCAAAAAGCAATATTATAGTGACAGCATTTTCTCAGTGAAGCTCTGTGGAAGACTTCTAGAAGATGACCTGTTGATCATTTGTGAGTAGCCAGAAAGCTGAAGGGGGAGGAAAAAAAGAGGTGCAGGGGGGAAGTTCTATTTAACTCTTCCCTATTCACAGACAAGCTGTGGTGCTTAGGTGCACCGGGAAATCTGTGTACTACATAAGATTATGGTCAAGTGTACCCAAGCTAACAGGAAGTTAGATTTGCAAGAAGCTCTTGAGTATTGCAGGAAGTACTTTCAGTGTATGGGTAGTTTTAGTGCACTTACCAGTCCAGAGTTGGCCCTGGCTCTTCCCAAGGAGCAACCGGTCACCCAAAACAAAACCTATGATGGTCAGCATGCTGCATACTTGTCTGCAGGGGAAAGAGCTGAGGAGCATTGTTTCTAGAATATGTTGTCTGCTTGGAAGCTATATCTTCCATCTGAAATCCTGATCTGAAGGCAGCTAAATCAGTCACTTTCACTTTGTCTTTCTCCATTTTTCAAATTTCACTCCACTGCCAAGATGTTATAGCCAGCTGTAGACTGCTTACATGGGAGATTTCACTTCTCCTCTCTCTGGCTGATTCAGATGGCTTGCCTGACCTCCCATTTTACATGTGCTTCTGTGGCACACTTACCATGGCTGATGACTCCCCCTGAACTCATAATTTTGAATAGCCAAACATTCTTTTGAGTGGAACCCTAATGCCTGTGCTTGCCACCTTATTGTGTGGCTATAATGATCCAGATCTTGATCAAGTCAGCTGTGAAGCAATGTGACTTTTTAGCAGGGTGCTGGTGGGATGGCACCGAGAGTGTAAGGTGTTCAGAGAGTTTTAGGTTTGTGTGTCAGTGTGAAGGCACTGTGAGGTGGTTGTGAATAGAAAGCAGCAGTGGTAGCCTATGGTTGGTTGCCCGCCTGCTGCAGGGTGACAATAGTATTTCACCGCCTTGGAGAGGTTCATGTCCTTTGTTAGGCACTTCAGGGAAAGTATTCATCTTCTCTTAATTTTTGCATAGCTCTCACGAAGTCATACAGATTTTTATCTAAATAATAACAAAATACCTTTTCTCAGCAGCTGATCTTAAAGCTGCTGACCACTGTTAGCCCTATTTCAGTGATGGTGAAACTAAAGGCTGGGGAGCTAAATGGGGCGAGGTGACCCGGGCAGCTTCTACCAAGTTAGCCCTGAAGAAAGCTTAGGTTTCTTGAGCTGTATCTCATTACTAAACTCTGTAAAATGTGAATTCATGCAGCAGGATTTAGTCTGTAATAAAGCATTTGATTTCACACACTTTGCCCTGATCTCAAGGCAATAGGAACACAGGTGAGTCTGGTAATTTTCTTGTGATGTTTCTTCCAGCCTTCAAGCTAAAAGGAAGCTTCACTAAAAGGAAGCTGCTGAAGACTTCTTCAATTAGCATTGTAGCATATGTCTTTGCATATGCTACAATGCTAATTCTCCTAATTTGTTAAAAAGGAGGCATTTAGTTGCATGGGAACCATTTGTGCAGCTCTTTGAGGTTGTGTATCACTCCTGGTATCTGTTCTATATCAGCAACTCAGGCCTAATTCTTTCCTTGTTGCTTTCCAGGAAAGCTAGATTGAAGAGTGTTATTAGATGCTGTATTCCTGTATAGATTGGAGGAGGAAATATCACACAGCATGGAACTGGGTTGTAGGAAGGGAGAAGGATGTCAAAGTGTATTAATTATTGCAGATAAAATGTCAGATGAAATCCAGAAGCTTCTCTGCTGAGTGGAGGTACCTAGTAGGGACATATTGATCAGCAAATTCCTTGCAAATGGAACTGAAGAAATAGTAGAGATCAGGGAAGCCATTGCAAGGCAGCATTCACAGGTGACCTGCAGTTGCATGCATAATGCCATCCACTGAGGTGCACATATGAAAATATGGACTATGAAAAACGAAATGTGCACTTAGCAATACTGATATGTTTATGAGAAAAACTGGTGTTACCAAATACAGGAAAATATCCTCTGTGCAATATCCACTTGGTGACCCAAAGGCTGGGCTCTCAGCCAAGATCATAAACAAAAGTAATGTGTTAAGATGCACGTACTGTTGATTGGAGCCAAAAGCTGCAGCTTCTTTGGAAGCTTCTTTAGAGGACTGCATGCCTGTACAAGCTATGTGGCATGAGTGCAGGTATCTCTTACATCAGAAAAATGTGACAAAGTAATGCTGTGTCCTCTCAACTATCTAAATATACTGTAAGAATTTGATCTTGAAAATGTGCAAGTCTGCAACAGTTATTTGTCCCTTCACTGGATGCCTGCTGCACATCATTCACCAACATCCAGGTTCTAAGCTCTGGTAAAGATTTTTACCTGTACCAGTACACCTCACTGAGCACTATTTCACTGATGGGATTCACCTGGAATTTAACAGTATTCTGTATTTATATTGAGTATTTCAGGATTTCATAGAGAAAGTCATTAACCAATGGGGGAAGGGAAGGGAAGGGAAGGGAAGGGAAGGGAAGGGAAGGGAAGGGAAGGGAAGGGAAGGGAAGGGAAGGGAAGGGAAGGGAAGGGAAGGGAAGGGAAGGGAAGGGAAGGGAAGGGAAGGGAAGGGAAGGGAAGGGAAGGGAAGGGAAGGGAAGGGAAGGGAAGGGAAGGGAAGGGAAGGGAAGGGAAGGGAAGGGAAGGGAAGGGAAGGGAAGGGAAGGGAAGGGAAGGGAAGGGAAGGGAAGGGAAGGGAAGGGAAGGGAAGGGAAGGGAAGGGAAGGGAAGGGAAGGGAAGGGAAGGGAAGGGAAGGGAAGGGAAGGGAAGGGAAGGGAAGGGAAGGGAAGGGAAGGGATACTTAATCTAAAATTATTCACTGATATATTAGTGTAAGTAGAGCAGTGAACCTAAGCATTGCTGATGAAGTAAAAAGCTCACTAGGAAGTTTATGTCTTCCTGTTTCAGTCTGATAAAATGCAATGTGAATATTGCTTCCTATCTGTGTGATTCCATTTCTTTACTGACAATTATTCTAAGCTGTTCTTAGGCTTCAGATGTTCTCTTTTCCTATACTTGGTGGCAAAAGGTGAATTTAGATGTGCATAATCTCTTTTTACTACCAATCTATATTCAGAGAAAGTAATACAATTTCAGACTACTCTAAGTGCTTAGAAATTATTTTTGAAATCTGAAAAGTAGATTTATGGTGTGAAAGAACTGTCTGCCAGTAAGTTCATACTTTTATAGTATTTTTAAAAACCTTGAAAACATAACCACAAAAATGAGTAACATTAAAACTGGATACAAAGTGCTTAGTAAGTAAAGATTTTTGTCAGATTGAGTGAAATAAAATTAGACATCAATCCATTTAGAGCATGAAAGGTCTAAAGTCTTTTTCAAATATCTGAATTTATTTTTAGATTTCTTCTGCATAATACATAGAGGAAAGAAACATACTTCCAAACTGTGTGTTAATGTCTGGATCGGATCATATGCTTAAAACTATATAATTTCATTGTTTTACATAATACCCAGGAAATCTGATAAATATTGGCTTTTTATGCATATTGTCCCATAATGTATACAGCTCCATTTGATTTTAGAGGGACAAAACAATAACACAGTCCTCTCCAATATATTTCAAATAATTTTACCAGTGTTTTGAAATAAATTAAAAGCTTCCTCTGAGGTATGTGCCTGAGCCTGGGGCTGCAGCAAGGTCGACATGCCCTGAGTCAGGGGGCAGCTCCTGGCTCCCTGCCTTCCCTTGTCATGGGCCCAGGACACTGCCACCACCCCCAGGAAATGCAAGTGCTTGTGGTTGCCATGGCTGGGCATGCCAGTCTATTGCATTCACACTGCACTAATCTTTGACCCACTAACGCTCTGCTTGCACGCTTTGCTGATAGTTTGCACAGTCATCACCTCCTGGGCCAGCCAAGCAGCGATGAGGACTCACTGCTGGCTGCAGTGGTGTTCCCTGCCCCTGTGCTTAGCTCTTGGCAAGTCAGGCAGCACTTGGGAGGCATCTGGGAGGGGTCATACTGCAGTGGTCTCTCTCCGATAAACAGTTTCTCTTCTTCTGGACCTTGTCAGATGCCCCTGAGAAATTGTTTGGACAATTTGTGTGAATGCAATAGACTGGCATGCCCAAACACTGGTAAAATTATTTGAAATATATTGGAGAGGACTGTGTTATTGTTTTGTCCCTCTAAAATCAAATGGAGCTGTATACATTATGGGACAATATGCATAAAAAGCCAATATTTATCAGATTTCCTGGGTATTATTTAACAACAAGAAGGACTGGATAATGCCTTGCCATGAAGGTTTCTCTTCTGTCATCTGGGAATGTCAAGTACAATTAGAAGCTTGCAGAAGCAGTACAAAAGCTAATCCATTTGGAGTCCTCTTGAGCACTTAACCTCTTTTTATCTTGGGGCATTGAGCTTCACAGATTAATGAAGTGTAGACTGTTGGTCTTCAGCATCCCTGGTTGTCAGCTTCCCTGAATACAGATCACCAGAAACACCTTGTTCATGGTGCAAAGACCCTTCCTGAGTGAGCATGGTCCAGCTGCAAGGCATCACTGCAGGGCTTGTAGGCCAAGGTCACTTTGAGTTGTGGAATCAGCCTGACCTAGATGAAAAACTGCTATTGTTCAAGTATTTTTATTCAATGGCATTTTGGGCCAATTTTGCACTGGAACAAATAAGATGAACAGACCAGAGATAATCAGAAATCTATACATTCGAGACATTCAAGGCCATATTTCACTTACTTTTACAAGAATTCTGACTTTGTTACATAGGGAAAGCCCATGTCATACAGTGACAATCCAAGTTATACAATTTATACCCCATAAAAGGAAAGAAATGCAGAAACAAACCACTAACCCCAGTGGAAAACAACGACCCCTCAAAAATCAAAAATCTCTGACCCTAATCGCTCCTTGAACATCTGAAGCCTCCCCAGCTAATCTATTTATCCCCAACTAAACTAATTTTTTAGTCCCCAACTAGACTAATAAATGGGCTGATTGTACCATGCCTGAAGGTCACAAATTTGGAGCTATTTTTGGCTGCAGGGGAGGAGGAAAAAATTCCAAAACCCAGAACACCTTGCATTGTGCAGACTTCCAAAAGTCCTTCAGCTGAAGATATGTCAATTCCAGCCCTTCTCCTTTCCTCTTAGCTGGTTATTAGCAACTCTGGAATCTCTGTCTCTGCAGACTGGCAGCTGAGGTTTTCATCAGGGCTGCTTTGCTTTTGCAGCAGTAGTTGGGTTGTTATCAGACCCAGCTTTATTTTGGGCTATACTTGGGCCAGCCCAGAAATTAGTTTGGCACAGGACTTTTGAATTTTCTGTTGTGTGTAATCAGGTGTTAACTTTTTGCTGTTTGAGCACATTTAGGCTGAGGGAGGCTGGTTACAGGAAGTGGTGATCAAGTTTGAACAAATCAAGCATCTGATATTTTCCACCTGGGAGTTATTAATGAATAACAACCATATTCCAGTAATACCAAAATTGCAAATCAGTTGAACAAAACAGTAAAAGATTCACTTTTTAAATTACTATTATTTTGTGGGTTTGTTGTTTTTTTTTTTTTTTTTTTTTTAATTTATCAGTCTAAATTCATCTTTAAGTGCTGTAAAGTATAAACATAGTGTGGTTATAGAGGATAGTGTGTTCAAACCCAGTGGATCTGCTATTTTGTTCTGAAAGGGAATACTGTACATCTTATGTCTATCCAAAAGCAGTTCCAGAAATTTGTTCAAAACAACATGCCCTCAGAAATTCTGGGAAGCTGCTTTAACTAAAGACTTGAGCATAACAGAACTAAAGCACAGAATGGCTTCTTTTGAGATACGTTCAAGCACTTGGCAGCTTGAGGTGTCCATAGCAGGTGCTGGATTTGCTATAAGTGGGCAATTTATAAACAGAGCTGACAACTGGGAAAACAGAGTGTCAGGAGCACAGCATTCCTGAGCTGGCGGTGCCCTGCCCACGGATGCTCCCCAGCGCACGGTTTGGAAGAGCAGCCCGCCTGAGCGGGGCCAGTTGCTTGGGGCAGAGCACGGCTGCATCAGGGTGTGCTGCAATACTGCTAGGTACCTCCACACACCAGCACAAATCAGTTTCTGCTCTTCCGTCCTTCCCTAGTCAACAGTTCATGTTGGTTAATTCTTGGTTAAATGGTCATCACTGTCCACATTTTGTAAAGAGAAAAACACCAATGAGGTTTTACTCAGGCTTGCTTTTAAATGTTATTTAAGATTTTGCTATTTTCCGCATAAGCAGCTTGGCTCATCATATGCTAGCACTCACTTGTTTTTAGAGCTTATTATTTGCCTCCACTGAACATTTTTCAAGTTAGGCTGAAGTCTTGAGTGATTTAGAAATGGTAGAGCATCCTCCAAAGAGACAGGGGTTGTAGGGATTATTATAGCAAATCTGGCTGTAGAGAAGGCACTGGTGCGGCACATCAACCAGCTGCGAGGCTGACCCTAGCCTGCCATTCCACCAAGCCTCGCACCTCATGGAATGGATGATCCGTACTTTCATTATGCTTTCTTAGGTCAGACAGATCCAGCAGGAACAGAACTGTGATATGACCCCTTCACAGGCTTTTATTTGCTTCCGTCAAGCTAGAACAAGCCAAGGAACAGAAAAGAAAAGGGAAAATATCCTTCCTCTCCTACTTATTTTGAGTGAGCATCCAATTTCTCAGAAGAAGGAGCTCTGGTGTTTCAGGCCTTCAACTCCTTCCCTCAAAGCACTGGTAGCATTGCACATGCTCTCACTACTCATGGTGTGGTTGCAAACTCACCATTTCATTGCTCTGCCCACGAGAACATCTGCTTCTGCTTTGCAAGCAATTCTTCTCCATTCTTCCTTTTACTTCCACATTCTTCAAGAGGTCAGATACACAGAGATATGATCCTTTTAATTTTTTTTTTTCACACTCCTTCCCTATCATTCTGCAAAAAAAGGGGGCTGCATGTATTAATCTTAACACTCTTATTTTTACTTTCTTAGCCAGGAATGGGAAGCAAACCTATCTCTGACCCCTATACCAGTATAGTAACTTACTCAGCAAGGCATTCTTCCAGGGCATTGGAGATGGGTTTGAATCCTTGTTCTATTGGATTTCTACTGAGAATTCATTCAAGAGACACTTTCTCCTGCTACCATTGATTCATACCGTATAAGTAATTAAATGTTCACTGGCCTAGAAAGATGTGCTTTTTGCTCTGGGCAGTAAACCCCTCTGAGTGGGAGGTTTTTTCTCTCCAGGTGAAGTGAACTCTCAGCATCAGCCTATCCATGATTCTGTGGCAGGGCTTATATCTGTGCTCTCTCTGACATTCACCTTTAGAATCTCATCCCAGGAGCCAAGGAACATTGATTGAAACAGCCCATGCTGCATCAGATCAGCTGCTATTTTTGATTTCAGCAAAGGCACATTTTCAGCAAGTAACTGTTTGAGTACAAGGCTGCTAAGCAGTTAGAGATGTGCCAGCCAGGGTACTGATGAGCTCTGACAGACCCTGTTTCAAAAAGAGTGATGGCAGCTTTTAAAGTTGGAAATATGGATAGCTAGTACTCGCATTGTAACTGCTATTTATAGCCCTAAACTAGAAAGGCCTTTAAACACAGCAATGACCTTTGATTGGGTAGGATTATTTACTGGCTTTAATTTCTGAATGTCTTCAAAGACTTTGGTAGATGAAGGGCTGTGGGGAGCAAGAAGTGAACAGTTTATCTGCAGGTCTGCAAATGTGAATATTGTAAGACACAGAAATATCTGTCTTACTTATCATCCATGGATGTTATACTGCATTGTATAACAAGTTATGATCTGAATACACCTACAGCAATTTAGCAGTGATATGCTAAGCATATGCTCAATTTTAAACATTTGGATAATATTTGCTAACAGGTGATGTTAAGCATACACCTAATTTACAATAGTTAGGTAACACTTGCTAACAGCAATTGCTCTTTCTCTATTTTTGTGATTTATTTTTTTATAGCTGCTAGAGGTACCTGGAGATAGTTTAAAAATGTGCTTAAATTCAGCCTTATTTTGTAGAGCTCTTCAGCATGGGTTAAATATATGCCAAATAGTTTTTCCAGGTAGGGTATTTTCCAAAATTGACAAATTTCACTAAACAAGCAAAATACCACCTTATGTCATAGAGACTGGTGAACTTTTGCTGACTTTTCAGTGGTCTGATGCTGTCTAAGTGTCCCTGGAATTTTAAGAAGGCCTCAAAACTGTTATATCCAGCCTATGGAGTTCTGCATCTCATATTATCAGATAAAGAAGAACAGTCTGTAAAATTACAATTTAATGTTTGTTTAGGAAAAAAGTAATCAGGAGACTTTTGTCATTTTATGTGTAAAGAACTATTTTGTATGTTTTGCATATAAAATAAATACAAATACATATGGGACCTTTTCAAGGAACTATTTGTTAAATATGGAAATAATTGTAAGTCAATCAGTCAGAGAAAAAAATAAATGTGGAACTGAGATTAAAAACAGATATTTATTTATAAATAAGTGTAGCTTTAAAACAGTAGTTGATAATCAGAACCAATGTTTACACTGATTAAAAACCAGCTTTACCAAAGTAAAGTGCAAGACATTAAGAAAACATAAAGCAAAATGAAAAGAAGCATGGAAACTCAATAGACATTTATATAAAGAGGAAGCCAGATGAAGTAAAAGACTAATGAAGTAAAGAAAATAATACAGCAGATAACCTAATGCACATATCAGTAGATACTCAAGAGAAAAATTAACTCATAAGATTGTGGACTGAAACAGACAACAATGATGGAATATTTCAGCTGGTCAGTATTCATATTTTTAAAATTATTCATAACAATGAAACTGTTATTTGCTAAAATATTAAAGGATAATAGAAAGCTGAAGCTATTACAAAGTCATTGATAACTCAGTAAGTCAAAATAACTTGCATCTAAAATCTAAAAAAATCTTGTGGGTTGCACAGTTTATATGAAAAACTCTCTAGAGTCCTAGAAAACTTCCAGAGAACTGGGGGGGCATCTATTTCAGAAATAATACTTCTAAGGAGAAACCAATTAAAGAAGTCTAGGATTCATCCTGATCTTGATGTCAGAAAAATAATGTTGATATAGGTCTCAATCAGCAGAAAGTCAGAGAGTTGGCTCAAAGAAACCCCAAGAAAATAACAGTACACATGCTTTCCCTCTCTCTTAATTGGTACTTTGACAATAGTATCTGAACCCCTCTCTCCTCGCTTGGTCTTCCCAATGCAGAAACTAAACCAGTGTGGGGTGTTCAGGCCCTGAGACTCTGGGATGGTAAGGAATCCTCTGGTTTTTCCTCTGGCTGGGGTAGGAATTGCTGCTGGCCGAAAGGGTGGTGAGACACTGCAGCAGGTTGCCCACTGAGGCTGTGGATGTTCCATCTCTGGCAGTGTCAAGATAAGGCTGGACAGGATTCCGAGCAACCTGGTCTAGTGGGAGGTGTCTCGGTTCATGACAAATGGTTTGGACTAGCTTAATCTCTAATGTCTCCTTCAACCCAAATCACTTTATGAGTCTATGAGTGTTCTTAGTAGAAATGTGCACATAAAAAAGACACTTAATGTGTTTAAACATTGATAGCTCATTAATGCATTAAATAATTTAAATACTCTACTTAATATACTACAAATATAATTCCATGTGAGTGTGTACAAGCTGAATATACTTACACTACAGCCTGTGCCCTTTTATGAGTTGATCAATGGCTTGAAAAAAAATTAATACTATTGTAAACACAATTTGCAATTTACATAAGGACTTAAAAGTGGAAGAAGGATGGGCTGTAGATACACAGTGCTTTGGAGGTCTCTGTGGGATTGGCAGTGGAGAAGCAACGTGCGCTGCAGAAATGCCAACTAAAATTATGCTCTGGGCGCAAACGCAAACTAGACTTAAGGACAGGAAAGCAAACACTAGGAAAAAAGAGCTAAAACATGTGGTAGATAATCAGGTACAACATAAGAGGACATGTGACTACTTTAGCAAAGGCTAAAGGCCTTGGGGCTACAGCAAAATCTGCCTCCTCCCTGGGGCATGAGGCCTCCTTGTCCTCACCCAGCACATGGTAACCAGTATGCTGTGAGGAGAGGAAGACACTGCCTACAGCCACTCGCAAGGGCTTGGAACAGTCACAGGAAGAGGCACCACACGTCTGCTATCGCTAGGCAGGCTGCCTCAGTCCTTATTTGGAACACAAACAACCCTTTTTGGAGTGCTTGGGTAGCCCATACAGACTAAGTGAGGCTGAAGCAATGAAGCTGGTGCAGAGAGAAAGCCCACATGGCTCCAAATCAACAACTTGAAGCCATAAGGTTTCTTGGCTTAGCAGACGTGGCTGAGCATGTCCAATCCTTGCTGTGGATGGGACAGCTCAGAACATGTCTCCATTAGCGTATTCCTACACTGGGAAGGGAACAGGGATCCATGTCTTAGAAAGACTCTGGAAGAAGCTGAGGTGAAAGCTGAAGAAAAATTTGGTATATAATAGTTTGGTAGCCCAGGCTTTACAAAGGTGGATTCATACAGCTGCATGGTTGGTGATCACTATATGCATGCACTGCTGTTTGTAAAATGATCATTGGTAATAATATTGGAAATAATGATATATTTGTGAACTGATGTCTCCTATGACAGGTCTGAACAAGTCCAGGGAATATAAACACCTAAGAGTTTCAAACTCTCATGCATCGTGTCAGAAATAATGCTGTGCCTGATGTGTGTAAGTACATCTTGTCCCCCTACTTTCAAACCAACATTCACACCCTTTCTCTCTATGGGTTGATAAAGTGGCAGTACTGGCACTTACTGTTTACTGGCAGTACTCAAGCTGTGTCCACTGAATTCTGCTGAAAATTCAGCTCTGCACATGCAAATGGCCATCAGGCTCTTGGCGACATGCCTCCGGGGTCCTCTGGTTACGCAGATGATACCCCAGCATCCTAAACCATGCTGTATCCTACTGGGCCACCAAAACTTGAAGGGCAGGCTTTGTTTCAGGGTTTTGCCTCATGAATAGTAATTTGTTCTGTGGTGAAGAACAAGGAGCTGGCATGTGACAACACCTGTGTCTCCAGTCAGTCTGAAGTCTCCCAAACCTCCAGCCATGATAAGGATGTATTTATATCTCACATGAACAGTGTGCCAACATTTTCTTTCTTGGCCCTTTTTCACACTCAAAAGTGCTCTGTATCCACTAATCCTTTCCAGGGGGAGGGCAATAGGAACCGACATGAAGTCAGTCGGATGTCCTTTCATGTCAAGCATCCTGCCTCTCAGAGAGGCTAGGGGTAAGTACTCCAAAGCAGGAAGCAAAAAACCTTGCAAATATAAAACCTTGCAAATATAAAGCACATTCACTACTTCTTATACTTGTATTCTTAGGTGATGATTTGTACCATGAAGCTCAGTAGTTTGCCTCTCTTCTTCATGTGTTTGTTCCCAGATAAGTAAGAAATACTAAATTCCTGCTAGCTCTGGAGTGCAATAATTCTGTGTGTTTCACAGGATAACACTAAGGAAAAGGACAATTTCCTGTATTTAAAATTGGTTGCCCTTCCATTTCTTAGGTTTGACTTCCATTGTAAAAGGTGTCAACAAGCAGCTATTTTTATATATTTGCAGATTCTTCCCTTTAAATTAACTCTCTGTAGTCTTTCAGACATGTCTCACATGACTTAAACTCCTACTTGTCTTTGAGATTTCTTTTCATTTCAATATAGTGTTCCTTCTTGCTAACCAATATTTCTGATTAATTACATATTAATTAGAATGCTATTTTAATGTATCCATTATGGCATTATATATATTGTCCTCATGATCATACTACCTACTATATAACCAAAATTTAATGCAATATGAGACTATTCAAGATCAAGTACTCCCTTCTGCTAACATTTATTAAAATAATTTGTGTATTCCAAACATATGTTTCAAAATAGTAGTTAATAAATAAAATAATTTTTAATAAGATTTCCATGTGCAGACATGGAAGTGTCTTCACAGGAAATATTTCAGTAAATTTTCCCAGTGTGCACAGCAACATAAAAATGTGCTTTATTTTTCCCCCATTCACAAAATTCATCACTGGAACTGATCTTAACCAAAGCCTTAGTTCACTGAATGAAGAATAGGACATTTCTGTATGGATTCACAAGGCAGTTTCTGTGGAGGGAAACAACACCCTTCCTCCAAGTGGTACTATTAAAGCTCATTAAACTTTGTGTAGTACAATGGTACTTTTTATGAAAAAAACATAGAATCATGGAATGGGTTTGGATTGGAAGGGACCAATTGAGATCATGCAGTTCCACCCCTCTGCCATGGGCAGGGACACTTTCCACTAGACTAGGTTGCTCCAGAAGCTAAAGCAAATATTTGAATTCCTCCTCCTTGGACTTTTCAGACAATGTGTTCTGGACTGGTTTTAGTAATGAGCTGCTACTGCTACTTAGCTGCTTCTGCAGCATGGTCCGAAATGAGACAGTCTGAATTAAACAGGTTGTGTTCCAGTACTTCATTGGGAGTATACCAGTGTACCTTTCACAAAGGGTGCAAAAGGGTGAAGGATAAGACTTTTAATGTGTTTTTAATGTGACACATGAGAAATGACCTGTTAGAATGGGAAACTTTCCCATACTCCACTACTGGACTCAAACCTTAGCAATTAGTTTTGGTTATCAAATAATGGGCCAAGTTACCTTCTCTTTGTTTTCAGTAATATTATTGGCACAACAATTTGCACCAGAGATGCCAAAGATAAAAAGGTTTGCTAAATACGTCAATACAGAGGGCATTTCACAGTAGTAATAGGATTTCACACAACAGGTCCATCTCCTATACAGGCTGCTCCTAAGGACATCAAACTCACTCATTAGACTGACCTGTATTAGGACTTTCAGCCTTGATGACCACACTGATGAACAGAGAGGAACAGTAAAGCAGGTCAAACTGAAATGGAAATTTTCAGTTTTCCTGAAAAAAAAATAGCAAAAAAAATATTTTGTTTCTTTTTGTCTGATATGTTTTATTTTGCTTCAAGATACATATTTATTTAGTGATCTTTTCTTTAGTATTTAGATCTATTTTAAAAGCTGTTACTAAATTAAAAACTGGAAACGCAAAACCTCTGTGATTTCAAAAATTAGCACTTGACTTTTTCAGAATGAACTATGGCAATTCAAAATCTTTGGAACCCTTTAACTTCTAATATAATTGTTTTCTGTTTTCTAAACAAGGGTGATTGCTGAACCCAGTGAAAATTCACGTATTGTTTCTTCCTGCTACTAACATTTTCAGTGAATTTGCTGTTAACAGGAACCATTTCACTCTCATTCTCCAATGTTTGAAGGAATTTTTGGAGGCTTTCATCTTTCACGCAATTACACGCTTGTATATTCTTTCCCTCCTAGCCTCCTAAGTTCCTGAATTCTTCCTTACGTAGCCTGCAAAGTATTCATTTCCTTTTGAGAACATGGAAGCCTTAATCACTGTGGGTTGCGCAACAAAGACCTCCAGGAAAAGCTTTATTTCACCAGAAGGACCCACAGCTCTTAGGCAACACTGTCAGATCTCCACGCTTGGCAAAGCTCCTGGCGTGCCCCCACCAAATGCACCCCAGGGAGCTGTGCCGTGCCATGCCGTGCCGTGCCGAGCCACCGGCACCTCGGCTGACCTGCACCCGCACGGGTGCCATGTGAGCAAAGGCTGCAGCTGTGGCCAGGGCAGGGGAAATGAGGGTCAGCAGCACACAGAACAGAGGACTTGGTGGCTGGCAAACAGGGATGACCTGATTGTGTTGGTGAAATTTCCAGAAGGATGGATAAAAAAGATCACCCCCATTAACCCTCTTAACTACATTTCAACACGTAGTGTGACACATCAATAAAGCGTACAGCTAACTGACAAAGGGGGATCATTTCTAGAGTAGCTCCAGTTGTTTGTCTGGTGACTATATCCTTCAAGAGTGACTTCAGAGGAGAATCTATATTGCTGTCTATATATCTGGGAGTATTCACTTGAGGGTATATAAGTCCTCAGGGACTAAGGTACTCTGTATGCAACAAATTGAGACACTATTCTAGAAATGCCAAAGCACTTCATGGCCTAATTAATCTAAAATTTTTGGGCCCTTTGATAGCTAAATAGTGACTCATGAATACTCTTTATGAGACTCCACGTCACACACTGGCCACATAACCTCAGCTCTTGGGAGAGTGTGGTTCATCCCTTGAAACACATGTCTGTAGCCCTGGTGAGGAAGGTCCCCAGCAGAATTCTCATTCTGTGGAGGACCAGGTACCTACTACACATGCCAACCACAGCATGAGAGAGATTTCTGTCTTTCAGGTTCAGACCCATGCAGCACACATCTTCCTGAACCTCTGAAAGGCAAATATGTGAGCTAATGCCAACAACATACACTCATGCTCACAGCAATACAGTCCAGGCAGCATTGTGTTTATGAAAGATATTTGTTTAAGAACTGCTGACATTTTTTTTTTCTCTAGCAACTCCACTGCTTGGTTTGGCAACCAACCCAATTTTCAGTTCTGGCCTTGGACTCAACAGTCTTTGCCACATTAGCAGCCAGGCCCAGGGAGAAGGGGCAGGCACCCCTGTGCTGTGCCCACTGCCAGCAGCACCTGTGCCATGGCAGCCCTACAGCCCCAGCTGCCAGCATGGACTCGTTCCCAGGCCTTATATGGAGATAGCACACACTAACCTTGCGCAACTCGCTTTTTCTTGAAACAAGGAATAAATGGTGCTGGCACAGAGAGGTGGCTGCTGGAGTTCGAGCCTAAGGCACAGGCACACACCCAGGAGCGCATTTTGTTTCTGCACCCGTTGGTGCAGATTCTGCGCTGTAGGAGAGCATTGGCCTCTGCTCTGTCCCCAGAGCTCCAAGTTCACCCATTTGGCTGTGCTCACCACTCACTGATTTTCCCCCTGCCTTTTCAGACCCATCCTGTCTTGCTAAGGGCCTGGCAGGAGTGCTGTGAATGTCTCAGGTGTGTCACTTATGCTTGTTCCCTCTCCTGCATCTAGCTCCTCTCTCCACTTCTGCTTCTTCTGCTTAAAATATTTTCCCACCTCAACCTTCCTCAAATACCTTTCCTTTCTGTCTGCCTTTAGACTAATTTCCTAGCCAGGACCTTAAACCTCAGACATGTAAGATTTGTATCATGTTTGTTGGTGCTTTTGCACCTCAACTCAAAAGGCTGAGAGCAAAGCTCACAAGAGTGTATTTCTATATATCTGCCCATAATGAAGTTATTCATTAATCCAAGCTGTTGTTGAAAGCCTGGCAAATTTTCTTTGTCATAACTACTTTTCAGAACAGTAAGAAACACAGCAGCACTGAAAGCCATTACTATGAATAACTCCCAATCCTTCAGGCTGGATCTTTGAGCAGTTTGCTTTTCAAGTAGTCGAGGAGAAGCTAATCCCTGCAGGATTCACAGTGTTTTCAGGTCTTCCCAGCCACAAGGTGAAGGACAGAGACCTCCACATAAGTTCTTCATCCTCAGATCAGTAGATCAAAGTCCTTTCTAGAAAGGATCCTATTTCACCCTTCTCTTTCATGAGTTTAGGGAACAGAGATTCATTCTGGAGTCTTGCATTATCTTTGAGAAGAACTCTTGCTCTATCATGTGGGGAATGAGCATGGCCCATTTCAGCATCCTCTTGTGGTTCTAATCTGTCTGTGAATGGAGAAAAAACCCCAATATTTCAAAACTATATTTACAGATCAAATTATCTCCAAGCAGCAGTGGAAGCCTTAGGCAAACTGGGGAGGGAATTAGGGTACAGTTCATCTGTCATAAGTGCTGTCCTCTGTGCGCTTGCATCTGCATTCAAAAGTAAAAATGTGAATATCCAGTTTCTCTCTGAAATCTGACCATTTATTTGTTCTGCTTATATGTGAGAGCAATGAAACAGGATATGAAATTAAATTATACCTCACCACACTGCTACAGGGTACTTCCAGGCAAATGCCCTAACCCACAGTCTGGACAGGAGCCAGAAATATCCCAGCATCTACATTGTTCAGGACAGGGAATGTGCACTAATAGACTAAGCAGAGCCAGACAGAGATCTGAGCAGCAGTTTGCATAATGCTTATCAATTAGCAGAGCTCTGGCAAAGTGTTGGTCCCTGAGAGCCTAGACTGCAGCAGGTGAGGTGCAGAAGCTCAGAGCTAGCCCACAGCCAGCCACTTTCCCAGGGAGCAGCTTGAGGAAAGCAGGGTGAAGCTGTGAATGCATGTACAATCAGTGTGCCATGCTAGCTGCCTTGAGGGCTAGAGAAACCATTTTATTCACTAGAATAGCTGTAGCCTTTCAGTTTGTCTTAGGTGTGTCCCGGTATACATGAAAAATAATGATCTCCAGGGGATTTAGGCACAGGGGCCCTTAACAGCTGCATCCTAAAGTGCCACAGGCAAGGAGATGGGTACCTAGATAGTGACACCAGCCAAGAGAGAGGTGCTATTGGGCATGCAAGATAGCACAGCTACTGTTGCCTAAGGATATTTTTGCCAGAAACTGTAAGTGCTTTTGGTATTTCAAGTGCCTCAACAGGTCAGACAGGTTTTTTTTTTTAACTGTTTTCTTGTAAAATAGTCACCTGAAACCAGCAGCATGCAGCACTGGAGCCCTCAGCACTGTTTTAAGTCTAGTTTGAGATTTCTGTTTAATGGATTGATCAATTTACTTAGATATAGACAGAACTTCTGCTTGCAGCAGGGTTCCCATGCAGTGTCAGCCTGGCATGTAGGCAGCTTGTCTCACATGGTGGCATTGTCCTGGTCCCTGTTTGGTTTTGCAAGGTGTGAGGGAATCAGCAGAGTGGGTCTGCATGCTGCAGAAACAGACAGTAAGAGGGATTTCCCAAAGTGTTCATGGCAAGTCTTGCAGCAGCTGTGGGTCCTGGGCCTGGTCCATCCCCTCTCTGCATCAATGTGACTCTTTATAGGACAGAACCTACCAGGCAGATTCAAAAAGCAATTGCTGCTGTTATGGTTTACACCATTCTGTTCTGTTGCTATGACTGGATTTGGCTCATCACTTTCTAAATAAATCTCAGAAAACTTTGCGCTGTTATAATTACTTAGTCTTACCTACAAGCAGATTTCTTCACTGCCGCTGACTTTTGACTTAGAGGTTTATTATTATTCCTGGAGTCTATTGAAAATTGCCTGATAGGTTTGAGCATTGTCAACATGTGTGTCTAACTTTATGACATGTAGTTGTTTTAAATCCACTATTATATGCCATTAACTATTTTGTTTAGGTAATTTTTCCGCACAGTCTTTTTCAAGAAACTTGAAACTAATAGTCATGTTTCAGCTAGGAGGAAAGTTTAAAAGCTCATTGAGTGAAACTCAGAGGAATCCCTCATTATCCTAAGAAGAAATCAGCAGAAAAAGGAAATCCAGTTTTACAGACAGAAACAGAGATGGAGAAAAGCCTGCACTTATACTAACAGAAGTTCTTCAACTTCCTGAGGGGAGATTTGGATCAGCTACTAGATGAGAGATAATACGGTTTTTAGTTTTATGTTTTATAATATCACTTTTTAAATAACAGCATGCATATGAATTTAAAGCATTCTCTATCTCCATGTTGAGCCCACATGGGTAAAAACCAAACAGGAGAACTTTCTTTGTTGATAATGGTGTTACGTGTTACTGTAGAGAACACAGATGTTCTCTGTATTCAGGCTGCAGCCAATTAGTCATGGGGAAAAAGAGGAAATACACTGGATTATCCAAGCCAAAAGAATTGCAATTTATATTTGTAAACAGCTCATAAATTAAATATTTAAATAATTTAATTATTTCATCCCTGAGTCTGTCACGGGCAGCATCTCTCACATATGCAAAACTGGTTTATGGAAAAGGCTTTGATATAATTTGACACCATGTCAGAGCATATCAGAGGTTTCAAGAAAACTCCACTTTCAGGGAAGCAAATTACTGGGTTCCTACTCCAGACATGTGTCTGTCCTACTCATGTCAGAGAAGTATTGTAAGGTTAGAGTTGCCACTCTAACCTTACAATAGAGCTTTACATATGACATAGCATTCCCAGATATCCAAATCCAAATGAGACTTCACAGCATGGGCCAAATTATTCACTGAATACACTTCATATACCTCTGCCTTACTGACCTCAAACTGGAAAGTCTATGCAGGGTTAAAACCTGTTCTATGTCCTTAAACACTGCTAATTTTCTTGTGGGATAGGGGAAACTGCAGTGAATTAATGCAAAGTAAGAGATGCATTTCAGGAAGGACATGCACAAGTAATCAGGACTGTGATTAATGATCTGTGGAGATGTGTTGCCCGAGTTCAACCTTCCATTTAGATATTGGATAATATATCAGGTGCAATATACACGTTATTCCTTAGGAAAAAGGAGTGTTATAACAGTCAAAATAAATTATATTTTTTTTATGTAGCAGGTAAGGGGAGATAAGTAATCCCCTCTAAACAAACCACAACAATAATATAGCAGGTGAAAGATGATGAGCAGAAATGGTTAAATTAAATCTTATTTAGTTGCATAATATTATAGAAGTAAGAGTTATATATTATTTATTAAAGAAAGCAGAATCCTGCACCCCACAGATCTCTGGAGTACAATATTAATTAATTAATATTAATTAAGTACAATATTCTCTTCATAGTGATCCTCTGATTCATTATTAATGAGCAGTCTCAAGAATTAACCACCTCTGTAAGTGCACACAGCATAACTGTCTTTAGGAAGCTACTGTTTTATTCACAGAATCCAAGAAACATGAGGCTGGAAAGAGCCTGGGAAATCACCTCCTCTCTCTGCCTGCTAGAGACCTCTCAACATTGTCAAGCTTTCAAGCGTCTTCAGCAATGGCAGAAATACTGGCTTAAATGGCTGTGCTATACCATATATGATTGACTGCAAAGTGGTTTTATTTTCCACTACCTTGGTTAGACAGCTGTAACAACTGAAACATCTGAAAAGGAGAGCAGGTTTGCAGGGACCACAGGTAGCAAATCCCTGTCAGCTGTCTCACTTGCATGTGGTATGTTCTTGTACTAAAGGCAAATTTGGCACATCCACAACTAGCAAATCACTTGAAAACACTGTTTTGCTGTTCCCCCAGTCCTTCTCAGATCTTTGATCTGCAGCAGCATCCAAGGTAAAGCTCCTGCAGAGCAGAGGTGGTCCTTGAAGGCAGCCTTCTCATTCATGTGCTGCTTCTGCGTAGAACACCCCTGTGGTGCAGGGAGGTTCAGGCTCCAGCTCACATGGAGCTCAGCAGTTCCACATGACAGCAGTGAAAAGCACCAGCTCCTCTGTCCCAGAGGTATCCTTACAAGGGCAGTCTCTAGTGTGTCCTCTGCAGGGTGCTCTCTTTTTCTGCACAGGTCCAGCTACAGGTTACCTGGTGGCTAAGAGAGAGCAGCTTATAGAAAACTGGTTCCATAGGCTGGGATTGATTACTCCAGGCCTTGGCTTGGGCAACTGCCTGCTAAAGAATAAGCTGATTTGAAAAGACATTATTGACTTATCTGCAACATTCAGAAGGTCGTCAGCACAGGCAGGGCAGCATTTAGTCTTAGTATGGTATCCAAAACCAGCTTGCTCCATTGTTTTCTCTAGGTGTGTCTTTCTTCCTTATTACCAGGGAAGGGTTGGGGTAGGTGAATATACACTTGTCTAGCACTAGCTGCTCAGCATGGAAATGTGATGATTTCACTTTTGATGTTATACGCTGCTCTGTACCTGCCACATTAAGGTTGCAGTATCAGCACTGCTGTCAGACTATATATTTTTGGAAAAGACCCTGCTTCTCCAGTGCCTCGCCAGTTGCTAAATTGGTGCAAAACAGGAGTCAGATTCCGCCATTTAGATGTTTCATGCAATGTCTAAAGGGGAAAGACAAGCAGATTATTTTAGATGCATTTTAGGGCAGCTGCAGCAAGCTGGAACCACAGTAGCACTGCAAGGGGGAAAGGACTGTACTAACAGACTTTGCTTCTGCTGCCTCCAGCTCCAACACTGCCATGTTGCATCACCATGGCTCTATAAAGCAAAGTGCACCCAGTGAGAGCAATAAGGCACCCACAGCTTATGGAAATTAAGCAGGACTGGGAAGTTTACATTGGACTCCCATTTTTTGTAATGTCAAGCATCACCTGGTGCTGCTGAAGATGCAGGGGTTTCATGCTCTTTGCACTCACACAGGGCCAGATAAGCATGAGTCCTGCTGAAGGCTGGTCAGAAGTGGAAGTACTTTTGCTCCCTGCACAGATCTAACATGCAGCCTTGAGGCAAATAGGGCACCTGGCAACCCCTCATCAGCCCCACTCGGATACTGAAATAGAGGAACCTTTCTCCCTTCAGGAATGTGAGCTGCTTGCTGCAGAACCACTGTAGAAATGGATGATGCTGCTATGAAAAGACTGTTTTGGGATGAATGCTGTCATAGCTCCCAAATAAAATTTTTTCAAGACAGATACACCAAGCTGAGTTCATGAGGCAAATGTATAAGGAGGGGAGGGGCTGCTGCTGTGAGAGTAAGGGATGAGCTACAAGGTTTTCTGTCACCTAAATGCCCAAGAAGAGATTAATAAAAGTTAAAGACAGGTAGCTCTAAATGGAAGCCCAGCCTAAATCCACGGACATGTTACATTTAAAATTTATTTAAACAATTACATTCATGAAAATTAGCTTCAATATTCAGTGGTTGTGGAAGCACTGGTCAGTTATGGTAGGAGAGATTTGTGATTAAGTGAACCAACAATAATAGATTACATTAACTCTGTTTACATCTGTGTTTCTTTGAGATTAAAATATTATAATATTGAATTAAAATAGTCCTTATTTTTAGCATGGCAATAAGCTTCAGTTGAAAGAACTTTAATTCTGATAAGCAAATTAAGGATATATTAAGTGCAAAATGTTTGATCCATGATCAGCCATAAAACTGTATTCAGAGAAGTGCCATCAATAATTTGACATTCTGTTAAGGCTTACAGTGATCTGTACATGAATACTCTGTATACATTATTTTCAACCATAGTTTTGATAAGGGAATAAGGGGTGCACCTACTAAATTGACTGCAAAATATTGCCTGGCTTTTGGAGGACAGGATAAAAATAATAAAAAAAGAAGGAAAAGCTTTCTAGACTGAAAACGGGACTAAAATGAAACAAATGGCATTGAATAAAGACAGCTGTGATATATCCTGAAGTAGGGATCAGTGTGCTGATGCAAAGTGAGTAGGCAGTGGTCCTGCTGTAGGACATCATGCTTGTGGTGGAGGCAAGAACAAAGGGCTGTGACAAAAATGGCAACAGTTATACTGTTAAGTATTATCAGGGCTACCATGTGAAAATCGTGGGAGGCAATTCTTCTGTATTTGCTTGGGTAAGGCTTTTCAGCTAAAGGGAATTCTCTACACTTGGACTCAGTGCTTAAAGTTATAAACAAATACAGCAAAGTCCAAAGAAGTTCAGAGAGCAAAGAGAAAATTCAGCTTGCTGGGCTTTTTCTGATTCAAAGAGTATTGGAAAGGGACATACTACCTGTAACTGGCACAAAATCCAAGAATAGACTGTTTGCCAAATTCAGTGTGAGTAGGATAAGGTGTAATTAAGTTAACTAAAGGTCTGCATGGTTAGATGGAAAGAAAAGTTTTCTAACTCCAGGAGTAGCTGCTACAGTTGCTTAGGATCATTGTCGCAACCATGTCTCCCCTATGGCTATGTTCCTGTCGATGTAAAAATGTTGTCTGGGATACTGTGGTTATGCTTGATATGGCTTTATGTCCCTACAATTATATGGGAATATAGAGCTTTCTAGCTCTACTTTTCTAACTGTTACTGTGTGAAACCTCCTCTGCTCTTGTGATCTAAATCCTACTACATCTTTTAATTAGAAAGTTTCCTTCCTGCATATATTGCAACCATTTAAAATAAAATTTTGGTAGTATCAATGTTCACTTTTAGGATAAGCATAATGTCTTTTACCAATTGTTCTTAATACTCCTCAAAAATGGAAGTTATTATCATCCTTATTCATAAAGCAGAGGCACAGGAAGGTTATGGGATTGCTGAGTGTTTGTGAATTACTCTGGTAGTAAAACTAGGCGCATAACCTGGGATACATGACTCCCAGGCCCTTCTATGCCTGCCAGACCACAATATTTATCCAATAAATTATGCTGGTGAGGATGGAGTACCTAATTCACAGCTCAGACACAGATTATTTTTTCTAGTAGCATGGAGAAACCATAGTTCTCTGAATGCAGAGGAAGTCCTAGCTGGTGACAGTCCAAGGTAAAATCCATTCCACAAATCTCTCACAGAATGCAGGTTAATACAACCTGAGAATTGAAGTCACAATGTTAAAGTATAATTACCTTCTTTATTCTCTGATGACAAACATGTTGTTCTGATTGTGAAACTGCCTATGATTTGATTTGGAAAAGTAAGAATACTTGATGTCAACAGAAACTAATATTGTCTAATTAATTAATTTACCTCATGATGCAATATGTAATATACTATGTTTTCTCACAGTATTGTGCTTTCACAGAGCTGCCATTCACTGTAAAGTTACTATCTTTCTTTTTATTCCAGTACAAAAGCTAATTGTAAAACTGGAAATCTTTCTGGGAAATAAAGAACAGACAGGCCTGTTTTTAGATTTTCAGTGCTTTCTGAGATTTAATAAAGGATTTTTTGTCAGCTTCCCATAGTTAGATGTGCAGAACCAGGTCCTCCAGGGTTATGGTTTATTTTGCAACTTTCCCACAACTTTTATAATTGCAGATGTACATTAAGATAAAGTGTGAGTTCTTTCGCAAGAGTCTGTTACAATTTGCAGATTCCTGTGCTGCTCAGTTTGCTGCTTTAAAAAAAATGCTGCCTGTTCAAGAATGAAATCAGTGAATGCCACAAAAGCCCTGCTTTTTCAATGTTCTTGCTTTCTGCTTTTAACAGACTGTTGTGTGAACAGCTATGTCACACTTTACATATGAGTAAGGAGGAAATAGCTTGACCCTGTTGCTTAATTATTGTTTTGACATTCAGTGTTTGCTTTGGAAAAATTTCTGAAAATCTTATGAAGAGATGAATGCTTCATCCTGCTGGATGTTCTTCACATATTCAAAAGCTTTGTTTCTGTCAACGTACCATGGCATTTTCCATTCCTTTTCTATTCTTCTCCTTCTTTCTTTCTTTCTGTATCAATTACAAGCAGCCTGTACTTGACAAGACCAAAAAATAGCCCTACAGTATAGTCCAAGTGATTGGAGTGACTTCAAAGTTTTCTTCAGTCTTCTAGCCACAATTAGATGCCCAATGCTCCAGGAAAAGTTTGTTAGAGAAGATGGCTATCTAGCATGCTATTCAGCAACCCGATAGTACCTGCCTGCACCCAGAACCCAGCCTTCCCAGAAGTGTCAGAGCAGGCAGTAACAGCTAAACACAAATGCTTTATTTAGGATAAACTGATTCTGGAATGACTGCACAGCTGTGTTCACACCTCTTACTGGTGTCAACTGGCTAAGATTAAGATTGGCATTAACTTTTACCAGTATAATAGGGAGGGAAAGAGGAGAAACATCACTGTTTATCCTGATCCAACAAATGTCAGAGTGTCTATGGCAGCAGGAGATGGTGACCCATGCAGTGATGGCATGTATACATACTGGGGTGTGCAAGGGTGGCATGTGTGTTTAATGCTCAGGAACATGCCCACAGGAGACGAACTTTGCCACTGGGCATAAATATATCTAAGAAAGAAGCAATGCATCTATATTCTGTTTAAGTTGGTCAAATAATATCCATAATTTGTCATTCAAGTAGTTTGAATAATAATTTTTCACATTACAGATCCAAATTAGTCAAACAACATTTGTTCAATAATTTAAATCCCCTAGTGTTTCAGGAAACATCTGGTTAAATTACTGGTTGCTATTTCCACATTATTTACTCAGTCTTAATAAATCACTGAAGTGCTGGTCTGAATAAGTTTGCCCTCACTGGTATTGTAGCAGTGTTCATATATATGCTTCAGTCCCATGATGCACCTTCCTGATGGTTTTTGGTTCACACCATGGTCACTGGTGGCCCTGATGCCAAGTGCACTGACTTCTTAGCTTCCTTGGTTTGCAAGTAGTGTCTTATGAGCAATGCTGTCAGTTCTGTGCTCATTTATGGAAATTTACTCGTGATACAAATATTAGCAAGAAACAAATACGAGTGATATCAGTGCGAAATCACCCACAGTTTACACCGAGCCTGAACGTGATGGGGCATCCTCATCGCATGACAATCTAAAGTGCGAAACTGCCTGCGACTGCTAAATCATCTTGCTTTATTTATTTGGGTGAAGTAAAATATCCCTGTGCTTTCAGCAGTGTTCCAGACGCCTTCCTTCTGCGGGACACCCCGCTGCTTCCCGCAGCCCTTGCCTTGGGCGGAGCTGGGTTTGCACAGGGGCAGCCAGGAAGCGGAGGAGGGCGCGGCGCCAGGGCCGGGTGCTGTGTCGCGGGTCAGGATGGCCCCAGGGAGGGTGTCCTGCCCCAGGGAGGGTGCTATAGATCAGGGCACGGCGAGGGGACATTCCGGGCAAAGCGCTGGGGGACATGGCACACATTATCCTGGCAGATGCGCTCCCGCTGGTCCTGCTGCTGGGTGCGGGCTGGGGGAGTCTGCTCGCAGAGGCGGTGCAGGTGAGTGATCCTGGGGACAGGGATATTGTCTGTCAGTCTCACAGAGACTGGTCTCACTCCCTCCTCCATGGCGGGTCTTGTGAAGCTTGCTCTCAGCAGAGGAGCCGGGCAGGCACTGCTTTCACCATGTGCGCCGTCTCTCAGCTGCGTCTGCTTTTCTGCCGCTGAGCAGCTGCAGCGGGACGTGGTCATAAGTTTCCATCGCTGTCTGATCTCTTGCAGTTTCTGTAAGCCACTTGGCCAGGGACCTGAACAGGAAATATTTTCTAGAGTGTAAGGTGCATTTTAGTAGCAAATCTGAAGCCATCAATGTCAAGTCTGAAAAACAGATGGCTGATAAAAGTAAAATACAGTTCATTCAGGAAGCACATAAATTGATGCAGGATGTTAACAACTCAGTGGCTTGGGTGGCTGCACTGCTTCTGATACAGCAAGACCACCCCACTCCTACAGAGCAAAACTCAGCCTTCTGTAAGGTCCCTCTTGGCAGAGGGTCACACTGTTCTTCTTGCCTTCTTCATCTGTAGTCTGCCTGTACCTTAGGATCAGCCTTCAGGGAAAGGAAGCTCTGAATATTGTAAAGAAAACTTGTTTTGTCATGAGGATCTTTATACAGCCATCTGTAAGAATGAGAGTTCTCTGTCCTGACCACATCACTTGTGGGCAACTGCATAAAAATCAGGGATGCTGCCTGGTAAGGGTGGCCCTGGGGTGCCCTGGAGCAGAATGCCCTTATGGGCCTCTCACTGGTGTGCAGAGGGTCTCTCAGCTCCTCTGGCAAGCCAGCCCTGGTGTCAGAAGTTCGGGTGGGACTGCACTGTGAAATGTTTTCCAGACCCTTGGGTCCTAGAGAATATGGTTCAGCTTTACCAACAGGCTCCCAGCACCAGAAAACTGAGATGCCCTGAAGCTGCCCTTACCACAGAGCACCTATCATACAATGCAACTCCCTCAACTCTAAGCTCTTACACAGAGACTTTCTTTTTTGCTTTATCCAGAAAAAAACCATTATCAAATGTTTTTGACAAAGCAGTTCTTAAAAGAAGTGGTTTGTTTTTAAGCTGAAGGAAAAAATTATCTTAAGGGAAATATCACTTCCCAATTTGTTCTGCTAAGCAGCAGAGATGTGCAGAGTAAAGCTGAGATCTGCAAGTGAGGAGCTTGGTCAGCAGCTTATCCCAGCAAACTGAAAGCACCAGTAGTTCATATATGGGAAGAATGCCAGGAAGCTGGAAGTATATTCCCATGCCTGTGTGAAAAATCCTCATATCATAATAACAGTACTCATTAAAAAGCATTCACTGGGTATCACAAACTTGACGGTCCTTATGTAATTAGGAGCTGCACAGGTGTAAAAATGTCTCACATTTAAAGAATGAGTAATTATCTAAATTTCTGCAAGTGACTGCAAGTCCAAATTCCTCGGCAATCTCTGAGCAGTTGCAGCCTGTTTTGAACATGCCCTGATCAGGATGATGAAATCAAGGAGGCTTACAGCAACTTTGATTAAAAAAAAACCAACCCCCACCCCCCCAAACAAACAAACAAACAGCCCAAACCAAACCCAAAATCTAAACCAAAGAAACCTCTGAACATTTCTTCAGAGCAGCAGATGTGAGAAAATACCACAGCTGTTCAGATCTGCTTTTAGACACAAGTTTTCCTGGGCTGAGAAGGAACCTTTGGGCCCGTTGGTGTTCACTGCTGACCCGGGTCACCCGAGGACTGCACTGAGGTTCGGCTCCCGGATGAACAGAGCAGAGACAGGGACTAGTGCTCTGGGCTTCACCTTTCTGCTGGGCGACAGCTCCAGGCCCTCCGCCTGCTTCTCGGGCTTGTTTGGTTTGGTTTTGCTAAGCACTGCTGCTTTCAGTCTTCTACAATAACGGAGCTTGAGTATAGAAAGGTCATCCTCAGGTCAAGCCAGGATCTTTTATCTTTTTTTTTTTTTCAAACCTGGTATGCAGACAAGCCTTATCCTGTAGAGATAAAGTGAATTTAGGCATTTTGAAAAAGATACTGGAAAATGTTAAAAATAATCATTGGACCATAGCTTTTGAATCCCTTCTTTTTCTGCAAGCATCATTAATTTGTTGTAAATGTGGAATAAATGTCCAGTGTCCCTGAAAAGAGCACAATAACATAGCACATCTGGATCAGAATGGGTTTATAGAAAAACATTATTAAAATTAACTGACAAGATTAACTGCTGTAATTGAAGAAAATAAAATCCACATTTTCCCACTGAATGTGAGCTGCATTTTTACCATATAGGGAAGTATGTGTCTCTTTTCAGTTGCTCGAAAGAATTGATCCAAACAATTCTTTTCCTGATTTTAACTTCAAGGCTAATCAGTGTAATCATTTTCTGTGACAACCCAGAGAGCTCTGTGGTGGTGATGGTTGTTGTTTTGCTAAACATCTCCCTGCAAAATAGATTTTGGCCAAAGGCAATGTCATGTGTTGTCCCCCCTCCTGTGTCTCATTGTTGTGTATCTAAAGTCTGTGCCCAAGGGCGGCTTTTTCTCCCTGGGTATCTGGATATTTCTCTGGGCAAAGGTATTAGACAACTCTGCTGCTATGCCCTGATTAGGCAGTTAAAAATTGGGTTAGTAATAGCATGGAGGATTTTTTTCAGGTACTGTGTGCTCAGCAAGAGGTTCCCTTGGTCAGTGTGCTCAAGTGTGTTAGGGAAACATCTGTAGACTCAATCCTGTTTTGGTGGACACAGTGCAAGCATGCTTGTCCCACAAAAAGTGTGCTTGTCCTGCAGGTCTTTGGTTCTGCAGAGGAAGAACAGTCTGGCGCTGAAGTGTGCTCAGATAGATGCTGATGTAAGTTAAATTGGTCCCAAAAGAGTGAGTATCAGAGCAGAAGTCCCAGTGAGGGTCAAGTTTGCTGGGCCATATTGCACTACTGTAAGGTCACTGTCCTGGAAGGGTGTGGGATTAACTCAGAGAGACCCAGAATACAGTAACATCGATTACCAGCACCCAGTCTGGTGTCCAGCTTACCATGGCCAAGCTCATCAGCTGAAAGGAAGTTCTCACTGAACAAGAGAGAGGTATGAGATGTGACTTGTGATACTAGCCCAAGACCACAAACCCCTCTCCTTGATTCCACTGGCACTGTGATGCCTCTCTTTCCTGGCAATTCAGAAGGGGCAATCTTCTAGGGAGTCCACTGCCTGTCCCATTCCTTCCAGCAGCACAGCTTACAGACAGCAAAGCAACTGTGCTACAGCCCAGGTCCACCATGCTAAACCAAGGGAACACCCTGCACAGGTGTGGACACTGTGTTGCTCCAGGAAAGACACAACCAAAGAAACAGAAGAAAGGTAAATAATTTCACTCATTGACCACCATGTTTTAATTTTGTCTGTTATTATTGATTTTAATAATGCCCTGGCTTGCTGAAGTTACAGTTTTGTGGAAGATACCTTCTGTTGTGAAAACTCCAATCAGTGTTAACTTCTGTGGGAGCAGAACCTCATGGCCACAGCCCATCCATGCATTTTATCATCACTTCATCAAACCTGGAAGTAGTACTACCAGTCCTGGGACTTCCTGTACAATGCAAAAGCATCTTGAGGGCTGTAAAGGGCCCCAGATACTATAGAATCAGACCCTACAGATGCAGTTGCAATAGATTATCAAGTATGAAGAAGTTTGCATGGCTAAAGCTGGTGAGAGAGCATGCTGGTAAGAGGGACCCTTGCCAGCATGATGCCAGTAGTCATGCAGTTTGAGCGAAGGTAGGCAAGTTGGCTCTTTGGCCATGGTGACTGACTCTTCTCTTTCTGCAGCTGGATTTATGGGGGAGAAGGCACCCGGAGATCATTTTCTTTTGAAGACAACAGAAGAACAGCAGAAGTATTTTTGGCTGTCCAGCCAAAACTACAAGAGTGTCAGACCAGGGCTTAACTGCTGAAGAAGGTCAATGGAATACTGACAGAGTAATGAGGTAAGGGATGTTTGTAAATATCATACAGCCATTCCAGCTGTGCCATTTTTCTGGACAGCCACGGCACAGTGGGCAAGTTCTGACTCATGGACAGATCCAGCTGGCCCCAGGCAGAACCTGTCAGAGAGCCTGGTATCTAACTGGAAAGTAGAGAAGGCATCTATCTGCACTGCCAAGCAGGACAAGGTACCTTGAATCCAAGCCATGACCCCCTCTGCCTCAAAATATGGAGGGTTTTCTAGGGAAAGCAAATGGCAGGATTAAACACATTTACCACTTCGTTTCTCTTTGTTCCCACCCAGTCCTCCACACTGTTTCATTAGGACAGTATTTGGCTCTTGCAATGTACATGAACACATCCACAAAATGCAGTGAGTCAAACCAACTATCCATCTTCTTCTGCAAGTATCTTGATTTTCTGAATATCCAGCATATCTGAGCACCTGCATAGACATTGCCAGAATTTGGCATGGGAGTGTAAAATGATGGATCCTTTCCATATCGCTGTGATTCTTTACAAAGTGAAAGGAATCTGTGCAAAATGAAATCATCCAGCCAAAGAGAGTGTGAGAGACAGCTGAAATGAAAAATACACACCTGTACCAGGCAATTCAGCAGCAAGTTATGAACAATTGCCTCTCTGCTCGCTGATTATCTGTGGTTGGCATAATGCCCAAGAGAAAAGGGGAGTATTCTCTTCTGGAGATTGTTGGTAGCCCCTACAGTCTGCAAACAAGGCAAGAAGCAAAAAAAAATTTTTGCTGTCCTAGACATCAGAAAGGTTTCTCTTGGGCCAGCTGTCTTTATAAAAGCACCAGGATAGCTTTGATTTGCTAAATTTCAGGCACTAGCAAACCTGTGTAGTAGGTTTCCAATGTAAAACATTAAAAAATATTCAGTGAGCCAGAAGTCCAGTTGTCTCTGGTGTAACCAGCTGAATTAAGTAGAGCTACATGGGGAGAGGGTGGAGGCTGTGAATTTCATCAGCCTGAGAGATGTCTTTGAAACTCTTGCATTTTCATCATAGAAGAAAGAAACATCTGGACATATTGTGCAAGGCCCACATTCTGCTTTCAGTCATGTTGAGGCAAATCCAGAGCTGTCCCGATGGGACAATTCAAGATTTACCCCGGGATAAACAAGCACAGGATCTATCACCATATTTTTGATTTTGTTCTCTAAGCTTAACCTGTTTGTGTCCCACGTGCACTAATTTTCTGAAGTGTTTTCTTCTTAAATGAGACACAGGAGCAGGAGGGAAAATCTAAGAAGTCTCCAGTTTTTCATTCAATTGAGATGTTCATACTGATTAGCATTTTCCAAAAACCTTTGTCTTGTATCACCTTTCCTGAACTTCTTTTCTCCCCTTGGCAACCTGTAAATTATTATTTCTACCTTCCTCTCCCTCTACCTTGCTTACTCTTCTTTATTTTCCACTTCCAGTAAACAAGAGTGAACAGCTGAGAGTTTTGTTGTTGTTGTTGTTGTTGTTTTTATTTTCCACTAGCTCCAAAGACCTCAGCTAAGAAAACAAAACAAGACAGTTAACTCAGGGCCATGCTGGGAATTGCTCTTTTCAACTGTCTCCACTGTATGCCTCTGACACTCCACAAACTATGAAGAGCTGAGGGAACAGGAAGAGGCTGTCAAATGCAGCAATTTTGTGCTTGTTTGATTTATTTCTAATTTGTCTTAATTCCTCTTCTTACTCTCTGACTAAACCTTCAATTCTGTCATCTTTTGGACAGAGCCAAATTTGAAGTTGCAATTTTTTGAATGAAAAGTAATCTCAGGAGTAAGAATCACAAGCAGGGCATGATTTTTAGAGATTTGCTCTTGACACGTGAGGAAGTTAAAATTCTTTCAGTAGGGTAGCTCAAACACTTTGTGAAACCAGGGTCCCCGTGAAAGTATTCTAAAGAGAAAGGAACCCAAAAGACCTAGGCACAGCTTTGCATCCCAAGATGCTCAGCAGTAAGAGACAGCTCAGCTCCATCCTGGGTTCTGCATGTGGGTGTTGCCTTCTGTGTTTTGTTGTGACATACAGGGGCTAAGGTTTTGCTCACTCTTCTTTTCCTTCTTGCATGGCTAGTACATTAGTTATGTAATACTTTTTTCCTAATGTTTGTATTCATAATGGGGAAAAAGGGGTATTTGTTACAGAAGTCCCTGGAAAAGTGTCTGCAAAAAATATGGGCAGCAGCCTTTCCTCCCTGTCCTTGCCTTTCCTCCCACTCTCTGCAGTGCTTTACCATGAGGCACCTTGTAACAACTTGTAACATATTGTGCTTGAAATCATGGCAATTCTAAGAGAGATGCCTTTTCTCCAGGGAAAGTAATGTTCTTACCCTGTTAGACGTGAAAAAGCATCTTCATGCAGACATTTCCTGATGCTTTTCTTTGCCAAAACTAGAACAGTGGAGCAGAAGTCGATGCTCAAATAGCCTTAGTGTAAGGACAGTCTGATGCATATAATGCATATAATTTTAAAAAGTTAGCACAAAGAAACAGTTGTTATTTTGCTTAAACTGAGCTCAATCAGTAGCTAATTAAGTACAGACTTTTTCCATGGTTATATGCAGTTTTCAAATTCCTATAACACAAACTGGTTTCAGAGGATAAGTTAAATACAGAATGCATTGAGTTTGGTACAGAAAGTTTAAAGGTCTGCATTTTCCCACCAAAGCTATGTCATATCAACTACAGAGTGGGGGTGTGTGTGTGGAGGGGTTATGACCTCTTTTATTTTTACAATCATTGCCATGATTTCATAATACTGGCAGCAGTCACTTCAAGCAAGGGACTAGACTTTATTACTATAATTATATGCTAGTGTGTGGGCATAAAACAGAAAAACTTTTCTATAGACAAATGCCAGTAGCAAAATCCTTTTGTTCAACAAGCAGTCCCTTAGCAGTGTTATGAATATTATATTAACCTCAATAAAAGCTATGCCAGAAATGTCTACTGTACATGGTGCAAGTCCTGTGTTCTTAAGGCAGCTTTGTTCTGAGAAATGAACAGCATTGAGAGCATGCAGCACCTTTTCTTTGCAAAGCATGCCAGAGATGTTCACTCATAAATCATACTGGTCCATTGTGAGTGGTACCAACACCATATGAAATGGGGGAAAGAGACAGTGAGGGTTCAGTTGCTGCAGGTTTGTGCAGACAGTGTGGTGCAGATGCAGGACAATACAGGGTGAGCCACAGGGCTCAGCCAGCCCAGCACCCATGAGCATACTGGATTTTTGGGAGGCACAAAAAGGAAAGATGTGTCCTGTAGGGAAGATGAGGCACTGAGCCCCATCCCCACTGTTCCCAGACAAGCCCTCTGTGCTGCCAAGTCAGTTGTCACCCGTGTGGGAGCTCCATCAGCAAAGATGAAAGGGTTGAGGAATCAGAGAAGACAAGAGCTTTGTTGAGGTCCATCACTCTTCCTCAGCAGCTTCTAAGGCCTTTCAGCCCAGCTATGAGAGTTGCAGAGCATGGTCCTACCAGCCACCTAAGCCTGACTTGTATGAAGCCGGGGCTTCTGGTGATGCATGAAATTAGAGTGCAGCCTGGGTAGTTCACAGCCTGGGCTGGGAGATGAGGGCCCATGCAGGATGGTCCCTGCAGCACAGAGAGAGCTGGGAGAGGTGGCAGCAGCTGACCTCCAAATGTGAGAATACTAAAGAGAAAAAAATTTTAGCCTGAGAAAAGCTGACTTTACCATGTGAAGTGATTTTAGACTTGATGACTCTTGTCTCATGAATCTGCACCACTCTTGGGCAGAGTGGTTCTGATGGTTGGTGAGGCAAGGGCCTCAGCAAGGGACTATTTCCTTTAGCAAAGGCTAAGCAGGAGTCACTAGCAATTTAGCAAATAGAATCACATAGCTAAAAAAAGGGATATAAACCACAACAAATCATTGATTTTGATTTTTTTTCACATTTCCAATAATCCTGTCCCTGTTTTTAATAAGGTGATAGAGGAATACAGAGTATTATCTCGATCTTTGAGAAATTTTATTGGTTTTCTGCAGTGCCTCTTTCCAGCTATATTAATTTTCCATCAGTGAATTATATAAATAACAGCTTTGTCTCATGTTAGCTGGAGCTAGTAAAATTAATTTTTTGAATATTTTGCAACAACATTTTTAGTACTTTAGCTGTTAGTTATCTGATTTGACAGGTAAAAAAAAGATATTTGCCATTTTTAGCATGTGGAAGCAGTATTGATGTATGACTAAATAGCAAGCTGTTATTATTAACCATTTGTTATCAGTCTTAAAACCATGCAGTTTGTGTTTCTGCTTGACTGAGACATTTCCATTGCACAAATAGTGTGAAGAATTTACATCTGAAGGCCTCATTTTTCTGTACTGATTTTCAAAATCATACTTACTCCCTTTTCAGTATGGTGTATCTGGTATTGACAGGTCCTGACAATCCTGTAACTAGGTTGAAACTTGGATCAAAAACTACCACATGGAAAAGAAACGCTGCTGTTCAAGTGCGTGAGGATGACCGAAGCTGATCTATCTTGCTTCTGACACCAGGTACATTTAGGAGTAGTTTTAGTGTGTGGCATGTTCACGATTGAAAATAAAAATGCAGTCACTAAAGACTACCAAAAGTGATGGCCAAACACAAATAGGTCAGCCCAGTGCTCATGCAAGAGTACTGACTTCCCCATCTACTCATGCCACAAATATTTTTGGCATTGTTTCCCTCAGCTGGCACAGTCTCTTGCAGGTGCAGTGTTCATCCTCACAAGGATCAATGATAGACCTTGTTCTGACTGTAACAGATCTTTGCTTCCCATTCAGCAAGATTAATGAGCAAAGACTGCCAGTGGTGTGTGAGAGCACAGCTTGGTTGCTGGTTTCAAGTACTCAACATGAAACTTCGGCAATGACTAAAGAGAAAAGGTACAAGATAATTTTATTGTACTGATGTTCAGATAATTATTATTCTCAAACTCCCACCCAACTACTCTTTCTCATGTCTCACAGACAAAGATAAACAGAAACTTGTTTGGTCTCTCTTTTCATACATGGAGCCATAGTAGGATTAGTAGAACACCACCAGGGCAGCATAGGGCTGATCTGAAGGTCTGTATAGCCATCCCACACTGCCTAGACCCTGGCTATAAAATTGAAATATATTTGGGAGAAGCAAAAACATCAAAGCATGTTCCCCAAATAAGCAATCATTAGGCCCGGTCTTAAGATAAGGGCCTACATTGCTCTTTTTTTTTTTTTCTGTTGAAAGAATAGGAAGGAATAACTCAAGTCAGTGACCTTGTTCAACATCTAAAACACCCGAGTTTGGCTAAGCATAAAAGATATCCACCTCTGAATTACTTTCACAGTGCACACAGAAGGCCAAAGGAGAGAAGGACCAGTCTGCTGTGCCAGCAAGGGGAATAAAATGGCTTTTACCCTTGCAGTGAAAATACAGTGACTGAAGAACAGACACACATTCTTGTCTTAATGTTCTGGGCTTGGTTTTGGTGAAGCACTCCACCAGTGTGTGTGAACCCTTGGCAGACCATGAGCCTCATCCTGGCAGGAGCCAAATGCACACTGGTCCTCACATGTGCGGTGAGCATTGGGGCTGGGCAGGGAGGCAGGTGCTGGGTGCAGCCACAGGCAGGGGAGAAGAAGAGTCAGCAGCAAAAACAAACCATATATCTCAAGATGTATCAAAAATATATCAAAATCCTAGCAACATATCAATTCCCCCAGACAGTTCAGGAGATTTCCTAATAGCTGTCTTGAACCTGAAAGACTGAAAAAAACTTAGTATTAAGCATTAATAGTTATAATTTATTTATATATTTTATTTATCAATATTATATTTATTACTACCTGAATTTTTCTTTGATCATCCCGTTTTCCTCATGGATGGTTCATTTCCTTTGCTAAGAAGTAAACTCACCATTACATGAAAATATCATTCAATTCCAGAAGTCTGCTTTTCTGTTTCTTTTTCTGATTCAGTTTCCAGGTCCAATGTGGCAGTTCAGGGGGTCCTTGGTTTCCCAATTCTAAAATGAAATATTTGTGTGTGAACTTCACAATTTGTGCTCACAATTTATCAGAAAAAATTAAACCCTATACAATTGTTCAATTCAGTTTGTAGTAATATCATACTTTGCAGAAACTGTTTATTACTTGTCTGTTTTTAAAGTTATGTGGAGCGGGGGAAACCAACATACCTCACGTGGGCCACTTCTCTAATTGGGCGTGCTAGATACCAAAGGGGACCATTTACATTTGCAGCTGCTGGTAGATATGCTAAAATTAGACTAAATAAAAAATAGCAGCTGCATGGGTAGAAACGAATGAAAGCTGATTCACAGATGAGAGGCAGCTTGGGGGACTCAAGCATTGCAGCTAGATTTGACACAAAGGCTGGTCCAGTGTCAAATCCTCATGCCTAAAAAGACACAATAGACCATAATGGTAAGCCAAAATTATGTTCAGCTCAACTCCATTGCTGGGGAAATCCTTTCACTGCCCTGGACTTCTTTTTCCTCCTTTTTTTTTTTTTTTTTCCTTCTTAAACATGTGGTACAATGTCTCATTATGTGGAACACGCTTTCCTTTAACATGTCTGCCTTCTTCTATCCCCTCAGCCTCCCCCTCAGACTTTCCTTGGACAACCACACTCATTGTGGCCAATGCCAAAAAAAGCCCACTCTCTGCTTGTGTCCAGCCCCATACTTGGTGCTAACTACATGCCAAGACATTGACAGAGTGCAGGATCTTTCTCAGCAGCCATGTCAGGTTGGTTCTTTTTATAGGATTCCCTTTCAAAATGCTAGTCCAGTGAAACTTCATGACCTCTTATACCAGCAGCTCCATCTTGCATTGCCCTGTGCATTATATTCAGATAAAAGGATATACTGTGGGATTTAAGGCTCAGTCTGTGTTACAGGGAAGAGAACACAGAATGGGCAGACTGCACAGGCCATGCTTTCTGAACAGCCAAACTGGATTTTCTCTGGACATAAAATACAAAAATTCTAACTGGTTTTCAAATGAAATCTCAGCAAAATTCCAGCCACATTTTATTAAAAGGACTCTCTCTTGTCAGGAAGAGTGGGACTGTGCTGTTCATGTCAATACAATATTATACGGGATGTACAGGATTCCAGTGTGGTGTGCTGGAGAAATTAATATGACAGCACAGAGTCAGTGAAGACCTTCATGTCAGGCTGTTCACTCCCTGCTACTCTGGTTTCCAGGAAGGCTTTTTTAGCTTGGACTCCTACAAGCACAGTTCCTTGAGAGCAGTCCCACATGCCCTCAGCACTCCTGAGGTGCGACACAGAACTTTTATCCCCAGGTAATAGAGAACACGTGCACAAAAGCAGTCTGATGTCAAACTCTCAGGCAACTTCACCTCCATGCTTGTGCAAAGCGGAAGAGACCCTTCAGCACCTTGTGAGGGCTCACATCCCTCTTCTTTCCACCTCCTCTGCTTCTGCTCCCAGGTCCTCCCAGGACATTGCCTCATCACCTCTACTAGACTGCTCCAGAAACAGCTCTTCCCATTTGGCGTGTGCAGGACTGTGCTGACTACAGACAAGCACTTAATTCCTGCTTGAACCAAAAGGATGCAAAAGCAAGGCAGAGGTTACCAACAAGTTGCATTCACCTTCAAACAGCATTTCTGAGCAGATCTTTCCTTCACACTCCTCTGCACATCCACTCCTTGCCCCAGGGTAATTTCCAGCAGAGCCTTGCAGCTGCCTGGCAGTCACTCTGCCTCTGCAGTGCAGCTGGGTTCCCAGATTAAATTCAGAGCCTTGTAGGACAAATTGAGTACTCCTACTGGTAAAAGGCCCACCTCCATAGCTGCAGTAGCAAGACTTGGATTTCTGACTTCCTCTTTCACTGTGAAAAGTTTTGTTTGAGAGTCGTCTCCTAAACTCTACAGACTCACTCTCACTCTTTAATAAAATTATTGGATTTAATATTATTCTCAGATTTTGGGTCTAGCTTCAGCCAGAAGGTCAGACAAAGTTTTACTGCCTTCCCTGCTTCGGTGCTCATGCCACTCCCTGAGAAAACAGGAAATATACAATAAACCTCCTTGGACTGAAGATACAGATGAGCCCATATCTCCTGTTTGAGGAACTGTTACATTAGAGGAGGAACTGGCTGCATTCAGAAGGGACTGCCCAATGTGCATCAGATCCAGACACATAATGGGTAGAGTTTGATGTAACTTGGGAGAGTGTTCTGCCAAAAACCAGAGGCAACTGTATTTATGAAGAGGAACTTTTGAAACTGTATTTATGAAGAGGAACTTTTGAAACTGCAATTTTGTTATGAGGCATCACAATTCCACTTAAGCCTTCCTTTAGACAAGTCCTTTCCTTGCTGAGGCTTAAGTGTCCTGTTTAATGGTCAATGACCTTGGATGCCAAAGCAACAGACAGAGTGGGGGCCCTGAGAGCTCTCCCACTTGTCCAGTTGTAAACCATGCTGAAAACCTGTTTGGTAGCCCTTGTGTGAATGGGGCCTTTGTTAGCAACTGATGAGTAGGATGTTCAGAGAACTTGGGAAAGTATGCTTGGCAAGTAAATACACCTAACTAATAATAAAAATACTCTTCAAATTTCCCAGGCTTCTTTGCCTCAGGCGAGAACAATAAAGTCAATGAATTGTTTAATATGAGGAAATAAGAGAGGGAAGAAAACAGGCATACTGTTCCCTGATGCTGTTTTGGAATTTCTCTTGTGTTGATTCTGTTCTGGATTGACAATAAAAGCCTTTGGCATGTAGCCTGCAGAGAAATCAAGGATAACAGATGTGTGATTCTGTTGAGAGTTATAGCACAACTAAGCATAGGGATGGACTCTGATCTAAGGCATTTTTCATTTGTAGCTGGGGTGATCCTCTATCTGGCAGGTACATGTTTAATTTTGAATATCTTAACAAGCCAGAGTACTTTCATGGGAACACTCACAATGACATGGAGAGCTGTTTTAAACTGCAGTCCTCCTCCACATGAGGCCCAGAGCAGGCACTAAATAATGGGATGGGTGTAGCACATACCTGCCTCTGGTGGGAAAGAGCTGAGCCCGAGAACTGCATTTCTGCATATCCAACCAATACATTCTCCTCCCTGTAAAGCCAGAAGACAGAAAATAATTTTAACTCTTAAGAAGAGGCATAATACCTGTACGTAAGGCAGGAACTTCATTTAGAAATTGTCCTTCTTGCAACCTGGACAACAGTTCCACTATTTTCCCATCACTTTTCACAGTGACAGCCTCTCAATTTAAGACACAGCAGCCCTGAGCATTTTTAGGAGGCAGACATATACTAAGAGCTTGCAGATTAAAGCAAGCACTAAACTTGTTAAGTACTAATCTTGTGCTTTGGGAAGACTTATTTTAATTCTTGAGTTCTGCATCTTAAATTACTCCTTACATAACTTGCTGTGTAATTTGTATCTTTTCCTAGATAGTATATTGGTAATCTTGGCTCGAACGAGACAGATTTCTAGGAAGTAGTTTCTGTTATTCTGCAATTCCTAATTAAATACCAATGGATTTTTTTTCTTCTTATAGCAAAGAAATAGACAAAGGAGAGATATTGTTATCTAGGCCTACTTTTGATTGTGGTAAAAGAATCACAAAGATGATCTTTGCTTATTCTTATTCTATAAGCTTTTCATTAGGATGTTGGAGGAATGGTATTTTCTGCAATGCCTAGTGGTGCACTATCATGACAGATTGTTACACTATAGAGTAAGAGCACACTTCTCCATGCTGGAAAGTGCCAGGCACTTGTTCCTGTGTTGCTGGTTATTTCTGAGATTAAAGATCTCATCAACACTTAAGTCTGAGTAGTGCTAAAGGTGGAAGAGCAGAAGATGCAATGGGACATTGCAGTGGCCAGAGTTTCACGGTACGGCAGTCACACTGCTAAGCATCCAAAAGCTACCATGGGTTTCCAGTCTCTAGGGTGAACTTTATCAGAATACCACATTTTAAACCACAGAAATATGGTCTTTAAATGGGAAAACACAGACTTGCTTAACAATGTGTCCTCTTGTGCTGTCACTGGTTGTCTAGGAGAAGAGGCTGACCTCCACTTGGCTACAGCCTCCTTTCTGGCAGTTGTAGATTGTGACAGCCTCCCCTGAGCCTCTTTTCCAGGCTAAACAACCCCATCTCCCTCAGCCATTCTTCACAGGGCTTGTGTTCCAGGCTTTCCATGAGCCTTGTTGTGCTCCTCTTTTTCTTCGGTGGCTTCCTGGTTTGCAGCAAAGTTCACATTGTCTTCTCTTGATCCCTGTGAGAGCCATGTTTTCTCCATCATATTAAAGGTTCAGGTGTGGGTCACAGTTTCTCTTATCCCATTGTGTCTCCAAAGGCTGTATACATGCCCAGCAGCTGGACAGGATGTCAGTACCCCGCATGACACTCACTATCAGACCCGCCTTCCTTGCAGGCACAGTGAAGAAGACAGACAGTCTCTCTACCATGTAGGATAACATTGCACACTGCAAGTGGGAGCTCTGCTGTGGAGTGGACAAGAGGGAACACTGAAGGCTGGGTGCTGGAGCCGTAAAAAACATAGGGCTGTAGTTTGTAATCCCAAGGGAAAATTCTGTTGTAAGTACAATGCAGTGGAAAGGCTGGTCTGAAAGTGTCTATCCTCCCCACCTCTCCCTTCTGCTAGGATGGGAGGATGTCCGCTGCCAGCAGTGACATTCCAGTAAAGCCACAGCTGGTGTCTCCATGCGCAAGGCAAGCTGCAAGTTCCTCAGCTCTGTGGTCACCATCAATAATGCATTCACAGTAGAGGACAGGATGGAAGAGTCAGTCAGCTAACAGTGCTCTCAGGCTGCTCGATGGCACCACTGTCTCTTTGCTCACTGACTGTGCTGTGCACGTGCAGAGGGCTGCACGCTCCCTGTGAGGATACACCAGCAGGGCTGGCAGGTTGTGTTCTAATCTCAAGACAGGCTCAGCCCAGGCTGTCAAATTTGCTTAGAATGAAGGAAATCATGTTTTTTCCTGCCTTTCCCTCCTTCCCCTTACTTAAATAACCTCTTCTGTTAAGGAAGAGGCCCAGATGGCAAACAGCATGCAGCTGTGCTGCCCGGGGAATAGTGCAAGGAAACAAAATTCACTCAGCAGGAATAGCTCATGGACTTGTTGGAGCTTGTGTAGTGCAGGACTCCTTTAATCTTCATTTCCCAAGGTAAACTGCATACTTTCATTCAGCTGCATTTTTTGTATTCCCCATTTTCCCCTCCCATTTGATGCAATTGATTTAGGTCTGGTCATAGGTACTTGTGCAAGGCTTTTCACACTCAGGGATTCCATTCATACACAGGGAATAACATCAGGCATTTTTCTTTCCTCACCATGCCTGCACACACTCTTTCTAGACCATTTACTCCCTGATGATCAGTTCAAGTCTAGACACTTACCCCTCAAAATCTGCTAACCTCTAAGGCATATTCATGTGGATATGCCTTAACTCCAATATTGACTTCACCCCATAACAGGGGGACTATTCACAAAAGTCAAGGTGCAGGGGATACATCTTCATCCTTTCTATATCTTTTCTACTTCTGGCACAGGTATACACTGTGTTCAGTTCATAGTCTAAAGCTTGTCTCTCTTTTGTTTCTCTGTTCTCAGATGTCTAAAATTTTTATTTAGAAACAGAGAAGGGAGGACACAAAAGGCTTGCAGTGCTTGTTGATGTGTGTTGAGGGTTGCAGCCACAGTTGCAGAGTAGCTGGGCAGATGTGAGTGAGGGAATCAAATCTTCCTCTAGGCTGCTAGCATAAGTGTGATCAGATGGAAAGTATTAAAGGATAAGGACATAATTTTATGACATTGTGATCCACAAAGGTCTTCTTGTCCGGGGACAGCAAGGAGCAAGATGGGATTTATCAGAAATTCGCCAGCTAAAGACATTTAATTCACAGTATTGTTTTGGACACATTTTTTGCTTGTTTACATAAGGAAAGATGGGTTATAAAATGTAATGTGTTTGATGTTGTTTCAGGGAAGCTGGTTCAGTACGTGAGGATGGGACAGGTGTGATCACCACTGACTGAGAAGCAGCTCTCCTCTCTTTGCTTCCTGTGGTCATGGGCCACGAGCTCAGCAATGGTACAAAGGCAGTACAATGGGCAAGCTGGAGCATTGCTCAAAGGGGACAAAGCTAATGTACTTAGCATGTGTCCTGGTTTTCAGAAGTTTAAGGTTTTGCTGAGGTGAGTACTCTAAAGTGCATAATCTTGGCATCGCATTAATGCGGCTCTTTGCCAACAAATTCAATAGCATTTAAAATAAGCAATTTTCTCCTTAATATGCGTTTAAGAATCTGTCATTACTCCCTGGTTGTGCAGGTGGCATGATTTTCTGCCGGAGGCATGATTTTGTGTCTAGCTGTAGGTAAAGGATCTGCTGAAATTCTGTAGAGATCTTCCAGTTTTGTCTTATACTTTACAGGACTGAAACAAGTTATATTTACAGGGCACAACTGCTGACAGAACTGAATAAGCCATATGTAGGGTTATAAACAAAACCCCCTTATAACCTCATTCTTTCTGGTCACAGTATCTCTCATATAATATGACAGTTCTTTCCTTCTCTTTAGTTCTTCCCCTAACACATATTGCAACAAATATCCATGCCATAATTTTCACCGTAACTCCTCTGTAAGACATTAACTCTCTAGAGACCACAGTATGCTTGCTTGTTTTTACTTATATATGTATGAATGGCAGCTGGAGAGAAACAGTCCTTTTATTTCTTCAGCTAAGCTGAACACTGAGCCAAATACTCTTCTCCTGCATCTCCAGGCAAGTTTTCCCATGGTCCATCTACTGCCCCTTCACTGCAGGATAGCATGTCTTACTGCCTGTGCCAGTGCTGCCATTTCCTGGTTTCCCACTACCTGGAGATACTGCCTTACTTTCATATTTTCTTCTTGTCCACACTTGAAATTTGTGTTACTGTAATTCATCATGTAGTTCCAGTGATTTTAAGATTAAAGTCTGTATGCCTAACATCCGTCTTCCAAGATTCTGCCTCTAATGATTAAGACAAGGAAGAGGGACTTTGACTCCAACCAGTCATGGCTCTTCTGATCTCAACATAGAGAGACATGCAGAAGGGTAAAGGTTTCAGCCTGTTTGCGTTTCCCCTGCTTGAGAGCAGAATTCTGGTGTGGGTTTGGGAGGGAACATGTGTGGCTGGCTTCTTGTTGTGACAGAGTTCCCACCAGTGATCTACAGATGTTGATAACTTGGTAATTCTGTGAGTTATAAAACTGGCTGGTCCTGTTTGACTCTAAAACTTTGATCTTGAAACTCCTCTTGGGACCCATGAAAACATAGCAAACTCTACGTTTAAATGGGAGTTTTGCAGCCAAAAATATGGATAATCCAAGGATCATCAAATTAACAAACACTGTGATGCAGTTCAGTTTTGTAAACACAGTGGTTGCAGCTAAGCTCCCATGAAAAGCCACAAGGCTGTGAAAACTGAAGTGTTTATTCTTACATTGCATTCAAGGACACTAATAAAAATAAAATAAAATAAATAGATACTGAGACCAGAGGATTCCCAAAGATCAAGTAGGGAGAAAGTCTAAAATGGGAAAGAAAAAGAAATAAGGGTCAGTTATTGAAGCTGTTTTCATTTATTATATTTTCCCTACTGCTGCTTGTCAGGACATCCAAATCATCTCTTTCAAGAAAGATTTTAATGCTGGAAAACCTCAAATGGTATGTTTAAAGGAAAGACCTGTTTTCCAGCACACTTTTTTCTTAGCCATGCTGGCTGCAAAAGAGATGGGATGGGTCATGTGCTGGTGATGGATTTTTCCCATTGCAAGTTGCTCTATTGACTTCTCGCAATGTATTTACTGGATGAATCACACACAAAAGTGCTAAGGGGACCATGGAGTTTCCCTTGCAGACATGCCATGTAAGGGTTACATACAGCCACTTCTGTATGTAATCCTTAATTAGGTAAACATGTCCAGGTATTGGGCAATACACAGGCAGCCAGTATATATAAATAGACAAAGACAGCTGGAAGGTGGCCCACCCACAAGGGGCCGGAAGGAGTATCCCTGGAACTACTGGCCTGTCAGCTTGACCTAACTGCTTGGAAAGATAACAGAACACATCATCTTAAATGTAATCACACAGCATGCACAGGACAACCAAGGGATCAGACACTCAGGCAGTACAGGTTTAGGAAAGGTAGGTCCTACCTGACCAATTTCATCTCCTTTAATGCCAAATGATGTCCTAGTGGATGAAGGAAAGGCTGTGGGTACAGCCTACTGGATTTCAGCAAAGCCTTTAATACTGTCTCCAGTGCTATTCATCTGGAAAATGTGACAGGCTATGGCTTGGACAGGTGCACCCTTTGCTGGGTAAAAAACTGCCTGGATGGTTTGGCACAGAGAATGGTGGTGAGTGGTGCCACATCCAGTTGGCAGGTGTCAAATGGTGTTCCCCAGGGCTCAGTATTGGGCCCTGTACTGTTTCATCTCTTTTTTAATGATGAAGACATTCAATACAGCCTCAATAAGTTTGAGTATACCACCAAGTTATGTGTGGTGTTGGTCTGCTAGAGGGTTGGAAGTCTCTGCAAAGGGATCTGTACAGGCTGGAATGATGGGCTGAAGCCAATGGTGTGAGGTTGAAAACCATGTGTGCTAGGCCCTGCCATTAGATCACAACACCCCCAAACAGTACTACAGGCTAGGCAGGGTGCTGGAAAGCTACCCCATGGAAAAGGGCCTGGGGGTGCTGGTGACAGCAGCTGAACATGAGCCAGGGAGTGCCCAGGTGGCCAAGGGGGCCAATGGCATCCTGGCCTGGATCAGCAATGGTGTGGCCAGCAGGACCAGGGCAGGGATTGTCCCCCTGTGCTGGGCACTGGTGAGGCCACACCTCGAGTGCTGTGTCCAGCTCTGGGCCCTCACTGCAGGAAAGACTCTGAGGAGCTGGAGTGAGCCCAGAGAAGGGCAATGGAGCTGGGAAAGGGTCTGGAGCACAAGTCCTGTGAGGAGCAGCTGAGGGAGCTGGGGGTGTTTATCCTGGAGAAAAGGAGGTTCAGGAGAGACCTGTCATCCTCTACAACTGCCTGAAAGGAGCCTGTGGCTAGGTGGGGGTCAGTCTTTTCTTCCAGACTGGACAAGTAACAAGTGAAAGTGACAGAACAAGACTAGAAAGCCTCAAGCTGTGCTAATTGTACATCAGGAATCATGGAAAAGATTGTCAAACATTGGAATGAGCTTCCCAGGGAGGTGACTATCCCTGGAGGTATTCAGCAAATGACTGGATGTGGCACTTGGTACTATGGCCTAATTGACAAGGTTGGACCCTGTGATTCCTTTTCCTACCTAAATGATTTTGTGCTTCTGTGATGTTCAGGTATCCCTTCAGGCCATAGAGGACACAGTAGTACCCAGTACTTTCACATTCTCTTTTGAGGAAAAAGGGCAAGGAGGAGTACAGAGACAAGACTTCTGAGCAGTCTGAGGCAGTGGTTCCACAAACTCTCTTGCTTTTAATCTGATTGCACAGTCTTATGCTCTCAAATTTATAGGCATCTTGCGAATCCAGTGCAAACTTTCTCTGACCAAATATTTTGTCTTCCCTACAGTTTTTCTCAAAAGCTTCCCACTTTCTTTCTTGAGTCTCGTTCCGCCTTTCTTGTTTTTAAAATTCAACACTTTAGGCTTTCCATACAGTGTTGGAGAACCTGCCCCTTCAGGTGTTCCTTCAGGCCACCTTCATAAAGTTCCATTCTCCTGGCAAATCCTCCTGCCTTCTCATCCTTTATAATCCCTGTTTTTCTCATGACCTGAATTATTATCCCTGTAATTTGTCTTGTCTTTGTTTGACTTGTCTACCTTCTGTGGGAAGCAGTGTAGAGTGGAGAATGGGGCTTGCTCTGTCTCGAAGTTTGCAACTATCTGAGTCCTCTTCAAACAGCAATAAATCTTATATCTGCCTCATTATGCCTCTGTTTCACAGTCTGTTCAGTCTGGATCTGATGGAAAAGCCCTCTGGCACATTGGGATTACAGAACAGCTCTCCCAGAAGTTCTGAGGGATCCACACTGGATTTTTCCTGTGAGCACAGTTCTTTCAGTCTACCCTGAGGCCCAAGAACACAGCAGGTGTTCAGAGTGCCTGAGGGATAGTCTTTTTCTTTACTTAAAAATTGAGTGGAAGAAAGGACAAAAATTGGGGAAAATATTACTATAAATTGAGAGAATACTATTCCCTGCTGGCAGGAGTATTTTGTGAGTCATGGTTATTTTCTTTTGAATACAGCACTTCTCTGAGCTGATTAAGTGGAATTAACAACACACTAAGGAATCCTCACAGTTCCCTGTTTCTCTGATCCCCGTGGCTCTTGTTTTACCTCTCTTGCCTTTGGGAACACTTGAGGAATTTATTAATGAGGTCCAATTACTGAAAACTGTGGATTTATAGTCAACATCCTGGCTAATGCTGGAAAGGAGCTTTTAACTCCTCAGGAATTTAAAATAAACATCAGAACCCACCTTCCCAGGCATTGTTGCTCCCCCAAACACCCAAAACAAGACCTAGCCAGCTATCCCTACCAGGGCACTGCAGATGCATCACCAGTTGAGGCTCCCAACAAGCAGCAGGTCACAGGCTCAAGATGCTTCTCAACACACTCTATCCACTGGAGAGACCACGGGCAGGAAAGGGTTTCAATTAACTGCCCAGTTATTGCCCAGCATTGCATTTATTTGATCAAATTACTTGTACTATGTGCAAAGCTCATGGGAATACTTGATGCTAACTCCGAAGGAGGGGTTGAGCTGAAAGGCACTCAGCAGATCCTGGTGCATCTTGAGTTCAGAGGGGCTCCTGCAGCATTGGCTAAATTTTGACCTTTGGCATCTTCTCTTTCCACAGACAATAAACCTTGAAAATGGACAGCTGCTGATAGCAGTGCTGAGAGTCCAAGATTGGCAAGAGGTTTCTCCACAAGCAGAGTGATGTTGTTGGTGTATAATGAAGGTCTTCTGTAAAACCAAAACTGATAAAACAAGGGATAAGTTTAGGTATATAGTTCTATATTGCTGAATAAAAGGAGCTGGTAATTGATTCCTGGTCCCGAGGACAGGTAAAGCAAATTTTATCACCCTATACCACCATCTACTTCTGGATGGGGTCCCTAAGGAACAATTGTTATTTTTGGTGTGTTGTAGGGTTTTTTGAAACATGCTTAAAAATAAAGACTGCAGACTTTTCTGCAATTTATATAAACAGTGGGTTTACAGCATAAAACTTAGTATATGCATTCCATGACCTTGAGTAGAGCGCGTAGACAGCGATGGTTCAATGCCTTTGGGAAAGAGTTGAAGGAATGAGGAACTAAGTCTAATGAAAAGAACTTATTCATGGTGCTTACTGGGAACAGCCCCGGACCAAGCTATTTCCCAAGTCAAGGCTGGGTCTTGTATTGTATAAAGCTAGCGGTGGTCTTGTAAAGCAAAGCTGAGGGGTGAGCAAAGAAATGAGCGCTGCAGACCAGTTGCTATCCAGAGGCTAAGCTCCTCCATGGACCTCTTTTAGCAGTATGGATGATCATGTCTCTCTCATGGATCTTTTATGAGACCTCAGACATCTTATAAAAGCTTGCAGGTGGGGCAGTAATAAGCCTCATTTTCCCTCTCTACCCAAAGACTTAATTTCAGAGAACCTGCAGGACTTCCTGGATACATTCACTGTTTTGTCAAGATTGTTTCAAAGGTAGCTGAGATAGGACTGGAAGGCAGCTACAGAGAAGTGTGCTTTTAGCGCCAGTATGAACACATAAGCCTCGCTTTGCTGAAAAATGGGGCTGAAATCAGATCACATCAACTCCATAGTGTGTTATGGGAGCATTATAATTTCTGAGCGCCTCTGGCCCAGAAGAAAATTATGTCACTGTGTTCTATAGCTCAGGGAGAATACAAAGCTCTACACTTGAAGATTTTCTTCATTCTTGTCTGTCAGCTGAGACTGCGCACTAACTTTTAGTATTCTACTAGCCCAGAACTGGGGCTATAGTAATTCCATATTTCAAAAGGGAAAATAGTCCCTTTCATTGCCTGCCTTATCAGGTATGCCAAAAGTTGTCCTATTCCCAAGCACTCAGCCAAATTCTAGGTAGCTCCACCAGTAATTTGCAGAAATTTGGTGCTCTTTAGTAGTTATTTATAATTTTGCTTTCCTCAGTGAGAAGCTTCAGTCAAAAGCATAGCACCAATAAAGCCTGAAGGGGCCAATGTAGCCTCAGAATATCTGTCCTTATTATCCAGCACCACCTGCAATGACAGTGACAAATACATGATTCCTTCCCAAGTATGGCAAGGAGCTCAAAGTCCTCCACACCAAGCAGATCAGATTTCTTAAGCAAACAGATCATTTTCAATCTGGCTTTATAGTCAAGATTCCAGCTATTGTCAGAACTCAAGGAAATTGTGGAGTTGGACTACAGAAACCAGTGGCATCAGGCCTCATGTCACATCTTACGAGGGAAGTTCTACTTCAGGCTCTGCAACTGCTTGTCAGAGAACCACTGTTCTTCTAGAACAAAGGGGAGTAGCCTGGTGATGAGGAGCTGACATCTGTGGCCCTGTGCAGTCTGCAAAGCTCATAAGGCTGCACACTCTTTCAGCTAGATAAGGCTCTTTGGTATTTATGGGATTATTAGTTATTGAGAATTATGTCTGTTCTCAGAGTAGAACATGCCATTTAACTACATTACTCATTATATGAGTCACTATGTTGAATAACATATGCTTCCTATATTTGGTGGGATGAGCCAATACATCACACTTCCATCCAGAATGGCATTCTAATTAAACACCACCAGCCTTCCTTTTCAACTGTAAAAGTCCCAAAACATAAACTTCATTGTCATACAAATTTATTTTGTTTGGATTTTTTTTTTTTTTTTGCATAATCAGTTGCAGGACCTGCAATATTAAGCCAAATATGCTGGTTAATAGCACCTAGATTATACCAAGTTTGTATGTGTCCTAATGAAAGATGTGCTAATTGACAGCAGTCAGCTAGATTAAAACAAACAGAAAGAGCATTTAACTTTAAGGATTTATGCCTTTCCACTGGAACCAGTGAGACTATTCAGGTGCTTACAGCTGAGGACATGCATATTTGTTGACATGGTTGCTACACCATTGTTCTTGCAAGGAAGGAGTAGTGATCCATCATCATCAAGTGTAACGGGTACTAGGGGCTACTTTCATTAGAGGGAACAGCAAAATTCCCATTGATTTCAATGGAAGCGGGGCAGGCTCTGACACAAAAGTAGTAAGCTTGTGTAAACAAAAGTTACAGAAAACGTTCCTCATGACAAGTATTTATGATGGCTCTGGAGCCTGAGAGTCTTTTGGGTGTGGAGCCTCTGAAATAAAGCAGTTATTATTTCACTTTTCTTCAGTGCAATTAAGACTAAGGCACATCAACAGCACACTAATTTTGAGTTTGTGGTGCTGACTTCTAAAAGTGATATTACCACAAGTCAGAGGTTTCTGAGAAAGCACAAGTTACATTAAAACACATTTCCACCTCTATACATTTATTTATTGACTTTCTCCTACAGCAAAATTAGTTTTAGTTTTGCTGCTCTGGTGTTTCTAGAGCAGTGGTTATCGCTCCCCTAGGGTGGGGAACCTCAAGTTTATTCCAGTACAGAACCCCATTACAAATATCATGTAGATGCTCACGCAGTTAGGTGAATTTGCCTTTCCTATCCCATTTCTTACACCTTAATGTAGCTAGCAGACACCTTACTACAGACAGGCTTCCAGTTGAAAATAACTGTTATAGTCAGTTCTGGGGGTTTATGCCACGAAGAAATACCATTTCACAATGTTTAGATAAAGGTTTAGGTAAAAACTAACTCCACTACTTTCATTGAAAAGTAAGTAGCTGATTCCTCTATGACTCAAGTCAAGTGGCAAAAAGCAGGATAAATAAACCAAAAAGCATTTCAGACTACAAATTCCAGAGAGGCTTCAGCTCAGGATCCAAAACTGAGAGTATCAGGGTTGCAGAGATTAATTCATAAAGCTAATTCATAAATACAGAAGTATTTTCCATTTATAAATTTCTGCATCATATTTCCCAATTAGATCCTCAAATTCAAAATCTGTGTAAGACTTCCTTTTCATATTTGGAAAGTACAAATTATTGTCTTGGAGCCCAGCTATGTATTTGATAAAGATCTAGAAGGGAAACCTGATGAAGGTACAATAAAAAATAGATAAAAATTATCTAGCAATCTGCTACAGTTATACTTCTATTCCAAGTGTCTTCTCATTCTCTTTTAACTGAAAGTATGAATGCTAGCAGTAGTAATGCATTTACTCATTAAATTTTATGATCTATAATGGAATTGAGGGTATTGCCACTAGCCAGGAGAGTGCTTTTAATGTTTTTTGAATCCTTTTGAGCTTTTGACTTTGGGATATTACGTGCAGACACTTCTGTTATGTAAACAAATACATTGTTTTGTTCTTCACTTGAACTAAATTTTTTTATTTTTTCCAGCATCACTTTTTTTTACTATGGTACTTGGTATGCTTTTTCCTTATTGTGATGGAAGGACCAGAATAGCAGCAATTTGGAAGATTTTTTTAAAGTCTAATTGCTAGTATGTTTTATAAAATATGTCGAGATGCTGACGACTGCATTCTGAATAGATGCACTATTTCACTCAAGTGGTACAAGTGTGACTGAAAAAACATCTCACTAAAATCTTTATTTAGTGCTTTTCAGGGATCAGACTAGTTCATCACTATGATCTGGTTTTTAAATCCTTACATCTATTAATTCTAATTAAAATTACCTCTTTTTTTACCAGCCAATCAATTTATTACTATACCTCTTCAGTATAGTTGAGAGACTGACTACTAGTTGTTCTTGACCATTGGTTTTCAATAACATCCTAATTCATTACACCTCCTCTTATAGCAGCGCCTGTAAGGTTTTACAGTAGCTCTTAATCTTTAAACCTGAGATGGAAGTGTAGGAGAAATAAGAATTCTACCCGCCAAGGATTAAATATTTTAATTCTCCAAGAGTTGATATGAACACTTTTAAATCTAATTTTCTTACTGTTCTGAGGTGTAATTTCTCAATTCTAGTTTTGAATTGATGCCTCCTATGAGTTGTGAAATTTATTTATATTTTGGTCAATACTGTGTTAGAGATATAGCTACTCCTTAAACAAACTGCTGTATGGTACCTAGAATTGCAAAGCATATCACACAGTGAAAGAAGGCCGTGCACTCAGAGCGCAATGGAAAAGATGTCAGCTGTTTTAATAGCAGTTTATTTATAGATATTCTCTAATCTGGAACTTCACCATTTAAAAACAATATGGGAGCAAAATAAGACATCTGTACAATTCTTTGAGATTACTGGTTTTTCATAAGAGGACTATAAAGTCTCATCTGTCTGATATTAAAGGCTTAGATTTTTTTCCTGAAAATAAAGGATATCTTCTTGCAGAGAAATAAAATTAGGAATACAGACAACAAACTTTGCTGCACTTTTTTGGCCCATGGTCCTTCCACGTGAGAAAGGCTGAATTACGTTTTGTGCCTGTGTCTGCCTGTGAGGTTACACTGCAATGTATGTACTTGAAATTCATGAACAGACTTGACCAGAAGAGAAGCTGTTAAATCTAAAAACTTTTTGTGTGAATCCTGCCTCAAACATCATAATCTGTTTGTTCATCTGATAATGGGAGAGGCTGCAACATTAAGGGAAAAGAGAGTTTTTACATACAAGCCTTGACTTGAACCCTGACAGCTTTTTACAAACTTAGTGTAATATAAAGCTTATTCCTAGTTTTTGTGAATATGAGATGTTCTGGAGTTTGCAGAATATAAAACATGCCAAGTATGCCTTTTTCCTCCTTTCTTTCAATCTCTTTTCCTCACAGCACGCGTGGACTTTTCATGAATACTGTGACAATTTCCTTCAACAAGTTGCTGGAAAGGGCTGTCCTTGAGTCCCTGAGTTCTGGATTAGGAGCTAAATCAACTCACCTCCATGAGCAAAATGGAAGATAAAAAACTTCTTCCCTTCTCCCACTTTATTTTAAATCGGGGACTGCTTCCAAAACAGATATATCAACAGTGAAATTATGGTGTATTTTTTATTTTTTAGTAAAGTATTATAGCCCAATTGAGTGTCATGATACTACAGAATATTATAATACCTCATTACTTAATCTTCTGTGACTCTGCACACGGCTGAGGTATCACTGAGATAAATGGTCATAATAATATGACCATTTTTGTGCAGTGTCACATTCTTTATTTTAAAGTAAACTGATTCCATTATAGCGTAAGTTGTAAGGCTGTCTTGCTCTTTTATTAACAGAAAAGCTTCATTTTATAAAAGAAAAGGATGAAAGAACACACAGAGTAAATAAATCTTTCTTTGTGTGCCTCTGTTAAGTGTCTGTTTCCCAGGTGGTACATGGCAATACTGAAGGTTTATTATGACTGGGTTTTGCAACAGCAATCATACCCCAGGTAAGATTTTTTTACCCCAGGTGAAAATGCTCAGACATGACTCAACAAAAAAAGAGATCTTTGCATTCCTACTGTTAATTCTGTATGTTGCATATTAATAGGAGTTGTGGACAAATACTTCTGTGCTCACAATCTTTCACTGTGAAGCAGAGGTTCTAAACCATTCAAGTTCCTCCTGGTTTTCCTGTTTGTTTTCATAGCCTGTCAGAGTTTAGATGTGCAAAGCAATTTTCTTGTTACCCAATCTTCTTGCCTAACAATTAAAAGAACTTCAGCTATGCTATTATAATCATGCTGAGATAAACATTATGACCATTTTACAAATTAGGTAAAAAATTGAACAGATTATAAAAATGAAGAATTTTTAAAGAAAACAGGTAACACCGCTTTGGTGTCTGTGACCACTTTTCATTATGTGCAGATATGTCTGAACTCATCAGAGCCTCTGCCACTTTGTGTTTGTCTCCAAGGCAAAATGATCCTCTCTAGACTGTTTGATTAAGCAATCCAATGACCAGAGTTCATAACTGCAGCATTTCTGTGATACTTTCTGTGGCATTTTGAGCCATTTTCTGTTTCCAGTTGACTGCTGTCTGTTAGAATCTTACATCTGTCTTGCAACTCTGAATGCAGAATAATTTCAAGGCTTAGGTTCAGTTTACATGGTACCAAAATCTCAGAGAAGTCCTTGTGAGGGTTCAACCCAAGAAGTGAGAAGACTGGTTTGTTCTGCTCTTCTGAGATTGCTGCTTTCTTGATCACACCAAACTTAATTCAGAAAGGAAGATCCACTCTAGCCTTAACCCAACACATCCCTGGGAAGGAAGGGGATGGAGGCCCTCAAGGATGAAAGGAAGGGTGGGAGGCCTGACAGGTGCTTCTGGTTCAGACCTGTATCAAATATTTATTCATCGTGACTACAAAGGCCCAGAAACTGCTGTATAATTTCCCTTGCCCACTCTTTGATTTCTGTACTTGCATTTTGCCACCTTTAGCTTGACTTTGATTAATGAGAATCCAGGGCTCTGGCTGGGTTTTCTGAGATTTTAAGTGCAACTTTGAGCAACGTGGAGTACTTTCATTTGCTGTTTGTTACTAACTTCTTTTTTAGCCATGGTGAACTGAAAAATGTTGTTCTTTGAGTACTAAAAAGCACAACAGTGTTCAGGTAAATTGGCCTCAGAATCTGTTTCATCATAATGAAAGCATTTACATCACTGCAGAGGTTAATTTCCCTGCTTCTGCAGTGCTATCCACATGTGTTGGCCTTCCCAGGTTATTTTAATAAATGACTGTCAAAGTAGCTACAGGCATTCTGGTGCTGGAACAGAGCATGGTTTTGCAAGGCAAACATCTGTGGGGTTTTCCAGATGCAGGAAGAGCGTGGAAGTGGGTGTTATCTCTCAATGGAAAGGGAGGAATGTGGCTAGCAGCAGCAAATACACCAAAACAAGTGAGTAAATATATCTTTATTTTGCCATTGAGAACAAAATAAAATAAGGAAGACAAGGAAAAAAAAAAAAAAAGAAAAAAAGGAGAGTATAAAAAAAATTATATCTGCATGAAAGGGAAAATTTTTCATGTTTTTATTTTTGCATGGCTGTTTTCCACAACCTGGGACTGTTCAAAGCACAAGAAGGGAATTTCCCCAGGAACTTCTCACATTGACACAGCTGGAACTGTTAGGGACAAACAAGGTTTCATAGATGCCACAGAGATGTTGTGAGAATCAGTCCTGATTAGCAAAAGGAATTAAATTTTCCATCTAGGACTAAATAAAAGAACTTCTGCCTTCCTTCTGGCTTTCTTGGCTGAGGTCACACTTTTACCACTTCATCTTGGGTCACTTGGAGCATCAGCTGCTAATTTCATCTGGCAGGGAGGAGCCTCCCTCCTAATGAACATGTGGGTTTCAAACAGAGTCTGTCTTAAAATCTTTGACAAATTATGAAGTTTAATATATATTTTCTCTCAGAATTCACTTGATGCAAAACTGCCTGAGGGATGTCTTTATATATTCACAACACACATGAAAGAGAGCCAAACCAGGGCAGAAATGTACAGCAGAGGTAAAACATGTGTGAGGAACCTCTTGCTGCTGGGCTGAAGATCAGACAAGCTTATAAAAAGGGCAGGGAATGCTCATTATGGACTGAGTCAGCCCAGCAGCTGTGAGGCTCCTCCCTCCCCACTTCAATGATTTTATTGTTCACCCAAGCCACTGTCAGACACTCAGGAGAAATCCTCTTGGCCCTGTATCTGCCCCTCTGTTGGATGCAATCAGGCCTAGACAACTTGGTGCTTCAGTTGTCTTGGTGAGGTCTTGCTTGATGTGACCTATTCTGATGGGATGCAAAGGCAGGGGACACCAGGGCTGCTGTGCAGACCTGACCCGTGCACCATCCTGGAAATCACAGCTGAGCTTAAGTGAAATAAACAACAAATTTTCCCAGAGTACTAGATGAATGCTGACTAGAACTGCAAGTTTCAGATGCTTAAATTAGATCTCCCTGTGGCTGCAGGTGCAGATTTTCCCCATACAACTAATAATGGCTCAGACTGTTGGTGTATTTTTTCAGATTTTTTTTTTTTTTTTCAGATTTTACCACTCGGGTTCACTTTGGGCTTGGCATTCTCTTTAACTCTGCTACTCACTGCGCTATCAACTGCCAAATGCATTTCCAACAGCATAAAATCTGATAATTTAGAATTGCACTGTTTCCTGACCTTGTTCCTTCTTTTAAAAGTTATTTTGGGGAGGAAAAATGCATCTGAACTGTCAGGGAAAGGACAACAGTTTCCTTTCTCTTTTCTTTCTCGCCATTGAGAAAAGATTTGTTGGTCAGTAAGGAGCATTATGTCCAAGTCTCCAAGGACAGCCCTAGTCCTCTCTAAAACAGCTTGTTTTATCTGTGTGCCCTAGACAAAACCAAATGGCATCGAAAGAATTCACGGTGTTCAATGATAAAAACAAACAAATATATAAATACACACATATCTACATAAGGAATTCTAGACATTAAAAAGCCTTAAGACCCAAAACATGTTCAAAGCAGAGTCCTGCTATGATCTGCACCCACTGGTGTGAAATAAATGAACTTTGGCTGTCAACATCATAGGGAGTTCACCTGTCTGACATCAGAGACAGCCAAGGAGGATGCAGCCACAGAGAGGTTACCTGTTTTGTTTGAGAAAATCCAAGCCTTGAGTGCATACAATCATCTTTTCACAGTATGTTAAACAGTTTCTGGTTATTGGAGGGCTGGCTGATCGCAGGTGTGAAAGAAGATCACTTCGTAATATTTTGTCTGTCTGTCTCCACAGCAGTTGTCCCTTCTGCCATAGTATCTGACTGCCTTTAATCTATCAATTTACACACAGGTGATGCACACCACTTTATTTTGGTTTCATCTTTAAAGCATTTTTGTAATATTTCAGTTCTCACAAGGTTCTGGATGCTGATATCCTCACAGTGTGAAGAGATAAACTCCTTGTTAAAGTTAAAAAAGACCTAAAATTCTTGCTCTGAGAGGTAGAGGGCCATCTGAACCTGGGGCAGTACTTAAAAACTCCTAACTTGTCATTTTGAATCTCAAAAAGCAGATATTGTTGCTAACAGTGCAAAGAATCATATGTACTGGTCTGGGTTAATGTGTCCTTCCCCTTACAACTTCACAGTGTAGACACTTCACTGTAAACAGAGATCTTATATCTAGCAGTGTGTGTTAACAAGTTCCCTCTCCTCCAAGAGTCTGCTGGGTTTACTGGGTTGCTGAGTTATACAGCTTTCTCCCTCTCATGATCCTTTTGTCATATATATGCGCAATATGCAGTGGAAGGGCAAGTAACCAAGCTTATTTCAGTTTCATTAGAAGTCAGATCCTGAGTCCTTCTGGTTTTGAGTTAAATCCGTTGCACTAGCTCAGCATGTGTTTCTGGTTGCACTTAAGGGCGAGGCACCTCCGCTCTCGCTGGGAAGCTGATTTCTGCCCGAGGCTGGGAGCGCTGCCTAATTGCTCTGCAGAGGAGGCGTATCCGTGCGCCCGCAGTAACCTGCTGCAGATTCCCCCCAGAGCGTAGCTACAGCCACGCTGCAGTACAACCAACTTTTGCAGGCCATCAGGAGAAACAGGAAACTCAGGAAATGACCGGACAGACCCACCAAGATTTTAAAGGTTATTTACAACACCAGGTAGAAATTCAAAATGTGAAAGACCATGTTGGCACGGCTTAAGCCAGAAAGCCTCAGGCTGGCACTTTTGTGTCACTGTTTGACATGACTTTGTATAAATCTCATGTATATATTGCAATGGTACAGTCCTATGAAAGCCTCAGTTCACCTTTCTAAACAGCCCAGCATAACACAATAGAACCATTTTAATCTGCACTGAGATTAAATCTGAGCACTCTAAATCAGACTTTTCCTTTCACAGAATGTAAACAATCAAATCTCACTGTGAAGCCCTTTCCTGCTTTACTCAGCAAGAGGCTCTTATATTTCACCTCTCTTTTATTTAGTGAAAATGCTCTTATTTAAAAGACACTTTAAATAAAAGTGTTTCATATTCAACATGAGGTATCTGAAAATCTGTTTTATCCCGGCACTATAGAGCTGGAGGAAATCTGACCTGAGCAACACTCAGAAAAAGTTTTTAAAGAACCATGGTCAGATTATCGCCCTCACTTCTGTCTAAATCCAGAATGTATCTACTGATTTCTGAAGAACTTGTCCAGAGTTACATAAGAGAAAGCAAGATTTTAATGGATAGTTTGCTTTTTCAAGACTCTTGTTTTTGTAGGTCTCACCCTTGCAGTGCTCTGATCCAAGTAACTTGCTCTACCTCCTGCTACCCCCAAGTGCTTTTCCTCGCATACCTTCTTGCTCAGTTGGATATTTAGGTACCTGTAAATGCAGTAAAGCCTTCTCATTGCCAGATGATCTCCCAGGCCTCTGTCTCCACCAGGCACATCCTGGTGAGAGCCTCCAGTCTGCTCCTCTGGGAAGAAGCCTGAACCGAGGGTGGGTTCTCCTGCCCTTCTAGGGACTTGCCAGGTGAGACAAGCACACCCAGGAACCAAAAGGCAGCTTTAACCCTCTGAGGCCAAATCAGGAGGTCAGCAAGAGGCCACTTGTGACATGACATCCCATGTGCACTGCCTAGCCCTGTTCTTTGGCAAGCTTCTTTCTTTCTGCAAGGAATGTTAGCTAATGTCAGTCATTTAAAAAATGCAGTTCACTTTCTAATGAAATCACAGAGAGGGAGGGGAGACCAAGAAAAAGAGGAGAAACTGGCAGGGAAGCCCATCATTCTAGTCTGTAATAATCAAATGGTGCTTGAATATATACATTAAGAAAGCGTCATTTGCCCTCCCCCTCCTCAGAGACTAATTTAAAATATTAAATTATTAAATAATATCACAGTTTTTACAAATTTCTAATACTATTGTGCTGCAAATCCTGTCTGATCCAACCCTCAAATATTTATGTAAACTTAAATATGTCTGGAAAGAAGTCAAAAAAATCCCCCAAATATGCCACACAATCTCATTCCCACATATCCCTCCCTCCTCATTTATATTCAAACCTTTTCCAGCTAGTTCCCAGCTGGTAGGTGGTGGTTGATGAGTGACAAGTGCAGAGCCCATTTCTTTGAGTGCATTGATGGCCAAACCTTTTGCCAAACAATTTAGTCTGGAATTTTCAGTAGTTGCAAAAAATATTTTACAGCAACCTCTATTTTTTCCCCCCTTTGGAAATAGATACATGTAGTTTGGAAATTTTTATTATTTATTATTATTGACAGTGTTCAGAAAGAGGTAACTTTTAAAAAACATTAAGTTGAAGTCTTTCTAGTCTAGGGTGCAGGGTATACTTACACACCATATCCTACTTAGCTACAGGTTCCAGTAAAAGCAAGATAGATAACTGTGAAATGCAGGCACTTATAAATCTTTCTGTACCATTTGCAAATTGCATCTGTCTCTCTGTTTCTTTGCAGTGGTACGGTTGACAGATGCTGCCAATTCACTTCTCTGGATCGGCAGAGCTGAGCAGTGCAAGGGTTGTGTGTAAAATGTGACGCATTGTCAACTGACTCCTGTACCTGATGGTCCCTCCAGAGGTGATGAAAGCCTTCAATTTCATTGGCTTCAGTGGTGGAGAATGCTGCCAGGGCTGGAGAGGCCGGGGTGTGACAGGCAGCTCCCCACTGAGGGGGGAATGACAAGCTGTGTCTGTAGTGTGCAATGTCAAGAAAGCTGGGAACCCCTGTTCATAAAGCACCAGAATTATTTGTGCCTGAGTACTCAGTCTCTTGAAGCATAGGACCTTCTTGGGAAGACAGTTGTTACTCCCTTCATAAAACCAATCCAACACTTCTGCCTTATATGGGGGCCTTTTGAAGCATATTTTTTCCTCATATGCAGCTATTTCAAACCCTTCATTTTGAAAGAAGATTGCATCAGCTGCTGCTGTGCAAGGTCTGGATGACCCTGCCTGCTGAGCAGCTCCAGGGCAGCCATAAATTGAAGAAGCACAAAATTCCAAAGCCACAGAGGTGGCCACATCCTCCTGCTCTGCGGTGGAAGGGGAAAATGCAGAGCAGAAAACAGAGCCTCCTCCATGATGCTGTAATGATGATGGAGTGCTAGCGGTAACCACAGAAGCAGAATAGGAAAATACCTTTTCAAGTGGATTCTTTTTAACAGTCAGATATGCTGATCTGCTCTTACAGGAATATTTCCAAGCAAGAATGAAATTAACTAAATCTGAAATCTGTATGACTTTGGGACATACTTAGGAGAAGGAAACTAAGTATGTCACCAGCTGGTTGTGCAGCAGCAAGAAGAAAAGGTGGTGGTTTACCCTGTTTTATGTTTCTATTTAAAGGATTGAATGCACAACATGAAGCCTAGTAGAACTACAAGCTGGAGTTCTGATGCAACAACAACCTTTCCCCCCTGCTTTCTTTCTGTCTTCAAAAGCAAAGCTCTGACTATATTCAGTTGTTCTTCATTCTCCCCCTGACAGTTTGTATCAGTTCCTCGCCCAGCTCTCTGAGGGATGGGACATTCATGTAGTCAGGGTGACCATTTCAGTTCTAAGAGACTGCCCACACAAGCCTCTCACCACTCCTCTTCTGCTGTCTGGTGGCCTCAGGTGGGTGAGGGGGGATCTCACCCGGGAGAGCATTCTGATCCCCCAGAAACAGACCTCAGAGAAAGATGCTGTCTTCAAGCTGGTTCCATAATGGCAAGTCAGTCCTAACAAAGCAGAGAATATCTGTATTTGGATTACTTTCTCCTTTCTTACAAATATCCTAGTGAGTGTGAGTCACCTGATTTCTTCTCCCACTTTTAACACAGTATTTTGCAAATATTTTTCACATTTGAAGCCTGTCTTTCCATATCTTGGTGAACTGTTAAATGAGAATTGTAAAGATATTATATTTTTTCCAAAGACTGCATTATGAGGAAACGCTTTTAATCTCTTATGATAAAAAAAGGGTTTATGTAAAGATATGTTTCTGTTAATTATTACACCATCCTGAAGATATTTTCTGCACAGAACTTTACCTCTAAAATGCCATTGCGTGGAAGATGAACATTATCAAAATTTAAATTCCTGTCTTTTCTGTCAGTAGTTATTTCAACTGAACTTATTCTGATGTTTCTCTAAAATAATATAGCGGTATAAAACTGCAGCTAGCCTCAGGGGAAGCCAATCAACTCCAGCCTTATGAAATATTGGAAATTTCTGCATTTATCAGGGGAAAATTTGTGCACTTTGAATATAGTTAGGTAGAACTAGTCAGCAAAAAGGGTTAGAAAGACATTGCTACATTAAGTATGTGTTGATTGTGTTTGTCAATGCAGGTCCCAAAATGGGATTCTGAGTCTGGATGAGGTTAAAAGGAATATATGTGTCCACTATTTCTTCTAAGTGTGATCAGTAAATAATGTATTTTTTAGACATCTAACATTTTAATCCTTATCTTTTGGCAGTAGATCTACATTTCTGGAGTGGGAGTAGGCAGATTTTAAAATAACAGCTCATAATTTTAACCCTTTTTAATTTCACAGGGTTTGATTGCCAGGTGTGTGTTATCAGGTTTTAAAGTTTTTAAAGAATTATTCTGATATTCATCAACTGACTTAATAGAAGCCATCTACAGAAGACTAGGCAGCTGGGAAACTAGTTAATGAAATGAAAAATCCTCTATATTTTATTGTATTTGTATTCATCAAGTGTGACTTTATTATATGCAGCAAGGCTTATTTTCCAAGAAGGACTTTTAGAAACTACAGAGAGATCATAGGCAATACATCTAGATTTCATTCTACCTCTGAAATAATAGTTTTTATAATGTTCATAAGTTCTAACACTTCTAAAGCTGAATCTGGCTCACACCTCTAAGCAAGGGGTTGTGGTGAGAAGTCCTAACCATCTGCTTTGAAAGTGCTCCCCTGCTCCAAAGCACCTAATGAACACTCATTTTAAAACTGAAATAACCTACTGAGTTCTGTTACTTGCAGACACCTTAATAATAGAATCAAAGTACTTCCATTATGTATATCACCAGGTTATAGGACCTAAAATATTTAAAATCTGTTTTTATTTTAGATAAAAGAAGATCTGTCCTTTGAAAGGGTCAAGGCCATTGAATTTAAAGTAGACAGCAAAAAGGTTAAATTAACAACACGGAAAGTTCCTGATGCCTCCCTACACACACCACCCTCCACTCCCTGCAGGATTAAGATCATTTGCATCTGGTTCAAGCAATACTATTTTTATCTCTTTCTTAAAACAATGGAAGATGCAAAGATGTTACATAATTTTAATGGGAAGAAGAATCAGTAAAGGTTATTTGTTCAGCTTTCAGCTCACTTTATGAAGTCATAGAATTGCTGAAAGTGCCTTTGGAGGTCATCTAGTGCAACTCCCCTGTTCAAGGCAGAGTGAATTCAGGACTGTCCAGTCAGGTTTTAACACCTTTGGGCATAAGGACTCCACAACCTCTTTGGGCAATCTCTTCCCATTGTTTGATTAGCCTTAGAATAAAAATAGTTTTTTCCTATATTCAATTGGAATGTCTTGTATTTCAGTTTGTGTCCATTGCCTTTAATCCCTTCACTGGTTACCAGTGATAAGGACCTGGCTCTTTGCTATTTACTACTTTTTTCAAGTATTTATACACCTTGATAAATTCCCTGAGGCTTCTCTTCCCCCAGCTGACCAGTCTCTGTTCTCTCAGCCTCTTCTTCTGTATCAGGTGCTCCTATTACAGTCATCTTCACAGCCTTTACTGGGCACATTCCAGCATGTCCTCATGTCTCTTGCACTGGACTGGACACAGTCCTCCAGATGTGTCTCACCAGTGCCCAGCAATGTTGGCAAGGTTTTTTCCATTTCAGTCAATTGTTGGCTGTTTCTTTGCCACAAAGGCTCATTGCTGGATCATATTCAGCTCCTTATTCACCAGGATACCCAGATCTTTCTCTTCCAGTTACTTTCCAGGTGGCTGTCCTTCAGTCTGTATTGGTGCACAGAGCTTTTCCTCACCAAGTGCAGGACTTTGCATATCCCCATTTCATGAGGTCACCCTCTCTGTTTCTCCAGTCTGCTCCACTGAGATCCACTGAATGTCAGCACAACGATGTGGTGTGTATCAACCACTCCTCCCAATTTTTCACCATGTGTCAACTTGTGGAGGATGCACACTTCCCAGTCTCACATATCACTAATGAAACTTTTAAACAGTATTAGTCCAGTTCTAGCTGCTGAGGACCCCACTCATGACTGGCCCTTGGTTACATTTTTTTATTGCTGAGGGCAACAACTTGAAGCGGGAAATTCAGGCACTTTCTGTCCATTTCACAGTCAATTTACTCAGCCTGTGCTTTCTTAGCTTCTCTATGAGGCTGTCACAGAAGCATCAAAGGCCTTACTAAAGTCAAGGTACACAACATCCACTGTTCTGCCTTCATACAACAAACTAGCCTAATTTTAGAAGGCTGTCAGGGTACTTAGAAAACAGTTTCTCTTTGTAAATCCATGTTGACTAAACACAATCACTTTCTGGTCTTTCATGCAACAGGAAATAGTTTTCAGGATTATCCACTCCATCACTTTCATAGTGATTTAGGTAAGTCTAGCTGTCCTGTATTTCCCCAGATTTTCTTTGCTGAGAAGTGATGTTTGCTTTCTCTCACCCTACATTAATTACTCCCATCATCATGATCTTTCCAAGATAAGCAAGAAAGGCCCTGCTCAGTTACACTGAGCAGCTACCTCAGCAGTTTTGAGAGCATTCCATGAGACTCCATGACTTCTATATTTCCAGGGTCAGTAAGAGTTCCCTAACCTGACCCTCTAACAAGCTTACATCTTCCGTGCTCTGGGATCTGCCACTGTTTTCACAAATTGCTGAAGGCAGGTTTTTTCACAAAGATCAAGTGGAAAAGACCATTAGCACCTTGGCTTCTTCATTATTTATTCTCTCCAGGTTCCTTGCCATGTTCAGCAGTGCTTTGTCTAGATATTTTACTGCTGAAATATCTGTAGCAATCTTTCATATTACTTCTCACCTCTTTCACCAAATTCAAATCTACATAGCTTCAGCTTCCTAACATCATCCTCGCATGCTCAGTGGCTCTATATATCTCCTGGGACTGTTTAGAGTGTTTCTCCCAGCTGTCCATTCCACACAAAGTTCCTCAATATGGCAGAGTCCCAGAAACACCAGACTACCTTATCTGTTGTGCTTTTCACTATGGGATAACTATGGCTGTCTTGCTCTGAAGCCTTTCAAATACCGCCTGTCTTGGCAGGCATCTCAAATACAGCCACATATCATCCAGACATCAAAGGCAAGAGGAGAGGAGCATGTGCAGGTGACTTTTCATTAAAACTCCCCTTTGTTTTACTTTTGGCTCAGACAAGCTATTCATTAAGTTTTCCTGGCTCTCTGATCACCTAGACACAATCTCTTGTAGCATTCATAAGCATTTTGCCTGCTCCTGTCACAGGGATTAGGGGCATCAAGGCTGGCTAGAAAATAATTTCATCAAAGATTTCAAGTTTCTTTAGTTAATGTTCATTCCGCTTTGGGAGAAAACCAAGATCTCATGGATTAAAGGCTCAAACTGGGCTTTAGTCAGCATATTCCATGCTAGGTGCAAAGTGATTATCTTAGCTAGCATGTGAAGTGAAAATAGTAGAAACATGCCACGAGTGAGGTGACCAATTTGCCCTGTCACTGAGCCAGTGTTTCCTGTGTATTTTTACAGTACTCATTACTTGAAAGTCCTTTTTGTCCTTTCTGTTGCTTCATTTCTTATCCTCAGAAAGGTAATTTTTGTGGAATTTTCCTGAATTTTCCCTAACTCTTTCCATGGCTACACTTTTTGCAGTGAACATTCAGAAGGCGCTGCTGCTGATGTGCCTGACCTCCTATAACTTCTGTTTTGGATGTCCTGTGGGAAATATCTCCTTAAAACTGTGTTACTTTTTAGGCAGGTATTCACAGTGATATTGAGGTTTTACTGATCTGACCACACAAGATAAGTAAATCTTCTTCATATGAAAAGTTAGAGGAAACAGCAGTGCAAATCCCCAGGTTTGTGTGCTGCATGAGCTCCCTCCACCTGTTTGAAGCATGACAGTAGCATGCCTTTAGAAGCAGAATGTATAGCAGCTCAAGTGCAGTCCCCATGCTCTGCTGAAAGCACTAGGGCTTGCTTCCTCTTCAAAGTCTCAACTAGTCCTGCAAATTTTACTCCTTTAAACAACAGGAAAGAAATTACATCCCCCCCAGACCATTGCCTGTTCCAGGCCCCCTTGTGAAATGTCAGCCACAGAAGAATGTGCACATATTTATGAAATCACTTCTCATATAATTTTAGTCAAATTAGTAAGTACCACGGACATTTAAATAATGATTGTTAGGACCTAATTTTAAACATTTTGAGATGAATACAAGTGGTTAACTCCTCTCTACACCATTGTTTCTGCTTATCTGAAAGTTCATAAACAAAGCTTTCTGTTATTTTAACCTTAGTGTTTGAAGGCATTCTTTGAATTTGATTTATTAATGGTTACTTCTCTGCTCATTTCCCTTAGAAATAACCACCTGAGTACCTCAAGTAGACCTCTTTACTGATTTTGAATGTGTACTTCATGCTGTGGCAAACTTCAGCTGACAAAGTGTAAGCGTGTGAAGTCAATCTGAAAATAAGATTATATTAAAAATGTCTTCTCATCTTGTAGCAGCAAAATAATTAATCTCCATTAGTCATCACCTAATTGGAAGTATGTACAACAGTCAATGAATCATTAGGGATTCAGGCTTTGGTTTTTAGATGTATAAAATCTAACCCTTCCATTACGGACTTACATCTTGTTGTAGAAACTACATTTTACTATCCATATTAGAAAATCCTATAAAGACTGCACTTTAACAGGAATAATTGTACATGGAGACTAAAGCACATAGAAAGGACAAAGGAAAAGTCCTAAGACTGTTAATGAAGAGAAACACCAAGTTGTCCTCTTGACTTCATATAACAACAATCTATCTTGTCCTTTGGGGTGGCAAATGGTTTCCCTGCCAGGAAAGGATACAACTACATCAGATTAGGATCAAATTCAGAAAAGGTGTATTTGACTGTTGGTTTTAGGTAATACCTCCTTATCCCGTATGTTGATATCAAAATACACCAGAACACACGAGAACTTCTGCTTGTAAGATCATCATTTAGAAGGAAATTTAGGAGGGCACAATGGTCTGTCCCAAACATATGAAAGGTTATTGATAGGCATAAGTGGGTAGAAATATTATGCATGTCTGAAATGTGTTATAGGAAAAGTGATCATTTTTTTTTTCAAGGAAATAGGAAGAATAAGGTAATTTAAAATTTTCTGGTATTACTTTTGCCAAGGAAAGGAAATATCCCACATTTGTTGATATGTCACAGTCTCCAGAATTAGTAAAATATGGATTTGCTGTAATATGAATAAAGCCATCTCCCTGAGCACTTTGTTTGTGCATGCTTGGCTTTTTTTTCTTATTTAGCCAACCTTTCCCTAGCAGTGGATCAATCATTTCTGCACCTTGTCTGCAATCACACAGAAGCATTTTAGAGTAGAGAGGATGAATGATGAGCACTTCACACACATACTGGGGCAGCTCTATTCATTACCTTAATACAAACATACAATACTCACAATGATCTTTGTGGTCACAGAAAAAGTTGTTGGATAAGAGATTTCCTAAGAAAAAATACCTTTCAGATGGAGCCAAAGTAAGCAGCCTCATCTGCTCCCCTCTCTTGACCTTGTGGAGGTCTGTGTATGGTGCATCTGTAAAAAATAGTTCACAGAGTTCACAGACTTTTTCATGTCAATGGGTTTGGTTTTGGCATAATATGAAATGATAGGCAGTATTGCCCTATTCTGGCATCCTTCAGCTAGTACTGTAAAACATGAGCCCAGAAGTTGATCAGAAGCAATGATATGGTCTCACTAATAGAACAATACTCCTCTCAAAATATATTGTCTGCTGTGCACCCTGCTTTTGTAACAGAGAAATTACAAATAGGGTTTAGAATGGGGCTAGGCCAGCGCATTAAGTAGGATCCCATAAGAGAGTTCCAGCGAGGCCTGGGGCTCTGCAATTCTTTCATAGCTGAGAGGGCAGCATTACTGGAAACATCTTCAGTATATATCCTTGTGAACAGCTTCCCATGCTCGGCATAAACTAACCAGGAGCCAAACTTTCTCCCCTGGCTCTTTGGCCAATCAGACTGCATTTCATTTTCTGTGGGACACTTGTGAAAGAGGAACCAGAGAAGCATTTGCAAGGAAGTCAGCAATTGCCTAATCTCCCACAAGTGTGCTGTTCAGAATTTACACTAATATCAGCTTTTCTTTTGTTTGTGAACATTGCAGCAAATCTTCCATTTTGTTCTCCAGGCCACACTGGTTCCAGCAACTGAGAGAGTGGGGAAAATAGTTATGGGACAGACGAAAACTTCAGTCTTACCATTCAGAGATAGAAGTAGACCTGAGTCCGGTGTGTGTGATACATCTTGGATCCAAACTATTTAGGCACCTATTTCTTGAGTGCTGCATGAATACAACTACAACATGAGTAGGCTGACAGGGGAGCAGAGAGGATACACTTTTTTACTGACTTACATGACTAGGATGGAGCACAAAAATGGGGCAAAAAGAAAAAGCAAACAAGGATGAGATCTCTTTCATTTTCCTTCATTTGCCATTTCCCATTCAATCTACATACATTATGAATGTATTTAGAGACTGTGCATTTGCTATATGACAATTCAGGGCACTAACCATTTGATTCTGGAAGAGATTTTATTTGGACATCTGTAGAAATAGTCCTTTTTCTCACTTGTCGAGGTGAAGCTATGACAAACAAAGTTAGACAAATTGCTGTTCAAGAGACACTAGCTACAGTACGAGGAGTCTCAAGAAAATTATAAGCTAGAAAAAACAAAGCATAACTGAATATGTGACGCCAAAACGTCTCACTTCCCTCTCTCCATCTTCAATTATTTTTCCTTCTAAACAATCTAGGGGACTGGGGAGATAAGATCTGTTTTGAAAAAGGAAGTAATGAAGTAAAACTGGGGAAATAAAAAACCTCTAGAAGATAAAGAAGAGTTGGAGATAGTTGTATGTAAACAGAAAACCTGATGTAGAATACCAGAATATTTATTTAAATGTTGTGCAATTTGAAAGAACTCATCTTCTTTTCAACCTGTAAATCAATTTCTCCATGAAATATGGAAAAAAAGGTCCTACCTTACTATTAAGATTTATATATCAGCATAGAAAAAGTTTGCACAGTTAACACAGTTAACATCCTGTTTGTCAAGATCATCTTGATCTAATTCTCTTGTCAGCAAAGCCACTTTATTATAAAACCTTAACTCACAATTTGTTTAATATTTTTCTTCCTAGGAATTGCATAATTTTGATATTCTTTGTGATTTTTTCCAGTCGCAAAGCACTAAGAAATCTGGTCGAGAAAAATACAAAGCAAATCAATGCATGTGAGTGGCCACAATCATCACATTGCCTCTTTCTCTGTAAAATACTAAGCAGCTGCTGGCTTTTAGCGAGGAGGGAAAACAAAGACCTGTTAGTATTCCTGTGCACAATTTTTTATTTCACTTAGAGGCTGATTTTAGAAAAAGAAAGAAACAAAACTGATATGATGTCTTTCCTCTCAGGATCAACCCACATCCTTCATAGGGCAGGAAGAGCAGGTGAAAAAAACAGAGTACATTTGCCACTTCTATGGCTTCCATTACCCAGTTTATTCCATTGCCTCCCTGAGAACAACAGGAACAACCTCCAGCAGGGCGATTAGTTCAGTGGAGAAATGAAGTCAAGAGAATCTGCTGAGATATTTTGGCATAGGCATACTGAGTGTTGAAAAATCCTTCTGCAAAGGACTGTTTTTCTGGCTCTGCAAGCAAATCTGTAGCAAGCAATTTTCTCTTCAGATGTGTGGCTTGTCCTCACATGGAGAAGTGCAAGTTGCATCAATCTTGTTAAAGCAAATGCAAAACAGAGGAGAAGGGGAAGCCAAGGAGAGCCTTAACAAAGAAGGGGAAGCACAGTTTGAAAAGACAGCCAGGCAGCAGGCACTGTGACCCAGGATCTTGAACACGAAAAGGGCATGTCAGGGAAATGGTTTTTATGTCAGGCTGACTCGGAGCCCCACCACTTTGACGCCATTTGCATTTTGCTGATCGGGTGCATGATGGGACAAGGGAGATTTCAGATTTCCTGTCTCGTGGTCCATATCATCTAAGTTGACCTGTCCCACCTGGGCCCAGCTCCCATGAGTCAACAGAGGGAGATGTGGTGAGGACTTGGGAACCTGACTCTGACCCCTTAAAATGAGAACTGTACAGGCTGCCTTAGGCACATTGCAACCTCAACTTCAAGGTGCGCCTAGATTGGAGGGGGAGGAAGTAGCCAGGGTTTCTATAAAAGGTTACTGCAGACATCATTCCATGCAATGAATGAAGGTAGAGGGCTATAACCTAGGGATAAGGAGTTGTTAAGGCAGACAGACACCTTGGAAATGCTGACATCTGATCAATATCAGGCACATTTTAGAAGTTTGAATGAGATGTGAAGGATGTAGATGATAACTGTAAGCACATACAGAAGCTCTTCAGACTTCTGCCACCAACAGCCAGCTCCCAAGTGAAGGAAGTGGTGTGGTTGACTGGCCAGCATGAAAACAAGGCTTATGAGACTCTATTTCTGGCTCTGACAATTCTGCTGCCATCTCTTTATATACAAATGCATCTATTATAAGGTGCAATGATGCAGTGATTGGACAATGACCATATGGAGAGTGACATGCTCTGATGACATTTGTGACCCTTGCCGCATGTCACAGCAGAATACATGTATTCTATTCTGCACCGAGCTGTATGGTTGCTTGATCAAACTTATGTTTCCAGAGTGACCTTCAACACAAGATGCAGATGTCACCCACTTTTGTCCAACTTTCGTCTCACTAGTGGTGCCTGCAAACTCCACACCTGCAGAAGGAAGAGTGTACCAAATCTCCTGCTTCCAGGGAAGATATGCTTATAAGAGAAGCTAATGAAATCACCCAAGATAAGCAGCTAGGGTGAGATGCTTCTGCATGATTTATGTCAGCCACAGAAAAATGCTTCTTATTCCATGGACAATTTCTGAAATATATTTCTCTTTTGTTCAGCAAAGGACAGCAGGGCTTAAATAATGCAATGTTGAGAAATTTAATATCTCTTTTGTTAAGTATTCTCTGCTCTCTGGAGAGGCTCCCAGAGTCAGGATGCTTGTATTTACCTTCATAACAAATAGGGGTGATTAAATTTATATTAGTTCAACAGTTTCTGTGGTATGGTCCTGTTAATTTGCCCTGTGAACAGAAGTCAGCTGAGTCAGTTTTCATCACTTCAAAACCATACCAAGGGAGGAATAGAAGTGCTTGTTTTGGACATTTCCCAAAGTACAAAAATAGTAGTAATAAAAATATAGAAGGCATATGGTGGGCTTGTGTCTGGGGATGAAGCTGAGGCTAAGCAATATGTACATATTTAATTTTCCTCCCAGAGTGAAATGTATTTATTCTCTGAGGCTGTAAGAAAACTAGTGATTTATTTTTCCAAGCAAGTGTTCACACAATTGTGTTGTAATGCAATATGCATTATCCAGTATCTGATAAAAGTAATAACATGGACATCATAAGGTTTAGAAGGTAGTTAAATATTAATTCTTCATGCATTTCAAATTATCATGAAGGGATAGAAGGGGGCACCAATTATGCTATGGCAGCAAAGTTATAAAGTTCATTACTTTTCTCATCCTGCACCAGGAGGGTTAACACAAGATATTATTCAGATATAGTGAAAAGAGGAGGTAGTGGAATTTGAACAAGAGCAGCATGGCATTTCTTTGCAATAGATTCCTGTTTATATATTACACTTATGTAAGATTATGAAGCAGAGATTGTGTGAACCAAGAGTTTGTTTTGCCTGATATACTGGAAAAGTTGTTCAGTACTGGTTCATCTCAGCAAAGCTATTATTCCTTGAATGCTAGAAAGGTTAGGTGGGGTTGGGTACAGCATAAATACTGGCTGTCCAAATTTATGGGAGGGAGCTTAGCTCTTGCACCATTCCTTCTGAAACAATGATATTTGGGTCATTGTTTATGAATCTGGCTGCCATGAGTCAATCCTCTTCTCTGTCTCCCTTTTACATGGCCTATAAACAACTTTCCAGATGGGCTGGCATCTCACTGTTGATGGAGAGCTCTGCATAAATATCCTTTGTGTTACCCCAGTGGAAGAGGTGTGTGGTACAGCTACTCTGCTTGCACAGTGGTGTATGGGAACTTAAAGATGGACCTAGCTGATAATACTGGCTGGAATCCAGATGGAAGTAAGCATATCCTACTTTACCCTCTCTCATGCTGTAATTGAATATTTCTGGAAGACTGCAGTTGAGAAAGATATATAAAGAATAATAAATAGTGTTTGCAAGAAATTTAAATCCACTTACCTGATCACTAGGTTGAAATAAGGGACCATTTCAGGATGTGATTCTGCTGTGAATTAATACAGTAATTTCCATTTTAAAAGCTTGACTTTCTTCACTAATAAAATGTTTCCAAAATACTTAACTGCCTTTTTTGGCATTTTGTGTTGTGGAGGCTACATTTTTAGTTCTAAATATACCCTGTTTATGACATTGTTAGGACAAATGGTATTATGTGCAAAGTATAGTGAGATATTACATCTGGCATCCTGTTAATGACTTTAAAATCAGATTCTCTTTCTGATAAAAGATGTTGATCTGAACCTTTCAAGAGATTTGTCAAGTTTCAGGAGTAAATGAATTTTAAATTACTGTAGTTCACGTGGGTAAGGTCATCAGGATACATTCTTCATTGCTCTTGACTGCACACTGCAACAGAGATTAATAACAAGGATTGCTCCTTAATGCAAATAATTCTTTCTGTTTGCCCTATTGTGGTTTTGGCATTTGAGTTTTAGATGTGTAAGAAGCCAGAGGGCAGATCACACTGACCATTAAAAACATTGTATTATTGATTGATGCAAACTAAACAAAAATGCCATTTAATTACTAGAAAATTAAGTCTTGACTGGTTTGTTCTGATCCTCAAGGATCATTAAAGGGTGTAGTTGAAATATGAGTTTTTCTACAGGTTGACTAACATATATACCAGTACAGCCTATTATTCCCATTCTTGAGTTCAAGTAATATTGAGGAAGACATTCACTGAAATGCAAACATAAATGTCTCTTTATAATTAGAATTCTGGTTTTGTGGCAGGTATTTTTTTTTTCCTCAGTAAATAATTGCCTAATCATACTCCTCAAGGACCTTCTATGACCCTAAAAAAACCCAAAAAAATCAACATTACTGTGATAAAATAAGGTCTTTCAGGTCAAATATGTGTTTTCTGGTAGATAAGAATCTATCTCCTGAACTCATGGTGCCAAGTGACATCCCTGTTGACAGAAACAGGAGCATTCTTCAGATAAAGATAGATCCTAAATTGTCAGAATTTACCTAATTGAAGTTTTTTTTGCAACAAATAAAAACATTATGAATTTTCCTTTTCAGGCGTTTATATTTCTGCATGATGTCCTCCAGTGCCCATTGCTGTATTCCAGTTTTTCACTTCAAGATGGGCTGAAGGGATGAAAGTAAATAAAATAGAAATGTCCAGAAATATTTATTGCAGTTTATCTATATTTATCTATTCATGATGAATGAGTATGAATTCACACAATCTGTTTTTTCTCATTTGTAACTGTAGGCTTTTTGATAGGGAATAAACATCTTCTAAAATATGTTCATCAACCAAGCTGCTATTCAGTGAAAAAATTAGTTTGGAAAAACTGACTTTGATGTTTGGGTGAACACTTCTAATCAATACTGAGATACAAAGAGACAGTCTTGAGATGTGTGAGCTTGTATTGAATTATTATCAGTTCAGTGTGCAGAAAATGTCCATGCTGTCAATAATGCCAGTGTGTGAGAGAATTCCCTCCACTTCATTACTTGTGATCTCTTCTACAGCATCTGGGCAGTCATCCTTTAACTGCTTGGAAGTGTTTTAAATTTCAGTAAGTGATCCTAATTAGGCATCTCCTGATCTTTGAATTGGCATTCTTCAATGCTGCCTCACTGAAGTAACAAGAGTGAACAGCAATCTGTTAAGTTATGCTTTAAACAGAGGTAAATTTAGCTTAAATACTTAAATACTACTTGTCAGTTGAAATCAAATCCTTGCTTCTTACCAGATTTTTGTACCATTGCAAGATTGCTGGATCTCCAAATATAAAAGCAAGGGCTGCCTGTGAGAAACTTCCTTAACTGTCTTTCACATCATGCAGAACCTTTAATACACTGACATATGCACAGCTCTTACTTCATTGCACAGGGAGCTCAGAATAGACCTTCTGGGAGAGCCTGAGCTGATGCCAGAAATTCAGATATGTCCAACTCCCCTTAAGAAATAGCACAGAATTGTTACATTCTGCAAGTAGGATCACATTTTTTCACAGCATGGGGATTCACCTCCAAAATGGTATTATCTCCTAAAATGGGCTAGATGCCGAAGAAAACAAATTTATGCTCATGCCAGGATTGCTGTCAACAACCTCTTCTGACTGCAAGAGGCATCACTTCCTCTTGGAGCTGCCACTTTCCTCCATGTCAGCAGAATAGTGAAGATCATGGTATAAAATTATTGCAAATCTGACATTTCTTTTTCCCACTTTTTAGCCTAAATGGTTTCAACACTTTTGACTTGGTTTACAGGGCTTTTTGTCAAAAAATAAGGTGTGATGAGATCCTCAAGATAAAGTCCCTGCAACACTTTCTTTTAATTAAAAAGTTCAGATTTGCAACAGGTGTCAGTTAAAATAAACAGTGTAATTGACTTCTTTTTTTCCCCCATTCAGTTATTTCTGTATAGCCCAAATAATTTCTGTGGATTTGCTTTGGATTTGCAAGAGATTAGTGATCATCCAAGACTGAAAAATCTGAATTCTGTATAATTCTTTCTTTTTTGTGGACACAGAGTAACCACGTTGCTTGTCCTGAAGTGTGGTTCATGCACTGAAAGTTCTATCATTTTAAAGTATCTGTCATGAAGTTCAGTCAAAATAACCTTTGGCTTTTCCTGAAAGTCTTGGCCAATATTCGAAGCATCCCACCTCCAAACTGCTCTGAGACTCAAATGTTCAAAAGAGAAAAAAATTGTAGTCTTGCGAGAGAAAAGTCATAGGATGGCTTGCTTGTTTGAAATACTTCTAAGCAATAAATCATGGACTTGAGCTCTTTTGTGTGTGTTTCGGAACCTGTATGAAACAAAAAATGTCTTGAAGCCAAGGAGTCCTTAATCAATAGGAGATATGTATGATTAGACATGACTGAAGATTTTCTGAGAATGCTATTTTATCTGTGAATGCTATTGAAGCATCACTTAACAAGATGTTCTACAAGAATTTGATTACTCAGAGTCTCAGGGGACTACAGACTTGCTTTGTTTTGAAGAAGGCAGAAAATTTTATGCCAATGCCAGCATAACAGCTTCCATTTTTCTACATTATATTGTGTAATAAATGCAAATAGTAAAGTCAAAGGTAATAAATGCAAATAGTAAAGTCAAATGCCATTGCAATACCACTTTCACAAATAAATATTTTCTTTCATGAGCAGAGAACCAGAGATTTTTTTTTTCGTACCAGTCTGGGGACATAACAAAGCATCTGAACCTCAGCACCTCTTACTTGACGACTTTTTGCACACCAGACACCATGCTGGAGCTACTCCTAATTGCAATTAAGCTAAAGTTTACAGTAAATATACTACAGATTAAGTGACAGAAGCAACCAAAGAGACTATCTGAGTCTGACATACAACAGGGCTAGGGTAGATGCTGCACTTCTACATTTCAAAGTGTGCTCAGAGTGGGATGCTGCTGCTGGCTGAGGGGTCCCAGTGCAGATCCAGGCATGTCTGCATGGATCCTAGAGCAGATCCTCTGCATGTGTCATGCATGCTAGAGAAGTCCTGAAGGGCAGGGAGGGCCACTGTTGAGTCCTGAGCTCAGGAGGATGACCATGCTCCTTCAGAAATAGTTTGGGCTTCTCTGCAGAAGCAGATGTTAGTCACAGCAAAATTAATTTATCCACTTGTAGATTCTTTGCTATTAGTAATAAACTACCAGGACATCTTCATTGCCACATATTGCCTAGGGTGGGAAACAAAGAAGGATGTGTTTGACATGCAGGCATACAAGTGCTAATGACTAAGCTTCTTTGGCCTTTTGTGAAGACCAAAGGAAGCACCCTCCAGTTTTCCCCCAGACCCCTTCAAACTGGCAGCTTCTGGCCACATATTTCTGTGTGATCTTTTAGCACAGTAACATACATACACTAAAAAGGCAACTGGAATCATTACCCATGAAGACAATATTTCTTCTTTCCTTTCTCTTAAAAAGCCCTAGACAGAGAGGGAAACCTGATTTCTTACACAAATCCAGCTGATAAATAATCCTCATTTTTATTGGAAATAAGGGGAATTTTTCCCCTAAGGAAGCTGTATCTTAACACAACCCCTCATGGACATTTTGCCATAGTTTCTGCATTCCTGAAATTGGATTATCTCACTTTCTATGTAATTTAAAAGATAATATTTTTAAATAGACTATCTTCAGCCAAACCAATAACCAGAAATTCCTATCTCTGACCCTCTAGAAGTTTTCTTATGGTCTCCCTTCCTTCAGTTATTGAGGTTCTGCTCCAGTTTGGTCTAGGCCTGCATGCTTGTATAGTAGTATCACATAGGGACTCTCTTACATCAAAGCACTCATAAGAATATGAAAGAGGAGCTTCACTTATTGCACTGCTCTAGTGTGGCTTAGTGCCATGCTTATTTTCTTCTATAGCTCATGTCCAGAAGGAATGTCTTCTGCTTTTTCCTTGGATTAACTGCACATACTGAATAGTGGCAGCTGCTGTCACAGCCAAACCACTTAGCTACAGTGAAAAATCATGTCTGACAAAAACTAAGTTTTTGATGAAAATAAATTGCTTACATTGAATCAGAGTTGTTATGTATGACTAGAGTGATTCTCTTCCATTACTAAAATTATTCCATTTACTCTTCTTCCAAACACTCCTGTGATGAAACAAGGACATTCACCCCTCCTTGGAAGAAAGTGAAAATGTCAACGGAATAACAAATATACAAAAAATTTCCTCTAAGGGAACGGGAATGGCAAGAAGACAGAGCTTATTATCTTAAAATATGTAGTATTAGTGCATTTGCAGTTATGTTTAGATTGATTATTGCCTGGATAGTTGTGGGTTCAGGTAAAATTGCAGACAGACTAAAACACTATTCTGTGTCAAGATTGTGAACATTTCATTTTCTTGTATTTTTGCTTTTGTTTTATTGTTTGTTTCATTTGACCAAACATTAAATACAAACACTCTCAAATCTGTCTCTTTTCTTTCCTTCACCTTTTTTCTTTCCCACTTTCCTGTAGAAATTGAAGGTGGCATTTGACTGCACCGTTACAGGAAATAAGTGTCTACCTTCTTCCAGAAGATCTTGAATTCTTTCATGTTTGCTAAACAGCACTGTGAACTATTTGAACAGAGCAGTTAACACCCAAACATTAGTATCAGCCTAAGCAATCACCAGTAAAATTCCTCCTGAGGCAAAGGAATGTGGTATTTGTTTTTATTGTAACTCCACAAAAAAACCTAGTAATATGATTGAGAAATAAAAATAGAACTGAAACCTTACATCTTTGGGAAAACATTTATCTCTCCCAGTTGCATCACGTGTAGCCTGGAAGAATGACAGTAAAGTATAATGAACATTTGAGAGACAGTGGAAGTTTTCTCAGGTGAGACCATATATGTCTTTACCTTTTTAAAGACATCACTTTGAGTCTCTGAACTGAGAGACTCAGTTCACTCCAAATTCAATAGCTAGATAGCTTAAGCCACAGGAAAGAAAATAAAACTGTAATACAGGAACAAAATTCCTTTGGGACAAAAAGAGATGAATAGTTCAATAAATCATTTATATTTAATCAAATTAAAGGTACAAGGTCTATTTTATATGCTCTATTTATTTATCTTTTTAGGAGATGATTATATCATCATAGGTTTCAAGTTTTAGACAGTCAAAATTCCCTCCTTGCCTATTACCACAAAAGAGTGTTACCATGCTTGTCCCTTTATGTATTATACAAACCTCATTCATCAAGGTACTTATCCAGACTCTTCTAAAATTGCTTCTCATACAGACAGTATTTGTAAGTTACTTTTGAAGTTATTTTTGGAATGAAGCCATATGGAGCAGCATTAATTTTCACCTCTCCAAATTACCAGGGACATTTGGGACTTTCTGTCAAAACAGTGGAAAATTAAGCCATTGCAGGTGTCCATGTAAACATCCCTGACACCTTGTTCCACTGCACACTCCCTGAGAAGATAAGCACACATCTGGGCACAATTGCTGATGCCAGAGCTCACACAGATCACACTTGAATATTCATGTTTCTGAAAGCATGTAAAAAATTTCTATATTGTTGCCAGTTTTGCTATCATCTCATAAATAAAGATTTCAGAAAAGAAGATAGCTGGAAATGGGCCAATTACAACTGCAGAGTTAAACATGTATCAGCATTAATCCCTTACTAACTGTTCAAAGGCATATGGAAGCATGTATTTATATCAGCCTAAATACAATCAGTGTTATAACAGTTTTGGTACAAACAATCTGAAATATTTTCTTCTGAATTTCTAGGTATGTGTCCCCCTAATCTGTTTTGGCTCGCCATTGCTTGGATGTTCTCCCTCAAAATTAAGTGTCTTGTCCGGGGATAGCAGCTGCTTTAAAAGTGATACAGGGGATGCCATATCTAATGAGGAATCTCAAAACTTGTTTTGGTCTCCTCAGTTGTTTGAAAAACAAAATTACAATTTGGAAACCAATTTGAGTCTCTGAAATATAAATAATTGAGGTCTGTGGGGAAGGCAGCAAAGAGTCTACACACTGAGATTAGTTTGGCTTCAGTTTTGTAAATGATGCTACAGTGGCATCAGAAATACACATGCTCAGCTTATGATGCTCAAAGCCATGCATCTAAAATGGGCTAGGAAAAACAAGAATGTAAATTCATTCTGTCTGTAGACATAAGCATTTTTTCTTAGGCGTGCAAATACTCAAGACCACCCAGGCACTTAGGAAGTCAGATTAAAAGTCAATCTGCCACTGAACAATGAAGCCTCTGCAGCTTCCTTCGTCTCAGTCTTTCTTCATAATGGACCCATTTCAACATTCATCCATGAGACAGAAAGACTGAATTCTGCAGAAGAAGGTGAGGTACAGCAACACACTGTAAAAGGGATGGTACCCAATGTTGGGGAAGATGAAATAGGAAAGCCTTATTAATATGATTGCCTGGCAAAAGATTTAGAAAATACAGATACTGAGATGAGAACAAGATTTGAGATACCAAACCTTAGTTACTGAACAACTAGAAAACAATAGTACAGCCAGGATGAAGGCAATCCCCCCCTTCTGATTAAACAATGCCCTTTACCTACAGATAAGTCCAAAGGTCAAATGGACTATTCTGTCTCACCCCCAATGTGTGGTTCATCCCACACTTGTAACCCTCCCCTGAAGCATCAGGAGTCTGTGACCCCATTGGCCCAAGTCTTGTTCCAGACCACCTTGAAGTCCCCTGATAAGGTGTGCCCAAGGGGCCAGACGCCCTCTTGGAACTTCCTCTTGGAACTCTCTCCTAGCATCCTCTGCCCCTTGCCTCTCCCTGCACCCACTCCCTAGGGCCTGCCACATGTTTTGCCTGGTAACTCCAAGCACGGCCCTTCACCCTTTATAATAAACCACATATTCTAAGACCAGACTTCTGAGATCTCTTGTCTCCATCCATCCAGATCATCCTGGAGTCCAGCGCTCCCACAACCCTACACTGGAATAATTACAGCACATCTTCAAAGTAACAACAACATCACTTCTGGATCACGTCTCTTCAGTCTTGATAGCTCTGAAAATTCTCAGCATGTTATTCCAGTCAAGAGGGTGGCAGCTCTTTAACATTCTGAGTTACAGAGTGAGGCCATTTCACACATTTGCAATATTAATATATTATAATACATCATGTTGACTCTTAAGAAAAAAAAAAAATCATATATGATGCACAGACAGCTCCAAAAGTAGTTTTTAGCAAATACCAAGTGTTGGTCCATATACATCACTAAGGATTTGATCAACCACCAACTTTGGCAGAGTACACACCAGGTACCATCTTAACTATAAAGAGCCGGTATTCAGAAATACAGAATACTTTGTGTTAGAGGGGATTGTCCAGGTGTACAGGGGATGGACACCTCTCACTTGAGGCTAAAACAACAAGATAAGGGAAGAGGCAGGTGAGAGAGGCAGGTGAGAGGTGGGATAGTGGTCTTTATCATTACAATGTCCTTGCAGAAGAGGCTCAGGTGTGAAAACTCCCCTCTGGAAGAGTGAAGTACCGGGACATTTTCAGGTAAGCCTGAAGATATTCATCCCTTCTGACGAGCCATAATTGATTCAACCATGCAGATGTAAGAGGCAGCTATAACATCTTGGAAGATATCAAAGATTCCCAAAATGTCCCATGAGCCACAGTATTACATTACCCAGCATAAAATGCCTGTCATTGCCACCTAGCCTGAGTGTATATTAACCCAATGGACTTCATGTTTTGTGGGTTTCCTCCACCCTGAACAGGTGAAGGCCTCATCATTTTGCCCAAGGAACATAGAAATTGCAACAATCAAGTCTTATGGCTGGATCCAAGGGTGATGACTATATCCCTTTCTACTCCTATTCTTTGTTTCTTTTACCTTATGCCTTTTCTTAAGTGTTATTTTTATGCCTTTATATTGCTACATTTCTAACAAAAACAGCTACATTTTAAAATCTTCCAAGAACCTTACCATTCTAAAGTTTGCAAGTAAATGTTTGTTATTGTGTGTCCTGAGATTTGCTCCTGCACACCACCCAGAGTAAATTAAACTACTTAAACCCACCCAATGGATCAGAGCATAACAAGTTGTCAGCACTTTGGTGTCTCTTTCTATTCACCCACTCAAGAGGTGTGGGAAGAAAGGCTGCCAGTGAAGACTGAAGAGAAAACTTACGGAGTCCCTCAGCATTCTCTTTGTCTGCTGTTACCAGTTTGCCAGCATTGTTTATCAGGGTAGGTACAATTTCTTTGGTCTGTCTTTTCTGGGTGGCATACATGTAGAAGCCCTTCTTGTTATTCCTTGAAGCCCCTACTAAGTTTGCTTCCAGCTTTTCCTGGACCTTCCTCAACCCATCCCTATGTAGCCATTTTGTGTCCCTACACTATTCTCAGCATACCTGTCCCTGCTTCCATTGTCTAGGCATTCTTGCCCTTTAGTTTGAGCAGAAAGTCTTGACTATCTATACCAGTCTCTTCCCTTCCTTTCCTGATTTCTTATACCAGTGGATCAAGAGTTTTGTGCTCTAAGGAAAGTGTCCATAAAGATCTGCCAGCTTATTTCTGCTCCCTTGTCCATGAGGCAGTTTCCCTTGTCATCCATTAATTCCTTGAGCAGCTGGAGTTTGCTTTCCTAAAATTCAGGGTCCTGACTGTGTTCTTCACCTGTCCCATATTCCTCAGGACTGCAGATCCACCAGTGGTGTTCACTGCAGCCCTGGCTGCCTCCATCCTTGACATCAGCCATGAGCTCACTTGCACTGGTGACTGTCAGGTCCAGTAACAGATCCCCTCTGTCAGGGCTGTCCATTACCTGGCTTAGGAAGTTATCCCTGTGCACCCCAGCAGTCCCCTGGCTTGCCTGCAGCTCACTGTGCTTCTTTTCCAGCAGATGTTGGGGGTTGAAGTGCTGATGTCCCGAGTTCTGTTTGCCTGCTCTCTTAGCAGCTTTCTAAGATATACCCCACCATCTTACCATACATTTTTTAGGTTATAGAAAGGGAAATGTTATCTTGAGATTCAACACAGCCAAGTGCTGGCTTCTGCACTAGTGTCACAACAACCCGACACAGCACTAAAGACCAGCTGGAAAGCTGCCCAGAGGAAAAGGACCTCAGGATGCTGGTCAACAGCAGCTGAACATGAGCCAGCATGTGCCCAGGTGCCAAGGCTGTGATCAGCAATGGTGTGGCCAGCAGGACCAGGGCAGGGATTGTCCCCCTGTGCTGGGCACTGGTGAGGCCACACCTTGAGTCCTGTGTCCAGTTTTGGGCCTCTCATTACAAGAAAGGTATTGAGGTTCTGGAGTCAACCCAGAAAAGGGCAACAGATCTGGCAGAGGGTCTAGAAGGTAAATCATGTGAGGAGCAATTGAGGGAGCTGGAGTTGGGGGATTGTATGTCCTGGAGAAAAGAAAGATCAGGAGTGACCTTATCACTCTCTACATCTGCCTCAAAGGAGGCTGTAGCAATGTGGGTGCCTCTCTTTTCCCAGGTAACAAAGGACAGGACAAGAGGAAAGGGCCTTAAGCTGCATCAGAGGAGGTTTAGGTTGGATATTAGGAAAAGTTTCTTCATGGAAAGGGTCGTCAAGTAGTGGACCAAGCTGACCATGGAAACAGTTGAGTTACCATCCATAGGGATATTTAAAAGGTGTGTAGATGTGGCTTTAGGGGACGTGGTTTAGTGATGAGTTAGTGGCTGGACTCAATGATCTTATGAATAAGACACACACACAACACACAACACACTAGTTTTCCTCACATGAGATGTCAACACAAAACACAAGCATTTTCAAAGATGGCAAAAAAAGTTGTTTGTCCTTTACATCTCCACCACTTTTTCTGTTGAATGGAAGAGAAATGAAGTTAGCAACAATGGAGAATCTGGACAAGACAGCTAAACCTGAAGCCTTTCTCCTCCCTTGGTGGAATCAGTAGAAGGGAGTGTGAAACAGAGAGCATGCCCTCTGAAGTCCTTTCCCAGTCCATGAAAACTTGTCCCTGCTCCCTCCTGCATTCAAGAGTTACACCACTTGAACACTCCCACAGGTTCACTCTGCTGATCCTCCAGCTACTCACCTCTACTGTCCTCCTACAGCTTTGACCCCACCTGTCTTTTCATGTACTCTTCTAACAAAGCTGGAGGAAAAATCTATAACTGGTTCTTTGTTCATTGCACACAAAGGGCTTGCAAAATCAAGTGGGTGGGTCTTAGGCATGACCTCTGTTTAAGATTCACAAATGTTTCCTGACTCAGTATAAAAGGAGAAGGCGGCTTAGGAGGAAGGGCAGCACTCTAGAGGGTTCTACATGATGAGTGGCAGATTTGAACTTCTCATTGGAGTTGAAACTTTTTATAGCATCACTTCTGTTCTCTGCCTGTTTCTAAATGTAGAATGGAGCAGCATCTTTCCCACAGCCACCTGGCTTAGTCAGGGAACAAAGCCAAGAGAAAGCCATTGGAGATGAGCATGGGGTCACAAAAGGGGTTCCAGTAGCTTTTTCACAGACCATTAAAACAGTAAATTCCCAGAAAGTTGAGTTTTCTGCTCATGTTCCTCCATACAAATTCAGAATGAAGTTTTCCCTGACAGAGGAAACATACAAGGCAGGAATATGCTCTCTGAATAGCAGCTATATCATGAATGATATAGCTGCTTGCTATCTTCATGTGCTGTCAAAACAATTTGAATTTGTTTAAATATCTCCCAGAAGGTTGGCTTAACACATAAACCTCATACACATCCAAGATTCATCACCTTCTGATAGATTATTTTGGTTCTAGCTATCATTTCTAAGTGTCTCAACATCTTGGATCTGTGTTGCCCATTGGTTAAGTAATTATTTGAACTTTCATTGAACTGCTGTTCCTCAGACCACTTGTTCCTGTTACTAAGGAGAAAACTAACTTCTCCAATGCAATAATAATAATGATAATAATAGTAGCACTGCATAGCTGCAGTGAATACAAATACTACCTCATATCTTAGTGTTTCTGAAATTTAGTGTTGACTGCCCTAGGAGAGCTGCCAACCAATCAACCAGGACCTGAATCCTGAATTCTGAAATGAAACTTAGCATCTGCCTGTGCCATCATACTCCTGGCTACTGAAGAAAAAAAAAAAAAAGACAAAAAATCACTTCAGTTTTGACATCTGACTTACTCTCTGTGCAACAGAGAGGACTGTGCAGTGGAGCCTACAAGGTCAAGTTTTCTGTTCATGTAGGAGAAGAAATACCTTGAAAATATGTGGCATCCAGCTACAAACACAATGCTACTGCAGAGTTTAGAAAGATATTAAGACACATGAAATTTAGTAGATACTGATTTTTCAGTTGTTGACGTATTTTATACTGAAGTGGAAAATTCCAGTATACATCAATAGACCAGCGTTGTTGCAACGGGTAATTCTATTTAAAAGCCTCCTGTTAAAGGTAACTCATTCCCAGCTCATCTGAATTTTCAGCACATTTATCGTTCTTTTGGTATGAAGATGCTAGTGGAACATGCCCCTTTCCAGATTACCTACATGCAGAACAAAAACAGCTTCAGGAAGCATAAAAACATTTCCAAGAGGGGCAGGTGAGTAACTACAATCCATTTGATTATGCATGTGGAATCACTAGTCTAAGATGTATAGAATCTTTTAGATGAGATTTGGAAATTTAGCCCTAAGTTCCTATACCCAGCATCAGTCCAATATCTATTCACTTTTGCAGCCTGTGTCCAAGATCTCCAGCTACATCCACTTTGTGACACCCTGAAATAACCTGGACGTCAGCAACTCAATACACAACATTATTCAGTAATGAGACTGCAGAACTTCTAGCAAAGGCATTCAAGTTTTGGCTATAAGAAAAAGGTACTTGAAATAAGAAAACATGCTAATTTATATAACACTTGCTTCACATACTGCAAAAGCCCGTGGTAAATCATAGAATAGTTTATGTTGTAAGAAACTTCAAAATCAACAAGTTCCAGCCCATCTTCCATAGGCAGAGACACCTTCCTTCCAGTAGACCAGGCTGAATGTGAAGCAGCTTTTCCTACTTTAAGTGAGAAAGGAGTAAGGTGCTCTGCACTCATCGTGGGCTGATCACATGCATGTGTGCATCTCTGTGAGTTCATTTCCTATCCTGTCTTGCCCTGAGAGACTTGTCTGGATGCCCCACTGAAGACTTGAAGATCTCTGCTGGTATTTTGAAAAGACTTCAGACCTCTGAAGCATATTTAATCTAGCTTTGATTGGTCTGCTTCCAGTTTACCTCTGCCAAAGAGAGAAATATCTTGTAAATTATGCTAGGGGGAAAAAATTACAAATGGTTTAGGTTTTCAGTTTTCTCTCTTGCTTGAAAGTTCCTGGAAGAGAAAGAGGGATTTCATATTTTCTGTTAGCATAATATAAATGGAAGCCCAAATGCAGCAATGTGTGATACAGCATGTGCTTTTGCCTTGTCAAGTTTGTAGATTTTGCAACAACATATAAGCACTGTAGTCCAAATCATTCATTTCAGGTTCTCACCATGGAAATTATACACTGGTCTCAATAACTTGCACAGCATCCATGTTTATCTCACAGCCAGACATGGCTTGTGGCTCTGGATTAGTTATAGACTTAATCCATTTAATCCTTCAAACAAGACAATCACTAAGAGACCATTTTCATCTTGCTAAATTTTCATAACTCAACAACTTCAGTGAAATTTAGACAAATGCATCATAAGGAGAAAAAGCCCTGAGAATTTGTTTTCATGAAGTATGAGGTTTCACCAAAAGGAAATGGCACCAGAAACTGTTCAACATGTGAATTAAATTTATTCATCAAGGTCAGGACATAGTCTTAAAATACCTCTATTGCTGTGGGATACACATCTCACTCTGAAACACCAGTCAGTTACAGGGTGTAATCCCCATGTCTGAAAAACAAATCCATGTTAAAATCAGCTTTCTCAGTTATTTGGAAAATGGAGCCACAGCACCTCTGGCTGACTACAAGCAATTTAAACATGCTTGCCGTGCCATTTACCCTTTTCAGGGGAATGCCAGTATTCACACTATATAAGGGTCCTGCACTCACCTGCTTGTGCTAGCATAGCTCCACAGAGTGACGAGACTGAAGGGAGAATCACCCTAACATAAGCCCTTAGATGCTGTATCCTATGCACTTATTTTAAAGTTCTTGCTTGAATTTTAAAGTTCTTCCTTGGTACCAAGAACCACTGCAGCCTAACAAGAATGGCTGTGTGGAACCTGACTGCATGGATGGGCTGATGGGTCTTTCTGATGATGACAAGCAGAGAGGAGGCAAAATCTGTTCAAGAAATATAAGGACCATATTTTGAGCTGGGACAAAGAGTATAATGCCAGTTGCAGGGGTCAAACTGTCTTGTTGCCCAGAGTGTTTAAGTCCACAAAGATGCAAAGAATAAGAACACCAAGTCTAAGACCCTTCTCACCTACTCTGTATTTACACCAAAATAATTTCAGACTGGGAATGCCAACTCACATCCCAGTGCTGTGACTTTCAGGATTTCTGACAAAATGCAGTATATCCTCACTGGAAAAGTTGAGGGGCACTGTAAAAGAATCTGTAAACAGATTAGCTGAATCTGGTGTTTAGCAGGAAAACTACTTTTCATTAAATAATTTGAATCATGGACAAAAAACACAGCATGCTTCATATTTTCCACCCAATTCTAATGCAGTTTGGAGCACATCATGTCCAAGGAAAATTGTGCTCTCACCAGCCAGCTTTTCGCAGATGTCATGCCCTTCAGCACATGCAAACACCTTATCAAGTTATCACAGCATATCCTTTCAAGGACTCTGAAGGCAGCTGCCACCCACGATTGGCTCTTGCTGCCTGTAGCATTCCAGGCGCCTGCACCTCACTTAATACAGTAACAAAGACAGCTTGGCTGCCACACAGCCTACAGCGTGCTATTACAGCTGTGAAACAGCTAACTTTGGCAGCCATATATCATTAGGGCTTTGTTTCAGAGACCCTCAGAATAGATTCTTGCCACGAAGCCACCAGCATTAATCCAGTAAACTGGCACAAGTGAGCAGAGTGCCTGAATGGCTGAGAGCAATGGACTGGGTTTTGGAGATGATGAAAGTAAGATGGAAACCAAACCACTACTAGGCAGATACTCCAACGGCAGCCATTCAACAGCAGCTCCTCCCAGGATGTCAAAGTTTTTCAGCTCTTGTGAGCAGCTGGACAAACTTAGGCTGTCTGCTGCAAGTCACTAGGCTGAAACAAAATGGTTCTGAAACTGGACAGAAGGTATGTTTAAACTTGGATATATTATCACAGAAAAAGGCTCGGCTGTTTATTGCCTTCAGGATATTACAATAAAAAAGAAAAAAAAAAGAAAAGAAAAAAAATACTCCTTTAGCAGGGAGAAGATAGATAGTCATCAGAAAAAAATAGATCAGATATCACAAATCAGCCTCCACAGATAAAATGCCACCTGCGTTGAGTGCACTGAAGAGGACAAGAGTGCAGGTGCATCCTTGCAGGCCAGGCTAATATTTCCTGTTAATGCTTGTTCAGCGGCAAAGGCAAAATTCGGAAAGGCATTGCCTCCTCAGGGATGTGCCTCTCCGTGTAGGGACAACACTGTGGCTAAGGAGTGAGCCTGTAGGAGTGACTTTCCTTGGGACCTCCCTCTCCAAACAGGACAGTCCAGACACGCAGCCTTGAGCATCCCACATGCCTCAACAGCTGCCAGGCTGCAAATAAGGGAGTTGAGTGAATGAGCTGTGATTGGACTCAGCAATCTAGAGCTCTGTAGTGGCTTCCAGATATGGCCTGAGCCAGAGGGTGCATGCACTGAATGCATCTATTTTTGTGTATATATATATATATATATATATATATGTATGTGTGTGTGTGTGTGTGTGTGTGTGTGTGTGTGCACATTCAGGAGACCAGAATGCCATGGCACAGTACAGCTGAGTCCTGCCAGAGTTAGCCTGGCCAGAATACACTCAAGTGGCAACCCACCATTTCCTGTCCGAGCCCCACTCTGGTTGCAGTGCTGGGCAATGGTCACACCTTCCCCAGCTCTCTGGACTCTGACTCACTCCACTGCAAACAGGAGAAAGTTCCTTTCTCTTTTGATCTTTTCTGTACATGCTTGTATGCCCCTGTGAGTCATGCAGCCTTTCATAATCCAGTCCAGACATTTTTATCAATAAAATTAGCATCAGTCAAAACAAAAAAAACTATCATGTACTGGAGAATCCCTATAACTGAAGTTTCTCCTGACTCAGAAGATGGTCTTGGCTCTACAGGCCTCAAGAGAAATGGTCTTTTTTTGTTGCTTTCAGGGTAACACTCTTTTGCATTTACATTTCCTACATTTCTCTGTCACTGAGTGTAGAAACACAACTAAAGCAGTAAGTATTTCATGGGTACTCTCTCAGGAGGTGTTTTCTTAAACAGACTTGTATGAAATACAAGCATATGCTTAAAGATGAATTTATAAAATACAACACAGTTGGTTTAGGAAATAAGATTTCTTTTATGAAACCTTTTGTGATCTCATTTGCTTTAGTCTTTAATAAATGACACTTCTCTTACTTTCACAGAATCATTTTCCTGATAGTCTTTAGCTGTCACTTTACTTCAGGTTGATGCTACAAAAGGGGCTCGAGAATGCAGAGAGGATTAAGATTGAAAGAGAAGAGTGGATTTAGGTCCCAAATACTAATGTTTGTTTCTGACTCCTCTATTTCAGCATCACTGATTTTCCTGGTAACCAGCTATTCAATGGAAAAATGAAGAGCAGCGGCATCCCTGGCTGAGTACAGACAATCTGGCATCTGGAATCTGGCATTTGTGATCAGCCAAAGCCTGGCAGCGACATTACTGCCTGAATGAGTTCTAGGCATAGAGCAGAGGGTCAGAATGAGGAACTGGAGAGCATGTGATAGTGGCACTGTCTCATAGCTTCAGACTGCTCTAAAGCTGTCTTGTGGTGACAGTGGGAGCATGTGTGAGAACAATTACAGGAGTGAATGCCTGGCAGTTCTGCACCCAGGGTCTGCCTCAAATCAGGCACCAGAAGTATAGAATACACATTTAAAACCGCTTATAAAAAGGTCAGAACAAATAACTTGCTTGTGTGAATTTTGAGGCCAAAAAGAAGCCCAGTTGCTAAAAAAAAAATACAGGGGCACATCAGCTTCAAGCGCAGTTCCCTGCCACATTTATTTTTATTGCAATGAGTAAAGCAGATTACGTGGCATGAAGAGTTCAAAGTTATTTTGTGAACTCTGTGCGCATGTTGCATGTCACCTAAATTATAGATACATTAAGAGTCCATCAAATATCCATAAACAAATATACTATATAGAGGGGTTTATGTTATTATGTGCTCTACCTAATTCAGCAGATTTTAAAACCATTTGATTGTGGTATGAAAATCAAATCCATGCAAATACAGGAAGTGACAAACAAATGTGTGTTTATGAAATGAAATTAGCACAAAATTACAGTCTTATCACAAAAATCTACTGAAGCTTTCATCTCCTAGACTCAACCATTTGAGTTGCTTCACTGATGAAGAAAACACTTCATCTTCTGTTCCTGGGAGAGAAAGTAATAAGCAAAACTCCTGCAGCATATCAGCAAGACCACTGGGCCGGGGCAGTGGCAAAACTGAGTTTAAGATGCTCTATGAAATCTGATGAAATTTAGCAGCTTTACAGATCAAGGATTTCGCCCTTCAACAGCACTGGGGTTGTTCTAAATTTTTATGTTGGGAAGCTCCCAACAGCTGGGATGTGGGACCTGGGGGCTGGGAGTTGGGAGCAACACAGAGATATCTCCAAAGATATACACATTTTCATTAAGTTCCTCCTCATTTAGGAAGTTTTCTGTGTACTTCTTCTTTGAGGACAACACAAGTGAAAACAGTGAAATCAGGAGGCAGGAGTTCTCTGGTGGACACAGTAGAGGTTAATAACCTTCCCCTGTGATGGACTTCTTTTGAGAGCTCTGCACTAGCAGCTTGCTTCTGCAGTGCAGAGTGAAGGCAGAAATTAGGAGGGGTGCCAGGCAGTGATGGACTGAGCCATTTGTGTGTCAGTCTTTCCATCCAGCAGATCCTGAGAGCAGGGCTGATCAGCAGAGCAGACCAGGAAATCTTGCATCATTGAGATTATTGAGCTCATTCTGTACATAAAATTACCAGATAGTCTGATAGACACTGCTGAGTAAAAATTCAAGAAATAACTCCCTGTAGATAAATTTATTTGAAATATCTGGTACCTGAAATAGTCCACAATTTAAAGAGAGATTTGGTTCCCAAATATATCCTGAAAACATTCAGCTTCCCTTTCTTCCTGAGAATTTCATTACCTGTTTGCATCTGATGCTGCAACTGGTACTCAGGGTCTCCTTCTATAAAGAAGGCAGCACCCTTTCCACTCAATTAATTCAAGTCTTAATTACAGGCCAAATAAAACCTCAGAATCCATGTCCAAAGTGTTGCAGCTAATATACATTCCCTGACACCACCTCTTTTTGGGTGGACTCCACCTACAGAAATGGAATATCATTTTATAAAATAACGCCTGAATTTCTAGAAATATCAGTCGCATATGAGTTGAGGGGAGAGGTCATGCTGCAAGTCTCTGCACTGTCAGGTTGTGGGTCCTTGCTGTTAAGGGCTGAGGACCTGAATGTTAGTGCTTGGACTTCATGAAAACAGAAGGATGACGAACATTCACTGAAAAGGAGGGGAATATGTGCTTTTGCAGGTTTTTTATCATATCTCAACCCAAAAACTCTGTAGCTATGGTTGTCCAAAAGGTTTAAAAATATCTGGTGAAGAAAATCATATGCCTGACTCTCAGAGGTTGCAGCACTTGGCAGAATAGCAACATTTGTTGTTGTCAAAACTTTCTGCTTGAAGAAGCCAGATATCCATAGAGAGCACACCCAGCAGCAAAGGCTGCTCTGTGGGGGAAGAAGGGAGGGGAGTTACTGGAGAATAAACCCCCTGTTCCTAGCACAAGCAGGTGCAGGAGAGGAAGCAGAAGAGGTGTATCCCAGTGCCAAACTAAAATTTGAACTGAGGTTTATTCCATGTTATTCAGCAACTGCATTTGAGTGCTGCCCATACGTGTGCTGCTTAGAAAGAGTGGGGACACACTCAGAAGGAAGAGTGTGGACACACTCTGCAAAACACAACGCCTTTTTCCTCTGCTGTTTTGCAGCCAGGGGGAAGGATGAGAAGACTGGACAATACCAAAAAGATCTGTAGTTTGTCATCTTCTACTAAATGGCACACAAAGTGGAGCACATCCTCACATAGATTTTCTTTTTTCTGTCCTGCAGTTTGTTTTCCTTCACCTACTCCTAAAGCTATGAAATCAATAGCTGATGACAAGTGGGTTTCATATGTAGAGTAAGAGGAATGTAAGTAGTAGTTAAAAATTAACAGTTACAGACTGAGAACAGGATTTTTTTCATTTCAGAAGCTACCTGGGGACATTTGTTTTACACTAATATATACAAAGACCTGGAATGTACCATGTTATTATCCTGATGGTGATGATGATCAATACATGTACAAACGTTCATATTTAGAGTAAATCCAGTTATGTCTGAATGCCTTTCTGCTCTGTTTTATGCAATTATTCTGTTTAGTCATGAATCACAGACCTTCTAATTAAAGTTCAAGGTCAGGCAAAGGGGGATGGAAGGTGAACAGACTTACAGCTAAAAGTCTTTAAAGCCATTGGTTGTTTACAGGAATTCCTGTGCACTTTAACCAAAGAACAAGATTGACAGATCTAGTATTAACAGACCAAAGTTAATTCCTTTAATTTCTCCTGCATTCTTGCAGGCAGTTTCCTCTAACTGAGGAATTAAAGGTCATACACCACCTACCTCCTGTGCTACCCCAGGCGTGCTTTACCAGCCATCAGCCCCAAGCTCCTTGGTGGGGGAAGTGACCAGATGCAGCACAGTCAGTGTCTCCAAGAGCCAGCAGCTCTTTGGCTCCTTGATATGTCCTTCAAAATGGCACATTATGTTTTCCTCATTTCATGTGACAGTGCTGGTATAGTATACAAACGAAAAGGGGATATTGCTGGGAAATTATGTTTCTTTATTCAGTTTCATGTTTGAATTCTCAGTGAATTTCAAATATCTGCCCTGAACTGCACCATCTCTCAGAACTAGTGACATCCCATAATTCCTGTGACTCTGTGGATTCTGCTATGGCATATCTTCAAAGGAACCTTCTTGTCACAATCCCTTGATCCTTCCATCTCCTGCATTCTAGCAGAGTTCAGACACAGGCTCCTTATTCTGCAATCTTCAGAAGCAGAACCTGCCTCTTTCATTCACAGGTCTTTGGGCAAGGAGCAACTTAAGCCACACTGTTGTTTTCTCCATTATGAGGGCTAAGGACTTTACTCCACAAAAATCAGGAGCAGCCAGGCAACTAACCTTGTCCTATCACAGCGGTGGAGCATGTAGGAAGAGAAAAGTAATACCTCAATAGATGTTAGTAGGTGAGATTCTCCATCTGAATTGCCCTAAGGGACTTCAGGAACATCTTCCTAGGTCACATACAACACCATGTCCTGCTTACTGATGCAAGATAATCTTAGCAACCCAATAAACAGCTCATGTAGAGAAATCCTTGGTTCCTATTCTGGCACCTAGCACCAAGTCCCTCCTTTAATGGACCTCATAAGTGGAAGTTAAGATAATTTCAGTGAGCAGGGGTGAAATGTGCTACATCCTGACATCTGCCTTGAAGTCATGTTCTGCTGTATGTACAGACTTTGGGTACCAGGGCATTCCCTGCTCCATCCTTCTAGCCAGCCAGGGCTATGAATATGAGCCAAGGAGCAGTGATATCTGAGCAGAAGTTCTCATCCTTTGTGTCTGCAGGAACACAGGGATTTGGCCACAAGTGGGTTTGGGATGTCAGCTGACCAAACGACTAGACAGGTGCCTCCTCTTTGCCCCCATCCAGTCCTTTTGAGTAACACCGGTATAGGAAAGGAAGAAATATTAACATCAGTGATTTTAACCAATTACTAACTGTAGACAAAAAAAGTATGTAGGTAAACACAAGCTTTGGTTGTAGTGAGAAGGTTGATGTGGAAAGGAAGTAGCAAGAAAAGTCTAGGTTCAGAAATGCTAGGTCTCCCCAGTCCAGTGATCTACCAATTTTCTTCTTCCTTTTTTTTTTTTTTTTTTTTTCCCAGAAGACATTTATATGATAACAAAAAGGGAATAAAATTGGTCTCAGCTGTGTTCCATGTCTAGTCATATGTGTTGCCGTGTCTAAATAAACTGGCAGCTGACATTTTAGGTGTTCTTAGCCACAGGGTTTCCAGAAAGCAAAACATTTTTTTTTCCCATTTTGTATGTGCCTGTGTGCTAGTGTCCCTTTTGGAAAAACTGTGAAAGGACTACAGAAACAAACAAAACTGAGCAAAACAAACTGAACTTGAGAATAACAGCCCCATGGTTGAGGGCAGCCTGCTTCAAAAGGGGAATATGTGATCAGGGGCTCAGTGGTTTATTTGCTGAGAAAACAACCTCCTCAGTTTCACTGCTATATCTAGGTTTCATGATAGATGCATTGCCTTACACTGTCCCAGCTTTTCTTTGTGATTTTGCTTGTGGTTTAGCTCAGATGAACTATTCTTTGGAATTGAGGTGCTGTATTTCTTTTTTCATAAGGAAACTGTCATAAGGAGAGGCTTGTGTGCCAAAGCAAAGGGCTGGAGCATTCTTTGCTCTTCACTCATCTTCCTCTCTCTGGGACCAGAGCCTGCTCTCTGATGAGCGTGATACCATTAGCACAGCTGCAGCCCAGCCAGATGAGCAGGACACTTCAGCTGGCACCTCATCAAACACATTGTTGTGCCCACAGCTGGACGTTTTTCTCTCATGGGAAGCCAGAGAACAGCTGACCCACCAGTGGAGCATCAGCTCCTCTAGGCTGCATGGGCCTCAGCTCACCAGCCAGCTGCCCAGCCCCGCTCGCAGCAGTTTCCAAGATGTCACAGGCTTTCTAGTAATTGCAGTGAGTTTCAGAGTGAACCCTGCACCAGATCAAGATGGCCTCTGGTGTTCTGCCTCTGAACTGAGTTAGAGCTGCTAGTCATATGCCCCAAACACTAAAGTCAGTGCAGCTTTAGTCTTGCAAAACTTGGAAGATACTCAAGCATGAGATAATCTTTTCTTCCACAGGTTTTCTCAGGAATCTTAAGACTGTATACCCTTGCACCAAAAAAAAAAAAGTATCAGTCTGTCTGTAGGATTTCTTTTGCTAAGTGAATCTACATGTAGGGCTTCATACCTTTGTCACTGACAAAATACTCTTATTCATCAGAAAGGAAAATGTCAAAGCAAAGATTATTTTAAATGTGATTAATGGACTAGTCATTTGATGTAATGCCAAAATCTAGATTTCTCAGAACAAAATCTGGTGGCAAAAATAAATCTTGAATTACTCTCTTTGTCTCTCCCTTGCTTGTAATTACACTGTACTTAAAGCAAGTTGTAGCTATCTCCAATCTGAATTTCTCCAACCTTTAAAACAGCTGAGTTTAGAAAAATATTTGTTCTTGCACTGTTAGAGCTGTGAAATGTGTTCTGCTTGGTCAAAAAAATAAGATTCTTTCTAGATTTTATTGCTGTTTTTTGATTCCTATCTTGCATGTTGATATTTGAAGGAAATAATTTTTCCTGCTTTTTTTTCATGGATGAACTATCATGAGAGTGACCTGATGAAAAGCAGTAGAATGGAACAAGAGAAAACAGGTCTGGCAGGCAGGGTGGATGGAAAATAAACCTGACCTCTTGCTTAGTGGGGCCAAAGTTAATGGTTATAGACAGTCTTTGTTCACGGAACATGTTCTCCTCCTCTGAAGAAAGCAAGCAATTGTTCTGCTAAATTAAGGCTTAATGTGAAATGAGCAGCCTTTTTTACGGGAAGAGAGTTCCCCATTCTGGAGGGTCCCTCCCATCAGCTAGAAATCACTTCATGCTGAAGTCTAACTCCTACAGACTTCGTGCGCTGCTAGAGCACGAAAAAGGCTGTCTAGGACAATTGCTGTGGGAAGAGGTGCTCATGATACCTAGTACAGTGTGAGTTTTTTGGGGGGTTTTTTTGTTTGGTTTTTTTTTTTTTTGTGGGGCTTTTTTGTTTTGTTTTGTTTTGTTTTGTTTTGTTTTGTTTTGTTTTCTGGAGGAGAGGAATGAATCTCACAGAAAATGAGCCAGTACCCACAGTACCCTCATCCCCTACTGCTTTGTCCATATTGTATGTCAAAATTCTGGTCACAGAGAAAATTCCTGGGCACAATGACAGGATGTGTCACTTCATCTCTTACCTGTTTTGGGACAATATTGTAAAATGCTAACACAAGTCACCAAGTGCTCCAGCTGATAAGGCACATTTTTGATCTTCCTTTGGTATTTTCTGGGAATGCTCACTTATAAACCACCCTAAAAGTGTGGGCAGCACTGGGGCACCTCTTGCTGAAGCATATTAATATAGTGACTTCAGCCTCTTTGTCCCAGAGTCAGGAATATGATATGGCTAATGAGTGGGATCAGTAAGAAAAATACTGGCCCATGGGCTGGAGTAAAGGACCAGTGTCATATTGCCATTTGATATTCCATTATATTGATGCTGGCAGTGCACTGGAGAGGACCAGCTGTCATTTCAAAGGCAAGGGGCAGCAATTCTGAGCTATCTGCTTGGATTTCTACTTTCTGCATGTCATTTCACCAGGAATTTCTGCCTGAAGAAATCTTCTTGAGGGGCTAAGAGGTTTCATATGATAGGACATTTACCACACATCTTAGTAAATTAACCTAAGAATATGTCAATCCTGGTGTTAAAAATATGCATTTTATTTCCAGTGTAAATCTGTCTGGCCTCAACACCTGGAAATTAAGTCTCTGATTAAGTATTTCCATGGTATCTGATGCCCTCTACTTATACAGTGCCTTAAAAACTGATCCAAGCACTTGCTGAAGTTCTTTTCCATAAAGCACGCTAATTTTCTTATCTCTTCATAACCCTCTCTCACAGAGAGATTCCCAGAGGTATTCCCAGTTCTCTTCCTGCTTTTTCTGATTTTGTCTATTGTCATTAAGAAGCACACACAGGTACTGAATACAACTCTCACAGCTGGGTGGCCCTTTCCTGCTCAGGGAGAGCAGCTCTGCTTAGTCATGCTCTGCTCAGGTACTATTGTCCTGAACAAAAATACAGAGCTGCCTCATGCTGGCAGGTGGATCCTGTTGGCTCCAGCTAGCACGGGAGAAGGGTTTCTTTCTTTGAAAGGCATAAACAAGGGGCTGGGATAGAGGGGATTCATGCAGAGGAACCTTAGCCAAGTTTGGAGAAAGAGCTTTGGCTGAAGTTTGTTTTATTATTGTTTCTGTTTGAATTGCAAATAAAGGCCAGGAAGGAGGCATGTTTGGACTACGTACAGCATGTGAGTACTCTCTTAGAGCCAGCAGGAACTTTGCCTGCTCACCCCCACACACAAATAAATGCACTCAAATCTCAGACTCCTCCATCCCATCAAGAGATGAGTTTGATGCACTTGCAAGGTAAAAGAGAAAACTGCAGCTGCAGATAGAGGATTGCCGGTGGCTAAATTACAGTCCTTAAATACAAAGGCACAATTTGGGCATAAGTATGGGTTGTACTTAAAGCAGAATCACATGAGACACCTGAAAATGTCAGACTGAAATGTACAAATAGCATGGAACAAGTGCTCCTTTTGCAAAACTCAGAGAACTACAGGACAAGTACCATATGTGAAACAGTGATGGCCAGACAGTGCAGTTCCCACATGGTGGGGATTGCCTTCTTCTACTGATAAATAAATACAGTACCTATCTGTTCAGCTGAGTTGTCATAATCTTGATATAATTGAACAGCTTCACTGCATTAAGTATAGGCAGATGGTCATAAATATGCAACAAGAGCAGGATTAAAGAGAAAAGAAATCATATCCACCATCTTAAATGCACACATATATTCATACACATGTATACACAAGCTTCTTAGTTTGCCGGTGCAGACAGGATCTGCATAGTCCTGTTCCACAGTAACCCCTAAGAAGTTATGCAATATCGAGAATAGAATCTTCAGACATGTTTCAAAATAAGCAAGGATAAATTAACCATGTGAAGGAAAGCTAATATAGTATGAAAGAGTCAGAGGAATGGGGATTGTTTAATGTACCAGGACTTTGATGAGTGAATTTTCCACTCAGGTCAGAAATTTTCCAGGTCAGAAACCCATGTCCATTCCAAAGTTAATGCTATTGTTTTCTGATCTTTGAACCCTAACACCTGTCAATGTCATATTCCCAGAGGACAATACTGTCTGGGAGTCTGGCATTTCTTTTACAAAGAAAATATTTACAGGCTTATCACTCCCTTAACAACATCCATCCTGTTGGACTACCAGAAAAGTCATTTAAATCCAACTGGAAGTTACTAGGGAAATGCTGTGAGTCTGAGTGTCATCAGACATGACTTTTCCTGTCAATTAGAGGTATCTGCCATAACTGATTACACTGGCTAGTTACTCTGGCTCTATGGGAGTAACGGAGAGAAGGATTTGGCCCCAATAATTAGAAATGCAATCCAGTTCTTGTTCATGTTTCCAGAATCCATCTTTCAAAAACAAATTTCCACGACACCTTGTACTCTCTATCTTAACTCTATGTTTGTACAGAAGAAGGGCAAAATAAGAGCTTTTTATAAACAAGGAAGTGGTCTAGCTCACTCCCTTGTGCAGGAAAACCCAGAAAAGGACTACTCTGAAGTCAGTTGTTCCCTGGACTGTGCCAAATATCCACCCCCTTTGCAAAGCAAAACAGAGCCTTTGGCTCCCCTCTCCTGCAGATCTGCACATAGTGTGGGACAACCCCCAGGAGCAGAGGGGAGCCTTGTGACAGTGTTCTAGCTTTCAGTCCCGCCCAGCCTCCCCCAGCACCTGCCGGGCCCAAGTCCCCTCCTTGAGAGTCCCTGCTCCAAGTGGGTGTCACAAGAGATAGCCCTTTCCAGCGGCTGGGGAGCATGGTGCTGGATAAACTGCAGCAAATGCTGACCAGAGCTTCTCCTTGCCAGGCTCTCACACACAAAGCCTGCCCTCAGGTTTCTACTCCATGCAGGATGAAGTCTCTCTCCTCCTGCACAGGAGCTAGGCTGTCCAAAGGTAGTCTGTGACCTGCAGACACCCAAATTGTCACAGCTCCTACTGAACAGCCCTTTCCCCAGGGCAGCAGCTAATGCCACCAGATCAGTGTGCTCAAGCACAGTAAGAGGTTTTCTCTGATTACACTGTGCTAACATTTTCTGGCCACATCTGAGTGAGATTCAGGTTGTTTTCTCTGAGCCATGTATTAGATACTTGATCTTGCTTCTTTGACTTAAATAAAAGTCACATCTCAGAGAGCCTGAACCTGAGTGAGGAGTTTGGCTGCACAGCAGTTGAGCCAAGAGAGATTCACAATGACCATCCACCAGCTAATGAAACATTACCACTGCTGCGTAATTTCTGATGCTTCCTCATATGCAGCCAGAACAGAAACTCAATTAATAAAGAGCAGTAGCAATTTTCAATGCAGAGGTGCTATTGTGAGCTTGCTGTCAGGAGAGGAGGGCTAAGACACAACTGTTGAGTAATAATCACAGCTCTGTTTTGCTGGTGGTGCTCCAGCCAGGGTTAGGTTTAACCTAGCTGATACCTCAAGGTCAGCTTGCAATTAGAGAGCAGCTAGCCTGAAGGGTAAAGATAAGTGGAGTGGTTAAATAAAAGAGATTAGCAAAGGTCAAATAATTTGTAAGAAATTATTAATCTTGCAAATGTTACCTTTCTGCACCGGTAGTGATTTTCACTACTTCAATTGGTATTTAAGTTATTGGCTAAGCAGCTTGTGGCAAACAGCCATGAAGTCATAGCTATTTCTGTAAGCAGTGCTCTCTGGGAGCCGTGGAAGCAAGCTGTTAGGATCGCATGACCCTGCTGCATTTCCTGATTGGATAAACAGCAGTCTGACGACTGGGTTTCTGCAGCACACTGTTGTGACTCTAACTCTGAAGTGTCATTCCTGCAAATTATCTGACATATCCTCAGAAGGTGGGCTGTAGATCAGAAATTTTAATCATTCTTTTAACATAAAACATTTAGAGGATGGATGTATAAAAGTTACAGGCTCTTGCATAGAAGAGGCCAGCACAGTATCCTTGTTTAATGCAAGCAGCAGCAGGCAGACAGGCTTCTCTACATAACACCCTTCTGCCTTGCCAGCTTTTGTGGGACCACCCTGATGCCTGGACAGAGTTCACTCTCCAAGTCTGTTCAGTCTTTGGCTTCTCAAACAGGCCTGTCAGCAAGATGGCTAATTGATACAAGTTGTAGTGTGGGATTCATGGTGTGGCTGCCTCTGTGAAGGGATTCATAGGAGGTTGACAGTAGGAATCAGATGCTCAGTAGACAGTATGCTCACCAGGTATTGTAGCTATAGTGTAAGAATAACTGTGCTATTCAACATCCAGGTTGGCCTGCTGGGCATCCTATCTCTTTCATTTAGTCTCATTTCATATTCATTTTCCACAAGCAATGACCCAGGCTGTAAGGCAAAGCAGAATTAAGGGATATTTCTGAGGAATTTTTTAAATCTACTGACTAAACTAGATGCCTCTCTGTGCATATAGTTGTAAATATGTGTCTCTTCTTCAGCAATCCTTACATGGGAGCATTGAAAATTTTGGAATAGATAATAAGTTATGACATTTTAAACTATGATATTGAAAATGTTTGTACATTTGTTTTCTTTTTAAGCTTGACTTAAAACTAAAGATTAGTAAAAAATGTTAGAAAAACAGTAGATTGGATTAAATATATTTTTAGGGCAAAGTTAGATAGAAAAATGGAACTTTCTTGAATTTCTGTCTTTGCCAAAATCCTGGTGACTTTATGTTTTGAGTTTTGATGTGACATTTTCTTAATATTTTTCTAGCCTTGCAACCAACTCTATGGCTCCAGTAACTGCCCTACTCTATAATACATATAGAATCTAGCTCTTTTGGATTTGCAAGAGCAGCTTGCAAAAATAGCATCCTTTTGGAGAATGACTGGAAATTGTTATAATTTAAGTTTCTTTTCTGTAGTAATTACCCAGCAGTATTGCCTATGTCTGCAGTAAAGATATTTTGATATGAAAATCTGCTGAACAAAATTCATGTGTCCTGTTTTAGAAGGAGGATGACTGAACAGGTCGAGAATGAGGAGGAGATTCCTTGGAAATCTTCATTTTGTCTTCCAGAAAACAGTCCAGGATGATGGGAACCATTCAAATTTGATATTTAGATTGATTTAAAGGCCTAAATTACTCTCTATAATGAGAAACAAAAAAATAGCCACTGTCTAACAGTAGGTGCCCTCACCTGAGGTGACATGATTTCAGACAGAAACATCCAAATACAAGGAAAGCACAAGACCAAAAGCAAGAGATGTAGTGAGGGAAGAGTGTGATATCTCTATTGCTAGAAAACATAATAGAAGAGTGAAGTATCTTTTTCTTTGTGTACATGCCAAACATTACACATGTGTGATCTATTTACTTCCTACAGAGTTCACAGTAAAAGACTATGAAATTGTTGTCGAGTTAACAAGAAGAAACTGAAGATCCCAGGGGACAGGCAGCATTAAGAGAAATACTGGAGTGCATTCCTTCAGTTTGGGTTTTAACAGAAAGGAGCATAGTATTCTATAGGTTGCTCTGTAAGTTGTCAACCTAAACAAGGCAAAGATGGAGAACTGGGAAATTTATTTACAAAAATATTCTCTTAATTCAAGCCTAAAATGACTCCAAGTGGGCCTTCCTCCCAGTCTGATTTCCAGAACTGGATGTCCAGTGGTGCCAACCCTCAGGGCCCTAGGTCTGACTCCAGACCCAAAGCTTAGGTACCAACAGCCAAAATAACAATGGAAAGCCATTACTAGCATTGAGAGGTGCCTCTGCTGAATTTAGAGCAAGTTTATATTAATAGGTGTAGGCTGAGGTCACTGCGACTGTGACTATGAGAGAGAGATTATTTCTGGCCCAGGGAAGATGTTCCAGAAACACAATTATGAAGAGTTATTTATACACTGTGTTTTGCCTTTTACAATGTTTCCTCAGGCCCACATGTGAGGGGAGCTGCACCATGCCCTGCAGAGGGTAGTGCCTCAGCACACCCCTCCCACCAGCCAACAGTGTGCAAACATCAACCCCCCAGCAGCTGCTCCCTGGTACCACATCAAGCGCCTCAGAACAAGCATCTGCCAAAGCAGCACAGAGAGCTTTTGGGACACCTTTTGGAGGAGACATCCTCTATTGCAGAAGGATGATGGGCAGAATATCAGGACTACCACACAACCCTCATTTTTTGGGACAGCCAAGGACACCAATTATTTTTTGTGGACACAATCTGTGTGTTTTTCACATTTGCTACTCATTTGCAGCCCTGCCCAGGAGCAGCAAGAGCAGGGCTGCTCCAGGACAAGGGCTGAGTGAGGAGCTGAGTGTGACCCCTGTGCCCCCCCGATGCATCCCACAACACCTAAACATATTGGGCAGAGCTTGCTGCTGGTCACAGGGCCCATTCACAGTCCTGGGTATTGCCAAGAGACCACATCCAGAGCCTGATATTTAAAGTGAGGTGAAAAACATTTGTCTTTCTCTTGAAATGCTGTAACCTTAATTAGTGTTTCCTTAATGCTTTGTAAAAAGCTCGTAGGTGAAAGACTCTGTGCCAGCACAAGCTAATGGCATTCCCAAAGACAGAGCTTAAAAGTTAGCTGAACTCATTCTAAGAGGCTGGAGATCCCTTTGCAACTTTTCCAAATTAGTTAGCTAATTTTTCCTTGCATCAAAACAATATAACGTCAGAGGGATGGCATTTTTTTTCTGTTATAGACTAGCCAAGGTCACATTCCACTGCAAAGTGATTGTCTTTCAATGCATACCATTCCTTGGGATAGATAAATAATGAGTTAATGTTCACAGGAAGTATTGACAACATAAAATTATCTAAAAAAATATAATATTTGTATTGATTTCACGTCATTGAAAAAAAAATGCAGGGTAAACAGTAAATTTCATTTGGATTTCCATGCATAGGAAGACATAAGTCAGCAATTATTATCAGTGTATTTATGGTAACATCACTAGCATTTTCTTTCAATATCAAGTTGATTTTCCTTTAAAGGGAACTCACACACAGAAGTATTACTTAATATTTTTTAAAGCAACAGAAGATTGCCTACTTCTTAAAGTGCATGGGAATGCATGATATTCTAAAATGAACACAACACTTCCTACTTTGTGTTGTGACTAATGTCACAACCTAAGGCTTTCATTAATAGCAGATGTTGCTTTCATCATTGAACTACAAAACAAGGATTGACAAAGGTTGCATGATTCCCATGCTTGTACACCCCATGCAGCCTTTACATTCTCATAATGAGACCTCACTGCAGTGTTGTTCACCTACATGCTGATCTGGTAAAAAGCCTATGGCTAGGTCTATGCAGATGAATTTAGTCTGTGGTCTGGTCCAAACATGGCCAATTCCACTAATATCTCCATATCTGCAATTTGCAGAACTTGATCCTCTAAGTGCACTTGAAATAGCATATTGTGCCTTCCAATTAGTAAGGATTACAAGACAAGACCTAGCAGGTTGCTCCAACATCTGTACATTTATACTCATCCTTACAATGGCTAATTAAAAGCTATTAATGTTCCTGTCTTCTTAAAACTAGAGAGAAAGCTCCCTACTTCAGAAGAAACAGGTATGGTTTTTCAGGCTGGTTGATCAGATCATTCAAACAGCAGTCACAGCGCTTGCATTTATACCCAGAAACTACTGTTTGGACTGTGTTGGGAATGTACATTACAACCCTTGCACTATTCATTGCTCTTGGTATGTGCCCTGCAGTTAGTCTCTCCATGGAATCTCTCCAGGAGGAAATATTTTCCGTTTCAGCCATGTACCCTTTGCTGGTAGCAAATCAAGTCCAGCAGCCCAAACTTTGAATCATTTACTCTCTTGATTCGATCCAAGATCTCCAAGTCTGTTAATGGACAAGACAGAGAATCTCACATATACCTTTCACTTTATCTTCCCGAAGCCTGAGAGTTACAAGAAGCAGCCCCCTATGCTGCTTCTTCTTGATAATGAACTTGCTTCTGGAAGGTAACATTGTAATATTAATTAATGAAATTGAAAATGAAATCTATAAATATTAAAAAAACCCGAACTGTTCCACATGTGTCTGTGACTTCTTTTCTTTGTTGTCTTTAATTCTTCCCACTAATATTCTCTAGAAGAAGTTGCAGTTTATTCCCCCATGGTCTTTGTTCTTGCAGGTCAGTGGCACTCTGTGTTAGCAAAGTCCTGGAGCGACCTCTGCACAGTGTGAAACTGGTCCGTCTCTGATGCTGAGAGTCAAGCCTCTGTTGGGTTGGACCTAAAAGCTCTTCACACATGATGACTAAACTACTGTTTTCTCCACTCTAAGAAAACTTCTTTTTGCCCTTGGGTTTAGTATTTCCCTTCTCTCCAGCTATCTCTTTCTGTTTTTTAGAAATTGGTTATATCAACCCCTCTCCACACACTTGGAAAAACTGTGCCATAATTTGCTCATTTTCATTTAAAATTGTTTGCACTTAACATAAAATTGTTAAATTTGATGCAATCCACTTTGGCTAACAACACATTAGGTTGAATTGAAATGAACAATGACAAGAGTAGGAGTGTGCTTCTAGATGGGGACAGAGGCACTGGCTACGCCTGTGTTTGAGATGTCCCCCGCCTCCTGAGGAAGGTGCTGCATAAAGCACAAAACAAACAAACCAAAGGAAACATTCATTAGCTTTTCATCTCAGATTGCCTCGGGCACAGAACAAAAATGGGTTAATGACAGAGAAAGGCTTTTAGACTAAACCAAGGCAAAAATGATTGCCCTTTCAAATGTGATTACTAGGAAAGTGATTTGGAAACCAGAGGGACAGAGGCGTGGAGTAAGCTGTCTCTCTGATACATATCAACAGAGAACTTCACACTGACTGATTGTAATGAATACAAAGTTGACATTAGCAGAGACAAAAAGTTACAGGAGCAACACATTGCCTTCAACAATTCCCTTTGTCCTTGAAAATTTTCTCAGGAGAAAAAGGCATTAATTTGGCTCATCCAGAGGGCTACCCAGGTACAGGTTTCTCTGGAAGTCAGAAGCATTTCACTCCCCAGAAAGGTCATAAAACGTCTCTAAGTCATGTGCAACTACTTTTACAGCTCTGTGGAAATCCAAAGGGGACTTTACAAAAGGCTTGTGCAGCAGTGCAGGGCCAGGTTCAGCCCTGGCATTGGCTCTGCCAAGCCCAGGGGGGAGGCTGCAGAGAGAAGTCACCTCACACTGCTAAGGGTGGTTAGAGCACTTAATTTTTTAGGATTTCCACTTTTTTATGCACTTCCCCGGAGATAGGGCACCCAGTAGAGGGTACTTTTGCAGAAGTAGTCCATCCTGAGGAGGGCAGGAAAGCTATGTCCTCACCAGTCTCTTCCTGATGCCCAGCCTGTCCCATCCTGCACACCTCCACTGCACTTCGCTGCAGTGAGGGGAGCAGGGTCTGCCTTCCTGCCAGACAGCTGCATGTCTGGGCCCGTGCCTGTCAGATGTAGCCAGCCATGATATTTAGATGTAAAGCAATGTGCTAAAGTAGAGCACTTTATAAACACTTTCAAAATCTCATAGCTTGCTGTGAGATATGGAACCAGCAACAGCAGAGCATAACATCCATTGTGTGGGTTTCTCAAGCTGCTAAAGCAATTTGTGAAAGAAACTCATATAAAAAGAAGGTGGTCTTTTTGAGTGCAACATTTTTAAATGCTTGTAAATGGTTATCAGTCTTTGGTTTTTTTCTTTGTACTAGTCAGTAACCACAGTCCTTGTTCCATATTTATGTAGCCTTTATTCCCAGCACATATAAACTGAAAGTATTTGGGAATTTTTTTTGAGTAAAGTTAAAAAAAAAGAAGAGTAAGTTGGGTCACAGAACCCCAGTGTTTTCTATTACAGTAAGCCTGTGAAGCTGGGTAACAACAGCAAAACAGTTGGGATGGCTAAGTAAATTAGTAAAATCAATTAGAGTAGATTATGGGCTATGTTACTCTGATAAGAAATGAGATTTCACAAATGCAGAAGTAATTAATTCTTCCAAAGTAAGAAAACCAAGAAGATTCACTGAGTTACATATCAAAGCTGATGTATACTTTGAGAACACATCAGTTTTGGCTTGTTTTGCAAGATACCAAGTGCCTCAAGCTGCTCTGACTCTGTGCTGAATAGGCCTGTCTCTGTGCAAAGCACATGACTGTAAAGATGACATGATCAGAGCACAAGCACTCTCAGACAATTTGTTTCTATGGGAGCTTGCAATTATCTTTCTCACTTGTCCAAAAGCAAAAACAAACAAACAAAAAACCAAACCAAAACAAAACAAAAAAAAAAAAAGCGAGAGAGATAGAAAAAAATAAAAAAAGCAAGAATTATTATAATGGCATCTGCAAAACAGAATGAAAAAACTCCTGGGGAATACGCACCTGATTTTAAGAGTACTAGGAGTTAAAGCACAGCAATATTGCATGCACTGACCATCGCTCTCATATCTGCAACTTGAAAAACAATATTGATCCCTTAGCCTTGAGGCACAAATTCTTAAAGCCCCTGTGCAAAAGTAAGTGATGGCACACATGATTGGAGGTTCCCTTAGAAACAAAAGCAAACAGGGTTTTTATTTTCTCTCTGGTGGACCAACCTGACCCTTAACATGCCCATGAACTCACTAGCAGTGGATAGTGCAATTTTCTGATCTGTCTGTTTTCTTGGGGACAATTCATCCTCAGTAGCCATTAATTCTGTAAATGCTTTTGGTTGCAGAGTAAGGAGGAAATTTATTAAAGAGATCAGGAATTTGATGCATTTTTTTTGGTTGATATTCTTGTCACTGATATTCTCAGCGACAAGCTTGAGAGAAAACAAGAATCATCCTTTGATTACCTTAGTTTTTGTGTCTGTTTTTTTCCCAGCAGGTTATCTCTTACTAAATGCCACATTATATGACCCTAAGAGCTTTGTTCTTTTGATGTAATATTCAATTATTTACTTAAATACCTTATCAGCTACAGAAAACCAAATTGTGTAAAGCAGCAACTAGAAATACTAGAAGCCTCTGAGAAATATAAATATTGATTCTAGACAGAGGATGAACCACCTAGCTTGGATAGAGTCACATCTAGCATCAGCCTGCTGCTATCTATAACATGAGATGTTGAAGTTAAATTCAAGCTAAATTTGCTGAGTGGGTAGAAACTGATCTTGTGGTGACCTAATCTTAGGTCATTAGTGGCATTCTTGAAGTTGCCTTTTTTCTGACAAATTCTGTTCCCTGAATGTGGTCTTTTAGTGCAAGCCTGTCTTCTTTCTGTTCTCAAAGTGTCTTGTGAAGGCCCCAGCCTAGATGTGGTATGAGCCCTGTTACTCACAGGAAAAGCAAAATAAATTTTAAAAAGAAGCCTAATAAAGTAAAGGGCTTGACAGCCATAAAACACCAACTTCTTGGTATTTTTCTTTTTGAGTCATTAGAAGTCCCATCTCTGACTCTCCTATTCTATACAATGAAGAGTTCACTTTTTGTAAAGGATAAAGGATATTAATAATCCCTCACACAGCAAACAAGCAATGGATGCTCAGCAACTCTTTCGGAGTTAGTGATCATCTTCTGAGCTGCTCTACTGTCAATGAAGAGATTACCAAGTGTACTGTGATTTGAAATTTCTTGGCACACCTACCTTAAGGTATAAATAATATGAACAGCACCAAGGCATAATTACCACCTGACATAGCACACCTTGTCCTTTGCACAGAATTCTATTGATTCTAGGCTGATTCAAATGAATGTAAATGGAAAAAAGGCTTCAGGCTCAGTTTTCCCTCATGTGATCCCTATCCTTTTATAGTAATTTCTATGAACACGCTGTAAATAATTACCAACCTTTCTACTTTGTGACTCATACCTAACTAGCCTTGTCTACAGTATATGGTGCATGTGGCTAATCGGGGCCCTAGTGTGCCATTGATTTCACTTGAAGATCTTTGTTTATTGGACATTGTAGTTGCACTTGATATATTACAGAGAGATTGAAGGAATTTCAGCCCCAAGAGTCAAGCAGCAAAAGTTCAAGGAAATGTTAGTCTCGGGCACATATCTATTAGTACTGTTAAATTATTGGTAATATTTTTTTTTTCTAAAAATAAAAGCTTTTACATCCGTTTAATGCTATTTTTAATTTTAAAAAAGTCATCTAGAGCAGCGTGAAACAGGTTTATAACACAAAAGCTCTCATCAAACACTTTAAAGATGAAGGGCTGATACGTGTCCTATCTCGCCTTGACAGTTACTGCACAGCATCATCTAGTGCTGCCAATCAGATCCAAACAAAGGAAACAGCAGTTGTCTGACTGTGAATCACTTCTCACCTCAATTAATATAAATATTGAGTTTGCGCAAGTAGACTTGACAGCTTGAGGCATGCCCAAATTTTTTGCGTAACTGTGTAACAGTACTTAATTACTGATACTCAATACTTGGACCTAGCACTGGGGGTGAAGTCAACAGTTAAGAACTTTGTTTTGTGAAAGTAAATGAGGGCTTAGCAGAAGGATTCAGTTTCTTTTGTAGAAGTTTTGGAAATAACATATAGCTGTAGATAGAAAGGCTTCTGGTGGATGCCTTCCTTGCATTTCTCTTCCCTTCAAATCCATCTCACTCATGTTTGCTACATATACTCTAAGGAATACATCAACTCTAGTAAATGTTCCCCAGAGCAAAGGATGCCTAGGTTACATCTACAGAGTATGTGAGCAAACCATATCTGAGTACAGACTTCAGTGTGTTTATAGAAGCAGGAATTGTTTCTGAAAGTTGTATTTATCCAGTAAAAGATAAGAAATATATTGCATTAATAATACATCCAACAAAATTTTTCCTTTCTTTTAACATGCTTACAGATTATCTGCCATTCAGTTAGAACTAGTTAACTCAGATGAGAAATCGGCAACCAGGTCAAAAAAGCCCACCCTGACAAAATCCATTCCAAATAAAGTATCTGCCCAAGTCTGACTCTAGGTAATTAGTTCAAATCTGGCAAAGGCTGATCCTAGATACTGAAAGGCATGATTGTCTAATAGCATCTTATCAGACTTCCTAAAATGCTGTGGTGGTCTCATTTCCTGGACAGTGGACTAGTGTCAGCAGGAAAATTACTCCCAGAAGCAGCCCTAGTTAGTCACCTCACCTTCTGTCCAGGGTCTTAATCAGCAAAGACACTAAAGTGCCTTGTGATCCTTATTAAAGGGGTTCTTCTGGGTTAAGATTTGTTGACAAGGAGAGGAAAGAAAGCTTTTAGTTTGGGTATCTGAATGTACAAGAGAAAAACAGCTTCTAAGTAAAACAGACTGGTTAGGACTGTTACATTGTCTTTCAGTGTCTTTAAAACACCTCTCAAACCAAAGCTGACAAAACTAATTGAGTAGTTTGATTTTCAGCAATCCCAAATACCCACTCTTGCTTTACTTGCAGGTGCAAATAGTCAGCAAGTCTGTAAATTGGACCACTTAATTATGGATATAAACAAATGTTCCTATTTGTGTGGTCTGACGAGGGGGAAACACAATTTCAAGCTGGCATCTGTAACCAAAATAAATGTATATGTATGTATGTGTAAGAGCAAAAACAGCAAGAGACCATTTATGTTGTTGGTGAGATTGTAGCAGTGAGCTACTTACATTGGGTATTTTGCTTTTACATTTCAGTTTTGGTCATGGCACATACAGGTATAAGTGCCTATATGATAACAGGTGACACACCAGCCCATTTTGCTTGCTTCATTTTTGTGGTCGTGGCTTTAGGCACATATGTGTGTCAATCTTTGGTGGTCACATATGAATACTGAGAGTCTTTAATGAAATAGAAAAACAGTCTTACCGTGACAGAAGAGTTGCACAAGTTTTGTTCAGCATATTGATCAGCAGGCCATGTGGTAACCTGACCTTCTTTAAGTGTCTAAATACAAGTAACATCTGCTGGCAGAAGTAACCTTAATGAGGTTGAGTAGAGGTCAGATAAAGCTGGATATACAGGAATAAAATGAAGATTTTTGACCATTAAGACAATTAGTCTTTTGAGAAGACAGCAAACAATGTAGAGGATTTTTTTTTTTTCTAGAAAAAGAAACAAAAGTGTTTTAGAAATAGTCTGGACATATTTCTAATATAATCATTCACAAATTATGTGGCTTAGTGAAAAACCCAAGAAGGGGTATTCAGTAGCCTTTGTTATGTTTTAGGTCTAAGTTAAGGGTCACACACCATCCAGAGTATTTTGGACTTAAGGGATTTTACCATGATTCTCACAGAACTGAAGGTTTCACACACAAAGCCAAGGTGTGGAGGTAAACAGCTGTGTTGTAGTCCCACTTTCTTTCTTTTCTATGCTTGTTTCTTGTCTATGCTCTTAGAACCACCACATTCTAGAAATGGGCAACTGGAAGAACCATCAGCAAGTTATTCACACGGGTCAGGGGAGCATGATTACATCACAGACTGCATGATGTGTCCCAGAGTTTTCCCTGATGTGTTCTTAAAAGTTTCCTTTACAGGGGAACTCCATGCTTCTGGAAAGTTGGTTCCAGCGTTATATTGCATTTCCAATCAGACTATTTTTCCTAAGATTTACTCTAAATTTAAGTGTTGAATTGAGCAATTACTTGAAGAGGTAGATGAAATATTCTGTAAACAACTGCAAGTCTCACAATCGCTGGGGGATTGTTCTTGTGGGAGGCTTCAACTCAGCACATGTCTGCTGGAAATTCAGCATAGTGGGAAGGAAACAGCGAAGGAAGTTTCTGGCATGTGTGGAAGACAACTTTCTCACACAGACGGTGTGTGAACCAGTGAGGGAATATGCTGGTTAACAGCGGCCAAATATGAGCCAGGGTGTGCCCAGGTGGCCAAGAAGGCCAATGGCATCCTGGCCTGGATCAGCAATGGTGTGGCCAGCAGGACCAGGGCAGGGATTGTCCCCCTGTGCTGGGCACTGGTGAGGCCACACCTTGAGTGCTGTGTCCAGTTCTGGGCCCTCACTGCAGGAAAGACACTGAGGAGCTGGAGTGAGTCCAGAGAAGGGCAATGGAGCTGGGGAAGGGTCTGGAGCACAAGTCCTGTGAGGAACAGCTGAGGAAGCTGGGGGTGTTTATCCTGGAGAAAAGGAAGCTCGGGGTGACCTTTTCACTCTTTACAACTGCCTGAAAGGAGCCTGTGGCCAGGTGGGGGGTTGGTCACTTCTTCCAGTCAACCAGTGATACAGTAAGAGGAAATGGCCTGAAGCTGCACCTGAAGTTGCTTAGATTGGATATTCAGAAAGATCCCTTCATCAAAGTGGTTTTTGAACACTGGAGCAGGCTGTCAGTAGTGTTATGGAGTCACAGTCCCTGGAGGCATTTAGAAGACATGTAGATCTGGCACTTACCACATGCTTTTGTGGTGGACTTGGCAGTGCTGGGTTAATGGCTTAAGTCAATGGTCCTAGAGGTCTTTTACAATATAAACAATTCTATAATTCTATGGTTTCACGGTTTTACCCTTTGTGGAAAAGGGTAAAACTAATTTCCACCTTCTTTAGAATAAATTTTGTGGGTCTGCAAAGTTTTAACATCTTCCTTCTGTCTACTTCCTAGACTAAACAATCCCAGTTCTCTTAACCTTTCTCAGAGGTTCATGTTTTTTAAACCCCTTATCATCTTGTTGGAGTTATCATAAAACAGCGCCCAAATCTGGATGCAGTACTTCAGCTGAGGTTGCACCGGTGCCAAGTACAGCAGAATAATTATCTCTCTTGTCTTATACCCAGCACCCCTGCTAATATATCTCAGAGTGACATTTGTCTTTTCTGCAGGAGCATCACATTGTTGTGAAGACAGGCTTGAAAACCTGATTCCAGAAGTTTCAGAATCCAAAAGGCCCAGAAAAGCAGGAGGGTGGGATGAGGGTGGGGGTAGGGGTGGGTGGACAGGGGTAGCTCATTATATTTCAGTCACATAAAATGGGGCCTGACTCAATATCCTGAAATGTCTTACGTTGGCAATTCTGACTAATATAATTTAACCTCTACAGACAAGCCTCATTTAATTTGCACCACTGAGTGGAAAACCTCTAGCAGCAGAGAAATGAGCAAACACTGTAAAAGACATTGAACAGCAGAAATAACAATGATAATTTACCTTAAAAGGTTATCAATTTGTAAAGCTCTTAAGGCAGATGAACCCTTGTGGAGGAAGCTCTGTGAAATACTGCAAAACTGGGGGAACATTTTTTAGAATTGGGTTCTGGAGGAAAGCACGATGTACAATTTATATGGCATGCCAACTAATACCCTACATCTTAATAGGGTTACTAGCAGCCCTTTAATCTGTGGCCCAGTTAGCGATGGGTTTCTGCAAACTGTGAGAGCTTTTTTAATTCCCCAGGCCCCCCAAAGCATGATGCTTAATTATATCAGTCATCCCATGTACTCCTCTAACTGAGTTTAAGAATGACTTGTAACCTTAGCAAAATCAGAAAGGTCTGACTTAAGAAAATATAGGATGCAAAATACCCCAGGAGGGTAAGGAGACTGCCAGTCATTTGTGAACAAAAAAATATTTCTCTCAATTTGAAAATTTATAATTCTAGTGTATTTTTTCAACAATAAATGTCAAACAGAAAGAGCCTTCTCTGCTCCCCTTCCCCAGACCCTGACAGTCTGGGAAAATTTCTCTTTTAGGCCACTTGCGTATTTAAAGTGTAAGTCTGGCTGATTTTACAAGACAGAAAGAAAGAGTGAGGGTCTCATTGTCTTTCAGAACTTTTATCAGGAGTTTGGCCAGGACTGTCACCAGTAATCGGCTTGCTAGCTTAATGAGAGACTTCATGAGTATTGTGTTACAGAGGTGGTATGCGATGTCTGGAGTGTCTAAGGATCCACAGCAGAGAGAGTTATCATTATCCAATTTTATCCATGGAAGTGAAAAAGAGAGTCTTAGGAAGAGAAGCAGGAAGACTTGATATAATTGTTCCAATTCATTCCCTTCCAGAGAAGATCTGAAGGAAGAACTTAACACCTGCACACCCCATTTCTGAAGCGGGAGAGTTGCTGTTTTTACCAAAGTGCTGCTATTAAAGCACCATCTCAAGGCAGTGCAGCTGAGATAGACACTTAGAGCTGGGCCCCTGAGAATGAGCAGCAAACAGCTGCACAGTCCCTCTCACACAACAAATGCACTTGGAATAAAGACTCAGGAAGAGGAAGTGCCATCTTTCCTTACAGCTGAGGCTATCAGATGCACTGAAGTGACACGTGTTCTCCTACACCACACAGTCTGTGTCAGAGCCCAGCTCAGCCCTGTACAGAGTTTGTGACTTCCCCACACTGTAGTATTGTGTAGCATTGCCTAAACTGATCTTTCATCCTAAAGGCCAGCCTTGACCAGCTAACAAACAGATCACAAAATATGTGTACTATGAAAAAGTATTCCCTATTTCATGTATTATTTCATAAAACATTCCTATGAAACTTACCCAGGTGAGTAAGAGAGAGCCACAGAGTGAGGCTAGAGTTATTTTCCACCCAAACAGGGACATACTGTTATAATAAATGACAAGTCTAAACAAATATTACCCACCAATATGTTTATGCTTTTCCCTCAAAACATGTGTTCTTGGGTTTTGTTAGTAATTTCATTACTGCTTAGGAATACAAACAGGAAGATGGAACTATCTTAAATTATTGGGCTTTTTTCACATTGAAATTTTCTGGAAGTTAGAGATTCAGGCTTCAACCTTCTCAATTCTGCTGTATTGAGAAGGTGGGGAGAAGACTTCCCTGTTCTCCATCTCTTTTTATCTTTTTTGGTATTAATAAAAAGTGCTTTTTTGTTCATCTTGTGCATCTTTACCTTCTGGATAATATTATTGTCTCAAATTGACATGTATTTAGCAAAAATTTTATGAGTGATCATTTGCCTACTCTCTAGTCTATACAGACCTGTAACGTTAACAGAAATTCTCTGTGTTCAAAGGCCAGAAAAGGCGGATTATTTCAGAGCAAATGGCATTTGCACCAGGTGAATTGAATTTTTTGAGCAACGTCTGGGTGATTTTTTTAAAAACCTTTTTTTGTGTCAGTAATACATGCATTTAGATTATATTCTAAGCAAACTCAAGACACCAAAGTATAGGATCAGGGAGAGCCGTGCAGCCATATTTACAGGTTGGTTGTTAGCAAGTTCTCTGCCACCCATTTGACCCACATTAGATAGGTGAATTTCAGACATGAAAAACATTCTGCATTGAGCTCTGCCAAATAACCTTTGGTTGCACAGACATTTCCTGGGGTCAGCCATGCTGGCTCTGTGTTTGTAGGAGTTAAAGTGCACTGCAGAAAGGGGGGGAAGTGCCTTCCTCCTCCTCCTCAGAAATACCCTGTAGAGGCCACAAGTGAGATTTTCATCCCTTTAGATGGATAAAAAGGAGAGGAAAGTGGCAAAACTTCCTTAATGAGCAAACATCTGGCATTAGATTTTTCTTTCTGTTCATTGAGCCTGTTTTAGGAGACAGAATTGTGAATCTCAACTTCATCTGCTACAGCATATGCTGCTCAATAGCCAAGAGTGTTCATTGGATTTGCAACATGTTTATTTCTCCATTTAAAGTTGTATTCTAGTTCTAGAATGGTTTCCAAGTAGTGAACAGCACTTGCAGGTGGGCCAGCAGCTGCTGGCTGTCCATAAAATGCAGGTTGCATCTAGTACCTCAGGTGAAAAAGCAGGAAGGGATAAGAATTATGTCTTGAACATTTCCTCTTATTTTATCTGACTTGGACAATGCTACATGGACATCAAATGCTGGGTAATGAGGTGCCAAGTGTCAGCCCAGGGAACCAGAAAAGGAGAGGGTTGGGAATCAGTTTGTCAGTAAGCAGCTCATATGCCCATGTCCCTCCCAAGCAGAGCACCCTCAAACAGGACATCCAAGAAAGAGGTGCCATTAGTTATGGTCAAAAATATTGGCCTTCCTCTTTAATAAAAATCTGCTTAAAAATCACAACTCAGCCTAAGGCTGATAAACCTCTGCCAGCCAATGCATCTCCTGGCAGTGGGACCCAGTACCATTTCTGGTGTCAGTAGCTCTCAGCTTCCTATGAAGCCCCAGACAGTCTTACTGGGGTTTAGGTGTCTTTGTTTATCGTATACAGGGACAATATTGTAATTGGGTCTGTAGTACAACTACAGACCTCATGGACATGATCCTGATTCCAATCACAGCACAGACACAATAGCACCTCCGACACACTGCCTCCCTTGGCAAATAACTCAGCCACTTTAATTTAAACCTCATTTTCCTCATCATAACAATATGGACAATTATATACCAACTTAAGACATTATACAGACTCAAGACATGTATGCACAGTATTTAGAATCCATGCATCCTGCCTGCACCAAATCCTGACTTGCTTGTCTCTTTGAGTTCTTTTTGGCTTGTAAGCTTCTGAATCAGGATCCACATATAACACCTCATAAAATTATGTCCTGCCCTAGGCTCTTGGTTCTGTACCAGCACAAACTTTAACAGCTTTAAATGCTGAAAGGACTAAGTGGAAACACTTTTGAATAGTTTAGAGAACAGTATGTGGCTTTTAGAAGCAACAGGGTGGGCATACAGTACCAATAAACCTGAGAGAGCAGTGTTTATACTACACAGCAAATCTGGAAAGGGCCATTGGGGTGCAAGGCAGGGGAAAGCCTGGCCTGAGACTGACTTACTGCTGTCAGCCTGTACAGCAGGAGCGAGCTGTAATAATCTGGGTGCTACAAAGCAAACATAATCAAGGGGAGGAAAAGTGAGCACAGACACAGTATGATTCAAAGCAGGCAAGTAAGCTGCTGCATTAAGTCTTTTGAATGGAGTTTCCTGGAAGGACCCCTGAGCATGACCCTCAAGCTCTAGGTTTTTGCCAAATTTATTTGAGGAGGAAGGAGGGCGGGAGGCATGTTTTCTCGAGGGGAAAAAAACTCACCCCGCTAAAGCTTTCTGTTGCCAGGGAAGGTCAGGGAAAATTCAGGAAAACTCCTTTTTATGTTCTTTATGATGTTTACTCTTGCGCAGAGCCAAGAGAGGAATGAGAAAGGCTGCAGCATGATGCAGGGCTGCAAAAGCTGTGGGTGACATAAATGGTGTGTTTCTCTTTGCCGTCTGCCGAGTGCTGCGGGGAAAATCTGTCCTAAATAGACAAACGAGAAGCCATGAGAGTGTCGGCTGGCTCTCGTCAGCCGGCGTCCCCCGGGCCAGCCCGCGGCTCCGGCGGGAAGTACACAGCGGATGTTTAATGAAAGGGCTGCTGCGGCTTATCTCCGCGAGCAGGGGACTTCTTTGTGAACTCGCTTGCTTTGAAAGATATGTGGCCCACTATGCTGGTATTGTTGGCTCTCGCTTTAAGCGCAGCCACATGATTCGCATAGGAGCTGTGCGCTGCGCCTGCCAAGGAAAGCTTCCCCTGTTCTCTCCCTGGTTGGGAGTAAACTCGGCAGAAGGTCATCGAGGTCACAAGATCTGCCTGTTATTGCATTTTACAGGAAGGAAGATACGTTGTCTTTAGATCAGTTTATCAGCTGACTTTCCTGTGAAGAAGACTGAGGCTATTTTCCTGTGTACCACCACCCCCGTAATTCCCAAACGAGTGTGTTCTGTTTGCATCTCCTGTCAGCTCAGCTGTGTGCATTTCTGAAACAGCCCAGTATTAAGCAAACAAATAAAAAAGCCATTGTGAGACATCGCAGAGTCCACATCCCTTATCAAACTGCCTGACAGGCCGGGATAAATCTCTTCCTCGAGGCTGCCTGTCATCTCCCTCCCTCCCTCTCAGCGTCAATGCACAATTAAATCCGTTGTGGTGAAATAGACTCAGCGGATAGTTGTGGAGAGTTACTTACATGGATGCTGAGAGCAGCAAACAGCCTAACAGACTCCTCTGCTTTCGAGGCAGTTTCTTTTGAGCCTGCACCTTTGAAGAGCCATGAGTATTTGGTTTTGTTGTATTTGGGTTTTTCTGGTTTTGTCCTTTAAAGTCCCAGGTTTCTGAGGATTTTTTAAAAATAAGCACTCCTTTTTCTGTGCAAGGGAGCAAGCAGAGTGCAGAGCTGTCTCCTCCCTTCCCAGCCTCCTTTGAGAGATCCCTGCTTTCATAAGGTTTTCGGCTGGGGAATGGTAGCTTGTTTCCTCCCTGTGCTCACTGTGACAAATGCATTTCTGTGACCAGGAAACTGCAGATGTTACAGATGCACTAAGGCATATCTCATTAGCTAATTATTCTTAATCTCTGATGGATTGCACATATTGAATAATGCCATTCATTGAGTAACAGTTGAAGAGAAACTTCCTGGCTCCAAAATATATAGGGTGGCAGCTTTAATTGTGTTTTCTTTTCCTTCATGTGTAAAGATAAAATAACCCTCCAGAGCTCCCCTCTTCTAAAGAGTGCTGGTTAACATAGCAAGAACTGGCACGTGACACAATAAATTTGCTGGTTTTCAAATGACCCTGTTTTCTGGACTGCAAAACTGAACCGCACAGGAAAACAGCTACTAATATTTAATAATATCCACTATGGTTTTTGCAACATTGATCTGTTTCCATTTTTGCAGCTCTTATATTTACATGGAAAACCCTTGTCCTCTAGTTCCAAGGGTCTTCACACTCCTATAATGATCCAGAGAGGAGAAGGATCTGAAGAAAATGTCAGTGAAGATCCAACCTCATTCACAATCCTGAAGAGAAAGGATCATGACTTATATCATTATTCCCACAGCATTTTCACTACCTTTAAGTTCTCTTATATTTTAACAATCATGCTTGTAATATTATATATATATATATATATATATATATGTATGGAGAGAGAGAGAGAGAGAGAGAGAGAGAGAAATGTGGAAGCATTACAGATATATCATCTTTATTCTTAAATAATGTTCCTTTATTGAGTTCTGGCAGCTGGATTGGTACTGAACCTTGTCAGTAGCTGACTGGATATTCCCCACACTAGTTCAGAAAATGCTCTCACAGTTTTTAGTGTGAGTGACTAATCATGACTGTCAGAATATAGCCCTTAAACATGAAGACAGCATTTTATAATACAAAGGGTATGTAATCATTCTGGCAGTTTAAAAAAAAAAAAATTTAAAAAAAGAAATTTTAAAATACCTTGTACTGCTCTGTCTATTCTACCTTATTTGGAAATCTAAATTGGAGTATTTAAGAGACAATTATAACAAAGCTGAAATGGGAGGCAAAAGATGAGGAAAAATCCTTCTGAGGTTTATTATTACACAAATGGGGTTTGGTTTGAACTCTTTAATTTGCCACTTGCCAGCCTGTGTCTAAGAAGTAACCTTGTTTGTATTTCAACAAAGAATCTCATTCTTTTTTTCAATAAAAAGACCTGGCAATAATTCTGTTGGCACTAGATGAAGAGTTTGCTTATTCCGCTGGTGATGGTTTCTTTTGTTGCTATCTAGTTTAATGAAAACTTCATAAAAAAAACTCTGGAAGTTTATAGATAAAGCTTATGTACATTTGTTCAGGTCATATGCCAAGGGGTAACTTCTTATTTCAGAAGTCATTGCACTAGGGAGAAATGTGGTTAATACTAGCACTTCTTGCAAGTAGCAGTCTTTATTCAGAAGCTGGAACAAGTGAAGCAAACCACAGGGCCTGAGGCAGGCATGTGAACAACACAACTTTGACTTTACAATAATTCACTGCTACTATTATCTTAGCAACCTTTCAATAGAGTCCTGCAAAATCCAACAGGGAGGGGATTCCTTTGCTCTTTAAAGTCAAGGAAGTCCTAAACAGCTGTGTCTTTGTACAGGTTTTAGATTTTTTTTTTTAATTCATTCCAAATCCTGTAAAACAGAAATTGTTCTCTAATTAACATATTCCTAAAAGAATACGGATTAAATTTTTTTTTCAGCAATATTGGCCAAAGATTTTTGAATTTTGCAACACTTTTACAAAATGTGGTGCCATTTTTCCCAGTATGTCTGCCACTTGTCAGGTTCTGCGGTTTGTCGCAACCTCTTAACAAACAGCTTTAAATTCAGGGCTTTTAAAAGAACACATAGAGCACAATGGTCAACTGAGTGCCTGCTTGCAGCAAAGGTTATTGCTGAATGTGTTTCTCAGCTGTCAGTTGTCAATGCATCCCACCCACACCCAGAGAGGCACAGATGGAGGGAACGTCCTTGCTGGATCTGTGCTGACCTTTCAGCAAGCTGGCTGGAGGGAGAGGATGAGGCTGCTGCTGGACTGTGGGAGGCAAAGGTCTGTGGGCAGAGCCAGCTCCTCTGTGTGCTGTGGGGCACTGCCAGCTGTAGGCACAGCCCCATCTGGCCCAGCTGTGATGAGGGCTCGGTCACATCCATGCAGTTTGCCAAGCCAGTGGTGCTCAGCCTGCAGTGGAACAGCCATGGGGCTACACACACAGGCAGGCCAGGACTGCTCATGCGGCATTTTATCTTTTGTCCTTTATGAAAACTGGATTTATGGCTCCTGGGTAAGCCTTTACTTTCACATGTTTCGCTGTGGAAGAACAAGCTTCCCACTTTCCTGCTATATAACACTAGGCTAAAGCCCTTTCTGGCAGCACTTCAGAGAGGCTGATGAAGCAGCACCAGAAACAATTTGACCTTACATTTGAAATTTTGACATAAGATCATCTGTAAATCCTACGAATTAGAGCTAAATGTTCTTCCTCTCCACAGTCTTCACTTCCTTTATCTTGCTTCTCCTCCCTTTCTCTGATCTCCTTTGCTCTGCACAAGCAACAGCTAGGAAAACATCTCAGGGATGGAATTTGCTTACTTATTTATTTTTTCATCTCCTGTAAAAAGAAAAAAAAATAGGTAACTATAATGTTTTTTCTAATGAATATAGTCTAGTAGTCTGGTTAAATTATAAAACAGATTAGTCCCTCTTAGTCTCCAGATAATTACATTAGCAAATTCATATTGAACTGAATGATAAAAATCTTAAAGTCCCATAATATATTTTGCTCAAGTTAATTAAGTTCTGCTAATAGTGGTGAATTAGGTTAATGTTAATTGTGTGAAGTGAAGTGAAGTGAAGTGAAGTGAAGTGAAGTGAAGTGAAGTGAAGTGAAGTGAGTGAAGTAAAAAACTGCCCATGAGGCACACAGAGAGCTCAATCGGTTGTCAGATCTCAGGAAATCCTATTTTTAAGACCCATTCCTGGGTCTCCTGCTGCATACTGGAAGATTAGTTTTTAGGAAAGGTATAGTTTTCTGATACAAACGTTTTACACTTACCAAGATTCAGAAGAAAGGTGGATCTTTAAACACTAGCAAGAGTCTGAAATATTTTAATAGAATATACTTAACAGAAGAGCTGTGTCTCCACATTTCGGACTTGACCAGCCTCTGTTAAGATCAGAGGACTTCCAGGACTGATTTTTCTGCATCTGCCCTGGGGGGTTTTTATACCTTCTTCTCATGACCTCATTGGAGACAGGGCAGGATGTGGTCAAGTGTGTATTTGGTGGCACTCAGTACGGTCCAGCTCCCAGAAACCCAGCTCTTGCTATGCTATGGTGTTCAAAAGCTCCTATTTCAGACTGCACACTCTGGTCTGCTGGGTCTCTCAGCTGGGTAGGTGATAGCCTCAGTTTCACCAGGAAGGCAAGATGCTCTGTGATAATTCCTCAACTGATATAAAATTGGATGAAGCCTTAGAATTTGGCAACTGTTGCTCTGTCCTCACATCCTGTAGAACTGTGTAGGTACACAAGGATTTAAATCTCTGTGGATATCATTCTGCTGAATGACTTCTATAAACAGGGTTATGCAGATAAGTAGAAAGGACTCCGAGACTGGAATGTTAGATTATTATCTCTATCTATATCTATCAGCTTATATAAAATATATAATTAAATTTTAGATTGATGCTCTACAGATGTATTTGTCAGTCAACGCAAAAGCAAGCCAAACAACAAGATAACAAGACCAAAAGCATAGTTTGAAGTCTTGATTTTCTTTATCTTTGTTTCCAGGAACCTTCTTTCATCTCCTGCATTTGTATGAGCTGTGTGAATCATGTCATGATGACATCTCAAGGATGTATAGAAAGACCCAGCAGAAAGAGGCTGAGAGGCTGGGAGAATTAGGGTGGTCTGTGTGGGAGGTTGGGAAACTTGAAAGAGCTGAGGGATAAGTGAGCAGCTGCAGTCCACCAGGCAATTGTAGCTCTCAAGAAGTCAGTACATGGACTTTGCCTCTCCATCTTTACTGAACACCTACAGAGGGCCATAAGTTTTGTTGAAGGATCAGTTTTTACAATGAGGACTTTAATGAAAAGAACCACAATTACATAGTATTATTAACTATTTTGATTATTCATAAGTGCTGGAAAGTACTTAGGACATTTGCTGGGTTAAAGTCCCTAAGCAAGAAAAGGTGATCTGATGGAAATTAAAACGCCACCTCTAAATCCAGTTCTGTTTGCATGCATGTCAATTCTCAACATCACTGCACCACCATTTTTCTTCTTTTTCAGAAAATATTTAAATTTTCCCTTTGATTCAGTTCACCGCTGTCTTAATGTTATGTCACTATAAATAAACACATATCAGTCTTGGGTACATCTGGCATCTAATATGCCTTTAGCATGGATACTCTTTTTTAAAAGGGACAACGCCCAAGGCAAAGATACTATTTTCATTTCACCCTCTCACTCACCCTTGACTTATTACTGGGTTCATCACTGTTTTCAGATAGAGGACACAAAGCTATGAGAGACATAAAAGATCACCCTTTGAGGACAATGCTTGTCATCCTACAATCCACATGCCAAAAGCTTTGAGTAGTTAAAACACAAGGATGTCCAGGATTTTGCTCAGGGAGCTTAGGATGTGGGATGTCAGATACCTGGGAGTTTTCCACAGAAAGAAAACAGATGGCCTTGGATGAGCCCAGCCAGCTTGGTCTGATCAGGACTGATAGCGTTGGTTCCCTTACTCCTGGGGTTTACGCAGATACTGCACTAGCTGGGCTTCCCTGTGGACAATCATGTGAAGTGTCAGGGCAGTCCTGCTTGAATTTTTACCAGCAACTTAAGCACAGGTGCTGAAACTGGTCACCCCTGCTACCTCTGCTTTCTCAAGGGCATCCTTGCCACATTTATGTCCCCAGTGGCCATGCTGATTTCATCCTAAATGACTTGAGCAAAGAGATTCTCCCAAGGGAATCCCAGAGATGTAAAAGATATCTCTGGACTTAGATTAATTTCTGGTTTGGATGCTTTAATTTTTGTGTCTAGCCTTTCAGTTCCTGAATAGAATTATCCTTCTAACTAATCTTCCTTGCTTTCAAGATCTCCTTGAAATGCACAGTATTCATTCCTCTTACCCTCTTTATCCCAGAAAACGGATGTGCCTACTGTTGTCTTCTCTTGATCTCTTATATCTGAAAGAGGAAATTACCTTAAGCTGCAACAGCAGAGGTTTAGATTTGATATTATGAAAAATTTCTTCACCAAAAGACTTGTCAAGCACTGCATCAGGTTTCCAAGGCTGAGGACCAGGTTCCAGTAACAGACTGAGCCACCATCCCTGGAGGTATTTAATTCAAGTATAAGTGAGGCATTGGAGGACATGATTTAGTGAGTGATTTGGCATTGCTAGGTTATAAGTTGGCCTTAATAACCTTAGAGGCTTTTTCTGACCTAAATGTTCTATGATTGTTATGTATCATTACTTCTAATTTCCTTGCTTCTGAATTCTGCGTTTCTTTTCTCTGATTTGCCTCCAATTTATAAACACAGCATTTCAGGCCCAGCTAAACCTACGTATAAAGCAGCAATCTCCAACCCTGCCTATTTACAACAATGACACTCTAGCCTAAAAACATTTGGAGTCAGTTCTAACATATTATGTTCTGGGTTGTTATTGTATCTAATCTGCATGCGACTCATGCCAGATATGTCCTTGCCATTGACTGCCAGTACGGGAACACGGAGTGGCTGGGTTGCCTGCTCTGGTCCCACGGGTTGCTGCAGTGATGTGCCATCAGCCTCCAGGCTGGCACCTGGTGCTGTGCGGATCCCGGCCAGACCTCGGTGTGTGACGCACTTGCCAGCCCTTGTTGCAAACATCAAGGGAAACTCGGCCTGAAACTTTCTAAAGAGTTTTCCCCTCCCTGCCTCCAAACTCAAGAGGGAAAAAAAATGAATTAATTTTCTGCAAAACGCAAATGTTGGTGGTACCACAGTATCTAAAATCAGGCAATCATACACTCCCATCTTTACACCCTTCCTCTGAGAAATGTTTATGCCTTTGTAGCTGTACCTGATCCAGGTATGTATTTATGTGGGCAGAGGAAAGGGAAAAGACAAAATGGCTCACACATGCAATTGTGCACATTGCATAGAAATTGCAACCACTTGTGTGGCACCACAACTGCCTCAACTCATACGGTTTTGTCAGACTAGAATCTGACACAATCATAACAGTCCTGGATGTTCCTTTTTCATCTACACACAGAGTTCAGAAAGAAGGAAACAACGGAAGGGTGCAATGCTCTTGTTTCTTTTCCTTTTCAGCACTCTTCTGGTGCTCTCCTGTCCCCTTTGTAACACATGCAAATGCTTCAACAGTTACTTTTTAATAAAAAACCAGCAGATTTTCAGGGCAGCTGGGAGGTTTTCTTAGGGGTAGAACGACAGACTTTGCAGTATAATAGCATACAGATGTTGTGACACAGCTTGCTAAGGGCATAACCCAAACCCCCTTAGACACACTAATCTAATACTCTGCCAGTATTTATTCTTTCCCAGCTGCAGAGAGAGTGTGGAAATGCCTTGAAGCTTCATTGGAAGGGGGAAGCTAATGAACAGTGAGGAGTGAAAGGCAGGAATGGAGATAAAGGTCTGCATACTGAAATAGCAGTAACACACTGGAGTACATCCTGTTGTGATATATATACATTTTGCTCTAATTCCTCCCTTGGGCAGTTTGAGAATGGAAATTTTTTTCTCAGAGGAAGTATTCTTGCTACTGATTTTATGGAGGAGCAGCAATTTCCGTAAATAGGATAATACTGGAGAGTAGTTAGAGATCCCTTTGTCAGATATGAACCCACTCTGTTAAATGCTGGTGCTATCTAGAGCAAAGCATTGGTAGAAGCACAAAGATTATCAGAAATGCCATGTGCACTATTTCAGAAAAAAAAAAATAAATTAAGGGCTAAATACTATTTCCGGTAATATCAAGATGATTCTTCATTAGGTCAGCACCAAAGGATGTAGGTGTTTTTACAGCTTCAGCTTGCCCCTGTATTTAAAATATTTTTAATAACGTATTTCATTATTTTCCAGGGGGTCATTAACCCACAGGTTCAGGTATAGATTATACTATGCTTATCAATGGTGCACTGTGCAGCTCTGGTGTTGCTGTTAAATTTGACATAAATGCCCTGCAGAGGTCCTGAATCAGCCCTAGCAACCCTGGCTGGGGGACTAAAAGAAGTAGTAATATACTGGGAAAGATCTTCAGCATCTCAACTAGGAGCCTGAAAAATCACTAAAACCCAACAAGGAGCAATCTTTAAAATCCTATCAGAGCCTTACGTGCAAGGTAGGAATCCCACAGTTGCATTCATGGTATTTTTTAAAAATGAAACTGCATATGAATTTCATATGAAAAATCAGTTTTCTGGGGGACAGCTGCCAGCTGAACAGTTTCAACTTTATCTACCATTAACATGACTGACAGGAAGAGGAATATTCATCTGCATGGAACAAGGAGCTAATGTACGTCCCAAGAACTGTGAGGAAGAGGGTGTACTGCTAATGTAATGAATTTCTACAGTGCTATGAGAAGTGTGAAGGGACTGTAAATCTAATGATGAGAGTGAGTAGCAGCTTCATTACCTCCAGTATATTTTCTCATTTTTGCTGCTATAGATTTGGCCCTATGTATATCTGTATATCCACAGAAAAGAATGGTGGGATTTTTTAAAAAATAGTTTATAAACAATTGTGCACAACTCCCAAACTTTCTTTAGAAAGTAATTTGCTTGAAGTTTTTCTAAATATCTAAATATTCCAGAAAAAATGTCAAATATAATAATCTGGGGTTTTTTTCTTCCCAGAAAATACTTGGCATCCTGCAAGTTAAGAATGTCTCCACATTCTGGGTGTTTATAGAGCACTTCCATCAGGGTGCTTGTTTATTCTGGATTCAGTCCAGGATACAAGGCCGGTCCTAGATGGCTGCTGTTGACAAGAGAACAATGTATGACTGATCATGTGATATTATTCTGATCACAAAGCACCTACACAGTTTATTTGTGCACTGGGGCAACACAGAAGCACATATAAAAAGTCCTCTAGATTGAAACATCTTGCTCTTTCCATAGAGAAGAATATAAACAGCTACCAAGGGGACAAGCAGAAACATTAGGCTGTAAGGCAATACTTGACTTTCTCAGAAAGTTCAAAAGGTTACAGAGAGCTGTTCCCTTTCTCAAACTGTCTGTATGGTGGCGATTTAGGTTTCAATCCTTGGTGCCACCCACAGAGTTCGATAAACCTCTCTGAATTTCATACTTGCTCTTTCTGGACAAAAAAATCTCGTAATGGGAAATATGGCATCAGACCCAAGCAGAAGGTGCACAGAGCACATGTCAGTCTTCATGAGGAAGGGACAGGGTCTCTATTGCAACAGAGTGGGGGATTGCTGATGTGAGTGACAATAATCAGGATATTACTCATGCTGTTGGACATCAGAATTGTGCCTGCTCAGTACTTGCAAAGGATTTGATCTTGTTACCTTTGCTTACATTTCAGTATCAGTTTCTCAAAAGCACTTCAATTTCATCTATGGTCAGTGAGACTGAAGCATGTAACCCCTATATGTATTCATTTAAATTTCTCCATTAGTAGCCAATTTTTACAGCTGTCCAAGGGATTAACCCTGATACAAAAATCTGAGGTGCAGGCAATCCTAGAAGCACAGCTCAGAGTTGTGTTTTCCTGCTTCCCGACCTCCCATTTGGAGGTTCTTTCTCTGTGACTAGATCTTAGAGATGCCTGTCCAGAATTTCCACTTTAAAGCTTTATCTTCTCCTTGTAAAAATCCTCTGGGTTGGAATTTAGTTTCAGGTATGCTTAAAATTAGTAGAAACAAATTTTACATTAAATTACCAATGTAGGAATTAAAAGAAACCTCCAAATTATTTGACTTCAGACCTTGGTTTGTACTCCTCCTGCCCTGAACAGGAATTACTTACAATGTTTTTCCTCCAAGGTAGCTTTAAACATCTGATTATGGTTAAAAATAAAAATATTTGGATATGTACACATTTAAAATGTGATTGTGATTGAAAAGTAATCTTTCTCTCCTAAGAGACTTCAGCATATATACACATGCTTTTCACAGGAATGCAGATTAAGAAAGATCTATTTTCCAACGTAATACTCAGAGTGCCAAAAATATACATAAACATTTCAGAGGAGACAAAAGCCTGTTCTAATGTTAATCTTTGGGGTAAGAAAAAGTCACTGTACTGTGGGTTTATGTGCTCAACAATTTGAATGCCAAAGAAGTCTGACTTTTCTGCTGACTTACAATGAATCACAAGGTGTATGAAGAAGGAAATTTTTATTCACTAACTAACAGTTACATTTTTCAACAAACAAACAAGCCCAAAAAACCCCAACCAAACAAAACCTCCCTACCAGAATCATCAGCTGTACAGGTTTATAGCTAGTTATAGACAACTCATGGGGGAGATTTTTTCAGACCTTTTCTTTTACCATCAGATTCTCCACTTTTTCATCTTACTTTATGCAGCATGGATGTAGCTATAAGCTGTAATGAGAATTCTTCTGAGAGAAGTTTACTTTATAAGCTTTGCTATAAATGATATATGGCACAACCTACTGCCAAAATTCTCCATCAGACATCAAAGACTACTTTAAACATCTATCTAAGTACTTTTACAGAAGTTCATCACTACTCAAATTCTTATGGGCTATGCATCATAAAATAAAGGAAAATAAGTAAAATTAAGTTAACTAATTTCTTTAAATTAAATTAAGAACATTTTTAATTAAGTAAATTAGGTTAAAAAAAATTGCAGCAGCAAAAAATTCTGATAAACCGTTTACTTCCAGAATCAGGAGACCTCAATTAAGACTATCTGAGCTCATATACACTCATTTCAGAAGGGTGGGATTATGATACCTGTAATGGGCCTAAACACAAGCTGCTTATTTGAAGAATGGGAATAGAAAAATATTGAATTCTCAATAAAGATGGGAATGGATAAATGGAACAATAAATGTGTTTCATCAGTCTGGGTCCTGTGTGATAAAGAATATACCTTGGAGTGTACTATCAGCAGGAAAATGTTTTGCTGCCAGATAACTTGGAATGTGTTAGTAAAAACTGGTTTCATAGAAATTCTCCAGTATTTCAGTGTCTGAGTTTAAAACTACATTTTGCAGCTATTTTCCTGTCTTCTGGGTCCTGCCTGTGTGTAGTACAGGGTAATTTCTTTTTACATGAAAGCAAACAGCAGCAAAATTGGTATATTTTGGGTGCAAAAACTAGTTTCTGATTCATTAATCTAGACCTCAAATATTTCAATTCAATTAGTTGTTTACAAAAAGATTCTGATCTTACTTTCTTTGTGGCTTTTGTGGTTTTAAGATTAATCCAATTGCTGGAAGAAAATCTCTGGGGTCAAACACATTGCAAAATTCTAAAATGTTCCACGTCAGGAAAAAAGAAAATGGATTAAAAAAAGGGAAATATTTTCACAGAGTTCATGTCATATTGGGCATCAGCTGTGTATGAGCTTCAGCCTCTCCAGCTCTGGGGGCTTTCCTGCTGTGACAGGACCAGTGATGGCAGCAGTACAGCCAGCTCGTGAGCCCAGGAGGTCTGTCACCTTGTGCCTGCAGGCAACATGCTTGGGAGATGCAAAAATCTGGGTCCAAAATCAGCACAGCCTTCAAGCCCAGCATCACAGGAAGCAGAGTGCAGAAGTGTTTATTCTTCTCCCAATTCTCTGCTATCTGGCAACTCTGCACACATTTCCGCCAGGAGTTTCCAACATGTCAGTAGCATGGTGAGCTCTGAATATATTTATGCCTCACAGTGTTGGATTAAACTCTATTATTAATCATGACAGCTCACTATGTTTCATCCTTGCCAGGAGTCTTGGCTGGCATATCCTTGTCTCCCTGTAACCAGCCCAGTATAACCTCTTTTTGTGTGTGTGTGGGCAAGGCCCCCCAACAGTGCCTGTGTCATCAGTTTTGCTGGCCCCCTTTCCTTCCCACTGCCTGAGGGCTGGGGCACTCCAGAGTGCTTTGCCTTCTCCACCACATCACTCCCAAGACACATTCCCAGGGGATGCACCGTCCTTCCCACAGCACCAGCATAGGATAATTTTTGCAGATCACCCAGAGTACATCAATATAAATGCAGTTTATAGTTGCTCAAAATCAGGGAGAGATGTGAATGTAAAAGTACATTTTTGTTAATGGAATAATTGTATTGCAAAGGAGTACACTGACACTTGTTTTTCTTAAAAACTGTTTGTGCTTCTCTCAACTACCAAGTGAAAAAAATATTGTTGTGATTCAGCCTATCCTGATCATGCACATTTGAGATGCTCTATTGGTCTTTATTAAGACATGCAAAATCTGTCAAAGCACTGTAAAATTATTTTGTTTCACTTCACAAATCTCACTTCCCATATTTAATTTTAAGAAAATGTTGGTTATTTCCTTTTTCTAAATAGCACAAAATAACATCCATGCTTGTTGAATTGACACAATAGCTGCCTATCCTGCAGCTGCATGATACCAGACATGGGACTCCCAGAAAAAAAACTACTGTGTCCCACAGAGCATCCTGCAGAGATTTCTGGAAGCTCATGGGGCTGGGAGGCAATGGATGGCAAACCTCTGTATGGCATGTCAGCTCAAGTCTGGAAGTGCTATTGTAGTATTCATGCAGCATTGTGCTGTCTGGCCACAGGACTTGTTAGTGATAGCAGCCTTCAGTGGTGATTGCACTGTTTCCAGGCTTGAACTGGCTCATCCAAAGGCATCTTAGCAGCCTCTGTCCCTGCCCACGTTCTCTGTTGGCTTGGCTGCTTCTTCCACTAGGAGCTTCCCAGCAAAGCAGAGATGAAACCTTGCAGAGCACCAGCTCAGCACCAGCCTGTCCCTATCTAATATACCTTTGCTGCTGGCTACCATTTCCTCCTCAAATGTTACCTCTTATGGCACTGCTGACACTGCCAATTTGTCATTGGCCTGAGAAATACCAATAGCACCCAGTGCTGTTGTGACCTTTCTCCAGAGAAACCTGTATTTTACGTTTCCAATGACAATGAAAAACCCTGCAGCAAAGTCCTTATGCCCAACAAGTTTGAGGGAGTTATGCTAAAACTGTCACATAAAAAAAGGAAAATACCATGCAAGATCACCATTTTCACTGTCCTGAATAACAGCAAAAACATTATATCTAATCCATCTAGTCTGGAGCTTCATTGTGCAGCTCTGGACAAGATAGAGAGAAGAAAAAACCTGCTAGCAGCAGCAGTGACAGCTCAACACAGCTATGAGCTCAGACACTGAGCTCTCAAAATGTGACGAAAGACCAATTGTGCCAGCAATGTAACCTAAAACAAGCAACACTGCATGGCAGCATTTCCATGACGCTGAAATCATGTCCTACCAGTTGCTCTCCTATATTGCACAAACAAAGTTTGTCATGAACCCAATGACCAGTGCTCATCAGATTGTCTTCCCCTGGTTAATATACCCCCCTCAAGTAATAAAATGTGGCTGCCAACAGAGCCTGCAGTGCAACTCGCTTCATTCAGCACAAGCAGCGCTGCAGCTCTCCCCACAGCCAATTCTCCTGTGGTAGTGTTTGCATCACCAAGGCAGCAGGGACTAACCTCTTGGCCATACAGTAGAATGGACATATGGACATCCAGAAAATGCTCCTCACTTTGTCAGAGACTTCCATTTGACACAAATAAAAGTTTTAATCTTTTTCATCTGTGTCTATGCCATGCATCTGGCATGAAACTGAATTTGGATTAGTATCCACATTTCCTAAGTATCCATTTCTCTCCTGTCCAAAGAGGGAATCCTGGAGGGTGTATCTCTTACTCGGTGTTTCTACAGCACCTACCATAGCAGGAGTATGATCTTAGCTGAGGATTTCAGATCCTATTATCATAATAATCCAATGCAGTATGTTCTTCCTAGTGTCTGAAGTTTGCCTTCAGCACACTTTTCTTCCAGTATTGCTAAAATAGGAATGGTTTTCTGCTCAGGGGAGGTTCTGAGCTGTCACCCAAAAGTAGAAGAAATTGTTAATTTTGTACCTTTGCCTCCACAAGCCTCTGGAGCAACAGCATCCAGATTAAATGTATTGACTTGCCTATTGCAAGAGGAAATTCCAGTGAGAAACCTGTTTCTACCAGTTCCAGGTGGCTAGCACAGGCATAGATCTCCATGCATTCTGTTGTTTTCTGGAGCAAATACTCTTTCTTATGAAATCAAAAGAGGCTGATTCAAAATGATAGAAATCAGAAGACAAAAGATAAAGAACATTAAGTAAAGTTAGTAAGGCATGCAGAAATTTCACTTCTTGCCATCAAAATGAAAGATAGCCATCAAAATTTAAGGGGCACTAAATTGTTATTGGCTCTGATGGAGTGAGAAAAGTAAAATACCCTGAATTCATGCAATCACACAAATCTGATCTTTACCCAAAAGTACACCTAGTACATAATAGGGGCCCTTTCCCCATTTAATCATATGATGCAGGCCAAATCCAGCTTAAAAGATCCCCTATCACTTCATTAAATTTAGCAGATGGCTGAACAAAGCACATTGTACATTTCTCAGCTCTCAGTTAGACCATTGCCGCTGCAATGAAAAATGCAGTAGTGTGTAACCAGGAAATGCATTTCCCATGTTATTTGTGTGAACAAAATAGCTGTGTCCTGCTCCTGAATATAAGTGAATTAAAAACTTGTCTCTGTATTCCTGCATGTAACTTACCTATGCATCACTCCCCCGTCATTTCTGTGAATGTAAGAGATCAGACTCCTGTCTCAGTATTGTGATCAATGCAGTCATTGTCAGGCTTACAGAATTTGTTCCAAAAAGTTTCCATTTACAAGTTGAGTGTTGCTGTATGGGCTTTCTGTACTCATAAAGACTGCATCAAAAAGAATTGGCACAGTAAGCTGTCTTGAAAATAGAAAGATGTTGTGTATTAGGCAGCTGAATTATGCACAACAAGAATGTTAAGTCACCTATTAACTATTTCAGCAAAAATAAGTAATTACGTGCAAGTTCCCTTCCTCAGAAAGCAAACTCTGAGAGGAAATTATTAATGGCAAAGATTGCTTTTGTGCCTGTGGCACAAATGTCTGTTGAAATGCTCTGAAATAAGGAAGAGTCCAATTGGCAGCAAAGAGTTCAGAATTAGAGGTGGAAGGTCATCTTTTAAAAATCAGTTTTTATTAAGTGACCCCTAGCTAATTCTGGATATATCCTATGTTCCCCGATCTTTCACATATTTCCCAGCTCCAAATTTTTAGTAGGAAAGGCATGATAAACCATGGTGAAAAAAAAAGTTAATTCTTCTTTCTTCTTTTGCTGTCATTCAAATAAATTCTTGCATTTTGATTAAGTCAGTGGAGACTGGTTATTTCCACTCTTGTATATGGAAGTTTAGCTCTCCAGCAACAGATCACTGAGTGTTATTACACAGCTGTGCATTGATCTGTTGTCCACTGCCTCCAAACACCATTAGAGATGCTGGCCTAGTTGGGTGCAATTTGACCAGAGGTGAGCAGACCTTAAACTACCTATATGAAGAGACCTATTAGGTGTTCTCCTGGCATTTAAGAAAATACTTTAGTTCATGTCCCAAATTTTTAAATTGTGGTTTCCTTGAATGACAAGTTCAAAGGGATTTTTATTTTGTGTATATGTCATTTTAGTGAAGTCATTATACACAACATAAAGAATTCAGAAAAATGTGGTTTCTGTTATGTCATTTTTCTGCCCAACCATAAATTTCCTTTTTAAAATAGAAGTGCATGAAAGAGATATGGAAAGCATTTTCTAGGATATTGCTCAATATGTTCAGTGTTGCAGCCTGGAATATTATATGACTTGAAGGAAGGAGAATTACCAGTCATAGTGATTTTGATTAAAAAATCTGTCTATATTTATGAGAATGGCATGGCTGAATTGCTCAGAGCTCCATGGAAGGTTATGATGAGTTTAGGAGTTGAAGAAACAAACTAGATTTTTTTATGAGTTCTCAGTGATGCTGTCATACAATTTAGTTGGAAGGAGTCAAGACAGTATTTAATATTGATTTCAAAATTGACCTTAGAAGTGATTTCTTTTTGGCATAGCATCATGATACAGTATTTGACAAACTGATCAGGTAACTTAGCACCATTACTATACTGGGGAGGAGGGAGAAAGAATGGAGGAGAAGGGAAAGAAAAATAAAAACCACATCACAATACCTACATACTTTAACACTTTCAAGCAAACAGGGTAATTGCAAGTCACCATACTGATCTGGGCTGCCTTTACCTCATCCCCAGAAAAGATGGCAAGATTCACATACCTTCTGAGCTAACAAAATCCCAATTTGCAGCAGCTTCTCACTAGAGTTAGCAGGGCAAGGAAAAAATACCCCAAAGTTAGCAAAAATATGTGTCAGCTCCCACTGGACAAAAGAAAAATCAGACCTTGTCTGCACACACAGCAACAGGCAATGACCTGTGTTTCCTGTCTCACTCCACACTGTCTGCTCATAGATGAGGTGACTTTGCAGTGAGTTTTCATTTCCCAGCCTTCAAAGAAGCTACAGAAATTTGTGAGTTACAGAATGTAATTAAGGGGGAGACAGGCAAACTGAAAGCAGGGTACAATTAAATGCTGAAAGGGAAAAGAGCACATCTAGATAAGGCCACTACATGATGAGACTATGTTTATCTGTCACATCATTTACAGTGCTCAGGCACTTAAAATAAATAAATTATGACAGCATCCTTAATCCTTAATGTTAACCTCTGAATAGCCAACACAAAAAGTTTTATCAAGTAAGAAGAAAGACATATTTCATCACAATCACATTCACACTGACCTGGTCTTGGAGAAGTGTAATTACATATTATTTCTGGGGTTTGGTACCTTAGGGATTTATCCAACAGGAAATAATCTAATTGCTAACTGCATGAAACAAATTTTGCAAAGCTGCTCAGAATTTCTGTTCCTCCAGAGCAGAATGAAGTTCAAAATAAAAGTACTGCCATAGTAAGTCTAATAAATAACCCTACATGAGATCAAATATGCTAGAGAAAAAAAAAAAAAAACAATTAAAACGGATTATTTTAGTTTTAGTATTAATGGAACTAGAACAAATAGACAGTTGGAACGAAAGTGGAATAGGCACATATAGTGCAGCATTCTCCCACCACTGTACACCACAGCAATATTCCCACTAATACAGAAGGGATGGAAACAATCCTTATCCCCCTGTGAGAGATCGTCACATACAAACAGTATCTGTGCTTTCAAAGAGTCTTAAAGTTTGAAGACGGTCTAGTGAGAGTCTTTTTGCAAAAGCAAAGAGCTACAAACAGTTCAAAATAATAATTTCCAGCTTCAAAGTGTCAACAGGCACAGGAATGGTGAAAAAAGCTGTAGAATAACATCTTAAAAACCTAAAATTGACTTGTGGATTGAATGAAAATTGGAAGATGGAAGCAGTGGGACATGCTTCATTCTGGTTTTGCAGAAGTCCCCATGGGGATTAATTCTGAAAAAAACAAATCCATTTTCCATGGCAGAGTTATGCAAATAGGAGCACAGACCCAGCACTTTCCTAGGGAAGCTGGTCACAGCCTTCACTGGGAAGAGGCCCTGTGGAAATGGATCAAGGCATTCCGAGGTGGAGGTGGGGCAGGCTGTTCCCCTTGCTACAGAGCTGCATATTTCCATACACAGAGATGATGTTTAGGCTTGGCTCCAACTCCAGCTGCTCCGTTTGTTTTGGGGAATGCCTCAGGAGAGTAAGAGAGCTCCTAGCACTGCAAAAGCCAGGCAGATTCCTAGCTCACTCCCAGGTATGTGCTGCACACGCACCTCCTAAGGAACTTGTATGCAAAGAGCCAAGAGCCTGCCAAGGGCTTCCTCATGTAACACATCCATGAGGAAGGTGGTAATTTAAAAGGAAATAGCAGTTTGATGTGTGATCAGGCTAAGATCCTTAATTTTTGCCCAAGAAAGGACTAATCACCATCATCATAAATGAAGCAAGGGTACACTTTCAGTGGCAACTCTGCATGGGAGAAGAGTGCCACCTTCCTGTTTCTAAACCAGACCCTCCAAAATCCACTTCACCAGAAGTCTGCCCTCTTTTTGCAGTTTCTAATACACCCAGCTCACAATCCTACTCTTTTACAGTTTTAATAGACAAGTTATCATTGAGAGATGAATGAAAAGCAGGAGAAAACTACAGAAAAGAGCATGGATATTACTCCAGTAAAAGAGAAGGGCTGTGTTAATTTGCCGGAAATTCTATTTTCTCCCCTCTCTCTCAAAACCGTGTACAAATTAGACATTTACATGATAGATGAGTATGTTCTTTTCTTAGGGAAAGTACTCTGCGGGAACTCAAAGCTCGGGTAAGTTCCATGTAATGTGGCCGTTGCCAAGGAAACTACTTGTTCTTAATTGAATAGTAGAGAAAATATTTGTGTAACTTATTGGCACATAAATTAAGGTTGCCCTTGAGCAGCCTTAAACTCACACAACCTTTTTTTTTTTAAACAAATTGTCCTAGTTTCTTCGATTTTCTTCTAATGTGCAAATATCATGGAAGAGTCACACCATGTAGGTGGCCTCTTCTCTGACTCTGACCACTGCTAAGGTTGCATAATGCTTAACTTCAGGACCTAAAAGAGAAAAATGTTGATTATTACAGAGGTGATGACAATACAATCCAAAGCAAGTATGGGCTAGACAGGAAAAAGGTAATAAAATAAGCTCTTGCAAATAAATCTTCTCCCAAAAAGTCTGCCATGTACTCAGTGGTAATAGTGACGATAAACTCAGATTGCCCACACTGATGCAGCTCCACTGAAGTCAATAGATTCATGCTGATTTAGATCTGCTGAACCTTTTACTTATACTTTGTCTTTGCTCTGCTACTGGTTTTTACCACATATTCAAATTACTGTTGGTTTCAAAAGGACAAAAGAAGTTACAAGGGTTTTCTTTCATGCAAAATCTGAGAGACAGAACAGGCTAGTTAAATCATAATCTGCTGCAACTGATGTGAAGGATCCGCAGATTTTGCACAGTCTCTTAGCAAAGGAAAATTGGAACAGACATGAACTACATCACCTTACCCTTAACTTTCATTCCCTGGATGCTGCTGGGAAACAGGGGAGCATCACGGACTGGCTATATGAGATGTTGAAAGTGAATTCTCAGTTAAGAAATTCTTTTTCAGTTAGTCCTGGCAGGAAAAAATAAAAGGTTTTAATATCTTGCTCTTTAACAGGAATTGTCAGGAAAGAAGCATCTGATAACCCAGTAGATTATACTGCTTGCAAAACACGCATTTTTATTTTCTCTCTCCCATACACAGTACACTCATAAAATACCATTTATAATATTTTGAAACACTGATGTCTAATTAAATTGAAGCCTCTCTGGAATGGTCTCATTAAGTACATCAAAAAGGAGGTAATAAAATATGGTAGTTAGATTTAGATCTTGTAAGAAGCCAATTAACACCAGCAAACATTAAACTAAACTATTTTGCTTTCTCCTGGTAAATTGTCTTCTCTTAAACTATGGTCTTACTATTTCAGAGATGAGGAATGGTTCTTCCATTTGTCATATTCTTCAGAACACCAATCATCATCCTGGATTGCAGGATCCCTGTGACAATGCTGCTATACTAGAAGTCTGCAGAAATGCCTGCAAATAATAAACCACTGTAATATTTCTAGTATCTGGTCCTTTGCCACTCACTTATTTCTTTTACTTAATAAAATCTAACTTTTAAAGTTCAAACAAAAGTGAGTTCGCTTTTCACTAAAGATGAGGGAGGATAGTGATGAGTGTAGTGTCCTTTCACTCACTGTTAAGCCACTGTAGAGTCCATAAAATCGGGTAACTGAGAATAAAGTTTGCTTAATTTAGGGTCATGTGCCTGTCAGAAAAACCCGCTGAATAAAATGAAGTAAAATGCTATCTAACCAGGGCAGGGAGCCCAAACAGCATCATATAGGTGACCCTGTCATTTAAGTTGAACTTGTATTAATAATGGTCCTTAACAAGCTGTCAATCTCTAAGGAGAGCCTTTTGTGCCTTTTCCCTGATGCTTTTGTGTTCGCTTACTCGATGGCCACAAATCAGCCCTAGCCAAGTTGCGGTCAGTCCTAGGGCAGCTTGGGAAAAACGAAGCTTCTTTCTCCTTGTCCTCCCTGTGCTCTTGCTTTTTTCCCCTTTCTTCGCCTTTCACTGCCACACAAATCATAAAAATTGCAGACTGCATAAAACAAGGGTCAAGCTGCATAAAACAAGCAAATACGAGTTTCCTCTTTGTTTCAGTGCTGAGCACAGATGGGAGGAGGGAAACTGCTGCTCCACTGAGATAACTGCCAGATAGAAAATCTGAAAGTATCTCGATGACACTAGGAAACAGAGTATTTTTCAGTTAGTAGGAAACCCAAATGGATTTCTTAACACCTGTTGAACAGTAATAGCAAACAACTCACTGAGTACCTAAGCTGTGCTCCATTTCTCCTTCCTTTTCCTGTAAAATACTAAAAAGAAAAAAATTAAAAATACAAACCAAACTAAGAGTAAACAAAAACTGCCACGCTAAAGACCAGAAAATAATCTGAAGGTTTGCAGGCTACCGGAAAGCCCAGGACTCTCAAAACCTTGCAGCAATCAGTGATCTTCCATTGCTCATTCATGTCTGCTGGTGGCCTGTTCCTGGACTCCAAGCAAGTGAAGTGCAGAGTGAGAAATGCAAAGCTTAAATAAAGACACTGGTACCAGCTGCACTTTCAGAGCTGTGTTCTCAGTTACTTCAAGATACAGTGACACAGAGCAAATTTCTCACTTGGCACATTAAAGGTGCTGTGAGGCTTGTCTCAACACTGGGCTTGCCCACTGTCTGTGATCCATCTCTTCAGACCCAATACAAGAGTTCACCATGGTGTAAACTCCAGCAGACTCTGGAGATGGCATCTCCTGCATCTTGTAGGCTCCAGCCTGCCTCTGTAGCCACAATCTGGGTTGGTGCAAGGCACAGCCTAACACAGCCCATCCCTGCAGGCTTTGAGGCCTGCCTGCACCCTGACTGTAAGCAGAAATGTGGACAGATAGCATGGGAGTTAGGGATGGCAGGATCTCTGGCCTGGGGATGCCCCTTCTCCAGCCCAGCTCACAGCGTGGTGCTACATGACATGTACTGCCTGATTGTTCTTGCTGGGCTTGGTTGCATCCTGTGCTCCAGCATCATGATCAAAGCAGTACACCATAGTGAGGGTGTTTGCAGAAAGGCTTCTGCTCAGTCTACCCAGTCTTACTATATTAAGTCCTTTAGGGTATGTTCAGTCTACCTTGATTTGCATTGAAAGACGCAGTTTATGCTGTGACTGCAATACCAGCTAGGGCTGTGACAACTCTTTTGACACTTCACTAGTCTAAAATCCCAGTTGTAGAGGATTTTAAGTATTTGGGCAGCTGGCAGTTCTCATGAGAGTTAGAGGTGGGTGGAAGAGAAGGAGAGAGAAAATATGCCTTTTCTTCAAGTAGCTTCTTACCCAGCTTGCATGCAGCTATGCCAAATGACCATGGCTGTCCCTGCTTATTAGAAAAAGATGCAGTTGTCTCTTTGATACAGCAATTTCGATGATTTTTGTTAGCCATAAACATTTTTGTTCTTTTCTCCATCCTTAAGTATGCATGCTTGCTATTTGGAAAGGAGACACTTCCTATTAAAATTGTATTTGCCCTTGAATACTCAACATCAGAAAAATAGCTTAGAAACCACAACCAGTGTAATGGTTGGGACAGGATAAAAGCTGAGTATCATGTCAACACTGACACACAAAGGACAGCAGATTTGCAAGTGAACCACATTTGGTTTGTGCAGCAACTTGTGCCCAGATTATGTTTCCTGGTGGTTTTTTTGGGTTTTTTTGTGGGGTTTTTTTTTGGGGGGGGTTTTTTTTTTTGGTTTTTTTTTTTTTTTTTTGCCACCAGCATGAGCAAATAATTTTCTCACTCTTATCCCATGTTCTGATTTTGCTGCCACTGGGATAATAATCCATGCCTTCATTTTGGTATAGTGAGAAGTATTCGATTTGTGCAAAGTGCTTTGGCATCTAAGATAAAAGGGCATTTAGAAGTGAAAAGTGTTTTATTACCATTGTTATTGACTTGTTTGAAAGGCAAACCTCAGCCTGACAAGACTCTGCTAAACAAACAACACCCAATGTTTGAGAGGCAGAAAAGCCCAATTCAATTACAGAAACCACCTACCTCTACAAACTTTGCGAACTGAACAAATTACTAAGATCCAAATTCCACCTTTCATTGTTAACAAGCTTAGCAAAATGATTAAAGGCTTTTTTTCCCTTGCTTGTTTTAGCTACATGTAGTTTTTTTCATAGTCAAGCTTGCTCCCTTCTCAGCTCATTTCTTCTGTGTATTTTTTATTAGATGATTTTTGAAAAGGAAGTGGAAGCAGCTAATTGTAGTTATCTTCTTGCATAGCAATGTCACCAACATAAAAAGCTGACAGAGGAGTCTTCTCAGCACTTTGTTCTGCCCAGTGATGTGCATTGTCGTTCTTGTTCCTTGAGCCACACTTTGCCACACATAAGGCACCTTCTATTTGAAAAGATGCGTGGGAAGGAGTTGCTTCCCTCATTTTACAAAAATAATCACATTGTGCATCTTTACCTTAGTCTAACAGCTGATAGATTGAAGAAAACTAGTGACTATTTATTAATTACAGTCACACCTTAGAGTAGGCAAGGACCAGCTGGCTGATCTAACTGCTGGTAGCAGACACCTGCATGGCAGCAGTGCAGGGCTCAGCCTCACACCCTGGCTTCACAGGACTCAGCCACTGCTCATCCTGAGGAGGGCAAGCACAAGCATTGCACAAAAGAGAGGAAGGGGATTGATGCAAAACCTTTGAGAACTACCAACTTACAAGAGAATAATTCAATTTGTGACCTATATGACATTTAATACCAGATATTCAAGGTAAAAAAAGAAAAGGCTCATCAGCTATCAGTTGCTATTCTCCCTAGAGACACCTGTATAAATGTTTTCACAGACACCACTACCTAATGAAATGAGAGTAACAGTTCTCTTGATTTATCTATCAATAAGACATTAGGCACTTATTACAGAAGAGGAATAAAGACTCAGGTTCATCCTGCTACACACTCAAATGAATAATTTAGTCTATTGTCTGTTTTGGGCTTTTGTGTATTCGTAAGTGTGTTCTACTTACTAATGGGGTTAAATGGAAGCAGAATTGGTTTTCTCAGACCAGGATGGTTGTTATGGTTTTTTACACCCCATCAACATATCAGTATTTATAGTCTCTATTTTCCAAACTCAGATTGAAAATATTTTAGACCTAGGAAAGAAAGCATATAATGCATGGAACTTTGATATACAGAAACAATTTGTTATAATTAATCTCTCTTCAGATGCAAAGTCATACTCAGAACAAATGCAGGACTCATAGCTTTGCTGCAAATTACACTACTGTTTCTCAAAACTAGGTACTGGGTTTTAATTTGCTGATGGTAAAGTGTGAAATGGCCTATAGGTAGGATGCTGAAGAATGCAGATTTTATTATTGACATGCAGGACTTTGATTCAATTTATAAAGAAAGTGCAGTTCATGGGTTTTAGCAGCTGAAGTAAAAGACTTTCTTATTCATTATTCTTGGGTGTGCCAAAAGAGAGGTCACAGAAAGGCAGTCTTTCAATAGCAGCACTTGGCAGGGATTTAAAGGCTAACTAACTGTGGTTTGGAAGTGCAGTGCAGGTAAATACCACTCTCAGCAAATTACATGAGGAAATCTGCCAAGGCTGCAGGGTCTGCAGGTCATCTGGAGAAGATGTTTGGAGCATTGTCTATTTAAATTTAAAAAAATCAGAATGCCCTTTACACATACTAGAGCCCAGTGAATGGGCACTATCACAAGCAGACTTTCTGATAATGGATAGGCACAGGTGGTTTCTAGTAGTTAAAAGCATCTCTGAAATATTAAGGAAGAAAAATCCATGGGCATACAGGTTTCATTTTTGGGATGAAGGATTCATTTTGGATACAGGATTCATTTTAGAATGATATTGCTCTTTTCTGCATTCATCATGCACCAACATCATATTTAATCACAGAGCAGGTGGAACAAGGACTCTGCAACATTTTTCTGCATCAAGCCCCATTCACGTAAAACCTCTGTGATCTGCTTCAGACAGCTTGGAAATAGCTAAACCTGCAGCCAGCAGCTATTATCTAGACTGATCACTTAAGTTCATACTCAGTTTGAAAAGCCAGGCCTGAAATAGGAACTAAGAGAAATGAGATGCTTATTTCCACTACACAAGAATGCATGTAGGTAGCAAATTCTGCATGCAACTGATGACTGTCACCAAGCCGATTTTGACACAAAGTTAATAATAGAACTTCTCTGGTACATTGTCAAATGAATATCAGGTGGTGGTCGTTCAGCAGAGGAAAAGGGGGACGCTCCTACAGGAGGCAGGGAAGCCCAGAGATTTCTCCCATATATGCGTATGGACAAATGGACTTTTGTGTCCAAACCTGATTTTGTGAAGAAATCAGAGAAATAAAAATGTAGTTTGACAGAGGGCTGGGTCTCTAGTCTGATCTCCATCTCAAAGAGGTCTATCACCAGCATCAGGTCAACTGCAGATTTATCCAGCAAGGTTGTGGAAACTTTCAAGGGTGGTGATTGAAAACCTTCCCATGTAACCTGCTCCAGTGTGGCAAAACCTCCTTATGAAAGTGCTTTTCTTTATGCTCATCCTGGACAACCTGTGATACAGGTTGTTTGCCCTTACACTTTGTCTTATCACCTATAATAGCTAGGAATAATTTGCATGTACAGTCTTATTAATTCCCTTAGATTCATCATCTTATTAACTGCTTTTCAAGAACTTGTATGCTTCTATAAGTTCTTCACCTCCTTTTCATCAGATTAAACAAGTACAATTCCCTCAGCCCCTCTTTATAGGTTCTGCCCTTTGGGTTCTAAAATCTTGAAGCCATCCACTGGGTTTTCTCTAATTTTTCTATTTCTCCTTTGAACATAAGACCTTATCCATGACAGAAGCATATCCGGCCATTGTTGACTCTGGCACTCACCCTAACGCCTTATTCCTTTTCATCCTGGTGTTGTTCAGCCTGTCACTAACACATTGGATTATTCCACCCCAGCTCCAGAACTTTGTGCTTCTCCTTGCTGAATCCACAAGGCTGCAGTGTACCCAGTGAAATATTTATCCAGAGGTCTCTGGGGTGAAGTTCTATCTCTCAGAATTTCAGCCATACTCCAGGACTGGTGTCATCTGCAGTTTGCAGAGGATATGCTCAGTATAATTTTCCAGGTAACTGATAAAGACATTGAACAATAATGGTCCCAGTATCAACCTTCAGAGTACCTTGCTTGCAACAAACTGCCAAGACAATGTCTGTCACTCTTTGCAGGAAGGAACAGCCATTGGATGTATTGAATGTAGATAACACATCTCAGAGCTGGAAGCAATACTGTCATAGGTGGTCACCTAAGGTGGCTTTTAGCAGTAAGTTTAGGAAATAGCTGTGATTTTAGCAGCTGCTCTGTAGAGATAAATCAAAACCCTACAACAGGGCATGGCTGTAATGTGTGCTGAAACTGGGCATTCTCCCTTCAGCTCAAACAATACTAAATGTATTGAGCTGGAGGGAAATAACAGATACCATGAGCCCCAGCAATAGGTGGGTTTTTCATTTCAGCAAAATCAATGGCGAGAAGTTGAATGGCATGTTTTCTGGCTGAGACAGATGAGTGGTGGACAGAACTGACATGGATTCCTTTCAGACCTGTGGGCATCAGTGCCTCAGTCTGTTTGCTCTTGAGCTAGGGACTGGCAGAAAGGAGCAGGAAATGGAAATGAGGCAGTGCAGACTGCAGCAAGAGGAAGAATCTACATGTGTTCCACTTTACCAAAATTCTCCCTAATCCTACACATCCCAGAGCATTAGCTATTTTACCCCAAATACTTGTAGGTTTTACTAACCCACCAAAGAAGCTCAAAGTAACACTTGTTCTTTCCCAGCTGCTTTCACAAATGGAAACAGGGCCCATGGGATTAATTATATCAGTTATAAATCTCTAAGTGTCCTTTTGAAGATACATTTTCATGGAAAAGGGCTTTGATCAAATATACTTCTACCAAGGAAAATGTCTGTTATATCATAGATCATCTCCTATCTCCCTTGCAACTCTGATCCCATCACAGCAATTCATTTCCCTTCAGGCACAGGGTGTAAGTAAGGCTCCACAGGAAATACAGTGTGGCAAGAGAGGCCAGACTATAAAGGCCTCTATAAAGGGGAATATAAGATTCATTTTCCAAGCCAAATAGTTTCGTGTCACCAAAAAATGTCAGTATTCAAGTATTCACATCTAGGGAGAGAGAACAGCAAAATACTTACATATCTAGACCTCTTTCATTAGCATACAATGAAAAAAAAAATGGAAAGAAAAAAAAAAGAAAAGATAATGTCAGGAGGTGATTCCAAACTTGCTTTGAAACCATCTGGATATTTTGTCCTGGATAACAGATAACAGAGGACTTGGACTTGCCTTCCATGAACTTCAGAAACATGGGCACCTCAAACATATGACTTCTGTTGTCTAGAGGTATTTACACTGGCAAGTTACTCTTAATTTAATTGGAATGGGGGGTGGGAAATTTCAACTGTTAAGTGTTAAAGCCTTCAGGAATGTCAGACTGAGGACTTCGCAGTAGTGTAATTGAAACTACTTTTGTAGGCAGTGACAGGATAGGCATGAGAGAATTGTGAGAAAACCTGTGAGAGCTGGAGCATCAGAGAGTTTCCCAGACACAAGGAGAGGGAAAAAAGTAGTGGTAAGTTGGAACATGTGTGAGGACATGAGAAAAGCTAAGATGGGTCAGTGATTGTGTCAAAGAAGGACTCTTTGCTGGACAGGAGGCTGGCCCAGAGTAGTCTATGATCACAGAGAGAGCAGGGGAAAATGGCATGTCCTTCTTCCTCTGTTTAGCATCTTTTTCTCCTCAAGCCTAAGAAAGCTCAAGGAACACAAGCCCTCTACTGTCAGGACATACTGCACTGAGACACACACACAAATACCCCATGAGCTGTGCTAAACTATTTCCCTGCTCACATGGAAACAACAAGCAGTATGAAAACTTCAGACAAGGGTTCACAACTTTGTTTCACTAAATGAGTCATTCAGAGAGAGGAAAAAAACCCAATAGAACCCCAAAGACTGTGTGTCATAGAAAAGACTGTATTTAGTTAAATCTTTAAGAGACGCGTGGGCTTGGCTTCACCTCTGAAAATATTGCAGCCCATTCCTGGCACAGATGTGCCAGAAGGGAGGGATACAGCATCTATTGAACAGGTATATGATGGGATTTGAGTTGGGAGGTTTCTGTACCACATATTGACTCATGCAGCTTCTCTCAGTGCAGGGAAGTAACCTGTGCCATGACAAGGTATCGGGCTCACATTCTTTCTAAGTATTTCTCAAAGAAAGCAAAGCTGAATTCATGCAAAGCTGAATTTATTCATCTAGGCAAACTATTTCTGAGACATCCCAACAAGATCTATTTTTCTTATTCAACAAGAGAAAGAAGTAATTCTGGGTGCTGAATTTCTACGTAATATTTTCCATAATATCACTGAGAAACAACCAAATCCCTAAGCACATGCCCACATTACTGAAAAGCCCAAGCAGTGCAGGTCAGGATCCCTGACCGCATCAGAGAGCTCCATCCCACAGGTGTGGTGGCCCTGACACCATGGTCCATCACCATAAGGCTCTGTACTGGTTGGAAGCTTCAGCTCAAGGCTGCAGAACAACTTCCAAGTGGTCACCAGGGCAAACCACCAAACTCTTTAGCTACTAGAGTTACCCCCCTCAGTCTTTGCCTCAGAGCAGAGTGGCAGGCACCAAGGAGCTCTGCACTGCTCTCAAGGGGTGATGGGCTCTCAGTGGGATGTGAAGTAAGAAGAGCCTCAACTCCAATCTGATAGTAAAGAATGCAAAGCACTTTTGGATTCTTCTGGATGAATGACAAATAAATGACAACAGTGAAGTTATTTACTGGCTGACATAACTAGCTCGTTCAAACTCCCAGCTCTGTTTAATGTCTGCATGACCTCACCTCTGACAACGTTTTTACTTATTTGTTGGCCAAATCTGAAAATTAAAAATAAAAATAATAATAATAAAGAAGTATTTATCTGGCAAGAGGAATGAGCAATGATAGCATTCTGGGCAGGGCAGTTCACTGGCCAGCTTTGTAAGCTCAGGAGGTGACTTCAGCTGGAATTAGCAGAGGGAATACCGCCCAGAGATCAAGCTAAGCAAACAAGAGCAGCCAGCGGGGAGGGCACCAGCCTTCCCTCCTGGGAGAGGGGACAAACAGGGTTGTGCAAGGTTTCTCTGCATGGAAATGGCTAACTGAACACCACACTGACACTTTCCACTGTGGAAAGAAGCAATTGCTTCTCCCAAGCAAAGCCTTGCTCAGTGCAGGTTGGATTTCAAGTGAACCACATTATAAGAGAGAACTGGTTTCTCACTAATTCCCTTAATTTACAGCTACAGCTGCATTATTGTGTTTACTTTTCATATGACAGGCTGTTATATCATAGGGCCTATGAGATGACCAAAACAAACTGTACACAAATAACAAACTACTAGCTAGGCTTAACCATCAGCAAAATAAATGTTATTTATTAATTTGAGGAAAGGGTGTTTCCTTTAAAACATGTGCCATGAGTGCTCAGGCAATTGCTTCATGGTCAGCAAGCACCAAGCACTGCTGCAAATCCTTCATCACACATAACAGGCAAGAGGTGCTCACTGGCAGACACACTCATGTCCAGGTGCAGGGTCCCCTCCAGGCAGAGTCCTCCTGGCAGCAGCAGACCAAGGCTCTGGAGGATTGGTGATGAGGCACCTGCTGTGCCCACAAGGACAGCCCATCTGGAATGAGCCAAAAGCCCTTATCATCCTGTCCAAGCCCCACTTCTGGGGCACACAATAAGATCTTCTGGGGTAGCCAGGGAAGAGAGACCATGAAAACAGCAAGAGAAACCTTTGGATTCTAATAAGAGGCATTCAGGCACCTCACTTCATCCATGCTAAAAGGAATTAGGTACCTAAGCAACTTTACAAAGTTTGCACATACCCATTGGGTGAGGAATTTTGTCAATTCATGTTACTAATACATTCTTCTACAGTCATCAACAAAACCCAGTTTAAAAATAGGAAGAAGTTGCAGAGAGGCAAGGGGAACAGGATGAGTTTTCTGTTTGTTTTACACAGGAACTTGGCAGTCTTCTCTCTGCTGACTGCAGTGCTGCACATCATTCCTGCATCCCCAACACTGGGCAAACCTCTACCACCATCTGCCTCAGAGCCGTCACTTAGGTGTGAGCTGCAAGGAAGGATATTTTTCTGACATGCAACGTCATGTTGAGAAGATTGGCTGGAATGCCAACAGAACAGCCCCCTTTTCCTTTCTATTACCAAATTTTGCAGGTATTGAAGGCTTTATTGTTGGTACTGTCTTTCCAATATAGTTGTATCATATTCATGCTGAAATTGGATTCATTTTCCCCGTGCTACAAAACTCATGGCTCAACAAAGAAAAATATCCTCCTTTGGATAGATGCTGGATCTCTTATTTACCCTTTCTTAATTACAGAGGTATCTTAATGGAAGTAGAATAATTTTTTACTCAGAGCTAGACCTACTTTCTAATTTTGATTCAAATATAGTACTCAGCTTTCTCCAGATTAAAGATTTTTCCTTTTAAATCAATTTTTCTATTACTAAAAACTTTAAAGTACACCACTCAACTAGATATCTTCGCATTCTCAAAGACCTATAACGTGAACAAAGCATGTCCATTGTTTCCTAAATGGCCTCCTGGATTTATGCCTGAGATTAAATGCATCAGATGACATTGTGCTGTGCTCTGCTATTATTTTATTCTGAAAAATAAATGAACAGAAGATGGCATTACGGTGGTTGCATCCACCCATCAAAGAGCATGTGTAAAGCCAAAACCCAATATAATTCAACTATTAGCATCATTTATAAGATCTTCTTTCTCTGGAGAAAATACATAATGTGCATTAATATTTCAAATTTTTAATGGGATTTCTCAGCTTCTGTTTAGTTTTGGAAGATTTACAGTGGAGCACTTAAAATCTAAAATATGCTGACTGTCAGAGGCCTGACTTGACTCTGGCTTGAGAGGACAGCTACTTCTCTGGTCAGCCTCTGCTGATTAAGAACGAAAATGAGATCACCTCTGAATACATATACAACCCACTGTAATAAACAAAACACCGCATTCCAGGTTATCCAGATTATTTCTGGATTATTTCTGAAATAATTTCTGTGTGATCATGCTCCAAATAATGATTTTTAACTACCAAAAAAATATTTTCTTCATGACTAATAGCAAAATGCCACCAGGCAGCATTCAGCTGTGTAAAACAGTGCAAAAGTGCAGTCACATCTTGGCAGGTCTGGAGCCTGGAGGCAGACCTCAGAGCAAATCCCTCTAAGTGTGGGTGCCGAACCTGCCCACAGCACAGGGCTGTGCAATGCACAGGGTGTGTGTGACCCTGAGCTGAGCACAGCTGCAGTGGAGTGTGCATAGCTGCCTCTGCACACTACTGGGGCTTGGGCTGCACTGGGGACTAGAACTCCAGGAAGTTCCAACTTTTTGTTATCCCCTTAACTGCAGCCACATCCGCAAACTATTTACACCCAGTTTATAATTTACGGCACAAATTTAATCTCAAGCAACTTCTGCAGTGCCTTCCTCTTCTATCATTGATAACTTTTCAAACTCCCACCAGGAGTGGGCTTCCCTTTATTCTGTGCACTTCTGCTTTGTTCTCTGGGTTTTCTTCTGGACATTGCCAAGAACGTTTTGCCCATAAAGTTTTACCACTTGGCAGTGAGTGTCTTTTACATGATCAGTGTCCCTCCACTGAGGAAGAAAGCTCCTTGAGAAAGGTGAATCTTCTTAGGGGGCAGGAGGAGACTTTTTGCTTCTCTGCAACTCAGCAGCCAGCAAAGCTTCCCTGTAGTCTGCCCTCCCTGGGGATCCTTCCCATGTTTGAGAAACTGGTCTACCTCCAACAGTCCTGAAAACTGTGTTTCTTTGGTCTTGTTTGACTACGGCTTCAACTGATTAGTATTTATTTCTGACTTGTCAGCAGACTTTATCTCTGATTAATGCTCCTTATGAATGGAAATACCACAGGCTTTTTGCAAATATGGTTTCTGCTTCTGTGTTATTTCTTCTGTCAGACTATATCAAGTGGTTTCTCTCTGGCTACATCCTTAACACTGCAAGATGCTCTCTTACATTTCAGAATCAAGATCAAAAGTTTTTAGTTGACTTGTTATACCTGAGACAGAGCAATATGCCACGTGTGACAAGAGAGCAACTCCAGGGATTCCTATTTTGCCCAGAAGTGATATTACAGAGGTGGAATCTTACCTGTGCTAATAGTTCTTTCCCATATGCATCAAGTCCTGCCATGTTCTTTATTTGTGACAAGCTACAAACCACAGACTTACCACAAATTTCTCCCTGTGCTTATACTCATTTTATATTTTGCTAAGCAAAGCTGCTCTGCTGCAGACATTGCCCAGGACCCTGCAGAGAAATCTGCAGACACACAGAGTCTCTTATCTCGTGGGTCTCCAGATGCTGAAAATATCAACACTTTACATGTTAGTACCTTTCACATATTTTTTTTCCCATTTTCACCAATAAGTCATGTCCCCTACTAACAGAAGGGTAAGCAGAATTTTAAATTAACTTAAAAATTCAAGCCCTCTCATGTGTAAGAACATACAAATCATAGAATCACAGAAACATTAAGTTTGGAAAAGACCTCCAAGAGCATTGAGTCCTATCTTTGGCTGATAACCGCTTTGTCAACTAGACCACAGCACTAAGTGCCCCATATCCTGTCATTTCTTGAACATTCCAGGGATGAGATTCTAGAACTTTTCCAGATGGACCATTCCAATGCCTCACCACTATTTTAATGAAAAAAAAAAAAATCTTTCTGATTCTGTCCAATCCAAACGTCCCCTGGCACAGCACTTCCTCCTATCCTGTCACTTGTTGCCTGAGAGAAGAGGCCGGTCTTCACCTTGCTGTAATGTCCTTTCTGGCTGTTGTAGAGATCAAGATCTCCCCTGAAAATACTCCCTGAAATACTTGGATATGATTTATATGTACATAATATAAGGATGTATTACATATTATTTACCACATAGCATATGCATGTGTGTGTTTGTGTAGCTTACATATAATTACTTCAAATAAATAATGCATTATGGTGAAACTATTCCAGGTAAAAAAGAGTTTTCATTCCTGCTCTGTTTCTCAGTAAAGAAAGGCAGGATCCATGCTTTGCCTGACATTTCTATTCCCTATCTGATAGAAGCTTAGCTATGAGGCAACAGCAAGTGGGATCACAGCAGCCTGTACTGCTGTAAACTGCGCATTTTTCAGAGGTCAGCACAATTACACATCACAGTATTGCAGACTGACTGAGAGTGATTTCAAGTTACCAAGTCCCATAAAGGAAAGCTCTTTCATGTGGAAGAGGCTGAACAACTGGCTGAGCAGCTTTGAAATATGCTCCCAAGTGCCACTGCCCTTCCCTGAGATGAAATGAGCCATTTGGAGGTTAGATGTTTGATGTTTGATCTGTGATAACTGCCTAGACCTCCCCTATCTTTCCAAGATAGAGACCTTGGAAAACAGGTAACTGGAACAGTGAACATGAAAATGGGGATGTGAATCATGTATCTGAGCCTTTGAACATTTTTTTCAGTATCCCTTAATGGTGTTCCTATATTTTCCACTTTTATTTGGCTCTGTCCCCATGTTTGTCTTCTTCTTCCATTTAGCTGTTTCTCATTTGTGTTCCTCCTGACACTTTCTCTTTCACTTTATTCATGCCTTGTGACTCCACTCCCAGAGACCACCATTTTGGCTTGCTATGCTCTCTGATGAACTCCAATACTTGCCCCTGGCTGGCACCACTAAAGCACCACTACAGCTTGTCTTCTCTGTACATGCCTGCAGTTTTCTCACTTTAGTAATACCCATGGACTTCTAAAAGACAAATTGCACACTACATTAGCCCTGAGTGTAATAGGAAAAATGGAGCGACACAGCCAAGATTTCATGAGTTCAGTAATATTTCTGTTATTTTTGCCCCAAAGAGACAAATGTCAGCAAGCTTCCCCTCCCAGAGCTGAGAAGACATTCAGAAACATCTCAAAATGTCATTAAATTAAGGCAGCATACATCGCTCTAAAAGGAATGGGAAGGAAAGCATTTAAAACCTGTAGCTTCACACATCAGAGACAGAAACAACCCTTCCATTTGACTGAGGCATAGCATAAAGTGTTGATGCATAAACATTTTCAAATGAGAGGCAATGCCAAAGCCTCAGAAGGAAGCCCACTGCAAGCTGTAGTGTGTGACCTGCAGATTTGGTTAGTTTCTTCAAACTGCCAGCTCTGAGGTGTTTTTTATCCATCTCTCTCCCCCACACTGCTCAAACCCTACAAAGTCTGCTGTGACTTGCACCCTCTCATAATCTCTAGATTTCTACAGCAGTGCTGCATCCTAATCAAACCCTTTTGTTGTGCTTCATGGTTCCAGCAAAATCATGCATTGTTTGGGTATGTGCAGACTCTTCACCATTGTCTTCAGCCCATAAGAGGGCAACCCCACTGGCTGGGCTCAGCAAAGGTTGTAATGGAATTTTGACTCCTACGGTGTTGTCTATCATTACACTCATGCATAATACCTATCCTAGAGTGCACTTCCCTTAGCAGGAAAGTCAAAGACCTGAGGTGATCAGAGAGCTACAGAGAGGTTCATCTTTATGCACTGCCCCTCCAAGCAAGCAGATCCAAAGAAGGAGCCATAAATCCCTGGGAAACTCACTGAGTGTACCAGCCCTTATGCAGAAATCACAGACACATTCCCTCTCACACACACTGGAGACCCTGACACCAGAGAGGATAGAGGCTGATAATGTATCCAACTCTCATGACTTTATCATGAATCTGTAATGGTCAATGTTTATTTTAAAGTTCCTGGAGTCATAGTTTCATAGAGCTAGGAATAACATCATCCTGGGAGCTGATGCTTAGTTACTATCCACTGTTTTCCTACATCTATTCCAGTGCTGTGCCTTTCCTTCTATGTTCTTCAGCTTTCCCACAGTAATTCTGCCTTCTGTCAGATTATCAAGCACTGCAATGGGCTGCCCAGGGAAGTGGATGAGTCACCATCCCTGGAGGTATTTAAAAGACACGTAGATGTGGGGATATGGGACATGATTTAGTGGTGGACTTCACAAGGCTGGGTTAAAGATCAGCCTTGATGATCTTCAAAGTCTCTTCCAACTTAGAGAATTCTATGACTCCATGACTAAAGCACATATTGCCCAGATAGACCCACATTGCTAGTCAATTCATCTCATCTGCATGTGTGATCTGTATCTCTCACTATGTTACCTACTACAGTCTCATCTGCACTATAATTGTTACAGGAAATGGACCCTGGTGGCTGACATTAATTACACTGCCCTCAATTTCTGGTTGTTCCCACACCTGCTTTTTGGTGCCTGGCCTGTGTCTGTGTACGATTATGTGGGAAGCATAGTCGTATTTTCAAGGCAAAAGCTAAAACACTGAAAGCTTATTAAAAATCCCATGGTTTATAACTTGGTATAATCTTACGGCTTTCAAGTTGCTTTTTTGAATTTCTGGAGTTTGCTTTCATGAACCAGCAATAAAGTTCTGGGGCTGAGCAGTGGGAGTGGCCAGTGAATGGCTGGAGAATGGCATTGAGCCTCAAAAGGGCAACTTTGGGAAAGTTTCTGAGCTGTCCTCAGCCGTAGCTGAGGTGTCTCCCAGTCTGCCTGGTAGGGCAGCTGAGGAAATAGCTAAGAACATAGCTAAATAATAGCTAAACCTCTGACAGGAGAAGAAACACAGCCTGCAGGACTGGATGTGCAACTCTATGGCACTACAGCACAGAGGTAGGACCACAACATGCTAGCCCTGCTGCTGCCTCATCCTCATCACTGTGGGCAACACCAGCCAGGAGCCACACTCCTCCGAACAAGCTCCCCACAAGCTCCTGCTGGCCAGCTTCACTTAGTTAACTGCGTCCACACTGTGTGTAAATTCCCAGAATAGTGAATAAGAAATATGAGCTTTCTGCCAATTACCAAGGAGTGGGAATGTGCATTAAAGTAAGTGAACTGAAATTCTGTGCTACAGAAAGAGTGGCTGCCTCTTCTGCAGTGGTGCCGAAATGGTGAGCAGGATCTGTGCACCAGTAACAGCTGGGATCATGCCTGAGTGTAGAACCTCTTTCAGCCTCCAGACCCCTCATGCCTTATGGTCTCACTATACATCTGCAACAAAAGTAGAGTTAGGAGAATTGCAAATATCTGAGACTGGTCCTTGCTGTGTGAACATACAGACTCCCCATGTTAGATGCCATCAGCTTCAGGGAGCGAAATGTGTAATACCTCACATACCATTGCTGCATATGGAAACATCAAAAAAGAAACAACCTTCAGGGTGAAAGTGCTTTCCCTGGGGAGGCTCTTGGCATACAGGAATGCAGCATAAGGGAGAATTCACAGGAAACTTGGTCAGAACCGGAATCGCCTATTAAATTTGCTGCGTGTCAGTTCCTGTTTAAACAGAATGTATAGTCTCCAACTACCCACAGTGGTTAGTTAATCTCTGTGTTTTGTTACTACTCAAAACCCTGAGCAAGCCTGGACTTTTGGGGTATCTGTGGTCCAGGGACAGGACAAGGCTAAAATAATCTAAAGACAAACAGAATATAAGATGAGAAAAGGAGGCAAAAATGAAAGGTTACAAATTTTGCAACAGGTCACTGAGCCACAGTGCAACCCAGTGTAGATATCAATTAATCTGATATCCGGTCCAGTGTTTGTTTCTTCTTAGCTTAACAAGCTCCTGAAAGAGAGCACAACTACTGAATCACCCACAAAGAAGTTAGATAAAGTAAATATATGTATCTGTACAACCTATAGGATTTTTATGTTATACAAAAAGACCAATTTGAGTAATGATTTTAAAAGCTTGGATACCCCAAAGAGACTATCTTCCTCTCAGGTTTTTTGAGATTTCCTGAAATTAATCAGAAAGCTGTTCAGTTGCAGAAGCTGGTAAATGAGTACAGCAGTATTGTTCTGGTATTCAGCTTCTGGAGCCAAGCAAAGTAACTAGGAAACAGACTCCTTCCACAGAGACAATTCAAGAAGACCTTTCTTTATCCAAACTGCATGTTTTTCTATGTTGTCTTTCTTGCTTGCTTTTCTACTACAAATCAATCAGCAAAAAACTTTGCTGTAAGTTGTTATTCTGCTTCTATATCAATAACCTGTGTAGGAAATCTTCCCCCTTTTGTAAGAATAAAAAAATAAAATAAAAATTCATTGAAGTGAAATCTTTTTCAAGTGAATTAATGTATGTAAAATTTCCCATTGAGACCTACAACTGTAAAAGAGAGCTAGGTCTGGTTGCTCTCAAGTGCAAAACTTGCAAGCTGTCTTACTCATGTAAGTTTCCAGACAGCTCGTGTTGCAAAATAATTAGGGACAATTGCTTCTGTAGCCATATGCAATACTTTTAGAGTAATGCAAGCACAAAAGAAAGAAATATCAGAAGTCTGTACAGGAAATGCTTGCTTAAAATTCAGCTTCTTTGCTTGCAGGATTTGGATAATGCTAAATTCCCTATGTTCTCTCAAGCAAGAGGCTGTACTTTTGCAGATGACACTGAACCCAGTGAGAAGAAATTCGACCAGTGGAAGACCAGAGTGAACTTGAGGGGTGTGCCACACTGATGTCAAGGGAGATGAAGGACACACCTCTGCCTGGACTGAAGAGGGGAAAATTAACCAACAGTCATCATTAGAACACTTCATAAAATAGATCTTTCCATTCTGTCAGCAGAAGTAAATCAGACCCACTCCACACCCCTGGCTAGTTTTGCTCTCCTCACTTGTCATACAGTGTCATTTTTTTGGCTCCTGACCAGCCCATTCAGGCCTTTGAAGGTGCTTAAACTCACAAGAAAAATCAACAGTTATTTGCCTAACATTGTTCTGACCCACACTGCTGTATAATGTTTCCATGAAATTAAGTTTCTTTATTACTGTTCATGACATTCCTGTTTTTTTTTAGTATTTAGACAAACATTTCAATGCAAGAGTCTTAGGTGGAAAATAAAAAGCAAAACTAACTTTTACATTTTCTAATTCAACTTGTTCTGAGCTGAATTAGCTATAAGCACCCTTTTCCCAAACTGCACAGTCCTACCTGCTTGGTTTTGCAAGAAAATAGAGAAAAGATTTCTTTGAATAGACTACGTCAGTCTGAATTACTAGGGCTTCTGCAGTTTCCCATCTCTATAGATCTACTTTCAGCTTCTTCATGTTGTTGCTATGGATATCCAAACTGGTCGAGTCCACTGGGACATGAGCAGGAATTGACAGGTATTTTAATACATGTCATCAAAACAGGCTCTGCAACCACAAACCAAGTACTTTCAAGACCATCACAATGCTTACCATATGGGAAAGCAGATGTACAGAGAAGTAGAGAAATACTCTGATCATAGAAATGCAAGCAAGAGCTGCACTCTGGGACTAAGGCGCTTCTTTACACTGCATGACCCTAAAATGTCCCTGAATCAGAGATAATTCCCATACTAGAAAATGACTTTGCATTTTATTATGGACAAGGTTATTAATAACCAAATGGCAAAGAAAGCACCCAGAAGGCAGAGCTGTTGGAATCTGTGCCAGACACTGAAGTGACTGGTCCCCATGGGGTCCCTGTGCCCATTCAGTGCAGAGGAATGAATGGCTGTATTACATCTCACAGCTGACAACGTGTGACCCTGTGGTACAGAGCTGCCCACAGCACAGCACACAGGCTGCGCTGACAACAGGCTCACCTACTTACTGGTGGGCTGCTCACATCTTCATCTTAACACTCAAGTGTTGAGTCATTCACCCCTGCCATGCTGTGAGAAAGGGGCTGATCTCCTGCTCATGGCTGGGGCACCATGGCACAGTGAGGCGCAGATACAGTGGCAGCTCCACTGCTTTGAGTTGCCACAGTATCTTCTATGGCCTCCTGCAAATTAGACCCAGATATCTCAGGAATCAGAGAGAAAGAGGAACCTACAGAGAATTTCCACGTGTTTTAAGTGGTTTTCCTAGCAAATAAAATTGTTGCAGCATGATCATGCACAAGATCCAGTTCTCCGGGGCAATATTTAAATCACTTACCATGAGGCCGTCTCTTCTCTCCTGCACCTCTTGTCCTGCCCATTGCAAGCTTTCAGAAGTAATGATCCCACCACTTATGGAACAGTGAAACCAGGCCCTTTGTCTCTATTTCCCAACAGCAGATTTGCCCACTGGGAATCTCCAGCCACCAGAGCTCCTTATCGTCTTTCACATCCAGCATTGCCTTTCCTTCATGCCTAGCCTTTTAATAGAAGAGCTCTCCAAAATAACCAGGATTTTTAGGTCTGTGTCCCTTTCCCTAAACTTCCTAAAGGCCTAAGGGCCTTTGTTTTTTGAACTGTAGTAGGTCTGACCCTAGCATAGAGTAGCAGTAAATGCATTCTTTCCAAAATCTTTCCTATGGCAACAGTTGTAATTAGCATTATTCAACCACTGTCCAACATCTGCACTGAACAAGGGAGGAAGTATACCACAAAATAGTATTGCTCAGACACTACCACAGCACACAGAATGGGGTCTGAATTACAGTTCTGCTGATGTTTCTTGACATTTGAGTGTTCAACTGAAAATTCAACCACTCTCACAGATTATCTGTCATAATGCATGCATATGCTGAGGTTTTAAGAACCATGTATAGGAATTTGAAGTCTTTCATCCATCAGAATGGATGCAGGAGCCTTGCCAATGCCCATAAGCAGTGGGATTTCTAAAGCCATCTTTGCTTTGAAATAAATCAGACTCTGTACACTACTCGTCCGTCATCACTCTGTAATTACTCAGTCAGAAAGGTTTAGTCTGAGGTGATCTTGCCCAACCATGTTCTCATGCTGCCTTTAAATGTTGCACTTTCTGCTTCATTCTTCCTACTGCTGTCACAGCATCGCTGGGCTTTGCCAGAGATTAAGGTTTCATTGTGCAGGACGCTGTTCTGCCACTGAGGAGAGAATGTCTGCCACTAAGCACTTAAGTCTAAATCGACTGGGCAGATAAAGGGGTCCAGAAAGGGTGTACTGCTGCCTCCCTTCAGTAGAAGAAGAAAGAAATGTAAGCACAGACATTACCATAAAATCACATTGGAGGTCTCTAACAGAAACAGATTTGTAGCCCCAGCTTTTCTCTCAGCATTTTATAATAAGACCATCCTTTTATTTGTCTGCTCTCAGTCTGGAAACAATGCTTTGGGGAACTTTTTTTGCAGTGTGGAATTTCTTTCTTTCTTTTTTTTTTTTTTTTCTTTTTTCCCTCTTTCCAAAAATACAGTTGCTACATGTGATTTAATACTCAGTTTTGAAAACAGGTTTGCACTGCTCTCCTGTTAAAACACCTTTCTTGCATGCTTTGGATTCTTGCATGCTTCTGCTTGTCACCTTTAACATAAAACATGCATAGCTCTCAAATATGTTGTGAAGAGCTCAGCTGTGGCCACTGCAGAGATCTCTGCAGGGATCAGGCTGACCCTGAGACAGTGCTCTGATTATTTTGATTGCTTAGAGGTCTCCACCAACCTACAGGGAACTGGCCACAGCAGTTTTGGGTTTTTTCCACTCTAAATAGCTGAACTGCAGACAACCAAAATAATTAGGTTGGAAATAACTGTTAATAAAGAAGCATAATTTTCACTTAGAAAAGAAAAATACTAAAGAAAAGCTTATAAAATGCTGGTTGCTGCATTTATTGGAAGGGATACTAGCACCTCTCCCCTATCCACAAAAAAGTTATCTTCAAAAAGGCATGATATTACTCCCAAAAAAAGGAAGAATATGTTTTCATTTGTGTGGTTACAGCACAGCTGTGGGCTGTACTCTACTTTGTGAACCGAAAATCAGATCTGGTGCGTGGCTTGGAATGTCACTAAGGGATTCACATTCAAATACACTAAAAACTTTATAGTCTTTGATGATCAGGATGTAAAAGGTTTATCAGATTATGTATGGATTGGCATATCTTGGTATTTCATCATGAGTCAAATGGGACATCATGATTTTATTTCTGAAAGTCCCTGATGCCAAATTTTGTAAACAGATAAGGTCTACGCTTTCACTGAAAAAAAAAAGAGACTCCTCTCCTATTTATGTTGAGGGAAAACACGACCTTAACTGCTTCTAATAATACCTATAATATAACTAAAAAATCCCACTTTTGAATTTGCTTTTTGAGACAATCTACTGATACATTGGACACTTACTTCTGGCTTTAAATTGACCATTGTTAGCAACTCTGCAAACCATTTATGATACAAATGCACAAAACAATGACAAAACAGAAAAACCTGGAGAAAATGTTCAGCTTTCACCAGTTGGTGTACTGAGAAGCTGCAATTCTTGTCAAAGTGCCATGTGTTTATAGACCTGCCAGTGGCATCACATTTGTACTGTTTCACTTGAGCTAGAAACAGCTTCCCTTTCTCCCCTGACAAGGAATGGTCTTTATTGGCTGAGCATGCACACAGCCTTCCTCCCTCTTCCTGCCTAGTGAGCCAGGTATGCATAGGCAAGCAAAAAAGATTAGTGGAGTTCACTGAGGGCTAAGAAGGCTGAGGACCACTGCTCTGAATATGCTCACGGTCACTGATTGATCTGATCCGTATGGTATTATGTGTCCAGGGTCATAAGATATGGCCTGGTTTTCTTCTGCCTCTTGTCTACCACAGGCGGGAATAGTCTCTGTAGGATGCACTTGCCATTTGTCTTGTCCTTAGCCTTCCAGGCAGGAGCCCATCAAAACCTCTACCATATCCTTACGGGGAAGAGTTGCCCCCTTTAACTCTTCCACTGATGAGAGCAGGTTGCTATGTTGTTAAAATCCTCATGGTTCACGTTCCTTGTTTACACTGATGGAGTTTGGAAAGGTTATGCTGGAGACTATTGTGCCATATGTGTACACTGTCTACATAACAGCAACTTGCAAAACACAACTGTACTGTTTAAGTGTGTTATATAATTAGGGCAAGTAGAGATCTGGCCCTGCGTGCTGTTATGGCGCTGTCCTGCTCATAATTTCTGAGATCTATAGGACCAGGGAACATGATACCACGGTCTGTAGTTTTCAAACTTAAACAAAGTATTTTGTTGGATTGGTGACCAAACTAATTTTTATGACATGTCATTTCTGTAAGGACATTGCTTTATTTCGCAGAAGGGTTTCCCATAGATAATGGTTGTTAGCTGGCTGAGTTGGAATCTGGCAGGATTAAGGAAATCTAAACTGACAGCTGGTTTTGTGCAAGGAAGCATAATGTGGCTGTTGTTACAGGAGGCAATGTGGGATGCTTGTGCACAAATGCATGACAAGAGGGCTTGCTCTTAGCTGTATATGTAAGTGCAGCTTAGCAGTTAAAGCAGCACAGAAGGGCTAAATGCCTCGCAGAGAAAACTTCATATGACTTTCCCATGTGGCTGTGAGCATGATTATGTTTTTACTTTCACTATAGTTGTCAGAAACAGATGTTTGAACTCCGGTCAAAACAAAAAGGAGCTACATCGCCAATTACCTTAAAGAGAAGCCAAGTCAGCTCACCACTAAAGACTGAGGATCTTAGCTAAAGGAACAGATTGCCTCCCCAGATAACAGCCTGCTTGTAGGTCTGCGCGACTGACACAGGAGAACTGATGTGTCCTATCAGAAACAGCACCTCAAATGGTGACTTGTCATTCGCCAGCTCCTAGGTTTTATTTTTGCCAAGCTGCCCCGTAACTGCTAAGCATAGACATTAGAAAACAAACACAGTTTAAATGGGACTGCACGGGTCAGTTCTCAGAGGCAGTACTGCCACTTCTGCTGAGCTCTACAGGCACTGAGGCAGCTACTGGTGATGAAGGTGCCTATCTGGAAACACAAAGCATTTCTCTAGGGGTTTTTCATCCAGAAGAGAGTTTACCATATCAGTTGAGCTCACAGATGAAAAATATTCAAAATTGCTTTATTAAAGGTCTGTGCAAAATCGTAGCCCATGCTTTGACATGTTCTGCGCAAGTTTGACACTAATGCAGCTATGATGAATACCCCAAAGAAGCATTTAACTTCCATCAGTCTCAGTAAGGCCTGGGATTTACAAAGTTTTCAGTACAATGCTAAAGATATTTTGGTGATATTGATATAATTGAGGCATAAATGTACTCACATGGGACTGACACTTGTCAGTATTGTCTAAAACAAAAATGGGGAAAGTTGGAAGCCATGAAAGCAGAGAGACATGATAAAGCAGTGATAGTGATATATACTGAAGCCTGTAGAGTTGTGACCAGAATTGGTGCCTGGCATAAAACACAGTGAAGCAGAGCAGGGCAGATAAAGAATCAGGTGCTCATTTGCCCACAGATGCTACAAATCTGGAGTGCACCTTGCCCCTACTCTAGCACATGGAGGACACAGTTGCCTGGCTGAGTGAACAAATCTAAAAGTCATTCAGAGCATTCGGGGGAGACTGATGCCCCAGAAGCCTTAGGGTGTATTTTGGACTTCTGCGGCTTCCAAGACCCAGAGCAGACTGTCCTGGAAATATGGCCATTCCAGAGAGCATGGAGTGTCAGGTAGACCCTGCTGGGCTTGTGCAAATGAAGGACAGAATGCTGGTATCATGAAATATGAGATTTGCCTTCCCACAAATGAGAAGAAATTGCTGCAGGATTCCCCCAGCATACCCTTGTAGACCAAAGTCAGATGTGCCCACAAAGCTGCTGACCCAGGTGGTGTAACCTCAAGACTTCTACATTTGGCTATTCTGGGAAAATGGCTTGCTTACAGAATGGGAATATGGGGATAATTATATCCCACCTCATCCTGCAGCCTCAGCATTAGAGGAAACTCTATTCCCTCTCAGCCATATGCTGCAGCAAGATCCTTTCCCTTCACAATTCTGTGATACAATTATATATGAGACACCTTGGCTGTGAAGTTTCAGGTTTATACTGATGTTTGGAATAGAAATATGGCATGGATTGCTTTCACATTAGCCTAACATAAACTTAGGAGAAAAGAAGATTGTAATAAATAAGAAAAATAAGTTTGAAAAGCAAGACTCAAATCTGTGTGAAACATGTCTTAATATCATGCAGATCCTTCAAAGTTATATTTTCTTCCTTAGCTATTTGTGGATCTCCCTCATTTAAAATTTAATTTACTTCATAACGTTGCACTTGCTGTAAAATAAGTTCTGGTCTTCTCTTGTGGTAGGTCTCCTTCTGAACAGCTGAATTTTAATGGTTTGCTTCCACTAATTCAAGTCACTATCTGACCACAATTAATCCAGCTATTTTGCACAAACAGTTTATCTTGTTTTCTTTACTGATTTTGATAGTAAAATGTGTGTGGATTAATAATACACAAGTATGCTCTCTTTTCACTGAAGTAAGGGTCAAAACAACAAATCTACAACCTGGATATTTAAGTCTGGAAGCAGAAGGTGTGCTAAAAGCTTCTTTAAATGGCACAGCTGCTGAAGAAGTGATACAGCTGCTGGAAAATATAATTTGAGAGAATAACTTGCTACTTTCAACACAAAATCTTACTGATATTTTCACAGCTAAGCTTTTGCAAAGCATATTTGAGCATGGGTCACTGAAAATTGTAGAGCTACATTTCGCTTTCTAATGAAGTCAAGAAACCATCCCGACTTGCCACAAATGTAAACAAGCACCAGGAATTCATGTGGAAGCTGGGAGGATACATCATCCAGTTTTACTTCCTGAATAAACTGGCTGCGTGAGAACCAGGATATAACTTTAGGGAGGGCGACAATTCTCTGCTTCATGGACCTGACTGAACACATTTTAATGAGAAAATGCCAGTTCAGTAGAACTGATTAATTCCACGTTTTCTTGTTTCCTGTTCATTATGTTTACCTTTGGGTGTTACCACCCAGGCTTCTGCTGGAAGAAGAGACACAGCTGTGCTCACGTGGCATCCAAAGGTCTATGCTGGGTGTCACAGCACCCTCCACGAGGATCTGCAGAGTCCAGACAGTGCAGGCTGATGGTCACCTCCCAAGCTGCACGATGCTGTCCCCTGCGCGGTCCCAGCAGAGAGCTGGGAGCCAATTTGAAAACTGGCTGCTTTCCACCTACACCCCTTGATACGCTGCTCCAGTATGCAGACACTTCTGATTGTACAAGTATCTTTTAGTTTCTAGTTTCTCTGAATTGACCTCCGAATCTTTAGGCTCAATTCGCCACTTTATTTGATTACAGATCCTGCTGGATTCAAGTATTTTCTCCCACTGCAGTCAATTATAGACCAATATCAAATTTCTTCTCTATTTCCCTCCAATATACAAGGCTTTTAAAGCTGATATGGCTGGATCTCATCCTCTGTGCAGAAAGTCTGCATTTAAATAATTTTTCTTTTAGTATATTTTAAATTAGGAACATAAACTGTTAAAAACACAGAAAAATTAATGTACTACTTCTTTTTAAGACTCTTATTACAGCTTATATCAGTTTATACTGTAGACACACAGCAAGAGAGCCCAGCTATGATAGGGTACAATTTATGTAATTTGGTACCTATTTTATGACCTGTTTTATGAGTACATCTAAATGAACACCCAGTCAAACTCAAAAAGAAAATAAAGTTCTACAAATGACTTTTTATTTACCTAGGAATCAACACTCAAAACTTAGGAACCAAACATCTTCTGATAGTTAAAATGTTGTACTAGACTGCCTAACTTAAAATTTAAATCACAAAACTTGTCTCAAATAAGAACAGAGAGAGGTTAGCAATAACCTGAAATTTACCAGGTATTGGAAGGAATACCTTATAATGTAAGTGATTCAGGGAGAGGGCGTTCCTCGCATATTGAAACAGCTTCCCACAATATCGTTCTGTATCTTTTTAATTAATTGTCTTAGGAATGATGGTGTCCCTCTCCTTTTGTGCACAGCATAGTTAAATGAGGAGAGAGATTTTGCAGCAAGCAACTGCACAATGTAAAGAAGGTAGCAATAATGGAATATTCCCGAACAGCAAGAGAAGAGAGGGAAAGAGCCATTGAACTGGATTTGTGACAGATTTATGTTTGAAGAAGAGGGGCCTGTCAACCTGAAAATGGTAAAGATGTGCCATCAGCCAAACGTTGCATTATTGGAGAATTAGCCTTGAAGCTTTATTAATCCCTGACACACAGAAGAGCAGCCTGGTTTCCTAAAGGTGGGGTCAGAAAATGTGACGCTTTTCTACTAACCTACTGCAGGGCACTGGAAAAGTTACTTCACCTCTCTGGAAAGATTTTGGAGGCTCCGCAGAGACTGCCGCTGTCTGCAGGGGGTCAGCTGAGCTCCGCAGAGACCCCCGGCACGGAGCAGAGCACGGCGGGGCGGCTGCGGGCGGGCCGGGCGCCCCGACCTCTGCTGGCCGCGGACAGCGCCCGCCGCGGCTCCCGCGGGAGAACGGGAGGAAACGGGAAAGGGTGTGTTCACCCTGCTGCGCTTTCTGCCCGGCTTCTGGCTGCTCGCCTAGTCTCTTCGTACTTTCCCAGAGGAATAGCGTGTTGGGTACTGAAACGGCCGTGTGGTGCTTCCGTGGGCATCCAACAGCTCCTGAGGTTGTTTTTCCATGGATTAATTATTTCACATGACTTGGCAAAGGTATCCCTTTTCTCTTGTACGGAGTTTTGTCAAACTTTAAATGTTGAGCTGAAATTTTCCGTGCTGTGGACTTTACCTCACTCTGGACCATTCTTAGTCCTAGAAGTCTCGGTGTGAGGGAAACAGTTTTGAGCATATCCAATCGTAATTGCGCTATTGCGTTCTCTGAAAGTGTTTAAACTCTGGAAACTGAAAGAGCATCGCTTGAGTTTTTGATGAGATGAGGCAGAAATGCTTTGTGTGAAGCCTCTCACCTTTTGGCAGGGCTACAGACCTTTCAGATCTACAATTTACCTGTGCTTAGTAGCTCCTAGCACATCTGGGCACTTTTTGCTGAAGATTTTGCCTACTGCCATGCATGATCTAGCTTGAAACTCCGCACACTTTTACTTGTGGTCTTAACAATGGCTACCCTAGGTTACATCAGATCTCCAAGTCCCAGACTAGGAACTGGGTGACAGAATTAAGAAACTGGCTAGATGAGGAAGAAGGTTGGAGACAAGAAAAGAGTAACAACACATGAGGGTAATGCTGGGTAGGAATAGCATGTGCTCTTGTCCTTTCCATGTCAGGGCAGAAGCTAGATTGGTTCTCTACACACATCCATGCCTTGTAGCAAGCTCTGGTCATAGCATCCCTGGTCAGTGCCTTTCCTGCAGAACCTGCTCTACCTGCCAGATAGGATGAAAGACTCTCTGGTCAAACTGCAGTGAAAATATGCTGTGTATCAAAAACAAGCAGTGAGACAGAGACTGATAGCCAGTATGGCAGAGTAATCACAACTATACTGACACCTCTGCTGCTGCTTTTATCACTGTGTAAGATGTACACAAGGAGATGGCATGTCCTTAGTACCCCAAAACTGGGACTCCACGGTTTGGTCAAGCTTTGTTCCATCTTGTGAGTGATATGCCTGGAATTCTCTTCCTCTTTCAAACTTGGAAAAAACAGTTAATCTCTGCAACTTGAGAAGGGGTATGGAGCTGTTAAATTAAAATTTATTTGTACTTCATTTAAGAGTGGAGATCAATCAAAGATACCAGCTTGGCTTTTACATCTGCTGCAATATATTTTGGATTTGAGATGAATGAAAAATAATTTGTGATAAGATTTGTTGTGATACACAAAGGAAAGCATGGTTTGTTCTGACTTCTTTTAGGATAAAAGTATCCATATCCAGCTCAACAGCCCCTTTTCTTTGGTGGTAAACAAAGTCAATAGCCCAAAATATATACATGATTTATGTAGAGACTTCATATTTAAGAAAGTGTAGTGTAATGAGAATTGCCCATATATAGAGATCAAAGTTAATATACTGGACAAAAGATTAAAGGAAATTATCCCTATCTTCTGTTCAGTCAAGTCACTAAATTCAAGTGTGTCATTGTGTTAATAGTGTTTGATTTTAAGACTTCATTATTAAGAAGTGGTCGCTCAACATCAGTAGATATTAGTATAATGAATCTTGCTGCTTTCTGAAGTCTACATCCTACAAATCTTCTGTATATTACTTGTTTTCCCAAACTATCCTTTAGGGATAAAGCAACAACCAGAGCAAAACCAAGTTCCATCTTCCAGCAAGAAGAAAATATTTCTAGTTAAAAATAAGCACCCTTCTGTACAGTAGTGCTGTGCAATGTCTATGCATTCATGTGCACGCTCAAAAATTGTGCCAAGGAAGGTATATACTAAAACGTCACAAAGGACTGACCTATTGCATACCCCCAAACTGATAATCTGGCTGTATTTTCTTTGTGGAAAGGCCCTTAGACTTAGAAATGTGAATATGTTTTCGCTGTTTAAAAGACACAAACTAGCATCCTGAGGAACTGATACGTGCCTTGTGTTGATTACTGAGCAGAAGAACTAATTGTTCTATATGGCCTATAAAAAGCTACATAGTCAAGAAATTTTCTACTTGTGGAAGCCCAGTTACCATGTTTATATATACAAATAAGCACATTTTTCTCTGAACATTTGCACGACTCAAAAATTTAATTAACAAATCTTCACTCAAAATTATAACCCATTCATGTCATGAGTTCATTTGCCATATCCTTCATGAGTCTCTACCTTTCATGTTGAAAATGTAGTTAATAATGTCCTTAAAATATAGTGCCTAAACTCTGCATAAGGAAGCACAATTGGGCCCTTGGCATTATTTAGATCATAAGAGGGGTTCAATGCTGGGAGAAATCTTTATAATATTTTACTGCATATGGAAAACACTTGTAGCACAGTGAGGGCTGTGTGTGACATGATTCCCAGAAATTAAATACCCCAGAGAGAAAGTTATACAATTAATCATCAACTTTTGTGTTACCACTCAGCAAGATTTTTTTTTTTTCATGCTGAGAGACGGAAGAGAGAGAAAACAGATCTTGAAGAGACTATACCCAGCAACGTTTGCTTTATTTGGCTTTGAATTTGCCTGCAATTCAATAATTATAGAACATCTGGTTTCTTTGTTAATCAGAGAAAGCATGTTTTATTCCCTTGACTTTTTAGTAAGAAAAATTAATTTGTTGCCATCCGCCATATGAGAATCCACTGCAACAGTAACAGTTTTCAGGAACTGAACATGACATCATGCTGTTTGTGATACGCCTGTGTATGCGTGTGTGTGGGGTACTCACAATAGTTATTATTTTCCCATAGGATTGAAACTCATGCAAGAACTCCACTGCCAGGGACAGCCAGGCCTGCATCATCTGCTTATCACTGTGATGGCCAAATCAACACAGCCAGGAACTCACAGGTAGGGAGAGGGATTCACCCAGGTGATAAATAGTTCATCTTTTAGTGATGTTCAAAAGAACTTAAAGATCAGAGATGATCAAGCCTTCCCTGCCTGAGATGTCAACTTTTGGTTCTCCATTCCTATCCAAACATTCAACCTCAGGTTTGATTTACACCCAAAGGTGGAAATAGCCATTTGTTACAGCAGAGGGACAAGTTTCAAGTCCCATAGAGACTCTAAGCCTGTTAAATTGGCCAGCAGCTGTCCACCTCCTGTTACGCAGAGCGGCTGGAAGCTTGCCTGTGCTCCCTTTGTCCTCCTCAGAGATGTCTTCATCACCATGACTTTGGTTATGTCCACATTTAGGAAGAAGGAGAAGAAAATATAGCTGCTTCCTGTGACTTCCACCTGGAGCAATGTCAAGCGATGGCAGACAGCAAGAAATAGAGCAAAGACAGGACCTTTTACTTCATATTAGCAGCTCCAGTGTCAGATTGGGAACCTGCCACTTCACCAGACCACAGATCATTACTGCAGTAAGGAAAGAAAACTGTGATGCAAGAGCTCTTTGTGCATTGGGCAATCAATCTGCAGATAAGGATTTGGCACTTGGTTTTTATAGAGTTTTATTAAATACATATAAAAGTGCAGCAGCAGAGGACATTAAACATTTGCCATTTAATCAAAAATGTGGAAACTGATTTGCATCAAAAAACCTTCTCATTTGTTGCTTTCTCAGAGAATCTAAGAAAATTGTAATAGCAGGTGAGGTAGCCAGTTTAAAAAAGAGCCTAAAGTGGTTTGTGGAACAGCATTTCCAAAATGTCTGTATTTTATTATCAGTAAAACCTATAGGAAAATACTTCAAAGTGGGCTGTTTTGATGTTATGCCACAGATATAAAAGCAGTACTCAGATTCTCTGAATATCATTAATTATGCATGCATTAAGGATGCATTAAGAGATCTTTAATGATTACCCTCATTGCACAAAGGTCCTTCACTGCAGATGAGAACAAAAGTACCATGCTCCTGTCAGAGCAGTGCTGATTACTGCTGACTTCCACCACGAAGGAGATTGCCCCTCTGACAGGCTGCAGGTGTCCCAGTCCTCCCAGGCTCCCTCAGCCAGTGCATTCCTCACCCTTTGGCAGGACCCAGTGCACACCGTGCTGCCATGGGGACTGGGAGGTCATCTTCAGAGCCACTGCACCAAGGGCATTCTGGCAGCAGGCCCCAAGGCTGTGCTTGCCCGCTGTCCTGTGGGCTAAAGGAGCTGGATGCCTAGGATGGACAATGGACAAGTGGAATCATCAGAGCCATGCTGGCATAGTCTGCAAAAGGCTCTGAGATACAACAAGCTTCCTCCTGGCTCTCTTTGCAATGGGCATCATTGCAATGGTCTTGGCTCTTCCCCACTCTCCATGTTCAATTTCAACTTTTTGGATTGTTACGTCTTAAATCCATGACTTCACAGACTTCATGGCCTTTTCCAAGGAATTTAGCTTTCATGTACACGCATGGACACACACATGCAGTTCCTGTCTTGCTTCTGCCTGACCCCACATGAGGACAGCTCAGGTGTTCTAAGGTGATCTAAGGCATTGCCAGCTCAGTGCCTGGACCACGATGCGTGCAATTGACTGTGGGGATGAGGGAATTCTCTTTACAGGACACTCGAGTTCCCCCAGCTGAAGTGATTCTCTCTGAAGCACGCTGGCTTTCCAAATGCACACTGGCTGAAAGAGCCACTGACACAAACAGAGGCTACACTGTCACCGTGTGCCAAGTGTGCTGGCAAGGCTGGGGCCAAGCTGGGCTGCGTGAATGGTAGCGCTTCCTCTCAAATCCTGGCAGTCGGGAGGGTTCCCTTCACCCCCACCCACGGCCACCCCATGGCCCAGCCGTCTGGGAGGAGCTGGTGCTGCTACAGCAGCTGCTGGAGACCACGCATGGCGCAGGGAGCACTCTCTGCCAGCCACCAGCTGCACCGCCGGCCAGCAGCTGCGCTGGGCTCCAGGATGCCCTCAGAGCAGCCCTGCGCGACTGATCCTCCCCCACGGTAAACTCGGGCTGCTGGGCAGTCTGCAGCTGACTGGGTGGAGGATCTCAGTGGACCTGAGCAACTTCCTCCAGCAATCAGCGCTAACAAAAGGCCTCTGTCAAGCCATGTAGAGCAGAGAACTGCTGTTGAGCGTGCAATGCTACTATTAAGGAATTAGCATGGGAAATTATTTTGGCACCAAGATTCAGCAATGTCTGGAACAACAAGACAGGCATTCACTTCTACACCTTCTTCTGATGTTCATAAGCAATCTCTGCCACTACCTATTTTTCTGTTCAAGAGCTGGTCAGGGGAGGCAGGGAGTCAATGCACATAATATTGGCAAAATTAAGAATATTTGCTAATGTTCTTTAAACTGCAGCACTTAAAATAATCCTGAAGGCAAAAACTTTACTAGATTTAGGATGCAGTAAAATTTTAAATGGGCATGTATTCTTCGGTGAATTTTTATAAAACAGGTTACATGGGCTTATATCAGTAAAGATTAATTCTTAATTTTACCATTCTGTGTTTTTCCAAATGATAAAATCAGATGAAATCTTGAATGCTGTTAAGAATGACTGTGACACCAGACATGAAAGGACACTGTTGATCTTGCAATCTTGTCAAAACTCTGGCCAAGTTGTCAGATTTTAGTCAAAAAATTAGTTGTGAGTTATTCACAATAGCAAATCAGAGGCTGAATCTATTTTTAAATAGTCTTATTAAAAATTTCACTCTGTTTCTAAATCAAAGAGAAGACAATCTATTTCTAGACATTTCTCTGATTAGTTTCTCAGAAACATCATCTAACTGTATCAACACAGCTGTCAGAAGGGGCTTCTTTAATAAAATGCAGCCTTTATCAAAGGGGAAGAAAAGAAAATTGTATTAGTTTGTTGACCAGGGCATTTCTACAGATGGCATCTGGTTTATTGGTTTATGTCCTTGCTCAGATCTGACTTTTGTCATTGTACCATTTGTATAGTTTAATTTTGCTAATATGAGCATCTGAACTGATTATGGAGAGATACTAAATAGGAAACATATATGAAAGATCTTATTAAACAGCATTCCTGTATTATCTAAAACAGATGTAGTATTGTAAAACAAAAAAGCCTTTATTAAGCCTCCAAAGCTGTCTTTGTCCATCTGCATAAATTGGCAGGTTGCATGAAGACCTTTTTGTTATTTATAAATAGAATCATGCCTGAAATACAACCACACATCCAACCAGTCTCTAATTTAGGAAGGGTTAAAGTCCTTGGTCTTGATATTAATCTTGCAGCTAAAGCCTGTCGTTGTTATTATCTGAGGCTTTACTGCTTGTTTCCTCTCTTTCTTCTTTTTATTTGTTTTTTACAAGTCCACCTCCAGTTAACCCTCACTCTTTTATTCATGCCATTGACATCTTGTTTGTGTTACACCAGATAAATGCAGACATCCTCATCAGACTATGAAATGCGCATGCTCAAAAGCCCCCAAGGCAATTCTATTAGCCTTTATCTCCTCAGCATAAGATTTGCCCACATTGTCTTTCTCTTATAAGTACAATATAATCTTATCTCTTATAAATACAATTCTCTTATAAATACTGCTCATTGTGCAATGTTGTCTTCAGCAATTACCTTGTAAATTCAGAGCAGGAAGTGAAATGACCCTATCCTGTCTCCTGCTTGGGTGTGCAATACCTCCAGAATACCACAAGCTTCTCCCTGAAACTACCTTTTGCAAGACAAAGCCCCTCTGGGTGAATTCTGAACCTGAATACTTCTGGATTGTGTAGATTCTCTAGCTGCAGAGGTCTGTTACCTCCACCAAGTCCAAAAGCAGCAGTCCTACACAGAAGCCTGCACAGAAGCATACAAAACCCACATCCAAAGCTCACAGGGCGCGGCAGGTCTGCAGTCATTTATCCATTTGTACTGTGCAGCATGGAGCTGAATGGCTGCCCTTGGGTACCCACATCAACCAGTTTCAGCCTTCACCCCCTGCACCAGCTCTGCTCATATCACCTCTCCAGGCCACCCTTCTCGAGAAAGCCATGCCTTTTCCATGCAGATACCACGAAACAAGAATTTAACAGCCCAATAAATGGCCAAAAAGAAGGTTTTCGTAAGTTGTAAAATTAAAAGAGGTGTAACTCAGTTCAGTCAAAATTTCCTATAGTTCCAGCTGAAATATAATTTCTTCTTTCTCCCCTCTTGCTAAGTGATCTGTAAAAACTGAGCCCTTAAACTGAGTTAGAGCATCATGTTCAGTGGCTGTGATAAAACCCTTTCCCCCTCAGTAAATTCAAGGTGTCTTCTCCTTGTTCCATCATGAAACGCAGAGTTGTCAGCGCCCCACACACTTGCCCAATCCAGTCTGCTTGTTGAGGAGTGAAGATTCATGATCCTGTGGTAACTTATTTTATGTTGAAACATGGAAGAAGTTTTCTTTACAATGCATTTACAGTTTATAAAATACTGGATGAGGTAGCCACTAGTCCAATTTTAGCATCTGAAATGGGACAGTGTTCTACGCATGGACATGTCTAGGAAGAAAAAATATTTTAAAATAAAATTATAATGCCTCCTATTAGTGGTCCAGTAGTACAGACCTTTGTGGCTCCCTTAAGCTAAATAGCATTGAAAGGAAATAGCAATGTTCTCTTTCTAACCCAATTTCAGGGCATTACAGTGACTTGGAGATTTAGTCTTGGTTCATTTCTGAATTACTTTAGTTGTAAAGCAGAGGCTCCACTGTTATTTCTGCATTTATCACTAGAGTAGAGGAGATGGGTGTCCGTGTGCCCTGCGGCTCAAGGATGAGCACTGCATGGCAAAGGAAGGGCTTGGATAACAAAATGCCTTTGTTATCAGAACCCATGATCTTCATCTTTAGATTCTCCACTAAAGCATTTGATATTCACCATAGTCAGAGACTAGAGCATTATATTGTGATGTTTAAATATTTTTTACCTTTCTCCTATAGGGAAAAAACTGCAATGAGGTTTCCTCAACAAATAGCATTCAACAGCTGGCAATGGGCAGGCAGCATTACTTACTGTGCTGGCCAGAGATGCTGGCCTCTGCTTAACATAAAACAGCACCAGCAATCCTTACCCTGAGGAATCACTGCTTTTAATCACAAAATTTATTAAAAACTGTAAAAGCTGCTGATACACATCAGCTGTTCCTGCTGGTGGGAAAGGGATTGGCTCTGGCACTTCTTCTCAAGATGGATATAATTCACAAGCTTCTTCCAGTATCTGGTGCAACTGCACAGAAGATTTATGCAGTGTCAGTTAAAAATGAGGTTGTTATCACTGCCATGTTTATGAAATATTCTTGGTTTTACAGTGAATGTATTCTCTTAAGCAATGTGAGGAAATGTCTGAGAAGCTCACATTTGGGTGTTACCCCTCCTTCCAAAAACCATGTCCAAATCAATCCATACAGACTTTTTAATATTATATTTAATATTTCTCTGATGGAGCAAGTAGGATGAGAAAGTTCTTTAGTTCCACAAATACAGATTGATCATGTTTTCTGGAGAGTTTTTTTCTAATTATTGTCTGGTTTACATGATTTTCTTGTGATGTATACATGCATGAAGAAAAATTTGGGACAGATGGGCTCTTTAAAAAACCCATAGAAATAAATTATTTAAATCTAATTTTAATGCTGTGTAGTTACCAAAAATACTTTCTTATACCTCAAAATACAGTATCTTAGTCCTTTCATGACTGAGGCTTTCAATGACAGCTCCATGGACAGGTCTCCAGGTCTCTGTTCGTCCTGTTTGTCCTCAGATCATACTCTCTTCTACAAAAAGTGATTAGTCCCCATTACTTTTCTCTCCATCTTTTCATTTCTGCTCTCTGTCTATCATTACAACAGTCTTTTTTGGGGTGTCTGTACTGCTTTTTCAAGACATTGGACTTTTTGTCAGGCCACTCTGCACATTTCCTTGCATAAATGGATCTACTCATGTTGCCAAACCTCCTCTTAATTTCAGTTTCCAACATTGTCTTGCGTATATATTTCCCCCCCCCCCCGCCCCTCCGCTGTTCCACCCTTTCTTTCCTCTTTTTCCTGATCTTTCTAGAAGATGCTTTGCTAACATGAATATGGTTAAAGCATAATCCCCTACACGGTCACCAGTGGATAGAGCTGTAAGATGTGGCAAGATATCTTCCTCCTCTAATGCAAATAAATATTTACCTATCATCGTCTTTCCAGTATTTCTACATGCCCTCAGAAAGCCTTCTCTAATATCTTTATATCTCCTCTAATATCTACCATGTTAAAACTTAAAAGTTTTCTCATTCCACCATATTCTTTCCTGCCTACAATGACAGGTGAACTCTTCCTGTCTCTCACTTGGTTGCCACGTGATTTGGTGAATATTAGACTTCCACCTACCCTATTGGAAGGGTGTCCTGTGAGGATCCTCTCCTCCTCCACAGTCTTATCTTGGTTTTGAAGTAAGAAAATCCTATTCTGGTCCTAGCAAGTGTGTGTTCCAGAGACACTGTTATTTTGTTCTCTTTTCTCTGGTCTCCTGCAAATGTATTTCTATCTAAAAATATGAGGCACAAAATCAAACATCCTAAGAGGCTTCTCTGTAATGACCAGAATCCTGTTTTCTAGCCTTACATATGGATCTCTTGAGTTTGTTTCTTTTAGCTTCCATTTCTTCCCATGCTGTGCTACTAACCATGCTACTACTATAACCTACCACCCTGGTATGTAGCATGTACTGACAAATCCAAAACTACAAGAATACACAAGGTGGTTCCGCATACCTTTGTTGGGAGGATGAGGAAATAAACACTAGTCTTCTTGTTCTGCAGACCATCCCTGTAAAGAGTGAAGTTTTCCAAGGTTACCTCAAGGCTACAGTTAAGCTTGCAGCCTGTAAATCTGATTTATAAACTTACTGACTATCTCAATTCTCATTACTTTTGGTGCAAAACAAAATAAACCCTCACTGAACACAATTTTTTCCTCCCCTCAGCATTATTCATAAATGAGGTTGCCTGTTAAATTACAGCCTGTTACGGATTCCCTCCTAGATTGTTAGTACTTCCAACCTCCAGTTCTTCTTGAATCTTCTTCGCCTCCGGGAGACATGGAGAGCTGTTGGCTTCTGAGAGGCGAAGAACGAAGCCGGCTTGTGTGCACTGCCTTGGGACTGCCTTTCTTCTATCATCATTTAAACAACTGACAGTTCTAATTATTGTACTCATAGACAAGGACTTAATTAACCTAATCAGCCTGCCATGGAGCTGACAGGTATGCTTTTCTGTCAGAGTTAGGTCAAAACATGTAATCTGCAATGAATAGGAGCTCTTTTTCAGCTGCTCTGGCAGTGGTTCAGTGCATCCATGTCTCTCCTCAGGCCACAAAATTGTGTGACCTTGCAGCTCACAAAGAAGAGTGATGACTATAAAGTGTATGTCAAAAAGCTAGTCTTCTCTGACCCAGTTTCCAGACACAACATGATGGATAAATGCCAGGGAGGCAGCAGCCTGTGTTATCAGACAGAAACAGGGCCAAAGCAGACGGGAGCATTGCTTCAGTACTGCCCAGAAAAAACCACTGTCAGCATGGAGCAGTGCAGAGAGCTGTGTTTTTCAGAGCAGGATTAGGACACACAAGCTGTGATGACATAGAGGCACCATTCTAAGACTCTTGAGTATCTCTGCCTGTACTGATTCAGCACCCTGATCATTTTCAGGCCATCACTAAGGCAAACAAAGATGGGAGTCCTTCTGCTGGCTATGGCTGCTGTTTATCATCAGGAATAGGCCACTGCCACATACCTTGCTGCTGTACTAGCAAAGGCCAGAGAGGGAGATAATGGCTGGAGGAAATTTTGACAGTTTGCATCTGTTTCTCTCCCTGGCCCTCTATGAAGCTGGAGTTGCTGCATGCCAGAGTGGGAAGCCCAGATTCTTATTAGTTTGCGGGTTTACTCTGGGCTAAAAATAATACAATGCACTTCACATCCTGACAAATGATCTAAAATAAACTCAGCTAGGCACTTACCTAGAAATCAAAATATACTGAAAAAACACACTTATTTATGTAAGTCCTTTAATGCTGCCTATCTTTTGTGCAAGGGCTGGAGCAGCCGCAGCGCTGTTTGTCAGACCATTTAGGACTCCCTCTTTCTCCATTTCCTCCCATCCTCCCAACATATTCACTTCCTTTGAGAGTTTCCTATCCTAGGAAATATTGTCCTGATGGAAAATGAACCAACAGAGAGAAAGGTGTTTCCCCATTAGCAGCTTCCTGTCTCCCATCAGGGAAGTCAGCTGCCAGCAGCAGTGACAAATCTGTAACAGAAAAGAATCAAAGAAGAATTGGAAACTAAGCTTCCAATTAAGCCAGAGACTGAAAGAACATTATAAAGAGCTGGTGTTTGTCACTGTATTTATGAGACATCTATCTGTCCTTGGACCCTTGTAAGGAGGAAAGAACTTAAATTTGCATAGACATTACTCATTATTGTGATTGTATCCTTAACCATCATGTCTCAGATAACCTACTGCAAGAACCAGGCACACAGCTCTTAGCCCTGGACTTCAGTCTGTGCAGTCAAATAACAAGCAGTGTTTCCAGCCACTGGGCTTCCCTTTTGCAGTGTTGAACAACCAGGAGTGAAGGCAGACTGACACAGCAGTCCTGCTCAGATGATAATGTTTATTTCACTCAGTCATTGAGTTTATTCAAACCTAGACTTACTTCTCTTAGTCCTGTTCCTATTAAAATATTAAGGGAAACCTAGAAATTATAATTGCCTAGACAATATCAGAGTGTGTCATGTTGTAAACTAAATGTTTTTGCCAAGGGAGAAGATATACATCCTTAAAAGACAAGTCAGATTAGGTATGATTCGGTGCGTGGGATTAAGTGCATGGGACTGGAGCCCTCATGGTTGAAGCCTCTAATGTGCAGAAAAGCAAAGAGCTAGAAATAAAAGTCCAAGTTCAAATAGTCCCCTTAGAAAAATGAACAAAGGCAATAAAGAATATGAAATCTTATGAAATCTTAGTCTAGTCCCTCAGAAATGGCAAATGCACCTTGAACAAAGAAAAATTATATTGAATGCCGAAATTCTGAGAAGGGCTTGAAAACTTTCGTATGGAACCCCAAAAGTATAGTCATGTTGTGCAGGACATCAACATGTCAGGTCCCTATAACTCATCAGAGCATTGACCTGTTATGCAACTCAAAACACAGCAAGTAAGACATTTGTGATTATGTGTTTTAGGATATCAGAAAACAGACACTTTATATTTTAGAAACTATGCTGCTGAAGACAGTTGATTTATGTAAACCTTCATATTTCCAAGTGACATTGTAGTGCTGGCCAAAAGGAAATCAAGAGTCTAAAATAAGCAGAGATTGGAAGATGTTTAGCATTACATTCAAGCCAAATGTGGGACCACTGGAGCCTCAGCAAGCAGAGCTGAGACAAGAACCCGAAATCACAAACTGGACTGTGATGCCCGGTGCATTTTATAAAATCACATTGAAGAGCAGCTACCTCTAAAGAGACAGCAAAGTCCAAGGAACCATGGCAACCCCCAAAGGCATTGGATCTTCATTAATTTTAACACATAGGAACATATATATTAAAATCAGAACATGGGCCTCTTGAAGCAGTATTGAATCCTGTTAATTTATTCTGAATTTATTTAGGAACAGCAGTATGAATTCTAACTTTAATCTTAAACACACATCCTCACACATTGGGGTTATTAAATACTTCAGAGTTTAAATGTGTAGTCTTTGCTTATGTTTGTAGCCTCAATAACATATTGGCTGCAATGTAGTTACACAGATTCAAGCATTTGAGGAGAACTGAATCTTACTTGCCTTAACCCTTAAAATCTTCTTGAAACATTGTGTATAAGACATAATAAACTAACATTACTACCTAACGCCTAAGGTGGTAGAATAGGTAAGGTTTCTGCAGTAGAGACTCCTTCCCATGTGCCTGTTTGCACTGCAGGCAGCAGGGGGAAGAAAACAACATCCTGATGGGTTAGACGGTGTGAATCCCAGAAATGGTTCTCACTGAACAATAGCTTTCCATTAGCCTGGTGAAAGGATGCCTCTGATCACAAATATTGCAGAGACAGTCCTTTCAGGGCTATTTCTACTCAGACTTTCTCACGCAGGGTAAGTAGAGCAGGGAAACAGCTTTCAGTAGAAAAGCAAGCAAACAACAAAACAAAACAAACCCCTCTAACTAAGGGTAGATTAAGAGTCTGGGAATCTTTTGATCTTTTGGACTCAGCTGCCCTCCAGCAGAACAGAGAACAGCTGACTGAGGAAAAAATAATGCCAAATAACTGGATTTCTGGAGAAGAAAAACTAAAAGGAGACTAGGAGTGAATGAAGAAATGTGCTTGTCAGGGAAACTGGCTGGGTGAAATCCTAGTATTTCCACAATCGATCAGGAACTTGGCTTTTGGCTGCATGAGAACCAGGCTTTAACCACTGAATTCAGTGAGGACACACCTTATAAACAGCATTAACTCTGGGAGTTTAAAAATTTATTACTAAAACATTTTGAAAATTCAATATTTTAATGAATTATCAAAATGTATAAAGAAAGTATTACCATAAAGAAAAACTTTATTTCCATTTCAAGTAAACAACTATAATGGGCACTTCTGAGAGATACATTTAGATTGTTCCTGTTAAAATCAGATACAGTTGCCAAGTTGTTCATGAGGTACCTTCCTCCTTTCAAAACAAAAACAGAACTAAAAATACCTGCCCACGTGGGCTTCAAAAATAATGAAGTCTTGTATTTATCAATAGCATAGCAATTTATGGAGTGTGTACATATGTTATACATCTATGGGCATATATACAAACAGAGAAAAACACATTGAGTGAGATTATTTTTGTCTAGGGATCAGGACATGAAACATTCATGTTCCTGGGTATATGAAACATTATATTGGTTTACAACCCTAAATAATGAGCATTGTATTGCTAGGCTACACCTAACTCAGCTCCACTCAAATCAAGACTGCTGGAAAACTTTTGACAAGAATTTTTTTCATTTGAAATTGCCAACTTGTATAAAAATGTAAAAGTTCTAGCTGCATGGTGGGTTTTCTGTATAATTTTTTCCCTGGTTTTCTCCTCACCCGTCTACCTAGACCAAAGGGTGACCAAGGACCTGGGTCTTCTGTCTTCCCAGAAAATGAGCCCTTGGCACTTCTCAGGATTTTTTTAAGCCCTCAGGTCTCAGATCAGATATCTTCAAGTTAAGACTATGGGAGTCCTATGCCTACAGCTTAGAAACTATATGCACTGTAAACCAGTATCTTCCCTCTTTTCAGGGGCTACTTTTAAACTCTTGGCTAGATATAGATATAGAACAAGATTTTACTTTTTGTTTTGGTATCTTCCACAAATTGGAAGCAGTTTTTCCCACCCAGTTCTGATTCCATTTACAAGCATGAAATGTATATCTTTATTTCAGCAGGAAGCTGAAAGTTTTTATCATCTCAACTTTCACTACTCCACAATACTAACCACAGGCCAATCTATGCATTATAAACTGGAACTGGCAATAGGGTTACTCCATACTCTAGAGATACTTCTCAGTGGTGGATATGAACATGTGTTTACTGGGAAGAACCTTTGAAGAAGCATCTTCCTAAGTGTCTTAAGTTACCTGGGAATCAGCTAATACAAGAACAGAAACATCAGAGATGCACAAGCACAAAGAAATGGAAGCACATAGAAATTCCCATTCCACTCTGGGATCCATGATTGCCAAAAGGTCAAATCTTCACTGTGAGAGAGGCATTTGGGCATGGGCAGAAACATGAAGGTACTCCCCTTACTGCAAGTTGAACTAAATTTCAGTGTTGTCACAGAAAAAATAGATTGTCTTCCAAGGACAGTAGCTGTACTTTGAAACATACAAACTTGTCAAGCTCATTGCAATTACTACAATTCATTTAAATACTAATATCTATACATGTATGTATATATATGTATTTAAATGACTTGCAATATATATATGTAGTTCCATGGCAATAATAACAGTGAAGAAATATGAAGCTTATGCAAATAATGGCATTACATTAAAAGGAGAAAAAAAAAAAAAAAGATAGGGAGAAAAAGAAACCAGATGTTTTTACAGATCTATTTTTACACTGACTTCAGGTCTTCATTTACTAACAAGTTTTTTCCATAAGCAAGGCAATATTGATCCACAGGGCAAGGGAGAAAACATAAAATATTTACTCACTCATAGAATAATAGTAAGCAAAAATTTTGCTAGATAGCCAGACATCTGTGCAGGATACTGGGAATGCATGGGGAGTAGTTTATTAACAGAGCTGTTCTGCATATTTTGTGTAGGTTACTCCTCTTGTTTTGAGCTTCTTCTGAAAGATCAAGATTTACCGCCTGGAACAGAGGCGGTTGTTCATTCATCCAAAATAAATTAGTCTCTGGTGCAGGTTTAAGGCAACTGGCAGTGCAGGCCTTAACTCGATGAACCTGGAAAGGCCCACACCTCCCACACCACTGCTTTTCAAATGAGAAATTCCTCAGAACAAAAGACTCAGCCCACGGGACTTCTCCAGACAAACAATCAGCCTGCAGTGCTCCACTGGGCATGAGGGTCTTGGCAAGGTGCCATTCACTATCATTAAAAGTGTTTATAAAAAAATTGTTCATTTTTGGCCAGCTTTTTTTTCCAAGGCCAGGCCTCCACTCCCACATCTTCAGTGGAATGTGTTAATAATTTGCTTTGTGGAGATGAAAGGCTCTTTGATAGGAGCAGCATAAACACATCTCACTGTGCTCAAAGGTCTTTGTCCCACAATAGAAGCATAGTTGCTGTACAGTGACTTGAACGGAAAGAACAGACACATTTCTGAATCATTTTTCACTCTTTTTTTCTGCCTTTCCTCTTCACATACACACACACACAAATATTTTTCTCTTCCTTTGTTTCTTACAGTCTCTTGTAGATCTTTCTGTGAAATACAAACAAGGAAGTGATTCCAAAGAAGAATTCCTCACCAATATTTGCAGCAGATGGATTAAAAATACCAGCCAGTCCCCACAGTCTGTGGTGTCAAAAATCAAAAAACCACAGCAAAACTAGGTCTGTCCCAGAGTATATGATTGAGCATATCTTGGAGCAGTGTGCAGCATGGGAGTGGGGAAGAGTCCAGCTGCTATTATCTTCTGATCCTCTCCTCAACAGCAGGTTGCAGAGCCTACTGAATAAATACAAATGACAGTTTGTAATTCATTTGGAGGGAAAAAACAATTACCTGAAAATGCAGTGTATACTAGCAAGCACTGCCTAACTGTTGTCTCCGGGCTATAGTGCCTCCTCTTCCCTGCCCAGTTTGAGCCATTGTGTGCATCTCCTCTATACCAGCACTGTCCCTTTGAAAACACAACCTGCTGATGCTGAACCATAGCATCAGCCTTTAATGATCCTGAATGGATAAAGACGTAATTGAGATGTGGCCTAGTTGACATGTCAACACAAGCCTTAATCACCAATATTGTCTTGAGGTGTTAGCGCTTCATGACATCTTTCAAGATGAAATTTTTGTAGGCTTGCTTTCTCTCATTTTTGTCTGTTCTTTTGATAAAAAGATGGTATACTGTCCCGGATTTACCTGTGGTTTTTCTTCCAAAAGTGTTCACTGCCCTCATGCTATGTCTCTATTTACTCAAGAGATTGTTTTTCTATTTGTGACAGCCATCTCTAAAGAAAAATCAAATTATTTTACAGATGTGTCATGTTACACTTCAGAAGCATTACCACTCAGCAACTAGAATAATGTGGTCAGATGGGCTGAAGTGACTTGAGTGCTTATGCTACTTTTTTTAAGATAATTTACACATTAAAGGCATTTAACCACTGCTCCTTGCAGTGTTAAGTTTTATATGTTGTAGACTACATGAAGACACATTTGGGAATGGACATCTGCCCAATAGCTCAGTTTGCACTCTGCAGCAAAGCAGCTTCAGTCTATACATACATAGTCACCTATTGCCTTCTGGGAGAGACAGTACTCTTGATAGCCAGTGCTCTACCAGTGCTTTTCACATATATGATGTGTTTTCAAAAGAATTTTAAATTCTTAATGAACTCTGCTCAGAAGGTCACTGCTGAAAAAAGGCGTTGAAGTTAGCAAAAATTTAACAATTTAGGAAAAATATAAGCATTGTAATTTAAATGTAGGTTTGCCCCGGTACAAGAAAAGCACACAGTCTCTAGCTCACCTGAGGTGACAGGAGTGGATAGCTTTAATTCAAGCCACCAGCCATTAAGTTTGTATTGTAGGTATAGGGGAGGTTTAGCATCCTTAACCTACAGTAGCCCAGCAAGTGCTAATCTGGTCACTTGTGCTGCTAATCTTATTATTTTCTGTAATTAATCTTTCAGATATTCTTTAGCTAACATAATTGTGGCTAGCTATCTGCAACACTTCCTCCCATGAAATAGTCTCCAATAATAGTAATGTCAAGCCTGAGTTTCAGCTGTGGCCCTAGTCCTCCCCTAGGAAGAGAGGATGGCTGACACAACAGTCAGGTGTTTGGACTGACAAGGAATGAAGACGAGTCAGGACCTCATCTGATGCTTTCACATCTTAAATGGTGTGGGATGAAAGATCATGTATTGAAAACACTGCTGAATTAACATGGACAGCATGAAGTTTATTTCAACATGTGAGAGCTCTGGATGCACCACTCAGTGTTATTAACTCTTAATACCACAGCTTGCTGAAGTGTCACTGCCCTTTTTATCTTTTATAAATATACCTTTCCACAACACTCAATGAAATAGTAATCCTGTATCTTGATGTGGTTTCAGTGCAAAACCACCTGAAGAATGGCAGTTTCACTTGGTTTCAATTTAAGCATTTTGGCCCCATTCAGAGCAGAAACTTAGGGAGTGCCATGATACTGTGGAGCAAAGCAAATATTTGCACAACCCATGGAGACCAAGCAGCATGCACTTTAAAGCAGACCTATTGTTTGCTGCCCCCAGCCTGCATCTCTGTGTTTGTGGTGGGAGTAAGCAGGTTGGACCTGCCATGATCCTCTCCCGTGCTCGTGGCAACCTCTGTCAGATAAGTGGAACAGACAGCTTTGGGGGGCCAAGGGAAAGGATGGCATTTTAAAGTGTAGTTGAAAATTCATCAGAGCTTCTTTGCATGCATTGCGATTCAAAATACCTCTGATTCAGAGTGGTTTTTAAGTGAAAGCTGTTTTCCTGCAGGGGTATAGTGCCAATGGGAGGTTCCTGAAAGAAAGGATCTTCTGCTTGGCTGCTTGACTTCTGCTGCATTTTTGGAGATAGTTATATATTCAATCTATACTTAAAAAACACCCAGATTTTTGTCAGCTAATTTTTTCATTCACTTGCAGGCTAATTTACAAGCCCAGCTACATCTGTAGCTATCTACAAGTTAAGGACAAGCTATTGGTAAAAGAGGCTAATGTCCTGAACAAGATTTGCTTTACCCTACATGTGATGTCTTGAACTGGTTCACAAACATTCTGTTAGCAAACACTTTGGTTTCCCCAGCATAGTCTGAGTTAATGTGGCTCAGTGATGGTTGGCTGCTGCCTAGGAGGAGTCTGCCCTGCTCTGACCAGCCTCCTTACCCCAGAAAGAGCCCAAGACCCAAGAGCAGAGCTGATCAGAAGGGGGCTTTGTAGCATGACCAGTCCTGACAAGTAACAGTGAAAATTTGTCTGCTCACACAGAAGAGGTTACAGAACTGAACAGGAGGACGTGGCTAAAGAGCTGGTACGGAGAGTGTCCAAGCAGGTAAAATAGGTATGACAGTGAGCGCAACCCTGTTCCCATCTGAGTCTGTGAGCAAAATTGCATAAAGAAGGAACTTGAAATATGGCTAGGATGCCTGCAATATAAAGCTAGGCATTTTTTTATTTGTTTCCAGACAATGGGCAAAACTGTGGTTGCAATTTTTGTTCTGTTCCTTTTCTTGTATAAAAACATAGGAAGTATGGCCAAGCTTCTGATCATTTTCCTGTTTCCTTAAATAAAAAAAAAAATCTGTTTCCACATTCACAAGGAGTCTGAGGACATATAAGCATAGAAAGGCTGGATCACGACTAGAAGTAGGAACACGCCTTTGAGCCAAAAGTTCTAGCCAGTTTTCTGTATTTTAGAAATAAAAAACAAATACACAGTCATGACAAACTTGGAGAAAACTCTCTTTCATTATTTGTCTCTATTTTACTTAGACAATATTATGGATGACTAATAAAAAGCCATAGCTAGAAAGTAAAAATAAAATGCCAAGCCTCTTTTCATCAATATGAAACATCCCTGCTCATGAAAAGACCAGTCCCTTCAGCCTCTGCTCATGTGAAATGTGTTTACTCACAACTGGGTTTGTAAGGACTAAAGCATTAAGTGCACAAAAATAATGGTGATTTTCTGTGTGCTCAGAGAAAGATAGTTGACATACTGTGTATTTTCAGCAAAGGGTGAAAGTAGTACTTTTTCAGAATTGAGAAATGTAAGAGAAACATGGCATTTGCAAGCAGAAGAACAGTGGGAGTCCCCATCCTGTCCAGGCTTGGGTGCTGCCGTTGGAGCTCTGCTTGTGCTGCAGCACACTCCCGCTTCTTCTGCAAAAATAACACTCCAATGCTAATTTTGGCATCAGTTAAACACAAAGAAATTCAAGGCATCCACAGCGTATTTCATGAGGACAGTATTTCTCTTTTGCTTGTGTAGTTCCCAGGCTGCAGTGCCATTCTGTTCACCAATCTTAAACAAACACCGCCCTTGAGATTTCCTAAATAGTTCAAAGTGGTCTCTAGGGAAACATTAGAAACATAGATATGGAAAGCCCGAATATGTTTCAAATGAAACCACTTTGAATGTCCATTTTTGTGCAAGTTCTGGGCTGGAAGATAATATAAGACAAGAGTTTTTTAAGATAAACTTGTCAGGAATGATGCTATGATAGCAAAGTTTTCTAAATATTTATTCCTGATAAGCTTTTCACAAGCCCTCCGTTCATCATTTCATTCAATTTTTAATACAAGAAGTGTTTGATGAGGAAGAATTAAGGGTTGTGAATTTTCAGTGCCCTTGAAGTTCAAACTGGAATGTTTTTTATGTTGTTTCCCTTCTTATTTGTTATAGGGGGCACTTACAAATACACTGACTGCAGAAGCCAATGTCCAAAAGTCAGTGTTCAACAACAGAGGCCACAGTCACCATAGCTATTTTGGATTCCCATCTCATCAATGGATAATCACTGTTTACATGCACTGGATATCAGCACCTATAAACACCTATAACACCTGAACCTTAACTCTGAGGAAATTTAAGAGGGTAGCTCACCTGTCAAAGGCAGCAGCAGAAGTGACTAACATGAAAAGATTGTCCCATCAAACATGGAAGAATGCCTCCTGATTTCCATTATTCATTTTTCTCTTTAAAATATCTTGGGATATTCTCTGACCTTTATTCTTCACTGTCACCATCCATCCCCAGTTTCAGGAATGTCACAGGTTATGATTAAAATAGCTGCCACTTTCCCATCCTTTTTGTGATATTTTTACAATGTGGGATAAAACTATGTCTCATGTATCCACATGAGGGAAATCCAAACTTCTCCCTCTGCCTTAATGCACTCCCACATCTGCAACACACATTCTGGAAGCTGGAGGAATATTCTGAGCAATTATTACCACAAGTCTGGTTTTGTTCTTGTTCTCTTTATGAATGTGGCCCACTTTTGGAGACAGGGCACTTGGCTAGAAGGAGTTCTGGACTGACCCAGTTTGGTTAGTCTTTGTTTCTTACGACAATGTCATTAAATAGCACCATGACAGTCAGTCCTGTGCTCGGGACCCTGAAGGTCTGGGCAATCGTTCTGTGGCCTTTTCTGTGATTCCTACAGCTAGATCCAGAGAAAGAGATCAACCTTGCTTCTCTACAATGTGTTCAGAGCTACAAAATCTTCTCCAGTCCTTAATCAACAAAAGCCTGCTGGTAGTCATTGGACCATCCACGGATCCCAGTAAAGTTCAGTCCAGTGACTGAACCACGGACCACATCTGGCTAGTACAACCCTTTTGCATGCACCAGCAGGATATTAAGCTCACAAAAGATCACACACATGACATATGCCACAAGTGTAGCCCACTAGTTGCTTCAGGACACTTGGCTTACCAGGAAATCTTGTCCAGAATATGTCTGTTTTGGCAGGATGGTCAGGATGCCGGGGAGCGGGATGGTCTGAGGAAGCTGCTGGTCAGCCTCAGGAACATGGTCAACACATGGACAAGATGAAAATGTGGCTAGAGAAAATCAAGAAAGCAAAAAATCTGCTGTACTGGGGGATGGAGCTTAGGACAAGAAGCAGGTGGCCCCTCTGTCCTACCACTTCTGTTCTCTCTACGTCTTCTGTTCTCTCTCATTCCCAGTCCCAGCTGACTTTTGGTCACATTCGAGGCCTGCCTGCTTGCTTAACTATCCCCAATCTACTATTACTAATGTTTTTATTGGCCAAAGACCTAAAGACTGGCTCCCCACCACCCTGCTGTTGCCTTGCCTTGTGATTTGCCCTTTCCTTCCTGGTTCCATTTGTTAGGATCCTTTGCTGGAGCAGCAGCAGAGGCAGAGGGCTGCCTGCCCTGCCTGCAGCATCAGGGAGCTGTGCTGGGTAGGAGACAGGGGACGGCTCCCAGCCAGCATCCCCAGGCCAGGGCAGGCAGCCTGGCAGACAGGATGTGATGGGAGAGCTCAGCAGGAGCAGCAGGACACAGGCTAAAGCCAAGAGGAAAAATGCCAAATTTCAGTGGTGGTAGGAGGAAAGGACTTCTTCAGCAGCCATGTGAGAGCTGCTGCCATCCAGAAAAACACCAAAACTAGGCCTGGGGCAGATGTTTCACCCCATTATCCCCTATTTTGTTTCTGAGTCATTCAGTCTTCTCCAATTAAAGCAGCTAGTTGTCCTAGCAAACTGCCCCTGTTATTGGGAGTTTAACAAGAGCTATAGATGCAATGGCACAAGAAGAAATCATACTAGCATTTTGAAATAACTCCAGCAGCTGAGGCAATCTAAACAGAAAGCATAAGGGGTCTACCCATTCAGTTTAGTGGGTTTTGCGTGTTTTGTACAGGTTAAAACTTATTTGAACACATATTTCAGAGAAAGAGCCATCCCTCTGCCTTGATAGGTAACCATAACCATCAAGTACAGGATTTACTGGCATTTAGAATGAATTTCTAGTTACTTTGACCCTAAAACCTTCTGGATTTAAGTGAGAAAACTGACAGGTTTTCAGCTTCATTAAAGTGTACTGCTTGTTCCTCCAATGAGTGTGTATGTTTCAGAAGACTACATAAACAGAAAACTGTCCCAGTATAGATGGTCTTATTTAGCAGTAGAAGAAAAATTTACAAGAAGCTAACTATCTTACACAAGGAAGTGCTCTGGACTCCTCCAGTATTATTAACATTGAATTATAATGTTTATAGAGGTATATAAATCTAATTTTTATACATAAACATTTGCAGGACACAAATCAGTCTCTAGTGCATCTGACTCCATTTCAAAAGTGTAACTGCTAGACTGGTGACATACCGTAGCTTCTCCTCTGTTTTTATTTTAAATAAAAGCACTTTTTGCCACTGTGTTTTATGTAGAGCCTAATTCTGTGGATGTGCATCATGTGTGCTCTGATACTTCTTTCCAGTAACAGCAGATGAACTCATGTTTGTATGACCCAGCAGCATATTAGTGGGATATTGGGATTAAGCTGTTTAGACTTTCCAAGGTTGAAGTATTTGGACAATGATGTAAAACAGGAATTTGAGGAGCATGATTTTTCATCTTGAATGTATGGCCTCCATAAATATACTCAGGTACTGAGGCAAGGTTTCTGAAGCTAGCACATCTGAGATGCATGATGTCCAGTGGTAGATACAGTTTTTTGCCTATGGCCTTGCCAGATGCCTGCCTCACACCCCTGCATCTTATAAAGCCTGTAACATATATGTGCAAATGGTTGGATTTGGCAAAGGGTCAGCATAAAAAAGGAGGTGAAAAAATCCTCATGTGAAAGTATGTTAAAAGAGAAAGCAGAAGTTTTGAAATCAAAGCAAATCCACTTTTCTTCTTGTTTCTGTTTTCTAAAAAGAAGTGAAAAGGTTACAACATAAAAAAGGCTGCTGCCACCGGTGTATCAGAAAATTATTAAACTCTTGTAAAAGCTTGCCATAAACACCTGAAGCCAGGGGCTGCAGAAAGCAATGAAGGGTGGCTTATTGGAGAAGGACCTGTGCCCTTAGAAGTGAACCTGCTGTTACGCAGTACTCAGAAATGGAACAAAAATAGAACACACAGCATGCGTGTGTATAAATTGCATGTGAAAGGTTGCTTTTGAACAGGAAACTTCCCCACTACAGGAAGCATCTGGAATTGAGTCTGTTGCAGTCTAAAAGATTATTACTTAAAACATTATACAGAAGAATGAATGCAAAGGCCTTTGCAAGCAGACTGGGAGAAATCTAGAGCTCCATAACCAACCAAGTGGGAAAGTATGTAGATCTGAAACCTATCTGAAGATCTCAGTCATTTGGCAGGTATGTTGATTGATCAAATAAAAGTGGATCTACAGTATACAGCAGACTGATTTCTGCCCCACTTCCCCACAAAAGCATACAAGAAATATGGTGGGTAGGACCAGGAGAAGTTCAGATCAGCCAGAAGGATCTCTGTGCTGGTTTGTGCACTCATGGACACAGGCCAGAGGCACAGAGCTGCCCCATTGCTCCTTCATGAATAGGAGAATTGGCTCGTGTGACATTGTGCGTAATGCTGATGTACCCATAATTTGCCTACCCTTCTCATTCCCAGCTGAGTCAAAGGAATGTTCTTTAACTAACATTTTTTCAGATGTTGAAAAAGGAAGTTAAAGTATCCAGAAATTTAGTTTATAGCACATTACTGAATGCATGACTAAGAATATAATACAGCTAACAATACCAAAACCTTAAATATATCATATACAGAAGAACTACATAACAAGAAGGATTTTTTCCAGTGCAACTAACTGTTTTACTTCCCACATTATAAAAATGAAAAATAGGAGACTTGCAACAGAACATTTACAATCTGTGATGCTGCTGTGGGATGTGTTATCTAAAATATTCATACAGAGAAGGGTAGCCAAGGGATGTGAGTATCTCTCACCACATTGTGAAGGCTCTGAGTAATCACTTGTTAAATGTTTACATTACATAGAATACTTCAAAAATCAATGAAGAAGCCAAAACATGTTAGACCCATTTACCACAGCCTAATCAACCAAGCTCAAATTGTTAAACTAATTATGAGTTGCTGAAATAATTAAGGATTCACTTCTCACATGATATTGTCAGAACTCCCTGTTACAGAACAATTGCATAGTAAAAACTATGCATGTGTTCGGACAATTGCTGGATTTGATAAACAGCCCTTGTTTCTGAGAAACTTTGGTAGCCTTTGTGAGCAACAGTCAACGACAAATAACATGAACAAACAATATAAGTTCAGAGAGGTTTTCATGGAAAGATCACTTGAGTGGGGAGGGGGAGATAAAAGAGAACCTGATTACTGGCACTTGAGAGTGGCTCTGTAAACTGTGTGATTCATTTTAGACAAATGTTCTCTCTATCCTGTTTGCACAGAGCAAAAGTAACCCCTGATGACTGATTACATTAACTGGATGTTATATTAACTGGATGTCTGCATTCCACAGATCTTTCCTGAGGATTTATACCATACCAGGTCATTTCTCATATTCATGGTTAATCTAGGATAAAGTCAGAAAACAAGTCGACTCTTTCTGACAAACATCCAACAAATGTTATAGTCGTTCGTACCAGTTGCAGCTTTCTGGGTAAGTTGATCCTCATTCATCATAGCTCTGTACAGAGATAGAGATACACATATTCTTGTGTTCACAATCAATGAGCTTAGCCCAGACTGAAATTAGACATTTAAAATTCTTCATTGTAAACACTGGATTTGCTTCTTGCATTTAAAATACAGTTCTGGTTTCATCTTCGTTCTTTTCTGATGCTAATTTTTACCCATTATTTATTATACATTCAATTTTTTTTTTTTTCTTAGAGCATCAAACTTTAGAATTAAAAGCAGGTGCAGGTACAAGACTGGACAGGGCCTAGTCTCAAACCATTAAGTGCCTGCTAACATTCTTTACACATTAATTGAGGTCAAATTTCTGGGAAAGTCACAGAGTCTCTGACCTGAACTAAAACGCTTTCCAAAACAATCCATTCTATTATCTATGCAAATCTGACCTCGTCTGTGGACAGTGTAAACTACCAGTTCAAATATCAGAGTCACTGTATGGTGCTTCAACCATAGACAGCATGTTTTTGCTGAGGAAAATACTATAAGCTTAACATGACTGAGAAGAGAGTGTCTCAGCTGCAGGCAAAACCTTCTCCTATTCTCTCCTAGCCCCCTCTCCCTATACTTTTCCTGAGTGCAGGGCCATCCAGACAGACAATGGGGCTACATCCCAGATCCCAGAGCACGCCCCATGCCAAGTAAGGCTAGTACAAGAGCCAAACAACATTATATCATCAAAGCTTGAGTCTTCTGTGAAAATTATGGCTGACCATCACTTTCACAAGGGTCAGTAACCTCTGTAGGAATGATGGAGTTAATATTTTCCCTTCCTTTCCCCAATTACTGTCCTGCTAATCATTAAAGCAATTCCTGGGAAAGAGAAAATCCAGAAAGTACTCAGACAACGATGATTTTCAGCCTCTTTTCTCTAGGGTTCACAATTTTTGATATAGCACAACGCAGTTCAGTGGATATCAAGCATTCCAGGTATCATGAGTAAAAAAACCACTGAATTCAGGAATTAAGATATTAAAAAGCACACAGTGTTCATACATCAGTGAAAGGGCCACATTTTATAGTTGATTGCAAGGTGGAGATTTAGTTTTGTTTTCTTTTGAAAAATATCCTGACAGGAAATATAAACAGGCATTTGCAGAACTGCATTAAAATTACTCTTTATCTTTCATCACATTTGCTTGCAGCTATGTTTCATTAGAAACAGCATAAATGAAGGTGGGGAAACAATACAGATGAGCATGAACCCATGAAAGAATGATGCAAATTATTATAAGGAGGTTTTACTGGAGACTTTTTTTTTCCTTTTGCCTTCTTTTGCACATTTGTGCACTTTCCCCAAGAAAAAGGGCATTCCATCCCAATTTTGCTATGACAAGTAAACCTTAGTTCATTTTCAAGACCATCAGTGTCTTTTTTTTTTTTTTTAATTTCAATGTTTATATTTTGCATATTTGTTTATAATGGAATTCTTGCCACTTTAGGCCAACATACATCCTTCATACATCTTTAACAATTTTCCACATTCACACAAATCCTAGAGAGAAATTAGAAATCAATTTTAGGACTATGTGGGAAGTGGGAAAAAATGAGAAAAACTGGAATAAGAGAACAAATGGATTGCCATTGAGTTTCTTGTAATTCCTGGCTTTCCAGTGTAAAATGGTTTTTAATGCCACATATGAGTGTGCACATGTACATAAATGTAGGTTGTATGAAGAGAGAGAGAGATTCATTTATTTCTTGTGCACTTCCTCCCAGCAGGCCTATTTCTACAGAATAAGCAGATATGTGTGTGGGGCTTTATCTCTTGATCATGACAAACCTCAGCTGAAGGGTATTCGACATAGATGTCATGGACACTTGTCAGTTACATTTCACTTAAAACCAATAAATTTCTTTTCCCTTGGTCACTCTTCACCTGTCATCTTTAATCATCTGCCAGATCTCTTTCATTAACACCACTTCAGCTTGGATGATTATCTATTTCAGACAGTTTTTTAAAATTTCTCATATATATAGCATTTATATATTTTCTTCTTGCATGGCAAATTTAGAGATACTTTATATTGTTGATATCTTACAAATGACTTTGATTATTTTTATATCACTTGACCCTATGACAAATTCAAACAAAATACCTGTGCAGCCCCCTTAGTACAGTGAAACATTTTGAATGCAAAGTTCATACATATGATACTAGGATATATTTCTTGACCTACATAGATTTAGCCCAGAACTGACAGTAAAATAATCAAAAGTAATTCAAAACTAAAGTTTTAGATTATAATCTGTTATTTTTGTTTCAGACAGGAAAAAGATTTTCCTCTGATTATAAATGCCATATGATAGCAATGACATCCTGTTTCATATACACAAATACTTCAGTGTGTAAGAAGGCAAAGATACCAGTACTGGCACTAAATACTTCAGCATTTTTCATTTAGAGGTCAGTTGAAATAACCTTGAAGAACCTTAAATTCTGACTGTCTTCACTTTGCATGCTGATAATTTACTGGCACTGATGCTAGGTGTATAATTGAGGAATGGAGGAATAACTGATTGAGGAATGTGTTACACATAATTTTCTTAAACATTTATTTGTTGATATGTGCTACTAGGTCAGAGAGGCATCTGTCGGGTGATCTGTTGCAAATCTCACTGAAGTTCAATAGACCTGGAGCAGGGATGCTCTCAGGCAGAAAATGGAATGAGCTCATAGCAGTCAGAATTTTTGTCTGTCCAGCACTGAGGAGACTCACTGCAGTTACAATTTCCTTGGGAGGGGAAGAGGAGGGGCAGCACTGACCACTTTTCTGAGCGCCAGTGACAGGATCTGAAGGAATGCCCTCAAGTTGTCAGAGGAGGTTAAGGCTGGATATTTCAAAAATGTTCTCCACCCAAAGGGTTCCAGCTGGGCACTGGAAGAGGCTCCCCAAGGCAATGGTCACAGTACCAAGCCTTACAGAGTTCAATAAGTGTTTAGACAATGCTCTCAGGCACAGGGTATAACACTTGGAGTTGGTGCTGTGCAGGGCCAGGGGCTGGACTCAGTGATTGTTGTAGGTCCCTTCCAACTCAGCTTATTCTGTAATTCTATGAAAAAGAACCAACTAATAATAGTGCATTCCTTACACCTTAAAGCTCTATTCTGGGGCTAAACCTGCCCAGACAGAAGGAAAAGTAATACATAGAGGTTCTTTTCCTGAATCAAATCAATATTTATTGAGGCAATAAAAACCTAAAGTATTATTACTATTATTACTATTACTATTACTATTACTATTACTATTACTATTACTATTATTGTTGCTATTATTACTATTACTGTTATTTAAGGCCTAGCACAATGCCTGCACTCACAAAGCTTCCAGAAGAAAAAGAGCACAGAATAAGCCAACCTCCTCAGCACTGTACAGTAGTATTAGGCAGCATGATCAGCACTGCCTAACTCTGGCTTTCTCCACCCAGCATCCCCCAGTCCTATATCCCACTTACCTTCATAGCTGTACCTCTGTTTCATACCAGTGATGCTGCTGGTACTTTGCAAAACAGCGGTCGCTTTATTTCAGATGCCAGGAAATTAAAGTGAAAAAAATCACACAATAATAGTCCTGTGGGCAAGAACTGCATGGGGCACAGAGGACACCAGGGAGAAAAGCAGTGTAGCACAAACATGGCTATGTGGGGACCTGGTTTAGAGCATTACCAAGCTCTGCCTTATTCACAAGCACAGAGTGACAAGAGGACATGCCAAAGCAGACCGGATAGTTCACTGACACCAACTCCAGGCAAGTATTGGGGAAATTATTCATAGACAACAATTGATATCACACACAAACTGGGAAGGGTTACAATGATGGTCTCAATGACAATGATAACACAATGTGACAGTGACAGAAAAAGAAATTATATGACAGTATCTCCAGTATTTTCCTTACATTTACTCGATTGTTGTCTACAATTTGAAAATTAGGCAAGTGGTCAATTGGGAACTATGATTTTTTTCTTTATTTTTCTGTTTACTATGCTGCTTTCTAGCCATGTCAAATAGAGTGTATAGTTCAGTTAGTGCAAAAATCACAGCCATTTTTTTTTCTTATCTCTGATATGCTGTGTCTTTATCAATAGAACTATTTAGATAATGCACCTGTATCAAATAGAACCTCAGCTAAAATATGTCCTCTGTTTTGTGTCAAAGTTGACTGATTTAATGTTTTCGATCTCTCAGCTAGGACATCAAGGCCAGCATTTTTAATAACTCTCACTAGGCAAAACAAAATCTGTGTCTTAAAAACCAGGCAGGTTATCATTGATTTGTTTCTAAACAAACAGGGAGTTATAACAACTCTTTAATCTGAAGACAATAGATCCTGAGATGGAATGAAGCACCTAAGTGCCAGCCAAGTTCAGTGAAAAGTGAATAGAGTGTATGTCATAATTTATTGTGACATTGTTATTTTGTGATCTACAAGAAGGCATTCATTGTGCTTGAGAGACACTGCTATTTGTGATCAATTGGTGCATGTGCTGTATGTTCTTCCCTTTTGAAATACACACTATTTCTCTGCTTATAGGGTTTGTTTTTTGGTTTTTTTTAATCTAGTGAGTTATTTCATTATCCTTCCAGGAACTTCAGCAAATGGGCAAATCACTAGAATACGTTAGGTTACTAACTGGAGCACACATACCACCAGCCAGTATTTATGAATGCAAATGTGCAAGCTGTAATCCCTTAATCAGTGAGTTCAGAACTTTCTGGTTGAGGAGAATATTTTGAGGTGAAGCCTGAAAAATAGCAGTTCTACAGACTTGGAGTTCATTTCAGGATTTGCCCAACCACGATTAGATAAACTAAATGGTAACATTTATGGAATTCTTTGAAGACAGTAAAATCAAAAGAGGATTAGCAAAATACATCAGCAAAATACAAAAAACATACTGATACTGTTGAGGAATTACATATATGTCATTCCAATGCTTTGTTATCAACATTACAATAAGATGAAAAAACATTGCAATAGAACCATTCATAAGGAAATTTTTAAAAACCAAACCAGCAAGAAGTCTTCTTATACCACAGGAGAATGAAAATGTTTGATGTTTTGGTGCTGTGTTAGACCAAGGCATGTACACACCAGGTGGTGTGTCAGTCACCAAGGCCAATGGTGAAATTAAGCATGACATCTAGACCAGAGCGCTCTTCAGCATGCTTCATATCTCAGTTGTAAGAACAAGACACAGTAGACACTTTAAAACAAAATAAAAGCAGATTTCAAGGGACATCATTGTGAGACATTCCAATTCATTAAAGCCTTGGCAAAAAAAAAAAAAAAAAAAAAAAAAAAGTACACAAAGACCAGAAGTCACCTTCAGACCCAGGATATCTAATGAACTAAGGGCATAATTTCAACTTAGCCTTATTGACCTTTCAGAGGTGATAACTGCAGCTTTGTTTCTGCAAGTTTCTATATCTTTATTTTCTGAAAAGCAAAACCACGGATGAAATTGCTTTAGATCAAGCTAGTATGCTTTGTTTTGTAAGTGCTCCAAACATACTGAAAGACAGTTAATTTATCAATCCAGTGACACTGAAAATTTATTGGGTGAACTTAGAGATATTGCTTCTTCCATCACTCCTTCTCCTAAAATCAGGGAAGGACAGAAAGCACAAATAGAGATGTATAGAGCTTGGAAGGAAAACAGCAATACAAACATTATATGGATACACTGAAGTTGTCGGTGTATCTAGCAAAATCCAGCTCAATAAAATTTTTGATAAAATAGGCTGCTAGCATAATGCACAGAAGAATTAAGAAATATTTTTTGCACATTGATAAAGGTGCATCACAGTGAGCTTACTAACAGACCTATCAGTAATGCAGAAATAAGCAATCTGGTTTTGGCATGCCCTCAGCTGGAAAAAAAAAGGTATATTAAAGGAAAATTAAGATATCTGAAGTAATTGTTAGGTGAAAAGCATAATACTGTAATTAACAACACAATACTTGTTATAAATGCTAAAACATGTGCCAAAAATGTGATTAAAATTAAGCAACTGAACAAACTTAAAAAGAACTTCCCATACTGGCATAAGCCAAGGTTAGCTTCTGCATGACAACATTGTGGACATTGTCTTCAGAGACTGAGATACTTGAAATTAGCAAATTCATCACAAAATAAAAAGGTGAAGTATATATAGCAGTGTGAAAATAAATACCCCCTGAGAGATAGGGTTATCTTGGCTTGGATTGCAAGCTAAATGTAAGGTAAATTTTATCAAACTGTTCAAAAATTCAAAAATATTTTCCAGGAACTGCTTGCATTTCACATGTGACTTTAGTGAGTCAGAGAACATGCCTTCAAGTGTGTTACTCTCTCCATTAATCGTAATCTTGCTCAACTGATTCAACCTGATTGAAAGACAAATCCATATTTTCCACAAGCATTGATTTTTTTTCTTTTTTCACAGAAACTGGAATAGCATGAGTGAAACATGTGTAAGATAAAGGCTGCATAAATGGAGGATATATTTTTGTTTCAGTGTCTCTGGGTAATGTTGCTTGTAATTTGATAGCAGCTTTGAAATCATTAAAAAATCTGCCATCACACCAATGTAATTTCTTAACAATGGGGATTTCCACAGAAGTTTATAGGAACCATACCATAGTGCAAGAGTTTGTGAAGACACCAGTTCTGTGACCCAGAGGCCCTGGAGGACCATTGAGTACTTTTTTAGTGTTCTGTTGGCTATTCAGAAGGGCCTGATTTCATTTCGCTTTGAAGTCCTGAAAAAGAAGCACATTAACTCCTTCCTGTCTCTCCAAGTGTAATTCTATTTTTTGTATTTCTCATGTGTCCTACATATTAAGAATGCCATTCATCTAATATGCTTTTCACATTTGCTCCAGGATGAGATTAGTTGTGTGCTATCAGCATCTGTTTTTCTCTTGGCACTAAGGGATTCCAGAGTGTCTACAGAATCTGGTATCTTCAGTGCAAAGAGATATCCACAGCATAGTTTAATGGAGATAGATGGCATCTATGTAATTATAAGTACAATATGCTTTATTTACAAGTACACACTTATTCTGAAAGAAAAGGATTACCAACTATGTAATGAGATCTCTTCCTTCTAGGATCTTAGTTCAAAACCAGTGCCTGTATTCAAGAGGGAAACTCTACCTTGAGAATTTACCCTGGTCAGCAAAGATAACAAAAAACTACCAAACTTGTCCAGCTATCTTTTATATGAAAGTAAGCACCTTCTATTGTAGCAGTAGCTGGATGCTTTCTTGCATAATAATAAATTTTAGAAGTCAGTTATTTTCCCTGACAAAAATTTCAGAGATACAGTAAATTAGCTGAGCTCTATGTTTGTTTATCTGCAGTGTTAAGCACCATCAGCACTCAGCACCAAGAAGTAACCTTTATTAAATCCAACATCTCTGACTTAAAACAGCATGTTACAGTCATTTTTGAGGTAAATATGATAGGAAAGTTGAAAGAATGTAACCTGACAATCTTTTAATGACTTTTCTGTTCCATATAAGTATTTACTGGATATCATTTAACAATCTGGTCTGTGTAGAATATTTTATCTAGAACTACAATGTACAGAGGGAATTTTTTTTTTCCCAAAATGCATTTGTAAACATGATCAAAAATAACAAACTCCATGTACTGAAAAGGCTTACCCTCAGCAGACCTTGAAACTTGTTATTTTAATGTTTCTTGATACTAAAGTTTTACTGTGGCTATGTAAGATATGCTACCATTTCACACACCATCTCATATACCAGGAATCTTAAAACCAGATAATGAATGCTTTCTGATGAAACTGAGATTTTCATGCCAAATTTCTTCTAAATACATATCTTAATTTATTGATTAAAACTTGTCTGCCCTGTCTCCAGCAAACAGATACTTGGATCAGCTAGAAGGAATCAACAATATATATTCAAAATTTAGCATATGTCCTCCAAGCATGTCACACTCTCCTGACCCCATGCCCACTATTTTTTTTCTCATTCTACTTAGTAATATTGATTTGTTTCCAAGACTGCTCCTCTTTTGCTGGTAGGCACAGAAAACAATCAGAACTGTCTGCAGAGAGCATGCTCCTTTTCAGACTGCTTTAGGACCAGAGACCAAGGATATATTTCACTCACAAACTCCTGTCTGCCAAACAGAGGGTGCCTAGGGTTAGCCCAATTTCTCTTTTTGAGCAAAATGGTGTCCGTGATGCTATGCTGACTTTCAGCATCTGGGGATCTGCCCTACTCTGCTGTCACTGTTTGATCACCAGAAATGATAAAAATATATCCCCTTGAAATAAAATCAATCTGGTGATTAACCAGGTCTATCAGGAGGACCAGACTGACATTTTGCCATTTCCTAGTTCCAGACATGGATCTATATTTGTCCTATGGGAACTAGTATTGTGAGAGCATGATTCAATAGAAGATTTTAATTACAAGTCCAGTCCACTAAGATGATCTTCCCTTCTGTGACTGCCTCAGAGAGAAGCTAATCTATGACTCCAGTCTCCCTCTGTGAGACACAGTAGTATTAGGCATGCCCTCAGCAGATACTGGAAAATATTCACTCATCCAGGAAGAGCCTTCAAGGAGGTTTCATGTGTTTTAAGAGAGGGCTTTACAGATAAGGTATTTTTATTAATGTAAATAAGGAGTTGTTTCATAATACAGTTTTGGCAGTCTTTCAGGAATGGTGGCTCACAATGTCTTCAATATCTGCGGTCATGCAGGGAGAAGGGAAAACCTCCATGAAAAGTCTTCCATTTGGGAAGAGCCACAGTAGCCAGATAATGTATTTTGTTCAGATGTCAGTGTTGAGCTCTCCTAGATGAGCACACAAGAGCGATGACTCGGGGCACAGAGTTACTATTGCCCATGGCTCACTGTGCTGAAATTGATGTGTGAGTGAAGCACCAAGCAAATACCACCTCCTTGCATCACCTTGTACTGGAGTCTTCTTTCTCCCTTTTCTCCCTCCCTCATTTCACTTGCCTCTCCATGTTCCACTGAGAAAACTGAAAAAAGGCATATATAAAAGCTTTGGCAGAGATAACAAGAATTGAAGAAGTCATAGCAGGTATTGAGCATTAGAGTACCATCTGGGGCTGTCTAATACTAACTCAAACAGTCTCCTCCACAGGCACTCAGAAGGGTGAGATGCCACAGTTACTCAAGGTCAAGCAGGCAGAAAAAAGAAAATCAGAAACTCTGGCTCAAGCCTGAAGATGTTTACAGGAGCCAGCAAGATTGACCTATGCTATTAATTACTAGGCAGTATTAATACACGTGCCAGCTCACATTCTTTCTCTAATTACTTTCATTGATGTATCGTGACATCTTGAAATCGCCCTTGACTCTGACTGTGTGAGCCAGATTCCAGAAATGTAGTGCAAACTACATTAGCAAATACAGGAAAAGTATATACCTTCCCTATCAAGATTAAATTAAGCTGAAATAGTTCTCACCCTCCTCAGACAAAAGTTGAACAGACCTGAGGCCACCAGCACATACTGAAACTCAAGCACCTCTCAAAGCCTGGCACATGAGCCTCAGCAAGTTATCATCGACATTTGAAAGATGAACCAATATAACTCAGTCCAGGCTTTACATCTGTTGTTTTGTTTGTCAAATGTCCCCCAAGTCTGGTACTTTTTTACTTATCTGTATTCTCTATCAGCTACAACTCCTGGGGGAACTTAGATATTCTGCGCTCCAAAACATGGTCACTGTTAAATGCTTCTGCAGTAATGATCTGCTGAAATGCACACATTTTGTGTCTGGCTATGCTGTGACGATCAACTAGGAAAACATTTGTAAATTCCTTTAATCTAGGAATGCTTTTGACTCTGGATCTACTCTTTTATTGGGAAATAACATGCAATTTTTAAATTATAATTCATAACATTTAAAGTATCTCACACGCTCAAAATAAAATGGTGAAGATCTACAAAATCAGACTTTAGACAACTGGAAGATGATGAAGCTCATTCTTTCCTGTCTATTTTTTTTTAATAACTTATGTATCATTCTTATTAGGTAAGATTTCATTAGGCGCTCTAGAGAAATGCTAGCCAGCGACTTTGCACTTCACAAAGTGAAGTAGTTCACAAAGTTGAAAAAAAAAGGTGTGACCCATCTGGGGATGCCATGCCTGGCAACACTGCTGGTCATTTGTACTGTCTCCTCAAAGGTCCAGATTTTTTAAACTCATATTTAAAAAAAAAAAAAGGCAAAAACAAAAACAACCCCAAAACCAAAACAAACAAACAAACAAAAACCCTAAGGGCAATAAATGAGATTTTTAAAACCATATTCTATAACTGCCTTTTAAATAGATGTACAGCTCATAATGCTATCTGTAGAAGAAGAGAGATCTTGAAATTCAATTGGCTAGAAGTGCATTTAAGTTTCCCAGATTTCTATTTCATATCAGGTAGTTGATTCTGAAGAGTTGAAGCCAACAAACTGAATCACGGAATGATTAAAGTTGGAAATGTCCCCTAAGATTACAGAGTCCAGTTGTTAATCCAGCACCACCATGTCCCCAGTTATCACATCCACACACCTTTTGAACACTTCCAGGGTTGGTGAGTCCACCACTTCCCTTGGCAGCCTGCTGCATTACAAGAAGCATTGGTAAGGACGTAGGTGGACTTTGAGCTTACCCAGCTGGCTGAACACGGCTGAATACTTTGTAAGTCTCCACTTTATCACTGTGTCATCCGGTTCTACTGTAAATACATGCACTTTATGATTTCTTTTACCTGCTGAGGTTATGTTGAATCATAATTTCTTTGTCATTCTTCAAATGACAGAATCAATTAGTTAGGTAAGATAAATATTATTTTCTTTAATTATATTCTCCTCATACATGCTGATTTTTATTTTAAAAAAGGACTTGTGTAAAGCATGTAAGGAAATTGATGCAGTTACATGCAATATGTATATATATTTTGTGTTTGTTATTGCCATGTTTGTAATGCTGAGAGGAAAACAATGCTGTGATATTATATGCACAAAAGCTATGGGGGTCTTACATATTTTCATGCATTTTGCATATTCAAGGCCAGCAGCTACCAGTACAATCACAATCATCATGCAGGAGTCAGGGACTGTATCTCTCACTGTAAGCTCTTGGTGTTGATTCTTATGATGCTAGGAAAGAAGTGGATGTGCTGCCTTGTAAAGTGGAAGGGATAAAACCCAAGTGCTATGATTTTTTTTTCATATATAGTTCAAAACCATGCCATACTTTGTAAAATCTACATGTAGATTTGTTCAGAGGTTTTGGATTCAGTTACTGGTATCACAAAGCCAATATGCTATTATTTCTAACCATGATTTTTCTTATTGTAATACACATGAGTCAACTGCAGATGAAGCACTGCAAGGAAATCTGCACAATGTGCCCTCCTAGGCAGCTTCTGCTTTTTTAAGCAGTCTGTTGATTCAACACAGTAATATCTCAGCTCGTTTTGCATTATGTCTTAGAGTTTTGAAAAGGTTGCTTTTGACATATACTTTTTTAAACTAGTTCCAAATGCCAGTGCTAGGCTTAAAATTACTGGCCTCTCTTCAGAAAAGTATGCTTTATCACAGATTATAGGCATTAGAAAATAAATTATGGAAAATACCTCAATATCATCTTGTCTCTCCCCCTGAGCATGGGGTTGCTCTCTACAATATGTATCAGGCATCTTTGTTCTTCCTAGTTTAATTGAATCTCAGGCTTTCATCAGACTCTTTTACAGCCTAGTTTATCTTACTATATGACATCTCTACAGATGTTCAGCTTATATTTTACTATGCTATGTTTCATCTATCCATCTATGTTTTGTTGTCCTTCATTCTAAGCAAAGAATCGGGATTTCTTTGTGTTCTGTTTTCTTAGAAATTGCAAAGAATCTGCACTTAAGTAGAAAATGTAAGTGGGTCTCAAGTGCATGCAACTGAAATGCTCTCAAACAGTAAAGGTGCTCACCATAATACAAACATCTCCACCTCAGAACTATACAGAGCAAGAAGTAGGTTAGCTCTTTTCTAATTTTTTTTTTTTTTCAAAATGAGCTTTCTCATTGCAATTTTCTGGTTTGGTTTGGTTTGGTTTGGTTTGGTTTGGTTTGGTTTGGTTTGGTTTGGTTTGGTTTGGTTTGGTTTGGCAGCCTGCACACATCTTCCATTCAAATACAATAGGTACATTTGAATAGCAGTTGCATCTATTGTAGAATTTTCCTAATCATGTCTTTTTAATTGACTGTTTTAAAAGCACGTCTGTGCTAACACTCATGTTTACATGTCATATACTCCACAGCATCCTACTTCTGATCTCACACAGTCACTAGTCCTCCAAAGCGTTCTGCTTTATGCACCCACATGCCCTTCAGAAAAAATCTAGTAGGCACCCACCCTAATTAACAAGAAGGGTTATCTAACTAATCTCCTTAGAGAGCATAATCCTGATTAAAATGTCCAGGTGACCAGTATTTAACAGGATGTGTAAAAACATGGATCTAAAGAAAATCTGTGGTTTTAACTGGTCTCAATAAATACTGGGTTCTAATTCTGAAGCCTATTTACAAAAGCATTAACTAAAAAGAGTTCACAATAGTTTCCAGTCAACTGCACCATCAGTACCTTTTCAAATAAGCATATTATGTATCCCAACATATATCAATGGTACCTATATATTAGGCTGGCCACTATATATATATGTGTGTAAATGTGACGGGAATGCTGTTTACACATATTCGTACATACAGATGTGTGGACTGGCTGTTGTGCTGTTGTGTTTATGGGATTCCTAGCACTCAAAAGACAGAAGTGCAGACAGGAACACTAAATTAGTTGCATCTTTTGTACAAAAAGAAGAACCAACACTTGAGGAGTGCTGTGCCTCATGAAACAACAGCTATACCTATCCCTTCCTATACCTAACCTTGTCATTCTGCCTTTACTTGGTTTGGCATTGTGCACAATTTCTACTACAAAGTGTGTGGCCCAGTCACTCCTGGAGTGGTATTTGCTCCATCTCTGATGACAACTCTTTGAAATACAGTCCTCCCTGTTCAAAGTAAAATGTTGCAGCAGACTGCAAAAGAAATGGCCTTACCCCAAGGTAGAGTTTGCCAGTGTTTTCTAAGCAATTTTAAGCATGCTAAGCTTTCTAGCCTCTTTATAGTCTAAGTAAGAATGTTATTGTCTCTCCTCTCTTGAGCACTCTTCTACCAGAAGAAAAGCAGCCCTAAGATACTTCATAGCCTTTCTGGCATCATGAAAATTACTACTGGCAGGTATTTTGTACTATTACTTCTGCCTGCTGTATTTAATTTGCTTTAGCAATTACGGGTCTAAATTCATCACTGCTAAAATCCATAGATTCAGCAGAAGACCCTCCTACAGCAACCTCTCCTGCGATTTTAAGTGGCTGCTGTACATACTCTGGCTCAGCTCTACATTGACAATGAAGTCCTTAGAAAATGCTCATAGAAATAGCTCCATCCCATTCGCTCTACTACATAGATATTTATTCCAGGAAAGCTTTTCATTATTTCATTAAGTTGATTTCACAGTGCTCAGTTGCAAAGATCTGTCAGAGAAAATGCATTTATTTCTACTGGAAGAAATCACCACTTTTCTTTCTTCACTGCGGCAGATATTCACCAAACTCAAAACATCCACACTAGCTACCAGCTAACATCTACAAGAAGGAGCCAGAGACAGAATCTCAGAGGAATGTAGGTCCCTGAGCACCACCGAGAGAGTTTCTACACTTGAAAGCACCTGCTGCTCATAGTCGCTGGAGAAGACACTATGGTAGATTCCTATTTGCTCCATAAATATTGGAGATTCTGTAGTATCTTTGAAGATAAATGTCCCCAGTGCCTCTGTCATCATGTAGCCTTGTCACAGAGTTTTGATGAAGTGATTTCATGTGGCCCCACCTGGGTTGAGTTATAAATTTGCCATGAATTATGCAGAGATCAGTACAGCCATGAAGTGGATTGGAGAGGCTGCACAGCTGCTCTCCTTGCATGTGATATAAAGCATGTGCCACTTAGGAGAAACAGGGACAGTCTTCTGCCCCCCTCCCCACCATCCACCAGCAAATCCTCTCCAGGATTAAGCAAGTTCACTTAAAGGTTGTCTGTTATCTGGCTTTATTTCATACATATTTCCCCCTTTTTTTTTTCCTGCGTCTGAGCCCTCTGCAATGTCTTTTTGGCAAACTTTTATAATCTGTCTTGGCTTCCCATTAAAGATTAGTAAAGGCCCTGCAGTGTGTTTGTGTGAAAATACAATGTGTTTGTCTATGTCTGCATGTGTGCCAGTTTGCAAATCTCAGTAGGCAAATGACTGTAAACTATTTATTCTTCATCTTGTTTGAATGATCATCTACAGGCATTATGTATAATAAAATTTACATACTAAAATGCTTTCTGGAGATTGTAAAGCTCCAGCCTTTCTTGCATAAACTTAAATCCCTGCAAAGTCGGAATTGCCTGAAAAGATTTATGCACACTTATCTCTTCTGGGTGGAAGAGAAAAAAATCTCAAAAAAGGAGCTAATAATGGATATAATTTTATAACAACAGAATAATAAGGATGAGCTAAAATTTCTCATTCATCAGTAGAGACTCATGACATTGTCACAGTTTGCAGACACAACAATTTAATAATCATGCACCTGCCAAGACAGTTGTGGATTATAACCAACCCCACAACTCATAGTAAACTAGCTGTGAAATAGAAAAAATTATTTGCAAAGGATTTATTTAGTATTAAGCCAACTTGAATGTTAGCACAAACAAATCAAGCATACTTTTTCACATACTTAAAAATATCTTGGCCAATTTTTTAACAGTTGCTTTTTCTAAAAATGAGAGTGCTCATTATAGTTACTTCTATGCAGCCCTATCCACCCCTGGTAATGTTACAATGAACAGCTTAGGACTTAGAGACTGCCAAAGTGACTCCAGTTACTTTAGAAAAGAAAGAAGCTATATAACATGTAAAAGTGCTATATCTTAAAATAATTCAAGAACAGAAACACGCTCAAGGAACTTCCAAAGGCTTTTGTCTTCAATCTGCCACACAGCAAATCAAAAAACACTTTTAGATTTTCACATGGTTTTTTTCAAGGTTGTTCAAGTTACTTCACAAAGTGCCCGGTAGAGATGAAGGGATGGGCCTGCAGGTTATTAATTTTAAAGGCTGAGGTTAGTGAAAAGGCAGCCATCATCACCATTTAGCACTTCCCACTACACTGCCTTCCTGCTGCTGGGAGGCTGGCAGGATGAGACCAGGCTGCACCTGGTAGCTGCTCCTAGCAGTGAGGGCAGAGCATGATGCAGAGACCCTAAGAATGGGGATATTCTCTCATCCCTGCATCCCACCCACCAGCCAGCGGGAGCACAGCCAGCAGTCACAGGAGTGAGAGAGAGCCCAAACCAAAACACATACATTCTGACAGGTAAAACAGAGTTAAGGATGGCATGGGCAGTACTTGCCTCCCTGTATATTCCCTCTTGCTGTCCTGAACTTGCTGTAGACAAGCAAGGTAAAGAGCTTGAGCAGGCATACAAACACAGGTGATCCCATAGCTCCTTTGTACAAAAATCACATTTCAGCACAACTCCTGGCTGACAGTCAGGATGAGGGTCAGCCCAGAGGCATGGAAAATTGCAGGGAGCTGGTGCAAATTTGCAGGGAGCCTGGCCAGCTGAGGAGCTGTGCTGCCTTCAGGCTGCTGTTCAGAAATGCACCTGCTGCAGGCACACACCCTCCCTGACACCAGACAGCTGCTGGTCTGCCTGTGGCCACTGATGTACCCCAGTGAGGCTGGACATGCAATGTCTTTGCCACTGCTGACAGCTTCTGTCATGAAAGCTGTCTTTCCAACCAGCTGAGCCAAAGCAACATCATTTTCCCACAGCTATGTCTCCAAAGAAGCTGTGCATGTTTCCTTAGCCTACCTAACCAGACTGAAAAAACATCTCCCTCTTTCTGAAAAACAACTGAAGGGGAGCAATTTTGCCAGGAAGGCCTGTACTTGTCTAATTGATTGTGCCACAGAAAACCTGGCATGCATCACAACACTGTGCTTCACCCCAGGCCATGTGGCACAGTGTTCTGCATGGGTTCTGCATCCCTTTCAGCTGCAGCACCTCCTCTTGTCCACTCTCATGCTCCTGTTCGTGCATCACATCTGTGTGTAATCTATTCATTACTTCTAGCCAATGTACATGGAAGTTTTTATTACATTTGTAGCAAAAAAGTTCCTCTTTGTAATTATTTTTCCATGTTGTATATAGTAGACAGACACACCAAGCTGAGAAATGTGAGATTGCAGGAGTACAATGCTAGGCTTGAGCTAAAAAATCTGGCTTATTTTTGTGTTAGAGCACAAATCCAGGCAGTCTGTGCCTGTCCATCTTGTGCAGAATAAACACACACAGAGTATTCAAGTGGTCCCACTTTGACCCAAAAAGAGCTTTCCATTTCTTTTGTCACACCATGCTTTGACCCACTTAGATGGTTGTGTAATCTCAGAAAAGGTCCCCTATAGTTCAAAATTATTTCATATAAAAGCCACTTGTTAGCACTAAAATATATTTTCTAAATTTCTGTTTCACACTAATTCTAAATAACACAGTGAGAAATGAGCACACTTTACAGCAGCACTCCCTCAAACACCCACGGAAGTATTTAAAACTACATCAGCTCTATATACAAACTTTTTTCTATTAATAACCAATGCATAGTATTACAGTATTATTTCCAGTAAACTGAAACAGCAGAGCCTGTGCAAGCAGACTGCAGCAAAACAGAGCAGTCTCCCAATTTAATATTTAACTAGTTCAGGCCACCTTGCTCCCACAGCCAGGATATCAAGTGACTGAGCACTGATGCATCACAGTCCCTTGGAAACCCTTTGCAAGTCCCAGGACTGCTAGCCAGGTGTGTGACCCTGCTATGGCCTTCCAAATTACCTCAATATTATACTTGACCTTGGCCACTTTTCCTAACCTTTGTATGATTTTCTCTAGGTAGACTGGAAAATCTTGGGACCTCAAGAGTTTCAGGCTGGATTTCAGTCCTCCATGACAACACAGGTGCACAATGCCTGCTGGCCCTCCCAGTACCACTGTAATTTCACCATAACTACTGAAATAATTGTGCAGGTGAAGGGGGTGTCCATAAAGAGGTCTTGTAAGTCTGAGAACTATCACAGCTGCATCAAAGCAATAATAAATGCTGCTGCAATCTAAGGTCCTGATGGGTTACAAATCTGATGTCCCTTGGGTTGTAGTCATAGTGTGAGTTTTCTAAAGGATCAGGTTGTTTAGCCCAGTGTGTTCTCCTGAACCTGCCTTTGCCTGTTGAACTTCTTAACTTCAACTTCTGACAGTGAGTGCGCTACATATACAAGTTAAATGTTTGCATTTTTGTTTGAGTTTCATCGGCACATATTTAAATTGCCACTTCTGTTTAAGTACAACAATTCCAAACCACACTTGCATGCTCCATTACTGTTAATGCACTTGTCACCTTGCAAACCTGAACTAAAGCCCATAATCTTGGGTAAGATATCAATAGGAGTCCCAGGTATGCAGGGAATGTAGGACTAAATCTTTTGTGTCATAATTTACAATTTGCATGTAACAGACACCTTTTTTCTGCTTGTTTCTCATATCTGGGGCTCCGGCATACTTTGGCAGTGAAATGTAAAATATAGCAAATCAAAGATTTAAGGGACACGTACCTTTAATTATCCCAAACACAAGGAAGTAAAAACATATTAAGCTTTTCGTGTATTTTATTAGTGCAAATCTACTATCACAAAGGTTTTCAGCAAGGCTCTCAAAGCTTACATTACAGATGATTAGTCATGCTCTATATTGTTCTTTGATATCTGGAATGGGACTTCATTAATTTGCAGGCATTCTTAATGCACTGCATAAGGTCAGAGATTACTGGTTTCCCACAAATGAACTTTTTTTCCTCCATTTAAAAGGATTTAATGGAAAGTAATATAAATGTTTCTACTGAAGAACTGATCCTGCTGATTCTTGGAGCCAAGTGCTGATCCCAGACCACCACCTTCTGGAACTCTGCAGAATCACAGGACCGCTTTGTAGACTTCTCTCTGCAGGAGTCTGAAAAGGACTGGAGACCAGGGGAGTGGTCAGAGGAAACGTCATTCACTGCACACTTGTCCTGCAGATTGCCAGAAAACTGCTGGTGAGTGCCACTCAAACATTCATTACCTGGCTAGGAGAACCTTTGATCTAACCTGGAACGGACACTTTTTTTTTCCCCTTATGTTACCTTGTAGAATAAACAATAACAGAATTTCTTAAAATTAAATATAAAAGTGAGGATTTGCACAGAAATTTCTCTTTACTAGTGTAACACCATCTCCAGCACCCTGGTGTCACAGACAGGGCAGACACAGACCTGTGCACCCAGGACAGATACACCAGACAAGCCGTGACTCCCCTGACCCAGGAGGTCTCCACACCTACCCCAGCAGCTCCTCCACAGGCACATATGGCTCAAGCACTCTGACAAGCTCATCAAACCAGCCTTACACCATGCCACAGGTACTGAATGCAGCTTTACATCTGGAATATCATGAGGAAGTTTTTGGAGGGTAACAAGAGAAAGCTAGAAGAGGGTGATAAGCTCAGTGAGAGACTCCCCACTCCTTCTGAAGTGGGCACAACAATCAGTCTTAGAAAAAAGATTTAATTTGGTTTACTTAATTGTAATAAGATTATCTTTTGGTTAAACAATACCCATAAACCAGTAACTTTTTAATAGTCCATACAGAGGACTTTCAAGAGTATTGGTCCATTAATAAATTTGTTTCATAGGGTGCTACTGATATCCCAATAAGTCACCATAAGAGATGCCCTGATCCCATCATAGTTAAGGGCAAAAAGTCATGTTGACTGAGCAGAGGATGTACTTGGCCTTAAAAAGTAGGGAGGAAAGTACAGTAAGTCCTCACTCTCTCTTACATTTCATGTGAGTACCTCTAAGATACAGCTGTGACTTTCTTCTTTCTCTAGTTCCAGTTTATATGCTAACATTTCAAGGGATGTTTTGTTCAGCATCCTAAATCAGTTCCCACCAAGGAGCACAGCTAACTTCTTCTGCCTATTTAGTGGTCTGATTTCTCCACGTCTGAGCTTGGTGCTAACCTTCCAGGCAGAAGCAGATGGAGCTCAAAATCATATGAGGAGTTAGTATTGTACTTTAAGTAGTACATAGCATTGTATTTTAAAAATCATCAACCAAATTGTTACTAGTCAATTTGAAATAGAAACCGGAAATGAAGATTGGTGGAGTCCCTTGGTAAATTTTGGCTTCCGTTCACTGGATTGCATGTTTACCAAGCAGTACTGACAGTGTGAAAATTCAGGCTTGTGACACACCCGCGAAGAAAGCAGAGAAGCACAATTTACGGCTGGAGCTGCTGCCTCTGCAGTGCTGGCCGCTGGCAGAGCGCCTTACAGATGGGGGGCACTGCTGCTCCAGGCGCTTTGCAAGGGGAGAGTCTCAGCCTTCCTCCAAAGCATTGACTGTGTCATTTCATCAAATGGATGCAAAAACCCTTGCTCACTTGCTAGTGTCCTCCGCAGGGGCGAGAGAAGAGAAGATCTCCAGCTGAGTCTCTGGTCGTGATGGCAATGTGGCACAGAGTAGGAGCCGGCATCTGTAAGTGCCCATGAGCTCTCAGCCTCAGCACTATCAGCTTTCAGCCTTGCTCTGCACTGCAGTAAATAACCTTTATATAGCACTTGAATATATGTTTCACCCACTGTCTGTGGGTGCTTTCACCACAGCTTTTGCATGCACCTAATGCCACAACAGTTAGAAAGAGGAGAATTATCTACCCTACATACAGCAAAGTGCGGATGCAAATATGAGCAAAGAAACATGCAAAAAGAATGCCTGTCTTTCTGATACTCTCTCTTTGTCAGTTTTCTGGACCAGTAAAAAGCTTTCCCAAAAACCATACTACTTCTGACAGAATAAAAAGTCAGATATACTTTGCTTAAATTAAAAAATAGTGTAAATTAACAATATCAAAGGTACAATCTTTATCTGCTGCCTATACTAGCCTTTAACTCTTTTGTGGCTTTGTTATCCCTAGCCATAGCTGCTTTCATAGGCACTGCACCCAGGAGGCCATGACGAATTTTGAGACATTTATTTCTTCTGAAGAAGCAATACAGAAAGTCAGTGACTTAAGCCTCCCAAATCTCAGCTTTTTTTGACAGCATCTGAGCTGTGATATATCATAGTTGAGGAACAGAACTGTGTTCACCTGGTGCTCAGATTTACATGGGGAAAGGTGTTTTGCTAAAGCACTGGCCTCACTTCCCTTCTGATGGATGTAGAAGGGAGAAGATGCCAGGTCTCAAACACAGAAGACACCATGGTTTTCAGTGCATGACACCATGGCAGCCCTGGCACCAGTCTCAGAGGAGGTTCCCGGCTTTCATGTAGTTGAAGGAAAGCTAATCCCCAGGCAAATGTACACAGTGCTATAGGGCATATTGTGCCATACATGGGACACAGAAGGAATCAGCTGCCAAGTGTTTCTCCTCCAAATTCCCTGACTGCATACCTGAGTGTGCCTCATTCCCAGGCTAATTTGCTGCAAAGGTGAGACTGAACCAGTAATAGCCAAAGCCACCTCCTTCATCTCAGGACCAGAATGAAAGGACAGGGACCCAGTAACAGCAAATGGGCAGGTAAAACTATGAGTTAGTCATTAACTGAATTAGGTAGAGGAGGGTGGATGTCCAGCAGCAGTGCCCAGGGTCAGAAATCCTGTGTACACAGAGGACAAAGGGCCTCTTGTCACATGCAGAAAGCAAAGGTCACTTTTGTGGTCTTTCAAGATCATAATTTGCAGGTCAAAATTCCTGACCAGAGATGTGTCTCCTCCGTGACATCAGCAACCATGGCAGCTATTTGAACAGAATCAGGGTATTAGACTAAACTAGACTAGACCTCACCTGCTTGTGCCACCCCTGGAGCCACCCTCCCCACCAAGGAGATGCCAGTTAGGAGCTGACCGTCATCATGAGTAATATTCTACTCCCACATTGTATGGACAGCACTTGGCATACAGTGGGTCCCTCCTCAGTATAATAAGGTTGGCCTGAGACAAAGCAAACCAAAAAAACAACCAGTAGTAGAGAAAAGAGAAACAGCCTGTCTCTGGATCTTCTGTCCTACCAAATGCCTCTTCACAGTTAATCAGATCAACAGATCACACTGCCACATTCCAGAGAGTTTCAGCTCTGGTGTTTTATTTCAAGCTGTTGAGTCTGTGTTGTTGAGTCTGTGTTGCTTCCCAGACCTTCCTGGATGCTATCCTTTCCCAAACACATAGTTTGAATTTGTGTTCGGAAGGAGGTGCTTGGGATGTGAATGAGCTCCAGACACAACTCATGCTGTATCCACATGTAGGATATGTCTCTAGGATGTGCTGTAGTCATACTAATTGATCAAAACACCAGTGCTGGTAATCTAGTGTTCAAGGTAATTTCCAAGTCAGTACATTTATTATTATTTCTTTCACAGAAATAATGTAGCAAAAAGCAAAGCTCACCAGGGTCCCCTCCCCTTCAAGTACAAGGTCTGAGTTCTTAACTTAGGAAGGCAGAGGCCTAATCACAAACAAAGTGTGAAGACAGTTTGGCAGATACTGGGTTTGAAGTTATGGACCCTTGTATGGTTTGAAGTTATGGACCCTGACATCCCTTGTAACCACGGTTTAATCTAAGTCAGCCCCATGCCACCTACAGTGGGATGCAGGAGAGAATTGAATGAGTAAAAGTGAATTAACTTATCAGCTAAGTTAGAGACAGTTTAATAGGGAAAGCAAAAGCTACATGCACAAGCAAAGCAAATCAAGGGATTTATCCACCACTTTCCATAGGCACACAGGTGTGTTCAGCCATCTCCAGGACAGCAGGGGTCCAACACACATAACTGTGACTTGGGAAGACAAATGCCATCACACTGAACATTCCCTCCTTCCTCTTTCCTCCCCCAGCTTTACTGCTGAGCATGCCACCCTATGGAATGGGACATCCCTGTAGCCATTCCTGGACAGCTGCCCTGACTGTGTCCCCTCCCAGCTCCTTGTGACCCCTCCCGGCCTCCTCGCTGGTGGGACACAGAGGAGCAGAAAAGGCCTTAACGCTGTGTACGCACTGCTCAAGGAGAGCTAAAACATCGCTGTGTTACCAGCAGTGTTCCCAGCAAATCCACACCTCAGCCGCATGGCACTGCTTTGAAGAAAATTAATTCTACCCCAGCCCGAAGCAGCACAGCTGCACTGCGCTGCGGCAGCTAACACTGTCCGCATCAGCGTTTGCTGTCAGTTATTGTCCCTTCCCTGTCCCCTATCCCAGCTAACTGAGCAGCACCACGCTGAGGCAGCAGGCCCTCGGGCCGTGCTCCGCGCTGCTCGCTCGGGCCGTGCCGGGCCGGGCCGTGCCCAGGCCCCGGCGGGGACGGGCGGGCGCCGGCCCGCGGGGCTCTGCACATGCTCCGTGTGCCCGCCCGGGCCGCTCGCCGCCCGCGCCCAGCCTCTCCCGCTCGCTGCAGACATGGCCTCTTTCAGCATCGCAGACAGGCTTCTAGGGGCATCTTCTTCAGAGAGCCCATACAGAATATAATGTTTCCATCAGGCTCTTGCCTTGGCAACAACCTGCAGCCGTAAAGCGAGTTTAATCCTCTGAGAGGAAGACTGGTGACAGCTGTCGTTTCACTGTGTACTGTAATATATGAGATTCTGTCCTGAAAACCTGGAGGTGGCATTTGTCTGGTCTGGTTGTAAATAATGAGATAGATCACAATGGATTTCAGTTCCTCATCTGTGTTTGACCAGCACAAAGGTAAGTCACGTGCTACTAATTTCAAAATCGTGTGATCCTCCAACGCGTCCCATGCAAATGTACTGAGGTTACTTGACAGACTCAATAACGTGAATTTTCGGAAAGATTAGGTTTATTTTGGTTTCATGTAAAGGAATTTCTTCCATCGGTTTTAGACTGGATGGACATTTCAGTCTATTGCTACAGTGATTTCTAAAAATAAATTTTCAGCAGAATAGCAACAGTGTCTGGCTACTCTTATGGTTAGCACTGACAGATGTATATATGCATATTTATCTTTATACTGTATATTGGTCTTTTTGTGGTTATAGATATTAAAAACAGTTGCAGTACTAGCAAACAGAGCAGTTTTAAATTGAGTAAAAATTTACGGACAGCTGGTTAAGTCTATACTAAAAGGACTAGAAGCTGACAAGTGAAATACTTTTCTTTAGTAAATTTATCTGTATAGGTAAGTATTGCCATAATTGCAAATTTAAGATATCACTAAAATCCCCAACATGAAGATTTTCTACATTGTAAGGTTACTATGGAAATACAAATGTTTCTTTCTTGTCTATTTTGAAGTTAAATGTTAAATTTCATGTCTTTATTTGCCAATACAAGCTTTTGTGTTTTATGGCTTAATCCACTACAAGTGTAGCAACATTCCTTTTATGTTCCCAAAGCAGGACACTGTCATTGCTTGATTATGCCTGTTGCAACATATTTCTCTTTTAAATTGGCTTACCAAACAATATGTGTGCAGTGGCCACAGGTGTCAGCGCAGATCTGCAAAATATCTGAGCTGACATGGCCACGCAGGCCCCACAACAAAGGGACTGCAGTGGAACAAAAATGAAAGCAGGAGGAAGAGAAGGCATTGCCCTTTGGGAAGCTGGGTGCTACAGGTTGTACTTCTATGCTTGCCTATACTTCCTTGGTGAACCCAATGTGAATACAACCCATATAAAATGGTGGGGTTAAGGCTGCCCTTCAGCCACAGTAGCACTCAAAGCCTGAGCAAGTCTTGGGAGTACTGGTCTACATCAATCCAGCTGGGACCCGCATGTAGTGGGGGACAAGTGGGAAGAATAACTGAGTGACAAGAGAAAAATCTACTACCAACAAGTATAAAGGAGAGGAAAGTGCAGTGGTAAAGGGGGGAACTGTACGGCAGAAAAAGAGACAAGTATTCCTAAATGATGTGTGAATGACTTATGGAGCATTTTTCCCAACAGGACAGAGGTGTGGGGCTGACTGAGCTTCTGCAGCTCCAAACAGCCATTCCAGCCTCTGTTTCTGCAGGACTATGAGTGTCCTCTGTTGCCACATGCCAGCCGGGCTTGGAGTGGACAGCTGGGCTGGAGTGGGGAGGCAGAGGCAAAATTCTGCGTGCTTTATGCCATCAGGATGGCTGCGAGGGAGCCAGTGGAAGTGGTGCCAGGAATGAGGCTGGAATATCACCAGGGCTGGGGAAGGAAAAGCCAGGTCTCCACATGGCTTAGTGTGCAGAAAGCAGTGCAGGTGACCTCAGACCCAAACCAGTTTATCCAGATAGAAGGGATAGAGTTGGGAGGCAACATCTACCTATACCTCCCCTTGCTCCTAATTTGCACCCCCTCCAGCTGCCGGGCCACTCTCCACACTGACCCATCCTAATTTCTGTCTAGCATCATCTGCTGTCTGTGTCACTCTCCACCTACATCAGCTCCCCTGCCAGAAGGTCCCTTCACTATACATTCATGACCTCTGCTTTACTGGCGCTGCAGGAATGCTTGCTCATTAGGTGCTTTGTGATTTACTGCACACCTTCCCTGCTAGCTGTGTGGGAGGCGGATGGGAAGTAGGAGCACAAAACACGCAGTAATGAGATACTGAGCTCATTGGTTACTATGCAAAGGACACTCTACTCAAAACTTGCAGTGTATAGTGGATTTTGTCTAAATACCCTCTTATAGCGTTGGCACATTATTGATTTAAGCAGCCATGATTGTTTTAGCAAGGAGAAGGGAAATGTCTTTCATTGCAGCAATTCATATTATATAAAAGGGTCTCCACAAAACCCCTTTTTTCTCCATCCCACATGTCGGAAGACTCTCTCAACTATAAATAAAAATAAATCCCCATCATTCCAAGTTTAAAAATCATACTGTCTCTTTGCAACACGTCTTATGGTACAGTTCAATAATATCTCATAATGCTTACAATAGTAACAGGAATGTGGGACTTACAGAAGGCAAACAGCACCAGAAACCCCTTCCCTCCTAATTTTGCTTGCTGCCACTTGAATAAATGCATGCTATTCCTGATTTCATGTGTTTACTAAATAAACAGAGAAGCCAGACAAAGGCCTGTACTGGTGCATGCACTGACAGGCACACACAGGGATTATTACTTTGTTAAGTGTTCAGTAAAAATGCAGTAGTAGAGAGTAAGCTACACTTTTCAAAAACTGCACCTCTCACTGCCCCTTGACACTCATCGAATAAACTACACAGTATTGTGTCCTGAAAACAAGGTGTAGGAAATCACATATGGCCAGTCTTTGGGTAGTGGTGGGGATGAGGGATTATGAGAGAGAAGGTAGTAAATTAAATGCATAAGTATTTCTTTTTCACAATGAACGTGAATTATCGTATTATTCTGTCTTCAGTTTTTAATATCTTCTAGTTTAGCAAGTCCAAAATCAATCATTGTCATGTATATGTATGACCATGTACACCAAGCTCCAGCAAATTTATATAGAACTTAAAAATCCAATGCGCTAGAAAGCATGCACTTATGTACATCTAATGTGTACTTTGTAAAACAACAAAACAGCCAACATCACAAATCATGTAAAACATGCATTCTTCATAGTACATCAGAGGAGGATTAAGGAGGAGAATTAAGGTAATGAGAAGCACAATTTCACTGCTCTGAATCCTGTGATAATTCTCTTTTTATATGCCCCCTTTTTTGATCAAAAGTAAACTACTTTGCCTTGAAGAAATTATACACTCTTAAAACACTGCAGCTTGTTTCAGATATATAGGTGTTTAACTTTTGATTGTTTCTCAGGATTTTAGCACTACCCTGTATGTTATTTAATCTTTTCTTCCAGACCTTTCTACACCACTACTGTCAGCCTGCAGTTTCTTCCCTGCCTTTCTCTGTAAACAAGCACTTAAATGGATCTTCTGCCTTTCTGAATATGACTGACAGCTTCCTTTCACCAGTATCACAGTAATTCTCTAAAATGTAAAATGTATTTGAGATGGGACCATACTAAGTGGCATTTCTTGAACTGCAACATAGTAATGGAGTAACTGTAACACATTAGAAGGTAAAGAGTCATAATTTGGTTGTTCACAATCCCTTTCTGCTACATGATGCTTGTGACCCAGCCACAGCCAAGCCCACAGCAGTGTAAGCTCACAGAGGTGGGGACACAAACATTCAGTACTTCACTATTGCCTTTTGCAAAATGTTCACTCTCTGAACCATTCCTCTTCTGCCCAGGAAGATGTCTTCAAAAATAAATGTCCTACTAGCTTTGTACCCATACTTCTCCATTCCTTGACAGGCTAAGCTGGAGGAAGAGGAAGTGGTCATGTTGTTCACCTGGAGCCAAGTGCATCCAGCAAAAATGACATCCAAGCTATCCCAGCATTTTCTGCTCTCTGTCTTGTGAAGCATCAGAAGGCCATTTATCTGTCTTCCTTCTCAATCCCCATTCACAATGATACAGGTCAAGACACCCTACTTGAAGTTGTGTCACCCTACAGAAATGGAATTCAAGTCAGTCATCTTTATTCAGATCCCAGCATGAGCGCTCATCCATTCCTCCTGTCCCAGGCTCCCAGGCAGGATGACAGCCTGGTCCACCTGCCTCTCCTTGCTCTGGCAGATGGGACTTGTAGGTGGGGGCATGTGAATCTTTGTGGCATCATGCCACCATACTTTAACAGAATTGGAGCCTGTGTTCTGCAAGAAGAGGCAGGGGCAGAACTTTATTCATTTTTCCATCCATCCATCCATCCATCCATCCATCCATCCATCCATCCATCCATCCATCCATCCATCCATCCATCCATCCATCCATCCCTCCCTCCCTCCCTCCCTCCCTCCCTCCCTCCCTCCACAGTTTTACTTCCCTTCCTTATACAAAAGGATAATTGCTCTGGGGAAAGCAGACTGAGCCCAGCAGAAGCAAAGGGGAAGTTTCTTGGTTTTACCTAGAGGCAAAAGGACAGAGATGTTCAGAGACCCATATGAAGGAGTGCACACTTGTCCTCATCTTCCTGCCATAGCACCCTCCAGGTAAGCAACTGCTCTGCTCAGGAGTTGGAGATTTCCCTTTTGTGGCTAGATTTCTCTGCTCCTGAGTCACAGCAGGAATACCTAACAGCGCCCACAAGGCAAGAAAAGAGTACAAAATTGACATGTGTAATGCATCAAAGGAGGTGAGGACCACTTTGATTCACTCTCTGCCTCACTGCATCTAGCAGTTTCTTTCCCAGTGCCAGCAGCATCTTCTCTGTACCACACCCACACAGCACCTGCAGAGCTGTACATGACAGCAGCCATGAGAGGAGCTATGTCATTGCTCGGGGCTGGCACCCTCTGTGTACCTTCAGAGACTGAAGGACAAGAGGAACAATGCAAGCTATCAACCACTCAGACCTGAGCTTGTCATTAACATGTTTTCTAGTATACCAACTTTGAGAGGCATCTTTTGGCCTGACATAATAAAGAAATATTACCAACTGAACCAGTGGTGAAGTCACTTATTTTTCTTCACATACTAGTCACTGATGATGACTCTCCAGCAGCAATGACTCCTTATCTCTCTGGATCTCTCAGGGCCACAGGGCAAAGCTTCTGAGCCAAGTGAACAGTTGCCTCAGCAGCAAAACCCTCAACAGAATAAAAATAAAGCTATCATTTTTATTCAAAAACTTTATGAAGTATGTAATTTAAAATACTAGTTAGAAAAAATAAATAAATTAGATTCTCTTTAGCTGAGGAGAAATGAAGAGGGAATCTGTGGCAAAAACAGATTAAGATCAGTTTTTTAATTTTCCCAAGGCCACAGAGTTCCAGCTTTGACAGACTAACCCATTCCAGGGTAAGAACAGCTTGTGTTTCCATGGCAGCCAAATTAGGGAGTCCAGAATACTGATTGCACCCAGTGAGAGAAGGTCACATGCAAAATTAGGCTAGGCTGTGAAGTCCAGCATAGGTCTTATGCAGGTTCATCTGAGACAACATCTGATCACAACATGAGTAGTGTGGCTAATACTTTACAACAACATTTGTAGATACTTTATCACTTAAAAAATATGATAGCAGTGTTTAAAATACCATTTCTACAACTGTATTACAAATAATGTAATATTTGATTGTGATAACAGCTTTATAATAACTTTTCAACACTCTTAAACTATCTTCCTTTTTTCTGCACAGCTCATATAATCATGGTATCTCCAGAAGTTTGACAGTACAGATAAGTCACCAGTCATTTAATCTGTCTTTCCTTTGATCAACTCTCTAATGTGATTTAGGCATTTTCTCCAGCTAACAAGGTAGAGGAGTTGCTGGACAAGTGATAAGTTTTATAGCTCTGACCCTGTCCTGGTTTAGCCTGGAATATGGTTAATTTTCTCCTTAGCAGCCAATACAGTGCTTTATTTTACATTTAATATGAGACTAATGTTGAAAACACAGTGCTATTTTAGTTATTCGCAGTTAGTGCTCACCCTAAATCCAGGACATTTCAGTGTCCTGTGCTCTGCATTGCTCAGGTGCCCCAGCAGCTGGGGAGCACGGCCAGGAGAGCTGACCCGACCTGGCCAAAGGGATGGCCCATACACAGACTGACATGGCCAGGATGTGAACTGGGGGGAGTGGGCTGGGAGGAGCCAGGAGCTGCTGGGGGACGGGCTGGGCATCGGTCAGCAGGTGCTGAGCAACTGTACCATGCATTACTTGCCTTTCTTGGGTTTTATTAATCTCTTTCTCTCCTTTTATTACAGTTATTAGTCATGTTCTGGTGGTGGTGATGATGATGTGTTACTTAAATTATCAAACTGCTATTACCTTAACCCAACAACTTCACCATTTTCTGATATTCCTTCCCACACCACAGGGGTCACGGTAGTGACTGAACATTGGGGGTGTCTGGGGTTAAACCCCAACAGAACCTCAGCCATTGTGAACAGTACAGCTCAATGCAGCTGTACTTCTTTTTGAGTTAATAGGGATAAGAAACATGAGACTGTTTCTGACCAACAATAAATATCTACAGCATTTTACCATTAATCAGATCTGATGAATCTGCACCCAAAAATCTACTCTTTCAACTCCTAGAGTTAAGAGGTTAATAATCCACTTGAAGCCAAAGGAGGTGCACACATGTGGAGCATGACATGACAAGTCTGAAAGAAAGTGAAAAGGAAAGAAGCAAAGAGAATCCTATTTCTTTAGAAAGAAGTATCTGATGAATGTTCCAGAACAGGTCCTGCAAGGCATCTGCTTTTAATAGTAACACACTGTAGCCAAACGAAATGAACCTCTCCTGGGTTCCAAGCAATAGTCCACTTTTCCTTTTTGCAGGAATTATCAACACAAACCATTGGTGCCAGAAGTTTACTCTCCCGAGAAGAGAATTCCTTTGGACATTGCAGGGAAGTGAAAAGCCTGTCTTCTGACTGGTACAAGGATAACACTGAAATTGAAAACACCTGAGTCCTGATTTCATCCTATCTCATAAAAATGCAGCCAGCAATATTACGAGCTAGTTTAGTTATTATATTTTTTCTCAAGTCATGTTACATTAGTATGATTTCTTACAAGAAGTGGAAACTTTCCAGAATTTTTCTTAAGTCCATTCAGTATGTATGTTTGAAAGTTTTTGGAAGAAGTTATGATGAAAAACAATTTTCAGATGACTAAGAAAAACCAAGTGCTGTTTAGATACACTTTGTTCCACCCCAAGTTAGGCAGTCATTAAAACTCAGTGAGACAAGTGTCATTATTTTGGCTGTTTATCATTTGTACCTGTTCTCTGTTTGCTCATGGATGTGCTCCTTGTCTGCAGCTGATGCAGCAGAAGAAATAGACTTGGCTGTGGTTTACCAAGCAGCAGCTAACGGCGATGTGAACACCCTGACTGCAGTGATCCGAGAGGATCCTTCCATCCTGGAGTCTTGTGACAGAGAGGGTAAATGAAGGCCAAGCTTTTTCTCAGGAGATCTGTTGCTTCAGCTTGCAAATTAAACTTTCCAATTTTTTATTCTGATTTTTGTGTTCAGCAAATTATATTTAGTAGCAGAATATGGGAAGTTTGAGTTACTCTTTGGAACATCCACTGGAAATGCACAGTTTGAATAATTTCTTCTCCCTGTAATTGTAAGATTTTTTTATATGATTACAAATAACCTGTTTTGCTATAATTAGACAGTACTTTACCATTTATTTAGTTAATCTTATTTAGGGGTATGCTGAGAAACTGCTGACATTTCAGGGGAGGAAAAAGAATATTTTTACCAATGCCAAATGACCTACATTCTGGACATCTCTAAAACAGAGGTTATAGTATATGTACAGTAACAGTTTGAATGGTTTTGTCAAGTAACTTTTTTGCCAAAGGATAAAATGTGCAATTATCTAAATGATCTGTTTTATCCGTCAGTCTGTTCTCATTTTGTGTTTAAGTTACTATTTAATGTTATTACAAATTATTGTACATTGTCTGGGTTTTATATTTCCAAAGTGAGTAAGAGCCACAGACCTCTAGAAGCTATTCTCAAGGACAACTTTTTTTTCAGAAGTATTTTTTTAGTTGCAGTTTCTTATAAAGGGCCCATATGAACGCTGGGTTCTAATCTTCAACAGGTTTTACCAAGCTATCAATTTTTCATATACTTTAAACTAGGTATTCTAATTGATATCTTTAAAACATCTACTGGTTAGAGAAAATTTACTCAAGAAAAAATAGTCCCTATCCATTCATTAATGGGAGAAAGACTAGGTATGAATGGTGAGTGGAGTAGGAGGAGATGGACTGGCCAGGAGTACTTCAGCTCTGGAATTAACTTTACTCCTAGGTTGTCCATGTAAATGTAACTAAACATTCAGCTCATATCCTGCACATTTTTCAGGCTCTACATGACCTCATGTTGAGTAGCACATTTCCTCAGCAATCTCATTGAATCCAGTAAGAATAAAGTTTCTAGTAGTCTTATAGTTTCTAATACTCATGTTTATTCCCAGCTTAGGAATTTTAAAATGCTTTGTCAGATTCTGCAGGAAAATTTCTTGCTGTTTTTCATCAGTTAACAGAATGGAAGGAAGAGGAAGCAGTTAAATGGTACAATACTTCACAAAGAAATTTGAGTATTAGGTTTAAATGGAGATGTCAGGGTTTTTTCGAAACAGATTTTTTTTTTAAGATATTAAAAAAGTTCTTATAAAAACAGGAAATAAAATATCCTAGAGCAAATCCAGACTTCAAATTAAGTTGTTCTCTGCATAAAGGGTTAACTCACACTTTTATACCTTTGCAAGGATCAGAGCTTGAGTTTGTAAGTCTTTTGAATATACAGACATAATGAAGCTGGGGTTTGAGAAAATTAGACAAGCACCATCTGACTACTAGTCATTCTGAAGGATATCAGCCTCCAAAATTGTGTACAAAGACGAAAGTTCATTTTGGGAACTTATCAACAGAAAAGCACTTTTCCATCCAGAAGGAGAGTTAATGAGGCAAAGCTTTTCCTAATGTAGTCATGCTCTTTTTAAAATCAGTGGTCAGTGACTGTCGTAGAAGTTAGTTCCTGACTAAAAAAAAGCTGAGTACAACTATTGGACAGTGTCAGAGAAAGGATTTGTTAGCTTGCCAGTGTTAACATTAGAAAATAAGAAACTATATCTTACAGACATGACACAACAAATGGTAAAATAAATTTGGCTTTCTTCCCCAGGTTGCACACCTTTGATGCATGCTGTGTCAGGACGCCAGGTTGACACAGTGAAGCTTCTGTTGAAGATGGGAGCTAATATTAATACTCAAGATGCTTGTGGACGTACCAGTTTATCTCTGGCAACTTACTTGGTACCAGGACTTGGGAGACAAGGATGGAGTGAAGGGAGTAAATGTGCAGACCAAACAAGATTTCTGCTTATACTACAGGAAATTAAAAAAAAAAAAAGCACAAAACATTTGGTTCTCAACAATAGTGGAATTTGATTTGAAACTTTACTACAATGCCAAGCTGAGCAATGATTATTACAAGAGAATCAGGACTCCTGTCAGACATTCCTGTCAGAGTTTCCTTTCTCTTTAGGCTTATAATATCAGTGCATGATAGGAGGATCTCACAAGAAAATAATTTTTTTTGTATACTGAAAGTGCCCACTTTTTTTTAATATGCAGGTTGACTTCTCCCCCTTGTATAGCCAGCATTAGATATTTATGCTCTAGTGAGGGCTTTCCTGTCTGAAATTCTGATGATCAGCAGGCATGTCTTCCTGCACACCGCATGAACCAGGGTTTTGCTTATTTTCACTGTGGTGCTGGACTTCGGATGGCCAGGTTGAGGACTGAAGTTCTAGGTGCTGCAGGTGCTGGTACACTTGCTCACATCATAAACAATTCAGTCCCCTGATCAACCTGCATGCAAATGACAGGAGGAGCAGACATCCCACTGAGACATTTGGGAAAGGAATTGTACTTCAGAATCTATCTGAAGCAACAAGGACAGTGCTCTTCTCCTTAGTCTTCTACTCCTTGCAGGAAGTAGTTCAGGTTTCAGAGAGGATGTGTGGTCCAAGTTAGCCAAACAGACTGGGCTTCCATTATTAATTGGAGAGAAAGGAAGAAGGAGCGTGCAGCCATGGCTGCACAGTATGAGTTAAGCTGGATGACTGCCAGCTCATTTAAACAGATACTGTGGCAGCCTAATTAAATGACATCTCTTGCACGTAGTTTCTTCCTGAAAATTCAGGACAGAAACTATGTTCTTGCTTAGCTATGCAATATTCAGCCAGAAAATAAAGTGTAGAAAATAACAAAACAGCCAGTCTCATCCAGTGCAAGGAGCATGTCCCACTTACTTCACAACAAACATTTCCTCTGCAAGATATTTTACAAAAATCCCATAATAAATGTCATGCTTTTTTCCTTCCTCTTTTCCCGGAGGGGAAAAAATATTCTTTGGAAAAAAAGAAATTACTGGAAAATATTTAAACCACCCAGCCTTCTAAGTTTCCATTTCTGTTTCTGTGAGGGATATAACGAGAGATCCAGAAAGAATTCTGCTGTGATGTCTGTCCTGACAAATGAATTCAGGAGGGTTGCACAGTCAAGACTGCATGTGGCATTTGGTGGTCCTGTACTTCCACCAAGAGCTCCAACAGGGTGTTCTGATTCCACCATACCACACGTTTTCCCCAGAAGTGCTCCTAATGCCAATCCAAAATAGTTCATGTGAGAGGGAATGGTCTTTGTCAATTGTCTGCTGAAGTTTTAACAAAACACAAACTCATGCTTGGTTTTCTTCAGACTTCAGTTATGCTGAAAGATTTATGCAGTCACAACCAGACTGTTTACTTGCTTTTATGTTGAGGTGATCAATAGAAGGTTTTAGTCCAAGGACTGATTCATTCAATCTGTTTTGGTGCTATTTTCAGTCTAACACTGCCACCAGTACAAACTTCTGCAACAACATTTATAAGACCACACTCTAAGGCTTTTTACCATTGATTTGCTATCCTTGCTAAAATCTCACAAACAAAATCAGATTGAGCACTCATGTTCTTGGTTTAATCTAGTATGGCTGAATTCACATGCAAGAATATGTGTAGCATCTGCAAATGATACAGGAATTAGCAAGTTTTTAATGACTGTTAGTGCTTGCCACAGATACAGGGGGAAAATAAATGAACAAAACAAAAAATACAGGGCAAATTAAACACCTCATCAGAGTAATGAACAACTGAGGTAGTTTGAGACCCAGACTCCAAAGGTGAACTACTCTCAATGCTGAGAAACCTCTACTGAGGAAAAAAATTCCAGTTTCTCTGCTGACAGAAATGGCTACAGTCACATGTGAATGCCAGCACCAAGAAAAGATCTGACCTTATACTTTTCCCTTTCCTCTTTGATATGCTCCAATTTCTTTTTTAGGGCTGGCTGGAAGGCTGTGTCAGCCTGCTCAGGAATGGTGCTAAGCAGAACATACCTGACAAGAACGGGAGGTTGCCACTACACGCTGCCACTGCAGAGCCTGACGTGAGGTATGTGCCTGGCTCGCTTTTGCTGGTTGAATCTTTCAACCCAAGGGGAGCCCACAGCAGGAATAGTTGTGACAGCTACACTTATGACCTTTGTCTTTGTTTAGTGGTTACCGTGAAGAGGGTAGAGAGGAGAAAAAACATTGTGCAATACTTGTGTACCAGAGATTGATGGCCAGGTAAAGAAAGGAGCCTGTTTTAATATTGCAATAGCTGGAGGAGGGAAAATAATTATAAGAGAGATTGAAACCCTATGTTTCCCCTGCCCAACTACCTTTCTGTCCCTACCACATGAAATTATGAGACTCCTTCTCTGGACTTCTCTGAGTAGCATGGCAAATATGAGAAAAGTTTCCATAAGACAATCTCTCTGAAAATCCCCAGCCATAACAGGGAAGTTAAGGACTGGTGTTCTGCCTTATTTTTAACTACTTTTACTGAAGGCAGAGTAACAGCTACAGTGTGTCTTCACAAGAACTCTTAAGAAAGATTCTCTTTTTCTGATTCCAGCCTGTGACAATAGGAAGTATTAATAAATTTTGATTTGTATAGCTGAATAAATTCACTCAAAAAACTCCCCTCAGTAAATCATGAAGGTATAGAAAGATATTAGAAACAGGTGAAACATTCAGTACATGTAGTATATTCATGTGATTTAATCACTGAGTCCGTGATTTTATTGCTGTAACTATACCAGGCCAGACACCTGGCAATTTCTGCTGATCTTGTTCTCCAGCCTTTTTTAACAGCTTTATTAATTTTCCACATTATCTTTGGTTTTCATGCATCACTTGGAGAGAGAATTTTCATGAATCACTTGGAGAGAGTAATTTGAGATTTCTGCAGAAAAAAAGTCTGTATCATTAAACAAAGCCAACACAACAAAGCAGACAATGTTTGTACAACACCACACATGTTGCTACTTGAAGGGGAACACTAATCTCACCAGAAGCACACTGGGCCCCCTGAATGTTTTTCAGGTTCTCCAAGGATACAGACAGACACTTCTTTGCTCTGCACAGTTTTCCTTTTCCTCTGTCTTCCCAATGGGTTTGCCTTGTGCCCATACACAGGCCTGGAGCGCTGAGGAGAGGTTTTTACATCCTGGTCATTGTCAGTCCCTTAAATCTTATGTCACTGCCAAAAGAGAATATGCAGTTGTGAAATGCTTTTGCAGCTAAATTTGAAAGCTAGCACTCCACTGCTACAATCTCACATGCTGGAGGCAGCATGGAAAGAATGAGACAGTTCATGAATTGATTTCATAATTGATTTAAGTGTTCCAGTGTATTCCACAGAGCCTAACAGGCAAGGTGGAAGAGGAATTAATTCCTGAGCTATGCTTTTAAGAGTAGATAGCAGAGAAACCTCAGCTGCTTGGTTGGGTATCTACATATTTAAATGGCAGCACTTATGTTGCCATAATGGTCTAATGGTGTAAGTGAGTCAAAGTTTGTTCATTATAAACATTCTAGTCAAATAATTAGATTTCTTTCACATGCAGTGGTGTCATTGATCGTATCAGGCTCTGAACCACAGAGCCCTGTATCAGATTCTAAAGCTATGTGATAAATGGTTTTACAAGCATACTATGGTTATCTAACTTTGGTTGTCCTCACTAATTGATATTTTCCAAGACATGTTTTCAGACACTGAATTTCTGAGATCCTGAGTTATTTTGCTAAATGATAACAGTATCTTTCTTCACTTTTACAAACTTCTGCCAAACCAATTACAACAATCATTGTGTTATCCTTTTCAGATTTCCTACAGTATGATTCCATTTAGAAAATGAGGTGTGACACCTCTTTTCTACAATAATTTCTACTAATATGTAAATTAATTTGAAGTCATAGTAAAATCCCTATGCTGGGATCTGCCCAATCATTACTGTTTAGGGACTCTACTTTAAAAAAATCCTAAATTTGGACTTTCAACACCTAAGGAAGGTATTACCTATAGATAAGATTTTCATCTGCAGAATTGTCAAAATCATCCCTAAGCAGCTGTAAATATCTTCTTTTGAATAATTTACACAGTTAGTTCTTTATTACCAGTAACAAAGAACAAATTTCACATGAAATGTTAATCTGATGCACACACCTGAGCACAGCTCCATCCAGAAGATACACTAGAAGTGTATGAAAATAAAAAGCAGCAAAAGATTTTTATTCAGTGTCCTCTGCATGGGAATAAATGCAGGATTTTATAAATTTGTTTCTGTGTTATCTTTACATTTCTCTAATTCCCTTCCTTTGTACTTCATTATTTTTTACTTTCCTTGCTAAACAGTATGTCTTCTTCATGTCCATGTTCTGAAGGCTTCTAGCAAATTCACACCTTCAGATGAGCCACAGGTTTGCACAATGATCCACTGAGGATACATCCTTCTTTTTGCTATAATCCTAAGAACTGTACATTCATATTAAGATTGGCTTTGCTACAGCATGTGAATGGATGGTGTTTTTCATTTTCATGGTCAGCCACGTACATGAGCCAAACAATTTGCCAAACCTATAGTGATTTCAGAACATCTTCACAAGATAGCAAAAGAAAAAGGAGATTTAAAAATATTATAGTACTTGAATAATATTTCATGTAACTACTTTATTTTTCCCTCCACCAGACAGGAGTGCTTGTAGTCCAATATTCTATAAAATATGAACCTATGCATTGCTATGTTTTATGCCATAATAATGGCCCTATTCCAGCAGACATTCTGTATAGCCTTGTAAAATATTGGCTTATGTGTATAAACATACAGCAAGCATGCATATATACACACATGCACACAAATGTGCACACTACATCACAATACTCCAAGAATTAAATAGAGTGTTAAATCCTTACAGAAGCTGGCATCTCTTTTACTTTAGGACATTATAAAATATGTTGGCAGCAAATTTCTAAGATACCAAAAACTGCACACATGTACAGTATTATACGTTCTGATTCTAGCCCAGCAGTAAGCACAAGAATTATTCTGAGTGCATCTTCTTTTAATTCCACACTCTAAACTTTTGTTGTTACCATAAGCCATAAAGTCCTATTTGTTTTGCTCGTATGACAAAGCTCAGACCTAAGATTCTGACCTGTTCCCATCATTAATATTAATTTTTCATGAAATTGCACATTTTGTTTTTAAAAAACTTGGTTTTTCAAATTTAGTCAGGAGTTCAGCACACTGATTATATCATTGCTTCCACAGGCTTCTGAGCTTGCTTCTGCAGCAGTCAAATCTTAGTGAAATTAATCACCAGGACAATGAGGTGAGTGAGCTTGTGCTACAAGTCCCAGTCCCTGGCACTGGAGGCATAGAAGCTCTTCAATTTTACAATAAGGCTAAGTCAAAAATTTCTATAATGCTTGTGCTAAACTCTGCATATTTCTCAACTCATTTTGCCTTCTGTATACTATGCACCTGTAGGCTAATAAAGGTCTCTGTTGAGCCAGCCATGAGGTACCTTGAATATGTCTCTTAAATTATTTGTCAAGAGAAGAATTGCTCATGATTCTTCTGAAGTTAGACACTGGACCAAATCTTCACCTTTCCCAATCATAAGTGTTCAAGGCCGAGCTGGATGGAGCTCTGAGCAACCTGGTTTAGTGGAAGATGTCTCTGCCCATGGCAGGCAGGTTGGGACCAGATAATTTTTAAGATCCCTTCCAACCCAAGCCATTCTATGATTCAGTGATTCCTTGATCCCACCATTCAATTACTGTTCTCTGGAAAAATATCAGAGAGCTGGCATTACACAGAACAGCCATGGAAACACAAAAAATTTTGCTAATGTCTTCCATGTGGAACTGTGTCCTGTTTGTATATATATTGTACATAGGAAAGAGATAACTTCCCACATTTTTTTCTCCAAATAGATAAGCAAAGACACAAGAGAGATTCTGAATGTCTTTTCATATGTTTCTGTTCATTTTAACAGTTACTCAAGGATATGTCTCTTTTTTACAGTGTCAGAATGGCCAGAGGGCTGTATATTTTTCCTCTTTCTTACCCATGGCAAGGTTTGCAGACCCTGCTCAGACACTCTAAACCAGACATATGCATTGTCTTGATGTAGAACTATGTTACTAAGGAATTGCATGAAATGGTGGATCATTTCAAGCCATAATATTTTGCTGTAATGCACTGCTACATGCAATTTGGAACTTTTAGACCATCTCATTGTCATTTGGCACTGACAATATATTTGTTCAAGTGTCAGTACTAAGCCCTGAATACTCATGTTTTCTGAAAAATGTGGATCCTCATGAATGATTACAGCAAACAGAGCTGTTCTCTTGGCATAAGTAGAACACTTCATTTTTCCTATTTGATGCTTGAGAAAATCACCCTGATGAATGCATGAACACACAGAGTATAAAATACATCTGGTGGTTTCATAGCTTCCACAGCTGTGTCTTTCTGTGGGTTTATTAGTGAAGCCTATGTGACAATGTGAAGAAACATTCTCTGTAAAAGCCTTGAATCTGAGCAAAACAAGTCACACTGTATTTCTCACAGCCATTTCTTGGGTTTGTCCTTTTATGTCTGGTACTGCTCCTTATTTTTATGAATGTGCAATTGTTTGTCTGTCTCACCTCTAAGATTGTTTTCTGCTAGACCTTCAGCTTTGGCAGTTCTGATACCACTCTCATGTTTCCACACCTACAGGTGCCACTCCAGGGTGGTAGCACAAAGCAGAAATGGTGTGGGCAGCCACTGCCTGCTGCAGAAAGCCCACATGAGTGAGCTGCTGCGACAAACAGCTCAATGCTCTTTGCTCAGCTGCACACTCTGAAAGAACATACGAAAGGTACAAACTATTAGAAAAGAAATGGAGAAGAAAACAGGAAGCTCTGTTTGAATCCTTTGTACAGCCACATGGCTACAAGAGTACACTGAAAAAAGATATACAAGAAAAGGAACAGATAAAGGACTACAAAGATGATAGTAGTTACAGAGCAGGTTCCATAGGTGGGCAGGCTAACTAGAGCAAACTAACTGTAACAGGACTTCAGCTTGGCAACTACATCAGAGGGATGATATAAACCCATGGTATAATAAATGGCATGGAAAAGATATTTATTATTAATTAGTCTGGTCTTTGCATATAAAAATATGGGGACCTCTACAAAAATTATTGGGCAATAGTTTCAAAGAAAATGAAAATAAACACTTTTTTAGGAGATGTATGTCTGGATGTCATATGAAGTATATGTAGGGCTGGATGTCATATGAAGTCTTTAATCTGATTAAATATTAGGTGGCAGTATGTTGTCAAGCCTTGTTTCTTATATTTTTGCACTAAGCATCTGCTCCTGATTTCTCTGGGTTTTGTCGTACTGTAGAGATTTTTGAAAGCCATCCACAGTTTTACACTCTTATGTTACAGCTGATTCTGCTGGCTACCACAGTAGAAACAGAGAGAAAGTTGATTTTTCAAGGATTTTTTTTGGCCATATCAACACAGAGAGGATGACAGAAAGACGGTACACTGGTACACTGTAGTTTCTCCTTCTTAGGTGATTTTCGTGCTCACCAGGACCAGTGTCAAGTATTCATTTCCCAGCTGGAAATCACATCACTGACACCTCACAGATAATGTGTGTCCATCAACAGTACTAGGTCCCTCATGTCTACTGGCATAAATGGAAGAGCTCCCATTAATTTCAGTTGGTGCGGGAGTTTGCCCTCAGTTTTGGTTTTACAAAACAGAAACCCCCTTGATTAAGCTTTACAAACCCTTAGCAAAACCAAAACTGCTCTCATTCAACTGCTCTGTTTTGTTATCACCCATACTTAAGCCACATGGGAACTTAAAAGTTTTAGAAGATATATGATGAGTGAGAGAAATTAATGCTAATGCGTTCAGGCTTTTAGTCAGAAAATCACTGCAAACAGCTTCCACTTTAATGCACTGATAAGCTGTCTGCATCAATATAGCTCATACTTTACCTGGGTTGTTACCAGCTGGCTTTATTGGGGTTCCAATTCAAATTTTAATTGCTTTTCCACACAACCTTTTTTTTTTTTTTTTTTTTTTAATGCTTTTATCCTTTTGGAAATCAGGCAAGACCCTTGAAGTGCATGTTTTTCTGGTAAGAGAGAAAACAACACCTGCTCGAAGGAAAATGTTACCACACCTGAAAACTACTAGCAGTTTGTTACAGGAATAATAAATTAGTCAATTTATACAGAAAATTGTAATTATTATGGATATAGAGTAAAATACATGTGAGTGTAACAATGCTGAAGGTACAGATACAGTCCATGAATTCTCTGACCTATTAAGACTGACTGGATGTAGCTAAGATGGAATGAAAATGCAGCTAAATACCTTACCATTTACTTTGTTTTATCCCTGAAGAGTAAATAAATATAAAATGTTTATACTGGGACTTTTTTATGAGCATCACTGTGTTTCTTTAGCTTGCCGACTAGTGCCAGCTGCAGTAATAGCTTGTAATATTTATTTTGGATCAAAGATAAGACCAAGCACAGACATCATGCTGTGTAATGGCCAAAGTACCAGTCTAAACCAGGCTTTTCTTGCAGGATTCAAGCTGAGCAGTGAGGAACTGTCCCCCCAGCCATCATGGCCCTGACCACATGTTATTTATAACAGGCTATAGGCATATATGGAGGAAGCATTTGTATCCATTTTCTGTAATAATTCCAATAAGTTAATTGCTTGGTTTGCCCTTGTGACTCCACTAATTCAGAAGCTACTACTATTTCAAATCAAGGTGAAGAGGGAAGAATTTGTCCACCCTGGATGTTTTCAGGGCTGTCTAGTTTATCTACATAGACTTGAAGGGTGCTCCTGTGAGTGACAATGATTTGCCCTCTGGGTTTGTGGCTTGCAGGGAATGACTTCACTCCACTGGGCTGCATTTCACAACAGACCCCAGCACACCCAGACTCTGCTGCACAAGGGAGCAGACCTGACTCTGGTGGACAAGGACTTCAAAACAGCTCTGCACTGGGCAGTACAGGTGAGCCACAACATAGCCCCAGTGGGATGTTTGTTGAACTGAGTTGAATATTGTGGTGTCCTGAATACTTCTAAGGAAGTAGTTTGGGCTGTAAAACAAGGAAATTGGATGCTAAAAATACCCACTAAGCCCCAGCATTTTGCCTGTGGGTATAGATCAAGGATCTAGCATCTTCTTTGGAGACCAGTACATATTTAATAAAGGCTTAGCCCTCTTGCCCAAAGTTTTTGCTTATCTCAGTGTTTGCTTCATGTTGAACTTCTGCCTCTTTTTTGTTGGGGTTTTTTTTTTTTTTTTTTTCACTAAATCAGGGTTGCAGAAACTAGCAGCTTACTAGCCAAAGGCCTTTGGGAATAAAATAGCATAAAAACAAGTCAAAACACATTTAAAGAGCTACAGCTATAAAAGAATTATCTGAAGCATTGAGACCCTACTTCTCTGGAGACTGGAGAAGACATGGAGCTAAACACATTTCCTGTTGAGCTGTATGTTTCTATCTCATATGCAAAAGAACATTGTCAAATACTCGGGCCATCATTAGGAGAACAAACCATACAGGTATAATAAGACATTGAAAACTGTATTGTGTAATTGTGTTAGTAAGTGATATAAAATACAGAATAATTTACTGGTTTTCCAAGTTTACTGCAGAAAACTTCCCAGATGAAATTGTATGTTTTCACATGCTCTCTTACCATAGCAGTTCCAGTATCTATATTCAAAATACTTGTACAATAGGTAAGCCAAAATAGAATTGACACAAAAATCCCGCAGCATTTTTATACAATTACCAAATATTTGCATCTTCATCTTTTGGTCTAAGTTTGCTCTTCCTAAAAGAAGTGTCAACAAGGAAATTTAAAATTCTGAACTGCTATATACTATATTTGTTACGGTGTAAGGACATCTGAACAAATAACCTGTTTTCTTCAACCACAGCCTCACAAATATTATTAACATATAATAGGCCTAACTTTTTTTTTTTTCTCAAGTAGAGGTATATTTTGACCTCTGCAACTGGTATTATTTCAAAAGTTTTGTTGTTCTTTAATCCTAATCAATCTTAAATTGGACTTGACATTTGCCTTAGGAGATTAACGATATCTACTCGATTACCAGTGGTGCATTTTTACCACGCTTGTTCCAGTTCTGGTTGCTTCCAGTGGGAAATTTCTGAATCTCTTACAAACTCCTGCATGATAGCCAGTGGTCTGTATCATAGCTCTGGGGACAAACTGTCTGACAAACAGAAAAACAAAAGTGAATCCACTTTATAACCTTCAGAGTTCCCCTCCTTCTTTAAGCTTTCCTTGATTCTCTATTTTGTATTTCATTATTTAATTCCACTGTTAACTCTCACCACCACCCTTCTCTCACAAATGTGCAGAAAATGTCTTGAGAAATGGGGAATCTGAAACAGCACAAAACCCACTTGGCCTCAGGTGGAAGGAAGTCAAAAATGCCCTCTTTTCCTTTAAGCTGCTCCCAGAAATCAAGAGGAAGTGTGCAGAATAACACACACACACATTTTTCCCTTATTGTGACATTTCTGCCATGAAACCTTATAAATTGCTTCTTCCATCCACATGCTTCTCCACATTCTAGGTCCAGAATTGTCATTTGAAATACCAGAGCATGAAATAGATCTGTTCACATTTCTCTGAAGCAAATAAGAAAACTCTTGGCCAAGAAATCAAAAACTTGCAGCCAGTGCTCTCGGCTGCCCATTTAGGCCTAGGAGATATGGATACTGTGGATAGGCACAACTTTCCCTGCTGTACAGAGAACAGAACAACAGCTCTGCTGGATGGGCTCATCATTATGTCTAATAGCCTTCTCTGTGACTGCTGGAAAGGAGATATTTTCCCTTTAGGAATTGTATAAATATCTTCAGAGAACAAGAGACTCACAGAGCTCAGGCAGTACAGCTGCAAGGGTTATTTTTGGCTGAATTGGGCCCTGTGTTTTTTTTTTTTTTTTTTTAATGCAATGAGGGGAAGATCAGACACTGCACAGAAACTTGTTTCAGAAGTTGCAGGAAGGAGGCAGTTTGTTCACACTGGGCTGAAACACACAGTAGGACCATATGAAAATCATTACCCACCATTCAAACCCAAATTCATGGGCATGGGGCATATTTCATATGAAATCATTCTTCTGTGCTGACTCATTCAAAGACTGCATGTTTGTGGCTTTGTCTTCCATCAGGCGTCATGGGATGATCAATCTCATCCATGTAACCAGACAGACCTCACCCACACCAGGATCTGCTCTTTGAGAAGCTCTAATCTCCTGCCATTCAAGTTCACATCTTAAGTGCAAATATATCAGTGTCAAAAATACTGATCATTACTGTTTGGTGTGAGAGTATCTCATGCCACATTTTTTACACTGCAGTATTTCTATGTGCTGGTGCAGACAGGCCTATTAAAAGTATCTCAGGAGGTATTTCTCTCCTTTCACTTCAGCCAGCATTAATTACTGTAGTGAAAAGGAAACACACCTTTGAAATACAAAACTGTTAATTGTTACAGGGACAAAGGGTAAAGCTATTCTAACAATTATACATATTGGTATTATTGAAATCCTGGTAAAATATAATATATACCATACAGCATGCACCATCATATTACACAGTATTATACTATAACAGTATTAGTAATACCTTGGAAACAGCCTGGGAAGATTTGGAATCTTGCTACATTGCCTTGCCAGTTGTCATCATTTTTACCAGAATTTTCTTTGTCTCATTCTCAAAGTCTCTGGCTCCTAAAGTCATATGATTATGTGAAAATATCAACTTTCCACTACAGGATAAACAAAACAAGCCAGATTTTTTTTTACGTGAAGAAATAGAAACCTGTGGGAATAAAAAAGAATGCAACTAGAAAGAAGCTGTTAAAAATAATATTCTGCCATGGGGAGATGTGCTTATGATTTTTTAATAGGCTGATTTGGAGTGCAAATTTTTTAAAACTTAGAAGCCAGCCTATTTGTTCCATAGCAACAATGCAGTTATTTCATTCTTCTGTTTCCAGAGAAGAGAGTGAATACCTATATATACAAAACACACTGTAAAAGAAATGCATAAGTGAGTATTAATTTGTGTTTGGCTGACCGAGCATTGCAGTTTCTCTGTAACTGGTTGGAAGTTGAAAGCACAGTTAAATGCCTGGATCTCTAGGAAAGAATGTCTCTGTTGCTGCAGGACATCTCAAGGACACAGATGGCTATCCAGCCAGAGCAGAGGAAGGGGCCAGAGAAGTCAGTGGTGGTTCAGAATCTCTCCCAAGGGATCACTTCTCTCCTTCTCTCTGCCCAACACCCCATTTTTTCATGTGGGCTACATACAGTGGAAGAATTCAGAGAGACTTCCAAAGACATCTTAAAACCCAGTGAGTGTTTCTCTACTCCAGATATGTCTGTTGTTGGACTGACAGAAAAGGTGCATTTCTGGACATAGTTCACTGTCTAGTTGGTTTCAGGCAGATTTGTTTCCCTTCAATGTTGCCCTTCATTTCTCCTTGTTTAATGCAGTTTTCTAAAGGTGGCTTGAAAGGACGAATAGTGATTTACTTTTTTATATTACTAAGCTTTAAAGACAACTTTAACTGTTAATAAACAAGTCAAAAATATATTAAATTTTCATTTTTTAAATATACACTTTTAAAATCACTTTCTTATGTAAATATTGTCATTCCAGCAATGGTACAACTGGAACATTACATGCAGCAGGGATCTACAGAGTGAGCTGTCAAGTTGCAAAACAAGATGGAAGAGAATTTGCAAATAGTTTTGAGTAAGAAATAAACTTGCTTTAATACCAGCAGAAGCTTGTTCCATAAAGTGCCCTAAATATTTGTGACACTGTCTGCAACAGTGAATTAAATGTGCTTGAGTCTTGGCTCTGGTCCTGAGGCAAACTTTCATGGCACAACCTGTGTCCCTACTGCTATACTCTCTTATCCAAACAGGATGTCACACACAGACCACCTACTGGGAATGATCTGGCACCTGTATTAGCTCCAGGAGCTGGTAGGGAAAGTATTAATTGACCCAGGCCTAAACCATGCCAGGGAGGATTTTAAGAATTATTTAGTACAGACCATGAAATTCCAGTGATGAAGGATGTTCCTGGGTGCTGCTTCATTTTTTATATAGCTGCAACCTATTTCTTCACTTTAAGTTGTCACAGAATAAGTTGGAAGAGACTAACAAAGATTATTGATTCCAACTCCTGGCCCTGCACAGGTCACTCCAAGAGTCGGACCTGTGCCTGAGAGCATTGTCCAAACTATTCTTGAACTCTGTCTGGCTTCGTGCTGTGACCGCTTCCCTGGGGAGCTGTTCCAGTGCCCAAAAACTTACTGGGTGAAGAAACTTTTCCTGATATCCAACCTAAACCTCCCCATATGACCCCATTTCCTTGGGTCATATCACTGGTCACCACAGATAAGAGAAGCCTGTCTGCCCTTCCTCTTTCCCTCATAAGGAAGTTGTACCTGCAATGAGGTCTCTCCTCAGTCTCCTCCAGGCTGAACAGACCAGGTGACCTCAGCTGCTCCTCATATGGCTTCCTTGCAGTCCATTCACCATCTTCATTTTTTATCCTCATTTGAATAATAGATTAATAACTTGATTATGCTGTGGTACCCAAAAGTGCCTCAGCACTCAAGGTGAGGCTGCCCCAGTGCAGAGCAGAGCAGGACAATCAATCCCCTCCCTTGCCCAGCTGTCAGTGCTGTCCCTGATGCCTGATTGCCTATCTCTCTAGTTAATCAAGGTCTTTTTGTAGGATCTCCCTGCCCTGGAGGTTGTCAACCTCCCAGTTTTGTATCATCTGCAAACTTGCAGTATTCATATAAGAACTCACCAGTACAGCCAGATCATCAGAAAAATGTTTACTGAAATAATAAACTGTTAAAAAATAAGCACTTCAAGTGTGAACATGCCAGAGATAATGTAATTGTTCACGTCAATCAAATGTCTGAGGTAATCAACTGCAGAATTTCCACTGAGCTTAGCAGGAATTTGTCTTAGGCAAATCCTGTAGGTAAGTACAAAATAATTGCCAGACCTCTTCCCAGCACACAGTCTACGTGTAACTCCAGAATGAATGCCAGAATATGAGTAATGTACATGCAACACACTTCTTGCATATCTATACATATCTTGATCTCCTATGCCTGACAAAAGGTACTTGAAGACAAATGCTTCCATTTCCCTGATAGAATAAATCCTTATTCTTCTGCAGATTTTAAAAATTACCTATTTTCCGAAGCATGTAAACAGCTCATTTGGAGAAATCAGTCATTGCAACAATGCAATAGCAGGGGAAAATTGCCAAGTGATTTTAGTCATAGTCATAGTCATAGTCATTTACACAGTAAATCATATGCACTTAGACTCCAAGGGAAAATAAATTCTCAGAGAGACTTGGCTAGTGTTTCATGCAGTGTTTTGTTTGAGCAAAGAGAGGGTTAGAGAGGCAGGGACATACGATAGCCAGAATCATGCCTCCATGACTGCCTTTGTCATTTGGTACCTTTTTCCACCACACATTAAGGCTGCTAAAAGGAAAAATACTTTAAAAAATACTTTAATAATATGTGCCCTAGCTGTACCAGAGGCAGCAATGCTTTGTGGACCACAGGACAAACTTTCCTGTACAACAACACATTCTCTTTCCCACAGTACCACAAAACCAAGCTGGGTCACTCTGACTCCGCAGAGATGCTGTCTCAGTGAGTGTGTAAAGCTGCAGCACTTGGGTTAGGAGAAGATGAATGAGCTTCTCTGTGAGCTGACTGAGTCTCACCAACGTATCTACAGTGGCGGCAGAGGAGTTGTTGTTAATTTGTGTTGGTTTGCCATCAGAAGCACACACTGTGAAGTGCCTGGACTCCATTCAGGGAATTTTTTGCCACAGTTTCCCTGGCAGGAGGAAAGGTGAAGATGGTATTATGACTTGCTGCTTTCCTCATCACAGAGACCAATAGCCTTGAGTTAGAGATCAAAACTTTTCAAGATCCAGTCGAGATCCATGTGGAAAATAATGTGAAATGGCTTTTGCTTTTGGTAAATACTAATTTCAGAATAAGGAAAAAGGTTAAAACATTATTTGAAGGGAAAGATGTATTTACCAACACAATAGTTTCATCTGGAGTTACAAAGAAAAAAGTCCACAGAAAAATTATTTGTTCGAATTTTGCTATGGGTTGCTCAAAAAATACTTTAAATAGCTCATGTTTCTTTATTTCAGCATAGGATAAAAAGATTCTTATTTCATTTGGCTGGTTTATTTTTCAGTGGTGCAGCTGGTGTTACAATTAATTTCAGATTAAAGTATTCTATGTGACCTGTTTTGAAGGATAAGAGGAAAGACAAAAGGGCTTGGATTCTCTAACATAAAATTCAAACACTACCCAGTGGTGCACATAGGTGGTTTCCAGGAGGAAGCTGGAAGTACTTTTGTAAATGTAATTAATTTTGCTTTTTTTATAAAAGTGAGTTACCTCCCAGAGTAGTGCAATCGTGATAGTATCTGTTTGTTGCTGTAGAAAGAATGCTTAAAATGTCAGGGCTTTGGGTTCATAACTGAAGAATCAAAAAATGACAGAATGAAAAAGAGGAAAACACAGGCAGACTAAAAATTCAATGCTAATGATAAGAACCAACATCAAGAACTTCTAGTGATGATTTTCCACCTGGCAAAGATGGCAATAGATATAGGAAAGCTTTAAACTGCATTCTAATACAAGCAGACAGGAAATAGAGAAAAACTAGTATAACCTAACCATACAATCTCCAGAGGCATTTACTTGGGAGAAAAATATTTTTAAAGTATTTTATCTGGGTTTCATGAGACCAGTTAAGTGATCTATAGCTTGTTCCTCTAACTGTCCCACCATTACTGGTAGAAGGCTTAGCAGACTCCTTTCATATGACTCCTTCATATGACACCCCATTATCTAGTTTACTAGAATATTCTGAAGAGGGGAAAAAAAAGCTGTCTATACAAAAAACAAACATCTCAGTGTTTATGACTGAAGACCTGGCAGAATAAAATGCAACATTACAGTAAAATATTATGTAAGTGACAATAAACTTTCTAAGTGAAATTATTGTTCTGCTTATGAGTTGGACATAGAAAGAGCTGAAGTATAAGAACCATGGCTGCAGTAATGATGAGGATAAATTGAGCAGAATAGCTGAAAAAAGTGCCAAAACTAGAAGAGTGTCCCAGAGGTTCAGGATTTTCTAATAAATGGTACTTGATTTAGATAGATACTTCCTGAATAATTATTTTTTTATTTGGAAAGCACTGAGAGACCTAACTCTCAGAAGTCTGACTTTCAGTTTATAGAAACCAGAGGTGTAATCAAGTGTCAGAGCAAGATATCTGTTAGTGATTTGGCTGTCTGCCACTGTCTGGAGATTATAGAAATCTCAGACAAAAATTTGCATAAAGCACAGTTTTTCATACAGGGGGCTTATGGATCTAGGCTTTAGGACATTTCTTCTTCATAAATATCCTGGTTTGGGACAAGTAAAGTCACCCTAGAACAATAAAGTATGTTTAATTGAGATAAGGCATTTAAGGAAGAAAATTTCAGTGAGGAAAACCAATAATGGGTGGAAGCAGATAAAAGTGTGAGATGGGACAAAAGCATAACAAAACCTGGCCAGGGGAGGGGTGGGAAGAAGTCCTGCAAAACTATTTAGAAACACATAGCAAAAATGACTGATAATCTCTGAGAACATTTGAGTCTCTGCTGTAAAGAATTTGAATACAAAAAGGGAAGATGAAAATTAGTGATGCATACAGTAAGGTTACAAAACCACATAATTTTCCTATGGTAAATTTGCCAGAGAACATCCTGGTCTAACAATAGTACTGTGGTAAATTTACTACAGGAGAACTGCATTTTTGGTGACCACAGCTCAAAGCTATCAATCTAAGAATGAGGGCACTGTAGACATTTTAAGAGAATTTTGAGTGCAGTTTAGAAGAGCCAAGAGGAATTTAAAGATAAGTTATTCCTAAGAAAAGAGAACTGTAACCACTGTTTACTTTTCTTCCACTTAAACTCATCGAGCAGTCACAAAGAAAGAAGAAATGTCATGCAGCAGAATGTTAAAATATTAGGAAATATTCTTTGATTACTTAGAAAATGGAAGTAACAATTTCTTTGAATGGCTGAAGTAAGACAGAGTTTTCGTAGCCATCTTCATAGCAAGTACTGCTTCCTCAGATAAGAAGCTGTGAGGTATGTTTGAGTGTCAATTAGTCAGTTTAATCCCATTTAATAAAACACAAAACTTATGGAAAAGTGGCAAGAAAAAGTTCATCACATGGCACAGAAGCCGTGCTAAGCATGTGGCAAATACAGTGGTCATTAAAAGTCTAATTCTTTGTTCCTTTTTCATTTGAGCAGTACATGCAAGTTTAATCACATTGAATAACATCAATAGCACAATTTTTAGAAGCACAGCCTGCTATAATAGACACAGAATTCTTTCCAAGATGTCCCACAGGGGAAGAAGAAGGAGTGATGCCATCGAAATCAACCAGAGACTTGTATCACACATCATATATTCTCTATCAGCCACGTTCAAGACAGTTCAAATAATCTTTGGAGATGGATATCTCATAGACTGTCCAACCAGGGATGTATCATAAGAATGTTTTTATTTGTTCCATAATGAGGTGTTGAAATGCAGAACACACATCTAATCTACAGTGAAAATCAAATTACAGGGACATCAGCTACTTCATGGGTGAGGATGAAATTCAAAACTATTTTGAGGAATTGTAGGAATTAACTGAAGTTAATAAAATTACACTATACAGAACTGTGAAAAAATTAAAGATTTTTGTGCAAAATTAAGAGTAATAGACTGGCAGATTACAAAAGCGATAAGCAGTTTAAGTTATGGTGTTGATATAAATCAAACAATCATCATTCTGGAACATATTAACAAGAAGTATGGTAAATATGGGTTACAGGAAGTAATTTTCAATGTCAAGAGAGAAGCCACTGCTGGATAATTGTGTTATTTGGAATGCCATGGTTGAAAAAAACCTGCAGACAAACTGGAAACAGGCCAAAAGCAAACACCAAGTATGATAAGTGGGTTGGAAAAGTGACCTGCACAGGGAGGTTGAAATTATTTGTTTAGTCTAGAAAGCAGAAGATTGGTGGGAGACAGAGCAGTCTGTAAAAGTAAAAAAGGCCAGTCAGAACAGTGGGAAATTTCTCCTGTGAATGCTAAGAATTGTGCAAGAACGTGGAGGGACTGAAACTGCAGCTTCAGGGTGTGAAATTTGGACTTAGCAAGATAGTGTAAAACTAGAGGAATAGTAGAGTCACTAGAACATTAGTACAAAAGTAATAAGGTACTAATGTAAATCATTTTTTGTATCAAAGCTGACTTAGAGAAGGATGATAACAGATAGATATTTATTGTGGTAGTACTAGAAGTATGTAATAGACTTCTAGATTTAGTTAGCCCTGAATGTAACTAGGGGTTTCACTGATGCTAATGATGAAAATATGTAACTGGGAATTATACTAGTATGGAGGATATTGGTATCTGGCATAAGGACTGCACAATAAAAACAGCAGTTATTCATAGGACCTCAGTATTCCTGAACATGAGGATCAACACTCCTCTTTTCATTAGATATTCAGACAACTATAACTTAATAACAATTTGAACATGGTTCATTTGGATGTTACAAAATGCTAGTCACAGAAAATAAGCTTGGATTACATGATCAAGATTAGACTCTAAAGTAAGCAAAGTACATGTAAAACAAAATTCCTGATTTCAGGGGAATATGTTTTGATAAATTACGAGAATTCTCAGCTGGACTGAGTAGTTGTGAGATCAGAATATTCCAGGGATGTGGAATGTATTCTCTCAATGGTGCAAAATATGGCAGGAAGCTGAATCTTAAGAGCAGAGATGGAAAGTGTATAGTAGAGGCTTGAGATAATGGATGTCTACCCATCTTTAAAAGATATATTTAGAATAAATAGCTATCTTGCAAAATAAGATACAAAAGTACAGTGAAGCAAAAGAAATTTTGTCTTAAAATCCAGAAAACAAGAGTATGATTAAATGTTGAATAGAGGCTGGAAGGAAATTACTTTCAGGGATAAGACTTGATATTACTCTTTTTAATATTTTCATCATAACTTGACACGTAATACTGGAGCTTTCTGATAAAATCTACCAATAATAAAAAAGTGAAAGACAATAACATGAAGGAATGGGGATATCATACAGGAATATAGATCACCTTTAAATCGTGAGCAATGCAAATGGGACAAAATTGAATAGGATAAAATGTATAAGTCAGGCACTTTGGTGCTAGTAACAGAAGGTTCTCCCCAAAACTAAAAACTCTATGCTTGGAAAAAAACTGAGGAAGTACTGAGGTGTAAAGGGTCATTCCAAAATGACTAGGAGCTTCTAATGGGACACAGCTGTGAATGAGGCAAATGCTGTTCTATGACATACTAAAAGAGGTATTTCTAACACAAATAAGGAAGAGCAGTGTCACTGTATAACATCTGGCAAAAACATCTTTGTATGACTAGTACAATTTTAATCATCCCTCTTCAAGGAAACACAACTAAAACACAATAGGAAATGGGTTACTAGGTTAATGAGAGAAACAGAAAGCATGTTTAAAAAAAAAAAAACTTAAAAGACCATGATTGGTTAGAGCAGCAAGAGAACAATTCAAAAGAGATGTGATGATTGACTATAAATACATCTCAAGAACAAGTACCAGTAAGAGGAAAGGAGTATTTAATCTAAATAATAATGCTGGAACAGAAACAAAAGAATATAATTGGCCCTGAGTATGAATATCATTTAGAGATACAAATCATAAAAGCAAAGAAGTTCTTGAACTGTCTTCCTTTGAGAATAATGGGACAAAAATGACCTAATTGCCTTTAGTGGACAAAGTTTATGAGAGTGATGATGTAACACAGCTTCAAGTGATTGCAGGAATTTAATTTGATGATATAGAAAGACCTTTGCTACCTTCTGTTTCTGTTGTTATAAAAAAGTGATTCGTTTTTTTGCTCTGTTTCCACTAAGGTAGGATATAAAATGTTCCATTTCATTTGCAGGTTAGAGGACAATGTCAACTTTCTATTGAGACACCAGACACTGGAGCAAACTAGCTAAGAAAGTTTTCAAGAAGCACTTGAACAAATATTTGACATGACTTTTTTAAGTGTACTGAGACAGACTTACAGATATGGGTTGATTTTCTGAGACTCTTTTTAGATCTAAATTTCTATTGGAAAATATATGCTTGTGTTTCTGGACTCTGTCTTAGCAAAAACCACAAGTAATTTCCATTAAGCAATTTACACTCTACAAATTGGAGATTTTTGCAATGGTTCATTATTTGTTATTTTTCCAGTGTTCAGAGTGTTTTAGAAAATTCATAAGGTAAGCACAGTCCTCAGCTGGAGATTGGAAGATTTGGCTTTCATATATGGAGATTCTGGTATGCACACAGAAGAATACCTGTAGAATTACTGAATACCTGTAGAATACCTGAAGAATTACTGTATTTAGCATTCTCTAGCAGAGAAGATGCAGTCGGGTGTGAGCTCCATTGTAAAACTTTTCTTAACTTCCTTGCAGAGTGGCAACAGGATTCTGTGTTCCATCATTCTGGACCACTGGCAGGGACCATCAATAATAAATTATGATGATGAGAATGGCAAAACATGCATGCATATTGCTGCTGCTGCAGGCTACAGTGATATCATCAGTGAGCTGGCTAAAGTCCCAAAGTGCAACCTGCAGGCTCTTGATGTGGATGACAGGTAACCATGGAAACTCTGAAATTGCTGCTTCCTTTCTAATAACCTGAGACCAGCTCTGTTTATTATGTAATCATGTTTCCTGTTTCACAGGCCATGGCCTAGTAATGCCCTGCAGTCTACAGAGAGCTGTGCTTGCTCAGTAACGCTGCAAACCAGTTCAGCTCACATGTATTGTACTTAGTACGATAACTGACTAGAAAGAATGAAATGTAGCTTTCTGTTTGTCCTAGAAAAGGAGAAGATTATTTGTGTAAGGACTTATGCCACAACTCACCTAAGTTTCGTTCAATCAAAAGTGAACATTCTTTTAAAACAATACAACGGGATCCTACAACTTGAAGCCAGGATCCTGCTGTTATTTGTATTTAATAAATGGCAGTGTTCTGTTGTTGTATTTAAGATGAAAATACCATACTCATATAGGACCAGAGGACTCCCACCTTCCATTCTGAAAACACCTGTGATTTCTTCTGTGATTAAATCTCTATTTCATAAGTACAGAAGATTCCTATTTTTCACCCCACAAGTACCTTCCTTGGAACTTTGCTCAAAATTTATTTAATGCAAAGAGAACCAGCTGGTTGTTTGTATCGATTATTCTGCTCAGTGAAGCAAAAGCCAAAGTTTTCTTGGCTCAGGCCTTTCGGTACTTAAAATAATATCATTCTTCATGGAAAAGTGCAATAAAATGGAACAGAAATAAAATGAACAGGGTTCTGGAGCAGTTTCTAAACATCATTAAAATGTAGTTGAGCAGGCTGAGTTTCTATGGAAAGAAGAGCAAAGAGAAGAGATTGCCTAGATTTCAAAGTTCATTAAGACATGGTCACCTATTCCACATGCTCAGATATTTCCATATGCTCAGAATATATTATACTTGGAGAGGGAAAAGGTAAGCTTTTTGCTACAAACACATCTATAAGATTTTCATTCTGTTGTGTTTCTGATTGCACCCACTCTGAAGTCACTGAGACTGAAAACTAATAGAAAAAAAAATGTCAATTTTATTTTTCTATTCTTAAACCCTTTTCTTGTGGTGTTGTCTGTGCTTTTAGATTTTTTCCAAGAGCAATTTGGAAACTGGACAAATGTTTCCAAATACAAGATGCAAACTTTATGCCAAGAACAGAATCAGTTTGATTCTGCTGCAGAGATTCAAAACAATTATATGTGCTCTGGTCTGTGCCTATCATAGAACTCAGAAACTGGCAAAGTGGCAGTCTGGTAGATGTGTTCAGTCCTTGTCATTCATCTGGGAGAGGCTTATCTTATTACCTTCACGGAAAATCCTCTGCCAACCATGGCTAATTATGGTTGGTGTAAAGATGAGAAGAGTTTGTTCCTATGCAGTGGATACAGTGAAGGTTTTTTTTTAAATTCTGCTCTGAATACTTCAGGCACTTCTCCTACTCTACAATTCCAGCTGTGGAAGAGGTGCTGCTATATAAGGTATAGGCATTCTGCAGCCCATATTCTACTTTATCTGCAGCTAAATAAATGCAGCTACAACAGTGTGGAATGAGTTGACTGGAGAATTTCTTAAAATGTATATTATGAATCTGGAAAAATAGTATATCTTATGCACACCTCACTGAGTCATTACTAGCTTTGATTGTAAATCTGTTCATCTATTTTAATGATACTCCGCCTTTCCTGTAGGACTCCGCTGCACTGGGCTGCAGCAGCAGGGAAAGCTGACTGTGTGCAGACACTGCTAGAACTGGGGATAGACAGCAACCCCCGAGACATCAATGAAAACACTCCTCTGGCATACGCAATATACTGTGGGCACACGGCATGTGTCAAGCTGCTGACTCAGGAGGGCAGGTAAAAGTAAAGTTCACATCTTCCTCATGTGTTGCCGCAGACTACAAAACAAATCTATTGCTTTTTGAATGCTACTGAAAGGTTTGAGCCCTCAGTGTGTTTCCTTGATTCATAGGCAATACTCATTTCATTTTCCATCAATGTTGAAACTCTACAATCAGTTCTCTTTACAAAGACTCTTCACTGAGGTTGAATACTACTCTACCAAGCAGCAGAGGACTGTGAAGAAGATGTGTGTATAATTCGTGCTCAGTCACCTTCATATAGAAAATTTGTATAATAGAATAATTTCAGCCATCAGATACATGTAACTTCCACTTCTTAGAAATCTCTGTGCACTGTGTGCTCATGTAATCAGACAGACAGATACACTGAACACAAAAGCAGCTTTGACAGAAAATAAAATAAATCTCAAGTTTTCATCCTCAGAGTAAGAGTTTGGTAGTATTATCCTAGCGTTCTTCTCTGCCTTGATGTGTTTTTTTAATTCTGAGTTCTTGTCTGTTAAAAAGTATAACAAAAGACTTATTGGTTACAATCTTCCTTTCTTTTTATTCTTCCTTTTTAAGCAGCTGTTATCTAATTAGTTTCCATTCTTCTACTTCAAGTATGTGCTTACATTTATCTCCACATTTCTTTGTGCTTTCTCCTCCTTTGCAGTCAGAAGTTAATATTATATGAGACACAGGTAATATTACCTCTCCCCTTTCTCTGTCTATTAGAGAAGGTCAGAGAATAAACAAAATTACATCTCAAAACCACTACAGCAATACTGATACCATTTTCAGTTTTGCCTTTTTCTCTTTTATATGTTCGCTGTATTCTTTGCACATATATTTGTAGCTCTGTAGCCTATTGTCCCAGTAATTTTCCATAGCATTTCCCTAGGCAAAAAAATAAATTCCAGAGCTCCAAGTCCCAAGGGAGACAAAGCACCATGCTGTCTTGGTTCTTCCTGACAGCCAAGATTGAGAACAAGTCTGCAAGATACATTCTCATGGACAAAGGACAGCTAGTACCAAGGGAGAGACTCCAGAGAAAGTGCTTGACCTGGGCTGGAATTGCATCACCACTTGTCCTCCTAACTTGTGCTTTTGATCAGTTAGGCTAATTTCCTAAAACCTATAAAAATCTACTCACCCTTGTGGAGGTAGGCTTTTGTGGACATCTTTCCATAACTGCCCTGAATGTCTTCAATAAAGATCCACTTTTATATTACCTCCCATACTAAAATTATCTTGAGTTTCATTTCTAGTTTGGAAAAGGCAACACCAGTGTAGGTAATTGTCTTGACTGATCTGAAACTGTGCTGGACCTGTTTAACACAAGCAAGGCAAGCGAAAGGGCAAACGGAAAAGAGGAAAAAGGAAAAGGGAAAGGGACAGTAGGAATGGTGAACAAGAGGCTTCTTTTACAGTGCTTGCAATGACCAGAAATATTTTTTTCCAAATATGACATAATACAAAGACTACCTGATTTAAAAGATGTTCTTTTCATTATCATTAAATCTTCACATCTGGTGGATGCTGAAGGCAGAAAATGAAGGGGTTTCTTTCCCAGATGGCTCTGCTAAGTTACATTAAGATGCATGTAAGGCAACTCACCTGTAAGAAGAGTGAATTAACACAGTAGCATTTTCAGTGTGTTAATTACAAATTTGGGATCCTAATTTTTTTGAACCACTGGTGCAGCGGTATCTGGAAAGAATATTGCTTCTTTAATGGAGTAACACAGTTGGTATTTTCTCATCATTTGGTAATATTGACATCACATTTTATTTTGTATTTCCAGTAGATATGAGTTAGTTCAGCAGTTTCACTTCCAGAACAACAGACTTACAAAGAAAGAAGGGCGATTCAGTATGCTGAACCAGATCTTCTCTTGCAAAAAGAAGAAAGATGATCAGAAAACCAATCAGGAGGAGAGAAGCAGAGATCAAGATCCTGGAGAAGAGACCTCAGAAGTAGATGATATCGTCACCCGTTTTGATTGCATTATGAATAAAAATTGTAAAGACATTCCAGATGAGTGTAAGACCACCCCTGACTTTAAAAGAAAGAGCACAGATTCTAAGTACCTCATAGCAGAAAAGAAGCAATCAGTATGTCTGGGGCTCCCACCCATCACCACCCAGAGCTTCCCCCTAATCACTGCAGGCAATTCCTTTCTAACTGCTTCCCAGAGCAAAATGTCATGCTCCTACTCCAGCTCCAGTACCCACCACGTTCCACCCAAATCTCGAAAGAGTAGGAGTGAGCACAACTTGCTGGACAACACAGACAGCTGCCAGGCTTTGCTGGAGGATCCCTGGAACACAGACTCTAACCAAAGGCTCTCTTACAAAATCTGTACTAGGACTTCTTCAGACAAATTGATGAATGGCTTAAGCTCTGATAGATCTCACCATGTGCTTTTGTGCCCTCCCTGCCTTCCCTCACTTCCCAGTTCTCCATCAGGTAATTTTTTCCTTTTCTATATCCAAAATCCTATTATATCTACTGATGTGACCGGCTGAGTCAGAAAAAGGTAGAGACTAATTACATTTCTAACTTTTTTTTCAGTTTCTCCTTTATGTGGCCATCACAGGTAGCATTTGGGTGGGACATCAGTTGAAAGCTGAAGAGAAATAGCAGAAATAGGAGATTTAAGTAGGTCTGATGAGCAAGCAAAAATATAGGTATCTAGGAAGATATAAGGCACCTGAGCAATTAAGTGCCTCCAGGTAATATGTATGTGCTTTGTGAATTGCACATTAACACCAACTACCACACCTGCTGCTTTTGATGTCCACATTTAGTCCTAGATGTACATGTGCAAGGGAACAGTCTTGCCCTCAAATCTGTAACCTTGGTGAGAGCTGCTTCTGACTCCAGCCAGGTCCAGTGCCATGCTGGACAGCTTTATGCCATGCCTCCTTACTCATATAGTTATATTCTGACTCCAGGCTGCAGTGGCACCCCTTCCCACCCTGAGTGCCAGCTCTTTGGTCTGATATGGAGTTCTTATGGTTTCTCCAAAACTGAATTCAGTTTGCTAAATTTACAGAGATGGAGAAAATGCTTTTATATTGTGGTCTGGAAATTGTAATGCAACAGTAATGAAGCAGAGCATTAGAATTCTAAGGTGAACTTGATACCAGAGTTTGGCTGGATTTGGGATCTAGTATTTTGTTTGACTCACATCCATGTTAAATGAATCTGCCTGGCTGGCCTGCATTCTGGAGTTGACTTTAATATATCAGTGTCTCCAAATTCATCTCCTTTGGGGTTAGTCTCATGCCAAAATTAAACACATCTAGCATGCCTTCCAACCACTGCAATATCTAACTGCAAATGAAGCAAGCAGAAGCAAACTCCAAAGTTTCCAATATACCATTAAGAGGTATATAACTTCAATAAGTTAAACCACACTTACCCCAAGAGACATGAGCCATTACCCTTCAGTGGAAAGAGAAGTGAACAGAAGCCCTAAGAAGAGCCCTCAGTTAGCTGCATTATAGTGCAAAGTGTTCTGAAATCTAAGTGAAGTGAACTACAAAAAAGCAAATCTTTGCACACATGTCTGACAACTAGAGCAGAGACAGCAATTTTAGAATGACAGGCCATTATACATACATTGTGCAAATTAAAGGCTAGAAATATCTTTTTTGTGTAAAAAGGGACTATTTTAAAAGTGCCACTTCCTGAATGTCAGGCCACATTCCTGAAAGCTTAATAGAACTGCTCCATAGGTGTCACTACTTTTTTACTATGCACTCTTCAACTACTCACTCAACCATGCAAACCCCAGACTCCACATGCCCAGCAATGATTGCTTCTGCACGACTCCTTCTACACTAAATTCTGCAAGGTTCAGCTCACATGTGGAACACAAGAATACCTGCAGGGCAACTTTACAACCTCACTATAATAGGGTACAATGAGGCTAAGATATTTGAGATCATTGAACCTGACAGCAGTAGCAAGAATGAGTTCAAGCTGGATAAACCAAACTGGAGGAATTTCTGGGAAAATTTCCTGTTTGAATTTCCTAGACAATTAATATTTGATATGGAAGTAACTATCATGTTATTTAAAATGTGGTTACAGATTTTTCTTAATACTGTAGAAAATTATTAAATCCTTGTCTGCTCTGGACAGAAGGATAGGTGGTTTTCCTAGAAAAAATGTTTCTGTGAACATCCTATGACAAAAATCTAATTGTTATAATAGGAGCCATCTTTGCATGCCCAAAGGAAAGGCAAGTAAGCTTATTTCTGACAGGTTGTTATTTTTCTCAGAAAATAAAAAGCCCGAGTCTTCTTTAAGTCCAGTTTTCTTTGTAGCTAAACTTCATTTAGCATCATTTTCTAACAATAAAATTATTCCTGTATCTGGCAAAAAGAACCTTCCTCTAAAACGTGAATTAAAATCCTCTGAGGAGGAATAGAGTGTCTGACAGGAATGCATTGCACAACACAGATATTGTCTCATTTCTCATTATAGAAAGATCTGCTTATCCATCTTCATGCCTATGGGTTTGGTTTAAATCTGTCTTCCCCTGTAATTAAAGCCACCTGACTCTCTGTGAGTTAGAACTGCATTTACTGTATGAGCTCCAGGACTTCCAGGTCTCCAATGTGCTGTGCCTGCAGGACTTAGAAGGATGCGAAGCAAAGTCTGGCTCCAGCTCAGCCAGCAAGGCTGTACAGGCAGCCGTCTCCCTGAGGAAAAATATCTTTTGTTGGGGTTGTTGGGGTGGGTTTTTTTGTTTTGTTTATTTGTTTGTTTGTTTGTTTGTTTGTTGTTTGGTTTGGTTTGGGTTTTGTTTTGGTTTTTGGGGTTGTTTTGGTTTTTGGGTTTTTTTTTTTGGTTGGTTGATTTGGGGGGTTTTGGTTGGTTTTTTTGTTGTTCTTTGTTTCTTGTGGTTTTTTTTGTTGTTTATTTGGTTGGGGTTTTTTAATTGATTTTACTTTCTTTCTGCAGGAGACTTAGCTGGGGGGGGAAACATCTGGTTTTTTGAAGACACTGAAGTGTTAACAATTCCTTTCTCAATTCATGACTGGGGGACTATATGTAATTTCCTAATCACTGAATATCTAGGCCAGGATTATGGGTATCAATAATGAAAGAAAACTCAATTTAAAAATTATTTTTTCTGTTGACAGTGTTGATTGTCTTGCATGACCATGTCTATTGCCAAAGTCAAAGCTAAATTTTGTGCTCTCTTTCTACAAAGGCAGCTGGCACATATATATGTCAAAGCATTTGGAGATTTTTGTTCTATTATCTGTGCTCCCAGGAATGAAAGATGAGTCAATTTACTACCTGAGCATATTAACACTCACACAAAGGGGAGAGGTTGCTGTGTGTAGCAATGAGAATTACCTTATTACTATGCCATTGGTTTCTCTCAGAATTACTGCCCTCCACTGAGAAGAGCAAAGACAGTCTATACTAAACTGTCAACATTTCATGAGAGTTTGCCAGCCACAGTACTGAGGTAGCATCAAAAATCTGAAGCATTTACTTATGAGCTTTGCAGTCATCTCTTTTTGCAAAATGTACTGCTATCTGCATTCTACAGGGACAAATAGTCTAAGTAGAGAAATTCCAAGTAATATGGGTAACAGAAGTCTATCTCAAGTATAAGACAGCTCTGAGATGCCTATTACCCACTCGTCTTTTGGGTTACTAGATTTCCAGATGTAAGATGATACTTTATTACAGGTTTTATTACAGTACCTTCTGTTTGCTTGAATAGGTGAAAAAACAGGCTATTATTAAGTTTATGATGGTATAAGCAGAATGGTATACCATCAATGAATGGTATACCTTCAACAGGGAGCATTTTTTGGCTAGGAAAGTAGAGCATAGCTGATCAGTGTGGCTGTCGCTTTCTCAAATTTAAGAACCAATTAACTCTGAGACAGTCATCATAACATTAACAACTTTTACACAAAATGCACTACCATGTGGTTCACCTTCCTAAATATAAGGGAAATTTAAAAAAAATACAACCACTAAACAGAATCAAATGCAGTCCTGCATTTTATAAGAATGAAATAGCTTTCTTTCCATTTATTCAAAAATAACTGCAATCATAAATGTGCTTTTGGGGACAGCAAAGATGATGTCTCAAAGAGAGAAAAACTATTTTTCCAGATGTTACGTGAAACAGATAGAAAGGAAAAGTAGAAGAAAACTTCCACTTGATGCCAAAATTTAACAAGGATTCTTTTCCAAGCATTCATATAATCTTTTCAAATATGATTATATTTTGTACCATTTGTACCATTTATGAAATTAACATATCTCTTCATAGCAACAACACTCTCCCATCATCAAAGCCATAAATTATACATACACAATAAGTCATTAGTTCTCACATAGCATCACAGAAACCAATATAACTTGAATTGCTCTAATGAGAGCAACAAACGATTCTCTGCTATATTGGAATTGATATATTTAGTCCTTTGTGCAAAGTGGATGCAAGGTCTATAGAAGAAATTTACCAACTAGATGCTAGAGATGTTAAAGAGTAAAAAACGGGAAAACCAAACTGAAGTCTGTTTTTGTTAAGCAGAGTTCACCCATAAAAGATTCTTCATGCTTTAGCTCAAACACATCAGCTTAACCACAGGATCCAGCAGACTGACCCAATGTCTATCTACTGTTGCGGCTTTTAGACCAAAACCTTGCTCCACGCTGAGCTGAAGGCTGCACTGTAACATGGTGGTTTGCCTGACCAACACCACAGTAACTCCTTTCATACAGAATCTGTTTAGTCAGCAACGTAGTTACAGCAGCTGTGACAGATACTTCTGTGCACCTTTAGAAAACTATTAGAAAAGTATTGTTCTACAGCTTTATCTTGCTCAGCCCAACAATGCATAGGTATTTTCAAGTACCAGCTGAAAAGCCACAAAGGCAATTAATATCATTCCATTTCCTCCTCCTGCTTAGGATGTCCTGCTACATCCACCCCGTGTCTCCCCATGTCCCTGTGTGCTGACAGAGCATATGCCTGCTCTTCAATGAACTGTGTTGCAAAGCCATGCTGGATGAGCAGCTGCATGCCAAGACATCTCATTACATGGCTCATAACAGATTTGGTAATAACAAGAAAAATAATTTGAGGAACTCAAGCTTCACAGAATAAGATCACCTCAGGAAAAAGATCTGGTGAAAATGTTGACTTGGTGCTTGAGTTTCTACTTTTTTCAGTATTAGACATGTCCTTTATGTGATGAAATGCATTAAATCATCTAACATACTGTCTTTTTTAATAGTATTAGACCTAAGTTAACTTTAATCTTAACCAGTGACATGCCAGAATTAACCAATTAACCTTTCCTTTTCCAGTGTATACTATTCTTGGTGAAAATGATACTGCTATAAACATAGTTTAATAAGGATCAGTATAACTTTCTATCAGTGATATGCTTTCATCTGCCACAAAACTCTCTCAAATCATCTTTACTGCTAATAGCTTTCAATGTCCTTTTCCAACCAGCAGTTGAACTTTGTTTTTGTTTTAAAACTTACAAAGACTGAGATTCTATTAGGATATTTTGCAAACTAAACCTTCAATTTTGAAATCAAATCATCTATTTGATTAATTTTACAGATTTAGAGCCCAAAGATCATTACAGAGACCTAGCTAATAAACTGTGCCCACTTTAAGACCTAAAGCTATATTATACAATAGAAAGCAATAATGTGAAGGTTGTACTAAAGCAATCAGTCCTTTTTATGAGTGTAAAGTGAACTAAGCAACACCTTCTTTTTTTCAGTCAGTGGTTTCTTGTTATTACAAGAAATAATAATTTCTTATTATAAATTTGTTATTTCTGAGAAATAATAAATAAATTTTATTTTCTTTTCTGGAAGCCAGAAATGCACAGTGCAACACAATAGTTACAATTATTTCCATATTAACTTTCTTTTTCTTTCACAGGTAGAAGTTTTCGACAAATGTCCATAGACCAACACAAAATGAAAAATGTTATTCCTGTACAGAACAACCTAGCTCCAATACCCAACCACAGTGCTCACAAAAGTAAGTACAGACAAGGGTCAGTTTCTGTATCACATTGCATGCCTCCATCACTAGCATCTGAGGGCTTGAGAGAGGTTTCATGTTTGTTTTCCACAGCATCATAGAATGGCTGAGGTAGGAAGACACCTTTGGAGACTGTCTGTCCACCCTCATTATCCACAGAGAAGTCACCTGCAGCACGTTTCCTAGGATCGCCCAGTTTTGTTTTAAATATTTCTGTGAATGGAGAAATGGAAAGAAAACACTTTCTCTGGGCCATCTCTTCCAGTGTTTGACTATCCTCAGAGGAAAAAGCTTCTTAGTACTTACTTGTGGCCATTGATTCTTTTCCCTCCATAGGACTCCACTGTGAAAAGTCTGTCTCCTACTCCATTACTCCCCAAACATTTATATATATTGACAAGATCCTTTGAGCTGCCTTCTCTTCTTGAGGCTGAACAGTCCCAGAACAGTCAGTCTCCCCTTTAAGGCTGACACTCCTTTAGTCATCTCCATTGCCCTCCATTGGATTTGTTTCAGTATGTCCCCCTCCCTGTTGTACCAGGAACCTCACATCTGGACTCAGAACTCCAGATGTGTCTCACCCAAGCTGAGTAAAGAGGAAGAATCACCTGTCACAATCTGCTGGCAGTGCTCTTCCTGGTGCAGCCCCAGACACTGTTGGGTGTATTTCTGCATGGGCACATTGCTGGCTCATGTTCAGCTTGGGAAGCAGTGGTCCCAAAGAGCCAGAAAGCTTAACCCCACTCCCAGAGTCCCAGCAGAGTGTCAAGACCGTGATTGTTCCAGGCTGGATCAAGCCAGCAACTGGAGTTTTCTTCATACACAGACATCAGCCCTACTCCCAGCAGTGTCCACATTTTTGTGCTCCACAAAGCACAAATCTCCACTGTATACTGGATGAGGATTTACAGTTTACTGACTGTCATCCTGCAGATCAGCCAGGTCCAAAAGCATTCAGACCTAAATTTAAGATTCCCTGCTGCTTTTAAGCTGAATATCAGAAGCAATTCTGCAGTGATGACAATATTACTAAGGCAGAGGCAGCCTTAGAGGGACCATCAGACTGGATGGGGATATACAGAATCCTGTACTGCTGCTGTTTTTTCTACATGAGACAGGAAGAAGAAAAGGTGCTTGAATTACTGAGGTGGTGTTCTCTGTCTGCTCAGAAGGAAGAAAATAATTTCATTGCTTTTAATTGCTTTTAAAACCCTAGGTCCAAGCATTCTATTGTTTAAGCTTTCTACTCATGTTCTCTGTGTCTTCTAGTTAAATCATAGTTGTAAGCAAAATCTTTAAAAATGCTCTCATAATAATTGTTGTTCTCACAGTAATTCATACGAATGGTCAAGAATTTAATTCTAGTCTCAGGCCAAAAACTGTTTAACAAATAAGATAAAATTGTCACAATTAAGAATCATGGTTTAATTAACAAACACCGCACATTTATCCAGGTGCCATTACTGCTTGAACATTAGTTCAAGCCAGTAAGAGAAAAGCAAAATTATTTGCAAAATAGATTGTATTTCTTGTTTACACAAATGACATATCTGCTCCTGAAGCTTTCTAAATAACTGTTTCAGAGCCTCATCTCAGTCTGAGATTTCACTCATCCTCCATCCAGCCCTAAAAGTATTACGCTTTTGAAAATAGCCTTTATCCAGGCAAAGGGCTCCAGCAACAAATATTGAGTATAAATATTTGTGTTTTCTCTAATATTTTTAACACACAAGGTGTGTGTTAAAAATACACTAAGGAAGGAAAAAAAAAAAAAAACATTACCAAGAAACTGGAACAATAAGCAAAACTAGAATGAGAACTGAAACTACTCAGAGATTGACAGAAAGAAGAAGTATCTCCCCCAAAAAAGGAAGGGCAATGAAAAAAGAAGGAAGAAATTATTAAATCTCTCAGTAAAAAATATTTTTAAATACACATTAGAAAGAGGAAAATAGGAATGAAACATTTGCCTGGTAAGAGTACTTAAGTGATTTTAAACAATAAATTCTCACCCTTCAGATATTCCCAGGGCCAGAGATCCCTCACATGACCTCCTGAGTAGCCTCAGCACAGACTGCATCTCCTATTCTGCATGCTGCTGCTTCATCACCCATGCACTCTTTCTATCTCATCATGCAGCACTTCCACCAACCCCTGGAAAACAGACTGTCACACACTCCTCACAAAATGCCAGAATAATTTTTCAAACAAATATGGGACTTCTGGAGAACTCTGCTGTTCTCACTTCTTCATGTCTAAGACCCATTCTTCTGCTGGACTCCATACTTCTTGGGCAATGGCCTTCTGACAGCCTTATTTTTACCTCTGTAGTTTGTAATAGCAGCTACTCCAGAGTCTCTATTGAGTGGAAAAGGCTTCCTGAACCAGTAGGTCTACTGTTCAGGTCTTTGGTGGCTGACTCTGCCCTCTGTGTATGAATCATTAATGGTGCTTTTGCTGTATGTAGCTCCTGGGGCCTTGAGGGCTCTGCCTCCCACACATCCCAGCTCTGAGTCCAGGCTCCTGTGTTTCAATACATGTACTAATACTAGTCATTATATGCATTGTTTCAGAGCCATCCATGTACCAGTCCTGAGACCCTAAATTGGATATCCTAAACTGAACACAGTATGTGGAACAATGTGGAAAGCATTGATGTTTGGATTCTTTGAATGAGCATGAGTTTGTGATGGCTGCTCTGTTGTGGGGGTGAAATTAAGCTACAGTGGTTTTGGCCTACTTTAGTCCATCATTTAAGGCTTTTAATGATGTACATAAAACTTTATGGATATTTTTCACACAGATGTGAACTTTGAATATATTAACATATGAATATGTTCCAAAGAGGGACAGAAGTGAGCCTCTCAACATTTATTGAATGCACACCAAAATTTCAGCAAACACAAAGCATTCTACCATGTGCCAGAAAACAAATGGGCTCATTTATTGTATATAACCCTCCCAGATTCACACAAATTCAGCACCAGATAAAGCAAAGTATTAATGGTTTGGGTGTTTTTCATGGTAAGGAGAAGTGTTTTACTGAATTTCTAAATAATGAATGAATCTTAAATATGACCCATGAATTACAGTACACTGCCAGAGGCTGTGTACGGGCAGTTGTAGTAAACACTTCTGCTCAGGTAATCACAACTTCAATAGTAATTGAAATTAGCTTAAAAAGAAATTAATCTACCAAGTTTCTAAATCTTCTCTATAAAGACCCTGCTTTGCCCTAAATCCATACATGGTAAGCTTTAGAAAAGTACTGCTCCTGAAAAAGAAATAATCAATTATTAAATTAATATAACGTGCATGGTACAGGGGATTATGACAAGAACTTTAGCCTCGTTTGGACCATGTATATAGTTAAAATAGAGAGATAGATGATAGATAGATAGATAGATATAGATTATATAGATATAGATATAGATAGATGGTATAGATATAGATAGATAGACAAATAATATGCAGTGAGGGCCCACTGCAGACATTAAAGAGGTAACTTTTTTTTTTCAATGGGGCAAATTAAATTAAGCACAAAATTTCCAGCTAGAACAATTCAGAGGAAAGTATTAATAGCCTCTCAGATAATTCAGCACAAATATGCAGATGGAAGGAAATCACAAATGCAATGAGAAATGAATGTAAAAAATTGCAAGAAGATTCTGTAGCCACAACAAGAGATGATGTAACTCCAGAATGAACTCTTCATATGCTTAAACTGTAAGAAGCAAAACTGTTTGTATACAAAGAGCTTGTTAATAAAATAGAGATAAAATTAAAAGAAGCTAATGCAATTCACAAGAAATTGACAGCACAGAAAAGTAGGTCTACAATTGTGGTTTTCAATTCTCATTTTAAAAAATCAGGAAATTAGTGAGTTGTCTGAATGAAGGAGCCCAAGGATTTCAATTTAAAGAAAATACAGAACTATATTAGCTTTAAAGCACAAACAGTGTTTCACTGATGAGTGTGAGGTGGAGATTAAGGATGATTTAAATCCACAGTTTCTTACAAGACATCAACAGAGATACATAACAGGTGTTCCCTTCAGGTGTTTTGGTGTGTCTTGGTTTGCTACAGGGTAGTGGGCTACTTTTGTGGCCTGTGAATAGCAGAGCATGTGTGGACCTGACTTTATGATTGACTGTGCCTAGAGAAACCCAGACACAACATCCCATAGTCTTCTATTTCATCTTCCTTAGATTTTGATCAGCATTTACCTTCAGCGATAGAGCATTTTTGTTACAAATAATATATTCATAGAACATTTTTGTTGCACTCAGCCTGTGATTTCTGATGAAAAAAAATATATTGTAAAAATTTCTCAAGCAGACCAAGTCTTCTCACAACAAATGGGTTCTCTGCTTATCAAAAGTAAATCTTTGACCTTTTCAAGACTTACTGGTCACTAAATCAGAAGTAAATCACTTAACACTGAAGTAGTTTCCTTCAGATGAAGATAAGCCTTGCCAGGCTTATCTTCATCTGAATACAAAAATACAATTTTTTATTAATATTTTGATCACATTTTTCAAGTACAGGCTTGAGTACACACATTAAGAGACAACAGTTCAAAGGAAGTTGCAAAATCATTTGTAAAAATGCCTTGCTTTTCACTTTCTGTGCACTTTCTCTTTTTTTCTATTTCCTCTAGTTCAGCTACCGTCTCAGGATGCTAAGAAGTTTAAGTCCCTACGGACTGGTGCAGTTATTCTCCCACCAGCTCCAATATCCAGATCTCTAAAAACAGGACATTCTCAGAGTCAGATCCTCTATTCTCTCTTGCCTGGTCTGTCAGGAGAGCATCTAAAACCAAGCTGTGTCCTACCTGCTATCCCAAACCAGAAGAAATCTAATGCTGAAAAGGAGCTTGAGAAATCATTCACCAAACCAGATGCTGAAAATTAATTAATTACAGTGGCTTAAATTAGTTGAAATTTGTCGAAGTGGTTGTTAAAATATAACTTTACAGTTAAATCTCATTAATTTGCACTAACAATACTGTTGTGATCTGGAGCATAACAAAAACCAAGATAAGATAGCACAGAACAAAATCTGCACTGTGTATGTATATATATGCATTTGCATTATAGTTTTCATTTATGATGAAATTACTAAACCAGCATTTAATGTGCAGTACATTTATTATGTGAATGGAACCCTCATAACATGATTTTGTTGCAGCAATGTGGTGTTAAGCCTTTCATAGAACAAAAGAACAAAGAGGGAGGTTTTCTGCATGATATGAAGTTGGAACTATGGCAACAAATTGACAGGGCTTCTCTGTAGTTTGTTAATGCAAAGGTGCTGATTCTGATGCTGTGTGCCATAAAAAGAAATCTTTTTAAGATTGAGAAAATAAACTCAAAAGGCAGCTTTAGCAGTTGAGGTCTTTTGTCTCTTTGTTCTTCACACATTTTCTAAATTGTAAGTTTGTAGGTTTTGTGAATTCAACAAGTTAAAAAGCACAGCAAAACACTAATTCCTGTGGAACAGACAGACCTTTAGCATGCACTGTTCAAAACTGTTCATTTCACAGACAGATTTATGTCTTATTTAATTCTTCATACTCCTCAGTGACAAAAATGCAATTGTGTACTGTTATGTTCATAAAATTAGGATTGCACAGTCCTGAGTTTTTAGGCATTGTTTCACTTTCATCACTGAACTGGAGGAAATTTAACTAGACTGCTGTTTAGTCAATAACCTTTATGAGTGGTATAAACCTTTAACTAAACATTGCACAAGGCTGTCCTTTCCTAGAGGCTAACAAAGACACCAGCCTTTGCTTGCTTCAGGGTTCTTATCTAAATCTTGCTGCAATTGCTTTAGAGGATTCTCCACTTCTGATTATAGATGGGCTGTGGGCTGGGAGAGGTTGTCCCCTTTTGTCACACTTCTGTATCACTACTTCTAGTAAGCCGGTCCAAAATTAGCTCTACATCAGCAGCTCAATCAACAGGGTCATAGCACTTCTGCTTATCTCTAGATAAATGTCTTATTAGCTGTTCAAACATTTATTTTGCTGTGTCACAGTAAAAGACAAACCTGACATGAAGAAGAAGATTATCATGTTCCAGTATCTGCAGTTTCCAATTTCCTTGCACTAACGACTGTAAATAGGATGGCTGGTGGCTGTCACAGACAGTCCCAGAAAGAAAAAAACAGCAACAGCTGCTCTGATGCAACACAGGGTAGAGGGAACTTTTGCACACAAATAAAAAAAAGTTTTATTTTTAAACATCTCACACGAATGTCAGGGTATAAAGCTCAAATTCAACAAGTCATGTAAACATCTAGCTTCTTGATGAAAAACATAAGACTAAAAAGCTCATGTGCTTGGACCTTCCAGATAACCTACTCCCTGAGGCTAGATGCAAAAAACATTGCATGACAGATGCATGCACTTTTAAAGGAAAAATCAATTCTGGCATGTTCTGTCTTTGCACCTGACCAGTCCTGTTCAAGCCAGCCTCACTGAAAAGTCCAGAATTTCTAATGCAGTATAGCGGACTGGTATTTGCTCCACAAGGTCACTGGCTGAGCTGCTCTCTCTGCTCTACAGAGCCTCCGAGCTTCTCTGCTTGAAACTCCACCTATTGCAAGTCCCAAAATCTCTGTGCTGACTTATGCCACTTTGTACCTGTCTGTGTGGCTTCATACAATAGACAAATGCTTCATAAGTTATTTCCTAGAAACATTAAAGTTTCACTGAAGACTTTATGCCACTACCACTTGGTACAAAGAAAACGGTTTTGGTGCAGATTGCACAGAAGATAAGGGAAATCCAATTCCTACAGCTCTGGCAATAACAAGAATGAGGTTTGTTTTCAAGAATGAAAGCCTAAAGTAACCATTCTGGCAGAGATGAATTATCTTTAGTTCAATAAACTGCTTGGGAATGGAACAGCATGTGGAAGTGAGGGAAGACCAAATGGCACAACAAGGAAATCCTAGTGAGGTAAAACATTTGTAACTCCTTTGCCACATTAGCCCTTTTTAGTGGGTATGAAATCATGCCTTTAGCTATCTACTGAGATCCCTCAGAAGAGGCTGATTACATGATACAACTGCTACTGGTGGATTTGAGAGACAAGGTGGATCTCTCTCATTTCTTGCATAACCCTGCGTGTCCAGGGTCCAGGAGTCCTGGGGCCTGCCTAATGGCAACCATGAAAGCTGTGGTGGGACTCATTTGTTTGCCAGTTGCTGTCCTATGCTGGAGATGAAGATAGAGCAGTCTGTGCTGGCTTCCCATAGAAGCTTGAACAAATTTTAAATGTTTCCAGTATTACAACAAGAAAGAAATGGAGAGAATTTCCCCCATGCTTTAGGCTAGACACTTCCATTCCCAGAAAACAAGCAATCAGGTTTCTGGTTTTCCTGTTCAGCAGTGTTTTGTTAAAGCAGCATGGGTGAACAAATTGGAATAATGAACAATTTCTTATCAAAGATAACACTGTCTTTCAAATTAAATTCCTTTTTAAAATGTAGAATTTCAGGTGCAGTCACTTGTTACCATGCATGTTACCACTGTCTACACAATATATTTGTGTGACAGAAGGCAGGTGCAAGGTGAATTTTTCCTATAATTTACCCATTTTTTCCTCATCATCTTCTCTGTATTAATGTTTTTTTTCTGGGGTTCTGCCACCCAGGAAAAGCTTTTTCAGGAAAGGAATGCACATCCAACTGCCTGTTCAAAGGTAAGTATAGAATACAGTTCTTAATAGAGACAGTCTTAGGAGCTAATAATCTGAGCTGAGATCCAGGCCACTTTTCTAATGTGTTTTTTCTGTAGATTGACAGTAAGGAAGGAGTTTGCGATTTACCTAATATAGATATTTCAAAAATTAATGCTCATAGAAAGCATTAAAAATTATTCTCAGAAGTGTTTCCACCAGAAAGTATTATCTTTTGAATTTGGTTGCCAAATTCTACAGTAAAGGAACATGACAAATTAAGGTGAAGTATTTCACCTTCAATGGAGAGCAGACTATTGGCTGCAGCATACTGCATGAAAGATAACAAATGAACCAATACCTAGTTAAGTTGCTCCGACCTTTTGCTCAGACCTTTCCTGGAACATAATGGCAGGAGAGACAATAAAAGGCTAACACGGTTGATTAGCAGTTGCCAAGAAATGTCTGGTCAGTAGGTCATGGCAGAGATTTTTTTTTCCTCTCTGTCTAATGATTAAATAATCCTGGCACACTCTTCTCTGACACTAGCTGAGTATTTATTCCCAGAGTGTGAAATATTCAAGTGTCTGCGGAGTTCAGCTTGGCGCAGGCAGCTAAGAAAATATATATGCACAAAGGATATATTTTCTGAACAAAACACAATGTATCTCCTCACTGGCATAGGCTCAACATTCCTTATACGATTCCTATGAACATAATTTCAAAATGCTTTTAAAAGCAGCCTTTATTGCAGTGAACCATTTGCTTATACATTCATACTGAATGGACTGGTCCACTCTACTAGTAAACTGTGCAGGTGATAAGCCTTAGTCCGTTATTTAAAAGAGAGAAAAACATTCACATGTATAACAAAGGACCACCCACTATTACAATGATCTTTCAAACACTGTTCTATTGCTGAGCAAAATATCTGATGAGCAGGCTAATTTTCTTGTATAAATACCTACAGAGGAAGCTATAGCCTCTAAAATTCACTCCTAATAAAGTATTTTAAATACCTCTACCACTGGCAAAGGTGGAGATCTCTGTTCCCTCACCACTTAACAGACTGCATTCTGCTACCATCGCCAAAGGATTGTCTGCACAATCCATATATTTTTCCACTGCAAAATATCAGCAACATCATAGCTACCACTTTGGGACATAAAAGCATATCAACTTTTCAAACAACTGTAGGAGGGCTTAAAGAGCTCATGTGATCATATTGTCAGCATGGCTCATCACACCTTTTCCTCTGCATTAGCATCTTCATAATGATTTAGGAGAAATATTGCAAGTATACATTATTTACCTTTGTATTTTAAAAGTGGAATTTTTTTTCTCATTATTTTCATAGGGTTTTCTGAAGATTCAGAGAATCATAGGAAATTCCTTAGATTCTGAGTTTTTTTCTGTGCTGGCCCTATTTGTGCAAAAGCTTACCATGATAATGGAGGCAGTTTAGATCAGTTTGTCCACTGTCCAGCCTCAGAGCCACCTCAGACCAAGGGCACAGATGAGTACTTGATGTAAAGAGGTTGACAGGGAGACAAAAATTAACCCCGTCCTAAAGTCCAGCTTTTCCTCACAGACAGCCAACACTGACAAGGGCCTGCCTGATGCAGCTGCTACTGAGGTCACGCAATCACAGAATTGCTGAATGGTCAGGTTGGAAGGGACGACGCTGGGTCATCAGATCCAGCATCTCTGATCACTTACATTGTACAGCCTTTTGTAGTCAAGTTGCCATTCCCATCTCACTGATTGTTATGTTTTAGGGACTTGGCATCACAGTTTGACTTTCTGTGGCTCTGCAAATGCCAGAAGAACCTGCAGTCAAGGGTATGTTCATACCTGTCTAAGAGTATTATCTGACTCTACACACATGTGCCCTCCTGCACTTTTGTACAGGTTTCTATGCTCAGCATGTGGAATTCCATCCTTTGGAAGAAGAATGTGGCAGGGTTCCTTGTATCACACAGGAGCAGACTGAAACTGTCTGAATGCACTAATGCACTAAAAAAAGGCTTGGTCCAGCTCTCCCAGTGTGTCTCTAGCCATCATGACCACTACAAAAGACCCCACAGTCATAGCCTTTCCTTTCAGGATTACATCAGGAAGGTTAGTTGGTAAGAGTAGAACTGAGGAGAACAGGCAGAAGAAGCAGATCCCCTTCTCACACACAGTGCCACAAACTTCAGCTATACTTTCAACTTGCCAGCTGAGCTGAAAGTAGCTTTGCATTCACACTGAAGGCTGTGAGGGGAGACAAGGGAGACTTTCCTACAGTGCATAAATAGTTGGCTGCACTTAAATAATTGTATCTTCTGTGAAAGATACGATTATAGTTGTATCTTTCACAGAAGAAGCTGAGAGTAAATATAATCTGAGGAAGAAAAAAATGTAAGGTTTGACCAGAAACACTGGTTTATGCAATACAGTTTTAAAGACTGCATATTTTGTTTCTGAAATTCACCAATCTTGTAACATTTCTGAAGCAGTTCTTGCCGTAGACTCTCAGAAGTAAGCAGAGATTTATTAGCAAGAACATATAAACCAAATTGTTAAATAATTCTGTGAATCCAGAGAGAGGCTCTGCCACCTCTTCTGTCCGATCCTAGCACCCAAGAGATGTAAATTTCTCAGATCTAGGAGTCTGGAGTTTCTTAAAGATTCATTCACTCTTGAGGCATTGATCCGAGAGACATCCTGTGTAGGAAGTTTATCACAAAAGAGCTGGATGATTTTGCAAATTCTAATACTTGAAACTCTAAAATATTTTTTGTACTATGACCTGGCCTCTTACAGTGTCTAGTGTATTTTCCACAGTTCACTGTGTTGTGATCTTATAAAGATTTTTCACCCATTGTTGATTTGAGCCATTTTTCCATAATGTCCTAGACACTACAGACAGAAAGCACTTGCAGTTTGTTATTGCCTTTGTGTTTTTTCTCTCTCAGCTAAATATTTTGAAAAGATTGTTCTTCCTGTAAATAAATTTGCCACCTTTTTTTTTTTTTCCTATAGATTTCAAGACATGTCTTGGGAAAACTGTCTCTGATTCGTCACTGCTTAGGTTTCTTCATGAAACACAAAATCATGTCCAATAAGAAGGTTCATTATAACTAGTACACATGGTAATTTCCATGTAATGACTTCTCAGTGGCATATGCCAAGAAGAGCAATTTGTGCCCTTAGTGTCCTTCTATTACCTTCTGTTCTGTTGGGGTTTTTATGCCAGATAAATTTACTTTAGGATTTTATTGTTTTCACTACTGCATACATACCTAATGTACAGTTAATCAAAAGCTGCATTTATAGGCACTTTAAAAGCACAGCTGAAACCTCTCCTATAGTGTTCCTGATGCAGACCTCATACTACTTAGCTTCAGAAATACAAAAATCAATGTGTAAGGACTTCCAGCAATATTTCTCCTTTACTGAACTAGTTCTTAATTCAGACACCACTTTCTTAACTGAGGCAATTGTTTCACATAATAGAAATAAATACTTTTCCAAATTCTTTTTCACAAATAAAATTTAATTTTACTGTCAGATCTATCAACACTAGTTTTCAATGTTATTTTTGTAAATGCAAAATCAGCACATGTCAGACAAAGGTAAAAAGAACACTGTAAAACTAGCAGGAATCAGTTCTTTATGCAAATTTTAAAAAAGCAAGTATCAGTTTTTTCATGCTTCTGGTGTTTTCTGGTAAGGTGGCAGACAGGAAGATAGTCTGATTTCACAGCGGTTTTATTTTCCTCTTAGCTTTTATGTGATGATAGCAACTGGTTACTAAAAGCCATAGATATCTCATAGCCAACTGTAGGATATATTTATATATTATAATGAAATTAAGCATTTAACAAAAAAGTAATCATTCCATTTCTGCAAACTTCCTCATAGATTAGTAAATAGTATTAGCCCAATGTCACATACAAAGAAACTAAGGCAGAAAGCTTAGACAATACATTTCCATTAGTGGCTTCTTAGAACTGTGGCTGGTGGGAGCTAACTTTAGTGCTCAGTGTTAAGCCTCTAAAATGTGGCTTATATATTCCCTCCTTACGGGAACTTGCTTTGAGTGTACTGTATTTATGACAATCAGGTGGAGGAATGCAGGAAGCAATTTAAGGGCTGAAACATAAAGATGATAAATTATTTTTCTCAGGGTACAGTGCAGAGAGTCAGTCTGACAGCAGAGCCTGACCACTGGCTATGCTTATTCTTGACCAAAAGCCACCTTGGCCAGCTCAGCTACAAGGCTTCCACTGGGGAAGTGCCTTAGTAGTCACAGTGCTGTCACTGGCAGACTGGAAAACAACATTACCCATGGCTATGGACTGTTCACTCAGGACACTGGCATCTTAGCCTGGAACCACAACTTCTGAGCAGTAGGAAAGGACTGGAAACAGCCTGTATCTTCAGAAAAATTAAGCGAAACCTTCTCTTGGCAATTACTTTGTGTGATTACTCTCTGGACTAGGAAAGGCACAGAGCTGCCAGCTGAGACTAGCTCTTTGTCTCCTTAACACTCCTTGTCCTCTCATCTTCATAATCTCCTTAGATGGTGGAAGAGAATAGGCAGGGTTTTTAGAATTACAATACCATTCTGCCCTCCCAAACTACAGAACAGAGATTCAACAAACTAATCCATAAAGTGCACATTCCAGCTGCTCTCCTGACATGTTTTGTGAACTCTGACTGAACCTATCACATAACACTCATCATGACAATGGATGGGTTTTTTTCACATTCCCTAGCTGATCCAAATTAAAAAGCTGCTGCCTTGTAGTACCACCCATGAAGGGATGCCAGACACAGTACTTGTGGTCAGCATAACCTCTCTTGGGCACCACCCTTTCTTTGGTAAGCAGCTCAGCACATCATTTGCACCCCAAAAAAGATGCTGGATGAAGATCACTTGAGAATGCATAGCTGTATTTGCAGCTTCAATATAGCAAAGTGATGAGGGCATGATGAGGTTGTCATGTTCTCCATTTGTACCAAATGGAAAACTCTCACAGTAAAATCTAAATTACAAGTTTATTTGTTCTTTAACTTGACTTTAAGATTAAAAAGGCCGGTGCTTACAACTGACTTCTGTGAGCTGAATCAAAATCATCAATTCAAACCACAGAGGCCACTGTAAATCTATAGGATGGGTTCAGTTCTTACTGACAAACACTACTTTAGGCAACAGGTTGGTCTGAAAATTTCTTGTGTTACTGTGCCAACCAAATGATGTGAAAATAAAATCCGTATTAGCTAACTCCCTAGTTTAGCATTCTAATTCCATAATACAAATTTACTAATGCAAATATTGGGCTCAACTCAATAATTGGGACAGTTTAAACTAACAAATATTAATTGCTTCAAGTGATGACTTAAACTATCCTAATTTAAAACATGAACAACTTTTCTGCACTAGATGTCACTTGTTTATGGTTTTCTTTCATTATGCTCTTACACCAGTAGAAGCTTTAGTTGCCTCCTAGCCCATCTCCTCAGCTCTATCAAGACATCAATTCATATGCATTTCTGCAACATTACAATCTGCAAGAGCATGATAAATTCTGCATTCCACACATCAGTTTGGGTGGGAGTTTTCTGTCAGTTGCTATGCATAACCACACTGTATTATTTAACTAAGTTACAGTATTACATTGGCAGCCAAGCCAATATTTTTTTATTCCAAACATTTTTCAAGACAAAATTAAATCCCTCACCTGACCGCTGAGGCTGAGACATGTCTGAGATCTGTGTCAAAATGTTCTCTAAATGAAGAGAATCTTCAAAGAAATGCCACCACAGGTGTGAACTACTTCTTGTCAAGCATGTCTATGAAGAATTTTAAACCTAGAGTTAGTCTGAAAAATTGCCTTTCAAGCTATTTTAAAATACATTTTCATAACAGAAATCAAGTCTCAGGTCAAAAGAAAATTTTTAGAGAAAAACTAGAGAGTGGCCAAAGCTAAAAGAGAGTTTAATATGCTTACTGACATAAAAGAGAGTAAAAATGTTTCTATAAATATATCAGCAACAAAATAAGAGGTAAGGATAATCTCCATCCTTTACTGCATATGGGGAGAAACATTGTGACAAAGGAGAAAACAGAAGAGGTACTTAATGCCTTATTTGTCTCTGTCTTTAATAACAATACCAGTTTTTCTCTAGATACCTAGCCTGCTGAGTTGGAGGACAGAGATGGGGAGAAAAATGAAGCCCCTTTAATCCAAGGGGACATAGTCAATTATCCAATGCCCCACAAGTAGATGGGAGTAGATGAAATCCACCCAAGGTTACTGAGGGATCCGGCAAAAGAGCTCACCAAGACTCTTTCTGTCACTTATCAGTAATCCTGGCTGACAAGGCTGGTCTAGGTTAACGTGAGGCGAGCAAATATGATGCCCAAATACAAGACAGGCTGGCAGGAGGATCTGGGGAACTGCAGGCCTGTCAACGTGACCTTGATGCTGAGAAGGACATGGAATAGGTCATCTTAAGTGTCATCACACTGCACTTGCAGGACAATCAGGAGATCAGGCCTAGCCAGCATGGATTTATAAAAGGCAAGTCTCCTGAGGAAGACAAATAAACCTGATCTCCTGAGGAAGGAGCTGTGGATACTGTCTGACTTCTATAAAGCCTTTGACACCATTTCCCAGTATTCTCCTGAAAAAGCTGGCAGCCCATGGCTTGGACAAGTGCTCTGCTCACTGGATGGCTGGGCCCAGAGAATGGTGGTGAGTGGAGTTACATCCAGCTGGTGGCCGGTCTTGAGTTGGGTTCCCCAGGGCTCAGCACTGGGGACATTTCTATTTAATATCTTTGTCAATGATCTGGATAAGGGGATTTAGTGCACCCTCAGGCCCTTCACAGATTGCACCAAGATGAGTGTGAATGTTGATCTTCTGGAGGACAGGAAGGCTCTGCAGAGGGATCTGGACAGGATAGATCAAGAAGCCAAGGCCAGCGGTGTGAGGTTCAACAAGGCCAAGTGCCAGGTCCCGTCCTTGGATCATAGCAGTCCCAGGCTGGGGGAAGAGTGGCTGGAAAGCTGACCTTTTCAAGAGGATTCTGCCCTGTGGAAAAGGACCTGGGGGTGATCATGTCAATGGCTGGACATGAGCCAGGGTGTGCCCAGGTGGCCAAGAAGGCCAATGGCATCCTGGCCTGGATCAGCAATGGTGTGGCCAGCAGGACCAGGGCAGGGATTGTCCCCCTGTGCTGGGCACTGGTGAGGCCACACCTCGAGTGCAGTGTCCAGTTCTGGGCCCTCTCTGCAGGAAAGACTCTGAGGAGCTGAAGTGAGTCCAGAGAAGGGTAATGGAGGTAGGGAAGGGTCTGGAGCACAAGTCCTGTGAGGAACAGCTGAGGGAGCTGGGGGTGTTTATCCTGGAGAAAAGGAGGCTCAGGGGAGACCTTCTCACTCTCTACAACTGCCTGAAAGGAGCCTGTGGCCAGGTGGGGATCAGCCCTCTCTCCAAAGAAACAAGAAATTAGACAAGAGGAAACTTCAAGATGTACCAGGGAAGGTTTACATTGCATACTAGAAAAGAATTCTTCATGGAAAGAGCTGTCAAGCATTGGCACAGATTTCCCAGGGAAGTGTCAGGTCACCATGCCTGAGGATGTTTAAAAGCAATCTTTAATATCATAGTTCATGACATGGTTTAGTAGTAGACTTGGTAGTTCTGGGTTAACAGTTGGACTCAATTATCTTAGAGGTCTTTTCCAACTTGAACAATTCTGTGATTCTATAACATTTTTTATTAGACAACCTTTTGGATTTCTTCAAAAGTCTGAATTTTGCAAGGGCATATTCCTGTCTTGTGTTATGGGAGACTCCTGAAATCGGGAGCACTGATCCTCCAGCTGTTACCTACATGGTAGGATGAAGAGTAGTAAGCCCTCAATGCCAACAACACAGATTAATAGTGGTGTAGTATTGGAAATTATAACATGTGAACTCAGTAAAACAACCATGTCACAACATTAAGCACCTGCAATTAGTTGCAGTGTTGTGTACCACCTCACTGTACTGACATGCATTTGGTCGGGCACTATATTTTTGGACGAAAACTTTCAGTTTGTCATTTTTAAACTGATTACCCAGTTTTCCTGGGCAGGTCTCCCAGAGTGTGTACTTTTGTCTGTGCAATGACTAAGAAAACATTGAATATGAATACCAGGTGATGTGGGGTATTTGGGTGTGGTTTGGTTTTGGTTTTAAATGCAAAGGAATGTCAGCTGAATGTTGAACATGCGTCTTGGAAAACACAAATGGCTATCTCAGATCATCAGTAAATTTCTGCTGTGTACTCTGGAAAAAAGGTCACTTGCTTTATAAAAATGGTATGTCACATTCCCTTGTTTTAGTGGTGTTTCAATAGATTAATAAGATACATTAATTTAAAACCAGAACTTCCACTTTCCACCCCAACCTCTGCAAAGAAGAAATTGTAGGGACTAGTTCAACAGAACAGAGCAGAAGAACAACAATATGGAACTCTGTGTGATGAGCTCTAAGTCCCATGTGTCCATACAGAAGCATGCTGGTAAGCTCTTGCAAGGGGGAGGGAAGGAACTGAGGAGGAACCACATGATGCCTGTTTCACCTGTGAGGTGAACCTCACAATGTGATTTGAGTAAAATTAAGAATTTTCAGGGAGGTATTCCTGAAAGTAGGAAAGTATTCACAGAGTAGTTGTGAGAGCAACTATTGCACAGATCCTAAGTGACTAGTAAATAAATATGAATAAGATCCATGAGAGATAAGTAGCATGGTCTCCGACTTGGTCTGATTATTTTTCAATATCAGCAGGGTTATGCTTCCTACATACAAAGAAAAAAGCACTAGAATCAAGTTTCTGTGTTCAAAAACGAGAACCTTCTTTCCAGGCAGACCCAGAGAAGCTTATTGTTTCTCTTCCCATTGTCATCTTAATAGAGTCTCTCTTCCCGTGGATTTCTGGCCACCTTCTGCAGTGATCAGGCACTGGTTTTCAAGCCACCTGTTCACAGTGGCCAGCACCAACGTAGCCGGCTCACACACCACCTCAGGAGTGTTTTATATATACACCCAAGCTTTGTAGCATCATACAACTATGCCATAAAATACCAGGACAATGCCAACAGTTTTGACTTTCTGGTAATACCTACCCAGTTTCAATTGAGATCTCACCAGTGAGTACTTTAAATAGTGTCTAGCAGGAGTTTAGGAAAGTAAGCAATAAATATGTTTATGAAAGATCTCAACATCACAGAGCAGCAGGGCATATGAGAGTAATCTGTATTGTGATTTATAAAAGAGCAGCCATTTAAGGTGTGGTTCATGCAGTTGGCTTATACAGAAAAAAAAAAAAAAAAAAGCTAATTCCATTATGCAAAATATTCTTTCACTTTGCAGTCAGCAGAACTGGAAATACAGCATGTGGCAGAAGCCAGCATTGTCTCAGACTGCATCCATACTCTCCCAAGCTGCAGGCAAATCTTTTGCTATTCATTCTTGTTCCATTAGGCTCCAATTGCACTAAAGTGCTTCTTTTATACATAAGATGTAACTACTTATTTTTAACCATTTGCAATTTATTCCCTCATACCAAAGTAGCAGCTAGGCATTCCTGTGAAGATTTAAACCTCATTGTGCTTCTTACTTTGCAAACATGTTACAAGAAATAAACCCTGTAATCCCCAAATTTATAACTGAAATAAGCAGACTACATAGAGGGGGAAAAATGAAACTATTTTGGTTAAATACAGCAAAAATATATTGGTTTCTCGATTCAGCCATGCATGATGCCCATTTGCAGTTAATTACTGAAAATGGTGGTATTCTCAAGTCACCCATTAATATCAGTCACTGGTTATCTGACACAGAGAATCCTTGTAGTGCTGACAAGCACTTTCGAACAGCCACTGTTTCCCCCTAGGAGAGGGCTGCATTTTAGCAGTGGATAAAGTATAATTATCACATATGCATGATTCCTTAGACTTTATCTAACTATTAACTCTTTTTAAATTAATGGTAATAGCCCATGCTCCTTCAAACATGTCAGCAGTGTGTGTAAAATAAGAAATACATGCTCTTTTAACTTCATTATTGTGAAGAATCTTTTACAGAATGCTCTTTAGTCTTCCTGCAAAGCACCTCATTCCTGTTACTATTTTTAGAAGCCAGAGATGTAAACATATTGTCTAAAATGGGAGATGGCAAGGCCAGTCGAAAAGTACAGCTCTTGGAATTCTTGCATATGTATTGTAAAATAATTGTAGAGGAACATAGGGCCAGTAAGAATCAAGCACTGACTTAGCTTCAGATGTTCTAGTCAATTCTAAAACAATGTTAATAGGATGCAATTGCACTGCAAAATACACTAGTAGATAAGTGCAGCAGAACTTTCAGAACCCTTTATGTCTTGTGTCACAAGAGCCTCAAGATATAGTGTGTATAAATTCTTCATGTTTGTTAGTAACTCAAAACATTTTTTAGAATTTTACAATCTTTTTTTAGGATCGTTTATATACCTGAGGTGAAGAGGAAAATTAAATACATGTAGACCCATTTTCTGCAATGCTTATATGGGCGTTTCTCTTAGAGAACATTACAAGAAGAGGAAATGCTGTAATCAGCATGAACAAGCTTTGAATTATTTAATAGGGAAAGTGAAAATAAAAATACTAGTATCTTTCTCCCCAGATATTTTTGGCTTCTTTAAAAGAAAGTCCAATTTGTATCTGAACAGTATTTCCAATGTAGTTAAAATGTTTATATTTTTTAAAAATCACAAAAAAAAAAAAGTATGTTCCACAGTGATTTAGAAAAAAAAAGTTTCTCTGTCACAGGGTTTGAGGCTTAAGGCCAGCTAGAAAGTGTGGCAGCTGCTCAACAACTATTTGAGGTGAAATGTAGACAAAAGTACTTTTATACATGGAAATTCACTCCTCCCATTTCAAACCAGAAAAGCAGGCAAGATGCCAGGAGCTACAGGCTATGAGCATGTTTTGAAGGGGAAATTCACCTGCCAAATCATGAGCTTGTTGAGCACTGCATGATTTTCTACACTCACTCTTCCAGAATCTTCTTTCCAGCTCTGAAATAGCTTCTGCCTGTGTTACAACTTGGAAACATTAGAAACCATAACCTACTCCTATGATCCTTCCCTGGACTTTTCCCACCAATGTTATTTGAGTGTGTTCTGTGTCCTGTATAATATTTTTTTATTCATACAGAGACTCCTATCATACTACACTGCCCGCAGCCTTTCTTAACACAAGATCAAAAAGTTTCAGAAACTTCTGTGACAGCTTTCTAAACTACATTGACTTCAGTACATTTAAAACTGATTTAAGGCCTGATTTAGATGAACAGGTGGATGAATAAAATGGGAAGGCAGACTTCTTGTTACCAATAATTATTTAAACACGAAGTTTAGATCAATGCTTCTATTTAATTTCTTATCTATATTTCCTGGGCTTGGCACTGAATTGTTTTAGTGGAAATATAGTAGTCTGTCTGCTGAGAATATTACCTTGGTAAAAATTGAGAGTGAGCCACAAAATATACAAATAGAAAGCAGCAGCTTTTCTTCTTTCTGATAATACATTACACAAGTGGAGTAAAGAACCATCTGCATTACTCTTAAAAGTAAACCACATCAGCATAACTTCACCTTAGCTTAACTGGTTTCCCAACACTGCTAAGTGCATGAAAAGTGTGTGCTTTCCAGTCATGTAGAGGTATTAATCAATATATTTAGACTACAAAACCTGTATATTGAACAGAGGCTAGAGAAACCATGTCACTGGCATAAAGCACTACCAAAACTGTTGTGTTTGCCTTTATAACTCAAAGCTTCCACGAACCTTCACAGCATACAAATATGGCACTCTTCCAAACCAGGAGGAAAACTACAGACAATATTGCAGTGGGTTTTTTCCGCTTTTTTAACAATCCTTATCTTGGAATTGAGCACTATATTGCTCTTCCTGTAATCTGAAGCAGCTGTTTGTTTTCTCAGTTGTAACTGTTAGCCACAGTTAGCATGAATATAAAGCTGTACAAAGCAGGGGAGAAGGCCTGGAGTACTTCTTTAGAGCAGATTCATTCTACAGACTATGCTTCTGCTTTTATGTCATAATCAAAGCAACACAAACCAAGGTGAACAGTGGCATCTAAGAGATCTCTATGGCCATCAAGAAGTGCAGCCATGAAAGAAATCCCTTTTGAAACCTATTATCCCAGTGGTATCTTGTTCCATTATAGCTCTAAAAAAAAAAATCAGCATTCTTTGGAAATGTGCTGAATGTGAGGAAAATGGAACATTCTTCCCCATCTGCTGGAAATACTCTAAAGTAAACAAGGGTGCTAAGTACTGGGCAGAAATACTGGAAGTAATTTTTAAAAATAACAGAAAGGCAGATGCCAATGGAGGCCCCTGGTCATTCGCCTAGGCTTAGCACTGGAAAGAAATTACGGTTTGGGAAACTAAATCTACAGATAGATGCCAGATGGTTAATCATAGTTAGTGGAGAACACAAAGGTCTTTGCTTGATGATCAGGTTTAGCAAAATAACAGATGTCCCAAAAAAATAAAAATTTTACAGATTCTGGAATGTCTGGAGTCTGTAAATTTATACAGTCTGGCTCACAGATTCAGACCTTTATTTAAATGCAAGGCATTGCTTACATGTTGACTGTTGTTTGTAGGAAATACAGGCTGCTAGGAAAAGCTTTAACAAACTTGTACTGAGGAGAATGGTGGAAGGTTTGACTTTACTACTAGTATACCACAACCACTTAGACTAAGATGATAAAATTATCCAAACTCCTTCTGGTGTCATTAGATGGGCTAAGAAGTATTTCCTATACCTACATTAGAAAACACAATGCTTGCTATACCTAAAATAGTCAACTAATATACCTTTGAAAAGTCAGCAAATACTATCATCAGTAAAAATCCAAAGAAGCTAGGTAATATAATACATTCATGATAATTAGAGAAATATGTTTGGTTTCACAGAAGAATCAGTTATATGCCCATTGTACCAATGTAACCAAAAAAAAACAACAGACACCTCAGAAGTCCTGGTGTAAAAATTAGAGAAGGTTAAACTGGAAGATGAAACTTGGTAGGGTTTTAAAGAAATCTATTCTTTAAAGCAGTTTATTTGAAGCCGTATTTGTTTAAGATAAACAACAAAAGATAAATTTCCTTTTTCTTACAGTAGCTAAAATTTATACAGCACACCAATATCATTGACAAAGGCACAATATCCTCTGTATCTCTTCAATAATCTTGTTGCTTATGTTTTCCCCCTTTTTACCTTGACAGTTTTTCACCCTTTTCATATAACTACTTTGTTGTTATTATCAGTGATTCTTTTTTTAGAACTGGGGTTTGACTCAAAGAGGAAGTGCATTCATTGTGCTTCCCTTCCTTTCAAGATGTGTGTCGGTCAGTCAAGCAATTGGCATCCTGTCTTTCAGGATGTAAATGTAGCTTCATTTCATAAAAAAATTGATGCTAGTATTTTCATCCATTGTGGATATTCTCAGTTCATCTGAGAGAAAATGGAGGGTTTCTAGCCAGGCAGGAGCCTGGGAAACAGTTGGGATTAGCATGAGTCCCCGCAGACTTTCTGTGTCACTAGGAACTCATGCTAATCCCAACTGTTTCCCAGGCTCCTGCCTGGCTAGAAACCCTCCATTTTCTCTCTGACTGAACTGAGAATATCCACATTCCATGTTTCAAAAATCAAGTGTAATTGAAAAGACACACATTGCTCTAAATGTACCATTAAAGGCTGAAAATGTAGAGGACCTCTACTACTGTGACATTTCTTTACAGCTTGGCTAGATTGCATTTACTCACCCGGATAGTCTATTTTTGTAAAACTGAAGATGAAAATGGACCTTCTAGAAGACAATGGAAAAATAATTAACTTCACTGAGTACAGAATTTCCCTTTACTTCTTCTTTTATACATTAAACTTTTCGAAAGAAACACCATTTTTCAGTACCCATTTGTACATAAGCAATATCTCAGAGCATTATTTGGGCATTACATTTTTTGTTCACAAAAGATTAAGTTCCCTTGCTGAAAATCAATTCTGTCTGCCAGAGGTCAGAGGTGACTTTCTTGGTCTGGATTTTGGACTCATCTACCAAAAAAAAAAAAAAGTTCTACAAATAGATCAACTCATTCAACATAGATATACTGCATTGACAATATCAAGTTTGTACAGGTTAAGAAGATTCCTGCTGAAGTAAAGACTCTTTTACCTAATATTGGCTATATGTATCCTAGAAAACTTTTCCTCCTTAGTTAGTCATGACAACACATGAAAAGGAAAAAAACAATACCACTATGTCTTGAAATAACTTTACTTTTAATTTGGTACCAATATTTCATAAAGTTTCTGAATAGTTCAAGGTACTTCCACAATGATCTTTTTTTTCTGTAACTCAAAATGTCTTGCCTGTTTTAACTAAAAATTGGTATTTTCTTCTTATTGATTTCTGAGTACCAGCTTTTCTTAAGAGCACAGCGACAGATTTATTTCCATTCTTTTGTAAATCTGAATTTCATCCTCCCTAAAGTTATTTTAGAAGGCAATACTAACATCACGCTAAGTATGAGTTATAACCTCTAAAATTTTTTAACTTGTGTATTAAGTCAGATTTGAAGTTTGAGATTAAATAAGATAATTCTTACGAAAAATTCTTAAGAAAATTCATTCTCTTGAGTATTTTCTTGAAAATCTTTGCTCATTCATGGTACCAATACTTCATGCTCTATATAAATAAAAGGGATTAGCAGAGGTCAGCTGAATTTTGCAGAATTCAACAAGGAAGTCCACACCAGCTGTTACTGAACTCAACAGCAAACACCTATTTATATAAATAAAATAAGAATTAGGATTAATATAAAATTATACTTCTGTTTAACTTTTCTAATAATGGCTGAAGATTTTAAGATTTAAATCCTCAGAGAACATCGTTATCCTACAGGGTCACTAATAAAACACTCATTAGCTTTGCTGGTCTAGATTTTCATTAGCAAGTTTCACTTCATGGTTCAGGAACCAAATCTGCCAGCCCTTAATATGACAAAAATCTAACTGTGATTCTTCAGAACAATCACATCACCAAGATAACGTCACATTACTACAAATGAGAATACTGGTAGCATACTGGTCATGTTGACCATGACCATTTTGAGGGGGAAAAAGCAAAACCAAAGAATTATAAACTATGTCCTGAAAAGCTTCTATTTGAATTATTTTTCAATAAATATTGGAATATTATGTTAGCCTACATTCCTTTTCTTGAGAAAAGTGTAATTGAATAATGAACAGCTAAAAATTTGTTTCTTGAGCTGGCTGGGAAAACACCTTCTTACAGCATTGCACATGCTCACAAATTATTTTTAAAAATTATGTCAGTTACCACATTAGAGCTATCAAATTTACAGTGTGTGAGTCAATAAACCTAATCCTGATCTGGATCCAGATTTGAATAATTAACTTCTTCCTGCCTGCAAAATTCCTCTACAGAGTCAGCTGGACATAATTTAAAACTTTGTATTTTTAAACAATTGTTACATTCACTCCAGACATGGCTGAATTCATTCATCTGTAAAAGGGACTTCTTATACAGAGAAATAAGACTGAACTTTCTATCTTCAACTCAGACTTTTTTTCTTAAGGCTGAGGACAAAGAATTGCTGCTTACAGAGAAAAGAATTGTGTGAACACAGATAATAGTTTCCTCTCATCCCTCAGATACAAGGGTCAGCAATTTGTCAAGGATTATATGTCAGATTGTGTTTTCTTTTCTAACTCAGTGGTTGAACTTGCTGGAAGGAACTCAGCAGGAGCCAGGAACTGCTGCTTCCCAGGGGACAAGATCCCACCACCATACCGTCAATAGCTCATCTGTATGTGAGGTACTAATTTCACATAATCACAGAATCATTAAGATTGGAAAATACCTCTAAGATCATCAAGTCCAACAAATCTTTGACCAAACCACTAAGTGTCACAAGCACTAAGTGCCATTTCCAGTCATTTCTTGAACACCTCCAGGAATGGTGACTCCACCATCTCCCTTGACAGTCATCCCAATATTTAATAACCCTTTCCATGAAAAACTTTGTCCTGCTGTCCAGTCTGAACCAACCTTGGCACAGCTTGGGGCACGTCTTCTCACTGCATGCCTGGGAGAAGGGGCTGACCTCCAACTGGCCAAAGGCTCCCTTCAGGCAGTTGTAGAAAGTGATAAGGTCACCTCTGAGCCTCCTTTTCTCCAGGATAAATGCCCCCAGCTCCCTCAGCTGCTCCTCACAGATTTGTGCTCCAGACCCTGCCCCAGCTCCGCTGCCCTTCTCTGGACTCAGTCCAGCACCTCAATGTTTTTCTTGCATCAAGGAGCCCAGAACTGGACACAGGACTTGAGGTGTGGCCTCACCACTGCTGAATACAGGCACCATAAATTCCTAACTCAGCCACTGAGAATAGCACCTTGTTATTCACAGCTTCCTTTTCTCCCTAGTCTGTATCTGCGCCTAGTACTTCTGTCACTAGCAAGGGTTCCCCCCAGTCATAGGCTGTGATACCAATCTATCTAACCAAATTTGCCTCTGGATGGTGAGACATGCCCTGGACAACACTAAATAAATTCAGAGGAAAAAGTCAGGGGAAAGAAGGGTAGTAGAACAAGATTTAAAGAAGATAAGGCAGGAAAAGGACAGCCTGACACTTAAAACACTGCAGGAGATCAGGCAACTACCAGGTCATTCCTGAGAACATCAAGTGTTCTACAAAACCCTGAGCTGCCAACAATTTGCAAAGCAACTTTAGACCATGGCTTCGGCAACATTTGAAAAGCTTTCCCAGAGCTAAGAAGAGTAACACAAAGGCTCTTATTGGGTAGCTTTTTTCCAAAAATTTCAAAATTACATGTGGAATACATCTTTACACTAAACATGAAATCACTCCAAAGGAGATGGTTGGTTATTGTGAATGTATTGCTATATTTCCAGGCATTACTGGTTATCTAAGTCTGTATAAAGTAGGTATGTTATTAGTGATGCACCTTTAAACTTGTAATAAGGTATGCATAAATGTGACATTAAAAAAATTAAGAAGACATGTTAATATATTTCAGTAATTCTGTAAGCAGCAAATGCATTGGACAGTATATGGGCTAATAGCCCGATCTTTAGTGATAAGTTATTGATTTCCATAGAACAGTAAAATAATTCAGTAAATAATTCAGAAAGCAAACTCTGAAGATTCTCTGGTTCTACCCTTCTCTCAAAGCTAGTATTACATACTTATCAGCTTATGGAGGAACAATGCACTCAACACATCCAAACATGAGATGATCCAATTCCACACTACTGTTTTTCAAAAAATTAGTTTAGAAGAACCTACATATATTTTCTATACCAACATGTTACATGCAATTTACTTTATGAAGATGACCAGAAGAAGCTTGGAGGAGAATATCAACATAATCTGAGAAATTTTCATCATATCTAATGCATTAGAAGTAATTTATTAATGATTCCTGTTGAATCAAGCTTATCAGGCAATAATGAGTGATATATGAATTTATGGGCATTTCTGAAATACATTTATTCACATGGTTAAGGACTGCATACAAATTATCCTGATAGTAAACATTTTAATGCCTCTTCTGATTGGTGAATGAATTATTATTTTAGTTGTTATTGATTGTCACGACAGTCATATAATACAATTCACATATTATGTAATGAACTATAATATTTACTTTGGAGGAAATATTAGCAAGCAGTTTCATAAAGGATCTATTTTAAAAAGACACTGAAATATGAAAAGTTTTTCTCTCTCAGGATATACTGATGATGATGTAACTTGAACCTGATCTTGAGAATGTCAAACTCTTCAAGAGGATTCTCCCACTGGTTAATTAACTATAGACAAAATAAGTTTAAGAAAACCCTTACAGAATGAATGACAAGTGGCTCCAATTACAGAATAAAGGAAAGTCATAAGGAAAGAGACAGGAAAGTAAAAAAAAAAAATTACTAGACAATGACAAAGTAAGGAATGAAGGAGCACTAATCTATGTTTATGCAAATAGTTTGGTGTGTATGTTACATCTCTTACCACTAACATTTTTCTGCCACTTTCATTTATCTTTTAGGATCTCTGATTCTGGGGAAGATCTACATTTTTTTTCCATACTTTTATACACCAGCAAGACAATGTACTCCTACACCAGTCTGGGAAATACGAGTGAGAGAACAAAACAGAAAAGAAATCACAAAACATACCAAGCTCTATTCTTGGAAGTTAAAGTTTGACTACAAATATTCACAACAGAATTTCAAGTAACAATGACAATTTCTACATTGGGGCCTTGGCTCTAAAATAAATGGTTCACAAATTAGTGAAAGAGATGCTCTCAGACTAAGATTCATATGTCTCTGGATTATCTCTTAAAGCAAGCTTTCAGTGCTATTGGCACTATGGAAGAGTTTCAATACTGACAAACTGGGCTTGATTATGCACAACCACCATCATTTTTGTTTGCTAAATTATGACTACAAAGCACTTGTTATGCCATGTTGGTAAGGAACTCTGTCACTTTGGATTTTTGGAAGAATTTGATTTGTTACATAGCTGAGTGATAATATAAATTGAGGACAAAAGTATTTTTAGGTCATTAACTTTCTCCTAAAATAATTCTTAAAATGAACTATTTTGACAGACTTATGCTGGAAAACTTGTAAATACAACAGGCATTCTGCTAAAGGGAGCAGAATTAACAGGAAACAGGAAAATACATGAATGTGAATTTGGCAATGGCAAAGGACAAAAAGATCAAGAGGAGATAAAAGAAAGGAAAAGCTCTTTACAAATGGTAAAGAATGGTAAATAAATGGTAGGGTAGTGGAAGAAGAGAAGATAGATCAGTAAGACCAGAAATGTAAAATACAAAGTAGATCCTCAAAGGCAGTGACGGGCAAAGATTCTTACCTGTCTCTTTGTACCATATATGAAGTCACCACATGAATTGGTTAATACGATCATTACTATTTCTTTGACTTTTTTAGTGAATGCATAAGTTTCCTAGGTGCTTTTTCACCCCAGATATTAATTATTTAGTCTTGTAGCTGATTGAAGCTATATATATATATATATATATATATATATAGTATATTGTCACAGAAATTAGAAATTATTACCAAAAGCCAATATTCTCCTTTGTTCTCTTTTGTTCTGTTGATTACTTTATGCACTATACAATTTAATGTAAAAAATCCTATATTACTTTCTGCATCTCTTAGTCGCTTGTTTACACACACATATACCTGGTATGTTTAATTTTGTTGCTGCTTTTTCAATTTTTCTTATTCTGAGGTCTTCATTTCTTCATCACACAGAGTTGTCACTCTTTCTCACAAAGCATTCATTTTGGTGACATTATCAGTAAAGTACTCAGGACTGAATATATTTTACCATGTCTACATTGCTCTGAATAGTGTTAGCCAATTTAACAATAAGGCAGCCGTCAGTGAGGAATTATCTTAACACTAACTTATCTTCAGTGTTAGTGATGAGAATGTGCTTCCGTGTGAATTCCAGTCTTTACTTGTAGCAACAGGCTCGAGCCTTTTGTGTTTTCTAACAGTTCAAGTAGAAAACTTGAAGCATAATGCTGTCAAGATCTCTTTTTAAAAACGTGTCACTTCAAGGCAATTAGCTATCTATCACTGCTGATAGGTCTTTTCCTGGTAAACAAGTGGTATCTCACTATATTGATTTCAGTGGTATAGTGCAGAACACTAGGTACAGCATGGAAAAATACAAAAAGAACTTGTCAGTAGCTTGCCTGTAGCATATTTCCCCTCTGTAAGCTACATATATACTGTTTCTTAAATATGTCTCTACACTCCTTTACTGAGAAGTCAGAAGCTGTAGTATCAGAAAGCCAACATTTCCAACCACATCTTAGCTCACACACACTCTTGGTGTTTAGAGACATTCTACTAAGACCAGCTCTCATATAGATGTTTTAGCCTTAGTCTGGAGAGGCTAAGGCTAAATGGAGTAACCACAGTGTGTTGCACAGATCTAGGCACCCCTGTGCTGTGCCTGCAACACTCTGCAGTTGAGGACCAAGAACACAAGCTCTGTTTGTGATTCTACACCTTGTATGCCAGTCATCATACAACCTGAAAATGCACGTCCATGGTGCTATCCTGGACCAACTAGAACCTTGTTACAGCCTGCCCAAAATTCAAGGGAAGACCTGGATAACTATGGCCAGTGCTAATCTGCCTGACTAGAACTATTCCCTCGCTTACTGGAAAGGACAGAAGTGTCACGCGTGTGTTTTTAAGAGGTCAACATCCAAAAGGAATCCACAATGACATTGATATAAGACAGGCTGGCTTCCCATAACAGAGCAGACTGAACAACAAGACTTTGTTTCCGAATGCCTTTTTCTGTTGTTAGCATGCCTTTTCTCAGCCCAAATAATTAGGCCCAGCTCAGCTGTTCTTCACATATAACTTTAGTTTGTGCACATAGTTCATTACTTTGGCAAAAAAGTACTGACTTACATTTTCTGGCATATTTTTTATTGGTAAACTGTTCATGAAAGCCTTTGTGGCCAAGTAGAAAACATAATTCCAGTCAATCTGAGATGTAATTTTCTTCTTAATTATCTTCTGCTACTCATAGTTGGGTCTTCTTACTCACTGCTCAACAGTTCTGCCTTAAGAATATATCCACATTCTGGTCTGTGTGTGCAGAATTACTCCAAAGGCATTTTAGCTCCAGCAGCTGCCAAAAGCATACTAAATTCATGGGCAGCTCTTCCCTGTGGTGTAAGAGACTGCAGCATAACACCTTCACCTCACCTTAGCTCTGAACGAGCATTTCTTCTCAGTGAATTGCATTGCTTGTTCTGACTTAACCATTTTCCATGTTTGATCAATTTAATCCTTTACAGTATTTTTATCTTTACTTTAATATTTATTTTCCTTTTTCTGATCTCACCTTTGGTCATGTTCCTCCAGTGAAGACTAGACCACTTTTCTTCTCATTATCCTACCCACTATTTTTCCATAAAAAAACACCCCCTAGCAAAATGTTCCATCAATCAAAGCTCCAGTTTAGGTCTAAAATGTCATTAGCTCTGTAATTTCCACCACAAAAAAACAAGTAGATTGCTAGGCACACTCCTCCATTAGATGTGCCATTAATTTAAAGTGGGCTATAACTCTTTTCTATTCTATATGCCCATCTGCAACTTCATGGTGTAACCACTCTTATTCTTGAGAATCAAAAGGAAGGAAATAGGTCAGGCCCTCTTCAGCAACCCAAAGCTTTCCTATCAAGCACATCACACGTGGAGGAGTCAGCTATTCCCATTCCTAGCTTCTTCCAATGATCGTAACATTCTCCTGAAGTTCTGCAGTCCTGATTAAGCTCTACAGACCCTGGCTGAATTTTGAATGGTCTAGTTCAGAGTTTTATGGTTTCAGGTTTATGCCCTTTCACTGGGCATAGCAATGGTAAGGAATGAGGTCAGTCCTGTTGCAATATGCATCATTCACCCCGTTGTACATATGAAGTTGCCAAAATGACTGCTTGTGGCTCAGTGAACTTTACTAGTTTGTCACACAAGTTGCAAACACCTACCTGCTCTCAAATAAAAAGCAATATGCTCTCATCACCGTCAAAAGAAAGTAATTATGAAGTTCAATTATGAAGTCCATTTTTTGCTGCCACTGAGCTACTCATTTTTGGTAAGTTAAAAGGTTGTAAGTTAAAAGACTGTAAGTTAAAAGACTATAAAGTACTGTAACTGTCATTAAATAATTTCCAAAAGTTACATCAGCCATTTTTTTCCTTGCTGCACTGTCCTCCCTACCTCTTCAGAGGACTTCATCATGACTTTTTGACCTACAAGAATGTGGATTCAATGCAACAGTCTGCTACTCTTCTAACCACTCAGGCCAAAAAGAGAAAAAATAAAGTAACTCTTCTTCATGTTAAAGAACATCAGACATTGGAGATTCTAAGTTCAAGCTTAGAAATGATACAAGCTGACACATTATCACTTTGGCAAGAGGTTTGAATGTTTTACTGATCCTCCCAGGCAAATAGTTCTGTATAATGATTCACCCATCTCACAGAAAATGTCTTGGCATGGGTCAGAAGATTGCCGTTGAAAGGTGTTGTTGTTCAGCTTCTCCCTTACTGTGAGAATCTTTCCCAACATCCCTGTTCTGAGAGTGACACATTACAAAAAAACCCCATGTGTAGTCAGTGCAAGGAATCTTTTCACACCCCTGAGGCATCTATAGGATGCTTCATGTCCTTATACCAAGATGATACATTCCAGAAAGATTTTTCCTCCCTGTGGCTCACCTATTGTAACATTCAGTAGATTATGTAAACTGCAAGTTTTTTTTCACAACTTGTTGCAAAACCAGTGAAAACATCCATACTGTGGTACAAGTTGGTTCCTCAGCAATCTCTAACAGCTTCTCCAAAAATATCTCTGCTCCCATGGTTGAACAGCTATCAACCTTTAACAACAGTTACATGTTTTCCAAGTCAGTGCTCATCTCTACACTTCCAGGTTATCTCCTCCTTTCTGGGACTGAGAAAGCAGAGGATGTAAAGGCAAACATCACCAACTGATATCTTAACTCTGTATCATGACAGCTTGGAAATATCCTATACAGCCCTGATGTGAACACTATGTTGGAATATAAATTGCAATGTGAATAAACACAGGGTAGTTGATATCAAAGACCTTCTAATTCCTGACAACTAGCTTTCTTTTATTCTTGCCTCGTCTATTTATGGAATATATGACCAAACATTCAATTAAATATATAAAATAAACATTTCATATAACGCTTTCTTCAATGTGCAGGTTAAAATTCTAGCTGTCAGAAACATTTTTAAAATGTGGTCAGAATTTTTCATTTCTCTCAGTACTTGAAAGTTTAAATAACTGGTGGTTTTATTACCTATATACCAGTACTCTACTGTATACACAGTAGAGTATAAAGCCATATAACAGGTAGGGAAGACTGTGAAGCAGTAAATCAAACTAAAGAGTCATTCCAGGAAATCATCCATGTGCAGAAAAGGCACTCCACAACGTGCTTGAATGGCTTAATTCTCTTCTTTACTAGGGATCCCAAATGTCCTGATTCTATCCAGTGGCAGTTGTAAATTTACCTGCTTGTACCAGAAAGTGGCTGGTCTCTAACAACAATCAGATTTTTGACAACTAAATTGCTAATGAATAAATGGTACTTTGTGCCAATACAGAAAAATTAATTAATGTTGCAAGCAAATAATTTCAGTTTTTGAAACAACATCAGATATGTGTACATAGACATAGTTTTACACTGAGTCCATAGAAAGTCTGTGAAATACATAATCTCTTGCTTATTTGAAGAGTTACAATGCATGTCATATGTAAGTGAAGCCTGTCACAGGACTGGTTTTGAAGGGAGATGGAAGGTTGCTCTACAAGTTCTGGCAATATACCAGGAATCGCTTCAGGCTATAGGATTTCAGAATAAGAGTGTCATAAGAGGCTTTCTGTTGGCTGGGGGAGGGAGGAGAGTGAAGAGGCTACTTCTGTAATGAGTATTTAGCAGCAGAACTCAAGTAATCTTACAAGAGACAGAAGACATGCTAAAACAAGAGAAAAGGCACTACTTTTTCAGTCCTTCTAGCTAGAGCCTGGTTCCATTTAAAGTTTTGTTGCCCAACACCAACTTTTTGAGGATGCTGAAGCAGGTATATCATTTACACTGAAATTTACCAATTATACAATCAAACTGTACTTGTAGAGTCTCAAACTGTAACCCAGAATCAATGTAAACACAAACATACTAACCATTATCTAGTCAGAAAGCATAAGTGACCAACTGCAATGGTTTTGTTGTACTGAAAAAATTGTGAAACTTATTCTGCAGATGCCATTTGCCCTCATACCTTAGAAAGGTATTTGAACACCTTAGAAAGGGTTTGAACACCAAAGGTCCTGTAGGAGGAAATGGAAAGGACTGAGTTTATTGAGTGCAGAGACCACCAATGGGAGAAAACAGCAGTATCTAAAGTTACTAGACAGCAACAGCTGCAAACAAGTACATAAAGTAATTAATTTAATCTGCAACCTAGATAAATAGCTATCAGACATTATGTAAATACAGACAATATTGTTGTTAGGAAAGCAAAGCAACTAAATGACTATTTAAAAGTGTCCATTCAGCTTTACTCTGTTACATAAAAAAAATACAACATTTTCAGAATTAGCAACGTTTTTGTTGGATATTAAGCCATCTGAGACAGTACACCAAGCATAATCACAGACTGGTACTAAATCCACGAGAAATAGACTGTGTTCCACTATCTCTTTCCAAAATTCCAAATCTTGTCTTATTAGCAGCTTATGTCAGTACCTGAAACAGGGTATTGAACAAGATAGCTTTTTTATCTAGCCAATCTGCCCACTCATCTAAAGATGTAATTAGCACTGTAATATACCTCTTACCCTACTTGAGCCCAAATATGATTTAAGAACTAAAGGGGCAAAACCCTAAAGCATAAGGCAGGAAGAAACACAGGCATGCATCAGTGATGTCTGGTATTTTCCTCACTAGGAAGAGCCTTCCTTGACACTCCTGGCACCAAGGTTGTGGTGTGGCACTGAAATGTGTTCTTTCTTACTCGGGAACTGGGGGGGGGGGGAAATTAATCTGGAATGAAGAAAGCATTTTAGAGCATATTATTCTGTCTGATTTACGAAAGCAATTTTTCAGTTGCTGAACAAAGAAATGTCCAAGGATAAGGTGGGTCATGATTGTATTAACGATCTATATTAAGGACCACTCCTTAGCAACCTTGCCTTTCACAAACACCTTTTTCAGGGACTGGAATCCTGACCGATTTTCAGGAACTGAAACATCGAGACTGCTCTGGATCGCAGCGCTTTGCTCGCACGGCAGCTGTTGACAGAGCATTCTCCAGCCGCCCGTACTCCCAAGGGAGTCTTGCGAAACGCCGGGAAGGCCGCTGGCTCCTCAGGCCTGCTCAGGACAACACCCCCGCCGCGCCGCTCGCGCAGGCCCGGCCGCTAAGGGCCAGGAGAAGCTTCCAGAGGCCCGGCCCGGGTAGGGTCCGGCCGGCCTCAGGCGGGCGTCCCGCGGCTGCCGCCCAGAGCTAGAGCACACGTTGACGGGAGAACCCTGCGGGGCGTGGGGCACAGCGGGCGAACGGGACGGAGCGGTGCGGGACAGGGGCCCCACCTGCCCCAGGCCCCGCCGCCGCTCCCGCCCCGAGCCGCCCCCCGCGCCCCCGGGATCCTGGCACCGGCCGCCGCGTTACGGGAAGCCCCGCCCCTGTGATGACGTCACTGGCCCCGCGGGCCAATGGCGGCGTGGGTGGAGGAGGAGGGAAGGGCGCGCAGGGGCTGGGGCGGGGCGGGAGCGTGACCGGGCGCGGGGACGCGCGTGCGGGACGGCGGCCCGATGGCGCGAAGCGGCTGTGCCGCTATTTAGGGGCGGGGGCGGCGGAGCGCGGGCGGCGGCGCTGCCGGGTAAGAGCTGAGGTGTGCGGGACTCCCTTTCCTTTCCCTTCCACCGCCCCGGCGTCCGCTCCCTGAGGGGCGTCCTTTCTCTCCGGGCCGTGCGCCGCGGGCGGGGGCACCGGGGCGTTCGCTCAGGGCTGCCCGGGAGATGGGCCACGGCGGGCGGGTGAACAGCAGTCTTGCGCCACTCGGTTCCCGGACCGATCGCCCGCCGTGCCCCGCGGCGGTGTCTGGTCTCGTCTCGTCCAGCCGCCCCTCGCCGGCGCCGGCGGAGCTGCCCGGCGGTGACGCTCAGAGCGCAACATGGCCTCGCCCGGGGGCCTGGGGTGCCGAGCCGCCCGCGGGGCCGCTCCGCCGGGCCCATCCGCAGCCCTGCCCCCGGCCTGGTGCGGAGGGTCAGGCTGAAGGTTATCTGCCTCTTCCCCAGAGCGCTGGTGGGGAGTGCCGGCCCTCCGAGTTTGCAAAGGTGTCGCGACCCTCGCGGGACTCGCGTCTTTCGGCGTTTTCGATTGTCACATAAGCGTGGATGTGCCACCGACACGCATTTCCTTGATGAAGAGATTTGCGTTTTGTTGCCGTCGCCTCAAGTGGTCTGCTCTTGTTGCCTGTAGATGGTAGAAAACTGCTGCCCTGAAAGTTACACACACTTTGTGTAATTGCTGGTCCAAGTGCTGGAGCGGATTCTCTGAGGAATTAGGGAAGTGTGGGTAGCCGTCTGGTTACTTCCCATGTGGTCCTGAGCGCCAGTCATCCCCTGTAGTGGGGCTCTGATGCTTTCCTTTAAAAAAATCGGCATCGTTATTTTCATCTCTCGGATGATGAAACTGAGGCACAAAGGAAAGCAGGCTGCCAAGTGTTTTGGCAGGATTGAGGGGAATAATTCCCAGTCTCAGTTTTCATGCTTGTTTTAGGCTGACTAGGGGTTTGCCAGCTGGTGGTGACTGTTTGTTACTGCTGAGGCATTCTGAAGAAATAGTTCTACGCATCAGGTAGTAGAACTGTGTCTGGGATTATAGTTCTGTCGTTATTGATCTGTTCTGTCACTGAGGGGCAAAGGGGGAAAGGGAATCCACAACCTTCCCAAGAAGTTGGATACTGTCAGGAGTTTAGGTCTTTTTTCTTACAACCTCTTTTCTATAGAAATATAACATTTGTGCTTCCTATGTGCTGTTACTTTCAGAGGCATGTAGAATATACTGTTCAAAGCATGTAACTTCTGAACAGATTTATCTATATGTTGGTGTAGCAAAAGAAGAATTTAAGTGTGGATGGTAAAAATTTGAGATTGCTTCCTAGAAGTTGAGCATTCAAAGTAATTATTTGGATGTTGTTTATTTGTCTGGAAATGTTGTGCTTCAAGTAAAGGCAATAGATAAATATTTCTGGCGGAGGAGAAAGATAGAGATGCACATCTGTAAGCAAGTACACCAAATGGAGATACTGTTCCCATGCTGCTTGTCTGGAGGATTAGCATTAGCACAGTTATATGAAATTAAATAACCTTTTTGGCTATTTTTTAAGCAATTATTCTTGTATTAGCAAGAACTGTCTAGATTAGAGAAGCAGCACTGCTTGTGATCAGTCTGGAAGGTTAGATTTCAAACTAAGAACACTGAATGCTAAGACATTACTTTGTATAAATTAATTTGATTTTTGAACCAAAATTACTTGCTGACTTTGAGATAATTCTGAAGTATTCCAGACAAAATGATTTACAGTTTTAAGAAGGTACCAGAAAGAGCTCAATTATGGCAGGCAAATATTTTGTGCCTCTAATTAGGTATTTCAGTAATTTTAAACTTTGTACCTGTTTTAGTTTGCTTTTTTTCACTTTTTGTTCTGATGGCTCTACTAAAAGTGAGAGGATAAGCCTCCTTCTAGAAGCAGAGAGATAAGTACAGTAGAGAAGTTACGTGCTTAGATGGTGAAAGGGATAAGGATGTCATTTGTACATAGAGATTTAAAAAAAATGTATTTTTGTTCATATAACATTGCATGATATTTTCAAGTGCTTCTCTTAGAGGTGTCTGGTGTTTTTTGAGTCTCATAAATATTTCCAAGAAGGAAGTAAGGTTGGAGGAAGGAAGGAAGCTTAGAGATTAAATACACTTAATTAGAAAGCAGTTACGGTTTGGGTAATCAAAATTCCTTGAGGATAGTTACAGCTTTTAGGTAGCTTTAAATACAGTCTGGCTTGTTATAAAACCTCAAGCAGCAGCTGCTTCATGAAGCATCCCTGGTTGTGTCTGCCTGAGCTATGTGGATTCCTAGTGACAGATTACTTCTTGAAGCTGTGAATATAGGTCTTCAGTTTCTTTTGAGGAATTTCTGGAAATCCATTTTCCCCGCAGCCTTTGGTCTCTTGTGATTGATGTGATAATGAGCCTTAATAGACTGAACACCTTCCTGTGGTGGTTGTGGTGTTATCTATACTTCCTGACTTCCAAGATGGCTTTGCTGGCAACTATATGTTATTTTAGCTATAGTTTCTTAAACTGACATTGTGATTTGTATGTCACTTGGACAGGAATTGAGACTTCTCTGAAATGGAGAGATAACCCATTATATAATGACATATTCCTGTGTTCATTTCGGGGCAAATCTCAAGATTTGTGAAATAAGATTAATTTTTAAGATATCTTTCTTGCTCAAAACAAGTATTTGATTTGTGTGAAAGCCTGATACTTTTTCACAAGCTATTGGTCACAGGTTTATCTTAAAACTCAATGCTTGCTACTTTGTACAAATAAGGTTTGATTTTAGGGTTATTAGCTTTTCAGGGACACTACATGAAGCATCAATTTATGGATCAGGTATAAAGGCTTATACTTTCCTTACAAAATGGCTTCAGGATGTGAAGAATAATAGAAATCCCATTTGATTTGGAGATAAAATGGGATAATCTCATGGCATGTGTTTTAAGTCTGTCTTCACAGAAATAATCAGAGCATTTTAACAGTTTTTTTTCCTCTTCAACCTAATTGTTTTCTGTGAGTTAAGGACTGTTACCAGCAGCATTCTAAATTGACCATGTTGGTTTTACTGAGTAGTGATCTTTTGCCACTAAACCATGAGAACAACCTGTCAGACTTCTAAAGTCAGTTTCTGTCTCCCTTGCCTCTTCACTTAGTGATCCACAACAACTGCATAGTATAAAATGTTAGTTTGTCTCTTTGCAATTCCCCAGAAGTTTTGTTTGGGTTTGTTTGTTTTTAATAGAAAGCATCTGAACTGACCAGCTCTTTCAGTGTTCATTCAGCATTGGGTTCAGCTTTCATCTTAGATAGATAGATACATATATATATATATATATATATATATATATATATATATATATACACTGTACCAATCAGTAGAACATAAAACTTGGGTTAAGCTGTGCATAGTAACTGAAAGAAATTATTGAGTTTTCTGTTGTCTAGACTAACTAGCTTGGTCTGACTTAAAATTGTGAATGGTGAACAATTAGTGTTTAGCATTACTGCTGAATGATGGCACTATCTTTTAAGGTTTGGTGTAGCTTGTATGCAGGATTTCTGCATTGTCTTCGCCGGAGCATTTTTACACACTCAGATAAGAAAACATCAGTTTGCATAGAAATATTTTCCTCATTCTGATATGAAGTATGGCTCCTTGTTTTGTTAGTTTTAAGTCCCACCATTTATTTTGGGTTTTTCTCTTCCTTTATGGTGTTCATGTAGGCAGGATGGATGGAAGTGTCTAGTACAATTCTGGATATTTCCCCTAGAACTAAGGGGAAAACAACAATTAAGAATCAGTCTTGTAAAAGCCAGAGACACTAATGTTTTTTAAAATAGCACGCATTAGAAGAGATTGTAATAGCCCCTTTGTGGGTTTAGAGGTGTGTTGTTTCAGTCTTCTTCAAACCGCATTGATCAGCGGTGGGGGTGGGGCTAAGTAACATACATCAGAATAGCCTAAAGCAAATACATGCTGAATTGTGACATGGCTTTGACACAATTGTTTCAACTGCTTCGTTCCCGTACTGGAGGTGGGTGTCTTTACACTTAACTCTTTTTTGCAGGTGATGGAGCATGAAGCTCCATTCTCTTGCCTTTCAGGAGCTGACTGCAGTGGAATCGGGTAGTATGATTTGTGGAGGGCTTATCTGCTCCCTCAAAACAATTGCTAAACTTCCAAAGTGCAAAGTAATAGAGATTTGAACTTCAGTCTCTTACATGTGAATGAATCTGCTTGGAACAACTGAAATGTTGTTTTCAAGTCTGGAGGACAGTTTAATATAGAAATGGCATTTATATGAAAATATAGTCATTTAATTTTAATTCCCAGTGAAAAAATTCATACTTTAGGACAAAATGTGATAATTATGTATTACTGTTTACTTATTAAGCTGGTTATTGATTTTTATTTATTCTTTCAGTTTCTTTGCAGTGTGTTTTTAATAACCTGAGCCATACTTTATAACTGCTGGTATGAAAATCAGTGAATAGTTTTGTGGAAATATTGTTTGGATTTCATAAATAATGACCCAAAAGAAAACTAGTAACTTTTTAATGATGTAATAGCTTAGGTGACCCTGCCATTACTCTAAGATATCATGATGGCAAGTGGGAGAGAAATTAAACAACATTCTAAAAACTTTCCTTTATACATCTATTTCATTCTTTCCCCTTCAGTGTGGAAGGTGCTTCTGCTGTTGTTTTGCAGCTTTTGGCAATTAGCAGTGAAGCGGAGAGCTCCTACTTCTTTCCACCTAGCTTGTAGTTGCTCTCAGGCTTCTGATGAATTTCATATTTCTGTAACTCAAATTGTTCTGATTAAATAATATAAATTAATCTTGCTTGAAATAACAGATCATAATGTCTATCTATATTAGAGTTCAATAGGCTTTGGTTAACAAACAATATTTTGGTAAGTGTTAGCACAAGTTTGGTCATTAAAGTAAATCCCTATGCACTGGTTTTATTTGGTGATTTAAACTAAAAGAGAATGCTGTTTAGAATTTGGTTGTATTCACCATACAAATTTATAAAAATTTGTTAAACTAGTTGAGTTTTTTAAGAATTGCAGAAATTTGTGTGTTATTAGAAAACTTCTTTTTCAGGTTTTGGACACTTTACTTCCAAAATAAGCAAGAATCAATTGATATAATTATTTCACTGTACTAATGTAATAAATATCCAAATATACATTGCATTTAAAGCAGTATAGTGGCTCTTCTATCCAACCCAGTGAGAGTACTTAATTAGAACATAGAAAAAATTTATAGCTTTTTGGTTCTCAATGCCATATAGCTACAATCTAATGACAAACAACTTGTTATTTAGTCAAAAAATGAACTAACAAACTTCCAGTGACAAACAAATGTTTGTTAAAATATTTGTCAAAATTTTCAATCAGCAATGTTTATAGTATAAAGTTTCTATATAGGAAATTTTGGTGGGCTTTGAGTAATGAGCTCACAAGTATAGAAGCAAATAAAGATACTGCTGGGTCATTCTGATCACTTTTATTTTAGTTCTAGCTGAAAGACATCTAGGTTGGCAAACCCTACAAAGACTGCTATAAATGTTTGAGATCTACTTTCATTTAGTTGTTCCTGTGAATAGAGATTTTCTTTACATTACAATGTTTATCTTGATTTGTAAAATAAAATGTCTTAGTTGTGTTGATGTGTAAGGAATGAGGTTCTGGCTTGGGGGTGATCCATGCTTAAATGTGTGTCTAGTTTTACTTATATATATGTGAAATACATTGTGCCTGTCACTATTATGAAGTAATTACATGCCATCAAAGCAAAGGGATGTTTGCTTTCATAAATTGCAGTTTCTTCTGATAATAGTAAGTGTAGCTTATTAATTTCCCTGTCAAGGGAATACTGTGGAATTCTGTTTAAATGTTTAGCGAGTTTCCTTTTATGGGGTAAAGCTCAGAATATTGAGTTTCCAGAGAAGTTGTGTCAGGTTAGTGGAAAATAAAGCTTCAGAAACAATGTGACTGTAGGCCATCTCACCTCAAATCTTAGTAGACCTAAAGAGCCTATGTTTACTTTCTAGGTGTAAGAATAGTATGAAGTCTGCTTCTAGAAATCGGTTTGTGAACTAAATGCCTTATTTCACTAAGCCAATCTACACGTTTCTGTAAAGATGCATAAATGTAGCTAAAAGCAATATAGCTCATATGCTTAGTAGAGAGTGGTCACTTGCTTTTGGTAGTTTAGAGCTGCTTTAAAACTGTAAGCTGAGAACACCAGAACACACTTAGTGGCTTTGTAACAATGGGGGTGGAAGCTATTGTGTGTATGCTTCAGTATCTCTGAAGTGTCTTCTAGAAATGTTGAAACTTGAGAATGAGTGGGCTCTGTTGCAATACAGAAATAAATACAGTGTTATATAATATACTCTAGCTTCTGGGGAATTGCAAGCTCCCTTGTAAAGTTTTGAAGAATTAATTAGTGCTTTTTCTATAGTAGACAGCTGTTCTTGATATGGAAGCATTGTGCTTTGTAATTCTCGAGTATATTTTAAGTCACTATTGTGAAAGAGACACGTGGTTTTGTGGTGAGTTGTTCTGAACCTTGACTGAAGATTTTGTATCAGTGCCCTTGAAAATTAGATAAGTATGAAAACCATAATCAAATTCATAGGGTTATATTTTAAAACCTGAACCACACTGTTACATCCTATATTCTAACTGAACCTCCTGCAGAGTTGCCAGTGAAGTTTGTTTTCATATACAGGGTGAAAACCTAAAGTTGATACATGTCTTAAACTTGTAATTAAATCAGCTTTAGACAGCCTCAGTTTTTTTAAGTAAACATTTGAACTTGTTTTAGCAGTGAGGAAAATGGAAACAATTTTCCCATTCTAACATGAGAAGATACACTTCCAGAAATATAAATGTGTATATGTGAGAAATCATCTTAGAGCAAATACAAATCTGATTTTGACATTCATCTAAAGTAAAGAGTAATAGTTTAAAGTTTAAAATATGTATCTTTCTCTTTTTACAGAAATTATGTGCAGCATGTTTTCTAGGTGGAACTGGGTGGCCTGTGGCTTCTATCTGGTGTTGAATATTTGTTCTCCTGACGGTAAGGGTTCTGTATCTGAAATACAAGAGGATATAGAACTAATTACATTGAATGTTTGAAGCACCTGCTTGCTTTTTGTCTAGGTACTTGTTGGATGGGGACAGAAAGTAAGGTGTGTTAGGATAGACACACTTAGTCTTCTAACGCTAGTTCACCACAGCACAGGTGCACACTTACCCAGCTTTCCTGTGGTAACTTTATTAATAGAAAATAACTTTTTATCAAAAGAGTAACCTCAAGTATAACAACTTCCTCCTTCAAAAGATATAAACATGCACCCCTTAACTCTCCTGTCTCTTATGTTCCTCTATTTATTAGTAGAGCTTTCCTAGCTTTGTGAAATGCTTTTGCAAAGCCTAAAGAACACTATGTTGGTTTTTGCCCTTAAATTTTCACTGTGGTCTACTAACGCATTTCAGTTTTATTATTGTCAGGTAACTACTTAACTTGCTGCTTAGACACATGTAGAGTTTTTAACATTGCACTAGTGATATATCAGCAGTACTGGTTAGGGAATGTTGTGTAGTTCTTAATAAATGTGGAATTTGTTTTCTTTTTAGCTTCAGGTGGATTAGTGCAGTCATGTGGTCACATCATCCCGGAGTCACCTGTACTGGCCCTTGGTTCCAATTTCACAGCATTATGCATTCTGAATGAGAGTTGTCTTGACTTTGGCAATATCTATGCCAGTCAGATTATCTGGAAGATTAAAAATAAACTAGTACCTAAAGAACAGTATCGTGAAATAAACAGAACTGTTTCCAGTGTCACATTCAATGACACTTCTTCACTGGCTACTCCTCTGACATGCAACATTTTAGCAGATGGGCAGATTGAACAGAACATTTATGGAATTACGGTTACAGTAGGCTGTGAGTACCATTTTTTAAGTTTTATTCTGGTCTTAAGAAAATTGCTTCTGAGAAATGGGAAAATGTAAAAAATAGAAAGTGTTCATATCTTTAGGGACTTAATTTTTATTCCCTCAGTTCCTGGATAGTTGAGTAATAATATTGTCAAATTACATGCTGCTCCACAGCTGCTCAATATGCACTGAAGAAAGTTTTCTAAAAAGTAGAAAATACTCTGGAGTATTTCAATGTTGAAATAGGAAAAAATGGAACAATAACAAGTGGCAGATTTGAATTACAGAATAAAGATGTGGATTTATTAACTGAAACAGGAAGTCGGAAATTAACTTTTCCTTACTTCTTGATTCTGTATCAGAGTTGGAGGAAATACTTTTAGGTGACATGTCCTGGTTTCATACTAACATTTTGAAAATAATGTTTTCTTCATTAATGGACTGAGAAACAATTAGTCCATCTGTATCACTAAAGCTAACCTGAATTGCCATAAGGATGGAACATACTATTTGAATTCCTTTACCTCTATACCAAAGAAAATACTTTTAACTACTTATAAACTTCATTTATTCTAGAATGATAGCACTTGCATGGTTCAGACCAAGTGCTTTTAGACAAGACTGTCTTGAGAAAGTCACATGAATAAATGCTACTTCTTAATTACTTGATGTCCTGCTAGTAGGCCAAGTTTTGTAGTGTCCTGAATATCGTACGATCTGGCTGATGAACTGTGTTGTCTCCTAGTGATGGCAAACGGTACTGCAGTTGTGAATGATCTGCATGCAAAAGGCCTGCTTGAGTTCACAATTTAAATTTATATGCTTCTAGCATGACTTACAAAGTGCTATCACAAGAAAGTCATGCTTTACATTTCAATTTCTGAGGAGTAAATATTCTACCAGAAAAGATAAAATAAATATTTTTAAAAGGTAAAATACATGGAAAGGTGAGGACAGAAAAATTACTCTAGGATTATAAATGTAATGACAATAGATGACATTCCACATTTGTAATTTATGTTACAAGTCTTGAGATCCTTTTGTATTTAAAGCTATTGTAATTTGGTACTGTCAATTAAAGAAAACTAAATAATAAGACTAGCAACAGGTTTAAGAAGAATTATTCAGGAAGAAAGCAATAAGGTTCATAAGGTTGTTCTATTAAAACTAGCACCCTGCTTGCAAGCAAATAAAATTCTCGAAGTACATTATATTATTGTAAACAGTGATAATATAGGATATAAAAACAAACTCGTATGTATAATTTGAGTTTTAGAGGGAAAGAAAACAGTTTTGCTGCATTCTGAAGAAGTTCCTTACACACTACAGTGCATGGGTGAGGATCCCTAAGCTTTCTTGAATGGGTTTGCAGCTCAGGCTTCTTCCATACCTCAGCTGAAGGAGAGCAGACCTATAAAATTTCTTACAGAGCTCAGGTTACTGGCAAAGTCACTATGTGTCAATTCAATAGTGGCTATTGATTTATTTTTCTTCTGTGTGAATTAAAATATATTTAGACAAGAGATGGTTAATACAAGGTTTTGTGCCTCAGAATGAAAAGTCTGTTCCTTACTAGCGGGTACTTAATCCTTATACAGCCTACTGTTTGTCAAAGCAGCTATTTAAGCTTTTTTACTTTGATTGCAGGATGGTATCCAGCATTTTTTGCCACATCCTTTAGAGAAAAATTAATTAAATACTTCTAATATTCAGAGAAATCACTCTAGTGGGACACTTAAAAGGAGTCTTGCTGGATTGAAATGTGTGCATAGATTAATTGTTGCTAACTCTTTCTGTACAGTGGCTCCAGAGAAGCCCAAGAACTTAAGTTGCATTGTGCATCAGGAATCAGTACTCACATATGTTATGAATTGTACCTGGAACCCTGGAAGGCATACATTCCTGGATACTCAGTTCAGGTTGAGACACAGCTGGTAAGTAGCGCTCTACAGAATATCTAAATAATTCTGAAGAATATTTTGATGTTAAACCAACAGTCCTAGAAATTCCTGATTCTTTGGGAGAGTTCTTAATGTAAGTCCAGTTTTCTGAAACTTTGCTGTCTGTCTGGTATGAGGGGGAAGGGAAGAGTTTAAGAAGCTGGCATTTAAGTAATTCTAAGTCAGATGTGAAATTTTGTTGCTGAACTTTCTTTGGGAGTAACAGTAATCTCATATTTTTCTATTCTTCAAATATATGATTAGTGTGGCTTCAGTACAATACATTTCATAACAGGAAGCTGTACCCAAACTCTTAACTTTTCTGGGTTGACAGTTCTATCCCATTCTACACAAGCAGATATCTCTGCATATTGCAGGAGGATCAAAATATGTGACTTTTAAAGGTCTGTTTCAATCTGAATCATTCTATGATTCTAAGTAGAGAAACAAACATAAAATGCCTGAGTTTTGTGAAGTTATTCATCTGCACTTCATAGGAACTGTGGACAAACACTATTCTGAGTTAATCCTAACATGAAAGCTTCAGGAAAGTATTTCTCCTGTAAAAGCAAATTAAGTTACTTTCCAAAGTCTTTAGATGGCCTCTCTTAAAATGGAGTTTTTGAGATGCCCTCTCAGTTTAAAATGGAGTGAACAGAATTGTTGCATTGCTCTGGAAACAGGAATGATTGCCAACGGCTTTCCAGCTGCCCTGTTCTGCTGAAGTGTTTTGATAACAGGTGTTATCAAAAGTATGCATAGATAGAAAATGTTAATGCTTTGCAAATTTCCTGATGCCCCCAGAACTATGTAGTGTTAGTATAGCAGAAGATGGTGAACAGAAATTGTATTGCTCCTCTAACTCTGTACTCTTGAAAGGTATGCAAGTAGCACTGATTACATTTTCTAATGCATTCTGCTTATTGGCCATATTGCTTTTGATTAATCATATCAGTTCTTGTTCTTTTTTTTTTTAAGACAAGTCAGGTTTTTATACAAATTTATTTACAGTGCGCTAGCTTGTGCTTTTGAAGATACGTGACTGGAAGTCAGGAGATTTTGGTTTGGTTTCAATTCCAATGCAATCATGCATTTGAGGCTGAACAAGCCATTCCCACTTTTTCTTCCCCTCACCCTGCTTACAAAATTAAGGCAGAGGGGAAACATACAAGATAAACTGATTGCTCACTCTGATCTACTTGAAAATATTCTCTAAAGGAAACCAAACTTACTGCTTTGCATCTTGGTTTTTTTTCTCTTATTTAGGCCAGAAGAAATCTTTCCTGACTGTATACCAAAAGATGTAAACAATTCTTGCACCATTACTGATATTCAGTTCTTTGTTAATACGGAGATCTGGGTGGAAGCAACAAATGCACTAGGGAAGGCTGAATCTGATCCTCTTGTTGTTGATCCCATTGACATCGGTAACTATATGCCCTTCAAAGCTTTAATAGAATGTTACTGCTGTTTCTGTGTGTATTGCTGAATTGATACATTAATGTTTCTTCACTATAAGCATGATCACTATATAAGTGTAGTTGACTAGAGCTTGAGTTGTGCTGGGCAAAGGTAGGGATGGTGAGAGATATCACAATTCAGATAGCAAGTTTGTGTTGAGTAGTCTTATTCAGAAGATAGTGTAAAGTAGCAGCCATTTCAGGTCCTGAAAGACTTTAATGGTAGTGCTGCAATATAGCTTCTAAGGGCATGGTAAAGTACAGCTGTGGAGTTAACTTTAACTTCTTCTCTTTTAGTTAAACCACTGTCTCCACAGAATGTATCAGTCAGCTCAGGAGTACTGCCTACTGTTCTGCAGCTTTGCTGGGTGAATTGGATTTCAGATGCTGTGATGATGCTGAAATTCAATATTCGCTACAGAATTGTTGGCGAGACAAACTGGATGGAGGTAATACTACCATTGCCATGATTCTGCTGTATTCCAGCCATCTGTGAAAATGGAGTTCCCCCTGTTGCACTTCAGGGTATTCAGTTTCATTTCATTATGTCTTACATGGCCACCCAAGGAAGTTTATCTGGCCTGTTCATGGAGGCTGTGATCTAAGTATTGTTTGGCACAGTCTGAGTATGGTGACCTTTTCATATCTTCATGGACTTTTCTGCTGTCCTCCCTGTCACAGTGCAGTATGTTTATTTTAAATTTAATTTTGCACAATGTATGGAACATTAATAGATTTCCATTTTCCCATGCATGTGCAAAATGAGTGATCTAAATGTCATTCAAAGATTGGGTAAATACTGTATCATGCTGGAATGCTTTTTAGAACTTACTCTACCTCCAGCTGGGCTGCAAAAGGTCCAGGCAGGGCCCACAGGCTGGGGCAGAGTGGCTTGAAAGCTGCCCAGTGGAAGAGGACCTGGCAGTGCTGGTGATGGCAGCTGAATATGAGCCAATATGTTCCCAGGTGGCCAAAAAGTCCAGTAGCATTCTGGCCTGGATCAGCAATAGTGTGGCCAGCAGGACCAGTGATTTATCTACCTGTATTTGTCACTGGTGAAGCCACACCTTGATTCCTGCCCTGTATACATGCCTCAAGTGTGTGGCAGTCAGGAACAGGAAAAGTGAAATAAGTCAGCCTTACCTGTAATGTACTATGATATGTTCCTGTTATCAAGAGCTGTGGGGTTTTTTTTCTTTATAAATCAATCTTTATGCATCAATCTGACATACTTTTAATAGCTCTTCAGTTTTTCCTTACTTTAAGCCTTCCCTCAGAGCAGTAGTACTCCAGCAGAGGTCCAAATGTATTCTCAGTTCTGTGAGTTCTTGGAAGGAAGGCTGCTTTTGATTTTACCAAAATATTCTATCAAAGCAGGTAGCCTAACACAGCTTCTTGTGACTAATGTGGCTTTAGATGCAGAAACTATTTATTAAGGTCACCTGTATTGATATTTTGAAAGCACTGGCCTGTACAATCTAGTCTGCAACTCCAAGATGGTGTATATGTTGTCCTGATAGAACAAGTTCTTTTAACTTGTCTTGTCCTTTTAACATATGAAAACAAATGAAATAGTAGCTTTTAAGTGAGCTGAACTTGCTTAGCTGTGGTAAAATTGGACAATTTTGATAATTCTTTACCCTCAGGATTAGCCTCTTAAGTGTCCTGCATTTGTGTTTCATCTGCAGTCATTTCTGCCAGGGGTCCTCACTGTAAAAAGCTCTTAGTTGCAAATGAAACAATGTGAAGAGTCAGTGTGTTGTCTACTTGTCTATTATCTACTCCACCCTGCTTCCCTACGTATGTACTAAGAGTACTTTTCTGGCATTTGGTTGCTCACCTAAGATAAATCAAAGAGCCTATTAAAATAATTTATTAACAAAACTATAAACTACTCTAAAACTATTTTCAATTTCATTCAAGAAGTACTGTTCTGGATCAGTGGAAGCAATGATCCTGGACTTTTAACTTATAGTAACCAATAATTTTGCAATCAATAATCAAGCAGGTCACCTAGCAAAGTTCTGAATTGTGAGACAGGGTACTACAGATCAGTAAGCAGCAGAATTATGTGGCAAGGAAGGAGAGAGATATAAGCTAGTTTTCCAAAAAGATAGTGAGATTGTCCTGAGGTAGCTGTTGAACTGTTCTAGTGTATGTATGTTCTTATACCTGGTAAGGACACACAACTCTGACTGAACCTTTACCAAGCAGTGTTTGAGAATTGAAGTTTTTGGAAATCAGAGGGAAGGAAAGCTTATTTGTGTTGTGTGTGGTGGGGAGCCTTCTTGGACGACCGCCGAAGTAGCACAGAACTCAGCTCTACAGTATTTTGAACACTTTTAAAAATCTTGGTCACATTTGCAGGTTCCTTCTGAAGATACGGCTTCCACAAGAACTTCATTCATTGTTCAGGGTCTCAGACCCTACACAGAGTATGCCTTTTCCATTCGTTGCATGAAGGAAGATGGAGTGGGCTACTGGAGTGACTGGAGTGAAGAAAAGACCGGGATGACCACTGAAGCTCGTAAGTAGTGTATAAAAGTAGGTCACTGACTTCTCAGGTGTGTGAGTGCTCTGCAATTTGGCAGTGGCCAGCTGAAATGGTGTATCCTTGCTTGAGCTGCTTGTTCATGTAAGCAACAAAGCTCTCCTGAGTTACTTTCAGCACTGACTGACTTGACCCATGCATTCTAAGGAGCATAAGAATAATTTCTTCTTAAGCTAGTAGAGAAGTACTCTCTGAAAACAGCTAGAACAGCAGCAGGGGAGAAAAGCCTTCTTCACAGAAAACTGTATTCTCAAAGTCTTCTGGATGAAATCCAGGATTTATGCTTGGCTTTTTATTCTGAAGGTTATTCTCTGTAACAGAAGTTATCGTGCCTAGAAGAAATTTTCTTAGTAGACCAACTGCCTTAGTTTATTAACAGCTTGATGTTTACAAGGCTAGTAAAAGTCTAGGTGAACAATCATCAACAGTTAAGAAACAGAAGATCTTAGTCATACAGGATGTATTGATTTCTTCACAAACTTAATAAAACAATGATATAAAATAATGTGCATGTGGTAAGTGTAGCCTCTTATGCATTAAAGCATCCAAATAACACATCTTTTAAGTTTCAAAGTATTCATTTTCATTTCTTTTCCACTTTGGTAGCCTGCAAGGTTGGCTTTGTTTCTGGCTTATGCTGATGCTACCCCATAGAGAACCAGTGTTGTGTACTTGATACTCAGTAGGGAATCTATTCTTACATCTAATTGCTATAAATAATTAGTTACATCTATTTAGCTTCAGTGTCAAGCTGATTGGTATATTTCTGGTTTTTAAATGTGCTTTAGCTTTTCCTGCTTGCACCTTTGTAGTCTTATTTCTGTGATATACTGTATGTCCCATAGTATCTTCAAAGCTGTGTCTTTTCTGAGTAGTGTGTTCACTGCAGCATTACAGTGCACATCAAGTTAAACCAATACAAGTTCCATTATTAAAACAGATTGGAAAGCCTTCCTTTTTTATCCTGATTGAATTAATTTGTCATCATAGATAAGAAATAAGAAGGATTATTGTAGGTTTTGTTTAAAACAAGTGGAATTTGTATCCATTATTGCATTGCTTCAGTTCTGTGTAAAATTTACTTTCTCTGGGGAAGATACTGTAAAATATATCAAAATTCTAGTCTCTGCTTTTCAACTCCTAATGATAGAATGACTTTATTTTCTGTTTCCTATCTCAAGCTGAGCAATGATGATTTCAGGACTACCTTTCTATTTAGATTGCATTGCTGCTGTGCTGTGGTGACTGGCTTTGCAAAAATACTGCTAATATTAAGTACCTGTGTCTTACTTTAGCCTCAGAACAAAAGTTTTACAGTAGTAAATGAACATTAGGCAGGTCATGTTAGATTCATGATCTCTATTAGGCAAGATGTGCAATTGCTTCTCTTTAATATGAATCAAATTTGGATACTCAAATCAGTAAAAGAGCTCCCTTTGCTTCAATTCATAGTTCTCACAATATAAAGTATAAAATATGAGATGCATGCTGTACACTTGGTAGTGAGGAGTCTTTGAGGTTAAAAGCCAAAACCTCACAATACACTAAATGCTATGAAAGAATTCTGAGAAGAAAATAGTCTTAAAAGATTAAAGATGTAATTCATTTTGAGATCAGCTTTCTCTTGGGGCTAAGACCCTCACAAAAGATTGGCCGGTTTTTATTGCTTTGTGCAACGTAGTATTGGTTGGTTCATTTTACTTTGAAATGGAATTTGTTATGGAAGCACCACATTTTCATAGTACAGATGCCAAAATATCCTGTAATATTGTACAACAGTACCGCAGTTCTGTTATACTTTTAGAATCAAGGAGTCTTACTGCCAGGAGAAATTTGTCTCTTTGTTAACTCTTGTGCATTTTCCTTTTTTCAGGTAACTTGATATTGAGGGGTAGGAACAGTATTGAATGCAGACTGTAGCAAGGTTTGCAGGGTCAGCTGTGCATGGCTGTGCCTCTGAATGCGGGCTGCACCATGTAGGTGTGATCATGCCTCACTCAGCATTGTCACCTTTAGTCTAATCTTGCAGATGCCCACCATTGTGACTCATACTTCTTTTGATACTGTGCACTTAAAACAGCTGGTGTCTTGCTCATCTCTTCAGGAAATTTTCCACTTAATATGCCAAGCATTATTTTCATTGAAAAAGCAAGAAAAACTTTTTAACATGCTTTTATTTTTTTAAAGAAAGCAAGCATATAATGGTAACCAAAGGATGAATTCAAACAAATTAAATAAAAATGATTCTACTCTGAAGCATTGTTTGTTTCATCAGAACCATCTAAAGGACCACCCATATGGAGGATCATTGATACATCTCACTCACCAGCTTTCTGGACTGTGCATCTATTATGGAAGGTAAAGCCAATTGAAAAAATTGAGCATTCTTTTAAAAACATGAGTTTTTCAGTGGAAAAATCTACCCAATAGCCTTGAGAGATGACTGGGATACTATAGGGTTTTTTGATATGAGAAGTGACTTTAGTATTCTTATGATAATAGATATGAAAAATTAAATGTACAGATGTAAAGGCCATTATTTAACTGACACTCATCTATGACCTGAAATGCAAATAATATATTCCTCATTTGTTGTTCTTCTGTGGATTTGGAACTGCCACTTGAACAAAGCATAGCTTCATGTAGTGTCTTCTGTAAGCTCAAATGTGACAACCCTGTCTGGACAGTGATACCCCAGCTGCAAAATCCATTAAGCCTTGAGATACTGCAGAGTACAAGGTTATTAAAAACAGCACTGTGCATCTGTGTGCAGTAAGGCTGCTGTGTCCAACTGGATGATTGGTGCAGATGAGAAGGGGAATGTGATTATAGATCCCGTATGTAATCACTCCCCAAACCCTGTTTTCTTCTGGTCCATGAACTGTGTCGTATCTGTTGTATTAACGCAACGAAAGGTGTGAGATCCTTTTTATGTCATTGTGTTGTAAAGTCACATAAATTGGAGGTTTTATCAACAAGTTCTGCAATCCTTACAGAATAGCTTTTATTAAATCACTAGGTATGATCAAAGAAAGAGTATTTAAACAAGAAATAGGCTTTGAAAGTGACTGCTTTTTAGAAATATGCACAGGTTATTTATGTTTTTTTTAAATGTACAGATATTTGATCTATGGAACTTGCACTGTTCTCATATTTTTTAATTGTGCCATAAGGACAGTAAGGTACACCACATTTGTTCAGTATCAGCTTAATCAAAGATGTGTGTCTGACAGGCGCTGAAGCCATTTGAAGCCAATGGAGTAATCTTGCAGTATGAAGTGACTATCAGAGATAAATCATCTCCTTCCAGTCCAGTGAAGAAATACAATGTTACCAGCACCAACCATACCTTACAGCTGCGGGAAGGAACTTACGAAGTGACTCTGGTTGCCCGTAACAGTGTTGGGTCATCTCCTCCATCAGTTTTACTTATCCCAGCAAGTAATTCAAAAGGTGAGTCTCCTGGTAATATCTCTGTCAAGTAAATCTGCATGGCCCTTTTTATAAGAAATCTTCAGTGTTGTAAAATAATACCTTTTACATGGGCACATAATTAAAGTATTGCAGAATTATCTACAGTTTTATGCCTTTTGTATATACTGCCACTTGTGTGCCAGGGAACATGTGGATTTGTCTATTCACACTATTTGATTTGTCTGTTCACTATTGCTTGTTTGTCCCAGTCTTATTCTCCTACGTTTTCAGTATTTCATCCGGTTATTTTGTCATCTGCTTCCACTATTTCCGTACTGTTCATGTTCTTTTTTATGTTCTATTCCTTATGCACTAATAGTAGGGACAGGCTAGTTTATCCTTATTTCCAGTCTTTTCTTAGACAATCCAAACACTACCAGGATAGGTAGCAAAAAAAAAAAATAGGTATATGAATAGATGCAGGTAAACACCAAGGGAGAGCCACTGGTTCTAAAGCTGTTATATGAATTATTTAAGTGTATAAGGGTATAAATTCAAACAAAGTAGTATTGCAGCCAGGAGGAGGTACTTAGTAAGTTATACATATATGGTATATAAGCATCTAATATGTATTACAGAATAAGCTGAGTTGGGAGGGATGCACAGGTATCTCAAAGTCCATCTGCTGGTCCTGCTCAGGTCACTCCAAGAGTCATACTGTGTGCCTGAGAGCATTGTCCTACTGTCTCAAACACTGCTTGAACTCTGTCAGACTTGGTGCTGTGACCTCTTCCCTGGGGAGCCTGTTCCAGTGCCCAACCACCCTCTGGGTGAAGAACCTTACCCAGCCTAAACGTCCCCAACACAACTTCAGGGCATTCCCTTGGATCCTGTCACTGGGCACTCAGAGAAGAGATCAGTGCCTGCCCCTGCTCCTCCCCTCCCAAGGAAGTTGTACCTGCAATGAGGTCTCTCCTCAGTCTCCTCCAGGCTGAACAGACCAGGTGATCTCAACTGCTCCTCATGTGGCTTCCCTCTCAAGGCCCTTCTCCACCTCTTTTACCTTCCTTTGGGTGCACTCTAATAGTTTAATAAGTTGATTATATTGTGGCACCCAAAAGTGCCCGAGCATTTGAAATGAGGCTGCCCCAGTGCAGAGCAGAGCAGGACAATCATCCCCTCCCTTGTCCAGCTGTCAGTGCTGTCCCTGATGCCCCCAGGACAGCCTTGGCCCTCCTGGCTGCCAGGGCACTGCTGGCTCATGTTTAACTTGCCATGGACCAGAACCCCAGGGCCCTTTCCATGGCACTGCTGCCCAGCCTCTCATTGCCCGGTCTGTCTGTACATCCAGGGCTGCCCCATCCCAGGTGCAGAATCTGCCACCAGCCCTTGTTGAAGTTCATATGGTTGATGATTGCCTGGCTCTCTACTTTGTCACGGTCTCTCTGCAGGGCCTCCCTGCCTTCAAGGGAGTCAGCAGTTCCTCCCAGATTTGTATCACCTGTGGGAACATGCTTAGTGTCCCTTCCAGTCCTGAGTCATTATCATACCACAGGGCTGAGGATGGAGGCCTGGGGAGCGCCCCTGGAACAGGTCCCAGGTCCCTAGTCTGATGTCACCCCATTCACTGTAACCCTTTGTGCCTGACCTGTCAGCTAGTTGCTCCTCCATCACAGGATGTGTTTATCCAGCTCTGGGCTGGACATTATATACACTATTTACTTCTATATATACACACTATACGTGAAGTATAAGTACTTAGTGAAGTACTTAAGTGTAACTGTACACTTGTAAATTCCCATTCTAATTTTGATTTCTCTTTTGAAATGAAGTGTTTTTCTAGAAGAAAGAAACATAATGTCTGTGAGAATAGAGAAGTGGAGTCTGAGTTCCAGTTTTTAAATAGCCTGATACTGCTTTTGGATCTCTGATACAAAGATCCATGTGTAAACCTCCAAATTTCAGAAAATGGCACCTACATTTACTTTGGTTCTGTCAAATAGCTACCATTACTCAAAAGTATCAACATTTGCCAGAACAGCTCCTATCATGAAAGAACTGTCAATATTAATCACTTTTTTCTTTCATTACAGCTCCTGTGAAGAATCTTAGAACATTACCTAAGCGTGACAAGTTGTGGGTAGGGTGGACTGCTCCTAACAGTTACGTTCTTAAATATGTGATCGAGTGGTGTCTGGTGTCCAGCAGCTCAGACTGCATCATAGAATGGCAGATTGCACTAGGAGGTGTTCAAGGAGTTGACTTAAAAGGTATTTAGCTCATAAATCTATATATAACTTGTAGGACACTCTAAAAACCTGCTAATGTTTGGAAGATGAGAAACATCCTCACAGTGATTAGAATTTTATGGTAGAGCATGGGTTTAATGCTGAGGATTTCAATTAGTTTATTGGGAGCATATGAAAGTATTTATATATTTTTGTGGAATATACAACTGTATCTGATCTTGAATTTTGAAATTTATATAATGTAACAATAAGGGCTTTATCTCCACTTTGGTTTTAATGTTGTTATTCTTGGAAACCATTAAAATAGCGAAAAGGCTGAGTTCTTTCAAAATCAAATTCTTTGATTACACAATTCAAACAGTGAAACTTTATCAGCTTTATTCTTTTGACATTATGATCAGTATCTGAAATCAATAAATTGGGGACTTAATGCTACAGATAAAGTCTTTCTATTTAAAATAAATTTTTAAACACTGACTTCTGTGAAGTCTGTTTTTTAAATTTTACATATGAATGTGAACCATTCCTTTAGTTAATATTTTGAAGAAGTATTTTTTCTTCAGTTAATATTTTGGAGAATTGTATCAATGAGCTCTAGAAAATACTCAGCTGCATTAAGTACAAGTCCTAGTTAAACAGCAGTCCTAGTTAAAGAGCGAAAACTCAGGAGCCTGTATCCGAAGTAAATGAGAAGGATAGTGAGCAATTTCACTGACTGTGAAACAGCACCTTTTAAATTCCTTTTATTAGATATATTTATTTTTTATTCCTTTTATTAGGTATAAAGCCTTTCAAGTGTTACTTGATAACTGTGTACCCTCTGTATGCTGATGGTCAGGGAAGTGGACAGTCTGTGAAGGCTTATCTTAAGCAAGATCGTAAGTATAAAATCATCACCTTGAAGCACATACACTGAAGCTTTTTAACAAAAAATGAAGAAATCTTTGCTTTAATTTAGACTATGTAATGAGAAATGGTTTAGTACATCAGGGTCAGGTGATGTCAATGATCTTTTCCCATCTATTATCATCCATTCTGCTTTTCTACGGTGTTTGGGAACTGGACAGACAGCTCACTGTGGCTGACTCTTTGTTTTTCCAACCTTTATCAGATAATTGGACATAAATTTGTTATTTTAATTATATATTAATTATATATATTGCATATTTATTATTTATAATAGTGATATTTATATGCTGATTTATTTTAAATTTCAAGTGTAAAATCAAGACTTAACTTCATTTGAAGGTTTCCCACAACTTGCTGATTTTTCTTTTTGTATCTGTTTCTGAGTGTTTCTTTTTTAAAACATCTTTGCAGTTTTGATGTTGTTTGAAAACAATACTTTCCAGATGAGTTAGTCAGATTATTCCATTGAAGTTTTTATGCTGTTACAGTTCAGTGCTTGTTAATATGTTCTGTGAATGCAAGGTTGCCAAGCAGAAATTAATCTTCATCTCCCATTACAGGTCCTTCAAAAGGACCTACTGTTCAGACAAAGAAAGTAGGAAAAGCTGAAGCTGTTTTGACATGGAACCATCTCACAGTTGAGGAACAAAATGGATTTATCAGAAATTACACCATACTTTACAAAACTATTGATGGAAATGAAACAGGTACTAGAAAACAGAAATGTTTTGTGGCATTGAAGTGTTTCATCTGTCTGTTTCCTAATATTTGTTCCTGAAAAAATATACAGAATCAGTTATAGCTGACAATCTGTTCTGAGAATGTAAAGCAGGTGTCTGAACCATAATTGTCCTCCATACAGAACAGAAAATCCCTAGTAAAGAATTCAGAATATTCAGTCTGTATGTAGCAGGGTGCTGAGTTTAGTTTCTGAAAGCTGATTTGTGAGTATTGTGCCCGCATATTGCAATCTAAATACAGAATGAAATTATGGTATATCAAGATGATGGCAGACAATTCAAGATACAAAAGGGGCTGGCTGCATTTAACTATGATAAAACCTTAAGAAAAGGAAGCGGGGAGGAGTATTTTAATCCTTCTGGAGCTGTAGAACAGTATATTACTGATGTAAATAATCTTGTTTGAAGTACATCTTAGTTAGCACACACTACTACATTCAGTAGTGTGTATGCTTCTGCAGTCATACTACAGGCAGCTGGCACCATCAAAACTTTAATATTTAGATTTGCTTAAATTGGAAAGGCCATGTAATTATGTGCATGCCTATGTCTTACTATTCCTTGCCTTGTTTTTTTTTTTCCTAGTCAGTACTAGCAGTTCCTTGTTAGCAATATGTATTTGGCTTACTAGACAGACTTTAAGCCTCAATTATACTACTAGTTTAGTTTAGTAGGTACATTCTAGGGAAGAAAATTTCACAGGAAGTGAAATACAGAAAGAGACTAAATTCAGATACCTAAACAGAAACTAATGAATCCCAGCATTTCTTGTACAAGTTTGTAGTCTTTGACTGTTGTATTTTCCAGCTGCAACACATTCTATTAAAACTATCTTTCACATCTGAAGTCCTGATGTCTTATGTTCCTATCTTTGTGGGGATGTAATTTGTTTGTAGTAAACCAGCATAAATTTCTTCTTCTCTTTAGTTGTGACAGTAGATCCTTCCAAGACAGAGTATACCCTTTCCTCTCTAACCAGTGACACACTCTATACTGTGCGGATGATGGCATCCACAGATAATGGAAGCAGGACTGGTCCTGATTTCACATTTACTACACAAAAATTTGGTAAGGCTGAATGGCACAATTGGTAGAAGTAAGTATTAATGTTGCAACAGTATAGCAGGGCTCTGTGAAAGATGTGTTAGAAGGGGAAGGTGATTTTATTTTAAAGTTTCAGTTACAGTCAATTTGCAGCGTTCATAATACCCGGGTGGCTTGTCTAGTGCTCTTTTACTAGGAGGTAATTTACTCAGAATTTTTCTGAGATATCCTCTGCAAAGCTCATGAATTGCACTTTTTATGTTATTAGGCATGCTGTTTTGGATGTGTTTTATACTTTAGGTTATAATGTTTTGTCCTGACCTTTAATGAGTCATTAGGATTTACCCAGTGCCTTTGTCTCTTTTGGTGTCCAGGGGCATCTACCCCTAGTCAGAGTCTTTCTTTTAATCCTGATAAAGTGTGCTGAAGAAGCTGTAGAGATGTGTGCTTATATCTTAATCTGCTGATGGAGTTACCAGTCAGCATATGTCATTCTCAGAGCCCTTTCACATTTTTTCATATCACTGGGAAAGTTTTCTGAAAGACTCATTTTGAATAGTTGAATTTATTGTATGTTCAGCTTTAGGGTGCTTCTGATGTGTAAGGGCAAGAGCAACATTACTAACTGAATTTAATTGTGGAAGACACTTACTTAAATTTAATGGAGACTTTTTTCTTTATAGTGTTGCTTGTCCCTAAGCATTCTCCAAGGTTTACTTAAGAATATGTGTAACACTGGAAGGAATACATAACAATAATGCAAACTTTGGTGTTTGCAGGCGGAGATCTTCACAAACAGAATAAACGGATGGATGAGTAGTGACGTTGTTTACTTTACTTATTTGGCCATGACTGTTATGACAGCCACTGGGGCACTGAAATACCTGGACAGCAGTTGAATTGGCAAAGATGTTACTGTCATACCTGCCCAAGCTACAAAATTATTTGCTCTGTCAGTACTACAGCTTCTAGATCAGCCCATTTTTTTTTTATTAATGCAAGGCACCAGATTGTCAAGGCAGAGGTTTTCATGTTTTCACCAGGAGACACTTTTCATATAGGGAAAAGGTTCTTCTGAATGTGAAGCTTTAAGACTGAGCATTGAGGTATTTCAGTTTCAGGTTCTCCCTAACCTTTTGGAAATATGTACTGCTGTTGAGTTCCTTAAATGCCAAAGTGGGCTATAACTGCTTCTTTTCACATCCTTCAGGAAAAGGAGAAATTGAAGCCATAGTTGTACCTGTTTGTCTAGCATTCTTGTTGATTGTGCTCCTTGGAGTTCTGTTTTGCTTCAACAAACGTGACCTGTAAGTGCAAATGAACTCTTCCTCATATTTCTGAGCATAACAGAAATGGCAGTAATTTATACCAACCCAGTTAAGTATTCTTCAGTTAGAGCAGAAAAGAAGTTAAAACATACATATATTGATTGGTGTTAAAAATTTCTGTGTTTTCCATGTGAAACCAGGGCCTGTTCTGATACTAATTTCTTACTGTTAATTACATGCATACTAAATGTTCTATGGTTCAATACTGCAAGAAAATGAATGCTTTTCTTGCTGGACATAGTTAGTATTAACTTTGTTAGGTTTTGATCAGGATAAACTGTCTATGTTTCTTATGTCATCCTGTGAGTGGAGTTTTGATCCCTAGTTTGTGAAGATTTGGAAATCTCTCCGTTGTATTTGAGCTATTTAATTACAGCATTAACAAATGTGAAGCTTTATGACAAAATTAGGCAGACATCATGATCTCCAGTAACTCTGTGCTGTTTACTGGCTGCTGGGAAGCAACCTGCCTCCTCCTGCTCCCCCACCCCAAAGCTCTTGTCTGTGGCTTTAACCAAGATGTCATTGCTGCAGTGTTTCCCCTGGCAAGGTGTAGCGCCTCCCCTATATCCCCTGTTAACTATCCTTTCTTTGTAATTAAAGACAGCGTTTTATACCCTTTTCCTTTTGACCTCCCTGCTGCTCCTAAAATTAGTTCTTGTTGGACATCAGTTGGAAAGCCCATCTTGAATTGTTCTTCAGGAGTTCTCCTTCAGAGAAGGAGGTTTGTTGGATCGGTTTATAAAGAGCAAGATAGGTGCATCAGTTTTAAAGCTGGTTTGGTTGGGGGGTCATGTATCAACAGAAACTTCTGGTTTTAAGTAACAATACATTCTTAAGAGTTAAAAAGCAAGTTTTTCTTCCAATTTTTTTTTTTTTAAATTGTGAAGTTAGCTTAGATTTTGACCTTTGGTATTTATAGTTATATTAAAAATAAGCAGGATTGTATTTTCATACTGACATCCATCATAAACTACCTAAGTAATAGAGTACTGTACATTCTAGAGTGCTATAAATTTGAAAATCTCTCACTGTTACCATTTGTTGTTTTGTGTTACATTGATAGCGCATTTAATGTGTGAAGGAGTTAAGTGCAGTGCTGTGTTTTCCCTAAGTAGTACAGTCTCATAGAAAGATGAAAGTAGCCCAGACAGCATTCCTATTTGGAATGCAAACTTTCTATGTAAGAGAGTGGTGTCCTGGATTCTGCTGTAGTTGCTATGAACAGGGAATTTGGGGAGTGCATCTTGTGACTTTATTCCATTTTTAATACTTTACAGAATTAAAAAACATATCTGGCCTATTGTACCTGATCCATCCAAGAGTAACATTGCTCAGTGGTCTCCTCAAGTTCCAGCTAAGGTAATACTCACCTTTCTGCATCCTGTATCTTCATAGTCTGCAAGATCTCAGATAAAACAACCAGTCTTCTGGGAGTCTTCTGTCTTCTAGCAGACATGGATTTCAAGCAAAAACCTGAATGTTAAGTTTCACTGATATTGTGATACAATATAGTTGGAAGGCTTCATTTGCATCTGTAGATTTACATGGCATTAGATTTACATGGCTCATAGCACAAATTCACAGTCTAGCATGGGCTTTAAAGCTGTTTCAATTTACTAGTTGGAACGGTCAAGTACTCATTTCTTTGCTCATTCATGGGAAATCAGCATTAAGTAAACAATTTATGATTACTGTTCTTAAAACCCTGAAGTGGCCTGTTTGCACAGTTCAGTCATGAATGAGAGAGAAGACTATAGAAAGTTCCTCGTGAACGAGACGATTGCAGCAAAATTTATGCCATGTGTGAGGGGAATTACCAGGCAAACTGTTCAACACTTCAACTGTGGTTAATTTCTTTGAAGAAATTTTCTGATGTTGAGTACATTATTTGAAGTAATGCATGGTTCTCAGTATAGAGAACCATATGCTGCACAGCAAATGCTTCTATGTTTACAGTTCTTAAGAATAATTTAAATGAGCAAAGACTTGCTCACACATCCCCTATGATTTTCAAATAGCTGCATAATTAAGACCTTGTCTTGGAAACAAAGCTGTATCTTTCTTTTTTTAGCGCATGCTTTGGAGATATTGCCAGACTTAGTAAAGAGAAAAGTAACATAAAGAAATTCAAAGGCATTACAAATAAAAATTCATATATTTATTGAGGCTTTTGATTTTTAACATAACCTTCCTCTTAGGCAACATACATCTCTTTCTTTCAGCATAACTTCAGTTCCAAAGATCAGACGTACCCAGAAGGCAGCTTTACAGATGTAAGCGTTGTAGAAATAGAAGCTGACGACAAGAAGTCTTTCTCAGAACAAGATCTAAAACCCTTTGACTTGCTTAAAAAAGAAAAAAGTACTTCAGAAGGGCACAGCAGTGGTATTGGAGGATCCTCGTGCATGTCTTCTCCTAGGCAAAGTGTCTCTGACAGCGATGAAGGTGACACAACACAGAACACTTCGAGCACTGTGCAGTATTCGACTGTAGTGCTTAATGGATACAGAGACCAGACACCTGTACAAGTCTTTTCAAGGTCTGAGTCAACTCAGCCCCTGCTAGATTCAGAAGAGAGATCAGAGGATCATGCTGGAGGAGCTGACAGTACAGCACAGAGGCAGCAGTATTTCAGACAAAATGGTGGTCAGGATGAAACCAACACAGACAGGCCATGCTTTGAAAGAACAAAGCAGATTACTCATGCTAATGAGGGAGATCTTGTTGGATTTGTTCAACTGCAGATCTCAGGTCAGAGTTCACAGCCATTGGGCCTTGGGATGGAAAAAAATACCCAGGAAGCTGCTGTATCAAATGTTTTACAGACATGTACTGAAGGACAAACTGTGAGACCTGAAACAGTGGAAGAAAATCCACTTTCAGTTGATGAAATGCCAAAAAGTTACCTCCCACAGACTGTGAGACAAGGGGGCTATATGCCTCAGTGAGAGAAAAGACTGGCTCTGTTTAGGCCTTCATTAGTGCCTGTTCACATCTTCCCCTGTGTTTCTGATAAAGTAAGCTAGGTATTTTTATCTTACTGCAGATAGAAAAACTGAAATTAAGCGGAGAGTAATTTGACAAAAATATAATAAGGACTGTTTTTGTGGAAAATTTCCAGTCCAGACCTACTGGAGATTTATGCACTACATAAAACCTTACATCTGGATAGCTGAACAAGCCTTTGTGCTATATTGGGTGTTTTGTATCTCTTCATAACAGAATTTCACACGATTGAAAAGGTCAAGTTTTAAATATCCACATCAGCCAATAGACCTCCCAGAAGAAACACTTCAATGCCTGGCAGTGTACAAGCTTAAAAAGTCAGCTGTAGTTGCACAGTGCAGCTTTGTGCAAAAGTAAGACTGAAGCTAAGTATTCTGACATGGAAGAATACTTGTGTGATATACTTTTCAGTAACTTAATTGACTTACTGAATTTTGACTTGGCCCAGTGCCTCAAATTTCAGCTTACCAGACCTGAAAATCATGTTCATCCCTCTTTAAAACACATAAAAATTATATAGAACCTACTATGTTGTACAAATAGGAAAACATCAAGATCACTTCAATCTGAATGCTACTGTAGTAACTGGTACTTTACCTACATTTAGATATGTGTACACATGAACTATTAGAGTAATTTGGCCTAAAAAATGTGCCTTGCAACTTGACGCACAGCAATTCAGTCTCATAATCAAAAGTTTGGAAATCAGATGACAACAGAGATCAGCAGTTATTTAAAGGCTTTGTACTCCAGTCACTTTTTGATTATCTAAAACTTCTGTGATCATATATGCCTTTGTTCAATAAGTGCACCTTTGCTGTGTACAGCTCAAGTAACAAGCCATAAGCTTTTACCATTTTGCTGAGCGCTCAGAAGAAAGGAAATATGACCTTCCTCCTGACAGACTGCAGCTATTAGTGTGCTGTAACCTCACTGCTAATACTGCAGGACATCCTTGAAACTGAAAACAGCCAAAGCATTCAAGTCATTGGTGCTCTTGGAACTAAAACCAAAATCTGTACTCTGAACTTTGCTGGTAGTACGTCTCTATTAGCAATCATGAGCCACAAAACACACTTAAATGATTGTTAAAACTCCTTACTTTTTTCTTAATGTCTCACTTTTCCCCTGCTCACACAGTATATATTTTTTGAGGAAGGTACATTTCTTGGAAGCTTCCTCTGCCAGTGTTTAAACAAAAATTAAATTACAGGACAATAGACAATAACCCTCTTCTCCAGTAATAACCAGAAATTTTGTGGCACTCTTAAAGATTTTTTCTAATTAATCTAAATCTAATATAGGCTAGTCAGCTTTCTAATCTGACACTAACAACAATGTATTTCAAAACACTAAATGCTGTTTTGTGAGACTAAAACAAGTGTTTTATTTCTCCTTCAGCAAAATAACTGTATTTAAGACCACCTGAAACCTTTTGTGCTGTGACCTCTGGTACTGCTGTTCTGCAGAGCACTTGCTAAAAGCCCTTGAAAGGCCTGTGTCAGTATCATTTCATCTTCCCTTGTCTGCCAGTTTGTGTGGAAGGATGGGTGTACATGTAAATGTCCATGTGTCTTTTGCCTTTGTTATGAAGAAATTAAGTGCAAGAGTAAATTTGTAAGATTGCATCTTGAAGTTTGGAATATTTGAAACAGATAAAGAATGCAGAGTCTTTAATAACATTTCACTATTCCACAGTTCCTTTCTCCTGACAGCATTTTTCTGTATATAGGCACTTTTTTTAAAAGTAAAAGGCTATGTTGTGGCTTACTATAATTACACCTCTCTTCAGACCAGTCCTCTTCTTTTTCAGCCCACTATACCTTCAGCACCTTTAAACTCCTTCCCAGAGGGCAAAGGTGTAATGAAAACTTCTGTGATGAGACAGCAGAGAGACCATCTTTCATTTTTTCAGAGGTTGAAGGAACATTTCTTTTTTGGAACACATTCCTCTTGGAAAAAATAGCAGTTACTTTACTGGGGCATGAGTTATCTTCTCTATGCAAACTTCACAGTGACTGTAGAAACCACAAGTAAAAGGGGAGTCTCTGTTAAGCAGTGTGCATGCTAATTAGAACTGCCCAGCAACCGCATGCATTCAGTCCATCTTCTCATCTCTGAAGTGTTATAGACCTGACTATGTAGTTGTCCTGGTTTAGGGCAAATTTGGGAAGAAACTTCCAAAAGGGTCCCTCTAGAAAGCAAATTCAAGCAGCCCCTCCCTCTATTGGTACGGGTAAAAGATTTCCTTGGAGAAAAGTAGGGGAAAACTGTTTATTTAACAGGCAAAGCATTCACAAGCATAAAAAATAAATAATATTAAACACTAAAACTTCTCAGTGTTCTGAAGAGATGGCAGATTCAGACAGTCCTTGTCGTGGGGTATAGCTCGGCTCACTTGGTCTCTTACCAGTCCCTCCTATGCTGGACAGTGCTGCCTCCTGGTCCCTGATAGGCCACAGGTACGAGCTCCTGGTGTTTTTCTGGGTTCTCAGTCCAGAGCAGGGCTGAACATCTCCAAGCAAAAGAAAAGCCACAGTCCAGAGAACTTCTCTGCCTCAGCCAGCTAAAAACTAACTAAAGTCAAAGGAGAGCTTTCTCTGCTCTCCATGCTGCAGACAGCCAGTCTGTGAGAAGGATGCAGGGAATAAGTGCAATTTTTGATAACAAACTGTGCTTCTCCCCCCTTGTATCTCAGAACCAGTCTTAAAGGTGAAGAACTTAATACCCAGCATAAACAGAACAGATGAGTGGGGATACACACATCATAAAGTCACCCTAGCACAGTAGTCTAAACAGTGCTGCAAAGGTCTGGATGTTTTCAAAAACATGTTGATGATTTTTTTAAACTATGTTTTTGTGATTCAGTAATACTAAGTTTTGATAGCATTCATTATTTGAGGGAGAATGTCAGGTAGTCCTTAAGTTGCTACTTGCCTTTCTGTAAAGGGAAGGCATTTTCTTCTCAGTTGCTGTTAATTGTGGACCTTTCAAAACTTAACTGATGTTAAACAGCAGCAGGAGATTGTGATTTCTAAAATATGTGCTAACAGGAGTTCTAGCCTGTCATTTCTGGCATCTTTTATTGTTGTTTATGGGCCAGTGGTAATAAAGAATTGAGTGGGTGCTAGAGAAAAGTTCTGGCTGGCTGGCAGTGACATGCTCTCTTTTGAGATAGTGCATTTATCTGGGGCTAAAATACTAAAGACTAAGCAGGAGCTGCTAGTGGGTGAACAGCTTGTAGAAGCCACAATACATAAATAACAGGTTTACATAAACCTATGTGCCAAAAATGTTGTGCAGTGTTCAGGGTTTAACAAGATTTTGTATTTTGGACTGTAAAAACCTAATTGTATCAAACAGTTGCATACAGGTTTCTAAGAGTATCTGCAGTGTAATTATAGCAATCCACTGAAATTTTCTCAGCTTGGCCCTAACACGGTAATTAAAGAAAAAGTTTTCTCCCTCCTCCACCTCTCCTCCCCACTTCACCAATGACTATTGGTGCATGTAACAAAATAAAGGCATTATTAAAGTCATATTTCAGCATAGACACTTTCATGTCCATCTTGATTTCCTGGACTGGAATTTTTCAGGTACAGGTGGAAGAATAGTTGTAAGGACTGTTAAATTTGGTGGTGGGTAAGGGAGGCTAGTAGAAATATATTAGCATATTTGAAAAACCTCTTAAATGCAGGCTGGTTAATGCTCCTGTGTTTACAAGAGAACTGAATATATTACATCTTTAGTTCTATTAGACCAGGAGATGATTTGTATTGTTTTCTGGAGTGTGTTGGCTCACTTTAAATGCAGATAGTCTAGGAATATCCTTTCCTGCTGTAGTGAAAATCTTGGGATTTCATGTGTGCTATTGTAGAAAATTAAGCTGCCTGTTATGCCTGTAACGTAGCAGTACAAGCATAGCAGAGGAAAAACTTTATTAAACTTTGTTCTGGAGAGTTTATGACAAGTATGTTTTTGTCTGGTACAGAAGGCTAGCAAAAGCTGGAAGAAACCTTGGCCTTGGGAGGATGAGGGAGTTTGCATGCTAGGGCTGAGTCCCATTCTTGGGCTCTGGAGAAGTCCCATAATCTGGGTGGAAGCTTCAGCTTTGTAAATCGTGAGCTTTGTCAGGTGGTTATAACATGCATCAGTATGTGAGGTCACCACTGCTGATTTAAATTAAGTAATTGTTTCATTAGTGCCAGGTCTCAGATACCCAAGATCCACATCAGTGTATGCTGCAATGGAATTGACTTCTCAGTAGGATGTGAAACTCCAAAGACTGTCAGATTGTTAATAGTGTGCCCCACTCCAGGACATACACATTTTGCATCGTAATTTATGTGCATTAAGTGGACTAAATACACTAGTTTATTTTCCCCATTAGACAGTGGTTGTAGTTGAGATTAACTGTTATTTGAGTGTATTCCTTTAACTGGGTTAAAAAGTTCTCTTGACTGAGAGAAGGGTTCCTTAATCCCCATAACCTCTTGTCTGTCTGTAAGGGTGGATACATATAGCCATTTTAAATTCCAGGAGTTGCTTGTAATATTATACAGGAGAAGTTTATATAAAAATGTTGAGTCTTCTGTCATTAAACAGCTGTCAGGGAATTGCAGCCAACCCGAGTCTTCAGCTTTGCTTTTGATCCAGAAAACTGCAGTAAAGTGGAGGTATAAGTGTAAAAATCTGGAGGAGGTTGAAATTAAGTATCTTGTATTGGATTCATGAATTTACATTTCTCTTCCTTTAAAGTGAAAGCATCAGTAAAACAAACAAAAAAAGATAAAAATCATGTGAATTTGCTTTCACTGCTGTTTCCTTTGTAGGACTTGTGCAATCTGAGCCATTCTTGAAAATAAAAGCAGTGCTGACTTAATGCACAAGGATGCATTTCTAAGGCCACAAGATTTGATAAAACAAACCTAAAAATAATAATGAAGGGCCAGATTTCAACAATTGTCTGCTTCCCTGCCTCTTAACTGTAGTGTAGAGAGAGTGTGGGCAGCAAGTACCTCCCAGAATGCAACCTTAGCCAGTACTTGTATTTATTTGCAAAGACAACCTGAAGGGGATATATGCAATAATGTCATTGCTACTCTGCAGAAGCACACTTCTGTAACAATAGATGAAAAATACTTATGGCACAACTTATGGCTGGAAAGCTCCACATCCACATCCTCCTGCTCAGACCTAAGTGTCAGTTGTTCTCTGGGGATCACGGGCGTGGCAGATGGGCATTCTCTGCAGTGTGAAACTGTTAACACCTATCACTTTTCATCATCAAAGCACATTTGTTAATGGGTCCAGTGAACTTGCCGTGCTTTTTTTTTAACACACCAGTTTTGTTTACAGTGTCACATCTAGCCTGACACTTCGATACAGCCAGGGATTGTCTAGTAACCTGCTTTTATTTGGGGATAAGTTACTGGTCACCCAGTTTGCTGTGCCAATATATGCATCTAGGTGAGCGGAGGTGTGGGACGTGGGAACAGATGTACCAACAAGGAAAGTGCCTTGATGCTGGATTGGATGGCTAGTGAATGTAAACATTAAGTTAAATTTTGCTATGTACTTAAACTAAGTATGGCCGATTAAGCTAGTGGTAATTTGAATGCCAGCTTTAAAGGGCTTGCATACTCCGGCTAGAGGTTAAACTTGTAAATTGCTGCATAAGCTGTCTCTGTATGGAAATGTGTTTTAATATCTGTTCACTGTCTTTATTCTTTTGCAAGCTGCATGTGTATTGTCATATAAAATCTGCTTTCTACAATTTATTTTTATGGTCACTTTGAATGGCTTCCTCTTTGTTACCCGACTGAGCCTGAATGTTGCATTTCTGTAGTACATAATATGCATAAAAAAAACAAACCAAAATTCCATATTTACCTTTTGTGCTGGAGTCAGTGTTTTGTAAGGCTGACCAAGTAGTAACCACAGAAGAAGAGTCTGGGCCACTGTTTCACATGCAAGAAACAGAGAGACTTGACCATGACATTTCTGGATAAAAGGCTGCATCCTTGCACCTGTGGCCACGTTCAGCAGCAGGTGAATGGTCTTTAGTCCTGCCTTTGTAATTGCGCCTGGAAACAGAAACAATGCTCCCTACCTGCACAGTCTCATGCCCATGAAAGGCATCCCTGACCTGGCTATGTCTAGCACTGCTCTCCATCTCGTCTGGTTGAGTTCTTTTGTTTCTCATGGGTTGAGGATCCTCACGTATTTTCATCTCAGTACTAAAAAGTACTAACATAGCACAGTACTGAAAAAGCAGAGTTGAGTCTTCAAAGGCTGGTCACCTTCACAAAAGGCTTTAAGGTGAGCAGCTGGGGAAAGACTGCTTCCCCTTCCTAGCTAAAGTCCTCATTTGAATAGACAGACTCAGACTCCTGTAAAGCTGAGGAGGCAGTGGGGAAGGGGGTGTTCCATTATATGTCACCAGAAATTATTATTGCTGCAGAAGAGCCATCCCAGGCGTGTCATGTATGGGTTAATGCTTGTTGGTGTTAAATGCAAAGACTCCTTTTCCAAAATGCCGGTTTACTGCGCAGTAGTTCACTGACCACTGTTTCACATAAGGCCCTTCACCTTTCTAGAGAGACATAGCATTTTTGTGTGTGCTGCTCCCCTGTGCTCACAGCTGATGAGCATTAGTGCGGTTGAGCTCCAGGGGACAAAGAGGACAAAGTGTGTGCAGAACAGGAGGCAGCAGTTTGACTTTTACAGGCTGCTCCCTGCTGCCAGAACAAGACAGGAAACATGTACTTGGGTACTGTACACTCAGAACACCAGAAGCAGCTCGATTCCTGGAAAGAAACTATTCCCCATCCCCATGGCAGAGGCCAGCACAGTCTGGAGCACAGGAGCAGGAGGTGTGCCTAACCGCATTCTACCTTTGAAGTAGCTATGTTTGTCCAGCCAGGACTGGCACTGGACAGCAGCACAGCACTTCTGAGAGGTGCACTGGGGCCCTGCCAGCCCTGCCCAGTGCTGGGCAATGTGGTTGTAGTGCAGCTGGGGGATCTCTGCTTTGTTCTGACCACTGATAATCACAGTAACACTGAACCTCTCCGCAAAGTCATCTTAACTTGTATTTTCCAGTCATTTGTGCTATTCATGGCAAAGTGATCCAGTGCCTTTCTGATTTCCCAGCAGACTCCATCTGTATGAAATAACTAGCAGAGCCAAAATATTCCTCCCACTCCTTACAAAATAGCTGGGAAATTCCTGGATCAGCCAAAGAGGCTGAGCACTAGTGACCCATCCGGGAGATGCAGTATGACTTTCCCAATGAGTAATCTGACTCCAGGCTCTCCTGGAAATGGAAGTGTACTATGCACTAGTGTACTAGCTGTTGCCTTGGCTTTCCTTTTTTGATGACTCTTGAGTCACACAGCCAGCCTGTGCACTGAGCTGGGTCAGGGGCCAGCAACAAGTTTCCGTGAGAGGACAGCTCTTCAGGAGCCACATAGCAACTCTCAGCTGGGCCTTTGCTGCTGCTGGCACAGCCTGTTAATCCAGGCCTGTTACAGGTTCTGGGCACCAGAATCTGGAATAAAGCTGCTCAGAGAATGTCCCGCAGGGCTGTGAGTGCCTGGGGCACTCATTAGGATGTAGCTGAGCAGACACATACTGGGAACAGCGAGGAGCCCCGTCGTGTTGGGGCAGTGGGGCAGCCTGGGCAGTACCTGGCAGCGCGCTCCAGATCCGCTGCTCTCGGCAGCACAGCACGGCCCAGCCCAGCCCGGCACGGCACAGCCCAGCCCGGCACAGCCCAGCCCAGCCCAGCCCGGCCCAGCACGGCCCAGCCCAGCCCGGCCCGGCACGGCACAGCCCAGCCCGGCCCGGCACGGCACAGCCCAGCCCGGCACAGCCCAGCCCAGCCCAGCACGGCCCAGCCCAGCCCAGCCCGGCCCGGCACGACACGGCACGGCACAGCCCGGCCCGGCACGGCACAGCCCGGCCCAGCACGGCCCAGCCCGGCCCGGCCCAGCCCAGCCCGGCACAGCCCACTCCTGGCCACTCAGGGCGCTTCAGGGGCAGAGCAGCCGCGGCCCGGCACCCCGGGGCCCCTCAGGCCACCAGGACCGTGCCAGGAGAGGGCAGCACGTGTTGCTTGTAATAGCCGGCAGGCTGACTGCTGCAAGCTCCTGAAAGGTTTCAATATTTATTTTCTAGGAGTTGAGCAAAAGTCCCCTTGGTTTCTCTTCTTCCTCTCCCTTGGTGAGCAAAAGCCCTGACCCTTGTTAAGGCTCTTCATCCTGAGTTCTCCGCAATTCTGAGTCATCAACCCAGGGCAGGGCAGGCTCAGCACTTGCCTGTTGCCAAGCAGGTCAGTATCCCAGAGCCCACTTGGCACACCATGCCCCGGATGGAGCCTCACAATAGCCGGTCGACATGAAAGAGGCCCAATTACCGGTTCCTTGTCCCCACGGGCTGATGAACCTGCTGATAGATGTGCTGGGGTTTGCTGACAGGAAGCCTGTTCTCTTGCACTGCTGCAGCCTGAATCACTGCCCTGCTCTGTTCAGATAAGTGATCACCACTGACCCAAGTGCTTTGGGAAAAAACACGAGGCTCCTGAAGATCATTTCTGGACTAAACCTGTGGTAGCACAGCTCTTCCTCCTTGAACTGATGCAGCTTTTTCCCGTTTTGAGGAGATGCGTCATTGGTGCAACGTGCAGCCATGGATGTTCTTTTGCCAAAGACCCGTGGGGTTCACCCCACCATGCACACTGCCTATTTCGGTACTAAGGCAACTTTCCTAAATGGAGTCACTGTAATAAACTTCGAAGCATTCTCTGACTGTCCTTTATCATGTATTACACAAAACTTGCTATGTTCAGCCAGACACCTGAAGAGTGTCCCTCCTTCCCTCCCCACCTTCTTCTCTCAGACACAAGAGCTTGCCAAATAGCTCTAGGGCAATAGGAGATGTCTCTAGAGCCTGCTCAGGGCACAGCTCTTCTAGTACATCCCCATTATGCTCCATTTGCTGCATGTGTTTTTACTCCTCTGGAGTCTGCTGGATGTCTTCCTTAAGTGAAACTATTAACATTCTTGCATGTGTCAGAAAGCCTCTCCATTTTACTTATTTATATAAATTAATGCCATTGAGATAGATAATGCAGAGATCCACATCTGTAAATGGAAACAAATGGAATAATTTTATGAGCTTGAAGAATAAGAGATCTTGTGTCAGCCTTTAAAATTAGGTTGTCTGTAATGCAGGAAAAAGGTCAGACTCTGTGAAAGTGCAGCATGTGGAATAACTTAAATAAAAATGTCAGCACAGATACACCAAAAACAAACAAACACTGACAGAATAGAAAGTCCTTTAAAGGCAGTGAAACTCAGACTTGGTCACAAAAACTCAAGTAAACAGACACCTTGCACAACATGTGGCTATAGAGACAATCTCTAGCTAGCCCTATAATGAAAGAAAAAAATCAATCCTTACAAAATTAAACCTCCGTCATGGGAAAACAACCACAAGCTGGAGACAATGCATTCAAGAATTTATCTGAGGACATGGCAACAAAAAAAACCCTAAGTCACCACAAAACAAGCAGTATCATGAGGGATTTACCCCACACAGCTGTGTTCTTATCTATATTAGACACAGCACTGCCAGCTCAGTCCCTGAGAACTGAGCTACCTTGTTGCTACCCTAGATCAGGAACCTGGTCCATATCTACAAATGAGCAGACCTGCTAATAAACCCAAGGCTAAGGTAATTTCACAGCAATTTGTATGATAGTTTTGCATTGAAACAATGGGGTTGGGGAAGTGGGAATGTGTGCAGGAAAGGTAAAAAGGGATGGCAGCTAAGGATGGTGTCAGCCCCTATTTGAGCTCAAGCAGCTCCACTCCCTCTCACCGTAGATCATCAGAAGACATAATGGACAGCTTATTCCCAGGATTATCCTTTACTTAATGAAGATAGTGCTTACAGAGAACCAGCCCTGTGTGCTGGAAAAAAGGTGAAAAAAGCAAAATCTAAACTCCTGTGTGTTCCTTTTCACCCAAAATGATTCAACACTCCCCTGCTTCCTTCCTTGCAGACCAGATGTTGGGAAACCTTGTCTGGCCCAAGAACTGTAGAAGCCTTTAATCAGCTTTAAAGCTCTTAAAACAACTAAGCTTTCCAGAAAATAAAAGCAAGAGCAGAAGAGAGATGCAGTCCCTAAAGACAAGCAATAATCCAAGCCTCTTTGTGAGCCAAGCTATAAAACAAAACAAAAAAGTAGCTATAGACTAAAGCAAATGCCTGGAGCATGTTTGAAGGAGGTGAAAGGTCATGGGAGAGAGAAGCAGGAAGCAAGCCATGAACACAGCTGGGTATGAGCATTTCTGGGCAGTATGCTAGTGACAAAACTTTACATTCAGAGCAAAGACACCATCCCCCACTGTTCAAACCTTTTTGTGTTCAGAGGATTTAGAAACATATTTTGTAAATAAACATACCTGTAGCTCATAAATTATTGATGCTAGCATAAATTCCTACACTAAAAGGGAACAAAACATAACCAAATAGGAAAAAGAAACAAAAACTAAAACCCCTCCCAACTCAAGCCCTCTCAGCTCACTTTTTAAGACGGTAACAGAAATAAAGCACAGAGTCCATGTCCAGACTTAGCAGACACTGGCTATGAGAAGATTCACTGCAGAATCATACTGGGCTCATTTGGTATAATAAAGCAATTTCTTACATTAGGACATAATTTGCCATAGTAACATTTTAGAAAGTATTTTATGCTCTTTTACTTCAGAACAAAGTGTTTGGTTCAGCTCAATGATGGTCTAAGTAGACATCCAGAGCATTAACTGTGATTATAATCTTATGCTCATTGTGTCTGACATCCCTAGATACTCTTGCATAATATTTCTGTGGCTATGAAAAGTGTTACTTCTTTGTTAAATTCCATTAGATATACAGTTGCTCATGTAGTGGTGAAAATTCTGCATAAATTAGCCTTGGCTAGGCTATTGCATTCTGAACAGAGTAATGACAAACCCAGGAAATACAAGGCTACTTTTCCAAGAAATGACTTCTCAGAAACTTCAGTTCTATCAGGTCATACGCTGAAACTGAAACAATGTACTAGTAGGCTCAGCAGACTTGCTACTCATCAGTGTGGTGTTAAGCAATGTCTGGAAATCAAGGCAACCTAAGAGGCTGAGAAAGATGTTGGTAGCAGACATTCAAGCTCAAAAGTCTTGACCTCACCATTCAATTGGACTAGTCAATGTTAAATCAGCATTTTTAAAATATAAACCACCATATTATAGCATAGTTTCTTTGACAGCTAGAATTGGCAAACAAGCTCACTGCAGCCTCAAATGTTCTGTTCTGTTACTGAGCACACACTGGGCAACTCTCCCAGAATCCTCATCCCCCAGTGAATGAGCTGTGGGCTAACCCTCCTCCATGTTCCCAAAGCTCACTTGAATAACCTGAGTAATTCAGGAGCCTGGGAAAGGACATCTGTAATCTGTAGTTGGGCCATCTGAGGACAGCTTGCACCCTGGCGTATTAACCTCTCAGGTAAAGTTAGATACATGACTGGTTTGAAACTCTGCCCCTTTCTGTCTGGTGAGAGCATTTCCTGCACTTGTCTCTTTTAGAGCTGAAGGAAGTACAGCATAGGGATGGTGTTATGCCCCCTGAACTCAGTCATGGAGTGTTTGAAAGGGCTGCAGTATTTCAACACCCTTAGAAGACAACAAACTTCTCACGGGGTTGAATAGCTCTTATTTGCAAACTTTAGAGAATAAAATACTTTGCAAATTTTAAAGCAACATCCAATTAAAGTAAAGCGCTTCACAAAGCTCTCACTTAGCAAACTCCAATTTTAGGTAACACAGATTTTGAGAAAAGGAAGTTGTGGGGCACGGGGGTGGGAGGTAGTGGCTTGGTAGCCACTTTGGGGCTGGGCCACAGGCTCCAGTGGGTGGGGGTGGAGCACTGGCTGCACCACCCACCCAGAACTTGCTCTGTTCCCTGCTCTGAGCATGCACTTCAGTTATTTTGAGCCATTAGTCTTTTCTCCAGACTGCTACAAATGGGCAGGACTAAATAATCATGATGTTTACTTTTCAAGTTTCCTGTTAGGGTGCTGATATGATAAATCTACAGCATAAGTATGCACATCTGTTTCTATTCATGTGTTGATATTCTTGAAAAATCAATATATTTTTAAAATCTTGATTCACAGAAGAATGTGTTAGTCAAACACCTGTTCCAATTTTTTTATTGTTACTCTTCATATTAATGTCCTGAGTTCCAGAGACCTAGATAAAACAGTAGTTCTTAATTAAATAGTGAGGCAGCAGTAAAATGATTATTTACTCTATAGAAAAAAAGCAAACAAAATAATCATTAGAAAGCCCAGTAAAAGAACAGGCAAATTAGTCCAAGTTCACTCAAATAATAAAATTTTTGTCAAATACTGAGAAGAAAAATCATGCAAAGTAGAAGAAAGATGTAACAGATGAAATTAACAATATTTTGCTCAGAGCCTTCTCCATAATTCTCAGACAGCAAAACACAACCTGTATATGAGAAGTATTTTGGAATTAATAACAGTATTTTGGAATAAATACGTATAATAAACAGTATGACTAAGAACAAGTCATGCTACAAAAACAATAAAACAATGCTTAATGATTTTTTGTCAGCTCTGTTTACAAATGTCATCCTTTGTTCACAGGACATATAAATTCCTTTAGTTATGCAAGGAGGCAAGAGTAGATAACAAAGGCAAGGCAATTTCCAGCCTTTCTACAGAAACACCACAAGATGTCTGTATATTTGACTTCTGTTTTGCAAGGAGAGAGAAGAGGCTGAAGTTAACAACTACCTTTACTTGCAATAAGCTCACATTCTTATGGGCTCAATATTCACCTGCAGTGAGAATGTGCCTTGCTTCCTGTTATTAATATGCCAAACATTAACACAGACCAGTAGAACAAAACTTTTACTATCTTTGCAGCAGATTGATGCCAGAGCAAAGCAACTCAGACATTAGCTTAAATTAGTATCCATTTCATCTGTTTACAAGGAGCTTTCATATAGCCTTAAATAATTTATGCTATATAAGCTCTGTGGGGTTTTTTTTTGAGTGACCTTTAGAAGGATATCTTATCTGACTGTTTCAGAATAGCTACTAGCAAAGGATAAAACTATTGAATAAATATTCGTAAATTATCCCTTACAATCCTAAGGAGCATGATTTTGTTTATTCTTCAGTTGACTCACTATCTTTTCTTGTGATATTTCTAATCCCTGTCAACGTAAGGCCAAAGTATATGGTACCATTCAGCTGCAAAAAAACACCAGACCAAGCGTTGCTTTCATGACCACATCACAATGTGTGCACTGCAGTTCATCTGAGGCTGCAAAGAGCCTCAGCCCAGCCCTTCAGTGCCATTTTAAAATGTGTCCAGTATTAATACCCTAAGGTGGCTGTGTTTGCACAGATCTACTCAACCATGAGAGTTGCCTTGCCTAGCATAGCTGCAATCACAAGGGATCAAAGTTACCATCTTACTACTGATCTTAACAATTACCTGTATCATGGGAGCAAGCAATGGATGATATTCCTACCATGAAGCTCTGCCTTGAGCCTCTATGTGTCTAAAGCTTCCTGAGCATCCAGACTGTCCGAGTACTGGTTCACACTAAACTGTGAATGGAGGGAGCCAGTCACCTCCTCACGCACTAAACTCAGCAACAAGGCACATCAATCTAAATCAACAGATACAGCACAAACATGGCTTAGGGTTTCTGGGCAAGAGCCAGGACCTTGTGGACTCTTATGCCAGACTCCATGCAAAACAGAGGATCCCAGCATTGAAGCAGACTGTAATGCCATGTGTGCTGGTGAATGACGTGATGTAGCAACATAAATCACATCAACTCCTTCCTTCTCTGTCAGCAGTTCAGCACAAGCTAGGTTAATTATGACACCTCACAGTGTCTGGGCTCAGGCACGTACACACATGGATATGCTCAGGTGTACACAAGCAGTTCAACAGCAGTTCTCAAAGGAATCAGTGTAGTTACACAGATGCATGTATGTATATGCACAGGATGTATGTATATATCTGCATAACTGCATTGCTTGTGATGAAGCTACACCACCTTGCAGCAATGACAGGGCCAACTCCTCTCCTTTTCTGAAAAGTCTGCATCTGGAGGTTCTCTCCTTTTGCAAACGCTAGAGAAAGAAAGTGCATTTCAACTTTCTTTAACTGTGCCGTGCAACATATTTTCTTCTCACAGCAAGGATGCATAATATATGGCAGCTGAACAGCTCCTCATGTAAGGGAGGACAAGACAGAAGGAGACAATGAAGAATGAAGGGACATTAGAGAGACAAAAAGTTGGGGGGGAGATCAGATACTAATACAAGAAATTGACAACTAGCTGAAAAGAAGCTCTGAACAAGCAAGAAATTAGTGTGTTGAGTACGTTAGAACAGCACAGAGGTAATTCTAATGTAATCTTTGTGTTGAGGAATGGTATGTGTGGCTGCACCTACAAAAACTCTGATCAGATTTCAGATCTCATTAAGTTCTCAGCTCCTTTCTGCCCTGTGGGGAAAAGTAACATCAATAGTGCATTATGTTTTGAATGTGCCCTCTATTGTCATAGACTTCTTTAGGCTGGAAGTACCTGTAAAATCATGAAGTCCAACTGTTAACCCAACTGTTAACTGTAAACCAGTATGAACCCAAGTTTACTATGAAACTATGTCCCCAAGAGCCACACACACGCATAACTTTTAAATACCCCCAGGTTGGTAACTTAAACACTTCCCTGGGCAGCTTAGCCCAATGCAAGACAAGCCTTTTGGTGCAGAAGTTTTTCCTAATAGCCAATCTAAACCCTTCCTATCAAAACTTGAAGCCATTTCCTCTTATCCTACCATTTCCTCCTTAGAGGAAGAGGCCAACCCCCACCTGGCCACAGGCTCCTTTCAGGCAGTTGTGGAGAGTGATAAGGTCTCCCCTGAGCCTCCTTTTTTCCAGGATAAACACCCCCAGCTCCCGCAGCTGCTCCTCACAGGACTTGTGCTCCAGACCCTGCCCCAGCTCCATTGCCCTTCTCTGGACTCACTCCAGCTCCTCCGTGTCTTTCCTGCAGTGAGGGCCCAGAGCTGGACACAGCACTCGAGGTGTGGCCTCACCAGTGCCCAGCACAGGGGGACAATCCCTGCCCTGGTCCTGCTGGCCACACCATTGCTGATCCAAGCCAGGATGCCACTGGCCCCCTTGGCCACCTGGGCACACCCTGGCTCATGTCCAGCTGCTGTCACCAGTGCCCCCAGGCCCTTTTCCATGGGGTAGCTTTCCAGCCACTCTGACCCAAGCCTGTAGTGCTGTCTGGGGTAGCATGCCCAGAGAAACTGGCTTTAGTCATGGGGTGGATTGAGGTGGTGCATCCCACCCTCCCTCACCAGCCATGCTATAATCTAACAAATGCTCATTAGTCCTCGGCTGTGGCAAACAGCACCTGGGCTGAGCTCCTCTTGATTTTTTCAGACCGCTGTCTGCCCCCAGGAATTAGTGCTGTCTAATAAGTACCTGCTTCATTAACAAACTGACTTGGAAACTTATTTTTCTTGCCTGAATAACAACCCAAGTGGAATAATACTTTTGTTGTTGAATATTCAGAGGAAGTTACCAACTCAAATTGTGGCTGTAGAAAAATACTATGACTAAAGCCCATTCTTCCTATAAACAGTTCACAGCAGTCCAAAGTTAGACGTATCTATATGTATAAGAAAATATAAAATGTCTAAATGGTGCATTCAGTGTAAATAAAAAAAAAATTTGCACATTTGTTCAGTTTTAATTTTTTAATGGTTCACAGTGTTAGTTTGAAAGACAAATTGCAAAAGGTAAGAAAGTGTACAACTCTTTCTTACAAAATAAACAAAGTACAAGAAGCTTTCATTCCAAAACACATGCAAAAGGCAGCCTTACTTTCTGGAATGTATTGAGCTCACTTCCAGCATTTTGCTTTTTCTCAGAAAATAATGGGGAAGGGAAGTAGAAAAATGAGGAGAGGAAAGTAGACTATCAATAGGGAAGGAAATAAAGTGTGATAAAAAAGAAGGATATACTTATCCTCCAGAGCCTAAGAATTGCTACAAGGATAACCTAGCCAAGCCACTCAGCATGAACCTCCCCTTTCTAATGATCCCTTAAAGGTTGCATTATTTTCACTTTTACCTGTCTCAAACACGCAACTCAGAATATTTAGCCTTCATATGGCTGCTAAACAATTCCTAGAAAGGCCCAAAATATCTCTGCATGTGTCATGGTTTGACACGGGAAGAGAATTTTTTTTTGGAAGGAAGAGGTCAATTCAATCAGGGGTCAGGTTTGGATACTGACACTTGGGGTGACCAATTGAAGGTGGACACGCCTCTGAGAACACAGAGGGGTTAAAAGCGGAATTCCCAGGAGAACTCGTTCTTCTTTGGTTCCGGTCATCACAAGGTACGGACCTCCCCGCCAGCCCGGGCTGGGTGGGGGAGGGGAGCCATGCGGCCTGCACAGGTAGGCCAGGGGGTGAAGGATCGGAACCGGTTGGGTCAGCTCCTGTGGACGGAAGGGTGGAGAACATCTGGGATGTCTTTGTTCCCCCTCCCCTAAGCTAGAGGGAAAAGAGATAGAGAGCCAGCAGACACCTGGGAGTTTGCCGGCGGAGGAGAAGGAGAAGGGGGGGGGAAGATGCCCAGCGTGGGAGATGGGAGACGGAGTCCTGGGCTGAGATTTCAGCCGTCCGGGGAGTCCGGGAATTTTAACCCTTTCCTGTGAAATGAAGGCTTTATGAAATATTACTCCTCCTCAATTTGAAGGAAAGAGAGACGGCCTGGGACCTCAGATGTTCAGAGAAGAAGGTTGGGGGGAGATGATGGAGTGGCTTTTGGCTGGACTCTGCTTGTTTACCATAGACTGAACCACTCCTTCTTTCAAGAGGGACTGCATTTTAGGGGGATGCACTGGTGAGCCAAGAGACCTTCTTCAGCAACTACCAGTTTTGGAATGGACAGAGAGAGCTGAGGAGGGTGTGAGGATGCCCTCCATCTTCAGAGAAGAAGAGAAGGAGATCTCTGTCCTTGGATTCTCGGCCCCAGGGGAAAATGAGGGGGACTCTAGTCCCAAATTGTGATACTGGACTGTTGTTCCTGGTGGTCCTTGGCAAAGCATCCTTAAAGGGGCCCTATAAGCAGTCTCTGTCCATGCACGGTGGTGAGAGCACTGTGACATGGAGAGTGTCACACTGGCCGGTGTGTCTGGGCAGTGCCACGTGTGACATTGGAAACACAAGAGGTGGCAGCTGTGTTTCCTGGGGGTCTGTGGTGCAAGGGGGACTCCTCTCTTCCCCGATAGATTCAGTACTGATTATATTGAAGGGTGAAAACTGGATTAAGGATCTAAATGGGTCTCGTTGTGGTATGTTGGAGTTGGGTGGTGGGAGGAGGAATGTTTTGGAAGGTTTTCATTTTGAAGTTTGTGTGGTTTTTTTTTTTTTTCCTTTTTCTTCCCCTTTATGTTATTAGTAGTAGTGTAATAAAGTCTTTCCTTTGTTATTAAGTTTGGCCTGCTTTGCTCTGTTCTCTATCGCATTTCACAGCAGTTGATTGGTAAGTTGCATTTTCATGGGGCGCTGGCATTGTGCCAGCGTCAAACCATGACAGCATGTGTTTATTTTTATATATTGTGATATTAAAACAAACACTGAGATTTAAGGAAAATATTACTGTGATGGAATAAGTGAGTTCTGAGCCCAGGGAGACAACAACATCACTGTGAGTGAGAAGTCTAGAACCAACTGAAGAAGCAGAAAAAAAGCACTGACCTAACCAAACCTTTGTCCTAATTTCAGAGTATGACTTACCTAACTGAGCTAGGGCTTATAAGTGCAAACATATATGCATTTCATCTTGGAGCACTGTGGTTGAGAAAGTGATCCAACAAACATGAGAGGTGGAAATCAGTGTAGCTGGCGAAGGAACACTTGCAGAAATTGTTTTCCCATCCTTTCTTGACAACTAGAGGAACATTGTTCTAAGTTAAAGCAGCTTCCAAACTATAGAAAAAGATCCTAAATGCAAAATGTTACACTGTTTTCACCAAAACAATACAAGTAATAGCCACTGCATCCAGGGAAAGGCTCAGCCTCCTCATTCATGCTTACAATATAATTTCAATTCTTCTACTCCTCTTTCTGCACAGAAAGGAAACACTTTCTAATCCTATTTACATTTGTCTCTCATTTTTCTATCCCCATAACTCCTGTATCTTTTTTCACCCTGGAAGAAATCTGTAACTGTGCAAACTACAATCCTGTGTAAACAAGACTGATGACATCAAGCCTCTAAACACTGTAAAAATAGCTCGAAGTCTTAAAATTGCCATATACCCCATATGTGTCAAACTGAACACCCCCTTCTAATACAATTCATTTGACTCTATCTTTTTAAACTTGCTATTCAGCAGAGTATTTCACTAAGAGTTATACAATAATGGCCTCTTTCTTGTTAAAAAATTAGTGTGATTGAGTGTTTACTGCTGATTTCTAAAATGGAAACTATAATTAGATTTATGACTTAACAAAACCATATAACAAATGACGAAAGTTAATATCCTTCATGTAGAAATACCTAATCCTAAATCAATTACCAGAGAATATCTGGGAAGATTTTATAGACTTAGTGTTTTTTCATTACCTCCCTGAAAAATAACTTCTTAACACAGTGTTTATTCTAACACAATATGACATATTTAGTAGATATTTTTTTCAGCTCAAAATATCAAAATCTCAACTGAGAAACACAGTTTTAAACTGAAACAAATTAGAAGCACAGAACAAGAAGGTAAGAAGATATTCCTCAATAAGCAGTTTTAAGTCTTTGTTTCTCCTGTTTGTTTTTAGGAAACAAAGAAAAGAAACAAAAACAAACAGCACAAAATGCTGAGGACTATTAAAACCATGAGAAAGGAAAGGAAGCAACATAGCAAGCATAACACATTTTCCAAAATGCAGATAACATAGCAAATATACTCTCATTAAAGACAAGAAACTATATGCCAAACTACTACTTCAAGAGTCAGGATACAAATAGACAACTCCTGAAATCTAGAAAATAGTAAAACAAGAGGAACATGATATATAAAACTAGATGATAAACAATTAAGGGAAATAAGAACAGGACAGTAGTTCTGCTTCATGTAACTGAGGGAAGGATTTGGCAGATTCTGACTCTGTTCAAGTCTGCCCATGTTTCCCCATCAGAGGTGAGCCTTGGGAATTGGTTGTGTGGGGAGAGAGAGATGAGCTGCTTGCACCGCTGGATGCTCCTGCAGCAAATATCAGTTTGTTCTAGCAGGTTGAGATAGGAGAGCTAAGAAGAAATAACAAAAGCTTTTTCTTTTGTCTCATCACTGGCATGTTTGGTAAAAAAAACCAAACCAAACAAACAAAAAAACCAAAACAATAAAAACCTCAAACATCCACACTGAAAGTGAACTCTCATGTGTACACAGTGTGTAAAAAATTATTTCACAACTATTTGAAAGAAGAGGATGTTTCCATCTGAATTAACTGAGATCAGCCACCTTAGAACATGTGAATGCCTGTGAGCAGCAGTGCCAAGGGATATCTCACAGAGGGATTTTACGATGGTGTTCTCTCATGCTACTGACCTTTGGCCAGCCTGAACATGTCCACTGTTATGTAGGATTGTCCTGGAACATTTGGTTGAATAGGAGACCAGACACTTGATTGGCTTTTGCATTCATCCATACTGTGTTCTGGCAAGCTCTCAGAAACAAGAAATTCCCTTGTTTTAACTGAATTTTTAAGATATGGATTGAACAGTGTTTTTTCACTGAAATCTTCCAGCTTTAAAACTTCCTCATCATCGTTTTCTTCATTTTTAATTGGATTCTGCTGAGATCCACATATATCATTTGCCACCACTTCTAAGGGCTGAACTTCCTTCACTGGTATCAAAGCTGAATGCATTTGACTTCTGGTAAATTGATCAGTAATTATATAAGGCATAGATGGGGGAAAACTTTTAGCAGCTTTGTTCTCTTCATTATGCAGTATCTTTTCATCTCTGTTAGTTGTGCCTTTTGTATTAATATCAGTACATTCAGAAACACGGTTTTCATAATTTATTAGTAGTGATCCTTCCTGACTTTCTTCAGGAAAACAATATTCCAAAACATGTATGTCTTCAAAATCTACAGTTTTAGTCTGAGATGACATTCTCTTCAAAAATGAATTATTCTGTCAATACAAAGAGATAAATTGGAAAGTTATAAAGGGATAGATAATGTATCAGTTCATTTTTAATAAATAAATTATTGCTATTTGAGCTCTGTTTAACTAGCAATTTCAGACTTGCACTAGTAAAGAATTCACATGCTTTTCAGATGGGATGCAGTTACATGTGAATGAGTACTAAAAAAGGCAATGTTATTCTGTCAATTTTCATTAAACACTTTCATATTAGGTTTTCTATACTTAATGATATTATGGATTTCACTGAAGGCTCAGAATCAGGTTTGGATTGTGTCCATCTTTTCTCATCTAACCAGACATTTTTGAGTAAAAGGTATAAATCCCATTATCCACAAATTACACTTTTGTGTAAACCTGGTGAACTTCACTCCATTCAAATAAACATCAAAACTTTAATAAGGAATAAATATTCAAAAAATAAAAAGACAGAACTGGTAATACAGCAATATACCAAATCTTACTATATGCTGTAAGACATTTTTTTGTGGAGAAGAGAGGAGGCATGCAGGTGTGGAAACCTCAATAAACTATGCAAATTTAATTTATACAAATGAACCATGTCCACCTACCACTTTGTCACTTTAAAACATTATTTCTCAATGTCCTATATGAATTAGATGAATAAACTTTATGAAGATGCATCTTCTCTATTATTTTAGAATACTACAAAGAGCATTTTGTAGCATTTAAGAAGAAGAATGGAACTCAACAAAGGCTCCAAAGGGGGGGTTTTGATTACTAAAACGACTGCCAGAAAATTATTTCTTTTCTCTCCATTTGATCCCTTTTTTAATGCATAAAATTCCAGCTATTACCACAGATGAAGCAAGCGGCCATTCCACTGCAAGGCTTTCTTCAGGATTTGGTATATCAGGCCAGCAAACCTTTTTAAACCTATAATTGAGAAAGGAATTTTAGCCAAATTATGAAAGAAATAGGTAATTAAGAATCAACAAATCACCAGAAATTCCAAATACTGCTGAAGTATCAAACTTTCAGAAAGGAAGTCTTTTCTACATTAACACAATGCTTTTCAATAAAACTGTTTTCCTGTATGCTGATTTTTATTACAAAATATCTCAACAAGATCTCTTGGGTTACAGAGACATTGCAGAAAAGCCATTTTATATTATATCATATATTATGTGTTATTATATTATATTACTCAATTAAATATTATATTAAATAAGAGCATGCCAAAATAAGACAGTTAGTATACTGTTGCAATCATTTTTCAGGATGTTTCTTCTGTGAAAATCCACCTCAGGTGACCTTTGTTCAAGGAAAGTGACCCTACCACTAGACCACATTGGAGCTATACTCAGTTCCTAAATTAACAGCAGACAAAGGATGCTCACTCATTTAATCACTCACTGACACTGGGCAGAGAGGCAAGGGAATGAAAACCAGTCCTTAGCTTGACTTTTCAAATTACAATTTTATCTAAACAAGAATATAAACATTCTACTCCATCTCTAAGTATCCTTCAGAATAAAAAAATGGTTTTTACTATCATAAAAACTCAGTATACTCAACACAAGTGAAGATGTAAAAGGGATGGAAATTATTGCTTCAGTTGTACTTACTACCTGATGCTTCTCCACATAGTAACAGTTTTTATTCCAATAGCTTGGAGTGCCCCAAAATAGTTCAGAATTTTAACCTTCTCATCAGCCAAACAACTCAGTCACTTTTCTTGTGAAAATATTTTATAACCTTATAAAAAAGCCTTACAGTCACCTTTGGAATGTTACTGGATCCCCATGCTCAGAGAAAAAAAATTCAAATCTGTCAGGGGACTGCCCTGACATGAAAGGATTATGAATCATGTGATTCATAATCATATGATCCATAATCAATACAATTCATAATCTATACAGATCCATACTCAATGATCAAGATCCAAATGTTTTCACAGAATGCAATTTCTAGGTTTTTTCTTACTCCTTTGCAGCTCAAGGGAGGCATCACAAACTAATAAGAGTCATAGATATAGGTAAGATAAGCAATAGAGGCTGTGTGAAATATGTCCTAGTACCATCCTAGCATATTAAAAGTGTCTAGAACGCTTTATTTCCTGGAATTATTAATTTTTCAGAAACTGATTTTAAGTTTGCTTCCCTCACTTAAATGATCATGGAACTGCAAATGGCATGTACGTAGCATTTTGCATAAACTGATGTATGTGATATGTAAATCTGTTTCTCTCATTTATTTTGTTTCAATTTACTAAACTTTCTAAAATTAGTACTTATTTTTGGACTACAGCACATAAACTGCAGTCAAAGTATAACCTGTACACTTACTTATTTGTAACTTCAATTGCTTGTTTTCTATTTAGACATTGGTTTTGAGCACAACAAAGGCATTTATAAAATAAATAAAAATTCCCATTTTACATTTTCCCATAATTTTAAATGGTTGCATTCAGTTTTAGACAGTAGAAAATATACTCACACATGTTTTTTCAAAACACACGTTATCCAAAGGCCTATCAGACACAAAATGCTTATCTCAACAGGTATAGCAATAAAAAAGATATCTTCTTTATCTTTAGACAAAAACAAAGAAAGAAAAACCAAAACACCAATTAGTCCACATTGTCATTTCTTCAAGTATTCCTTTAAGACAGATAATTTTTAATATCCAATTCGCTTAATTGCACAATTCTAATTAGTCAAAAACTAGCCAAAATTACTCAGAATACTGTAGGATACCCATTCTATGACAAGTCAAAAGATGGGTATTTGGAATCCAACAAGCCACAGTTACTGAGCCAGAAAACCAGGTCATGATGATACTTTTCAGGATGTTTTAGAAACAGACTTATCACATTTTAAAACTTCCTTTATTTAACAAAATCACAAAGCAACTTAGATTGGAGGGGATCTCTGTAGATCACTTCAAGCAACTTTAAACCTAGATCAGGCTGCTTAGGGTCATACCATGCCAACCTTTGACAGCAACCTAGGATGAAGGCTCTACCACCTCTTGGTCACCTGCTATTTGAAGCTCACCTAAATCTGCTGGTCCATGACACTTCTACCAGTTACAAAAAGATAAATAGCAAATTGAGTGCAGAAGGTAAGATTTTAAACCACACACACACACACACAGAAATACAGTTACTCTGACTGAAACACTGCTCAGATTTCTGAGCTAATTTCCAAGTACCAGAGTGCTGGAGGCATTTAAGAATATACTGAGAACATTCTTCCTGCAGTTGAAATGAGGAAATGTCTAAATGTCTGAGCTTCTGATCTGTTGCCATTATACTTTGTAAAATCTGGCTAAAACAAGTAGTACAAAATAGGAAAAGGTATTTCCCTACACACTCACTGGCCACAACCTCTGCACTTGTTTTACCAGTTAAGCTTATATACCAGAACAGGTGCAACACAATGTGTGGTTATTATAAATCTCTCAGATGGAAAAGCCTACTTTTTAACGAACTGTTAGGCATCTCATCACATAGCTGATAGCATACATACTGCTGCTTTCACAAATAACCATAGTACTCCACTGTTTTACTGACAATGAAATAAAGATATTTGGGGTTGACTTCTAATTCTGAGGGTTTTTTTAGTCTGTGAGATTGTCATTGATATTAAGTTAAATTCAACTAGTATTGCAAATTCTTCCTTGTTTGGTTCAACACTACTTAAAAAACAAACAGAAGTTAACAAATGCCTAGATAACAATGTCCCATATTTCTAAATTCCAAGCCCATTTTTTAAAATAGAAGTAACCTGGATTATTACTTACCAAATTTTAAAGTCTTGAAGGTTTTTGGCTCTCCAGTGGTTCCACCAGCTTTGTTGCTTGCCATGATCTGGACAGTATATTGTGTATTAGCCTGTAAGGACTTCAGTCTGTATTGTAGAACATCAGAGTTCACTGTTTCATCTTTTTAGGAGAAAATTTATGTAAACACACAAAAGTAATGTTATATCAGGGAACTATGCAATTATTTAGCAACTTCTACAATAACAGATACAAACTATTTTAAAGGTAACTTGAAATACAAAGCAATCTTACCAGTCCTTTAAAAGACAAAACCTAAATTACTGAACAATATTTATCAATACTACTTAAAAGTTTGAGGCAAAAACCTGAACCATTACATATTTACTTTTAAAACCAAATACAAATATTTTTGCTAATATAAAAGATAGGTGAACTATGTTCTCCTACAGATTACCACTGAAAACACTGCTTTGAGAACTTTATTTCCTCAAAATAGTTGGCTCAGGAATTCAGAACTTCAAATAATTTCTGTAGCTTGTGAAATTCAACTATATTTCTACTATACGCAGTTAAACACTGATCATCGAAAAGAATGTCATCTATCAGCACTGGGTTATCACCCCAATAAAGTCAAAGGAAAGTCAAAATCAAAAGGAATTTTTTCCAAGTTTCAAACTTCTTTTATGAATAGAACTCAGCGTTTCCAATACATTCTCCAGTATTGGAGTTAATGTTATGTGCTTCCCCTTTAAATTTTTTTAAGCAGGGTATGAAGGCTATGTCTACTAATAGTACTAAATGCATCTTCATATAAGAAATTACAGTCACTAAAACATTTTCTGGTGCATAAAGTCAAAGTCACCTTATTTCCTCAGTCAGTTCTATCAAGAAACACCCAGGAAATGTATCTGCTGCAATACGTCCCAAGTTAAAATAAACTGAGTTTCTCTTAAATCAAGGGTGGGAAAGTGAAGCTCTAGTGCTAGAAGGCCATCAGCGAAGTCACCTTGGCACACACCCCCACGTCCTACTATTATCAAGAACATATGACATCAGAGAAGCCTCAAAAAAACATCAGTACAACACATTTTGCCATTTAATTTTCTTACAACTAATTTTCTAAAGAAAATAATCTGAAGTCCTAAAAGGGACACAGCCTGCTTTACATTACAAATAATATGGAGAAATACAGCTCTGTAACATGAGGCTCCATGTCTCATAGATGATCCTGCACAAAGCAGTCAGCATTAAATTACTCAGAAACCAACATAATAGGGAAAACTGTGCAGATTACTAAATCTCACAAAAATAATTAGCTTTCTCTTTCACATTTAAAATTTACCAGGAATTGCCCTGGTCTGAACTGGATAGCCATAAGAAACAAGCATCACAAGATTTCTAACTCTGAAAACTTTGCAAAAGAGATTGTGTTAGGTGCATTGTGTTAGGTGCATTGTGTTAGGTGCATTGTGTTAGGTGCATTGTGTTAGGTGCATTGTGTTAGATACATTGTGTTAGGTGCATTGTTATCAGGCACCCAACACAATCTCTTTTGCAAAGTTTTCAGAGTTAGAAATCTTGTGATGCTTGTTTCTTATGGCTATCCAGTTCAGACCAGGGCAATTCCTGGTAAATTTTAAATGTGAAAGAGAAAGCTAATTATTTTTGTGAGATTTAGTAATCTGCACAGTTTTCCCTATTATGTTGGTTTCTGAGTAATTTAATGTCTAAAGAAGGGAGGAAAAAAAACTAATTCTGAAGCACTGAATGATCCAACAGCTTTCTTCATAAACTATATAGGAAGAAAAGTTTAGGTCACCCAAACACTTTTCATGAAAGCTTCTGCTGAGATTTAAACTAAAGAAGATTTGGACAGATACCACTACACTGCCAGATTGTATGGACACTATTCCTGAGGTAGAGATTAGGAGTATGCTTAAATTTATGCTATCAGCCTCCAGACCAGAAAAGCAATGGCAAGCGCAGAAAATCAAACACATCTGAAAAAACTGATCTAAAATGATGTCCATAGAAACTATTCCTTGGCAGCTTATTTTGCTGTTATTTCCAAGGTTGCTTTTAATATAAAATTGATAGTAACAATACTTCAACAGAAAATTTCCACCATACTTTTCCACAAGCTGAAGGTGGATCCTTCCAAGGACATGCATAAAACTTATAAATTCACTGAACCCTCATGATCTATGACTTTACACAGAATCTGTGATTCTCCAGTATATTTTAGCTTCCTGTCATAACTTTTTTCATTGACTTTAACGGTACGTTAAGATAGAAGAGAGATTGAAAATTTCATAACCCCTGTTGGAAGTATCGTTTAATGTGTACTTACGCAATTCTTTTCCATCTTCAGGTTTATAAAATATTGTATAGTTAGTGATAAATCCATTTCTTTTAGCCTTTGAAATCTCATTCCACTTAATTGTAACTTCATTTTTCCCCAGAACGCCTGTATCAGCCACAGGTCCTTCTGACGGCTCTACAGAGAAGCATTATGAAATAGCAAAAGTAGTAAAATAGTCAATGCACCACAGTGTTATCTGCCTCTGTTATTTTACACCTATCAGTAACACTAGGGGAAACATATGCATGAAAAAACATCAACCTTAGTGCTCTGACACAGTCTGTAACTCTCTTTAATGTAGGAATTTTTCTGATAAAACTTCCCCTCACCTATTCTGGCATTTGCATAGTTTTAGGTGTTACTGTATTCAAATACTTAGAGACCACTAAAAGGCTTTATTGTTACAACACCAGGGAGAGGTCAAGAGGAAAATTATCCTTTGTGCACTCCTGGGGGCGACTCGGATGCAAGGCCGTGCCTTTGCAGGTCTCTGGCTGAGCTGGGATTCAAGTGGCATCTCCTGCCCCCGTAGCAACCTCAGCCTTGCCCATCACACTAAACAAAGCCTTTCTGCTTACACAATACCACCTCTCACACATTGCTCATAACTTTGTGATGACTTTTTGAAGAAAGAGGTCTCTGTGTTGCAATTTTAAAATTTCCTTAGCATTCTCTAACAACCTTGAGTGTTGTCACAGCTACCTATAAGCAGGAAAGCACTTAAAACACAGCACCAGCACATTGTACTAGTAACTATTACACAAACATAAAATACTCCATTGCCTCCCCCAAGTAAGTAATGTTCTTTAGTGGTGCATTGTACTGTGTATGCATGCACATTTGCATAGACACACACACGAATCAGCATTTTCACATGGTATCTTAAAATTACTGGTAAACTACATGCTTATATCTGGTTGTATAAATCAGTGAATTCACATTAAATTTCTACAAATAAAGAAACTTTACCCCTTCCCCTGCAAAACACTTCATCCAAAGTGTCTTTCCAATTACAAACATCATGTCTTAACATTTTTTATGTGCAAGACTGCAAATATTTTATTACATTATAAAATCCAACAAAAAGTAGGCTTTTCAAATCAGCCATTTTATTTTATGAGTAGAATTTCCTCATATATTATGACTGACAAATGTAGTCAAGCTTTAAAATCAAGTATAATTATATATCATATAAATGAGCTTTTAAACATTAAAGCGATAGCTAGTTTAAAAAATACTTTCATGTTTCATGTAGCTATACTCTTTCCAAATGCTTTGTATACATATGTAAGCTTCACAAAAAATTAGTGGGTGCAAGCAGCAATATACCTGTATCACAAGATGAATACTTTCTTATAGACAAATTTTGTCGCTGAACAGAACAGAAATTAGCAACCCTGAAACCTGGGGGTTTTCACCACCTCCATCTCTTTTTCAAATAATGATAGTACCAAATCAGTCAAAGGTAATACATCCTGAGAAACAGACTACAATACACATTTCACAACATGATTACTTTAAAATACCTACTTTTTTCTTGAGCATAGATTTGTGTGTAAGATGGAGCTCCTACATTACTTCCATAAAGAGGATACACCAAGATGTTATAGCAAACAAATGGTTTAAAATTTTCTATAAAGGAAAGAAAACAATATTTACATATAATCTCTATGTGATATTAATACAATGAAAATAGACTAAATCACAAGGGAATTCTAAATATAGTGTTACTGACTATTTGCTTCACCTCTCTAGTAAGCACAATATGCAATTATTGATTGAATGCTCATTACTGGCTTTAACACATTTTTCTTCACATTAGTATTTGTAAGAGCACATGGTTTATTTTTCATTAGAAAAAGTCTGAATGGGTAATTATACCTCAGCATCATGCAACTTCCCTATATGAATCCATTTACTCATCCTGAAACCCTCTGTGGTTTTAGAGGAAGTCTCTATTTTCAAATAACCAGTATAAAAGTACACTTGAAGGTAGCATTTTTAATTTCACATATCTTTATGTTTACTGCTTTGCAGGAGACAGCTTTTTCTCATGCATCAGATTATAAAGCAGTGGGGTTCCCCACTCTTAACACTCAGGACCTAAGGGAATGGCAAGTAACTGTGTCAGGGAGGCTTAAGCTGCATATTAGGAAAAGGGTCTTCACCCAGAGGGTAGTTGGACACTGGAACAGGCTCCCCAGGGAAATGGTCACAGCATCAAGCCTGGTGAAGTCCAAGAAGGGTTTGGACAATGCTCTCAGATACATACTGTGATTTTTGGGGTCTCCTGTACAGGGGCCAGGAGTCAGACTTCAGTGATTCTTCTGGGCCACTTACAACATAGAATATTCTATTATTCTAGAATTTCTACACTGATGTTCTAGTCATGCCAACTGCAGATCTTCTGACCAGCCAAACTCAAGGGCGCAATTGTCGCAAGTGAGATCCGTCCAGTAGAATTTTATGTTTCAAGACAGAGTTCCAGCTTCTGGAAATTAAGTTTTGAACTCTGAACAGTCCAGAAGCCAAGTAATCAACCGGGCGCACCCACTACTTAAAACAACTCACATCAACTCTGCGAGGACATAGAATGAAACCAGTGTAAAGGGATTTCTAGATCATGCCTCTCAAGCTCTGCAGCTTGCTCAGCGAGAATAATGGCTATCAACAGATTCCTGCATTGTATCAGCTTTCTGCTGCTCTTTCAGTCCCTTACACCTATTGCAATGGCCATTATATATCCATTACCCCAGCTAGTTTTAGCTAGGGCAGAGGTAATTTTCTTCCCAGTGGCTGGCATGGGGCTGTGCGTTGGATTAGTGCGGAGCACAGGGCTGACAATACAGAGATGTTTTTGTTATGGCTGAGCAGGGCTCATACAGAGCCGAGGCCTTTTCTGCTTCTCCTACTGCCATGGTGGTGAGGGGACTGGGGGTGCCTGGGAGGAGACACAGCCAGGACAGGTGACCCCAGCTGAGCAAAGGGAGATTCCAGACCATGTGGCATCATTCTCACTAGAGCCTGCAGCCTGTGGAGGACTCCACACTGGAGCAGGTGGATGCCTGAAGGAGAATGTCACCTCACAGGGGAGCCATACTGGAGCAGTTGTGAGTTACTGCAGCCAGTGGGAAGGACCCAGGTCAAAGAAGTTAAATAAGGACTGTCTCCCGTAGGTGGGAACCTATACTGGAACAGGGAATGTAAGGATTCCTTTGTAACCAGTAGTGAAAATCATGGTGAAGCAGGCTGTCCCCCTGCAACCTATGGAGGACTATGATGTCCTCTCTCTAAAACACATGAAGAAGCATGAGCTTTTCCCATATTCAATCTTTTTTTTTTTTAGGTCTAGATTTCTCTGATAGAAGAGCCACATCAGTCACAGGCCTCCCTACTGGTGTAAGATCAAGCCACAGAACTTCTTTAACACAAATTCTGTAGCCTAATCTTATATGAGAGCAAGCACTACCTTGCATGTTGCATGAAAATTTGTAAGACTAAAAAAGGCTATTAAATTAGCAGCAGAGATTTCAACAAAGCATGTAATAATACTATTATGTTCAAAAACAGTCTGAGGGAAGCTGAATGAGTTCATCCTTGTTTATTCTTTCCAATCTACCTATAAATACATGTACATCTGTACATTGTTACAGCTGTAACTGATAAACATACTTTTGTTATTTTTCCACTTTGTAGAATTTGATACATATTGCCAAGATCTACCAAAAGGGTCCATCTCCAGTTCCTCATACCACTCAACCACATATTTGGTTGTTTCTGGTTCAGAGGTTATCCATTGCACCACCACTTCTTCATTTGTTGCAGAGGTCACCACTTTTTCAATCATCTGAGAGGCTAAAAACAGAAAATATCAGCAATTTTGTCTTCAAAAATGCTTGAAAAACACATACAGAATTCAAGAACTAACCTCGCTTTCAGAATCCAAATCTTGTAGTGTGTAAAACTCTACAAACCAAATTACTACCAATTTTAAAGGTAGCTCATAAGTAACTTTGATTGAGATGACAAAGGCAATAGAACAGGAAACCAAGTCACCAAGGTCAAGAATGACACTGAAGCAAAGGTGAATTCTGCATCAGCCTGCAGAACGGAGGTAATGATGGTCTGAGTGAAAACCCAACTTGGCAAAGCAGAAGCAAAAAGGACCTGATGAAGCAGAGGAAAAAAAGAGATGCATCTGGGGTGGGGGGGAGCACATCACAGCATGAAAAAATCAGAAAAACCTTTGAAGTGTGATGCAAAAGGGGATAGGGAAGTAGTCAATAACCTCTAGGACAAAATTACATTAAATATACATATCTAGTTTTCTGATCAGGCGGAATTTGATTGAGCAGTTCCAGGAGGACACTTGACTTACATCATGAACAACTCTTGTCAAAAGTAATTCAAGTGTGTCAAACACAGCCTCTCTGTCAGATCATGGCTGGCAGCGAGATGTTGCAACACAAGGCTCAAAGCAATATCAGAATTAAACGTAAGAGCCAGAAAGCAACTCTTGTGCTAGAGCAGACCAGCTTCTTAACCCTGGCAGTGCGTGAAATGGGTACTCTGGGAATGCATATGAAATGAGAATAAACACAAGGCTTCTCTCCCTGCTTCCACTAACACAACTTAGAGACTTCTATTTATCATATCTTTGAATGATATCGTTGAATACTCTGCACTAGTGCCCTGTGGTAACCAATCTTCTGAGCTAACAAAGGGATGCAAAAGAATTGGGTAGTATTCCATAAATTTATTTGGGAGGTCCAAAGTTAGGAAAAAATCTAAACCAACAAAAAAACCATCAGAAAATAATACAATAGAAATTCAATAAGACTTCACAAAGTAATAATACCTTAACAACTGTATCTCAAAACAAAACCCCAAACAATACTTGTCTATAACAGACATACGATACATGATGGCAAAATATGACAAGATATACATAGATACATATGACAGAAATCCTTAGTATAATTTTGCTTCCACTACATCAGAACTTAAACAGATTTAATAAAAAATCATTTTTGCATTAATGAGAAAAATATGACATTGAGAAATCTTACATTTTTCATCAGTGGATGGAATCCTCAAAATAGCTTCAGGAGACTCTCCAGCAGAGTTATAGGCAGTGACAGATATTATATGTGCCTCTTCATTTAAAAATAAGGTAATTTTCTGTTCACTAGAGTTGTGTGTCCTTTTATGTGCAGCCTTTCTTTCTGGAAAACACTGTATTTTGTATCCTAGAACTCTCCCAGAAGGCGGAAAGCTTTTTAATGTCTATTAAAAAACATACAGTAGTAAGTTTAGCAGTCTTATCTGCACAAGCAAAAATATATGCTCTATTAAAGATCAAATTACAAAACTGTTATACTGTATTTAGAAAAGTAAGGTGTTTTCCTCAGGACAGACAGCCATGACAATTTCCTTGATGGATTTCAAAAGTCAAATGCTGAGATTTGAAATGTAAGGAGCCTTTGGACACTTTACTAGAAGATTGAAGTGAATTTAAACAAAGCTTTGGTAAACTGGATTATTTAAATGCAGTTTAAAGACTTTTAATGAGATTTTCCAGTAATCTGAACACAATTAAATGCTTCCTTTCCACACAGATTACAAAACTCCATGTATCTAACATTCAATAAACAAAAGCCTTTTCAATCCTAACCTAGTTCAGTGAGCATTTTTCTTCTGATAACAGCAAATACCTCAGGCAATTATATGTCCTACAAAACTAAAATACTTAAATATAACATCAGCTACAGGATATCAATATGATTACCAATTCACAAAAAATGTATATACCTTCCACATAAGATGTACAGATCTATTTGTAGATGAGTGTGAAGACTCAATTACTCTCCACAAATCCACTTTTCCAGAAGCTGTTTAAAGACAAAAAAAAAACCCACTTGCAATTTATTGCTATTTTAAAAAGATAGTTTAATATGATGAAAACAATCAAAAGGTTCTCTACTATGGTGAAAAAAAATAAAGTTTTCAAACATAGAGTCTAAGAGAAACTTACTAAAAGTAAGTTTTATCTTCTGCAGTGCTCTGCTTTTTTTTCCCTAATTAGGTACTTCTTTCTTTACAAAAGTTCTCTGCTGCTCGCTTTTATTTGTTAAGTTCTAGAGTCTCCTAGAAGAGACTTTCTACTCTTGTTTTAAAACTGGCATTTTGATTTCTCCCCTTATAATTTATTTCATTGAGCACACATGCTGTACTTCTTTTCTGCTACTATCTTACTTTGCATTGTTAAATCTTCATCTATACTCTTAATTTTCCCTCTATTCAGTGTCTACCCATCTGTTTTCTTCCTTAGTCCTATGTGGTTTGAATCACTTTTGATATCTCCTCCAGTACTTGCTGTTGTCTTTCAGTTTTTCTCTTCTATCTTTAAACAAAATACATATGTTCTGTTTAAGCAACAGGATTCTAAGTTCAATAAAGGATAATACACCATAACACAGTTTTTTTCCTACTAAATCCTAATGCCTCAAAGTAAAACAGAAGAATCCTTTTACAGGTAGGTAGCATACCTTTTTCTTCCGTGCTTTCAGTTTTCTCTCCACTCCATCCACTCCAAAATGCTGACTCATTATTGACACACCGAATGGCAACAGAATAGTCTGTGGAGTCCCACAGACCTGTGAGATTATATGATCCTATATTCTTCTTAGAAATCAGTGAGACATTGACAAATTCCTGGAAATAGGTACATGAACAAAAATTATTTGATATGAAATTGATATATGAATTGTAGATATATGACTTTAGAAGATGCAATTTTTGTGTATACCACCTCACTCCTCCAAAACTCAAGATTGCTTGTTTTATACTTCATTTTTCTGTGTAGCACCTTTGTTCCTCCTGTAAGACTACAGGGTTTGAAAAAACTTGATTCCAAACTATGTCTCTACTGACTGACCCGTGGTTTGAACAGTGTGCAGCTCACATGTGATTCTAGAGCAGCTGTGCACAGAAGCTGCTGGAGGAATGCAGTTCCCACTGCTGGGAAGCAAGCAGTTATCGCTAAAGCCATTATTACAATTATGTCCCACAACAGCATCCTGAGGAAAGCAATAATTCACCCAGTGATTCCTCACAGTTTGTGAGTCAGCTGGGCACTTGTTTCCGGTCTGGCTATTCTTTTCTGAGTTACAAGGCCTTCTAGCTGTTAGCCATACAATCGTGTGGTCGTGGGCTGTCCCAGACATTATCAGCATAGGATTAAAATGAAAAGGTAAATGAAAAGACAAAAAATTCTGGTACCAAGACGTACAAAATTAGATGAAGACTGTTAGTGGTGAAGGAAGATGGGAGTATAAGAAATAAATTATTTGGTATCTATTCAGAAAAGTAATGTCAATGTGAGTCATTTCTTTGTCTTAAAAGGAACCTCACTCACTTCAACACCAACAACAGGGCTAAAACACAGTGAAGAAATTTTTGGCTTCCATCAGTTGAACCTTCAAATGAAAAGTGAATCAGTCCATAACAATGCAGACTGTACTGTAACAACTACAGTAAATGCAGGCACCCACTCATACAAACATCATAATGGGAAGTGCACTGCCTAATGTAACTGAAGATTTTAGTCTGTTCTGATCTCAAGAAACTCACTGCCAAGAAACACCTGCTTCTACAAGAGTGAATTCAGGGTCTCCAAACTACTGTACGCGACAGACTCTGCGACAAATCTAAAATTGAAAAGGCTCCAAAACTGTTATCAACCTCTGGCAGAACCTGACATAGAATTGGAGACACCTCGTACTAGGTTTTAGTTACTTGCCAAAATGCTGTCAATGATATGGCATTATAATCAGAAACTTAGAAATTTAGTATACGCAAGTACAAAAACATGTCACATGGTTTTCACTCAGTAAAAACAGTTCACACCAGACTATTTAGACTGGTTTGGTCAGATGACTTTAAAGGCCAAGAAGATATTTGTCATTTGTGCAAACATTTTTTAATTAGGGTTTTGTTTTTTGGTTGTTTTTTTTTTTTTTTTGCATATATGTCCTGACAGAGAAACAGCTCCTATATCTTTACTAGTCATGGATAGCTCCTGTTTCTTCTGAAATGTCTGTGTGAAAATGCAGGTGTGAGCTGAGGAAGCAAATCAACATAGGCTGTATTTGACAGCAAAAAAGCCCAGACAGGTGATTTCTTATGTAGGTGCTGAAAACTAGACACAATACACAATAAAGCTGTAGCTCTCCAAGGACTCCGAGTTCGTTTCCAAATGTTGAAAACATAAGGACCTCATAGAATGTGTCACAAGAACATCAGTGCCTTGGCTCCAAAGAGATAAACATCTCAAATAGGTCTTTTAAACAATCATTAGTTCCATTTCTAATACCCCAACTGGTCCTGGGTCATTCTGCCCATCCAATCATCCTGAATCCTGAATCCAATAACTAGTATGTCGTATTTACAGTAAGGATGTTTGAAATTGTGAGAAGGATGCTAGTAGGAAACATCTTTAATATTAGAAATGTTTCACAAGCCCTGATTATTACTTTGATGAATTTTTCTCTCCCAAAATTATACATGTGGTGCGTAAAATAGTAATATCAAGGCAGACATCTCAGTTCAATGAACTTAAGGGAACAATCCAAGAAATAGATTGTTTGTCAGTTCTTTAACTTGGAGGAAGAAACAGTAAAACTACAAATACAATCGCTTCCATATTGAAGACCATAGGAATAGATCATCTGAAATATACAAATACTGGGAGTTTTTACAACAATTCCATTTAAGTGTCAGAAAGACAAACTATGAAAAGAACTTCCCTTATTTTTCATCTTGCAAAATTTGTATTTTCATTCATTTTAAAATAAATTTAATAGGTTCCATATTAATCAGATTTAAATACTGTGGTTCTGAGTGAGGGCTGTTTTCAACACCAGAATGCAAGGGAAAAACAAAATATTGTTACTGACTACATGTGTCATGTGCATGACCCCAAGGGTCATGCCTCATCCTTCCACAGAGTAATACTGAAAAGCATGATATGTACCAAAACAGATAATGACCAAAAGGGAAAGGACAATTAACCCTAGAAAACCAAACCATAGTCTTAAGATCATGCACCCCTGATAACATTGCACTAAAATAACAAGGTTATTATCATTATTTCAAACAACTTGTTGTCTTTTTTCTACTTAAATTCTTATAATATTAAGAAGTTAGTCACAAAGAAACTGCCATGCAAAAGAAAAATTACATAACTTACAGTAAAGTTTGAATACAAGTTTCTGTATTGAACCTGGCAAATTATATGTTTTAAAGGGATAATCTTCTCAGGCATTTTCCAGGTTACCGTAAGTAACTGCTTTATACCAGGGATTCTTTTAACTGAAAGTATTTCAGGAGGGGCAAATTTCTCTAGAATGAAGAAACAAAAACATTAAGAGAGGAAAACGCTTCTATAAAAGTTCAGAATTTCTTTGTATGTGTTCCAAGAAGTTAAATCTTTATCCCAATAACACACATCCTATCAGAGTATTCATGTGATGGTTTATTTTATAGACATAATTATACATAAGGGAAATTATCTGTAAGAGAAATTTCACACATAACTGATTTAATTACATGGGATTTTGAACAACCTGGTCTAGTGGAAGGTGTACCTGCCCACTCAAGCCTTTCTATGATTCTGTGATTCTACTCAAAAATCTGCTCTCAAATAGATGTGCAGATGTCTTTCATTTGTATCAGCACTGAAAAATATTACCCAGAGACAACAGCAGAGAAAAAAAATGAAGCAGAGCTGGTATGCCAAAGACAAGACTGAACTGCAGATGAGGACAGAATTCAGCTGAAAATTATCTGAGGCGGAGCGAAGCATAAAGGAGATGATGGGAAAAGAATGGACTAGCGATGAGAAAAGATATATCTGCCATAGAGAGTGTGGAAAGTAATGAGGAGTACAGTAGATCTGAATAAAAGAATAAAGGATGTGACTGATGATGAGTGCTCAGCAGAAAGTATTTAGTTATAAGGGTTACTGCTTAATACACCACCAAAATGAACAGAGAAGCATAGGACAGAGGGAGAAGAGGTAGACAAAATATTATGATTGTTCCTGTGTGCAATTATTACTGCATTTGGAACAGATGGGTTTTTTTAACATTCCTAACCAGAAAGTAGAATAGGAGAGCATATGATGGGTGGCCCTTGAGAAATTATAATATCACTATCCATTGCAGCCAGATGTTGCACTGATACTTGGTATCACTCAGAAATGTTAGAGTCCAGATACCAATTAGGTTGGTTGACAAAAAGTTTGACTATATGGCCTTCTCAATAATTAAAAACTTAGTCATTTATAATGGATACATCAGACATTAGCTTAAAGAAATATTGTTGCAGTTAGATGCTGCATAGCATGAAAACAACACCCTGTCATTTCTTACCACCTCACAAGAGGTGAGAAAAGAAACTGCTGAAAATTACTGCTGTAACATCAACCAGTTGGAAGACTTTTACAAGGAAAGGTCATAAATTAAATCTTTTGATTCTTTTTTAATTACCTATTTTTTGCAAAGATATAGGGACACACTCTGTTGAGGATGCACCCAAAACATTTTTAGCTTTCACTTGAAAACAAAAATCATTACTATAATCATTGTCAGGATAAAGGAATGAACACGACTCCGTTGTATTCCAGCAGGATTTGACTGTATCTGGAGAAGTCATGCTAAAAAAGAGAAAAATAAAAGCAGTTAAAAACTAGAGTACTTTCTTAGAATAATTCAAACAAATTGTTAGGCTATTATTTATATATCTTTGAGGTTGCAAGACTTTTTTACCAGCGAACATTTTTAGACTACATGTTTGTGCAAACAAATACCCTTTCCTAATGTCCCTGTCCCCTTGTAACAGTGCTTTTGTAGTCACATGCTAAACTCAGCTAGGGAAATACCTGGATTAAAACTTATGTTTAGATTTGGCTGAAAACAGTTCTGCAATCCAATTCATTTTGTGGTTAGTAAAAAGTCTGTGCTTATACAGGAATGAATAATACTGAAATGATTCAACGGGTGTTTTAAGTTCTGGCTTCACAAACGCAGCTAAGTTATAAAATATAGAAACACCTGAAGCAGTTAGAAAGTTCCACATTAAAAAGATGGAGGCCTAAAATGTCAAAGCTAAAATGGAAATAAAAATAAAAAGGTTTTCCTACCCTACAATTTAAATTACAAAGAGACTCTACACTAGGACAATATGAAAAAGTACCCTCCAGAATCTGAATTCCTTCCCATTCTCAAGAATAACTTTAGGGATTTTAGAAGTCTCTTCATAAAACAGTATTACTTGGGGTCTTGGTTAGGCAGAAAAAGAGCACTACTAGAAGCAGCACTATAAAGGACAGGTTGACAAGTGTATCTGGGACAAATCTGTATTATCACCTTCAAAACCCTATCTGAGATCTGCCTTGGGACAACACTGGTTTCACCATTTTCACAGCCATTTATGAAAAAGCAAGCTCCTGACCAAAATTTAAAATCTAACTGAAATTGAAAGAAACAAGTATCTGTGCTTCTACACTGGAAAGCATGAGACCACGTAATTTATATTTGTAAACAGAAATCCCCAAACAATATAAAAGGAGAACTCTGGATTTTTTGACTGAAACTTTATGACTCCAAGGCTTATTAGGTTAAAAGCTACTGAAGTCAAGCAGAATACTGCAGTAAAGCAATGGCTTAATGAATTTTGATGGGAATTTTAAAAGTAGATGAGGAAGCAATATTTTTTATGCCCTCAAAGTGAGGTTAGTTCATTACTCAGAAAGTTTCTGGGAAACTCTCCCATAAAATGCCTTCATTCACTATTTGTGCATATGGTCACTAAACTTTCAATCTATTAGTAGTGTTACTTCAAAGAACAAGTGAATATCAGCTCTGATATAAATATTTCTCTACTGAATATTGGTTAAGAATGCTTATTTCCTTTATATAGCACACTAAAAAGATATCAGACTACAAGTATTTTCAACAATTACCAACCCTAAATTAATCAATTAAAATTACTGAGAAATACCAAGACTCCAATTTCCATGACAATTTCAAGTTTTCTTTAAACAGAAGTCAGGATGAGAGAGAAGAGAACTGGTTGCCACACCCCAGCAACCCAGTGCCCAGTATATCTAGTACTTACAGTTTTCGGGAAAGAGTATAGTTTGTTGTAAAACTTGTTTCTCTTCCTCCATTCCAGGTACAAGTAAGGTTAACATCATAGAAATAAATGCAGGAAATATTTTCTGGCATGTCTGGACGAACTACAGTGACAAAGGTTAAAAAAAAATCCAGTAAAAATAAGTAACTTTATGTACACCTGATTTTGTTGGTCAAAAAGCAATTAAAGTAAACCCCATTCAGTGTCCTCATAGTGCTTAATTTTATCATCCCTCACGGCCCTCAGAACTCCTCACAAAACAAAAGTCAAAACCACTCTTTCTTACCCTGAGGAGACAGCAAGATTTTCTCTAACTATTTCTCAGAAATACTTTACTAAGTGTGCCTAAAGGCAATAACTCTAACTATCATATATCAAACCATTGCATACACCGTCTTGAACATCTAAGCGTATGCACAACATGTCTCCCCTCTGCAACACACCTGTAGTTTAAGGTGAGTCCAGAAAGTAAGAGGAAAACAAAAAAACAGCAAAAGTACCAAAAAAAAAAAAAAAAACCATTCTCTGACAGACAGAACTCTCTTTGGTTCTCTCCCAGAATATCTAATTGTTTACCCTATGAAAAACCCAAATCTGAGAAACCTGCACAGCCTAAAGAGTGCAGAGGACAAGTTCCTGGGAAACAGATCTGTGTGACCCCGAAGAGATCACTAATTACTAATTTCTCTTTATTGTACAAGCAAGATAGCACAAAGGAAGCAATCTTCTGCAATCTCTATAGTCTGAAGTCATCCATAAAAATATAACACTCTGTATGACTTTTTTGTTACAACTCAATTTCTTCACTGTTAGAAGAAACTGGAGTAGAAGAGAACTGTGTCCAGTGAAATCAACTGGCTGACAAAGCCCTCTTTTCAAAATAGTATTTTTCTGTCCCATCTAATAGAACTGTCAAAAGATCTTTCTTTTATCAACAAGCTTACAGCACATTAAGCTTTGCAGACATGCAAGACCTTTTGCTGGATTTTTTTCCACAGATGTTTTGCTTTTATTACTTCTTTATTAGAATGGGACCCCCAGGCATATGTTCGTATACTCTGGACTTAATCTGTTCAAAAAATTAGAGAATTCGTATACATATTTTAATGTTCTGAATAAGAAAGTGTAATTATAATTTCTTTAGAAGAGAGGATTAGAAAGAAATCCTCTCTGGAAAAAGCTGAAGTTGCCTAGATTAGAAAGAAGGAACAGAGGAACAGACCCACTACCTTTGGAACTCAACAGAAAACTTCAGCTGGACAATAGTCAGGGTCAAAGAGGTTACAGACTTGTATCAGTAAGGAATGTTGGTAATTTCATGCTTTGTTTCAGAAAAAAAAACCATATGTGTGTATATATATGTATGTATATATATATATATATATTTAAATACATGTGTTTTAAAATAACACAACCAAAAGTAGCTGTTTTAAAAGTAAAATTATTATAGTAAGTTGTTAAAAAAAGATTTTTTTCCTGCCTTTCTACTTACAGCCAGATTTAACTTCTGTGTGAACTAAAGGTAGTTCCTTGTCCAAGTACTTCATGAAACATTCCACATGAGCTGTGCTGTAAGTGAAATTATGGATGGTTATATTACATACAGTCTCATTCACAATGTTATAGTTTTCTGGAGCAATCAATTCATCATTCAATTTCCAGATGATGTGGCTTGCATTTCTCTGTGGCATGTAGCTCTTTTTAAGAACACAGGATAGTTCCAGGGAGGATCCTCTTTCAATTTCAGGAGATGAAGGGAAAATGTCAGCATCTCTGTTAGAGTTTTCATCTAAAAAGAAAATCGAAGACATAACATAGCCATATTCCTCTTAAAATACCAGTGGGAAAATGGTAAGTTGTTTTGTTGTCTACAGATAATTTAATTAATTTTTTCTTACAGAAATCAAATAAAATGCCCAGTTAGTCATTCAAATCAGACATTCCTGTTTAAAATGCAGTTCACATTAATTACTGTATTACAATAGGTTTTACATTAAAGTGATGTTTCAACAACTTCACAAAAATAATGAGGAAGTTTCTACTCAGATACTTTTTTAATGGCCCTAAATGAAGAAAATAAGGTCTTGTACTTTAAGCCTGTTTTTCTAAAACACTCGTATCTGTAAAAGATATGCATGTAATTTACATGCATTTATCATTACTACTTATGATATCCAAAAAGATGTTAAACCAGTAAGGCTAAAATTTACAATAAGCTGCAATATATTTCAGAACTCTTCAAAATTTCATTTGGAGAATGTTACCTTTTCTTATGGCAAGACACGTGCTAATAATCCAGAAACATACCTGCCACAGAGCTGCAGGACAGGACAAACATCCAAAACAAATTTCTGAACATTTCCTTCTCAGTAAGTATGGGCAGAAAATGCTGTCATAAAATAAAAATTAAAATTACATTTTTAATTTTTAAAATTAAGGATGCCCTTTTAATACTTTGTTAGCATTTGTGTCAGAGTTAATAATGTTATTCAGCTTTCCTCACTTGTATTCAGATTAAGTATTGCTTTGTCGAAGGGTTGCTTTCCTGAACAACGGAGAAATTTGATGCAGTTTTACAAAGACAAACTGCATACATTTCTGATAGAAAATAGAAAGACAAGTCTACCTAAAACACTGCGGAGGGCAATCCAATCCACGCATATGTTTAACCTTCCAAGGATCACGTAAGTAACTGGTAAGAAATGTATCTCCATTCACTTGACATTCAGCCTGCCTAGTCTCTTCTAAGCAGATTTATCTAGTGAATTCTTTTGAAAATGAAGGCTCTTGCAGGAGAGGGAATGATATGCCTATCTTGTTCATCACTACCTAGTAAAGAAATTGCTCAGGAAGGGGGCAACAGTCCAGGTCACCGTTGATCCAAAAGAGGGTGAATTCATATTGGATTTTTCCCAGTTTGCCCCTGGCAGCAGACCTGAGTGCAGTCTGCCAAGGAAGGCACCTCTCTTTGCCTTTCTTTTTGAAGAAAAGAACTACTGAACTACTGTGCAGCCAAAAAAGCTCAGACTCTAGGTTAAGGAGGAGGAAAGCAAAGTAGTAGACGGATTTCTTCTAAAAGGACAAAGTTCCTTCCAGAATCTAGGGTTCCATATGAAAAATTTACAAAAATCAAACACTTTCCTTGCCTCAAGTGCTGCTTTTAGCACTTAAAGAATCACAGAATGTTTGTTTGGAAGGGACCCCTACAGACTATCTGATCCAAACTTACACAGGGCCTCCTAGGGCCACCTCCCCAGGACCATGTCCAGACAGCTTTTGAAGATCTCCCTTGATGGAGAGTTCACAAATTCCCTGGGTATCCTGCTCCAGTACTCACTCACTCTCACAGCAAAAAAAGTATTTCCTGATGTTTAGAAGGAACCTCCTGTGTTTTAGCTTGCGCCCACTGCCTCTGGTCCGGGGGGATTCTGGCTCTTTGCACCCTCCCCTCAGGTATTGATGAGACCTCCTCTGAGCTTTCTCTTCTCCAAGCTGAATAGTTCCAGCTCCCATATGGCAGATGCCCCAATGCATTAACCATCATTGCAGCTGTTCCCCAAACTCTCTCTGGTATGTCCATGTCTCTCTTGCTATCAGGAGTCCAGAACTGGTCTAAACAGTCCAAGCGTGGGCTCAGCAGTGCTGAACAGAGGGACAGGATCACCTCACTTGGCCTGTTGGTTTCAGTCCTAACACAGCTCAGGAAATCAGCATTCTTTGTCACAAGGGCACATTGCTGGCTCATGCTCTACTGGGTGTCAGGGACCGCCAGAGCATTTTCTGCAATGCTGCCCTCCACCTGGCCAGGCCCCTGTACTGTCGTCTGGGGTTGTACCTTCCCAGATGAAGGATTTGGCACTTCTCCTTATTGAACTTCATGTAGTCCCTGCCAGGCCATTTCTCCAGCAAGGTCACTGTGGACAGTAGCTGAACCTTCTGGCTAATTAGTCACTCCTTCCAGTTTTGTTGTCATCAATCAGAAAACTCACTAAAGGGAGGCTCTGCCAGAGCATTCTAATACACAGCATTAATGAGCATGTTGAACAAGACTGGATCCAGTATTGCCCACTGGGGTACATCACCAGTGACTGGCCTCCAGATGGACTTCACCACTGATCACCACCCTGTGGGTCCATTTTTTAAGCCAGTTTTCAATTCACCTCACTGCTCATCCAGCCCACACTTCATCAACTTGTCTGTAAGAACCCATCTGTAAAGTGGCCTAACTCCAGCATGAAAGGCAACCCACACTACTCCTTTGGCTAGTAAGTGGAAGATTTGCCTGTAAAAAACAGAGGTGCCCTCTTCACCACATGAGGCCCTAGAGCTCAGTATTCCTACTTCCTGGACAAGTAGGTCTAGTTACTATGCTCATAAGCAACAGGTGGGCATTAGTATTTTGCAGCTAGCCGGATCTATGTTTCACATTAAGTTTTCAGATTTGTCTGGAATTTCATCTCTCCATCAAACTTGTGTCTCAGGAGGGCCCCAGGTGGGAGGCAAGTACTATCTCCCTAAAGCACAGCAATAGCTGGGTAAAGGATCTCATCCTCCCACAGGTTCAGATAATGTCAGGAAGCAGGAGTGCACCAGGTCACTAGACAGAGATCTAAGTGTCATATAGACAATAGGGGTTATGCTCTATGTTATGGTTCTTCCCACAAAAACGTAGATTTCCAGAAAAATTAAACTTTACAGTAATCTAAAAGAGGAAGACATGGTAAAAACAATGCATTAAGCTTAGTTTCTGTCAGAAATCAACTTAAATATTATTTTAAGTTTGTCTTGGGAAACATTTTATATACTTTCAGGCTATGATAGTAAAAATAGGAGAGAAAAATTGAAAAGGACAGATGGGATATAAAGAAAAATGAGGAGGAGTTTGTCCAGCGACATACTCCTAAAATACAGCAGTTGCAAGATGTGTACTAGCAAGAAACAAAGCCAGTAAATCAAGAGAATATATTACTACTTATTCATGTAGGGTGTATGTTATTGTTCTCAAAGAAATAAAAATTAATTACACTATTGATGGCGATAAAAAAAATAGCAGTTGTTCCAAGTATTCTGTACCAGCACAACACCAGAAACTTTTCTCATTGCCCTTGATGTCTCCGGCCAGATTTAATTCTATCAGGAATTTTAGCTTTCCTAACCTGATTCCTGACTGCTCTTTGTATTCCTCCCAGGCTACCTGTCCCTACTTCCACCCTGTACACACCTACTTTTTGTGTTTGAGCTCATCCAAGCATTCCTCCCAGTGTTTCTTAACCAACTTCTTCTTTGTTGGAATGCATCAATCCTGATCTTGAGTAAGATGATCCCTGAATGATGATCCAGCTTTCTTGGGCCTCTCTTCCCTCCAGAGCTTTATCCCATGGTATTCTACCAAGCAGGTTCTTGAAGAGGCTGACGTCTGCTCCCCTGAGTCCAGGATAATGAGCCTATTGTCCTTGCTGTCCTAAGGACCTCAATCAAATTCCAGCATTTCACAGTCATGGCAGCCAAGATTACCCCTGAGCTTCACCTTTCCACTAACCCCTCCTTGCTGGTGACAACACAGCCCATCACAGCACTTCTCCTCATTGACTCCACTGTCACTTAGAGAAAGAAGTTACCACTAACACATTCCAAAAATCTCTTGGATTGCCTATGCCCAGCTTTGTTGTCCCTCCAACAGATACTGGCAAGGTTGAAGACTCACATGAACATCAGGTCTTATGAGCACAAGGCTGCTCATATCTGTCTGTAGAGAGTCTCATCTGCTCAGCCCTCCTGGTCAGGTGGCCTGTAGCAGACCTCCACTGTAATGTCCCCTGTCCTCTGTCCCTGCCCTCCCTTTAACCTGGACCCATGTCCTGTCACCACCCCAGGCAGAGCGCCATGCACCCCAACTGGTCACTGACAGAGAAGGTGACACCGTCTCCTTCTCTGCCTGCCCTTCCTTAAGAACCTGTATCCTTCCATTCCAGCACTCCAGCCCAGGAACCATCCCACCACACCTCCACTGAGACAAGAAGATCACAGCCCTGCAGGCACATGTGTGTCTCTAACTCCTTGTTTATTCCCCATAATAAGAGATAAAGCTTCTGCTGATATACTACATGCAGATTTGCTGTTTTTGAGGGGATATGAGACAGAAGAGGCCTCATTTCAGCCAAAATAGTTCAGCTCTTTCCAAGAATAAAGCAAACAATTTTTTTATCACATTCCTTTAACTAGCTCCAGCAATCCCATACTTATTTTAGGAAGGAAATGAAACTCGGAAGCATTGGCAAATCATGAAAACATTTTTGAATAATGCTTAAGCTGAAAATACCACATACCATGACATATCCCATCACAGTGGAGTACAGAACTGCAAGAACAGGCATGACCAAGTCAGCTGCAATGTCAAGTTAGAAGCCTTTGAAAACTTCTAGTTTCACATGCATACCAGAAAGCTTAAATAGTCGAAGATTCCATCCACACTCAGTGGGTACTCCTTATCCTGTATCCATTCTGTACCTTTTCCCTCTCTTCTAGCTCTTCTCTAATACTCAGCCATACAATAAGTCACTTCCACTTGCCAAAGTAGCAGAAGACTAAGAAAAAAAAGTTTTTGTACTACATTAGCAAATGTAAGTAAATGTAAGGCATCCGAGTTGGTGAAACAGAGGAGATAACTAGGGAGAGAGACCTCCATGACTTTTCCCAGATGTGAGCTGTTCATTTGGTTCAATCCTCTTGCTTATACTTTGTCCAGTATCAATTAGCAGCTGTTTATTTGGCATGGCAGCTGGTAGTTACTACTTGCCAGAAACCAAGGTAGTGACTTAGCACATCACAATGCTGCTCAAATCTTATGTGCTTGTCAGGACACTGATACATGATATGTAATAAAATAGCTCTTTGGCTGTTTACTGAAGAGGCTGTATATATAAAAGTGATCAAAGAACGTGCCTGAGCAAAAATTACACCATATGTTCATAAAGTGTTTCACTTAAAGATGCCTATAAAAGCCGTCTTCTTCGAGTGATTAAAAAATTCATCAAAGCAAGACTTTTCCCCATATTGTATTTAAGACCATTTATTAATTGCCCTTCTTCTCTATTTCAGGACATGAAAGCTTTTTCCATTCAGATCCTATTCTAGTATTGCTTTTAACTACATGAACTACACATCTCTGTATACAGTGTAGATGTTATACCAAGAATAAAGAACATGCCACATCTATAAATGTAAAGACAGCATGTCATGGAGTCATTGAATCACAGAATGTTAAGGGTTGGAAGGGATCTTAAAGACCATCTAATCCTAACCCTCTTTTCCACATCCAGGAACACCTCCCAGTAGACGGTTGCTCAAGGCCTTATCCAAATTGGCCTCAAAACACTTCCAGGGATGGGGCATCCACAACTTCCCTGAGCAACTTGTTCCACCACCCTCACAGTAAAGACTTTCTTCCTAATATCTAATCTAAATTTCCCCTCTTTCAGTGTGTACCCATTCCTCCTTGCCCTGTCACTCCAGTTCCTGACAGAGAATCCCTCTCCAGCTTCCCTGTGGGCCCCTTCAGATACTGGAAGGTCCCCTCACAATCCTCTCTTCTCCAGGCTGAAGAGCCCCAACTTGCTCAGCCTATCCTCACAGCAGGGAGCTCCAGCCTCGTACCAACCTCCTGGCCCTCCTCCTGACTTGTTTTAACAACTCCTTGTCATCGTGCTGGGGACCCCAGAGCTGGATGCAGCGCTCCAGTGGGGTCTCAGCAGAGCAGAGCAGAGGGGCAGAATCCCTCACCCAGTGCACTGGCCAAAGCTGCTTTGGATGCAGCCCAGGACTCCCTTGGCTTTCTGGGCTGGGAGCTCTCACTGCAGGCTCATGGTGAGTGTTTCATCAGCCATCACCCCCAAGTCCTTCCCCACGGGGCTGCTCTCAATCACTTCTCTGCCCTGTGAGTGTGTCTGAGACTGCCCCAACACAGGTGTAGGACCTTGCACTTGGCTTTGCTGAACTCCCTGAGGTTTGCATGGTCCCATCTCTCAAGCCTGTCCAGGTCCCTGTGGATGTCCCTTCCCACCTCTGTGTCAACTGCCCTACCCAGCTCAGCGTCATCAGCAAACTTGATGAGACTGCCCTCGGTCCCACTGTCCACATCACTGACAAAGGTGTAGAACAATACTGGCCCAGGACTGACCCCTGCGGGACACCACTTTCACTGGTTTCCATATTGACAAGGAGCTATTGACCGCAACTCTTTGTCTGTGGCCATCCAGCCAGTTCTTTATCCATAGTGGTCCATCTGCCAAATCCATATCTCTCCAACACAGAGACAAGGATGGCAAGTGGGACAGTATAAAATTCTTTGCTTGAGTCCAGGTAGACAATGGGAGTTGCTCTACCCTTGTCCATCAAAGCTGCAGCACCCCATCATAGAAGACCACCAAATTTGCCACGTATGGTTTGCCCTTAGTAAAGCTATGTTGGCTGTCACCAATCACCTCCGTGTTTTCCATGTGCCTTAGCATAGTTTCAGGAGAATCTGCTACATGACCTTTCCTGGCACAGAGGAGAGACTGACTGGTCTGTAGTTCCACAGGGCTTCTGCATTCCCCTTTCTTAAAATGGGGGTTTCAGTTCTCTTTTTTAAGTCATCATGGACTTCATTTGACAGCCACAATTTTTCAAAAATTATGTATAATGGTTTAGCAGCTTCTTCTGCCATCTCCCTCAGGACCCACAGATGACTCTTATTGCATCCCATGGGGTTGTGCACATTCAGGTTTCTTAGATGGTCTCAGACTTGATCCTCTCCTACAGTGGGTTTAGGGTCCTCATTCTTCTCTGCATTTGCCTTTCTTGACTTGATTGACGTGCCTGGAACTTTGCTGTTGAAGACTGAGGCACAGAGGTTGTTGAGAACCTCAGCCTTCTCTTTGCCCAGGGTATCTATGTCTCCCATTTCCTTTTGAAGAGCACCTAACCTTTCTCTTCCTTGCAACATATCTGTGGACACAAGGTGCACAGTGGCCAGTACAGGAGGACAATCCCTGCCCTGGTCCTGCTGGCCACACCATTGCTGATCCAGGCCAGGATGCCATTGGCCTTCTTGGCCACCTGGGCACACCCTGGCTCATGTTCAGCTGCTGTCACCAGCACCCCCAGGTCCTTTCCAGCCACTCTGTCCCAGCCTGTGGCACTGCCTGGGGCTGTTGTGACCTAAGGGCAGGACCCGGCACTTGGCTTTGTTGAACCTCACACCATTGGCCTCAGCCCATCGATGCAGCCTGTCCAGATCCTCTGCAGAGCCTTCCTGCCCTCCAGCAGATCAACTCCTGCCCAACTTGGTTTCACCTGCAAACTGACTGAGGGTGCCCTTGGATCCCCTTGTGAAGATCAGCAATAAAGATCCTGAATAGGCCCCATAGTGAGCTCTAGGGAACCTCATTAGCAACCAGCTGCCAACTGGATGTGGCACCACTCAGTACCATTCTTTGTTCCAGTCATCTTCAAGAATTGTTAACATCTTCGCTGGAATGTGACAGGAAATTCTTTCCTACTAAGTCTCACGCTCTTCTAACAACTATGAAGGAAGAAGCTGAATAGACACTCCTTTTATTTAGTCTTTACCATCCATTGCTACAGCTCTCCTATGATGGCTGCCATATGGAGAGACAGACCTTGCCCTATCCACAACCAGCAAACACTGAAAGACAGGAGCCTAAGCCTCTGCTCTAGCCCACTGGGCCACCAAACTGCAATGTTCTGTCAAATGAACCTGGAAAAGCAATAATCACGAGTTTTCACAATTCCAAGATTCAAGCCCATCAGCACTTACACAAATCCTAGAGGGAAAGAAAAAGAGAAAATGATTCCTATATATGCTTCAGCATCCTTTTTTTGGTAACAGAGTGCATCGAATTCATGATCGGTCAGGACTGCACCAAAGGTGAGTACCAGTGAGCATCCAAAGAGCAAAAAGGAGACTTTCCTACAGTGGTCAAAGAAGACAGTAACATGAAAACATAATGGAAGAAGCAGTAAATTTGAGGGACAGCTAATGGGTTTTTTCAACTCTTTAATTCAGACTTATGCATTTACAAGCCCATTCATGGGAAAAATGGCAGACTCTGTGATGAAAGATCCACACTGATTTCATAATCCACAGTATTTAACTGAGCTAAAAATAGTCAGTTAAACCTCAGAGTGGGATGAATAGGATTCATACATTTACCTTGAAATAGAACTTGATTGAAACAAGTGTTAGGTGCACTTTCTTCTGGAAAATAAACCTATGTGTGTTTTAAATTATGATGGCCTACCAGAAAACTTAATGGTATCATAATCTATAAACACCACTTAATAAATTCTAACAATGCATATCTATTCAGATACTAAACTTTCAGAGATATCTGAAGGAGCCTCATGGTGAGGCTCTCAAAATGCTGTATCAACTGCTGACCACAGAAACTTTTTCTAAAAACACAGTAACGTCAAAAAAAAAAAAAAGATAAAAAAATCATCATCATGTAAAACAACTTGTTAATTTAAAAACTTTAAACCAACTGGAAACTGAAAAGCAGGAAAGCCATCTTTTCTCTTTCAGTCTCTAAACAGCCAATGTAGGCACAAAAGGATATGATATTTTTGTTCCAAAATTCTGAAGGACATAATGACCAGGAAAAGTCAGTTCTGCTAATAACTGCTGATAATAGTTATCTTGCTTACTATATCCTGGAGTTACAGATGCAAAACATGTTTTGAGAAAGCCTTTGTTTTCTTATAAAACAGCACACTGAATATTCATACATTATATTATAAAATACTGCTACATTGGAATTTAAATAAAATTTTTAACTACATGAGCTTGATACTAATAGGAGAAAATAGGAGAACAAGCTGTCTTGGTGAGGATGGGCAAAGTAGGAGGATCCATGCACTGAGCTCTGAAGAAACACAGAGCTCTCACTGAAAAGAGGGTAGCCAGATCAAAATCTTTCACATTTGTCAGATTTAGGTGGCTTCAATCTGTATTGCACAGAATACACACCTGTCAGAAAATCAGAAGGAAGACTCTCTCTACTACTTCAGAGCATCAGTTTACCCTTGCCAGCCTTGTCGTTTGAACTAAGAGTGGAACTAGATGTAAAACACACATCTACTCAAAAAATGTTAATAAAACATATTTTGGAAGAAAGAAGATATGTTTCTGGACTGTATGGAATCAGCTACAGCCTCAAAATGCAGAACATAGTTATAATCCCTGTACTGCAGCAGTGCTGCAAGCAGAAGTACACAGAACACAGTGCAGGTAATACCATGCTCCACACACATGAGAAGGCAAGAGAATTAAAAAAGCACAAAACTTCACTTCCATACTTGCTTCATCCTCAAAAAAGATGACCATGACCCTAAAACATACCTGTACATATAATATATTAAATGTCTGAAAAAGACAGTTAATCATGTATTTTAGAAAACATTAAAAAACAGACTCATTGCAGCACCATAACCCTGCTGGTTTAGATCAGCTCCTAAAGGTTATATATCCTACTTTTCTTTACTATCTATGCTGTAAACTTTATTAACAATAATTTTGTTTCTTAGTCAAAACTGCAAGGCAAAACATGGCATGGTAGTGAGAAATCAGGCTCAAAAGACTACTGAACACATGTATGTTTAACTTCTCTTAGTATGGCGTTTTTAAATTGAAAATACCCCCTACAAGCACCAAATTATGAAAAAATTCCTCAAGTTTAAATTATTCTAGAAAAATCACGATCTTTAATCTTCAATACTGCAACCTCTGTGATATAAGCCCAAAGCGTCCTTCTTCCTTTTTATCCCTTTTGAGACCTGTTTTGTTATGGATTAACCTCTGATAGAAAAATCTGATTTGACCACTCACTCTATTCTTCCACCCAATACATGAAACTTCCTTCACTCATGAAAACATTCTCTTGCCCAATCACTTTCTTAATTCACAGACAGAGTCCAGAATTTGGATTTCAACTATTTTGGACAGTCATAGAATCATTTTGGTTCCAGAAAACCATCAAGTGCAACCATTAGCACAGCACTGCCAAGTCCGGCACTAACCCATGTTCCCAAGTGCCACATCTACAAGCCTTTTAAGTACCCGCAGGGACAATGACTCCACCACTTTCCCAGGCAGCCTGTTCGAGTGCTTGACAACTTTTTCTGACAAGAAAGTTTTCCTACTATCCAATTTAAACCTTTCCTGGTACAACTTGCAGCAATTTCCTTGTCCGTTGCTTATAACTTGAGAGAAGAGACTGACCCTCATCTCACCATCTCCTTTCAGGCAGTGGTGGAGAGTGACAAGGTCTCCCCTGAGCCTCCTTTTCTACAGGATAAACACCCCCCGCTCCCTCAGCTGCTCCTCACAGGACTTGTGCTCCAGACCCTCTACTCCCAAAAGACAAGTCATGCAATCCATTACAGGTGAGAAGGCAAGTGACACTTGCCCAGTTTAAGCATGAGTGCATGAAGATGATATGATGGGTATGTACACAAACACATAAAAAAAATATTTTTCTGTGAGAATTTTGGAATTGATTTAGGGGTTTTGTGTGGTGGTAAAGTTTGTTTTTTTTTAACTTGTATTTTTAAAGAAAAGCTTTGTAGCTTTTTGTTGTTTGGTTTTAAGGTAGTTTATTGTTAGTTATTTAAAAGATTGTTTTTGTTTATTGTGGTTGTTTTGGTTAGTGGTTTAGGTAGAGACACACACATTTTTGATACTTTTATTGGGTTTTTTTTTGCTTAGGGTTGTTGTTATCTTGTATATATTATGTATTATATGTTTATAGATTTTTTAAAATATATATTATTTATGTTATAATGTGTTTTTTTATTTTAAACTAATTTATGAGTGTTAGCATTATTAAGAATATGGAGGTAAGGAAAAAGAAGGAGGAAGAATAGGATTAGGCTTACTTTTTTTATTTTAGAATTTTTGACTCCCCTGTACAAAGTAAAACCTCCCTGTATAGGTGTTAAAACCCCCCTGTACAATACTAAAAAATTTTCCCCTCTAATTTGTAATTACTTCTACTATACCATCTAACCCTCTGTGACTGCTTGTTCCACCTTCAAAGTTGATAACTCATTCCATGGCTCAAACTCAAAACCACAGCTGTTTTCAGCTGCTTGCCAGAGTCTAAAATGCTTCTGACCAAGGCCTGGAACCTCTGAAAATGTCTGAGGGACATTTTGAGTTCCGACATTTTTCCTCAGAAGGCAGAAATTGAAAACATTGAAAAAACCTGGGGCCAGTACATTTACATCTGATTCATCACTTCGAGAAAATCTAAGTGAATACAAATTGAACAGAGAGCAATTAAGTAAGAGCTTTTCCTTCCTTTGATGATTGGATTGGAAACATTTTGAGAACTGATTCTTAACCATTACACACAGAAGGAAAACCACGGCCAAGCATCTGTATTGTATTCTTTACAAAATAAGACAAATGCAATGAGTTAAACAGAAAGTTTCAATTCTTACTATCTCACAGACTTGAAAGAAACCAAAGGGATTTTTTTGGCCCGAAGAGACACAGGAGCATGTCCTGCCCCACATCTGGGACGAACGCCTGGAGAGATGCGAACGCAAGCAAGTCAAGGGACGTTATATGAACTAAAGTGTGGAACTCTTCCACACTTCATATAAATGAAAATAAGCAGAGACACCTCTGCTGAAAATATCTATTTCACTTACCTCAGCTGCAGAACGGGCGCTTGTTTCAACAGGGGCCTCTGCCTCCCCGCGACCGCGAAGGGAAGGACAAAAAAAGGAAGTTGCACGGCTGAGCACAAGTAACGCTTTTTCCTGTAATTCTGAAGACCAGAACCCCCCTCCCCCGCCGCCAGGTCTAGTGGTGCCGGACTCCGCTCCAGCTGCCCGCAGGGCGCCGGCCGCCCGCGGGCAGATGCTCTGCCCTACGCGGAGCCCCGACAGGCGCCCGCCCCCGGAGCCACCCGCCGGCCCGTCCGCACCCCGCCCGGCCCCGCGGCCCCCAGCTCGGGCACGGGGCGGAGCGGCACGCAGCCCCGCCGCAGCACACGCCGTGAGGCGCGCCCGCAGCAGCCTCGCCGCTCCTTCGGCCGGCCGTGCGCGAGTGCGCGCTGCGGCGTTTTGGTGCCGATGGACCAACTCACAGGGTCTTCAAATAGCATAAACACGCGCAGCGAAACAAGGATGTTGGGTACCAGCCACCGCTGAGGAGCGGTCACGCGAAAGCACCTCATGCATCATTAGGGCATGGGGAACAAATCAGATGGTGATCCCTTTTAAAAGTAACAAATGTATTCGACTTAATGGCTTGGAAGAAGACTGTAGCCATCAGCAACATAACTGACTGCAGCAACGGGACTGGAAATCAGAAGGAACTTTACAATTAAGATGCTGTGAAGTTAGTAAATGAAATCCAAAGTCCCTAGCTAATGTACCTCCTAACTAAGCACTGACAGTCATTGCTAAGCAGACACTCTTCAGGAACAGATAATGAATTTTACCAACGCCATCAGTACATCAAGAGAACTTGGCCCCAGTTCAGGAAGAGATACATTACAGACAGCAAGTTGTTTATCCTGCACTAGTGTCACACACAACAGAAGCTGTAGCTTGACTAGTTACAACTTCCATGACTTGTGCAGCTCAGGTTTTTTTCAGGCTATTTTAACATGCAAGCTCAACACCCAATCCAGCTTCCAGATCACTCATTAGCCTTCACCTCTTCAGCTAATCATCAGATTCAGCCAGTTAGCCCATTTGCTTCCCTTTTTGAATGATGTTGCCATCTCACCATCACCCATAAACTCCATGTAAGCCTGCATTGTAAACTGCTTTACTGTTTTTAAATTCCCCTTGCTATTTAGAAGTATACATTAGTATGCATAATGATATTCTAAAAACTTGCATTTATTTTACTATGAGGTAATAGACGAAACAGAATGTGATTCAAAAGAAGAAGATGTAAACCGTAACCTAAGTGCTCTTTGTATATCAGATTTTTTTCTTCAATTAAAACGTAAGAAAGGGCAGGAGCAGACCCTTAATTATGTTTAATTACTGAACCTCTATCCTAGACTTGGTCTGATTAGTTGCCTGTTCTCACACATTAATAGATGGATTTCACTAACACACTGTAAGTTGGCAGCTCAATCTTTCAAAATCATTAAAAGCTGCACCAGACTTAAGAGACTAGTTAAGCATTTGTTTAACTTTCAAAAACCCTGGGTCATCCCTCTGCCAGCCTCAGGGCTATGTACATACTTACATTAAGGCTTCCACAGTCTTAAATGTTTGGTTGTGGACCGGACAGTAGCACCTGGGAGATTCCAGGATGCAAAAGGCACTTAATGATAGCATCAGTAACTGTTTCAGCTACTACCACTTGTAGCAAGTTAATAGTAAAGAAAAAAACATCTTACAAAAGTAGTATCATTTACCAGAAGGGATATGGCACAGAAGATGGGAAACCTTTAGAGTATAATAGAAATTCTGCCAAAAAATATGTTCCATGTCCACATTTACAGACACTTTCATCCACTATGCACACGAATGCTCTAGAAGAACTAACATTTCAGTCCTATGGGTGGGAGCAAATTGAAGCTACTCTTCCTGAAGCATGAGGAAGGAAGTGCCTTCCACAGAAAAACTCGACTGTTTTCATTGCTGATGCTTCCCTATTTTTTGTGCTGGTGATTCAGGGGTAATTGCTCCAGAGATTGGCTGATTCCAGATGCTACTCCTTCTTAAAGAGAGGCATTTCCACTGTCTCTGTTGGCAGGGTGAGACAGGAGACTGCAGAACTACTGCTAAAAATCTGATCCTCATTGCAAATTGATTTGTTACCCATAGTAGTGCAGTTTTGAAAAACATTTATCTTCTGTATTACGTATGACCAAACCCTATAAAATTACTGACCACTGTATAATTACAGTGAGCCTGTATTAGTTAACACTGGCACAGAATAGAGCATTTTGTAGTTCTGTGGAAAAATTAGGTACATTTTCATTGAACAGTTGCAAATTGACCTTGCAGCATTGAATAGTGCAGTCATAGCAAAAGCAGTAAAATACTGAATTTTAACTCAGGAAGTTGCAGGAAGTTGCAGAGTTGGTTTTAACCACGAAACTCATTAGGCTGATTTCTACCTGTGCCAATGACTCTATGTCAATGACTTCATTCCTCTAACTGTAAAGAGGAGGGCATGACAACAGACTTTCACTGACTTATGGCATTGCAAACACAAATAAAAACCATGAGTGTCCTTCTATTCCCTACTGATTTCACTCATGGGAAAGAAAAATCAAGTGAAACCAGTCTGATTTTGATCTCAATTTCTAAATATGCATAATTCCATTTTTCAGTGACTACCTTGTCATTAAAAATCTACTAGCATCAACCTCCATGCAAAGCTGCATTCAACAGGTAAAAAAATTAACTATGCCATCCTTAAATTTCACTTTAGTGTAATATAAAAATTCAATAACAGCAGTATTCTCAAAACCATGATCTTAAATTACTGGTTTATGACTAAAGCCTTAGTTTAAATGCATAATCCAAGCTTATGAAACGTATCACTGAATAAGCAACAATAATGGGTGTGACAACCCACTGTTAAGGGGAAGGAAGCACCTAAGATTTGTAAATGCTCACTGGTCAAAAGAACCGCGAGTCAAAGGGTACAGTATCAATCAGAAAGTTTTATTAGTAAATTACACATTTGGCATGGAAATTGGTGCTAGTCCCTGACCTACTATATAAGCACACATCACTGGATTTTTGATAAAGGCATAGAGGGAGAGAGAAAGGACCACCACAATCCATCGTGTGCCTAAAGTCAGCATCCCTACAATGGGCACATATAAAACTATGTCAAATTAGAATCAGAGGCAGACTCTCCAAACTGCTCAAACCTAACAAAAGGCATAAGAAATGTACCAATTACTGTGTTGTACAGTGTGCAACTACCAACATTTAATACACACAGAAAGGTTTTAATTCCTAAGTGCAATTATGTGAGCATCTTTTTTCATCTGTACTCTAGAGAAGATTTATTCCTCAAGAAAAGCATCAGATGTTTTGCTAAGAAGGTCACAAAGCCATTATCAATTTCAGAATAGAGCACTATGCAATACTTCCTTCACAGCATTGCAACATCACAACAGCTGTAATTGCAATCCAGTAAAATGCTGGCAAAGAAGGGATGCTTTATTTCCAGAGTAATGTCTTTTGTGGTTTATTACAGAATTTTTTTACATGTTTTCATCCTATGGTAATTTAAGATTCACAAGTTTTTTACTACAATTGCAAAAGCAGCTAAATGTAATTAAACCCATTTGTACAAACAGGCTAAAGGAATTATTGAAAATCCCATGTGGCTTTAACAGCTGGATGACAAAACGCCATTTCTTGTAATTTTCCACCCTAAGACCATAGTGAACAGACTCGTTATGACAACTTTAATCAGTATGAGTTACTGTTGGCAGTGAGTCACTGTGAAGGCAGTGCTGCACTAGATTGTAGTAACCACCTGCAATGAAGCAAGTTTCTCACATACACCTTAACAAAACACAGGAAAGAAAAAGAGAATATGTAGATGAGAACAGTTTATCATACAGATATTCTTCTCTTACACCTACCCCTGCCTACTAAATCATAACACAAAATGCTATGTTGACTCATTTTTTGAACAATGCCAGGGATTGCATTGTGGAGCCAGATCCAATTCTTAACAACTTGTTTCTTAAATTTTTCCTAATACCCAATATAAACCTCTCCTGATGCAACCTAAGGGCTTTTCCACTTGTGATAGAACCACAGAATCATTAATGTTGGTAATGATAATAAGGTTGGTCCAACCTTTGATCAAACACCACTCTGTCAACTAAACCACAGTACTCAGGGCCAACTCCAGGTGTTTTTTGAAATCCTCTGCACATGGTGACTCCATTCTCTCCCTAGGCAGCCCATTCCAATGCCTAATCACCCTTTCTGTGAAGAACTTCTCACTGATACTCAACCTAAATGCCCCCTGATATTAAGGCTACTTCCTCTCATCCTGTGAGTGGCTGCCTGGGAGAAGACACTGACGCCCATCTTGATACAACCTCATTTTAGGTCACCCCAAGCCTCCTTTTCTCCAGAATAAACACCCCCAGCTCCCGCAGCTGCTCCTCACAGGACTGTGTTTCACACTCTTTCCCAGCTCCATTGCCCTTCTCTGGACTCACTCCAGCTCCTCAGAGTCTTTCCTGCAGTGAGGGCCCAGAGCTGGACACAGCACTCGAGGTGTGGCCTCACCAGTGCCCAGCACAGGGGGACAATCCCTGCCCTGGTCCTGCTGGTCACACCATTGCTGATCCAGGCCAGGATGCCATTGGCCCCCTTGGCCACCTGGGCACACCCTGGCTCATGTTCAGCTGCTGTCACCAGTGCCCCCAGGTCCTTTCCAGCCACTCTGCCCCAGCCTGTGGCACTGCCTGGGGCTGCTGTGACTCAAGGGCAGGACCCGGCACTTGGCCTTGTTGAACCTCACACCATTGGCCTCAGCCCATCGATGCAGCCTGTCCAGATCCTCTGCAGAGCCTTCCTGCCCTCCAGCAGATCAACACTCTCATACAGTACAGTTTCATCTATGTACACTCAACCCCCTCATCGAGGTCATTAATAACAATATGAAACAAAAATGCTCCCAGTACTGACTGAGCCCAGGGGAACCCCACCTGTGACTGGCCACCAGCTAGAAAATTACTCCACTCACCACCATTCTCAAGGTCTGGACATCCTGAAAGTTTTTACCCACTCAACAGTGCACCTGTCCAAGCCTGGGGTGTCAGATTTTCCACGAGAACACTGTGGGAAACTGTGTCAGGAGTTTTATCACACATAGCCAACACTAAATTCTTTGTGAACCTGTTCAGGGTGGAAAACAGTTAGAGGCAAAACACTTCACTAACAAATCTCTAACCTGCAAATCTGAGGTAAATCTTGGTGCCTGAAGAACACAATATGGAAGTACAACTGCTTTTTATAAAATGAAATATCCATAGCTTGGAGAGGAGCTACAGTACAAAGCACGACCAACCTGAATTTAGACATTGAAGGCACTCACTAGGACACCACATTTCTGGAATAGGAAAAACACTTTAGGAAATATTTTAGACAGAACTTGATTCCAAGTCTCTGAATTCCTATGAAGATTCATAGAATGATTTGTGCTTGTCTTTCCTACCTGCCTACCCACAATCGTACCTTTCAAGGAGTCAGGAGACCAAGTCTTCAAGTGGTGAGGCTGAGCTTTTTTGTTGCTGTGGTATAAGGTCAGGTTTTTCCTTATAACTCCTCAGATGTCTTATGAAGGATACACTAGTATTTAGTCAAGATTAACATGCTACTAGTTATATACACCTTCTAATAAACCACTTCTTTGTATTCTCAAATTGTATATATTGTACTTTCAGTCTACCTGCACAAAAATTCTCTAAGTGGTTCAGAGAGGGTGGATTAGATATTCACCACTCTAGACAGCAAATGTTAATAAAGCAAGTATATTAATTTCTAGAAGTGATCTCTAAATGAGCTGATCAACTACTACAAAAATTGCAAGCTCAGAAATTCATTTGTTCTGGTATAGAATGTTCGTTTGCTTAGTACATTTGTGTATGTTGCATAAAACCTTATAATTACTGAACCTCTTAAGGAAATATAGGTCTTCAATATAACTTAATTTAGTTGGCATATTTAGACTAAGAATCCCACAAAATCCAGTACTTTTAAGCAGAGGGAGTAGAGGGGCGGAGCTGATGAAAACAAAGAATTCCTGACAAGTCATCTGCCTATTTTTATCTCCCTGCTGCTAGTGGTAGGAAAGGCACTAAGAGATCAAAGTTGAGTCAACTACTTTCAGTATAAACCGCATTCATATTTCCAGGACACGGTCTTTGTCAACAACTATCCCATCTCCTATGACCACATGTATATAATTTTGAACAGTGGAGGATGAGTGAAGCACAGCATTCTTTAAAGTTGGCAGATATTTAAGGATTGGGTATTGAAAACCATTTTAAAGAAGAAAGGAAAAGAAACAGTGCAAGGAAATCCTGCTTGATAGTATTGCGCTGCAGGAAAAATGACAAGTTTATATAACACTGAAATTAGCTGACTACAGCCATTGTCCGTAGTATTCTAAGACAGGGTAAGCAAGCAACATGTATGTTTGCAGTGAGAAAATTAAATATTATTCTTACTTATATATGGATATCAGGTTCTGAAAGGCAAATCAGATTTATTTAGAAGCATAAAGAGGTATTTTCAGCAGTTTGACTCCTAAATAATTTTGCAGTGACACAGCAGAAGCTGCCAAGATCACTGCCTTCCCAAGAGCATCTCCCTTAGGAGAAGGCAGATAGCTCAGGAGGAGCACCAGACGCTCACACTGCCAGATGTAGAGTGCAGGTTGACAAATAAAGAGGCAGGAGGGGTTCCTTGTATAAAGTTCCAGTGGTGGTTTAGTAATACACACACCAAAGGGATTCGGGGACAGAGAAAGAATCCAGGACAAGGGAGAGTCCAGGGGTTATATGTGGGATGGTGGAGACGGTGCATCAAATCTGAGAGCCAATGGGTAGAGGGACCAGGGGTGGTACAAAGGTGGGGCCAGGGAAAACAACCAACAGGGTGTAGAGGAGAAGTTGCAGGGAATGGGAACTAACGGGGAAAACAGGGAATATTCTAGAACTGGGGAGGGGGACAGGGGTGATGTAATTAAGGTCATTAACATAAAGAAGCAGAGAACTGTGGGAAAGTGTCTCCCTGTGTCACCCTGTTTCAAAGTGGGTGTCTTCCCAAGGCATCCCAGTTTCTGCATCTCCCTCCCCAACCTGGGATGCAACATAATTAGTCAACTCTGAACAGAGATGACTCCCCAGTCTTGAATACAAAGTGGTTCCTCTAAGTGTCCTTTGGCAACATATTATTTTTTTCTGCTTAATAAAAAGAAACATAACCAAACTCATTACCTTCAGAAGTGCCAAAGCCTGCATCATAGTTAGTTTGAAGGAATAAAGAGCATGAAATAAAACAAACAATGTTTCTATTTCAAGAGCCACTGAACTATTGTCCCAAATTAGTTCTACTGATTTTACCATTTTCCTTAAGCTAGCTAGAAAAAAATACAAGTATCAGACAAATTTGAAGAGAATGTGCTAAAATGTAAGATTCCCACAGGATTCCTTGGTCCAAACTCTGTAACTAAATGATTTCATATACTTTTTAGTTAGGAGAGTTAAGACATGGAGAGTCATACCATAAAACCCTCAGATAACTGAGGGTTTGTAAGAAATGTTATTGACCAAGACTGACACTAATTGACACACAGTGGAAGTCAAAAGAAAAGTAAAATTTGCAACAGTGTACAATTTTTACCTTTCAGAATTCTGAATAGAGGACAATACACAGACATGCATATTTGACAAAGATTTGTCCATTTATAGTGCCACTGAAGAAGATGTGACAGATGTCAAATACCCTCCTCTTGAGTCACCAGGGAATTCCTGGAACTGCTGGACAGCACATTAAAATTACTAGACTTGGCTAACAGAAAAAACCTCCTTATTATTACCTAACATGGAAGCTTTACACTTTGTCTTAAATCAAAGAGGAATCAAAGAGGTTTTGCATTAAGCCAACTGACAAACTGAAAATACTCAGCAACAGGTCCATTCTTTGGCATTCTTAAAGCTGATTTGTAGGCCAGTGTAAATTCCTATGAACATTATCAACAATAAAAGAGATGTTTTCAGAATAGACTTTATTATGTCTTCCGCAGACTATAGTCTGCTTTCCTATCTGCCAAAACACTGGAGGATTTTATCAACCTGGTATTAGTTTTTCAGACACTATTTTCTTTGTTTTTCATAACTCTTGTTTACAGTCCTTCAATTCTTATGGCCATAATTTTTGAGTTGGGATGGAGCCCTTAATCAGAAAAGCTAAGCATTCTATGAAAGCTTTGCTTTATTCAGCTACTACCTGAAGATTCCTTACAACTCATCCATAGGCACATGAACACATGAGAGGTTGTAAATTACTCATTGCCATGGTTTGACACCAGCCACCCAAGAAAGTTGCTCACTTTTTCTCCCCAGCCACAGCTGGGCAGATGAGACAGAAAAATTAATGAAGTCTTCACGAGTTAAGGACCAGGAGAAAACACACCAAGGGCACAACATGCTTGACTTAGAGGCACAAAGTGAATTTACTACTAATGAAATCAGAAGAGGATAATGAGAAGTAAAGTAGGCCCTTAAAACACCTTTTCTTCCTCCAACCCCTCCCTCCCACTGACAGCGCAGGGGACAGGGCGTGGGGATTTTGGTCAGTTCATCACCCAAGATTTTTTTCTGCTGCTGTGGGAGAGTTGTCCTTCCTCTAGTACACTGTGGGGTTCCCCCTATGGGAGACAGCTCTCTGTGAACTTCTCCGCTGTGGGTCCATTCTCACGAGAGCAGTCCTGCTAAAATTGCTGCACCACAAGTTCCTCCCATGGGCAGATAGTCCTCCCAAAACTGCTGTGGCATGGGTCACCCCCTTCCATGGGGTGCATTCCTCCAAGGACAGGCTGCTCCAGACTGGAAGCAGAGCCCTCTCTCTATATCAAGTCTCCCAACTGAATCACAGCCTCCTCCAGGCATCCACCTGCTCTGGCGTGGGCCCCTCCCCATGGGCTGTGGATGGATCTCCACATCCCCCGTGGATTCCCACGAGCTGCAGGGGCACGGCTGCTTCACCATGGTCTCACCACATTCTGAAGAGCAATCTCAGCTCCAGCGCCTGGAGCATCTCCTGCCCCTCCTTCTCCACTGTCCTTGGCGTTTCCATCACATGTTCTCACCTCTTCTTCTTTGCTGACTGCAAAGAAGTGCTGTGCACCCACTTTGTTTTGATTTTCTTCTTAATTCTGAGAAGCTTTACCATCACCTATAATTGGCCCAGCCTTTACCAGCAGCACATTCATCTTCAGAGCCATCAGGGACTAGCTCTGCTGGGTATGGGGGAAGCTTGCAGCAGCTTCTCACAGAATCCGCCACTACCAAAAACCAGGCCATGCAAAACCAAATATGGTTTCCTTTAGTGAAAAGAACTGGACATAGTTTTTGCTCAAACTGGCATTGTTTTATATATCACATAAAAATTGAATTTAGCTTGAAAAAAAATCTTATTTTTTTGTTCAATTAAAGGTTTGATGTAACTTCTCAACACTGGTCTGTCAAGAAGCTTCAACCTAATATTGAACTGAAGCCCCAATACAAATAACATCTTTACATAAACATGGAGGTAGACAATGGTGAAAAAAATTCAGTGACCCCAGTTTAGCACTAACTACAGGTAGTAGAATCACCTAAATGGAATCTCAGATATGTGGTTACACAGTTCTTGGGTTACAATCGGTTCCACAAAAGCTCAAAAGAACACTTATCCTGACACGCCACCAGGACAACCAGATTCTCTTGCATGAAGAAGACATTGACATGGAATTTTCCAGTAAGTTTTTCAACATGTTCTCCATATAAGACTACTTGAACACAAAAATAAAATAAACGGGCAGCTGACAGCGCACTTCATTCCCGAACTTCTCCTGGCAGTGTTTTCCGCCAGCTGAAAATTACACCAAAATATTTTCCTGCAGATTAAATACTTATTTAAATTGAATAGTGTATCTTTCTGCAAATATTGCTCTTCAAGTTTTTATTTCTCCCTGGCAGCAGACTTGGTCCTTCCAACTCTCACCCTCTCATAAAAAGTAGTAAAGATGACTTTTCATCTTTGATTTATTTCAGTACTATTCTAGGGACTGGTTTGTTGGCTCAATTTTTGTTATGAGAGCTTGAAGCTCTATGCTAGAACAGCTATCATTTAATTACCTTTTTGTGTACATGATTATGAAGAATGGGGCCAGAAAAGTTGTTTTATAGGAAATGTAACAATTGCAGAACTCCCTCTGTCACCTAACCACAAGTCATATGATGGGAGACAAAGCAAAAAACAAGCAGTGGTCCTTTAAACAATGCTAAACCAGGCTCCCTTAATATGTTTACTCTAGGTTATGAATGACTCTTTTCTTTGACTTCTCTTCACCAAAATGGGCAAGTTTTATCAGCTCACAGCTTCTTCCAACAGTTACAGTTCACTCGCACTTACTGCAGCCACATATCAAAAGCACACTCCATTTACCTGAAATTCAGAATGGATGCAAAAATCTTCACTGATACTTCTCAGGAAAAGGAGCCATACTGCCCAGAGTATTTTACTCTGAATTATTAACATAATGCTTAAATACATCCGCTATTTATGAGTTGCAATTTAAGTATACTGTCCATTTAGCTCACTTTCAAGTACACAATTAAGACTTTACTCTTTTTGAATAATATATAGCAGTAAAATTAGTCTACAAAATTAACAGTATTTCTCTAAGTAAATCGTTTTGCAAAGCTATTCACACAAAGAATGACAGCCCACTTTTCCACAATGAGAAATTCCCTAGTATTGCCCAGTCAGTTCTGATGCCCACTAACTTGGGTACTAAGGCTCCTATCCTGTAAGCAGATGTTAGAAGTATTATCTTCCTGGATTTAGTGGGAAGACTGTACAAGACACAGTGATCAAGCACTGTGTGCTAAATAGCAAGCCATGAGAAGCCTGTAAGCTTGTTCAGCTGTGCAAAACATAATGACCTTGCTCTTTTCCTTGGGGACCCAGTGATATGCATCTTTGTAGCATTCTGTATTTCACAGAAATCTAAAGACAACTCTTTACAGACTCCTTACCTCATACAGGTCCTGCAAGCTTAGGAAAATTCTTGGCTATAAGGCACCAAACTTGTTCTAAAGCAAACTTTTCCACAAGAGATAGCAGAAGTGTATTTATATCAGTCAAATCTAAAAACTTTCTACTAGATGCAACACAGGGCTTCAACTTCTCTGAAGATAGCTCTGTAAAAAACATGAATTTTCACTAAATTGTGAGTGTAGCCACTGACCTTTAGCTCCAGTTCATGAAACTGCAATGACATATAGCTGATACAGAGGCAACAATCCACAGTGCGCTTCTCAAACTTTTATTAACTGCTTCAGAACTCTTTAACAGATCCTTAAATCATCATAACACAAGATTGAAACTTTTTAACTGACATGTTACCAAAAAAATGAACAAAGTTTAGGTGAACCCGTACATAAAAGCTTGTTCCCGAACTGGGTCTTCACAAGAGTATCTCCTCATACAACATTTAACTTACAGCAAAAAACAGTACAAACTAGTTTAATCCCATGACTCAATTTCTCTTGCTGAACAGTTTAATCCCATGATTCAATTTCTCTTGCTGAAGAGTCCATCTCTACTTTTCCTGTATTCATGTTGCCTCTGTATTTCTAGGAAACACAACAGGTCCTAGTTTAGAATTATTAACACTTTCAATCATTTAATGGCAAATCACCACAATACAATTTTAGCTTTCTGCATGAATCTATCTCAATGTAATCTGAACACTCAAGAAGTTTTCATCATTAATCTCCTATCCATAAGGTTTTTTTTACCCTGGTGTGAAATTACCACAGTTAAGTCAACCTCAGATCTTATAATATGTGGGAATAACACTTCCCACAGTTCAAATCTCAACTTGTTTTCTTACCCAACACAAATCAGTTCATACAATTGTGGGAAAAAAACCTTTCTTCTCCACTTCATACTAAAGACTGACTGCCTGCATTACATTCCCGGTAAAATCCTTTTCCTTTGGAAAAAGGATAAAGCTCAGTAATCTCTAAGACTGCCTCAGAAGAATCACATAAGATCCTCCAACAGATTCCTCTTTCAAATTCATCATTTGATTATCAAGCGGACTCATGAAAAATTGGGCTGATAACAAATGAAGAACACACAAGTTCCCTGTGTTCTATCAGACTGATTTGAGGTGGTAACATAATTAGAACCTCACATTCTTCAACTCAAGGAGCTGGTGCACAGTATGTACGTGATATTAAGGGCAGTATTCCCAATGCAGGCAGACAGATTTCACACGAAATTCTATTCTATTCTGGACAAAGAGTCATAGTCAAATTTGGTTACTCAGAGGTTGTGAAGAACACAGATTGACTTGGACCTGGAAATGATGGCTTTCATGAAATGCTGGGAGACACTACACAAAGACTGGAGATATGCATTTGGAAGCAATCTAGTGAAATCCGCCTCTGAAAGCAATCCAGTAAAAAAGCAAAAATAAAGTGTCCTTGAATTAGAACATACAAGTAAAATCCACCAAGTCAAGAATTACTCCGCAAGAAAAGGTTTGTGCAAACATACACAATGACTGTAATGCGAAGCTGTGAGTTTAAGAAGGAAGCAACATTTGTGTAACTGACATCTCATGAAGTCCCTCACCCCCAGAAAAATGATTCAGATCTAGTAAGGGGACTAACCAGCTAGGTAAAAATACCCAAACCACCCAAAGCTTTCAATAACTATTGTATGGGGAAGACAATTAATGAAAGAAAGGTCAGAGCTTGAAGTGAAGCTTCAGACATTGTGTAAGCACTGAGAGCAGTTATTTCTACTATGGTCTCAAAGGAAGGACATTTGTAGCATTTGGAAGCAACTGATCTGTGATGAAGTTCTTATGGAATCAAGACATGAAGGAAAGGCTTTCAAATAGAAGCACAGAATCTAGAATTACCAACAGTAAGAGACTAGAAGGCTTCTCCCCATCACAGACATTAAGAATTCTGACACAGACCAGACCACAGCATTTACCTAACTATAATTAGCTGAAATTTTCAGTCAACTGAGCTGCTTCACTAGATGATTCATAACCTACTAAGCAGTAGCTGTATATAATCAGCATCAGCTGATGTTACTTCATAACTGTGACTGTATAATCAGTAACTATTTACTCCCACTCTACATGGGTAGCACAGAAATTTCTGAACTACTGCTTGTTTATGTTTGCATGAATGTTTTCTTCTAGAGGAATCCTAACTTTTCAGATCAACACTACAGCAGCTAATAAGAGACCAAGTCAAGCAACTTGTCTGAAATTAATTTCAGTAATACTGAATTCTCTGAAGATGCACAACTAAGAAAAGGGACACAATTATAGTCAAAACAGTTTCAGTGGTGTTAGTCTGGATATATACCACTAAACACAGTTTTAAACTGAGACAAAGCTCCAATAGCCAAGACTTTCAGTTTATTTCCAGACCTACCTTTTGGGTATTAACTGGGAGTCGTCCTCCTTCAGTCTGAAAAGCAACTTCCGTCAACCAAAAAGGAACTTTCTGCTGAGCCTATGCAATTAGGAAAATCAATTCAGAGACTTTGATTGCTTTACCAATTTGGATTAAGAGTTCCGTAACTGTACCAAATACGTCACAGTTGCTCAGTACAGTCAAGTGAAATCTTAAAAAACAGAGAAAGTTCAACACTAATATCTGAAACTTACATCTGAAAGCACTTTAATTAAAGGTTGTGCAAGATGACCGTCTGAATATTTATCAAAGAAGGCAACAGCTTTTCCTGTATTTCCACAACGACCAGTTCGCCCAATTCGATGTACATACTCTTCAATGGTGGAAGGAAGATCAAAATTAATAACATGCTGAACATTTTCAATGTCCAGACCTCTTGCTGCCACTGAGGTTGCCACAAGAACTGGACGTCTTCCAGAACGAAAATCCCGAAGTGCTATTTCTCTCTCTCTTTGTTCTCTATCTCTATAAAGAAAGCAAGGGTTAGAATGGCTGTCTCTAAAATTTACAGTACTATTTAAGATATAATTTAAGTGCCATATTTCATGGAAAGAAGCTCTTGGGTGAGGGGGGACAATGAATGCAAAATGAAAAAAGACCCAAATAACTCATACACTGACCATTTTAGGTTTTCTGAATTTTTAACTGAGGAGCAGCAAGACAGAGCAACTGTCTAAACTTAAGTCTCTAGAGCAATTGAGGTTTCTAAAAAGAACTGGAGATAATTATGCATCAAACTCACTGCCTCTCTTAAGAAAATCCATTTGCTTAATTGATTACAAGTGCTTTTCCTACAGTTTTGTAGCAAGGAGCCAGAATAGAAAAGTCTACACAGGCTCCCAGACAGGCCATTTTTCACATATACTAAAAAAACCTGTGGCCAGCCAACAGTACAGAATTTTTCTTCTGTTTATTATCCAAACAAGAAAACTAGTTATGCTCTGATATTTCCATATTTGAAGAATATTTACAGATTATCCAGTACCAAACTATAGTGGATCAGAATTTCTCTCAGGTTCTTTATTATCCAAATAAGAAAACAAATTAGAAAGCTAAATAGTGCTCTTTACGATCCTAACATGGGATACTTAGTGAAGCCTGGTATGACCACTACCCCAGAGAAGACTAGGTATCCTAACTTCAACTCATAAAGGTAAAATGAATCAGAAACCAGTAACATTCCTGACAGTTTAACAGCTTCCATTGAACCAGTTATTCTACCTATACTTTAATTCACAGTACAGTAATTCCACAGAAATGGAATTAAGAACCTCCTCCCACACGAGGTGGTTGTGAGCTAGCAATTCAGGCTTGCCAGAAATGGAAGGCCCGATCTCAAAAGGTATGTGGCTTTCACACACCTACAAATCCAACAGCCACAGGATATATACACACATTCTGCATCTGCATGCTAAGACCATTTTAGCCTTCTTCAACCTTAATATTCTGGTATCTGTCAGAACACATGGCAAGCTAAACTATGCAGATATGGCCAAACACGAGTTCTCAGTAACAGTTCTTAAAACATACAGGTGACTTTCACTTTAAAAATACTTACCCATGGATACTAGTGGCTGGTATGTTTTCTTGACAAAGAAAGCATGCAATGAAGTCTGCTTTTTTCTTGGTGTCCACAAAGACCAGGGTTCGTTCATTACCTATGTTGGACAGAAGTTTAGGTCCATTGCAGTTTGAAACATGACACCATTTTCACTATTTAGAGTAGTGCTGATCTATATTAACACCTAATGCAGGCACACATTTTGAATAAAGTCTTTAAAGTATTGCTCTAATTTCTTGCCTATTCTGAGCTAATTGAATTCAATCCATCAATTTCTGTATCAATACAGCAACTGAGTGAAGACACATACATTGTTTTTCTCCTCAATAAAAGGAGAAAACTAACATTGTTCCCTGTGACAGGTATGCATTTCCTTTCTACAGCATGCAGCTCAAAGCAGTACATTATCCTGAGCACTGAACACCAAGATTTCACAGACCATTTTTTAATTCCAAACTCACATTCTGTCTTCAGCATTAAAACTTGACATATAGAACAAATATGGAAAAATCCAAGACATTTAATAAAACACAGGCACAAACATTCATTCACACAATAATTTTAATACGCCTGTAATCCTGAGATAATACCCCCAGTTGCTGAAGTATTGTAACTGACCATATAAAGTAGAAAGCCATCTAGGAAGGTTGTCTGATAGTACTTAATAGAAATTAATAATTGACAAATACTGGGCATTAGACTAGATTCAATGACATTTACAAGTCCCTTCCAACCCAAACTATCCTATGACTCTATGAAATACCCCTACAAAAATATGCCTAAAAACCTAAATATGCCTAAAAACCTGCAGCTCCAAGTTCTGCTTCAAGCTTCATCACCAGTCTTGTAAAGATGCAACATGCAATAAAATCATACAGCCATGAACTTTTAAACACAAGTTTAAAGCCAGGCAAGTTTGACTTCTCTGGTGAACAACTGGCATTAAGTAAAGTTACCTGTGCTGTGTAGAATTTCTATTAGTTTATCCCTCTTGAAATACTGAGAAACTTGAAGAATATTTTGCTGAACATCACTGCATGCTCCACCCGCACATCCGACAACAACAAATATAAAGTCCGTTTTTAAAAATTCATAAGCTAGCCTGAAAAAGAGACAAAATTGAGCAACATGAAAAATGTTATGTAATTATTCTTGCTTTAAAAGCACATATTTTCATATGTTTAAGCAACACTTACAAAAAGTATTTTTATCTTCCATTTTGTGAAGAACAATGCAAGTAGTCTTGATATATATACATTTTTTAAAAGCCAGAAGAGACTGCATAGTTTGGGTCCAGCACACAAACCACTACTTGGGCTGCCTGAAGCGTGACCAGCAGGTCAAGGGATTCTAACTCTGCCTTTGTAAGACCTCAGCTAGAGTACTGCATCCAGCTGTGGCATCTGCAGCAGAAGACACATATTGGAGAAGATTCAGAGAGGCTACAACGATGATTAGAGGGCTGGAGCCCCTCTCCTCTGAAGACAAGCTGAGAGAGTTAAGGAGTGGGGATTATTAAGCCTGGAATGATCTTATTTGCAGCCTTCCAGCACCTAAAAGGGGTTTACAAAAAAGACTGAAACTTTTTACACAGGCTGATCAGACAGGAAATGTACAGGCTGGATAGAGAATGGATCCAGACTAGATCTGGAGGGAAAGACTTGGGGGTGCTGGTGGATGAGGGGCTAGACATGACCCAGCAAGATGTACTTGCAGACTAGAAAGCTAACAGTGCCCTGGGCTGCATCCAAAGCAATGTGGCTGGCAGGGCCAGGGAGGCAGTTCTGCCCCTCTGCTCTGATATTGTGAGACCCCACCTGCGTTCAGCTCTGGGATTCCCCAGTATAAGAAATATGTGGACCTATTGGAATGAGTTCATGGAGGCCACTAAGTTGATGACAGAACTGGAGCACCTCTCTCCTATGAAGACAGACTGCAAGAGGTGAGGTTGTTCAGCCTGGGGAAGAGCAGGCTTCAGGGAGACCCTAGAGTAGCCTTCTAGGGTAAGCAACTGTATAGTACCTAGTTTCTAGCTGGGATTAAACCACAGCCTTTTAGTGGAAGATATAAAGCCTCAAATGCTAAATTAAAGTTCTCCAGTCAACTATAAAAACACATGGTTCTCTCAACTCACATGTACAGAAAGAGCTTCAACTATCAGATCAAAGATCTATGCAATAGCAGAAACAAGTTCAGGTATAAAACTAAATGTTACGTTAAAACTAAATCAGATTATATTCATTTCACAGAAATGTAGGATGATCTGAACCCAAGAGGTCCACAGAAAGCATCTTTGTGTCCAACACTATCAAAATAGTATACTGTTTAAAGATGTCCTGGTAGCACACTATGGGGAAATCATTAGCTTTCCTGACTTCAGCACCAGAAAAGCATTAAATCCAGGAATGAATTGACTCCAGAAAAGAAGGGTTTTCACAATCTAAAATGTCAACTTTAGGCATTTTCAATTTCAAAAGGTTACAAGAATAACAGGGGCAAAAGAAAACTGACTCAAAGTTGCACCCAGGGAGGCTTAAACCGGCTATTAGGAAAAAAATCTTCACTGAAAAGAGTTCTCAAGCACTGGAGCAGGCTGGCCTGGAAAGCGGTGGCATCACCACCCAAGAAAGTACTTAAAAGACATGCAAGCGTGACACCTGGGGCACTTGGTTTAGTGGTTCACTTGCTGGTGCTGGGTTAATGACTAGACTTAATCAGCTCATGGGTCTTTTCCAACCTAAATGTTTCTAGGACTTTAATGTTATTATGCACTTCCAAACCATGATCTAAGCACTCAGGTTTCTGAAGTCTTCCACCAGCACTTGAAAATCCTGCAGGACTGACAGTAGAAAGGTAGGTCTGTTGGGGTTTTATTACTAAACAGAAGCAGACAGTAAATATCTTTAACAGTTCAAGGAATCTTGTTTCAGTTGCTGGTAGCTACAGTACTCTTGGTTCATCCTCCAGTACACAAGAAAAATACATAGCAAAAGCATGAGCAAAATCACAATGATGAGAACAGACCTAGAGATAAAGGGACCCAGATTCTTCTTGCAAACCCAAAACCTGAGTGAATCATAGTACACCGAGTATCTTACAGGGAGATACACACATCTGGTCTTTTCCCAGGATACACTGAGACCACATTCTTGCAGAAACAGGTAAACACATGGAATGAACAAAAACTGTACTTGTGTATGGTATCATCTGAATGCTTGATTACCAGCTAAGCAAACAAGGTCATTTTTAGCTCACAAGAAGGTTATTTTTCCACAAAAAGAACCCTATGAAAAAAGTCTGGACAAGGACCCAAAGCTGCAACAGGTGAGTCCTGCTTTAAGAAAGGTGATACATTTCCACATCAGTGGTCACCTGTATGTTTTAAGACTGAATAGGAGAAAGCAGCCCATTCCCATCTTTCATTCAGGACAGTGAACTACTGAGAAGTATTTTCTCCATGCCTCAAAAAAGATATTTCAGACTTTTTGAGACCAAAGAAAGTTATCAGGATTTGACTCACTGAACTACCAACTCTTTCTAACACTACCCCTACCACAGAAGTCATCAAAATTATTTGCACTGCTTCAACTGGAGTTTTAGAGACTCTTCTGATTTAACAGCGAGTATTTAGATGTTGGTCAAAAAGCAGAAGAAATACTAAAACTTTTCCATCTGCTGGAAATTTGTTGTTTTGTTCTGTTACACAGCAATCATACTTATCACCTGTTGAAGACTGTTCCCTTAAGTGAGAGGAACTTTAAAGGTAATGAGTAGTAAACATGTAAGATGTATCATAAACCCAACTGTAGAAGCTTTAAAGCCACTGAAAATAAATACCAATTATTTACCTAAAAATTGAGTACTATAACGCTGGTAAGTTGAGCAATAATTGCTACGTCTTATTAGTCAAAGATGGTGTTATTGGCAACATCCCTTTTGGTTTTGAGCTTGCACAGATGTGGTGGGGGAGGAATAAGAAACCAACAGAGGGACCATGAGGACCTCTGCAAAACTAGAATTTAAAAAGCCTTCAGACAACTTTCTAAATTGCTTAGAGTCCCTACTTAAATTAAGCAGTTAATGTTTTAGAGTACCTGCTTAAACCAAGCAACAAATATTAATATGATAACTTTCAGTATTTTCAAGCTTTTAAAAATAAGGAGTGTTCTTAACTCTTCAAATATTTAGTACCATACAAGTACATCTTCAGATTTATTTCTATTTTTATTCTACTCACCTCTGAACTTCTTCAGGAAAAGTGGCACTAAACATTAGTGTTTGGCGTTTCTCTTTTTGTGGCATGCCCGGGAAAGATACCAACTTCTTCATATCTGCACCAAAACCCATATCAAGCATGCGGTCTGCTTCATCCAGCACCAAATATTTCACATTATGCAAACCAATCTGCAAGTATTTCAGTCAAAGAAAAACACTATTTGTTCACTGACAGTATGCACTTACAAAATACCTTAATTGACAAAAATCCACCTTTTACTTATCTCTTTCAAGTTAATAAAAAAGGTTTACATCTCAACCACTACTTAGCCTTTTATTCTGCACAAACTCACACACCACAGTGCTTCAGAACTTGGTTCAGTAATGTAAAAACAGGGCTTAGAGACCAACACAATTCAGCCCATCTATTTTGGAATTATGCCTTGAGTTTTAGAAAGGTTCTCTCACAACCCTCAAATATTCCCAAAACCCTTTATTTTTCTGAAAAATAATTATGTCAGAAAATATTAAGAATATTACAACTTCACCCCTGCTGACCAAGACTATCACTTTTGACTAAAAGCCTGACATCTGCAGAAAACTGATCTCCAGTTTACTAGCAAGTGCTTTTCCAAACTATGTTTGTTCAGTGAATATCACTCAGTCACCATACTAACACATAAAAGTTTTAATATTAATTTATAATGATTGGGCAAAATAAAAATTCAAATATAGTATTATATAACCTGGAGTTCTTTGTATTTTGGATCAATATAAAAATATAGTGCCAGACAGATAAACAGCCACAGCAGCAAAACAAACAGGACATCAAGTGAGTATCTACCACAGAATATGCCACAAGAACTATGTGAAAGTGTTCCAGGTATTTAAGCTATAAAATTTTATTGCCATCACCAATGCAGCCCCTTTGATTTAGACTGATATTATCCAGCTGTCTCTGAAAGGAACTGAAGAGATTAGACTCAGGCTACTCCTTGAAAAACTTCATGGAGTTTAGACAATCTAAGAAAACTTCATTTGTATTTCAGTGCCTGTACAAATGCAGCACACTGAAAGAGCCACTGAAAACTAATCTCTTCTTTATTAACTTTAAAGAATGAAAAATAGTATTTTGTCTTTTAGGTAAGAGTATTTAGGGAATTCAGATGAAGTGTTAAAATGTTACCTTTCCTCTTCCAATGATGTCTAGAAGCCTTCCTGGAGTGGCACACAGTATATTACAGCCTTGCTCTACCTGACGAATCAAGTAGCTTGTTTGTGTACCTCCATAGATCACAACAGGCCTTATACAAGTTCTATTATGTAGAAAAACGTTTGGATTAATTTTAAGTATGCTAATGTATTGTTTAATGAACATTCATATAAAATAATCAGATCTACCACAAATCAGCTTAAGAGTGGTTTAACTCCTTCAGCATACAGCTCAGCCCAAAAACAGTGCTCAAAACAAGAAACCCACTCTGAATGAGCCTAAAGTTCCCCACATAACAGAGGTTGCCCAAGTGGCTTGCTAGGAACAAACACTTGATTTCGCTTACATTCTCCCCTCTCTTCAACTGAGACCTACTAATAGTCAAAAGAGTGTGAAGACTTTGTCCCCTTCTATACAGCATCCTCAGAAAAAGCAGAACCACCACTACATATGCCTCTAGAGCTTCAGAAGTAATCTTCACAGACCTTAAAAGGGACAAAATAATAAATACACATGGCATCTTCGTAAAGCAGCTAATCACATTGGCCATACATGACTCAAGGACTAGACAGCAAATCCACCCAAAGATGCAATGCTCTTCTCACCAAGCTTTTTGGTTAGATCTGACAAGTAGCTACATCAGATATTCTTCTGTAGAAAACCACTTCTCTAAGCAAGACCTACCTTAAGCAGCTCTGAATCATGTTTACAAGCTCATCTTTATAACCTTCTGCTAAGATCTTTACATGCATGCAATGAGTATTTTCACAATCAAATTCAAATGGTCTTTTACTGAAGATACTAATTCAGCTTCATATGCAACAATGGTGATCAGACAGATCCGGTAAATTTTTACTGAAATTAAATACAACTTTTCAGAAAGCTTTAGTCAGAAATAGAAATTCCCTCTCGAATATCACAATTTCAGTATTTATCTATAATTAGTAGACATACATATTTCATATTCCTAATTGCAAATTAAATCAAAGAGCCCAAGATCATAAATCTCAACTGATCAAAAGGCAAGCTCTTCTTTAGACACTACAGATCCACATCCTGATACTGTTTAACTTGTTCTCATTTTCACTACAAGCCAGCAGTAAGAGAAACTTTCTAGATTTAAATGTTATTTCATGATGAAATAATCTGTATCTAGTTTAAAAAGCATAAAAAACAGAATCAGCTACAAAGTTATGTAACAGTTTTAGAGATTAAGAAGCTGTTCTTAGGAACATATTTAGTAAGTAGATATGCAAACATCTTCATTCTTCCTGAAGCCAGACAGCCTCCAAGTGTAAGTTTGTTTGAATAAAGGCAAGTATGATTTGTCCCACCAGATTCTGCAGCAATGATGTTCTGTATTTCACCTACAAATAGTAACAAATCACTATATAACATAGGTTTAGTTCTCTTCTGTACCCTGGTAAAACCTATTAGTAAAAAGATTAATGACAAATCTAGGACAAATGTACTCTCACACAACATTCAAGGACTTAGTGAGAAGTTTAGATCTCTTGCTCTGTTTTGAGAGCTCAAAGAGTTTCTTTGAGCTGTAACACGTCTGTCTAAGACCATAAACACCAGGAAGTAAGAGTAATTAGAAACCATCACTGGAAATTAACTAAAACCCATAACACTCACCTCCATTTTGCCAAGATGAAAGCAAGTATAAACTACATAACACAAGCTATTAAGTTTGCTCATATTGAATACATCTAGTGCAGTTAGCTCAGTGTGCAGCTGCAGTGCAAGCTGCAGACTGACCTCTAGGTGGTAAGAAATCGCTGGAGCCCAGGCAAAAGACCATGAACTGGTACTGACCCTTTACTTAACAAAGGGCACATGGACCTGCATCACTAGCCAGGTCACCAGATGCTCAGACTCTGCAGGAGCAAATAACTTGTTCAGAGGTCCCTTCAAGAGACACCCTGATTGAGCTGTTATACGTTGCTGCAAAACAATGAAATTACTTGAAGGAAACAGAGGTCTGAGATTCTGCTGCGGGAAACCTGGAGTTGAATCAGTGAGGAAACCATGTGACTCTCCGAGTGGTGTGTGTAGCAAGTTAAGTCGGGCAGCAAGCAGCTCACTAGAGCCACCTGCTGCAAAGGGACTTTGGTTCCAACAGCTGAAGTCCTTGGTGGTGTCGGAGTGACTGCCAGAGTGGCTACTGGACAGACACAGAAAACTTTCTTAGCAAGTCTTTTAAGAAACTTCATTTTTCTCATCAGTGATAAGCTGAATACTTATCTACTCTTCAAGCTGGAGTAAGCCTTCCATTCACCCACCCCAATATCAGAAAGATTAGGCACTAGTCATATAGTAAGAAACCAGCTAAGCAGTACTATAATCTGAACTCATTATAACTAAACTCAAGTATTTGTAATTTGATTGACACAAAAAAATGGCAAGTATTTATGAAAAAAATAAAGCACTGCTGATTCAAGCAAAGTAATCATCAATATCAGACAACAGTGCAAAAGCTTACCCATACACGAATTTTCTTGCTTCCAGGAAAATCTGATATATCAGTTCTCTAGTTGGGGCAGTAATAATACATTCTGGTTCTTGCTGTTCTTTAAATGCACTGGCAGTTACACCATCCCTCATCATTTGGGCCACAACAGGTACAAGAAATGCTGCCTGGGGGAAAAAAACCACAGCAGGATTTGGGCTGTTTAATCTTAAAAACTTTCATCAGTCCCATTAAAACATGTATATCAATCTTAAAGCTTGAATGATCGTGTACAAGGACATCAGACTTTAGAAGGATTGACCTGAATACACAAGAGAACATTTAAGCTTATTTCTCCTTGTTAACCCAGTATGAAAGCATATCTCTGGATCTTAACAGTCTAGTAACACAGGAACACAATCATGCAGAGGCTAGCTTTCCATACAGTTGCATACACTGATGACATACCCTGATAATTAAGTCACCCAAGACCAAAACCTACCAGAATGGCAGATCAGTTTGCAACACAGCTGCACCACACCAGCACACTTACTTCCACATAAGACTAGATACCCACAAACCTGCATCTGTATAGCAGTTCCAAAAGCATTCAGAATATTTAGAGCACAGACTTTGGATGTTTCCCCTTCTCCAAACAGAAGAGGTCTTTTGAAAGAACTAGTTTTTGTTTTAATCTACCTTAAAACAAAACTAGAATTCCATACTAAACTAAACAGCAAAATGCTACACTTCATAACCAAATATCCATATCCACCAGCTGTCAGTCATTAGGTTTGGGTACATTAGTTTAAAAAAACTGAGACAACTTTCAGCTTAGTATCAACTCTCAATACTGTTCATGATTAAAAGCAAATCACCTAAAATCAAGACAGGTGTACATCAGATTTCATTAACCAAGTATGACAAACCTGCACAGCACAGTTACACTCTGGCTGGCATAAGTTTGAAGAAACCGAAAATCAAAACTCACACAAAACTCCTACACACACAATAAAAAATAAAGAAACAAACACACACAAAACAAAACCAAAAAAGGACAAAAAAACCACACAACCACAAAAAATAACTGCCAACAAACAAACAAAACCAAACACACAAACAAAGGAACCCCACTAAATAAGATAAAATTCCACACAGAGCAGAAGTCCTTACTTTCAACTGCTGAGTCCAGTCATCAGCAGTTTCTAGGACTGCCTGCCTATACTTCTGAATCCACTGCTGTATCTCTGAAGGCTGGCCTGCTGTACCAAGACAGTAGTTTACTGAAATAAAGCCCACAATTTGACAACCCTATCATAATAATTTGTATCTGTCCCTGATACCTGCCATTGCTGTGCAAGTAAAATTACTGGACAACAAGCAGTCAAGCATGTGACATGTGGAAGAGTGACGCACTCCCCTGAAAGCTCATAGTCGAATACTTTCTGAAGAATAAATACTGCACAAAATGCTCACAGTTTTTCCTGATCCTGTCTGGGCACATGCCATTAAATCCCGTCCTGCCAGTATAATAGGAATGCTGTACTTCTGCACTGGAGTAGGCTTCCAGTATCCAGCTTTAGAAATGTTCATAGTTAAAGTATCACACATATTGGTGTCTGCAAAACTCTGTAACAGAAAAAAATTATTAAGTTATTACACAATCACAGAAGGTATAAGTTTAAAACCCAAAATGCTTACTGTAGGATAGAGACATCCAAATACTAAAGAGTGTTAACTTTAGAGGTAGTCTCAGTCATTGAGGTTGCCAAAGCTGCTAAAGGTAAAAGCCCCAAAGGTCTCTAAAACCTGCTCATGCCATTCAAGTAACATTGAATGCAGGACAGTGAACGCTGTGAACGCTTTTAGCTGGTCTTACTAGTTTTAAGAGAGAATTGCTCAGAAGTCCTATACCTGGATTCAAGTAAGTAAATTCACATAGCATGCTACGAAAAAAACCCTGAAACTCTGTTTTTTCATTTCATGTAGAAGCTACACATGATCTCTGTGCTAAAACCAGTAAGGGGAGCTAAAACAACATTCCTAGCCAGAACCAAAAAGCAACACAGGTGACAAAAATCAGTTTAACTTAAGTGAGAACACCTCCACCTCTTCATTATCTCTTGAAAGAGAGTTACCACTAACCCCTCTCCACTTCTCTCCTCATTCTTTTCCCTAAAAAGAGCTTTTTGCTTTTTAAACACAGGCCACCAAATATAGATAAAAAACTAAGTTATATGTAAAACAATGAACTGCAACCACAGAGAACAGAATTACTTTAAAACACCCCTCTGTCCAAATGAATACTACCCAAACAGGTGCTCATTTACACTTTTGAAGACTACCCAGTAATTTACTTCAATAAGGTAATTATACCAGCCTATGAAACTGCTGCCAAAGACCTCTTTCTTTCAATATCTAAACTGGTATTCTTCCACAATTTAATGACTATTCTTCCTATATATCCAATATTACTTTCTCTGGACCACTTCTAGTTTGTTAGTTACTGTGAATTCAAATTTTTATCATTCAAATTGAGAGCACCTCCTTCCAACATCACATTATCTGCAATATTTGATATTTTTCATTAGTATTTTCATTAGCTGCCAATACTGAACCCACTACAATACTCATAAATCATGCTTCACATAAACTGTGAGAATAAACAGTTTACTAACCATTAATGGTGCTGGAGCGTCCTGTCCTGACACCTGAACAGTGTTTTCATCATACTTGTCAAAATTCATTCCTGTCTGATAACGTGCGAATATGGCTTGCTCATCATCAGGTGGAGGAGGGGGCACATATGTCACCTTTGGACCTTAAGAACACAACCACTTAAGTTCACAAGCAATATAAGGAGAAGTTAAAACTATTTTAATATGAAGCTATGGATGTTAAAATCAGTGAGATGTCATGTGGCTTTCCCTCCATTTTTTCAGGAAGGCATTAAAAGTCCATACATTCCTTCTATCACAACTTAATTTTATACTACTAGACCTAAAATCTACCTCCATATGAAGTCAGACTCGTAAAGCATCCAAGTCTCACATCCACTCAAGGACCCCACTTTCAAGAGGTATCACAAAATTTTAATTAATTATTTATTTTATTAAATTAAATCTTCATCACCCAGACAGATACATGCTCGTATGATACAAGGAAGGACAAGCTTCCCACTCAACAAATTACTCTTTCTGAAGAGCTCTCTCTGTATGAATTCCATACAGATAGATGCAACTGTTGCATACCAGTATCCAGAACAGTTTTTAATACACTAATACTTCACACTATAGCAATGAAAAAGGAATTACTATTCTGTGTTAAGGATACAGCTATGCCCACTATAAGCACTAGCATATTGCCTCTATAAGGACTTCAATTCCCAAAAATCATTATTTAAACTAAAAATATGAAAAAAATAGTTGAACTGAATCAAATAGAGGCAAATCAATTGTTCTTCAAACATTAAATATCACTTCTGAACACGTAGACTAATCACTGGATCACAGAAGGGTTTGAGTAGGAAGGAACCTTGAACATGATCTATATCCAACCCCCATGCCGCAGGACAGACATCTTCCACTAGACCACATTGCTCAAAGCCCAACTGAATGTGCCCTTGAACACTTCCAGCGATGAGGCATCCACAAGCTTTCTAGTCAATTGCAATGCTTCACTGCAACTCACCCTCTAAGCAAAGAGCCATTTAGCCATCTTTTCTACAATGAAATTTTTCATTATTATCACACAAACAATGTTCTTACATGGAGAATATCAGCCATCCACTGACCATGACCCTGGTTTAATTCCATTCCTAATTTGAATTATGGTACTTCTGTAAGTAATATATTATTATACTCTAGGTAGGACAACATATACGTAGGCAGGTACAGTAGCATCAGTGGCAGAAGAATACAGCAGGACTATGGGGGGAAAATTGTTAGCAAAAAACAAAAAAACCCCAAAATGAAAACAAAGTTAAATCAGGAGTAAGTGGCCTGTGAGAGCTATACACCTTACTTGTCAGCACTAACAATAAAGTATTTTCTCTTACACAGAGCAGAAGGGTAAAAATCTAGATCAACTCTTTCAAAACATAGCAAGTTCTTTAAGGCTTACTTTCACTTTTGGGGTGAGCACCTCTGCTTCACTGTGCATTAACTGAACCAGCCTCAGCATGAGAAATAGAAAAGATTATGCAACACTACAGCTTTGAAAAGCCAGTAACTAAAATTCAAATGAGTTACAAACATGTCTTATCCAGGCATACAACTAAGATATATAGCATTTGCAGAAGATTCTTAACAGGGAGAAAAATTAGTGACAGTATTTGCCAGAATTAAGAAGGAACAGCTTTGTCATTGATCACCAAAGAGGAAATCCATACAATTCACCCCTGACACTAAAAAGTCTTACCAGCACCATCTGTGAGTATTCCCCTTTCTCTAGACTCAGGAGTTCCAGACTGAGGCATCTGCCTACCTCTACCACCTGTACATAACAGACAATAGCACATAGAGGATATAAAATTAGTATCATTAAATACTAAAATTGAAGCAGTACTATTTACTCCAACAAATCTGAAGAGCAACAATCTCAACAACTCCAACCTATATTGTATTATAACCAGTAATATTCATTTTTTAAAGACACAATTCATATTCCACAGCACAGCTGAAGAACAGAACTAGTAGTAGCAGATCTCAGTTCTTCATGGTAGTTCTCAGGGAGCAAAACAACCCGGGAAGATCACCAACCATACACTGTGCACATACAAAGCACTCAGTATGAAAAAAAGACCAAACCATCAGACTTACTGTCACCTCGTCCAAAGCTACCACAAAATCCTTTAAACTCTCTGTTTTGTGTACCAGCCCCACCTACAGCCTTTCGTTCTTGAAAACCTGCAATAATACAGCATTGCACACAGTAACTCACTTTGCCCACTTCTGCATTAGCACATCAAGTACCTTTTATCTGGATGAAGAAGTCATTTCAACACTTTCACTCTTCACGGCTCACTCTCAGGGAACGAGAAAAGTCAGGAAGAGTGACCAGTGTATGCTGCCATCATACAAACCAGCCAATACAGAAAACTTGCACTTACCTCGCCCAAACCCCTTAAACCCTCTGGTTTGTGTAGTGGCATCTTCTTCAATTCCTTCTTGAAAACCTGCAGTACAGCATAGCACATAATTACTGAAGCTTGCCTAATTCTGATGTGCAGGTCTGGCCCCTTGTATCTGGTAAGTGTTTTTCTCATTCATTTTAGTCCTATAAAATGTACAATATAACAAAGTGATTTTCCTAAATATATTAAAAAATGAAGACAAGAGATACTTTTTTGCCAGAAAGCATTCAGCTGTTCTATCATACCGTAAAAATAAAGAGCATCATCTGGTACAGGACACCAGGAAGTTCTCCTAGTACAGCATCTGTGGATTCCTCTCCACCAATGCCTGGTGTACACCAGGATGTCAGTCAGTTCAGTTTTTCACATCAACAAATAAAAACTACATCTTAAAGGCTGACACACAAAAGACAGTATCCTAAGTATCCATAAAAACAACAGACCTTAAATACAGCTTGCAAGTTACTTCATAATTGCTGCTAGAGAATTTACAGCAAAACTGCTTGCCATCAATGCCCTGCATCCAAATGCTGCTTTCTTGCTCACTCAAACAAGTCTAACATTTCCCTACCATAACAGTCCATTCAGTCCAAAAGGTGGGAAAATGGTCTTAATTTTTTGAAAGAATAGAAACTGTGCTGGTTTTGTAAAAAAGCTACTTGTTTTTTAACAGAAATTAATTGCCATCATGTATTAAGGATGATGTTTATGCACTCAATGAGTATTACCATGATGCCTCTGCAACACTTACTAACAATCATTATTTGAACCAAATATAGTCAAATCAATTGTTCTTCAGGTATCAAGGAGCACTTCTGAAAATGCATAGTAATGACAGAATGGTTTGGGTTGGAAGAGACCTTAAAGGTCACCTAGTTACAACCTCCCTGCTTACGGGCAGGGTTGCCACCCACTAGATCACGCTGCTCAAAGTCCCAGTCAAGCTAATGTTCATTGTGTCCAGCCTAAATCTCCTCTGGTGCAGCTTAAGACTATTTCCTCTTCTCTAGTCACTAGTTGCTTGGGAAAAAAAGGCTGATCCTCACCTGGCTACAACCTCCTTTCAGTTGTAGGGACTGATATGGTTTCCCCCTAAGCCTCCTTTTCTCCAACTAAACACATGCAACTCCCTCCATTCTCCCTACAGGCCCTGTGCTCCAGACCCTTCATCAGCCCTGTTGCCCTTCTCTAGACTTGCTCCAGCATCTCAAGGTCCTTCCTAAACTGAGGGGCCCAGAACTGGACACAGTACTCAAGATATAGCCTAACCAGCACCAAGTACAGGGGACAGTCACTGTCCTGGCCACACTACTGCTGATCCAGGCCAGGATGCCACCTGCCTTCTTGACCACATTGCTTGATGTTTAGCTGGCTGTTCAGTACCCTAGCTTACTTTCTGCCTGTCTGCTGTCCAGACACTTTGCCTCATCCTGTAGTGCTGCAGGGCACTGTTGAGACCCAATGGCAGTACCCAGCACTTGGACTTGTGTAGCCTATCACTGGATTCAGCCCATCAATCCAGCCTGTCTAGGTCCCTTTGCAGAGCCTTCCTGCACTCCAGCAGATCAAAACACACACAACTTAGTATCATCTGCAAATTTGCTAATGGTAGATTAATCCCATTGTCCAGATCATCAGCAAAGATACTAAACAGGACTGGGCCAAATATAGATCCCTGAGGGACACTACTACCAAGTTACTGCTCACCAACTGGATGCAGCACCATTCACAACTCTCTGGGCCCAGCTGTCTAGTCAATTCTTAACCCAGCAAGCCATAAGCTGACAGCAGGTATATGCTATGGGAGATGGTGTCAAAGGCTTTGCTAAAGTCCAGGTAGACAACATCCCCTCATCCACTACGTGGGTCACTTGGTCACAAAAGGATATCACATTAGTCAGGCAGGACACGCCACTCCAAAATCCACGCTGGCTGGGTCTGATCCCTTGGCCATACTGTATGTGCCATGTGATCACACTCAAGATGATCTGTTCCATAATTTTGCTGGGCACCAAAGGCAGGTTAACAGGCCTGTAGTTTCCCAGATGTAACACAAAGCTGTCCTCCATACATTCCAAGAAGCTCCTAGACTGCATCTTCTCCACTGTGTTGAGTTCCCAGCAGATTATTTGGTAGGTTAAACTCTCCTACATGAACAAGGGCCTAAAGATCTTGAAACATCCTCCACCTGCTTACACAATAATTCATCCATCTCTTCATCCTGGTTAGGTGGTCTGTAAGACATCCACCAGGATGTCAGCTTTGCTGACCCTCTGCTGATCCTTGCCCATAGACACACAACCTTATTATCATTAATCATACATTCTGTAGTGCCGAGACCCTCTCTCAAATACAAAGGGACCCCTCCACCTCTTCTCCCTTGCCAGTCCTTCCGAAGAGCAAGCAGACATCCATTGCAGCACTCCAGTCACGTAAGTCATCCCACCACATTTCCATGACAGCTACTACATCACAGTTTTCCTTCAGTACAACAGCTTCCAGCCAGTCTTGTTACCCACACTACATGTATCTATGTGCATGCACTTCAGCTGGGCTGATTTCACTGCTGACTCTGGCCTACCACCCTTAACCTCCTCTCTAAAAAGCCTGGTTTCATCTCCTTCCCCCTTCAAACCTATTTTAAAGCCCTATCAATCAGCCCTGCCAACTCTGGCCTAGAATCCTTGTTAAGACAGATGAAGCCTACCTGACTCAAAACAGGCCTGCTGCTGTGAAAATTGCCCCATGACCAGAAAAAACAAAATTCGCTGATGGCACCAGCCCTTAAGCCAGTTACTGGTAATATGGGCTCTCCTGTTTTTTTCATCATTCATCTGTGCTACTGATGAAAGAGGGCAAAACATCACCTGTGCTCCTGTCCCATGAACCAACTGAACCAGAGCCTTAAAGTCCTTTTGAATTGCACTGGTGCTGTCAACCTCATCACTGCAGACTTGGACAGTGGGTAATAATCAGACATCTGGGTAATAGTAAGTAGGTAATCAATCACCTGAATTAGTTCAGGGAGTCTCCTGGTGATATCCTGTAGATGGGCCCCAGGCAGACAGCAGACTTCCCCTGTGGGGGTGGGTCCAGTCACCATACTCAGTTCCCCTTATAAAGGAGTCACCTACTAGAACCACCCTTCCTTTACTCTTAAGACCTTAGGCTGTGATCCATCTGACAGAATAAGTACAACTGGAAGACCCTCCAGACACATTTTTTCCTTCAGTATAATCTGCCTGACCCTCTGGATGCAGAGTCTCACACCTAATTCTGTAAGGGCACCTGGGAAGGCAATGGGGGTTGGGGAGGGACCTCTTTATTCCCCCCCATCTACTAGGTCTCCTCCTCCTGCCTGGCAGCAAGCAGGGCAGAGCTCCTCTGACACCTTCTGAGTTTCTCTTGCAGTTGGAAGGGTGTTACTCCCTTATTTTATTTCTCTTTTGCTTCCTCTAATACTTCTTAGGGCCCTTCCACCTCTTCTTTAGGCTCTGACCCCAGACAGAGCAAATCACTCACTTGGTTACACAGTAGGCAGTTTTTTTTTTTTGTTCTGTTTTGCACCATCCCCTGGTACTAACACCAGGCTCAGACACTCCCTGCAGCCAGCGGTCTGGACACTTGCCTCCCTCTTGGGGAAGTTCTGTGTAGTTAGCAAACACTTGCAGGCAGTAGCAACAGCAAGAGCTTTTAACCATTTGTAAATAAGTACTGGATCTAGTAAAAGGGGGTGGGAGAAATGGCAACAAAAAAAAAAACAAAAAACACAGCCAAAATACCAATCTACCAGACAAAACACATCACCAGGAGGATGGCTGTGTACCACCTGTGCTGACTGCCACATAAACTGACTTACCACAGGTCCCTGCTGCACCACACCCTCACTGCTATGCCATGCCCATTTCCCCACCTGTTATCTGCCATACCACACCCACACTGACCCCAGTTTGCCCACTCCTGGTCATTAGTGCTCCTAGTGCATGTTAAAATGTGCACAAATGTCCCTCACTCCCCTGAATGGCTGGCACGGGGGAGGAGGGGTGGGGGGTGGAAGCTACTTGATCAACTCTTGTAAATCATCATATAGGTAAGAATAATGGAATTCAACAACTAAAGCCAGCTATTTGCTCCAACAAATCTGAAGAGCAACAATCCCAAGAACTTCTTCATTAATGCCAACCTATACTGTATTAGAACCAGTAATATTCAAGACACAATTCATATTCCACAGCACAGCTGAAGAACAGAACTAGTAGTAGCAGATCTCAGTTCTTCATGGTAGTTCTCAGGGAGCAAAACAACCCGGGAAGATCACCAACCATACACTGTGCACATACAAAGCACTCAGTATGAAAAAAAGACCAAACCATCAGACTTACTGTCACCTCGTCCAAAGCTACCACAAAATCCTTTAAACTCTCTGTTTTGTGTACCAGCCCCACCTACAGCCTTTCGTTCTTGAAAACCTGCAATAATACAGCATTGCACACAGTAACTCACTTTGCCCACTTCTGCATTAGCACATCAAGTACCTTTTATCTGGATGAAGAAGTCATTTCAACACTTTCACTCTTCACGGCTCACTCTCAGGGAACGAGAAAAGTCAGGAAGAGTGACCAGTGTATGCTGCCATCATACAAACCAGCCAATACAGAAAACTTGCACTTACCTCGCCCAAACCCCTTAAACCCTCTGGTTTGTGTAGTGGCATCTTCTTCAATTCCTTCTTGAAAACCTGCAGTACAGCATAGCACATAATTACTGAAGCTTGCCTAATTCTGATGTGCAGGTCTAGCCCCTTGTATCTGGTAAGTGTTTTTCTCATTCATTTTAGTCCTATAAAATGTACAATATAACAAAGTGATTTTCCTAAATATATTAAAAAATGAAGACAAGAGATACTTTTTTGCCAGAAAGCATTCAGCTGTTCTATCATACCGTAAAAATAAAGAGCATCATCTGGTACAGGACACCAGGAAGTTCTCCTAGTACAGCATCTGTGGATTCCTCTCCACCAATGCCTGGTGTACACCAGGATGTCAGTCAGTTCAGTTTTTCACATCAACAAATAAAAACTACATCTTAAAGGCTGACACACAAAAGACAGTATCCTAAGTATCCATAAAAACAACAGACCTTAAATACAGCTTGCAAGTTACTTCATAATTGCTGCTAGAGAATTTACAGCAAAACTGCTTGCCATCAATGCCCTGCATCCAAATGCTGCTTTCTTGCTCACTCAAACAAGTCTAACATTTCCCTACCATAACAGTCCATTCAGTCCAAAAGGTGGGAAAATGGTCTTAATTTTTTGAAAGAATAGAAACTGTGCTGGTTTTGTAAAAAAGCTACTTGTTTTTTAACAGAAATTAATTGCCATCATGTATTAAGGATGATGTTTATGCACTCAATGAGTATTACCATGATGCCTCTGCAACACTTACTAACAATCATTATTTGAACCAAATATAGTCAAATCAATTGTTCTTCAGGTATCAAGGAGCACTTCTGAAAATGCATAGTAATGACAGAATGGTTTGGGTTGGAAGAGACCTTAAAGGTCACCTAGTTACAACCTCCCTGCTTACGGGCAGGGTTGCCACCCACTAGATCACGCTGCTCAAAGTCCCAGTCAAGCTAATGTTCATTGTGTCCAGCCTAAATCTCCTCTGGTGCAGCTTAAGACTATTTCCTCTTCTCTAGTCACTAGTTGCTTGGGAAAAAAAGGCTGATCCTCACCTGGCTACAACCTCCTTTCAGTTGTAGGGACTGATATGGTTTCCCCCTAAGCCTCCTTTTCTCCAACTAAACACATGCAACTCCCTCCATTCTCCCTACAGGCCCTGTGCTCCAGACCCTTCATCAGCCCTGTTGCCCTTCTCTAGACTTGCTCCAGCATCTCAAGGTCCTTCCTAAACTGAGGGGCCCAGAACTGGACACAGTACTCAAGATATAGCCTAACCAGCACCAAGTACAGGGGACAGTCACTGTCCTGGCCACACTACTGCTGATCCAGGCCAGGATGCCACCTGCCTTCTTGACCACATTGCTTGATGTTTAGCTGGCTGTTCAGTACCCTAGCTTACTTTCTGCCTGTCTGCTGTCCAGACACTTTGCCTCATCCTGTAGTGCTGCAGGGCACTGTTGAGACCCAATGGCAGTACCCAGCACTTGGACTTGTGTAGCCTATCACTGGATTCAGCCCATCAATCCAGCCTGTCTAGGTCCCTTTGCAGAGCCTTCCTGCACTCCAGCAGATCAAAACACACACAACTTAGTATCATCTGCAAATTTGCTAATGGTAGATTAATCCCATTGTCCAGATCATCAGCAAAGATACTAAACAGGACTGGGCCAAATATAGATCCCTGAGGGACACTACTACCAAGTTACTGCTCACCAACTGGATGCAGCACCATTCACAACTCTCTGGGCCCAGCTGTCTAGTCAATTCTTAACCCAGCAAGCCATAAGCTGACAGCAGGTATATGCTATGGGAGATGGTGTCAAAGGCTTTGCTAAAGTCCAGGTAGACAACATCCCCTCATCCACTACGTGGGTCACTTGGTCACAAAAGGATATCACATTAGTCAGGCAGGACACGCCACTCCAAAATCCACGCTGGCTGGGTCTGATCCCTTGGCCATACTGTATGTGCCATGTGATCACACTCAAGATGATCTGTTCCATAATTTTGCTGGGCACCAAAGGCAGGTTAACAGGCCTGTAGTTTCCCAGATGTAACACAAAGCTGTCCTCCATACATTCCAAGAAGCTCCTAGACTGCATCTTCTCCACTGTGTTGAGTTCCCAGCAGATTATTTGGTAGGTTAAACTCTCCTACATGAACAAGGGCCTAAAGATCTTGAAACATCCTCCACCTGCTTACACAATAATTCATCCATCTCTTCATCCTGGTTAGGTGGTCTGTAAGACATCCACCAGGATGTCAGCTTTGCTGACCCTCTGCTGATCCTTGCCCATAGACACACAACCTTATTATCATTAATCATACATTCTGTAGTGCCGAGACCCTCTCTCAAATACAAAGGGACCCCTCCACCTCTTCTCCCTTGCCAGTCCTTCCGAAGAGCAAGCAGACATCCATTGCAGCACTCCAGTCACGTAAGTCATCCCACCACATTTCCATGACAGCTACTACATCACAGTTTTCCTTCAGTACAACAGCTTCCAGCCAGTCTTGTTACCCACACTACATGTATCTATGTGCATGCACTTCAGCTGGGCTGATTTCACTGCTGACTCTGGCCTACCACCCTTAACCTCCTCTCTAAAAAGCCTGGTTTCATCTCCTTCCCCCTTCAAACCTATTTTAAAGCCCTATCAATCAGCCCTGCCAACTCTGGCCTAGAATCCTTGTTAAGACAGATGAAGCCTACCTGACTCAAAACAGGCCTGCTGCTGTGAAAATTGCCCCATGACCAGAAAAAACAAAATTCGCTGATGGCACCAGCCCTTAAGCCAGTTACTGGTAATATGGGCTCTCCTGTTTTTTTCATCATTCATCTGTGCTACTGATGAAAGAGGGCAAAACATCACCTGTGCTCCTGTCCCATGAACCAACTGAACCAGAGCCTTAAAGTCCTTTTGAATTGCACTGGTGCTGTCAACCTCATCACTGCAGACTTGGACAGTGGGTAATAATCAGACATCTGGGTAATAGTAAGTAGGTAATCAATCACCTGAATTAGTTCAGGGAGTCTCCTGGTGATATCCTGTAGATGGGCCCCAGGCAGACAGCAGACTTCCCCTGTGGGGGTGGGTCCAGTCACCATACTCAGTTCCCCTTATAAAGGAGTCACCTACTAGAACCACCCTTCCTTTACTCTTAAGACCTTAGGCTGTGATCCATCTGACAGAATAAGTACAACTGGAAGACCCTCCAGACACATTTTTTCCTTCAGTATAATCTGCCTGACCCTCTGGATGCAGAGTCTCACACCTAATTCTGTAAGGGCACCTGGGAAGGCAATGGGGGTTGGGGAGGGACCTCTTTATTCCCCCCCATCTACTAGGTCTCCTCCTCCTGCCTGGCAGCAAGCAGGGCAGAGCTCCTCTGACACCTTCTGAGTTTCTCTTGCAGTTGGAAGGGTGTTACTCCCTTATTTTATTTCTCTTTTGCTTCCTCTAATACTTCTTAGGGCCCTTCCACCTCTTCTTTAGGCTCTGACCCCAGACAGAGCAAATCACTCACTTGGTTACACAGTAGGCAGTTTTTTTTTTTTGTTCTGTTTTGCACCATCCCCTGGTACTAACACCAGGCTCAGACACTCCCTGCAGCCAGCGGTCTGGACACTTGCCTCCCTCTTGGGGAAGTTCTGTGTAGTTAGCAAACACTTGCAGGCAGTAGCAACAGCAAGAGCTTTTAACCATTTGTAAATAAGTACTGGATCTAGTAAAAGGGGGTGGGAGAAATGGCAACAAAAAAAAAAAACAAAAAACACAGCCAAAATACCAATCTACCAGACAAAACACATCACCAGGAGGATGGCTGTGTACCACCTGTGCTGACTGCCACATAAACTGACTTACCACAGGTCCCTGCTGCACCACACCCTCACTGCTATGCCATGACCATTTCCCCACCTGTTATCTGCCATACCACACCCACACTGACCCCAGTTTGCCCACTCCTGGTCATTAGTGCTCCTAGTGCATGTTAAAATGTGCACAAATGTCCCTCACTCCCCTGAATGGCTGGCACGGGGGAGGAGGGGTGGGGGGTGGAAGCTACTTGATCAACTCTTGTAAATCATCATATAGGTAAGAATAATGGAATTCAACAACTAAAGCCAGCTATTTGCTCCAACAAATCTGAAGAGCAACAATCCCAAGAACTTCTTCATTAATGCCAACCTATACTGTATTAGAACCAGTAATATTCAAGACACAATTCATATTCCACAGCACAGCTGAAGAACAGAACTAGTAGTAGCAGATCTCAGTTCTTCATGGTAGTTCTCAGGGAGCAAAACAACCCGGGAAGATCACCAACCATACACTGTGCACATACAAAGCACTCAGTATGAAAAAAAGACCAAACCATCAGACTTACTGTCACCTCGTCCAAAGCTACCACAAAATCCTTTAAACTCTCTGTTTTGTGTACCAGCCCCACCTACAGCCTTTCGTTCTTGAAAACCTGCAATAATACAGCATTGCACACAGTAACTCACTTTGCCCACTTCTGCATTAGCACATCAAGTACCTTTTATCTGGATGAAGAAGTCATTTCAACACTTTCACTCTTCACGGCTCACTCTCAGGGAACGAGAAAAGTCAGGAAGAGTGACCAGTGTATGCTGCCATCATACAAACCAGCCAATACAGAAAACTTGCACTTACCTCGCCCAAACCCCTTAAACCCTCTGGTTTGTGTAGTGGCATCTTCTTCAATTCCTTCTTGAAAACCTGCAGTACAGCATAGCACATAATTACTGAAGCTTGCCTAATTCTGATGTGCAGGTCTGGCCCCTTGTATCTGGTAAGTGTTTTTCTCATTCATTTTAGTCCTATAAAATGTACAATATAACAAAGTGATTTTCCTAAATATATTAAAAAATGAAGACAAGAGATACTTTTTTGCCAGAAAGCATTCAGCTGTTCTATCATACCGTAAAAATAAAGAGCATCATCTGGTACAGGACACCAGGAAGTTCTCCTAGTACAGCATCTGTGGATTCCTCTCCACCAATGCCTGGTGTACACCAGGATGTCAGTCAGTTCAGTTTTTCACATCAACAAATAAAAACTACATCTTAAAGGCTGACACACAAAAGACAGTATCCTAAGTATCCATAAAAACAACAGACCTTAAATACAGCTTGCAAGTTACTTCATAATTGCTGCTAGAGAATTTACAGCAAAACTGCTTGCCATCAATGCCCTGCATCCAAATGCTGCTTTCTTGCTCACTCAAACAAGTCTAACATTTCCCTACCATAACAGTCCATTCAGTCCAAAAGGTGGGAAAATGGTCTTAATTTTTTGAAAGAATAGAAACTGTGCTGGTTTTGTAAAAAAGCTACTTGTTTTTTAACAGAAATTAATTGCCATCATGTATTAAGGATGATGTTTATGCACTCAATGAGTATTACCATGATGCCTCTGCAACACTTACTAACAATCATTATTTGAACCAAATATAGTCAAATCAATTGTTCTTCAGGTATCAAGGAGCACTTCTGAAAATGCATAGTAATGACAGAATGGTTTGGGTTGGAAGAGACCTTAAAGGTCACCTAGTTACAACCTCCCTGCTTACGGGCAGGGTTGCCACCCACTAGATCACGCTGCTCAAAGTCCCAGTCAAGCTAATGTTCATTGTGTCCAGCCTAAATCTCCTCTGGTGCAGCTTAAGACTATTTCCTCTTCTCTAGTCACTAGTTGCTTGGGAAAAAAAGGCTGATCCTCACCTGGCTACAACCTCCTTTCAGTTGTAGGGACTGATATGGTTTCCCCCTAAGCCTCCTTTTCTCCAACTAAACACATGCAACTCCCTCCATTCTCCCTACAGGCCCTGTGCTCCAGACCCTTCATCAGCCCTGTTGCCCTTCTCTAGACTTGCTCCAGCATCTCAAGGTCCTTCCTAAACTGAGGGGCCCAGAACTGGACACAGTACTCAAGATATAGCCTAACCAGCACCAAGTACAGGGGACAGTCACTGTCCTGGCCACACTACTGCTGATCCAGGCCAGGATGCCACCTGCCTTCTTGACCACATTGCTTGATGTTTAGCTGGCTGTTCAGTACCCTAGCTTACTTTCTGCCTGTCTGCTGTCCAGACACTTTGCCTCATCCTGTAGTGCTGCAGGGCACTGTTGAGACCCAATGGCAGTACCCAGCACTTGGACTTGTGTAGCCTATCACTGGATTCAGCCCATCAATCCAGCCTGTCTAGGTCCCTTTGCAGAGCCTTCCTGCACTCCAGCAGATCAAAACACACACAACTTAGTATCATCTGCAAATTTGCTAATGGTAGATTAATCCCATTGTCCAGATCATCAGCAAAGATACTAAACAGGACTGGGCCAAATATAGATCCCTGAGGGACACTACTACCAAGTTACTGCTCACCAACTGGATGCAGCACCATTCACAACTCTCTGGGCCCAGCTGTCTAGTCAATTCTTAACCCAGCAAGCCATAAGCTGACAGCAGGTATATGCTATGGGAGATGGTGTCAAAGGCTTTGCTAAAGTCCAGGTAGACAACATCCCCTCATCCACTACGTGGGTCACTTGGTCACAAAAGGATATCACATTAGTCAGGCAGGACACGCCACTCCAAAATCCACGCTGGCTGGGTCTGATCCCTTGGCCATACTGTATGTGCCATGTGATCACACTCAAGATGATCTGTTCCATAATTTTGCTGGGCACCAAAGGCAGGTTAACAGGCCTGTAGTTTCCCAGATGTAACACAAAGCTGTCCTCCATACATTCCAAGAAGCTCCTAGACTGCATCTTCTCCACTGTGTTGAGTTCCCAGCAGATTATTTGGTAGGTTAAACTCTCCTACATGAACAAGGGCCTAAAGATCTTGAAACATCCTCCACCTGCTTACACAATAATTCATCCATCTCTTCATCCTGGTTAGGTGGTCTGTAAGACATCCACCAGGATGTCAGCTTTGCTGACCCTCTGCTGATCCTTGCCCATAGACACACAACCTTATTATCATTAATCATACATTCTGTAGTGCCGAGACCCTCTCTCAAATACAAAGGGACCCCTCCACCTCTTCTCCCTTGCCAGTCCTTCCGAAGAGCAAGCAGACATCCATTGCAGCACTCCAGTCACGTAAGTCATCCCACCACATTTCCATGACAGCTACTACATCACAGTTTTCCTTCAGTACAACAGCTTCCAGCCAGTCTTGTTACCCACACTACATGTATCTATGTGCATGCACTTCAGCTGGGCTGATTTCACTGCTGACTCTGGCCTACCACCCTTAACCTCCTCTCTAAAAAGCCTGGTTTCATCTCCTTCCCCCTTCAAACCTATTTTAAAGCCCTATCAATCAGCCCTGCCAACTCTGGCCTAGAATCCTTGTTAAGACAGATGAAGCCTACCTGACTCAAAACAGGCCTGCTGCTGTGAAAATTGCCCCATGACCAGAAAAAACAAAATTCGCTGATGGCACCAGCCCTTAAGCCAGTTACTGGTAATATGGGCTCTCCTGTTTTTTTCATCATTCATCTGTGCTACTGATGAAAGAGGGCAAAACATCACCTGTGCTCCTGTCCCATGAACCAACTGAACCAGAGCCTTAAAGTCCTTTTGAATTGCACTGGTGCTGTCAACCTCATCACTGCAGACTTGGACAGTGGGTAATAATCAGACATCTGGGTAATAGTAAGTAGGTAATCAATCACCTGAATTAGTTCAGGGAGTCTCCTGGTGATATCCTGTAGATGGGCCCCAGGCAGACAGCAGACTTCCCCTGTGGGGGTGGGTCCAGTCACCATACTCAGTTCCCCTTATAAAGGAGTCACCTACTAGAACCACCCTTCCTTTACTCTTAAGACCTTAGGCTGTGATCCATCTGACAGAATAAGTACAACTGGAAGACCCTCCAGACACATTTTTTCCTTCAGTATAATCTGCCTGACCCTCTGGATGCAGAGTCTCACACCTAATTCTGTAAGGGCACCTGGGAAGGCAATGGGGGTTGGGGAGGGACCTCTTTATTCCCCCCCATCTACTAGGTCTCCTCCTCCTGCCTGGCAGCAAGCAGGGCAGAGCTCCTCTGACACCTTCTGAGTTTCTCTTGCAGTTGGAAGGGTGTTACTCCCTTATTTTATTTCTCTTTTGCTTCCTCTAATACTTCTTAGGGCCCTTCCACCTCTTCTTTAGGCTCTGACCCCAGACAGAGCAAATCACTCACTTGGTTACACAGTAGGCAGTTTTTTTTTTTTGTTCTGTTTTGCACCATCCCCTGGTACTAACACCAGGCTCAGACACTCCCTGCAGCCAGCGGTCTGGACACTTGCCTCCCTCTTGGGGAAGTTCTGTGTAGTTAGCAAACACTTGCAGGCAGTAGCAACAGCAAGAGCTTTTAACCATTTGTAAATAAGTACTGGATCTAGTAAAAGGGGGTGGGAGAAATGGCAACAAAAAAAAAAACAAAAAACACAGCCAAAATACCAATCTACCAGACAAAACACATCACCAGGAGGATGGCTGTGTACCACCTGTGCTGACTGCCACATAAACTGACTTACCACAGGTCCCTGCTGCACCACACCCTCACTGCTATGCCATGCCCATTTCCCCACCTGTTATCTGCCATACCACACCCACACTGACCCCAGTTTGCCCACTCCTGGTCATTAGTGCTCCTAGTGCATGTTAAAATGTGCACAAATGTCCCTCACTCCCCTGAATGGCTGGCACGGGGGAGGAGGGGTGGGGGGTGGAAGCTACTTGATCAACTCTTGTAAATCATCATATAGGTAAGAATAATGGAATTCAACAACTAAAGCCAGCTATTTGCTCCAACAAATCTGAAGAGCAACAATCCCAAGAACTTCTTCATTAATGCCAACCTATACTGTATTAGAACCAGTAATATTCAAGACACAATTCATATTCCACAGCACAGCTGAAGAACAGAACTAGTAGTAGCAGATCTCAGTTCTTCATGGTAGTTCTCAGGGAGCAAAACAACCCGGGAAGATCACCAACCATACACTGTGCACATACAAAGCACTCAGTATGAAAAAAAGACCAAACCATCAGACTTACTGTCACCTCGTCCAAAGCTACCACAAAATCCTTTAAACTCTCTGTTTTGTGTACCAGCCCCACCTACAGCCTTTCGTTCTTGAAAACCTGCAATAATACAGCATTGCACACAGTAACTCACTTTGCCCACTTCTGCATTAGCACATCAAGTACCTTTTATCTGGATGAAGAAGTCATTTCAACACTTTCACTCTTCACGGCTCACTCTCAGGGAACGAGAAAAGTCAGGAAGAGTGACCAGTGTATGCTGCCATCATACAAACCAGCCAATACAGAAAACTTGCACTTACCTCGCCCAAACCCCTTAAACCCTCTGGTTTGTGTAGTGGCATCTTCTTCAATTCCTTCTTGAAAACCTGCAGTACAGCATAGCACATAATTACTGAAGCTTGCCTAATTCTGATGTGCAGGTCTGGCCCCTTGTATCTGGTAAGTGTTTTTCTCATTCATTTTAGTCCTATAAAATGTACAATATAACAAAGTGATTTTCCTAAATATATTAAAAAATGAAGACAAGAGATACTTTTTTGCCAGAAAGCATTCAGCTGTTCTATCATACCGTAAAAATAAAGAGCATCATCTGGTACAGGACACCAGGAAGTTCTCCTAGTACAGCATCTGTGGATTCCTCTCCACCAATGCCTGGTGTACACCAGGATGTCAGTCAGTTCAGTTTTTCACATCAACAAATAAAAACTACATCTTAAAGGCTGACACACAAAAGACAGTATCCTAAGTATCCATAAAAACAACAGACCTTAAATACAGCTTGCAAGTTACTTCATAATTGCTGCTAGAGAATTTACAGCAAAACTGCTTGCCATCAATGCCCTGCATCCAAATGCTGCTTTCTTGCTCACTCAAACAAGTCTAACATTTCCCTACCATAACAGTCCATTCAGTCCAAAAGGTGGGAAAATGGTCTTAATTTTTTGAAAGAATAGAAACTGTGCTGGTTTTGTAAAAAAGCTACTTGTTTTTTAACAGAAATTAATTGCCATCATGTATTAAGGATGATGTTTATGCACTCAATGAGTATTACCATGATGCCTCTGCAACACTTACTAACAATCATTATTTGAACCAAATATAGTCAAATCAATTGTTCTTCAGGTATCAAGGAGCACTTCTGAAAATGCATAGTAATGACAGAATGGTTTGGGTTGGAAGAGACCTTAAAGGTCACCTAGTTACAACCTCCCTGCTTACGGGCAGGGTTGCCACCCACTAGATCACGCTGCTCAAAGTCCCAGTCAAGCTAATGTTCATTGTGTCCAGCCTAAATCTCCTCTGGTGCAGCTTAAGACTATTTCCTCTTCTCTAGTCACTAGTTGCTTGGGAAAAAAAGGCTGATCCTCACCTGGCTACAACCTCCTTTCAGTTGTAGGGACTGATATGGTTTCCCCCTAAGCCTCCTTTTCTCCAACTAAACACATGCAACTCCCTCCATTCTCCCTACAGGCCCTGTGCTCCAGACCCTTCATCAGCCCTGTTGCCCTTCTCTAGACTTGCTCCAGCATCTCAAGGTCCTTCCTAAACTGAGGGGCCCAGAACTGGACACAGTACTCAAGATATAGCCTAACCAGCACCAAGTACAGGGGACAGTCACTGTCCTGGCCACACTACTGCTGATCCAGGCCAGGATGCCACCTGCCTTCTTGACCACATTGCTTGATGTTTAGCTGGCTGTTCAGTACCCTAGCTTACTTTCTGCCTGTCTGCTGTCCAGACACTTTGCCTCATCCTGTAGTGCTGCAGGGCACTGTTGAGACCCAATGGCAGTACCCAGCACTTGGACTTGTGTAGCCTATCACTGGATTCAGCCCATCAATCCAGCCTGTCTAGGTCCCTTTGCAGAGCCTTCCTGCACTCCAGCAGATCAAAACACACACAACTTAGTATCATCTGCAAATTTGCTAATGGTAGATTAATCCCATTGTCCAGATCATCAGCAAAGATACTAAACAGGACTGGGCCAAATATAGATCCCTGAGGGACACTACTACCAAGTTACTGCTCACCAACTGGATGCAGCACCATTCACAACTCTCTGGGCCCAGCTGTCTAGTCAATTCTTAACCCAGCAAGCCATAAGCTGACAGCAGGTATATGCTATGGGAGATGGTGTCAAAGGCTTTGCTAAAGTCCAGGTAGACAACATCCCCTCATCCACTACGTGGGTCACTTGGTCACAAAAGGATATCACATTAGTCAGGCAGGACACGCCACTCCAAAATCCACGCTGGCTGGGTCTGATCCCTTGGCCATACTGTATGTGCCATGTGATCACACTCAAGATGATCTGTTCCATAATTTTGCTGGGCACCAAAGGCAGGTTAACAGGCCTGTAGTTTCCCAGATGTAACACAAAGCTGTCCTCCATACATTCCAAGAAGCTCCTAGACTGCATCTTCTCCACTGTGTTGAGTTCCCAGCAGATTATTTGGTAGGTTAAACTCTCCTACATGAACAAGGGCCTAAAGATCTTGAAACATCCTCCACCTGCTTACACAATAATTCATCCATCTCTTCATCCTGGTTAGGTGGTCTGTAAGACATCCACCAGGATGTCAGCTTTGCTGACCCTCTGCTGATCCTTGCCCATAGACACACAACCTTATTATCATTAATCATACATTCTGTAGTGCCGAGACCCTCTCTCAAATACAAAGGGACCCCTCCACCTCTTCTCCCTTGCCAGTCCTTCCGAAGAGCAAGCAGACATCCATTGCAGCACTCCAGTCACGTAAGTCATCCCACCACATTTCCATGACAGCTACTACATCACAGTTTTCCTTCAGTACAACAGCTTCCAGCCAGTCTTGTTACCCACACTACATGTATCTATGTGCATGCACTTCAGCTGGGCTGATTTCACTGCTGACTCTGGCCTACCACCCTTAACCTCCTCTCTAAAAAGCCTGGTTTCATCTCCTTCCCCCTTCAAACCTATTTTAAAGCCCTATCAATCAGCCCTGCCAACTCTGGCCTAGAATCCTTGTTAAGACAGATGAAGCCTACCTGACTCAAAACAGGCCTGCTGCTGTGAAAATTGCCCCATGACCAGAAAAAACAAAATTCGCTGATGGCACCAGCCCTTAAGCCAGTTACTGGTAATATGGGCTCTCCTGTTTTTTTCATCATTCATCTGTGCTACTGATGAAAGAGGGCAAAACATCACCTGTGCTCCTGTCCCATGAACCAACTGAACCAGAGCCTTAAAGTCCTTTTGAATTGCACTGGTGCTGTCAACCTCATCACTGCAGACTTGGACAGTGGGTAATAATCAGACATCTGGGTAATAGTAAGTAGGTAATCAATCACCTGAATTAGTTCAGGGAGTCTCCTGGTGATATCCTGTAGATGGGCCCCAGGCAGACAGCAGACTTCCCCTGTGGGGGTGGGTCCAGTCACCATACTCAGTTCCCCTTATAAAGGAGTCACCTACTAGAACCACCCTTCCTTTACTCTTAAGACCTTAGGCTGTGATCCATCTGACAGAATAAGTACAACTGGAAGACCCTCCAGACACATTTTTTCCTTCAGTATAATCTGCCTGACCCTCTGGATGCAGAGTCTCACACCTAATTCTGTAAGGGCACCTGGGAAGGCAATGGGGGTTGGGGAGGGACCTCTTTATTCCCCCCCATCTACTAGGTCTCCTCCTCCTGCCTGGCAGCAAGCAGGGCAGAGCTCCTCTGACACCTTCTGAGTTTCTCTTGCAGTTGGAAGGGTGTTACTCCCTTATTTTATTTCTCTTTTGCTTCCTCTAATACTTCTTAGGGCCCTTCCACCTCTTCTTTAGGCTCTGACCCCAGACAGAGCAAATCACTCACTTGGTTACACAGTAGGCAGTTTTTTTTTTTTGTTCTGTTTTGCACCATCCCCTGGTACTAACACCAGGCTCAGACACTCCCTGCAGCCAGCGGTCTGGACACTTGCCTCCCTCTTGGGGAAGTTCTGTGTAGTTAGCAAACACTTGCAGGCAGTAGCAACAGCAAGAGCTTTTAACCATTTGTAAATAAGTACTGGATCTAGTAAAAGGGGGTGGGAGAAATGGCAACAAAAAAAAAAACAAAAAACACAGCCAAAATACCAATCTACCAGACAAAACACATCACCAGGAGGATGGCTGTGTACCACCTGTGCTGACTGCCACATAAACTGACTTACCACAGGTCCCTGCTGCACCACACCCTCACTGCTATGCCATGCCCATTTCCCCACCTGTTATCTGCCATACCACACCCACACTGACCCCAGTTTGCCCACTCCTGGTCATTAGTGCTCCTAGTGCATGTTAAAATGTGCACAAATGTCCCTCACTCCCCTGAATGGCTGGCACGGGGGAGGAGGGGTGGGGGGTGGAAGCTACTTGATCAACTCTTGTAAATCATCATATAGGTAAGAATAATGGAATTCAACAACTAAAGCCAGCTATTTGCTCCAACAAATCTGAAGAGCAACAATCCCAAGAACTTCTTCATTAATGCCAACCTATACTGTATTAGAACCAGTAATATTCAAGACACAATTCATATTCCACAGCACAGCTGAAGAACAGAACTAGTAGTAGCAGATCTCAGTTCTTCATGGTAGTTCTCAGGGAGCAAAACAACCCGGGAAGATCACCAACCATACACTGTGCACATACAAAGCACTCAGTATGAAAAAAAGACCAAACCATCAGACTTACTGTCACCTCGTCCAAAGCTACCACAAAATCCTTTAAACTCTCTGTTTTGTGTACCAGCCCCACCTACAGCCTTTCGTTCTTGAAAACCTGCAATAATACAGCATTGCACACAGTAACTCACTTTGCCCACTTCTGCATTAGCACATCAAGTACCTTTTATCTGGATGAAGAAGTCATTTCAACACTTTCACTCTTCACGGCTCACTCTCAGGGAACGAGAAAAGTCAGGAAGAGTGACCAGTGTATGCTGCCATCATACAAACCAGCCAATACAGAAAACTTGCACTTACCTCGCCCAAACCCCTTAAACCCTCTGGTTTGTGTAGTGGCATCTTCTTCAATTCCTTCTTGAAAACCTGCAGTACAGCATAGCACATAATTACTGAAGCTTGCCTAATTCTGATGTGCAGGTCTAGCCCCTTGTATCTGGTAAGTGTTTTTCTCATTCATTTTAGTCCTATAAAATGTACAATATAACAAAGTGATTTTCCTAAATATATTAAAAAATGAAGACAAGAGATACTTTTTTGCCAGAAAGCATTCAGCTGTTCTATCATACCGTAAAAATAAAGAGCATCATCTGGTACAGGACACCAGGAAGTTCTCCTAGTACAGCATCTGTGGATTCCTCTCCACCAATGCCTGGTGTACACCAGGATGTCAGTCAGTTCAGTTTTTCACATCAACAAATAAAAACTACATCTTAAAGGCTGACACACAAAAGACAGTATCCTAAGTATCCATAAAAACAACAGACCTTAAATACAGCTTGCAAGTTACTTCATAATTGCTGCTAGAGAATTTACAGCAAAACTGCTTGCCATCAATGCCCTGCATCCAAATGCTGCTTTCTTGCTCACTCAAACAAGTCTAACATTTCCCTACCATAACAGTCCATTCAGTCCAAAAGGTGGGAAAATGGTCTTAATTTTTTGAAAGAATAGAAACTGTGCTGGTTTTGTAAAAAAGCTACTTGTTTTTTAACAGAAATTAATTGCCATCATGTATTAAGGATGATGTTTATGCACTCAATGAGTATTACCATGATGCCTCTGCAACACTTACTAACAATCATTATTTGAACCAAATATAGTCAAATCAATTGTTCTTCAGGTATCAAGGAGCACTTCTGAAAATGCATAGTAATGACAGAATGGTTTGGGTTGGAAGAGACCTTAAAGGTCACCTAGTTACAACCTCCCTGCTTACGGGCAGGGTTGCCACCCACTAGATCACGCTGCTCAAAGTCCCAGTCAAGCTAATGTTCATTGTGTCCAGCCTAAATCTCCTCTGGTGCAGCTTAAGACTATTTCCTCTTCTCTAGTCACTAGTTGCTTGGGAAAAAAAGGCTGATCCTCACCTGGCTACAACCTCCTTTCAGTTGTAGGGACTGATATGGTTTCCCCCTAAGCCTCCTTTTCTCCAACTAAACACATGCAACTCCCTCCATTCTCCCTACAGGCCCTGTGCTCCAGACCCTTCATCAGCCCTGTTGCCCTTCTCTAGACTTGCTCCAGCATCTCAAGGTCCTTCCTAAACTGAGGGGCCCAGAACTGGACACAGTACTCAAGATATAGCCTAACCAGCACCAAGTACAGGGGACAGTCACTGTCCTGGCCACACTACTGCTGATCCAGGCCAGGATGCCACCTGCCTTCTTGACCACATTGCTTGATGTTTAGCTGGCTGTTCAGTACCCTAGCTTACTTTCTGCCTGTCTGCTGTCCAGACACTTTGCCTCATCCTGTAGTGCTGCAGGGCACTGTTGAGACCCAATGGCAGTACCCAGCACTTGGACTTGTGTAGCCTATCACTGGATTCAGCCCATCAATCCAGCCTGTCTAGGTCCCTTTGCAGAGCCTTCCTGCACTCCAGCAGATCAAAACACACACAACTTAGTATCATCTGCAAATTTGCTAATGGTAGATTAATCCCATTGTCCAGATCATCAGCAAAGATACTAAACAGGACTGGGCCAAATATAGATCCCTGAGGGACACTACTACCAAGTTACTGCTCACCAACTGGATGCAGCACCATTCACAACTCTCTGGGCCCAGCTGTCTAGTCAATTCTTAACCCAGCAAGCCATAAGCTGACAGCAGGTATATGCTATGGGAGATGGTGTCAAAGGCTTTGCTAAAGTCCAGGTAGACAACATCCCCTCATCCACTACGTGGGTCACTTGGTCACAAAAGGATATCACATTAGTCAGGCAGGACACGCCACTCCAAAATCCACGCTGGCTGGGTCTGATCCCTTGGCCATACTGTATGTGCCATGTGATCACACTCAAGATGATCTGTTCCATAATTTTGCTGGGCACCAAAGGCAGGTTAACAGGCCTGTAGTTTCCCAGATGTAACACAAAGCTGTCCTCCATACATTCCAAGAAGCTCCTAGACTGCATCTTCTCCACTGTGTTGAGTTCCCAGCAGATTATTTGGTAGGTTAAACTCTCCTACATGAACAAGGGCCTAAAGATCTTGAAACATCCTCCACCTGCTTACACAATAATTCATCCATCTCTTCATCCTGGTTAGGTGGTCTGTAAGACATCCACCAGGATGTCAGCTTTGCTGACCCTCTGCTGATCCTTGCCCATAGACACACAACCTTATTATCATTAATCATACATTCTGTAGTGCCGAGACCCTCTCTCAAATACAAAGGGACCCCTCCACCTCTTCTCCCTTGCCAGTCCTTCCGAAGAGCAAGCAGACATCCATTGCAGCACTCCAGTCACGTAAGTCATCCCACCACATTTCCATGACAGCTACTACATCACAGTTTTCCTTCAGTACAACAGCTTCCAGCCAGTCTTGTTACCCACACTACATGTATCTATGTGCATGCACTTCAGCTGGGCTGATTTCACTGCTGACTCTGGCCTACCACCCTTAACCTCCTCTCTAAAAAGCCTGGTTTCATCTCCTTCCCCCTTCAAACCTATTTTAAAGCCCTATCAATCAGCCCTGCCAACTCTGGCCTAGAATCCTTGTTAAGACAGATGAAGCCTACCTGACTCAAAACAGGCCTGCTGCTGTGAAAATTGCCCCATGACCAGAAAAAACAAAATTCGCTGATGGCACCAGCCCTTAAGCCAGTTACTGGTAATATGGGCTCTCCTGTTTTTTTCATCATTCATCTGTGCTACTGATGAAAGAGGGCAAAACATCACCTGTGCTCCTGTCCCATGAACCAACTGAACCAGAGCCTTAAAGTCCTTTTGAATTGCACTGGTGCTGTCAACCTCATCACTGCAGACTTGGACAGTGGGTAATAATCAGACATCTGGGTAATAGTAAGTAGGTAATCAATCACCTGAATTAGTTCAGGGAGTCTCCTGGTGATATCCTGTAGATGGGCCCCAGGCAGACAGCAGACTTCCCCTGTGGGGGTGGGTCCAGTCACCATACTCAGTTCCCCTTATAAAGGAGTCACCTACTAGAACCACCCTTCCTTTACTCTTAAGACCTTAGGCTGTGATCCATCTGACAGAATAAGTACAACTGGAAGACCCTCCAGACACATTTTTTCCTTCAGTATAATCTGCCTGACCCTCTGGATGCAGAGTCTCACACCTAATTCTGTAAGGGCACCTGGGAAGGCAATGGGGGTTGGGGAGGGACCTCTTTATTCCCCCCCATCTACTAGGTCTCCTCCTCCTGCCTGGCAGCAAGCAGGGCAGAGCTCCTCTGACACCTTCTGAGTTTCTCTTGCAGTTGGAAGGGTGTTACTCCCTTATTTTATTTCTCTTTTGCTTCCTCTAATACTTCTTAGGGCCCTTCCACCTCTTCTTTAGGCTCTGACCCCAGACAGAGCAAATCACTCACTTGGTTACACAGTAGGCAGTTTTTTTTTTTTTGTTCTGTTTTGCACCATCCCCTGGTACTAACACCAGGCTCAGACACTCCCTGCAGCCAGCGGTCTGGACACTTGCCTCCCTCTTGGGGAAGTTCTGTGTAGTTAGCAAACACTTGCAGGCAGTAGCAACAGCAAGAGCTTTTAACCATTTGTAAATAAGTACTGGATCTAGTAAAAGGGGGTGGGAGAAATGGCAACAAAAAAAAAAAACAAAAAACACAGCCAAAATACCAATCTACCAGACAAAACACATCACCAGGAGGATGGCTGTGTACCACCTGTGCTGACTGCCACATAAACTGACTTACCACAGGTCCCTGCTGCACCACACCCTCACTGCTATGCCATGACCATTTCCCCACCTGTTATCTGCCATACCACACCCACACTGACCCCAGTTTGCCCACTCCTGGTCATTAGTGCTCCTAGTGCATGTTAAAATGTGCACAAATGTCCCTCACTCCCCTGAATGGCTGGCACGGGGGAGGAGGGGTGGGGGGTGGAAGCTACTTGATCAACTCTTGTAAATCATCATATAGGTAAGAATAATGGAATTCAACAACTAAAGCCAGCTATTTGCTCCAACAAATCTGAAGAGCAACAATCCCAAGAACTTCTTCATTAATGCCAACCTATACTGTATTAGAACCAGTAATATTCAAGACACAATTCATATTCCACAGCACAGCTGAAGAACAGAACTAGTAGTAGCAGATCTCAGTTCTTCATGGTAGTTCTCAGGGAGCAAAACAACCCGGGAAGATCACCAACCATACACTGTGCACATACAAAGCACTCAGTATGAAAAAAAGACCAAACCATCAGACTTACTGTCACCTCGTCCAAAGCTACCACAAAATCCTTTAAACTCTCTGTTTTGTGTACCAGCCCCACCTACAGCCTTTCGTTCTTGAAAACCTGCAATAATACAGCATTGCACACAGTAACTCACTTTGCCCACTTCTGCATTAGCACATCAAGTACCTTTTATCTGGATGAAGAAGTCATTTCAACACTTTCACTCTTCACGGCTCACTCTCAGGGAACGAGAAAAGTCAGGAAGAGTGACCAGTGTATGCTGCCATCATACAAACCAGCCAATACAGAAAACTTGCACTTACCTCGCCCAAACCCCTTAAACCCTCTGGTTTGTGTAGTGGCATCTTCTTCAATTCCTTCTTGAAAACCTGCAGTACAGCATAGCACACAATTACTGAAGCTTGCTTAATTCTGATGTGCAGGTCTGGCCCCTTGTATCTGCTGTTCTCAGTCCTTGTTTAATGATTTCACAAGAACTTTAAGTTACAATTGAGTGCTTCGCCTAAACATATGAAAAACTAAAGATGGGAAGTACTTCTTGCCAAGAAGCCTGACAGAAAACAGTACTGCTCTCCTGTACAATTTCAAGAAGTAAATCATACATTCCGTCTTTTAAGTATTTGTTTTCATATGTGTATATGCTCATCAAACCACTAACTTCAACTCTTCAGGAAGGACACAGATCAATTAAGACTTCTGGTTCCAGGGCAACTAACAGCATTTGTCCCTCACAGTTTTCTTAACTGGTAGTACAGAGTAAGAGGGCAAAGTCAGTTGTTTCCTGCTATGAAGTGAGGACTCGAAAACATGTCTCTCAGATCTACAAAATTCTATTTTTTATTACTCAGAATTGCTTATTCAGTTGACAGTAAGTATGTAGTTATTTTTATTTCTAATGCTTATCCTTAGTCACTCTTCTAAGGGAAAGAGAAAGGAAATAAAGATATATATATAAACATAAGTCACATGCATAATCAAGGTATTCCTCAATTCAGGCCGAAGTTTCTGGATTTATCAAAGGTCCAAAGAGCCAGCTTAGATCATAATTTACTCCTCAGTCCTTATTTTTCAGCTGAACACCTGTTCTATCATATTGGAATGACAAAGAACATCATCAGGAACAGGACAGCATGAAGTTCTCCTAGCACAGCATCTGTGGCTCCTTCACCACCAAAGCCTGGTGTGTATACAAGTATGTCAGTCAGTTTGTTTTTTCCACATCAGTTATAGACATTAAAATTTTATCTTAAGGGCTGATATGCAAATGACAGCATCCTATGTATCCATAAATACTACAGAGCTTAAATACAGCTTGCAAGTTACTTCATAATTGCTGCTAGAAAGTCTACAACAAAACTGCTTGACATTAGTGCCCTGCACCAAATAAGCCTAGCATTCAACCACTATAACAGGGTTCAAGGAAAAGTACACAGAAATGGTATAGTACTTTTCCAAAGAATCAACTGTGCTGTTTTTGACTGGGATAGAGTCAATTCACTCCACAGCACTTGGCACTGGCCTGTGCCTTGGATTTCTTAGAAACAGTATTGATAATAAAGAGATGGATTTAGTTAGTGCTGAGCAGTGCTCATACTGAACTGGGGCCTTTTCTGCTGCTCACCCACCAGCACCACACAACAAGAGGAGATGAAGGAGCACAAGACAGGATGGGACAGAGCCAGGAAAGCTGATCCCATCCCACATCTCACCAAGCTTAGGCTATAAATCCAGGGAAAGAAGGAGGAAGAGGAGGGCACTCAACTCTGGTGTTTGACTCCCCAAAATATGGTCATGCATGAGGGAGCTTGACTTTCGTGGAGCTGAACCTGCCTGCTGATTGAAAGTGAATGGCAAAATTTAATGTATCATACACAACTAGCCATTAGAAATACAACCACTACTGGAAGTTACCTTTGGCTGCAAAATTTCTTTTTCTACCAAAACTAGTCACTGGCTGATGTTGTGAGTTCATAAATTCATCAGTAACAATAATAAAAAAAAAATAATTAAGTTAAAATTCCAAGCTATCTTTGACTCATTAGCAGGTACATGTTACTATATAATTGCAGTAAATAAGGAAGCTCTGACAGTCAGAAAGTCTATTCGTTATGTTCTCTATATAATTTGATGCCATTATTCTATAGGGGCCCCATTAAAATATCACAGCAATTTTATATTTTCCCTTAATCTTGTACAATGCTCAAAGGACCAACTCTTCCAAACATCAACAAAGCCAAAAGTACCCTTCACATACCAAATGAGTCTACACTTGAAGTAAAGACAGATGAGGCGTCATTTGGTCTCTCAAGCAAGTTAACCTGCAGAAAGAAAAAAGGCACAACAACACAACGACTTTAGGCCTAGCAAAGCATTTAAATACAAACACAGTAACCAAGTCATGCACTTCAAAAAAGCTGCCTTCTGCATCTTCTGAAAAATGCATTTCACGCTAAATGGCACACTGGCCACATCTGAATATTACCAAAAATCATAATACACACAGCTGATATGTCAAGCCCACTTAAGCAGACAACAATCACTAGTATCCAAACAAAACACCACCAAGTAAATTGCTAGTGCAACGAAAACTCCTCTCTTCAGTAACAGCGAAGAGAGGAGTGGCCTATGGCTGCCTAACGCATTTCCAATCAGGAGAACAGGGAACACCACTGCCCAGCAGCCACGCAGGCTGCAGGGACAGGGGTTGGAGGAAGGAAAGAGAAAAGACACAAAGATACTCCAGTGCCATAGCTGCCCCTCCCACGCATACCTTCTCAAGGGATGGGAGTAACGCCTCGGCCCCTATCTCCGCATTCCAGTCTTCTTCCATTGTGTTGCGTCCTGCCAGACCTGCTTTCAGGAGACAGACACATCAGCGGCCGCCTCCCGCCAGGCTTCGGAGCGTACCGCGAAATAACAGAAAATGGCGCCCCGCGCAATAACAGAAAATGGCGCCCCGCGCCGAGGCTCGCCGACACGGGACGCCGCCGCTGCCTGCCGGCGGGGCTGAGCACGTCCGGGCCGGGCGCTGCGCTGGTGGGGACGGTGGAGGTGAGGGTCCTGCCGCTAAAAAGCACCCCACTTCCCTTAGGGCAGCGCGCAGCCCCCCTCCTACCTCCTTCCTCCAGCGCCAGCGCAGCGCGCCGAATGAAGATGGCGGCTGACGCCGACAGCCCGCAATACGGCCACATGTGCCGCCGCCGCCACGTCACGTGTGGCGCCCGACGGCCAATGGGCGCGGCGCGGGCGGGCTCCGCGGGCGCGCCCCGCTGCTCTCACGTGCTGCCGCTGAGGCGCGAGTGGCGCCGCCAGGGCCCGTCGCGGCCGCGGTGGCCGAGCCGCAGGTGCACGGACTGCTTCACTGCGGCAGCTTTTCCGAGCATTAGCGTCATACCCAAGGACACATGTGCTTCTGCTGGAATATACAAAAAAAGAAAAGGGGGGAAAAATGTGTGAAATAGCAAAAACAAAACAAAATTTACTCCCCCGGATCACCTCTTTCCCACTGTTTTTTTGTTATACCAGACTTGTCAAAGATAAGAAAGGTAGCTGAATTCCTGGCTCAGGACATGATACTGGAGTAGAGGAGAACGTGGATTGCGCTCTTGTAAGGTCAATTCATCTACTGAAATTAGTAGCAAGTAGTCTGATGCTGCAGCTTGAGTTTCCAAGTTACCAGTGAAATGTGTGTCATCTTGTATCTCTTCATGCTGTGAGACAGCATAGCATCCTTATTCATAAAAACATTAAGGAATGCCCTATGTAATTTCATAAACACAGTAAAACACATTAAAACCTGCTCCACCATGTTGAACAGTTTTTCCTTGTCAGAAAAACAATTTGAAAAATGGTGTGTCTGTTCAAGAACTTTAATGCCTTCTGTTCCAGAGAGAGGTGACACCAGATCTGTATTTCTGCAGTAAACATCTGAATGTTTAGCAGGTGCTAAACATTTTGCCATCAAGGCAAATTCCTGCAGCAATTGGGAAATTTTGGAAAGTGGTCTTTGGACTAATGCTTTTGTTATTTTCTCATTAGCCATCATCTCTTAAGCCCTACCATTTGTAGATGTTCATTTTTCAGGAGCATCAATACAGGACTCAGGTTAGAGTGAAAAGTGGCTAAGAGACATAACCAGCTTCTCTGTCTCACAGGTTAAATCTGCACCTCTAGATTTTGTGTGTGTGTGTGTACAACGTGTATAGTGCTGGGAATTACCAGCTTTTAGTAAGTGTTCAGTCAGACACATAACGTCCAAGGATGGAGAATCTGCAGTGGGAGCATCTCTGTGTGAATGTGTTAAGCTGTTCACAAGTTCCCAAAGGAGCATCTGAAACTAGGAGTGAGGCTCATTAGTAAAATTTCACCCCCTGTGGTAACCATTTTACTTTTTGCCTAAACAAGGAAGCGGAGTAAGTTGCTTCATGAGCCAAAATGGCTTCTGTTTGCAGCACCCTGGAGATATGTTTTGGATGGTCAGAAAGAAAAACAGCAGTGCATCTGTTCTCCTGAGAAATTTATGGTTAGTGGCAGATGTGCTAGTCTGACACATCTAAGCCAAACTGCAAGGTTTCCAATTGTTCTTCCTACTTTCCAGGAACAGGTTAGCATTCCCTCAGCTTTGCCAGTGTAGCTTCATGTTCAGCTCTCCATACAGTTTAAGTTAATACTAATAATAGTATTATTAGTATTTAATAGTAGATATGGGGAGCTACTATGAATGCAGTCATAGTAGCAGATCTGTAATCCTTGGTGAGTGATCTCAGTTAATTTTAACTACAATCACATGTCACAGCCTCTAACTAGTAGATAGACTTGGATAGTTAGTTTCTTTCCTTATTCCTTTGATTCTTTTGACTCTTTGTAGGACACTCTCCACTACCTCCAGACTACTTTGCACTACACTGGGAGAAGTCAAACTATGATATTTTGTGAATGGCAAAAAATTCCATGGTAATGGTAACTAATTTCTTCAACTCAGAGGATTGTTTGGAGAGCAAAATATTTTTCCCCTCTACAGCTGCTAACAATTCAATGTAAACTATGGTGACAGCATACAAGTTGCACAAGATGTTTACAGACTACTCTCAAGGTAATTTTATCCAACCAGCCCTACTCAAGCAGAGTCACCTGCTTGAGCAAAACCAGAACTAAGTATTATCCAACATATGTAAATAGCATCTTATGTATTACATTCAAACATAATACGGAGTTGCGGCTAACCAGAAAAACATATAGAAGTATTTTACAAAAACTTGTAAGAATTTGCACCAAATGTGAGTGCAACCCCTTAAAGTAAAGAAGACGAAATCAGCAATGTAAACCTCATATTCCTCTCAGAGATGGGCTCCAGATGCTGATAACCTGCTGTAATGTCCTTTCCTCTCAGCACTGCCCAATAATGAAACCAGCAACTTCATGGTCCAGAGCAGCTGCAGAAGGGTAACCATAGCACCAAAAACAGGGGAAGGAAGCAAATATGTGCATAAACCCCATTATTCTTTCTTTTTGTGTAACAGTGGTAATAATGATCTGACATACAGAGTTTTGGTTATATTTTCAACAACTTATTGCCTTAGTTAAATAGGGAGTATACTTTCTCTTTGCCAACAACCAAGATTTTGAGCATAGAATAGTTTCTATATCTTAAATGCTATCTTGATGTATTATCAGTGCCTTTCAGAAAGAAACCTGAAATTTTCTCTAACAAAATGCAACACCCCTCCAAGTTTATTAGCTATGTGACCATGCTCCGTTTCATCAATGGGGAAGGTTATTAATTCATCTACTATAATGTTCCATAATGCCTCAATTTTATGAATTTGTGCATATTACAATTATAACTGCAAGTGCAGAGTAAAGTATGCCTTGAGGCAGTAAAAAGATGATTCAACATAGCTTGAGATGGAAATTTCTTAGAACTGGATTTAATAATCCGTTTGTTTTACAGATTTGCCAATAGCTTCAAAATTAGTTTAGGCTCCCATTTTTCTAGGCCTTGTCCAAGCATGTAGAAAGAGACATTCTGCCCAGGAGGTAATGTGTCATCAGAAGAGAAAGCCAGAATACAAACACTGAAGGACAGAGACTGAACAGCCTTTTGTGAAGTCAGCTGTGGCAGTAGATTTCATGAGGGAGAAGAAGGAATCTACTTCTGCCAGGCTTATAGTTCTTACAATAAAATACTTTCCCTAAGCATAACTCAAGAACTGTAATGAGTGACCAAGAATGCAATGAAATAGAGATCATCTACCTGCTATAGTATTAACTTACACAGATCTTTCACAGCATAGGACATAGAAGACAGGCCTGCAAGAGCGAGACTAGCAGCTTGCAAGGTGAAATAAAGTTCTTCACGCACATCTACTTTTGTGGGTTTAATTTACTTTCATTGCACCAGCACATGGTGTTAGCATTGCATTTTAAGTTCCTGTTATAGCAGCTGGGCAGACTTCTTGACTCATCAACCAAAATCTTCTAATGGTCAAAGCCCACAATGTACACTTGGATTCTAAGAGTGCCTCAGAGGCTAAAGATGATGATGAATTTCCTGGGTACAGAAGTAAGAGTTTTGGTCCCAATGAGCTTGTGTGCAGCAGGATTTCAGGATGATTAGTAGTGCCAAGTCTCTGCTGCCTCATTTCCGTCAGCAGTCTGAAATTCAATTACACAGCAATTTTCTTGCAGGACAGCCCTGCTGCTAGCTGTACATTATGTTTTAGACTTAACTTGAACAGGAAGTACAGGAGGTGATTTCTGTGTAGTCTGTTTCGTAATATTGACACATGGGGAACCTCTCTGTCTTTCTTGCAATTCAGCAGTTTTCCCAAGCATGAGCTATAAATACCCGTAGATTCATATATTAACCATGGTTTCCTATAACAAGGATTATCTCAACTTGATTTAAGGCGGAGGGAGAGAGAGAGAAACAAACAAACCAACTCAGGAACAACCAACCAATCAACCATACCAATCAACCAAACAAACAACATCAAAAAAAACTCCAAAAAGCAAAAACAAAACAAAACAACCCAGTATTATTAATTTCTAAAATGTATTGCCAGACATACTGTCCCTATTGTTTAGTCTGCTGAGTGCGCTCTGCTCGCCTCGCCTCGCAGGTCAGGAGGCCCTGGACACATCACCCCGTATCCAGTCACGTGAAGACCAGGTTTGTTTCGGCAAGCATAATGTATGGATTTTATAACTATACTGACCATAAAAGCGTGCAAGCAAATGAGTGTGGGGGTTTTGTTATTTGTTTTTAGGTTTTGGTGTTTTTTTTAGTTGGTTTGGTTTGTTTTTTTTGTGGTTTGTTTGTTTGTTTTGTTTTGTTGGGTTTTAAAATTATTATTATTAGCGGCATCTCATCAGCCAACACCAGCAAGTGCAAATCCTCCCGGCACTTGGCTCACGCTTGTCCGCATGTAAGACCCCCGCCTGGGCAGCCTAATACACCGCCCCGCCGCTTCCTGGGAATCGTAGTCCTGCGCTCCGCAGCGCCTGGGCGGCTTCCTCGGCGCAGCCGCTCCAGGAACTACGCGGCCCGGCACGCCCGGAGCTCCTGGCACGCCCGGAGCCTCCGCCGCGCTTCCTGTGGCCGCGGCGGGAGCGCCGCGCCGCCGGGGCCGAGCCGCGGGTACCGGAGCCGCGTCAGGCAGGTCGGCGGCGGCGGTGCCCGGGCGGGGCAGCTCGGCGGGAGCGGCCGCTGGGGGTCTCGGGGTGGCTCCGGAGCGCGGGAAGGCGGCGCCGCCGTGTCCTCCTCCGCGTCCCCCTTCGCGCCCGCCGCCTCCCGCCCGGCTCGGGGGCGCGACCTGCGGGGTGGGGGGGCCGGGCAGGAGCCGCGCCGGCCGCGGGCACTGCCAGCCGCAGGCACTGACCGGCCGCGGGCACTGACCGGCCACGCCGTGTTCCTGGGAGGACGGGCAGATCGTCACAGCGGGGGCGGAGGTACAGGAACGGCATGGAAGCTTTTCGGGCGGTTCGTGAAGCAGGGGAATGTTTACATCGGTTTTCTCGGGCCTGAGGGAGAACCCGTTAAGTTAAAAACAAAAATCGTGCTTGAAATGTAACTTAGCCTAAGGTGGTACTGTTTCGTTTCTGTAAGTATTTATCTGCAGTGCCCACAAATATGTAAATTAACAAGCTTTATCCGTCCAAGACAAATCTAGGTGAACATGCTATTTTTTTTTCATTTTACTTAGATTTATCATTTGGCATTGACCATCTACCTGTTCGTTCAGTCAGAGCTACACGAAAGCTCGGCAGAGGTTCAGCTTATGTATTCAAAAGGGGTTTTTTTCCTCAAAAAGTTGTAGAAGAGTATGGACAAGCTGAGGTGTCTATAAGGTGCCGCAAGAGGCGGCATGCTATCCCCATTTTAAGGAGCTCTTAGTGTATGCTGCTACTTTCATGACCAGTATAGCGTTCTTCAGTCCCTTCTGACTGAGGATTCACTCCAGGAACTGAGGAACTCTGCTGTCCTGTGTTGAAATTCCTCATCTTTCAGTGTAGATGGTGCTTATTTCTCATACGTGCTCAGCCTGCAGCTTACTTGAGTATTATGCCTTGAACTGTATTCATCCTGCTCAGAATTTAAGAGAAGACTGGATTACTCCAAGTGGTTAAAAAATAATTTCCTTGTTTGATCTGAATACTTCGATTAGCAGATTCTGATATTAAAACCGTGAGTGTGAGGTGCTTTTTAGAAAGAGTGACTTTTAATAAGAAATGAAGTATGAAGAGCTCTCAGTGCTCCAGCTGCTGTTTGTACAGCACCATGATGGCACGGTGGAGGCTGTGGGAGTAGTGATCCTTTCAGCGTTTCTCCTCCTGCCCACTGTGGGAAGTTCTCTGATAAGTACCAGCTAAGCACAGTCCATGCTTGGGGGATGGTTGGGATGATTGACTAACTGAACACAGTTTTGTTCCTGCCGGGGTAAACCTGTGTGCTATCTCTCTTGCATGGCCTGGGCTGTAACTCTGAATGATCTGTCTCATCTTAAAGCTTCAATCACACACATGTATAACTGAGCCATAAACTGCTGTTGTTAAATTCACTGTGGAAGTCAACTTATACGGTGTTGCTATCCAGTGCTAACATTATTAGATCACAGGCTACAGTGAAGTTTCTAAATTTACCATATCCTTGTCTTCACTCCTTCATGCGTTTTAGACTTTGAAAGTGAAGCAATACGCAGAATAAATAAATAGACCTCACTACTTGGGGTAGTTATGAAGTGGGTATGTATTGCCAGCGCCCAGCACAAGTGAGATAGCTCTCCAAAAACGTGCCCCGATCTTTAGTCTGACCCACACTTTTATTCCCAAAGGTGTTCCATATGCAACACATTACACAACTTTTCCATGCATATTCAACCCCTGGCCCCCCTGTCCTCGCCTCTCATGCTGAATAGGTCCACGCCCTTCTGGGCACTCCTGGTGTGCTGTGGTGGTCCTGCGGGGGTCTCTGGTGGTCTCTTGGGGCTGAAGATCGTGGTCTGGCGCTTTTGGTCCTTTGGTGCTTATCTGAGTCCCATCTGTCAGTAGGCTTAGAGACAGAGGAGCCTCTTTATCTGGGTTCTTTGCATCTTCAGTCCTTTCTGGTATTGTTCTTTATGCAAGAAGCTTCAGAAATTTGCATTTTCTTATGCCCTTTTGTACCATGGCAGAGGTTTCTTAAGTAAAAGGTTAAAATTCAACACATAACGCTACAAGCTAGAATATAAATGCTTCATTCATTTTGTTAACTTAAGTGGACTCCAAAAATATCTGTTTCAAAACCACATTGAGAGAATCTGAAGACAGTGAAAGCAGGAGCTCATAGGGCTGAGCCAGTGAGGATTAATGAAGGTCCAGTCGCTTTAAGATTACCATCTAAAAGTCATGTGGAGTGCACCCTAGAATGAGACTGGGGAAAAATAACTTATATAGACTTAGGTGTTGCTTCACAGTTCATGACTGCAACAGGAAACCTGTATTATTAAATTCTGACCCACTTGTTTCCTTTTGCTGCCCTTCTGATGTAGTGCTTCAGCTTGCAGAATAGAGTGTTTTACAGGCATTTATAGGCATTATCCAACAGTGAAAATGCCGTAGTACGATGCAGTGAGTTTTTGCTGTCTTTTATAGGCATAGATAAAAGAGAAATTTACCTGGTTATTTCTTCTTCATTTTGCTTTTGTGCTTACAGTTGTCCTTTAAACTGTATTGGCTCCAGCTCCAGCCTTTACATGTGTCATAGCTGCATCTATTTGTAGAGTAGCCAGTTTGCTGGTCATAAGCTTGCTGGTCATTAACTCAATTGTTATTAACAATAGGTACTTAAAAAATAAGCTGTCTTTGCAGGCCCGGCTTCTAATTGACCCTAATGAGTCAGGGGAGCGCCAGCTCCACAAGACTCAAATCATGCTGTCAAGCCAAACTTAATGTGTGATATATTTTGGAATGATTCTTTTTCTTCATGGAATACTGTAAAACCTGGGTTCTTTCTTTACAATAGTGGTGCAGAAAAAATCAAACTGGTGATCCCTGTTGTCAGCACTTACCTGGCTGACTTGTAAAGCACAAGTTTTAACAGGTTTTAAGGAAGGGATGTGCATTTGATGTCTGCTTAATCTGTCTCACAAACCATGGCCTGTGGAAAGAAGGGATGTCTATACTGTGTTCTTACGGAAGATTCTGGCTAAAACCACTGACTATATGGAATTTCAATTTATTTCAATTTTCAATTCAGGCATTAGGAACTAAAATTTTTATCTGCATTTTTATGGCTAGATCTGAAGTCTGATTTAAGAGAGATGCAAAATGCAGAGCAAGTGAGGGGGATCATGTTAGACACCTAGGTTTGTCTGTTCATAAAATGAACACAGGAGGTTCAGTTGAGAAAGACTAGAATAGACTAAAAATAAGGTAATTGCATATTTTAATTGGAGTGGCAGACGACTTGGTGGATGTCTGTAGCAGTGTGTGGAAACTCCAGGGCCTGTGTTTTGTTGTAGGAAGTTGATGTGCGACAGGATAAATTTTAACTGGAAGGGCATCAATAGGGAGAAAGCAGAAAGCCTAGTGCTGTAGAAAAATAAGAGGAGGCAGTAGAAAAGAAGTGTGTAAAAGGGTATCTGTAACCAGAGTTTGGAGAGGAACAGCATGTCACCTGAAAAGAAGTAAAAATATTGTTGTGAACTGTTTGTAAGTAATGCTTAGTAAAAGTGGGTTGGGAAAACAGTTTTGACAGTGTATAGGAGACTATAGAAAGAACATGAGGAGCAGAAGTCCATTTGCTAAGCATCACCAGAGGAGCTGAGAAGGATGAGAGCATGTTTAGCTGGGGCCAAAGAACCAGATGGGGTATTGTGGATAAGAAGGACTTCAGGGTAAAGAATCAAAACTGATGTTTTTTAGAAGGCTGGAGTAGCAAAAGAGAGAAAGCAGTAAGTTTATGGTGGTAAGAGGGGTCCTTGGAAAGGATCTGAAAAAGGTGAAGGAATACTCCCTTTTAGGGAGTGTAACAGCAAACATTAAGTGTAGGAGTAAGAATGCTGTCAGGGAGTGCAGAAAAGTCTCTTAGATTGCCTTGATTATTACCACTTGCATATTGTGTCCTCTCAAAGAGCTAAAGTGACCAAGATATAATCATTCCTTTAAACTCGAAATCATGCCTTTAAACTTAGTAACGGTTCAAATCTCTTGTAATGGATGTTGAAACTAGGAGGAATCTGTCAGCGCCACAAAATGAATTTACTTCTATGGCACCATCCCCTCCCTCACACAGGCATGCAAGCATATGGATAACAAGCCCCAAATTCAACACTGATCTGGGTTTAAAGGAAAATAAAGAATAGCTTATTTTCATCTGTGTCAGTCCTCCTTGTCCAGTTCTGTATGGGATCACATAAATGCCAGTGAACTTTGAGTACAATTTTCATTAACTGAGTCCTTTACTGATCCCCTCCCCTTGAGAGCAGAGAGCTATTACCTGTGTCTGTCTTCTAAAAAGCACTTCCTTGGCAGGTTGAGCCAGTCTTAATGCTTCTGCATTTCCTGACACATTGTCCATCAGTGTTTTCCCATGCATCCTTCAGCAGTTTTTTCTACCCAGGAGAGTAGATATGGTTGAAAACCAATAACTTTCATTTTTCATCCTCTTCTTCAGATTCTTTGTTTTGATTTGATTTAATTTGATTTAATTTGATTTGATTTGATTTTTTGCCAGAGGTATGAGCAGGATAAGGTAATGGAAGAGGATTGACAATATGCGTCTAGGAAGAGATAGAACTGTGTCTGCTTAACTTGGGTTGGTGTGATTTCTGAGATTGGGCCTTTATGATGTATTTCCGTGAGTGTGCAGAAGGATGATGCACACCTTATTCTTCCTGCCTCCTTCCATTGCCATTCTAGGTTTCAAACAGCCAGCACTACCCTTCCTTGTCTTGTGGCAGCGCTGGATGTCATCTGTCTTTCCATCAGCCTAACATTTAAAAGCATTCTGAAATGATGGAAGAACTGTTACTTCTATCGTTGTTTGAAAGTGCCCTGGCTTCTGACATTTTTGTTTGAAGGAGTCCTGCCTGAGGAATTCTTCAGGAGATAGCAGAATTGAGTGCCACTAAGCAATTATGTTTGTTCAGCTGCACACAAGACCACAGAAAGTTCCATGGAAGGCCTGTAATTCAATCTGAGTAGAAATATATTCATTTAAAAGTGATCTTCTCCCCACTCTTTGGTCAGGAGTGGTCTAAATGCATATAATAGTTATTAATGCATTATTAAACCATTTATTACCTTTTACTCAAAAGACCTGGACACAGTAGGCTGCAATAATCTGATCGTTATTATGGGAAATATACTGGAACTGGAATAAACTGCATATGTGTCTGCTGCAAAGTTTGAAGTAATTTCCTGAAACAGTAGGCTCTTATAACTGATAGATTGTTCTCAGCAGTATCATTACACATTAGAAATACATCTCCTTTAGGAATTTATATTTAATTTATATTGCCTTGTTGTGGTGCTGAAAGAGATTAAGGGTTGGATAGAGTGTTTTAAAAAAATACTCTCCCCACCATACATGCTTCATGATGTTTGCATTATGGAATGAGAATTCTCAAGTGGCATGTTGAAGTTTTTTGCTGGTGCTTTTCAGTCCAGGAACTTGCAAAACTGCAGGATTAAAGTTAAATTCATAGCAGGAACATAGTTTTGCTTAACTCAGTGAGCTAATTTATTTTTTTCCTTTTTTTCAGGCTAAAGTAACTGACAGAATCTAAAAGGAGACATATTCACCAAATATGGAAGAGGATACCAAACCTATCTTGGTTCCTGTGGGAGGTGATGAAAGCAATTATGGTATCATGAATATACAGTTTAATCCAGAAGACTATAAGTGCAAAAGGTATGAGGAAAGATGAACCTACAGAATTACTGTAAGGGAAAGAGCTGTTTAATCTTTGCTTTTGACAGCAGAATCCTACAAAGACAGAAGATTAAAATTTGGAAGCCAGGCTATCTGTACAGACAATTGTCACTATATGATAGTATTTTATTTCCAAGCACTGGGTGAACAGATGTTCTTATTATGTTTTGTTTATAAGGATAAGGTTTTTCTATTGTCATCATTTCAGAGAAGTTCTCCATTAAGAACTCATCATGAGGCTTTTAAAGTGCTCTTCACACATGGAACAGCATGTGTCTGTATAGTGGAGCATGATTTTTTTTTAATTTAGAACAACTAATTGAAATGTTGAGACTATGCAAGCAAGTTTGCCCAATGTTGCTATCTATCAATATGTGTAGATGGGTAGATGGTGCTGTAGTGCTGTATGCATTCTGCAGGTGATGCTGAAAAAATACATTATGCTGAGTGGCATTTACTGCCTTTTAAGAAAAACAGTGTAGTGCTTTCTAAGAGTGACCGAATGTGAAAAATTCATCAGTCCAGCCTTATTACTGCGCCTTCAAAAATAATACCTCTAGCTAAGTAATTATTTTACATGTTTTCTTTTAACGTGTTAGAGTTTAACATCTCTACAAAGACGTTTGGAATGAGAGACTTCCTCTGCAGCAGTTAAGATTTTTGTGGGCTGGTTGTGGAATCAAAACTGAGATCAGAGTGGGACCTGCCCTTCTCATACTAGCTGAAGGCATCAGCTTTCCATTTCTAGATGAAGGAATAGCACCGTAGCACTTCTTGTACCAGTTTAGGATTCATTTTTTCCTGTTTACATCTATCATGTTTCAGTAAAGCAGTTTTCTTGAAGGAACTGGAGATGGCACTGTTGCGTACAAAATCCTGTTGTCAGAAGCCGCTTCACCAGAAAAAAGGAGTTCTTGAGCATAGTGCTTTGGTGCTATCCGACTCCAGCTTTGGAAAGCTTCGAGCCTGTATACATCCTCTTCTATGCAAGTAAAGGAGGGAGGATAAGGGTCTGAGTGAATTCAGGGGAGCAAAGGGAGTGCAGGTCTAGAAGCATACAGAATTGTGTTTATAAAGGCTAGGAAACGGTAGAGTACTTGCGGGTAGCAAAGGCAACTGTGAATGAATGTAAATTAAATCTTTCTCTTTTTGTGGAGTCTCTGATCCCTTCCTGTCATAAGACTGCTAATTTATATGTATGGTTTTCGGGAGTGACTTGTTTTGGAGGAAGTATGTGTTTTGTTTGAGGAGCAGTGGGTTTCAGGTGTTGTGGTGATGCAGTAGCAATAAGAGAGGTTTTTTTGAAACAACTAAATGCTAAGACTCACTTTTCTAAGTGAAGTTAGGTATTGTTTCCATATTGTGTGATTAGGTTTGTTTCCTGTGATTTCTGGAGACTCAACTTCATAAAAGGTCATAGCCTGTAGCATCTGGTTCCCCTCCTAAAAACAAAGGTGTGTACTTGGATTGTGTGCCCACATTCACCGCCTCTAGTTCTGCTGATCTGCCTAAATGTCCTTTCAGCTCCTCTCTTGAGTTCTTTCTCCCATTTTCCATGACCTAGCCTTTTTGCCTTCCAGGTATGCAGAGGCACCAGGATGAAGGGTATGAGGCCTGGGATATGAGAAAGGCCTGGAAATAATAGAGAGGTCAAACAAGTTTGAACTACACTTCCTTCGGTACTAGAACAGGCAGCCCCCACACTTTCAAAGAAGAAATAAGGAAGAAAAGGCCGTTGGAGTCTGTGTCAGTCGTGGTCAGAGCAAGTGGACAGTTTGAAGAGCTTCTTCATTAAACCTTCAGAGAATAGTGGCTCCTGGGAAGGAGAACTGTTAGGCATTAAAGTATCCAACAGTGAAAATGCCATAGTACAATGCAGTGTGATTTTGCTCTTGCTTTGTTCCTGTTTTTTATCTTGGTATTCAGAAATTGGATCCCAATGCTTGGTAACTTTGCTTTGACTGTGATTTGTAGTAATTACTCTTTGTCTGTCTTAGTCTTGTTCTATACTTTTGTTTGGGTTGTTTGAGATTTGAGTAGTTTGCATAGTTATTTGGTTTTCTTAACAGCTTGGAGGATTTGGGATTTTTGAAAGGAATGCTTTTCAGTGTTTACATAAGAACAATAAGCTAAATGTTTTTTAGAGTTGTAAATTACTTTGTGTAGTATTGTTTTGCTAATTTCAGGGAAATATAAAGCCACTTTTAATCCTTTTAAAGAGGATGATATTGCTCCTCTCCACAGTATTCAGCGTGTTTTTTCCATTTTGTAGCTCCTTTTAAAAACTAGAATATCATTGCAGCAGTGGCTTACTGGTGATTATTGTATGGAAAAGAGGGAGTTTCTTGTTCCTTCAAACTGCTTTTTAAATCTGTTCATTGTCAACAGATACTGCAGTTGTCAGTCAAGATGAACCTTCAAATAAGCAATTGATGTTTTGTGCTGGTTCTTTTGCATATGAAAAAACTTGATAATGCCTCCCCCTAAAGAGGGATCAAGTCTTCTGCCTTTTTTCCCTATTCTTTTTGAAGTCTCAGAGGTTCCCAGAATGTAGGAGACATCAGTAAGTGAAATTAAACAGCTATAAATTAAACACTGTCTGTAGGCGGCAGTCAGAGAAGCCTTTTTAATGCAAAAGTGGTTGATTCCCTTTATTTTCAGAGTTCTTTTAACTTAGGAGAAGATCGACAACCTATGCAGATCTATGCTTTCTGCATTCATTGTGCTTTTACCACTCCACATCAGCGTGATTATTTGACACCATTGCTTGCTTTCCCTGTTTTTTTATTTTGCCAACATTTCTGTGAATTCCTAGTATTGCTACTTACTAATTGGAAAGAATTGTGACCTTAATTAAGAACCTTTATGTTTCCTGGTAAGTGACAAGTAAAATAGCTTTTGTCTTTGATGGGGAAGAGGAATAGTGATTGAAGTGTGGTGTGATAAAGCTTATGATTCCTAATTTGTTAAAATGTGCGAGCAGTGACCCTATACTTTAAAAAGTTCTGCATCCAAATTTAAGAAACTTGTGTGATCGTGCTGTAATTACTATAATGGTGATATAAATGCAGAAAAATTTAGGTAAAGTGTATTGCGAAGATGATGAAGATTACAAAATATCTGTAAGCACACCGTTTAATGCTTCAGTAAATTCAGACAGCTTAGAAAGTACAAACCAAGTCACTTGTGGAATTCTTCGATACAGATTTCCTTAAGAGAAATCTGATATCTGTAATCATAGATGATCCTGAGTTGTAACAGACCCACAAGGATACTCATGTCCAACTCCTGGCCTTCCACAGGGCAGCCCCGAGAACCAGATCATGTACCTGATACTGTTGTCCAAATGCTTCTTGAGCTCTGACAGGCTCGGTACCATGGCCAGTTCCCTGGAGAGCCTGTTCCAGTGCCTGGTGTTCCTATCCAGATAGGTAGTTGCCAATTATGAAATAGTTACCTATTCTTATTACTTCTTCTTGCCTTAATTTCCAATACAGTGAATCAGTTTTACACCTTAGTTTGTCTTGTGCAATTTGCAGCATTCCTATAATAATTTGGTAACTCAGTAAGACAACAAAGCAGTAGGAATTTCCTAGCTTTATTTCTCTTTAATTATCCTATTGCATCCCTAAAAAGTAAATGATTGATGTGGGGTGTCAAAGAAATCTCTCCATTAAGCTGAAGTGGCTTCTTGTGGTTTCTTTGGAGGAAAGAAATTGTAAAGCATCCTGTAAAGAAGGATTTTTCATATTTGTTTAAAAATGAAAAGCTTGTCTAAAGTCATTAATATTACCATGTAGAGCTAAAAGACATAATGGTACCAAAAATCTCTGTTATACTGTAATAGCTCAATACTTAACCATGTTTTTGATCAGATCTCTAGAACCAGTTGTTTGATGTTTAAAAATACTTCAGCAAAGGTACTTGAAAAGCAGTATTGTTTAATCTGAAAGTTCTTGAGGTATGTATTATTAGTCTTAGTCCTTCATTGCCCTACAAGATGTGGTACATTGCTGATAATTACATAAGATGAATGTAGCACCCTTATGCAAAATTTTACATAGTTAACTAGTGTTCTTGTTACAAGTTCCCTCTAGCCCTCCAAATCCAACACTTGAACTTTGCTTATCACAAGGGGACAATGTTAATCATGAGCATCTCTTTTCATTTTTCTTGCTTGCTAAATTGCTACTGTAGTTAAAAATGTTAGGAAGTTTTGACAGAAGCACTCTTCTTTCTTTTCCTGGACCAGCTCTAGAGAATTATCATTAACTCTCCCTTTGTGTGAGCAAGAAAACATGAGTGTAGCCACAGGTTTTCTGAAATACACCTGCCGGGTGTAATGTATGGAAGATATGGACCTCCTGCATGACACTCTGCAAGTTGTCCATTTTCATGGTCCTGTGGAAAACAGCTCTGTTTTACTGTTGCCCTGTGAAATAACACTGCTTTTCAGGCTAGCTGCTGAAACAGTAATTGTGTATTTCAGTGTGTATGAAATTCAAGGGCTGTTATAGTTTATCTCAGTGCATGGGAATTGTCTGCATTGTTTCACATCATAATCACAGTCATGTAATCTCTCCCCTTTCCCAGATCACATTGTCCAACATTCTTTTCATAAGTGTTTTGCCTTGTGAGAGATAGGATATAATTGCCTGTATAAATCAGATTTTTTAATAGGAATGTAGCTGTAGTTGTAGCTGCTAATACTTGCATGTGCTTGCTAATACTTGCTAGTGCTTGCTTGCTAGATATAAAGTCCCTAAATTGTGTTTTTCAAAATATATCCCAAATTATACGCTACCTGCTTTGGGCTTTGAAAATCTCAGCCTTTGAGAACTTCTTTGGATCCCTGAGAGAGCTTCTCAGACCCCCGTTTGAGGTTTGAGTATGGCCTACAACCAGTCTTTGGTATGGATATTGCTGGGAGCAATACCTTAACCTTGGTCCTAAACAGGATGCTATCTTCTCCTAGTGGAGATCAGGGTAAGTAAGTAGCAGGCCTCCCAGCCTGCTCACGCAGCTTCTAAGTCAGATTGATGTTTCCAAAGAGATCTACAAATAGCATAAAATTGATTGCTGGTCAGTATGTTTCAGGAGTCACTTGCTCAGCAGGGCTAGTGGTGCAGTGGTACCCTAGAAGAAATCAAATTAACTGCTGCTTTACCAGATGTACAGTAGCAGGGATCAAGAGGGGAAGTAGCCCAAGTACTGGCAACAATAAAAATACACACTCCTCTAGTCAGAAGGCAGAAGCAATAGGTATATACAATTTCTTAGGGATTGCTTAATTTTATTTTCTTTTCCTCAGCCATAGATTAGATTCTGGATCCTGCCCTTTTGTTTTCTGCTAGACCATAAGTTGCTTGTTTAATCCATATTCTGCTCATAATACTGAAGAAGATGAAATGTCTTTCTTTAAACAATTTCTTACCTACAGATAGGTTTTTACTATGCATAATTTTTTTTCTTTATATCTATCTGGTCATTGACAACACTGCTTTTCCCACAAAATAGGATGTTGTATGCATGTTTTCTGTTACTTTAATTTTAAAATCATCCTTGGCTTTCACCTTCATTGCTTTAAAAAATAATCTCTGACTGTCTGACACTCTGGGAGAATTTTCTTTGACATCCGTGCTAGCAATTGTTGGACACCATTTTGAAAGAAATCTTTGTCACAGATCTATTCACTTTGAATCAAAATGTGGACTTTGTCTCCCTGTAACCTTTCCACAGTTGCAGTGGAAGTTTATGGGGATGTACTAATAATATTAAGAGGAGATGAGGAAAGAGAGGAGGGTCTTCACACTATGCAGTGGCTGTATAATTAGCAAAACACATACTTAAAAGTGTTCTAAATATAGTTCATGTCAGAAGTCCAAAAAGAAAATAGCTGAGAGTTGCCTGAAGGTGGGGCAGCATTTAAACAAGTTTAAACAAGTTACTTTTCCTGTTTTCATAACTACAGTCTTTATTTTATAGGTCTTCTAATGAAATTTTTTAGCTGTGTCCAATGATTTGCTCAACCTAGTAAATTTTAAGCTGAAACAAGTAAAGTCCTTTAGAACTGACAGTATTTTTATATATTGCCTACATGTGGAGTGAGTTAGCCCCATGTGCCTGTATTTTGAGTAGTAAAGCTTTTACTTAAAATTTGTTTCTGTTAAGTTGCGATATCCTTCTAAATTGTTTATAAGAACACCACAAAAGTGCACACATACAACACGTATTTCCCCCATTATGTCATAATCATAGGAAGAAGAGTCAATTGAGACTGTTTTAAAAATTCAGAAGTATTCGTTTTCATTTCAGTAAATAGGAAACAACTTAGCAAAGCTGGGGCATTTTTTTTCCATGATGAAGGATTATGTAAGAATTAATTAAGTTTAAGATAAAAGAAAGAATGAATTTGTGGAGATGGAACTTTGTGTTCTCTATTTTCCCCTTTTGTGAGTCAGGTTTTCTTACTTTCATAGCTACTCCCACCTACTGTCTGCTCTTAAGCACACAGGAATTGGAACCTATCTTCCTCTCTTAAAAGACAGAGCAAAGAACTTCGGAACAGTATTTCTTATCTTCCTTACAGATAACATGTAGTGTCATAGTACAAAGGCGTAAATGATTTATTGGGAAAAAGAATGGGAACTTTTTTATGGATGTTATTGAGAGCTGGGGTTGGAGGAGTTGCCCAAATTCCTTTGTAGTCTGAAACATAAATGGGTATTGAAAAACAGTAAATTCAAATAGATTTTGCTCATATTACAGAATAAATGGCATGACTTTATTGCTGACCTAATTTCTGTTGTTATTAGTTGGAAGCTAATTGTGATCTCTGCTTCTGTGGGTTTGAGTGATTTAAACATCAACCTGGAAGAGGAAGATCAGAAAGCTGTTGTGGTAGTTCCAGAAATTAAAAGCACTGCTGAAAGGAAAAAAAAAAAGCTGATATATTAAGTCTTAGAGGACAGCAGTGTCCTCTGTCTCATTTGAGAAATTAGCCTCTCAGTGCTAGGAGTCAAGGTTGTTTCTAAGCAAAAGCATAATATGCCTATATGGAAGTAAATTAGACTTGAGTTAGAAAAAAAATCTCATCAATATCGTGATTCAGACACATTTGTCTGATAGTGCTCCTTGCATGAAGCTGCATTTGAATGGTGATGTAACTTCAGGAGCAGCTTTCACTGTGTTTGCTCTGTACCTCTGTGTGTGCAGAGAAAATTAAGGGCATGTGGTATTCGTATTTTCTCCTTCGGCAGCCATGACCATGCCTGCAGTCTAACTCGGGTGGAGTAGAGGAGGGGAAGACAAAGTCCATTCCCATTGCCTTGACTTAAAAGATAGTATGAGCCCATGGTCTTAGTTGGGTTTGGTTCCTTCCCCACTAAAGACAATTCCATATAGTGTTTTCAGCTAGTAGATTAGTAGTTCCTAATCTTTTCGTAGATGGTCCTCACTGCCACCACTCATTCCTCTTTCTCTGCTTTCTGCTTCTGCATTCTCATGCTTTCTGTTTCTACCTCTGTTCCTCATCACTAGTTCTGGCAACACCAGTTAAAAGCACTAATAAGCTTGCCCAAGCTCATGAACATGTATTTCTGTGTGTGATTCATTGTTGAAAACGTAACAGCTGGATATTAGCTCTGATGTTAAGTTGCTCCATAGAATCTGGCCTGGAGGCCCTTTTAGTATGGATATAAACTCATAGTTCTTTCACAGATGGCAGCTTCCCTCAATGGCATTGATGGATAGTTTTTCATTTGCGTTGTGTCAATGAATGACAAAACCGTCTGGAGTGTTGCTGAGTTGCTCTCTGAGTTGTGTATTAGATCTTGTGTTCCATGGTTTTAAGGGTTTTCCTTTCTTCCCTTTTTTCCCCCTCCTTTAGACCATTTCACGTGGAGCCCACAAACATAGTCAGTGTGAATGATGACATGCAAAGAGTCACTGATGAAGCTTCAGCAATGAATAAGCGGATTCATTACTATAGCAGGCTCACATCCCCTGCAGACAGGGCATTGGTAAGGCAAAGACAGGGCCTTATTAACTGGATGGCCTCTGGCATGTTGGGTCTTACACAGCCTGGATTTACATAAGCAGCAGAAATAAAGGTTGGGGGGAGAATTGTTCTGCAGCTTGCTTTGAATCAAGTATGTAGTAGCTGGGTGCCTTAGAAAGGTTTTGTTTTATCACAAGCTGTTATTCTGTTATTTACTTCTTGTGCAATGCTTTCACCATTGAAAGAAAATATGCAAACAGCATTCATTTTCTAACAGTGATCCAGGCTGCCCAGATTTCTCCCACCTATGAGATTAAAGCAGTGGTCAGCTGCAGTAATTGAACTGTTGAGCTACCATGATCTGTTCACAGTGTGTTTACACAAGTTTTGCAGAAGAAAAATGCATTTTTCTAGCTATCTAGCTAGAAATTCTATCAACTGTTTGTTGGGCTTCCCCCCCCCCCCCCACACCCCCCCTCCAGAAGAGAATTAGGATAGTACAACCTTCTCTCTTTTTTTGGGGGTGGTTTTGTTTTGTTTGTTTGTTTTTAAATAAATTGTAATTTCCTGTGGTTTGCAATAGTTGACTTGCTGTGTTTGGGACAATTAGTTACATTGATGTTACTAATAAGTCTTGTTTTTTATCCATTTGTTAGATCGCTCCTGATCATGTCCTCCCAGCTCCTGATGAAATCTACGTGTACAGTCCACTAGGAACTGCTTTTAAAGTCGACAGTTGCACAGATGGCTATGGTAAAAACTCCAGTCTAGTGACAATGTATGTTAAACACCTTGCCATATAATAGCCACAAAATGCATGATTATTGAATGTTCAATATTAACAACATAACTGTTGTTAACTAAGATGACAATGTGGGGTAAGAATGGTTCTTAAAATATTCACTGGATTTTTTCTTCCTAGATTTATGATATGGAATACCATGATGGGTACATCCATATTAAGTATCCCATGGGGAATAAAACAGGTAAACTATGAAAAATGTGTGCATATGAAAATGTTTTTGGCAATATGGCCTGCTTTTCTTTTTTTGTAGTATATTCATAAATAAAATGAACTGTATTTCTCCCTCTTAACAGGCAGGCTTCACTTCTGGAATTATTCTCATCTTACTGATGGGCATTTTGACTTTTTATTGCTGTTACAGAGTTGTGAAATCACGACAAATGATACGTAAGAAATCCAAAGCTTCATCATACAAATACTTTAAGTGTGAAATACCAATATGTATTAGATTCTGTTTGTATGTGTCTTTACTATATGTGAGACCTGACCTGCAAATAAAAGCTGTTCTTTGAATATCTCTATTTTTTGTAGTCTGTGTCTAAGCTTTGTGTGCTAAATGACTGTCTTCCCTTATTAGATATTCCATCATTTCTTGGGACTTATCTATTATAGCCAAACACAAACTCTTCTCAAGCAGGGTTTCAGATGTTCACTTACCAAGTTTTTGGGGACTTTGGGAATTAGAGTAATCTTTTTGCCTGAAGCACTGTCCAGTTCTCCACACTTCTGATCAACTTGCCTGGTAGAACAGCATGTGCTGTAGCTGTATCGCCTTGTGTTGTATGCCTGTACTACCCTAATACTTATGTGTATTCTGTGTTGAAAGCCCTCTATCAGCAGCTGAAGCAGTCACTGACAGCAGCTCTAATTAGAATGTACTTTTATTGTTCAAAACTCACCTTGGGGCTTTTCTTTGGTTGGTACTTTTGTGCATAAACTAGCATCTCACTTGCTCAAATAAAGGCCATTAAGACCTTTGTCAGTTTGTGACTGAACTCGTTTCAGGGCATGAGGAATAGGTTAAGGAATAGTTCATGGTCTGGCCTACTTTGCCATAACTTCTGCAGAAGGCTTTAGTTCCAAATGCATGGTGGCATTTTTGCCATGTCTTATTTCAGTGCTTCTGAAACTATTCAAAAGTAGTAGTATGGCCACAATAAAAGTGTCCACTTTAGGCTTCTTCATTCAAACATTTAATGAGTGCCATGTTTTGAAGTTACTGGCAATTTTCTTAGCCCTTGAAAGCACTGTGAATGTGTGTCAGAGTATTCTTTAAAAAACCCACATTTTGTCCTGAATAGTTCTACTGATTCTAATGTAACATTTTGTTAAGATATATTTTTGGATTTTATGTTTTTTTCAGCTTTAACAGATACTTTAAACTGGGAATTCCCAGATGTTTGCAAGTATTACTTTGGATCCTTTGGTCAATGGTCAAGCCTCTTATTTTCTATGGTATCACTTGTTGGAGCCATGATTGTTTATTGGGTACTTATGTCCAACTTTCTGTTCAACACAGGGAAATTTATATACAGTAAGTATACATTTTTGTTTAAGTTTTACAGCAATCCTTTTTAAACGTCAATACTGCCTTATACTGAAAAAGGATTGTCTATTTTGTGTATTCTTGATTTTCCTGCTACATTGCCTGAAAAGAATCAATTGAGAAGAAGTACCTATGTGTGGTGTTATGGGCAAAGTCCTGTGTGTTTTCAAAGCCACTTTTTCAATTTTTCTCTCGAAGTGTAGTTTTCTTGGTATAGTTTAAACAACCTAAATCTGGCTGCTTGCTTCCACTCTATTTTCACTCCCCCTTTGTTTGCATGGGTGTATCTATTTGAACAGCTATATAACAGGCTAGACTGTTGAAATAATTCAGGAGAATGAAAAAAAACATAGTTCCATTATAGATGTCAAGAAACATACTTAAAATATTGCCATAGCAAGCATCCATGAGGAAGCAATTAACTCTTGCAGTAAAAACGATTCTTAGTGTGCTAAGAATCTTAGTGTGCATTGCTACAAAAGAAAACACATTGGGGTTTTATACCCTGGTACATGCACAGGCACACAAGCATTTGTGTGTGTAATCAATGTAGAGTTGTGGGAATAGGTGATGAATTGAGAGCTTTGAAAATCTGATTCATAGCGTTGTGTAGGTTGACTAAGATTTAAAATACTCTGTTTGGAAGGTAATCTCAGAGGCAAATAACAGCACAGACAGCTAAGCCTGTTAAACAGTGTTTAATTAGAATTCCCACCATTCCTATAGGACATACTTTACTGTATTGGTTAATGACTAATGAATTTTATAGCTGACTTAATTTATATGCTGTTACAGTCATTTCATTTTAGACTTTGGGGTTTCTTAAACAAGTTTAACACTTTAATCTTAAATTACTCTAAATTAAATAAGTTCAGTTCTAATAAATGGCATTATTACTATAAATGGCATAAATATAATTTTAAATGGTGAAAAAAACTTATTTTCTAGTAAAAGTCCTGCTTTTCCATGGGACTGGCATCTTACTTTATCCCTTACGTATATTTGTTTGGAGTTCTTATTTAAGTTGTTTGGTCTAAGATAACAATCATTGGCTTCTTGTCCTAACTTTCATACTTAATTCCTAGGTGATAAAATGCATAATAGGATGTAGGTTTGTCACAGTGGCATCTTCCAGCCACGTGTTTCTAAGTATTCTAAGCAGGAACAGTAAGTATTCTAAGTATTCAGCAGCAGCTTATACTTTGTTTAATTCTAATACATTCAGATGACTTCTTAAAATATCTGGACATACAATTTAGGTGGGGAAAATTGATTTTCTGTGGGAAGATGGTCTAGAAATCTGTAGTACACAAAGAATGAAAGAATTGTTAGCTGAGTGCAATATCATGTCTTTAACATGGTGTTGCATGGTCTTGTTCCATTTCTGAAAAAACAAAATCCACAAATGAAATTGCTAGTCCTAAACTGCTTTTTAAATACAGAAGAAACAGAAGTTGACATCTATAACAAATTTGTAAGTGCATTAATTCTGTAAGAGCTATTAATTTTAATGGCTCCTCATTAGGTACTTGTTTTAAATTAAGAACACTAAATTGTGACTTTAGTTAAATCTTCTGATTGTTGTATACTCTGACCTAGTAGAAGTAAGTATGAGGAACTTATTTGTGATTCAGGGTGTCATAAATCAAAATAAAGAAAGAGGAAACACTTTTCTTCCCACAGGACTTTTTCCTTTCTTTATGAGAAACAAGCTGCTTTTAATTGCATTTTAAAAATCTGAAGCTAACTGCCCCAATTGATTTTCTATGCATAACATGCCCACATGCAACAGGAGCAAAATTTAACCAATGATACACTAATTCGGTTTCAAAGCTGATGAAGCATTTTTTCTGTGTATATATACACATAATACATAAATATCATGAAATGTAATCCAGTACCCTTGTAAAGGTGAGGCTGCAGAAACTTGGAAGTACCTGGTGTGGTATACTAGTAAAGTAGCACAGGAGTGTACTGAAATTAAAACAGTACTAAAGATGCCTGTATGACAATGAGGCTTTAACCTTTTTCCAGCGTTTCCCATAGAAACATGGAAAAAGCATCCCACAGAGCCTCTTCTAAAAAAATCAGGAAATTAGTATGGGAAGCTTTTTCTGTGTAATACTGTCTAGCCTAGGGGTATGTTTGCATGCCCTATTTTTCTGTCCCAAAATAGGCTGGATTTAAGATGTATCTTCTCACTGGCCTACTGTTCAACAATATCAAGTAGCTGGGAAAAGTGGAAGTGTGCTTGTGGAATAAGAATCGCAGGAGTGGGGAGTCTTTAGAAATTTATAAATGGACTGGGCTTCTGAGAAGAAAGTAATACAGTGTAGAGCTACTTTAAAACACTTTTACAGTAGTTAGTAAATTTTCACTTGGGTCTGGGGGTGAGTGAAAGCTGCTATGTTATTCCTCTGATACAATTTTCTAAAATATTTTCTTACTTAATTTCATTTAAGTCAACAGATAAAAGCCTAATAGCAGGTATGAGACGCTGATAGTGAGATTTTCTTCTTTGCAGACTTTGTTCATGACATTAATGTAACAGATATTGTTCCTGGCACCAATGGAAGTAACAAAGGTAAGAAGCACTTATAATATTGTGTTACCAGTTTTGGGTGGGGGTTTAAAGACAAATTATCATGTTTCAATGCCTAACCACGTGCCAGTTATAAAGTATATCTCATAATCTGTAACTATGTGTTTCTTTCAAAACTCATTTTCTATCTGGTATTTGTACTTCCCCAAATAACCGCACACTTAGAGGTCTGAATAACTGGGGAAGTAAAAAATAAGTTTAAAAAGTGGAGGTGAGAATAAGTATTAAAGAGCCAGTTACAAGTTTCTGTATGCCTGAATATATCCTCCTTAAAACCCTGACTGTTAACCTTTTAACAGTAGTTGCTCAATGAGGAATTGCCTTAAGGAATTTTAACTTTGAGGCGCCTTAGTTCTGTTTACTGTTTAAAACCTTAACTGAGGCAACTTTACTACTCACAAGTTCTGCAGCAAGATTATTTTTTTTAAAAACTTGTGTAAGAACAGTTTTCTTGATGCTGAATGCAAAAAAGAAACAAGTGTCAGGCTACTTGCACCTCTGCTTGTGCTTTCTGGAGAGTGTGACAACACAACTAAGGGAAGAAACTGCAGACACATATGTATGTAGATCTGTTCCTAGCTCTTAAGTAGGCAGAACAGTGTAGAATGAAGGCAGGAGCAAAGCAAGGAAGGCGTTGTCAACCCTGAATATTTTCTGCCTCTATCATAGTGACTGAATCCATACTGCCTTCTTAGGAAGCAGAAAGCTTTATCTATCCTGAGTGCATGAAGAATGGGGAAACATACAACTAGCAGCTGGGCAGCTGTGTTTAACACTAGCTGCAGCTGTGTTTCTGGAGAACAGATGTTAGACTCAGGCAAAGGAGTTGAGAAATAATTCCAGAAACCAGCTGATTTGGATTTGAGCTAGTGTTGAATCCTGCTCCTCTAACAGTCCTTACCAGCTAGGCATCAATTTGTGTTCTCTCCTGCTTCTACTGTTGTCTCCCATGCTTATGCAGCAGGGGATATAACTTGGAGGCAAAGTAGACAATATTTCACACTATCCTCCATCAACTAGAAGATTTAAAGCAGCTGCTACATAAAATTAAGGACTGTCAGATGTTCAAGTGACTCTTGACAGGACATTCAGGGCTACCAAGGAGATCAGTAAGAACAAGAGCATTTTTCAAGGTTTGTGAAACAATCCACTTTAAAGCAAGAAATTTGTCAGAATTCTTTTTATGCCTTTGCCTTTTTGACAGAACGGGAATGGAGACAGTGTACGATATGGCTATTGACTATTGTGGGATGCCAAGATTTTAAATAAGACATTATGAGAACAATAAGTTTTATATTTCAACACAGAGCTTCATACATGTGTGTTCCTCAGAGGGCCTTTTTGGTTGATTTTTTTACAATCGCTTCTTCACGTGCTGCCAATTGATCAACCTCCATGTAAGAGAAGTATGATATTCCCTCTATCACTGTTACTAGAGCACATCTTAAATTTATTGTGTTGTGTTTTCTGGCAGTGATGTACTTGCCCCTGTCATGGCACAAAGATGACAAGAGTGTTTTTGTTCAGTGTATTGTTTTCAACCTGCTGGTTGTTAAGTAGCTTTCTTGTAATCCTTAGTTTATTTTTAGAGCAATTTACAGTAATTCAGGCTCTTCAGTGCACTTGGATTTTGGTTGATATGGTCTTACTGAAGTGTGCAGGGACAGATTAGAATGTTAAATATGCAGCCAAATGCAGGGGAGCATCGCTATGACTTGATTCCAGCAGGTGCACATGGACGCTGAACAGGCCTAGTTATAGGTGTGTGACTTTGAAGGATGATCCTGTGTCCCATCTTGGGCTTCAGATAAATTACCATCTTTGTTGTGCTGAGCTGAGAGAACTGTACCACTGTTGGGTTAGAGTGCAAGGTGCCTAGCAGTGGAATCTTAGCAATGAATTCCTGATGAAAAAAACAAACAGAAGTTAGGAACGGAGATACTGAGCACTGCACTTGAGCAGTCCTCAGTAGGTAAAACACACCAGCAGTTGTGGGCTCTTGGCTCTCAATATTCTGTGCAAGTAAAACCCTTTTCATCTGAGGATATTTTTCTTTTCCTTTCTTCCAGTCATTTGTCCAAGTGCTCCTAGTGATCACCCACCACAGAACAGGAGTGTGATGTTCTCTTCTGGCAACAGAACAGGTTTTGAACTCTTTGAGGAATGGTGGGACAAATCAAAAACAGTACCATTTTACCTGATTGTAGTTCTTCTACCCCTGCTAAATCTGAAGTCTCCGTCCTTCTTTGCGAAGTTTAATGTCCTAGGTAGGTAACAAAGACTATTAAAGCATTGGTTACCTGTGACTGAAATGTACAGAAGACAGTGAAAACTACTCCAGTGAGTAGAATCATAAAATCTTTTAGGTTGGAAGAGTCTATAAGGTTATTGAGTGCAACTATTAACCCAACACTGTCAAGTCCACCACTAAACCATGTCCATAAGTGCTATGTCTGTACATTGTTTAATACATCTAGGGATGGTGACTCAATCATTTCTCTGGACAGCCTGTTCCAAAGCTTGACAACCCTTTCTGAGAAGAACATTTTCCAGATCTGAACACTCCCTGGCACAGCTTGAGGCCAGTGTCCTCTCATCCTGTAACTGGTTGCCTGGTAGAAGAGACCAAGCCTCATCTGGCCACAGGCTCCTTTCAGGCAGTTGTAGAGAATGATAAGGTCAGCCCTGAGCCTCATTTGCTCCAGGCCAAACACCTCCAGCTCCGTCAGCTGCTCCTCATAGAACTTGTGCTCCTGTCCCTTCGTTAGCTTCATTACATTTCCCTAGATGCTTCCAGTATCTCAATGTCGTCCTTGTCTTGAGGGGCCCAAAACTGGCAGTAATTCATGTCACAGGGGCAGCCTCATCCATGCTGAGTACAGGGGGGACAATCCCTGCCCTGGTCCTGCTGGCCACGCTATGACTGATTCAGGCCAGGATGCCAGTGGCCCTTCTTGTCCACCTTTCAGTACACTGTCAGCCCATGTTTAGCTTCTGTCAATCAGCACCTCCAGATCCTTTTCTGTTGCACAGCTTTCCAGCTACTCTTCCAGTATTTTGGTGGCAGCCCATATTGTGCCTCAAAGTGGGTTGTTGGTTGGTTTTGTTAAAAAAAAACTCCAAGGACTTCGTCTGCTGCTTTGCTTGAATCTTAACAGGTGATAGGGAGTTCATTTTTCTTCCTTTTTCTTGTTTGATAATCTTGTGAAACAAATTCCATTAGATCTACAACAGATTTTCCCAAATGGTTCTATACATACTACTGTGCAGCATTTGATGCATATTACCTTGGTATAATGAGACATACTCTTCCTCCTCTGGTAAACATTTCATGACTTCATTCTGATCTGAAGTAATTTTCTGCCAGTCAGGTGATCAATTAATCACAACATCACTTAGTCAGTATGACCTGCTGCTGTTCTTTGTCCCAGCTTCCAATACTGTGGATTCTTCTGTTCTGCAGAGGAAGCAATTGTGATTTCCTCCTTACATGTGTTGAGGTAGGAGGCCAAGGTGGGTGGGGCTGGTAAAGTGAGTAAAGCATATGCATGATGGGTGGAGCTGGGCACAGTTCAGGGAATAGAAGATGTCTGAGGGTTAGCACTGATACCCACAATGAAGAGAAAGAGAAAACTAGATGTTCAGAGGTTGAAAAAAGTTGGATATGTGTTGTAAAGGAGGTACAGGACAGGGATTCAGAAGTCTGGTTGGTCATCTGTTCCATAGTGATGCTTTATCAGAGCTTGGATCTACTCTTGCTGAAATCACTAAATGAAAATACCACACAGGAATTTGGGTACTTGATACTGCTTCTGTGCAAAAGGTGTGAGTTTTATGTAGAAAAAAAAGTTAAAACCAGAATATTAATTACTCATTGCTTCAGTAGATTATTATGTAATTGAGAAGCTGTTCAAAATTGCCTTGATTTTTGTAAACCTTGAAGTGTATAGGACAAGAAAAAATGGAAGGCAATTTTGAGATTTTGAAATTTATCTCCACAGAGTTTTACTTATTTTGATACCCATGGAAACAGAAGTCATTAGGAAACTATAGAGTATTTTATTTGATCTTCACATACAGAACCTTTCATTTTCCTAATTTCTTGACTGTGCTCTATGTAATCAAATGATAATTCCTTCTGTTTATTTTTAACCTTTCTAGGTTAAAATGCTGGGGTTTTGTCTTCAATTACAGCCTGTTCTCTGCTCACTAGCAGCATTGTTTGCCATGAGGTTCATTGCAGTAGCCTTAATTATTGTTGTTTGGTTTCCTTCAATTTTTAGGTAGTTACTATTCTGCTCTTGTCTCTTTCAAATAGTCTGACACAAGACCATATGTCCTCCATTCCACAGGTATACACACCAAGGCATTATACCCATCTGTGATCTCATTTGTAGTCCTTAAGCTGTGCAGGTGCCTGCTGGAGGCCTCTTAACCAATGAGATTGAATGCTAATCCAGTATTACAATAAAGATTATCCAAAGTTTTCCAAAGTTATTATCCAAAGTCAACACAATGTTTTAGTCAGTAGCATTGAAGTGTCATTATCAACTTCTAGCTCCCAGTGTAAATTTCACGAGTGCAGTAATTTCACTTTCTGTTGACCTGTTTGGTCCAAAAAGTCAATGACTGGATGAACACTGTAATAGCTGGAGTGCTATGATCAGTCTCTGCTTAGATTGAAATCCTGGCGGTGGAAGCTGGAACTGGTCTGTTTGTGCCTAAAGACCAACCTGCCCAGCAACAGGAATTACAGGGTACTTCCTCTGCTGTCACCAGCATCTGGAAGTTATTAAACTTACTGGAAGTTTACATTGGATGCATGTGCATTATTTTTTCTCTCTGACCTATAAGAGAAGTAAAGAAGAAGTTTAGACCTAGTCTTCTGTTAGGAATGAATACCAGCCATAACTGTTTGACTATTAGTAACTAGATGGATGGAGGAGAAATTAAACCTGGCATAAATACTTTGTACTATAACATGGTATTTGTTTGGCTCTTGTTTTTTCCAGGTACAGTTTCAGTTGTCTACTTAGTTTTTCTGGTTACAGTAAAGGCTGCTCATCTGGGAATACACTTAGAATTCAACTGGTTTACAGAGAATGAATTTTTTGTACCAGGTAAGATAGCTAAAATGCAGTGGTGAAGTATATATCTGGTGAGTTTAAGATTTTTTTTTTCTCATTTACTTTTTAACACCTCTGAGCCATAAATAGAGGAAATGCTGCCTGATGTTGCAAGTAGAGGAAAGATCCCTCCCGACCAAGTGGAAAGGAGTCCCTTTCCCAGTGAAGTTCCATAGTTAACAGACAGTATCAACAGTGGTGAAGAGAAGGATTGCCTATCGGAGTAATGATCAACATATATCTTGTGACAGTGAGCTTGCTATAGTCCTGTTTCACCTATGTTATTTTAAGTTCTAGTTGCACCAGTTTCAGATTGTGCCTGTTTCAGTAGCAATTAGAAATGACTAGCTGTAGACAGACTGACTGTTAAGGGTGCTTTAAGTTCCCCACACACTGTCTTGCTTAGATGAAATAGCTCATTCACCATAATTTGCAAGTACAGTTTTCCTGTACTTCCCAGTCTATCTGAAGTTCTAGGCCATAACCTTAGTAGCTCTTCCCTTTCAAACATCCATTAGCTGGTTTTCTCATCAGTACCCATCAGTATGTTTTTATTTTCTTGAAAGTTTTTTGATGGCTATTTGTTCTTTCCAAATTACTGTTACAAATTACTCTGTGAGATGCCATAGTCATAAACAAGTGGCATTTGGTATTGCTTGAACTGCTAACCTAAAAGGATCAAGTTTCTTTTTTAAGAAACCTGGAATAAGAGAATGAGGGTTAGGTCCTAGTTGGTTTTTCCCCATCCTTTGCAATAAGCAAAATTTTATGACCAGTCAGCTCCAATGTCCTGTACATTAGAATAGTATCACTTCTTCTGTTCTTTGAAACAAATGAGAAAAATGAGTTGTAGTGACACACATGCCACAGGCCATGGAGAAGTAGAGCACCCAGTAGTTTGATTAATTTGGCAAAAACTCCTTGTACTGCAAGGAGATAGAAAAAGCAGGTAGCTAAAGCATACAAATACAGCTACCAAGAGATTCTGAAACTGCCAGTTTGCTGTTTGTAATTGAGATTGAAGTTTCAATTGAAGTGGGTGGAAAACGAGTCTAGAAGTTGAGCCCAGAAGTTGCTTGCACTCTCAATTCTGAAGTAGCACATAATGCTACTTAGGTATTGAAGATACAGTGAAACCAGCTCTAGGGAAAGCTTATTCTTTCAGTTTGGATAAGGCCTCCATTAGTTGCCTGGAGTGTGTTTACTTTCCTAACTTCATAACACATTACAGAAGTCTCTTTTAAATATGTTTGCATGCAGCTCTCTGTGGTTTGTTCTGTAAGGGTTTGTGAACCTCTGAAGAGTGTTGTACTTCTGGATGCTTTTCAGAAGCTGAGCTATCTTAGGGTTCTCTAATTGCTGCTAGTAAGATGGTGCTTTAATGTTACTGCATTGGTGGATTCCTAGACTATTTGCAGCACTTCAGAACCACCATCTTGTGAACATCTTTTGAGTATTAAAAGAAGCAGAACAATGCTATTCCCATGGAGACAAGAAGGAAATTTTTTTTCATACATGCTGTGAAGCATAATAAGAAATTGCTCTGTCTTTCTTTATACCCTGGTTTGTAAGCAGAACCTCTTAAATATCTACAAATGTAATTTTTCTTCTGATAGCATAAGTGACTTCTTAATGACTAAAAGTATTCATGGGGTAAATTAATTCCTTCTCTCCATCTCCCTCTTCAGGAACCCATAGGTATACAGTCTCACTGCTGTCAATTTCAATTTCACAAATGATTTCCAGTTAAACTGTTGAGGAGCAGAAAACCTTGCATGTGCCAATCTTAACCTAGTAATCACTGATGGTTGGAGTCTATCAGAGAAGCCTTGCTGGAAAGTGTATTCTATAGTAACTACTGTCTTCATGCATCTTGTACTTCCTGATTAAATATCTGCATTGGTTATGGTCAAATATGACATAGATTGTCCCATTTCAAGGTGGAGGTTCATGAGTTTGCTAGTACCCTCCAGAGTACCATATGTCATCTGCAATTTGTCATTGCTTGTTTCAAAGAAGTAATTTTAAAACATTTTTTTTTCTTTGTTTAGAGTTTAGAATTCTGTTCCCTCAGCTCACAGGGGTTCTAACACTTGCCTTCTTCATTCACAATTGTGTCATCACACTTCTTCAAAATAACAGGAATCAAGAAAACAATGTAAGTAACTTCACAAGACTTTGCTTATTTATATCTAGATTGCCAGACAACAGTAATTTTTTCTTGTGATTTGATAAAAAATAAGTTGCATGTTCTTTTCCTTGCTATGAGGGAGTAACAGTTAAATTAATTGTGTAAATTAATTTACATAAAAGCCCTGAGGAATTCCCAAAATTTACAAGCTGGTATTAAACTGCCAGATTGCACACAAGAAGCTGATGACTTGACAATGTTGTAGGACTCAATGAAAACTGACCAATTTTAGAATGAAAAATGGTGGAAAATGTTTGGTATATGACTGATTTTAGCAGAATCATGAACAGTAGTTTTGGGATAATATCTTTTTGCAGAGTTGCTTCAGTAGTTTTGTCTCACAATCCTAGTCAAAGTCTGTGGAGCAACTTGGCACAATTTAGGAAATCCTGCAAGTTGAAGCCTGGATCAGGGGGCTTTGTGATATATAGACTCTGGATGGTGCTTTGCCCTTGAAAAAATTAAGCACTGCTCCTCCAGATGGAACTGCATTCTTTGTTAATATCTTCCCATTATAAAATACCAAATGGAGTAAACACAATACACGGAGTCTGTAACATTTATTCTAATTATTTTTCTTATTTTATTTTTTCCTCCCTACTTCCAAGGATTCTTGTCCAGCTTCATTAAAATGTTAGCTGTAAGGGTACCTGAAATAACATAAAAAGATTTGTAAATACTAGCTGTATGAAAAACTGCAATGAAATCATAGAATGCCAGAATTCTTGAGGTTGTAAGGAACCTCTGGATGTCATCTTGTTCCCCCTACTGAATTAGCGCCACTAAGAGCCAGATGCCTATACAGCACATCAGATAAAATGTATCAGATTTGATTATTTGATTGTTTGTGAAGTGCAGATCATGTACCAGTGCAATGAGAGGACTTAGGCTTTAGAAGTCTGCATATTTACTTCCTTTTACTAGATTGTGAGTGATGTATCTGCAAAGGAGTTACGAATTCTCCTCCAGAAACGCTTTTGGGGGTTTATGGACTTCTCTGAAATTAGTTTAACAGCGGAAAGCCTGGACAAAGAAAGCTCAATAAGCTTTTTCTCCATTTCCTTAAGAAAATCTTATTATGGGGAGAAAGGCAAGATTTCTCTTAAACTGTGGCTTTCAAATTCTAAAGGCTAGATCTCCAACAATCAGCTCTATATGCAGAGGAGGCCTAATACACTCATTCCATCTTCAAGGTTTTCCTGTGTATTTTCCCCCTCCATTTACATTAGAGCAAGTAATTAGATTCAAAGAGCAGCACCTGGAGTGTACTCTAGCTTGCTTTTCCTGTGTGAAGGAGGAAGAAACTGCTGCCTGCATTTGAATCAGATTTCCTAGTACCCTCCTTGGAGCTTAAGTTGAATTTCCAAGTCAGCCCTAGTATGGATCTGTAGCCCTTGACAAAACTCTGCATTCCAGAACAGTGTTCAAATTGCTCAGAAAGGACAGCTTTGAAGTATGGCAGGAAAGATTTTTAATGGGAAAACAAATCTCTGTGTAATTCTTGTAGTAGTTTTATTTGGCTGGAGATTTTTTTTCTTCTTTGTACCTGTACGGAGCCTTTCACCCAGATCTCAAAAGTGCTTTGCAGATGTTAATGAAGTACCTATGCTCTTGAAGAGCTGTTTTGTGAGCTGCTGGGCTAAGTGGAGATTTCCATATGTATAGGAGTCTTGTCCTCTGTCATAAGTCATGGGGGGTTTTTACCATATATTTACAAGATTCTTTCTTCTCTCGGTATCTGATGGGGTGATACTGGTGTAACTGTTTTATTGATGGACCTGTTAACATGGCACTTCTGTCAGTGTTCTGTCAAAAAGCACAGAACTTGGCAAGCTGGAAAACCACTGTTTTAGTCTTGAGCAAAACTTACTGAAACTAAAGGTCATAGACCAACTCTTTGGAGAGGTGGAAAAAAGTTAGACAAACAATAACATTCCTTTTATGGAGTCAGAAATTCAGAACAATAGCAGCTTCCATTCTGGTTACGGGCATGCATCACAGCCCAAAGCTGAAACACACATGGGGGAGGATTGCTCTGACCGCTATTCCTGTACAGTGGTGTGGGTGTGAGAAGAGAAGAGCAGTGGACCAGAGTAAGCCACAGGTCAGCAGCACAGCCTGGAGAAGCCCTTGTGAGGAGGTTTTTGGTCTGCAGTTCAGAACTGAGCTTCACAGTCCTATCTCCCACTGCTGCTGCCTTCTTGTATTTGTCAGCATAAGCTTTTTGTCCAGTGCTCAGTCTAATGGTTCGAAACCAAATTGCATAGGAAATGCAACCCACCCACAAAAATGAGTTTAGGTGTGGGTTTTGGTTGGTTGTTTCTTTCCTGATGCATGTTTGTGATCAGTTTCCCTGAGCAACACAACAGATGCTACACAAGCCCACCATGATCTACAGGCATGAATACATTAGTGCTGTCTCCTAACAGTAGTCTGTGGATCTACCTGGGAGAAAGGCTGTGAGTAGGGGGATGTTTTGTCTAGGTATTAACTGCAGAAGGTATGGAGCTGTAAATAGTACTTATTTTCTGCAGTATTATACCCTGTAAACAGAGTGAGCTTCCACTGATGGTGCCATACCACTGGTTTCTCTTTCCAGCCAAAATTAGGCACAGCATCATCCATCCTGGTGAAGTACTTTTTTTTTGTCACCCAATTAAATGTTACTACTTGCCCTTGATGCATGAACAGGTAAAGTCTATTTTTATGATATAGATCAAAGTCCTGTTGAGATATTATGGAGACAGCATCTCTCTTGAGAAGAGACTAATCTGAAATGGGATGATTGAAAGGTATTTCAAATGTGGTAATCATTACTAAGCACTGATGCGGGCTTCTCCATCCAAGAAGCAACTCCACAAAGCTTTCACTGGTACCGAGGAAGGAAGTTAATTATTTGAACTATTTTCTCCATGGCATCCAACAGGCAAATCAAGGTCTGAAAGTAGCCTGTTCTTTGCAGCACCCCATAAGAAGTGTCTGTAGACCCACAGAGCCTTCTCTGTGCCATGTCAAATCCCTTGCTGTGGGTCCAGCCAGTACCTGAGTACTGACTGGTCTGTGAGTGTGATACAATGGCTTGTACTTTCAGGGTTGTCTTTGTTAGCTCCACCTGATTTATCAGATTCATCCTTTTGTTAGGCTGATTTCTTCCTTTATTCTACTACTGCTGCCAGCCTTGATCACCCAATTTTCTTTTCTTCCAGTGGCACTTCTAACACTTTCTTCTGCAGATCTGACCAGGAGAACTCCAGTTGTCAGCAGCAACTGGAGCTAACATATGCTCTCCAAGTTCTGCCTGAAAATCTGCCTGTTACTTCAGGTGTATTTGAGAAGGGTTTGGCAGGTGTCAGGCTGTGATCCTTATGGACTGTAACCTGCATGTTACCTTAGATACTTACTTTGAGACTTCCACTGTGATTCTACATATACTTCCTGCTTCCAACATTGTTTTTTCTACAAGTTTGATTCTTGAACTGTGGCTGTAAGAATTGCTATATTCTTATGCTTAGGCAGTTTTCACCACAGCAATGTCCACTTTGAATGTAAATGCCTGAAGTATCAAATTTAAAATAAAAAAGTGTAGTTATTGCTCTTACTTAAAATAATGCTTTTATCTCTCCCCATGTGTCCTTTGATTTTATCTGGAATTATGCTGTCTAAACAGTACTGTCAAGGTCTTTAGAGAGTGACCCCAGGTCTCTTGAGGAATAATGAACATCAATCAAAAGATGTTCCTGTTATGTAAACACATGTTGTTGTACAAAGGTAACCATCTTATATGCAGCAGCATGTATTTGGAAGGGAGCTGATGGATGTTTGAGAAAAAAAATTAATCCAGGTTTTCAAGTTGTCTATTTCTTTTTTAGTAACTTATTCAAATCAAAATCTGGGTACTCTTTGTATGGTGACAGCACCTGGAGTCTGTTGTGTTACATGCTATGAAAATAAATTATCAAAATTATTTCAGCATTTAGTTTCAGTGCAGATTAAAGCATACACCGTTAAGAACTCTGGAAACATGAACTGGTTAGAACTGGTGCAAGTACCTGTTGGAAGTAATAGCACACCACCTCTCTAAAATTTTTCATGTCCAAAGGAAGCAGTAAGAATTTTATTTCAGATTTTTTGCCCTCACAACTGCATGTACTCCTCACAGCAAAAATAATTTTACAGTTGGTTCTAGAACTTATGTGTAGGTAGAGTACAAATAATAGCTGTGAGTTACTATACTGTTTTTATGCATTAGGTGTATACCTAAAATGCCAGATTTAAAGCAGGTTTTGGCAGATGATGTGCATTAAGAAGGTCTTTGATGTGTTTTGAAAAATTGTCCAAGTCCTGTCCTCAAGAGATGAGAGTCTGTATCTCCCTGTATCACACCGCCTTAGTGTGTCTCTGTGTCCTGCAATTAATGGAACTTACTGATAAATACCTGTAAGAAATTTAAGTGCTCATACTTAATACTCTTAAAATTAGTTCTTAGGGTGGGTGGGCACTAGTACTTTTGAATATGTAGATGTTATATAAAAACCTGTACAGCATCTCATGTCATGAGGAGAAATTCTGCATATAATTTAAAGAAAAGGCTACTGTTTAGCTTCTGATGCAAGTTGATAGTCCTTACTCAATGGCCACTGTGAGGAGAGTGAAGTGTAGGGAATTATCTTCCTTGTGCATTTAACTGGTCACCAAGAGGAAGAGGTTGCAGCTAGAAATGTGCAGCTGCTGGGAGCTTGAAGGCCACCGTGGCCTAGAAGGCCACATGTTCCAATCACACTTTTGCCTTTTTCCCATCAGCCTCTAAGAGGCAAATAATATTCCTCATCAGACTGCAATCTTCTACCCCAGAAACACTGGGAAAATTAATAGGAGATTCCATGTCTTTTACCAAAACTAGTTTCCATCTGAAATTCTCTCAAAACTCATAATCTAGTATTTTATACTTTCCTTGGGAATTGCCTTGCCCTTGGAAGAGTCTGGGGTGGTGTAGGATATTCTTCTTCTGTCAGAAAGATAGTGTGAAGAAGCACTTAGGGAAACATTTCCATTCACAGATGTGAGGAGTATTTCCTCATGCTCAGTGAGCTGGCTGGAGGTGGTAATTATCACCCTGGTCTGGAAACCAGTATAATCCTAATAATTTGGTGCTGTGCTTGAGCTAGTAAGACTTGCTTTTTAGTCTTGGGAAAATAGGGTAATGTATTGAAACATTACTAGTAATACTTTAAGAAGCTGATGATTAACAGCAGCTGAACAAATGGTTTTCTCTAAGGTGATGAGTGTTCTGTACTGTAACATAAGCTTATAAGGAATTTAGTTAGCTAATAACTAGATACAAATTCTCTCCCTCTTTATTTCCAAATGAAGGAATTTATGTAGAAGAATAACTCAATAAGTACATTGCAGTGAGATCAGTTGGATGTATATGTGGATTCTCTAGTTTCATAAAGCACTTAATTAGTTTTGTCAGTTATTTTCCTGTAATAAATGTGTGATTATTTTTGTGTAGTGGAAAATATTTGTATATATTATATATCTTAAAAAGATAACCAGAATTTTCAGAACTGAGCATTGAAGTTTAGGTTTAAATCCATACTTAAGTGTATATAGTGTAGTTAAGTGTAGATTTATGACCCAAGCTCAAAACTCTTTCCTTAAAACCTTTGATTAAATTCCTTTGTATTACATCTGCAGTTGTGTAGGCTGATGTCTTTGATTGAAAGATTTTATTCATGGCAAATTTAACACAGGGCTTTCTGGGCTTTCTGTCTTAGACAGGTATGTCTGTGTTCCAAGGGTCTTAGTAGGAATAGGTGAATGTAAGAAAATAGAAGGGATTTCTTATTTGTTTTACTAACTCATGTATGCTTTTGCATCAAGAATAACATGCTACATCTGTTGGTATATCTCATGCATGGTGCTTTTTTTGTATGTTGAAAGATAAATAATACTTGCCTAGCTCTGCTTTGGGATATATCCTTGCAGCTTTCTGATCTGATCAGAACAAGGTCTCCATCCAAGTAATAGAAAATAAAAATGTACAAGTGATAGTAGTAAATGTAAGAAAATAATGCATATAAAAGTAACAGTAATACATGAAATAGAAATCTTCTATAAGAAGTTTTTATTTAATCTGGTCTTGTGTGTAAGTGCTGGCCAAAATAAAAACTTGTTTTTCCTCAGGTGAGAGACCTCTTTATTGCATACTTCCTGGTTGGATTAACATACATGTATGTTGGAGTGATAATTTTTGCATCTTTTCCTTCTCCACCATTATCCAAAGAATGTATTGAACAGGTAAGATATTTTACTGCAGTATGTATTTCATGGAATCACAAAATGGATTTTCTGGGGAGGACCGAAGTGGGTCAAGTGGTCCAACCTCCCTGCTCAAGCAGGACCATCCCAGAGCATATGGCACAGGATTGCATCCAGATGTTTCTGGAATACCTTAATTGAGGGGGACTCCAGAACCTCTATGGACAATCTGCTCCAGTGCACAGTCATTCACACTGTGAAGAAGTTCTTCCTCATGTTCAGGGGGAACTTTCCATGCATCAGTTTCTGCCCATTGCCTCTTGTCCTATTGCTCTGCACCACTAAGAAGAGCCAGATCCACCTTCATGGCACCCTCCTTTCAGATACCTGTGTACATTGATGAGCTGCAATAGGAACAGGCCCAGCACCCTCAGCCTTTCCTTGTAAGAGAGATGCTCCAGTCCCTTGACAATCTTTGTAACCCTGGACCTGCTCCAGGAGCTCCATGTCTGTTGTACTGAGAAGCCCATAACTGGACACAGCACTCCAGATGTGCCCCACCAGGGCTTAGTAGAGGGGCAGGATCACCTACTTTGACCTGCTGGCAATGCCTTTCCTAGTACATGCCAATATACCATATTTGTTCTTAACCTTTTAATAAATATGCAATAAAAACCCCCAGCTTCATGATTCACCCTGGCATGTGCATCTGCACTTGACTGTGGTCAGTTGGTGAGAAACTTCGTGGGCACTACCACAAACAAATGACTAAAGCTTATGTTATGTTATTTATATACATAAATGGTTCCAAATATTTTGGTGAAAAGCAAACATTTAATAAATACTCTGTGAAAGTGATGAAGGATCAAAATGAACAAGTGGAACAATTGAGCTTTTCATTTCTTTAGCTTCTTTAATCCAGAGAAGTGTGTTCAGTGATTCATTGGGATTCCAGAAGAAATAGAATGTGAAATCAAGCATGTTTAGATAGGAGTCCTCACTGCAATTATATTTTAAGTCTGACATTCTGGCATCTGACACTCTGGTGAGCCTTGCCAGCAGAGTTCTTCAGATAATAGCACCACATGAAATACCCTGTGAAGGCTAAAAACTCTTATCTGCTTCTAGGCAAAACTGATTTCCACATCCTAAATTGCATCAGAGATAGCAGTTATCAATGGGGGATCCATTTTATGCCAGGTGTTCTATAGCCCTGGCATAATATTTAGCAATAGGCAGCATTTAAAGGCTTCCTCTGACTGTGGATTAGTTAGAACTGGTACCACTGTTAAACCATGAAATTATTTTTTAACCACCTGAAATAATTTCACAGGATGAAATCCACAGTTAAATTACAGATAATGAGTGATTTTCTTCCCATTTATTTTTTGTAGCTATCTCAGGTACTTATGAAACCATTTTTATATTTCTATGATGTTTACGTCTTAGAATACTTTTTCAGATGTTCCCACTAGTAGTGTATGATCCCTTCTTCATTTGAATGTAATGCAGTTTTACTCACTAAGTAACTGTTTTTAATAAGTGCATATGATATGACAGATAAAAGGAGCATATGAATCCATCTGCCTAAAAGGTCAGGTGGCATTTCCACAGCCTGGATTGTCTGGGGATGTTCAGAAGATCAGAAAGCAATGTTATGTAATACTAACATTAATACTGAGATCAGCTTAGTAATATTCAAAAATTGGTTGTTATTTGGTGGCAAGGCAGTTGTAAAAGAGGGATAGGGTTTTTCATTTTATGGAGTTCATTTTGCAATTGTAGTTGTTTGGATTTTGTCCCATTCTTTCTGGTACATAGATATTAAAACCCAGCAGATATATGCAAATAAGCCACCATTGATATGTAACATTACTTATATGTTTAGAATTTTCTAGATAACTTTCCGAGTGATGACATCATGTCATTTGTTGCAAGAATATTCCTGCTGTTCCAAATGATGACTGTATACCCTCTCTTGGGCTATCTTGCACGAGTTCAGCTGTTAAGACAGTTCTTTGGAAATGCTTACCCAAGGTAAGAAGTTTTTTCTTGACAATAGTTTGGCAAACTCTGCTTAACTGGCTTTCTGTTGTCAGAAATTTTTGTGATTTTGGCTAGGTTTTTGTGGATTTTCTTTGTAGATTAGGTTAATTTCATAAGCTAGTTTCACAGAGTTTGTAGAGTCAGGATGAACAGGCACACCTGCAGATCCGAACTGTTACAGTTTGCCAGAGCAGAAAAAGGGGGGGGTTCTTTTAGTTTAGCTCTTCATTTTATCAATAAATAGTAATTTTGTCAACACTGTCCCTTTGGGTTATGCGATTATATGACAAAAGAAAAGCTGTACAGGAAAAAAAATGTTTAGTCCAGGATCATTTAATCTAGCAATCCTTAAGATGTGAAAAACATACATACTGCAGATACTAACCTTTCAGCATGCCATCTTTGTTTTGATTGTGCATGATTAGTAATCATCCGTCTGTTTTTAAACAGAGCTAATAGCTAAGTGGGTTGTCAGTTGTGCTATCTGGGCTGCTGCTATGCTTATAAAAATAGCTTTTCACATGCTAATTTCAGAGATGAGCCACACCCTTGCATTTGTACAGTGTCTATATGCCAGGGAAGAGCTGATGCAGATTTCAGTTTTAGTTTGGTTTTTAAATAAAACCTAGGACATTTATATTTGGAGTACTGGAGTACTGAATTTGTTACAGCTGAGAGTTGCCATTTATCTCCAAGTTTCTTATTTTGTATTGTGAATTACTGTTGATGGAGGAAAGGAAAAAAAAATTCAGGAAGGAATGTGTATTTCCTCTGTGGCATCAGCAGTTCAGGTCTGCAGAGATGTTGTTCCAAGTTTCAGGTTTCTTCTGAGTCCTGAAATAGGTTCTAGAAACTGAATGCCTAAAATTAGGCAGTGAAATAAGTACTTACTTTTTTTGACTTGGAATTGTATGCAGTTCAGCATTGGGATTTTTAGGAACTGCTGCAAGTTACTGTTGGAAACAAGGCCATTTATTTAAGTGCCAAAGATGGATTTCACTGGGAAATAGTCTTGTCCTTTATATTATGTGGATCTGCCTTTTCCTATTTCCTCCCTCTAGTTACTCTCTGTCCAGAATGGTTTTCATTTCTCCCATGGGCTCTCCTAGAACCTACAGCTTTATGCCAGTCTCAGGTTAATTCCAGCTTGCTGTTTTAAGCCTTCATAGTATGACGAATTTGATGATGCAGATGCTTGCTTGATTCTCATTTCCAGAATGTCCTGTGCGTAGCTTCACATTTTTAAATTTACTTTTTTTTAAGACTCCTTATTGTGAAGTATTTAAAGCTTCTGAGAAGTCAAAAATGGTTTCTAGGAAGCCATATAAGTCTCTCCAACATACAGCGATAAGGTAGCATATTGGCTGTAGCATAATGGACTCTCTCTCGCTCTCTAGCATCCCAGGTGTCTCAAATACAGCACAGAAACCACTGAATTACCCTGGCTCTGGCTTCTGTGCATTTACAAGGTCAGCTCTTGTTTTTTTTCTATGCAGTGAAGGCTTACTGAAGGCTGGTAGCAAGCACAGTACATGTCTCTGGGAGGATAGTAAAATGGATGTGAAATGTGCCTTCATGACTGGTTTGCACCATTCACCTAAGCTGACAAATCCCTGTAGTAGCACTTTATCACCTCTCTAGGAAAAACTTCAGTATTTTTGGTTTTCCCCAGAGCTTTTGTAGGGAAATATTTTGCAAATATGAAGCTGTTGCTCTTACTGACATAGACTGATATCTTACTGGAGAGCCTGTTGATTCACTCTGAGCAATCTGCTTGGAAATACTGAGTTCTGTAGCTTTTTGTGTAGGAAAATGAACACTCTACTTATAGTTGAATATAGTTGAGTTCTTTTCTCAAAACCCTCATTAATCAGGGCTAAGAGCTCTTGGGCAATATCTGATTGATCTGCAGAGATTCATGCTTTACCTCTTAGATGTCTGTATAAGGTGAATATATGGAGGAGAATATCCTGGGTCACATGCCTGGAAAAAATTTTTGTGTGAGTAGTGAACTCAAAGCATGAAAAAGGAGGCAAAGAACAGGATCTCTTTTGGCAACTTAGCCTCATTTAACCCTGTGATTCCATGTGCTAGATCACATAGCTTTTCATAGATTTCTTAGATTTCATAATTTCTTATATTAAGTTTTCTTTACAGCTGAGAGAAATATTATAAAATTGCCTTCTGACTATAATTGTCGAAATAAAACCAACAAAAACAACAAGGTCTAACAGAAACACCTTTTCCTTTGGTACAAGACTCCATTAGAAACTTTCCTGTCTTCATTTTTAAGCTGTTGGTTGCTTTACATGGAACCTCACTGATTTTAAAAGTCAGGCTTATTCACATTAGCAGTTATTTGCAGGTATGGATACCTGCTGCTGCTGTGGATGGAGTTAACAGAAACCCATTAAGTTAATAAGTGGAGTACTTAGAATTCTGTATGGATGCAACTTAAAGCAAATAGCTTGATCTCACACATGTTTACAGGGCTACCAGATAGTTTTTATTTCCTGGGTGTGTTTGTATCGCTCGGATCAATTTAATTCTCTGAGTTTTACCCCTTTTTCTTTATCTGACACTGGTTATAATAAAGGACAAAGATACTAGTTTGCTGTTTTGCAGTTTATAGTCTAGATTTTTGATCTAATCAAAGGCAAATTCTACAAAAGCAACATCATGGTTAATATCCTATTTTTTTCTGGTAAACCATGGATTATAACTGGATCATAATGAGAAAGTACATACTCATCTTCAAGGGAGCTTTTATTGTCTGAAGACTTGATTTTCATCTCTTTTGACTCGTGCTTTCTAGATACTTTGTAGTGCTATTTTTCTATTAACAACTCTTTGCTGTGTACCTATGGTGTATCCTACTAACCCATAGTCTTGAGTGATGAAGCAGCTCAGCCTCTCCAAACTTAAAAGCTTAAACAGACAATATGTAACTTTTCTTTTCCTAGGTTTCCCAGCACACATAAACTGAACAGTGGGAGCTTGCTTATCCGAAAGGAAATGAGAAAGAGGATTCTCCTTGTTCTTACGTACACATATCAGTGACCTATGTGTCTGCCTATCTTAAAATCAAATACATGTATAGACATGGTAGTCTTCTTACAGGCATCATCACATAGAATCATAGAGTGGTTTGGATTGGAAAAGAACTTGAAGATCATGTAGTCCCAACTCTGCTGCCATTGGCAGGGACAGCTTTGTCTAGACCAGGTTGCTCAGACCCCCATCCAAACTGGTCTTGAACACTTCCACAGGTGGAGCATCCACAGCTTTCCTAGACAACCTATTCCACTGTATCATCACCCTCACAGTAGAGTTTCTTCCATATATTTAACCTAAATCTCCCTCTTTCAGTGTGTACCCATTCCTCCTTGCCCTGTCACTCCAGTTCCTGACAGAGAATCCCTCTCCAGCTTCCCTGTGGGCCCCTTCAGATACTGGAAGGTCCCCTCACAATCCTCTCTTCTCCAGGCTGAAGAGCCCCAAACTGCTCAGCCTGTCCTCACAGCAGGGAGCTCCAGCCTCGTACCAACCTCCTGGCCCTCCTCCTGACTTGTTTTAACAACTCCTTGTCATCGTGCTGGGGACCCCAGGGCTGGATGCAGCGCTCCAGTGGGGTCTCAGCAGAGCAGAGCAGAGGGGCAGAATCCCTCACCCAGTGCACTGGCCAAAGCTGCTTTGGATGCAGCCCAGGACTCCCTTGGCTTTCTGGGCTGGGAGCTCTCACTGCAGGCTCATGGTGAGTGTTTCATCAGCCATCACCCCCAAGTCCTTCCCATGAGGCTCCTCTCAGTCGTTTCTCTGCCCAGCCTGTGGGGCATCTTTGGATGGCATCTTCTGCCGGATGGCATCTTCTCAATCCGTGTCTCACAGATGGGATGAGACCCTGACTGGTTGCAGACTTGGAATTTATTATACGTCTGTATCATACAAGCAAAAAGCAAGAGTACACAGGGAAATAACAACATCCATGCAAATCCAGATGAGACACAAAATGGCAGCTTATGCAAAGCCTTTTTCTACATATTCTTTAAACCAACAGCATAAAAGAAAAGGTGCAAATTCATTATACTCTAACCAATAAGAAAAGGACCCACGTGGGTTTAACATTAACTAAAGGACTTATATGAACCTCAAACAATACACAATAATTAATTATTTAAGATTGAAACTTTTTCTATCTTTGCAAAGCATATATCTAGGACTTTTCATATCTTGAACTATCAATAAGTTCTTGTTCTTTCTTGTTCCTTATAATAAATATAAATATATTCACTTGGTTCTTAACTTTCTAACTTCCCATGAGAAGGTTTAGAAATATCCCATCTTTTCTTAGCTTTATGTCTACTTTCTGTGACCTTTTTGCACTTTCTAAAGTCTTTTACCTTTTTATATTCCTACAGCATCCCTTCCCTCCAGCATGTCCACTGCATCATACAAAGCTTCATGCTGAGGTTGCTCTCAATCCACAAATCCTTCAGCCTACTCTAATTCTTACAAAAGATTTAGAATTGAAAGAAGACGTCCTAATTCCTTCTTTTATTTTGCAAAATGTATGCTAGTATACGGATTACAGCAGGGAGAGTGATGTACAGGGACAAAATCAAAGGAACTGTTCATTTTCTCTGTTCTCCTCCTTAAGTGTTGTTAAGGAAGGCCAAAATTTTGTGGATTGCGTAATGGCTTTCTTTTCTAACATGAGACATGTTTGTAAGGGCGTCATTTAACAGCTGATTTAGGGCCAGATGCATGTGCTTTATCTGCTGTTACTTGCTTGACTCTGGATCTTCTTATATGTACAGAAAGCCAATTTTTTATTATTGTTACTCGCTCTTTGCTAAAGTAATATTTTTGGCAGAGATTCCCTTGATTAATTATATGGTGTGTCTAAAAAGTGCTTTAAACAGTCATCTGATGATTTTTTAAAACTTCTTAACATCTTTCCTGTTAAATAATAGATAGACAAGTAAATAATAGATAGACAGAAATTACTAGCTTTCCTTAATGATTGTCATCCTTTTACTCCATGGCAGCCCAGCAGACCTGCCAGTTCTCCCACTGTCTCTCAGAGGATGTATGTCTTCTGATGCAATTAAATACATTTCTTCTGTTTACATGCATGTTTGCTTGCCTAGTCTTCATTTTAACTTCTGCCTAGCTTCTCTTAAAGGTTGTGATTCATTATCTTTTGACCAATGTCACTTGAGTGAGATTTCCAGGAAGAAAATGCATTTTTAGATACAGAAACCTCTCAAAAATTCTTACTTGGGTGATCCTGATTTTCTTCTTTACTTGCTTTCCAGTTTCCCTTATTCTGTGTGTTCATCCTGTGACTCCATGCTGAGTTTCAAACTTCTGAAAGAACTTAAAATTTGAGGGGATTTAAAATCAGTTTCTGTCTCTAAATTTCCCCTGTGCTAGGGTTTGGTTTCTGTTTTTGACATGATTCTTACTTTGAGGATGCCCAAGTTAATTAGATACATATGGTCACTGATGTTCAGTGAGTTAAGTGAAGCTACCGCTTCCACAGGAGAGAACTTGATGGAGCAAGCCCTTTAATGATCTTCTGGCATACAAGGTTGTTTCTCCAGTCTGTCAATCTGAAAGGTTAACCTTGCCAGGAGAAAAAAGCAAGACATAGGGGAAAGCTTGCATTTTCTTCTAATCTTTTTTTTCTTCTCCTTTCCATTACTGTTTTTGTGGGATTGCACTATTTTTACAGGTGAGCAGTGATTCCCTTTATAGAAAAGAGCTAGAATCTTCATCTGCCCAGCTGACAGTATGGAGACTGAGGACAAGATATAAAGCAGTTGTCATGGGTGTGCTTCCTTTGTGAATTACAGCCTCTTTCAGGCAGCCCAACCTGTGCCTCAGAGCAGTAGCCCTAACCAGGCTGCCCAGGCAGACAGTCCAGCCCTGGCATGGGCTGCCCAACTCTGCTGTCATTGACCATGAGAAAGAAAGTTACACCACTTAGAAAATACTTGTGTGTGACCAGTGTGATTAAGCACAAACAGGCCAAGTCTTTTCTAATCTCTAATGTCCTCTAAATACTTTTCTTCGTATAATTGTAATAAGCAGTAGTGTGGATATTTCCCCTGTCTCCAAATGCTGTTTTCCTGACTGTCCTTCTGCAATGTGTGGTGAGCATTGATTTTACTGTAAGCCAGTGTCAGGCTAAATCTGAGCAATTCATACCTTACTAAAATGTCATGGGCTATGAGAAATGCTTGCCCTGTCTGGAACACACCTGCATGAAGCTCTAGACTCTTAAGAAAAGTACTGTCTCAAATAATATAGCTACTTGTAGCTCTAGGTATCAGATTCTACTTTATTCAGAAGAGTAAGTTATTTTTGTAAATGGTAATGCCTTTCTCTCTATGAAGATTGAGGGTTTTTTCCCCATCCTGGAGATGAGCTGAGATGTGACTATCTGCCTAGGTAAAAGCAAGGTTTTGCAAATTAATTACCTGTTGTCCACTGTCACTGTTACAACTCAGGCTGTTTCAAAAGGTAAAGAAAGGAGCAAGGACATTTCAGGGGAGGAAGGCAGTGTAATCTTTCACATTGAAATAGATAGGTGCAAAGCCTTTTCAGACCTGATTTTGGTATTGTTCTTGAAGAATCTGATTAATTTTGACAATGAAAACTACAAAGCACTACTCTACAAGTACTGAATTGCTTTGGATACTTCAGCATTTGAGAAACATTGCTTTCAATTGAGCCAGAACACATTGTCCCCTCCCCCCCCCCAACCCAATAATCCTTTCCCAGATAAAAAAAATTGAAAAATGCTTAGTTTCACACCGAAGATACAGACACCCCTATTTGCTTTCAAAATTTAAAAGAATCTAGAAGTATTTTTTTAAAACAACAGCTTTGAACAACAAAATCACATCTTCCAAGTATTCCAGAATAAAATACTTAGAGATTTTTCATGTTTTCTGCTAAAATACTCTGAACTGACACAAATTTTCAGAACATTTTTGAATTAGTAAGCCTGCACTGGTTTTAGTCTCTCTTGCTAAAAAAATAATCTCAGCAAAAAGAGAACGGAAGAAGTGCTGTCATTTTCTGTGTCCATAAACTTTCTGCTTCATTTGTGTGATAGTAAGATTTGCGATCTGCCACGTGTAGGGAGACAGGAATTAGTTTTTAATGGCAGATGCTTTTTTGTGAACATGTCAGTTAACTGGCTTTCCCTAGCAGTATTAGAGACTAAGTGTACATATTTGGTCCCTAAGAAATCTGATTCTTGGGATTTTATTTTTTGTTCACAGGTCTTACCAGATTTATATCCAGTTAAGTTTTTTTTTAAACTTATACAGCTGCTGTAGTCCATCACAGTCAATCTCTAAGGTACCACTAGTACCACTGTTAAAATGTCATATACAAAATTGAAGACTTTTTTTTGTCTTTTTGAAATAAATTTTAAAGATTGAAGGTTAAAAACAGTCTATAGCTTAAATTATTCCTTTGTGTTTTAATTGCCTTAATTTCTCTGAACTATTTTGTGTCTTTAATCTTTCTTCCTAACCTGGAAACTAGTAGGCAGCCTTTCAGCCATAGCCATGGAAGCTGTCACTTTAAGTATACACATTTTCTACAGTGAAGAAAAAATTAGTCTTGGCTTACAGGTTTTGTATATTTTAGGAAATCATATCCTCCAGAAAAAGAAACAAAACCTATAAGTGTATATATGTATCCTCTGTGAGAATTCTTTTTTTCCCTTCATAGAAACAGCTGTGTGACCAAAATATCACAGGTTGTTACTCTATTTCCTGACTTTACCTTATGCTAAAATATGCCAACATTTCATTTTCCCAAAAGAAAAGTGATACTTTCTGAGTCTCAGCTCTGTGCATAACTGCACTGAATTTGTCTGATGCAGTAAAAGCTGTTTTTGCAGAACAGAAAGTCTACAGAAATTTTTCTCATTCTTAATGTAAAAGGAAAGCATTAGGAAATTATTTGTAAAAACAAATTCAGTAAAAAAATTCAGCATAAATAGGGCAGGAGCAAGAAAGTTCATTACAGTTCATATACTATAAGACATGCAACATTTTAAATGTTTGTCCTCTATCAAAATACAGTAAAGTTCAAATGTTAATAGTGTTTGTAATGCTTTCCATTTGATGCATCTTTGCCTTTCTTCTTGTTTCCATTAGTTCACTTTGAGCAATTCAGATCATTCTGCAAACAAGCTAATTCTTATTTGTGAGAATTAAGTTACACAATTTCTTTGATGTTTGAATATCCATCTGAAATACTTGAGTGCTGAGTACCATGTATGATGTTTTTTGTAAGAATTGCTAAATTACACAATCTTATTCCTTAAGAATATTTTGAGTCAAAATACTAGATATTTAGAAATTGGCACTCTGAATATTCAGTAGATGATATGTTTGCTGTGAAATTAATTAGCTTTAATAGAATGAATCATGCAAATGGAAACACCATCCATGTACCAGTTAAATGTTAGAGATATGAAAGACAGTGGTGGTATTTTGTAATAAATATAACAGATTTTAACACTCTTTCCTTGCTTTCCTGTAGCCTTTTCCACGTGCTTATCCTGAACCTAGCCATTGCAGGAGCTGGAGTAGCAATGGCAAGATTTTATCCAAATATAGGAGGTATCATAAGGTGAGTGTTGTTTGCAGTGAGCTTCCCTCTGGTATTCCTACGTTTGTGTCTTGATGTTGAAAAGGAGCATTCTTAATTGTATCTTTATATTTTGTGACTCTTATGCCTTTTTAAGTTGTAAATAATGATTTGGTGTGTAAACAATCAGCTGGCAAAATTCTGACATCTTTTGTGCCTTTGTGTCTGAGGTGGTTGAGTTTTTACTGGAGCTGTATCTTAGGACCTTGCAACTCCACTCATAAAAGAATATGGTGTCAGAAGAAGAGTTGCTTTGTTTCTGTGTTCTTCTCCCAAGTTTCTATTTTGTATTAAGACCATTTGAACTTGGATTGAAGGTCCATAATAAAAATCCAAGAAAACAAGTAACTTTAAAAGGAAAAGTGGCATCAAAGTTGTGCCTCTGAATGATATCTTTAATTTACTATGTTGATGAAAAGCTAAGATTTCTATAATTAAAAAATACTAGAGGAAATAGTAAGGAGTCTTACTTTACTATATTTTGTGTCAACATATTTATATGCATTGTCATTTATTCTTGGTTTATATCTTTCCTAAAGCAACCAGGAGAGGGAGGTGTTTAAAAATACAGAAATCTGTAATTATAAAACCAGAATGACAGGTTTATGTCGGACTAAAGTAGCAAAATAACTTACTTTTGCTCAGTGGCTGATCTTTGAGGGTTTTCCCCATTTCCTCTTTCTCTTGTCTCTCCTTGTAGTAAATTTCTTTTGTATTCCAGTAATAGAGATGGTCAAATTAATTGTCATCACAGTCGCTTAGAATGATAAGGACGTTAAGGTTGGAAGAGACCTTGAAGATCATCTAGTTCCAACCTCCTGCCATGGGCAAGGAGCACCTGCCGCTAGACCAGGTTGCTCAGAGTCCTGTCCTACCCAGCCTTGAACATTTCCGGGGACGGGACATCCACAGCTTTCCTGGGCAACCTGTTCCAATGTCTCAGCACCCTGACAGGAGAGAATTTCTTCCCAATACCTAATTTGGTTAAGCATTGTGTAATACATGCTTCTGTTTGCAAACTGGTATCTCTTCTTATATGTCTATATTGTGTATAGTAACCAAACAAATTGAACAGTGGATTTCCATCAGATAAATTGTCTTTATACAGTCTAACTTGCGTGCTTGCAAGTTAGACTGATCGTTCCTTGGAAAGGAATGTTCAAACATATGAAACAAAATATATTGTTACTTAATAACATTTGGCTGCTTAATAGGTGAAAATAATGAGAACATTTTTGTAAGCAAGGGATAAGTTAGAAAAAGAACAGTTAAATGTTTCCCTTGCTGTGGTTGATCATGTTACCAGAAGGGCATGTTGTTCCTTTTAGGTCTGAAGAACGATTTGCTAGAAGCTCATTAAATAAATTAATTCACAAATTGCAGATTCAGGAACATTTCTATATTTAAATGCTTTACTATGTGTTCTCAGATGGCTGGGGTGCAATGAGGTTTACAGTTCTGACAGTAAACGATGTCTAACAGAGGATGCACTGTCCAGTCTCTTTCTGTTGCATGTTGACAAATTTCCCCAAAGAAAGTAGAAAGATCAAATCTTAAGTAAGGGATTTGGTCCCCAACACCATCACAGAGTGTGACTGAAAGGACAGAGCCTTGCCAGAGTGCAGGTACAAGCAGGGGGCTGAACAACACAGACAGTTGTAATTAAGTGCTATGAAGGAGGTAGTGGTCAGTAAGGAACAGAAGTTGATGTTTAGCAATTGCAGATAGTCAATATTCATCCAGATTGTTCATTGGTTTGGCGGGGGGAAATGACAAGAAGAAATAAGAATAAATGCAAAGCATTCATTCTTTTTTTTTTTTATTTTATTCTTTCCCTCTTCTCTCTCTTTCCTCAGATACTCTGGAGCAACATGTGGTCTGGCCTTTGTTTTCGTGTTTCCATCACTCATCTACATGATCACCCTGCACCGTGCTGGGCAACTGACATGGCCCGCACTGATTATTCACATCTTTATAATCCTCCTTGGACTGGCTAATCTGATTGCACAATTCCTATTGTGAAAACTCCCTTTTCTCCAGTGGTTGTCACAATTGGTACTGTGATATTTGGCAACAGCCTTGAGCAACACTGTGAGGCATCAGGACCAGTCCTCAATGGGAGGATTTTGAGAAAAGCTTCACCTTTGAAACAAATTCAAAACACATCATTCAAGTGCTTTACAGAAAACATGTCTCGCTTCTCTGAAATTACAATCTTATGAGAAGTGAAATGGTTCACATTTGACTGATACAGTTCTCCTGGTTTTGTTGAAGGTACATCAAAAATTAACAACGCTCAAATATTTTAATATTTTACAGCACATTTCTCCAAACAAAGCTTCCAGCCTCAAGCTGTGGAAGTCTTTCCTCCAAATGAACTGTGCTTACCTTGATTAGCAGACATGCTTTCTCAGTATTGTTCAGTGATTCTTTGAAATGCTCTTTTTTTGCAGTTATTTTCCTGATTTGTTCGGAAAATGAAGACTTTATTGTCTTTCTTCTTTTTTTTAGGTTAATTTATAGTCACTTGGGTCAAAATGCACTCTTAATTTTGAATACACTATTAAATTGTTTTGGCAATATTTTTCCTCTAGGAAATTCCAACAACGAGAAACAATAAACTCATGTTTCAGTGTTTTATTCAGAACCAATATGTACACAACTTATTTGTGATCTTACAATACAAAAAAGCCAGGAGGATAAAAAAAAATTAGAAGAAGAAAATTAAAATCAGTATTCCAGGCTTGACCTCAGTTCAACTCTGTTACTGAGCTATTATGTGCTGTGAAGTTGTCTTGTCAGGAGCTACATGTGATTTTTATGGATGCATGGTGTACTAACATTTGTTCATCACAGGCCTGCCCTTGTAGGGTCTTCCTCTGGTGGTCTTTCACTTCCCCACTGCATATGTTACTCCAGACATTTTGGATTGTGAGCATTTTGGATGTGACAAAGCCAGCAGTCTTCAGAATTGTGGATGAAGTGAAACAATATAAGTTTTAAATAATTTTTAACAAAAGCTGGAAGCATCTGGGAAGATTATGTTGTGGAGTTGATTTTTTCTTAACTTCTTGTTTACGACTTAAGAGGGTGTACATGCATAAATAAGCACGCAGACATCTTCATCTACCTGCTGTAATTCTGTGTCTCAACCCAAAACATGCAGGAATGTCATTTTTATGGCTGGAGAGAGAGTAGAAGCTCCTCTTTGTGCAGATTTTCAGTGCATTAAAATAATGAACAAGTGTAGAATAATTAAAAGAGAGCTCTGAGTAATACTAAATTCCAAAGTAAGTAAAAGAAGAAAAAAGTTGGAGTGGTGCAATGTTTGTGAAGTAGGAGTTGGGAAAGATAATTACTGCAGAGTAAGAGTTCATATTTTCATCAGAAAGACAGTGAAAAACATAACCTTGGTTATTACCATGCTTCTCTGGAAAATTATGTGAATTTTTTTAGCAATAATGTAAATCTGCTTGTTTTACTTGGGCTCATCAAACTGTGTAAAGGACAGTTTAGGACTGACTTTCCTAAATATCCTTTGATTTGTATGACATACTAATTATATGATTATATGGGTTTGGAATACAGAATGCAGAATACAATGATTATTTCTGGTTGTTCTTTTCTTGTGAAACTTTCTGTGCCTTTAAATCAGAATTGGAGAATACACCTATCATCTCTTCAGTATTAGAGAGAACTATCTGCTCCATCCTGGTCATTTTCTCCTGTGTAGACTCTTACAAGAGAGGTACTTGAAAACCAAAAGAAAAGGAAGGACAGATGATACAGATTTCCTAGCATTGTCGGCTTATTCACATGAAGCTCTTGTGCTTATTTATTATAGGTTCAGTGCTTAATTTTGGTACAAATTTAGGTATTGATGAATGCAGGTAATTTAATTTTATTATATCCTTCCATGTTCCATTTGAATATAATTCCGTTATTTATAACCTTGTAATTGAAGCTGATAGTAAAATACCCATTGATTTTAGCAGAATTAAATTCTGTTAGGATCTAGTAGTCAACAGAAATTCTTAAAGACAGAATTTTTGGTGAAGTGTCCTCATAACATCTTGTATCTATCACTTTTTCAGTTATGCAGTGTACAATGGCTGAGTTGAAATTTAGAAGGAAATTATTCAGAACATTTAGAGAAGACTGTTTTAGCTCTATGTTAGATTCTTGTTGCACTGTTTATTTATACAAGCCTGTAAAACTTTTGATTTTATTACAAACTGGTAAGCATTAGAGCAATATTTCATTACGCGGTCATCTCCTGAAGCACACTTTGTTATAAGAAAGTATTTTTTAATTTTACTATGTGCAGTTGAGATTTTCACAAGCATAAGAAGCAAATCAGGAGTTTGTAAGTAGATGGCATTTTCAAGGATTCTCTTCTTTGTCAGCATCCTGAGTTTAATAATATCTTAAAATGTAATGAAAGCTTAAATGCCCTAAAACACCAGACATAGATTGCAGTATCTTTTTTTGTGCAAGTACAAAATGTATTTGTATTTGTTTACAAACACACATACACTTCATCTGCAGTGATGGCCAGCTAATTTCACTTCTTTAGATTCTGTGTTCCAGGATATCATGTAGTTTAGCAAAGCAAAGAATGTAGTATATTGACCCAGTGGTGTATTGTGAGATGTCATTTATTACCTTTTCACAGAAGAAAAATAATTTCTGCTGGAAATTCTGAATTGTGTCTTTACACTTGAACTTTGCTGAAGTAAGCTGTGAGGTGAAACACTTCTGGCTCTGGGCATTAACTAAGAGCCTAAGGTTTTCTTCTTAACAGTACCAGGCTCCTTGTTTGGTACCATCCCTAACTGATTGCGCTCTGATAATCCAGCCCTCCATTTTATGTGATAACTCAGTGATGCAAACTGAAATTTTTGTTGCATGAGGTTTGAGCAGCTGCAGTCAATTGTCCGTGCTGATACCATCATGCTAAAATCTAGATCTCAGGATACATAAGGCGTTAAACCCAGCATGACCTTCAAACATTGCCAAAGCATAAGAAGCCAGGGGAATTCCCAGGAAGCTCCAAGAGCATTTGTGGACATGCCTGCATGGTGAAATTCTGGATATGTCTGTAGGTTATTACGCACTTTGAGCACTGATGCCAAGGGATTAGTTTTTCAGTGGGAGTGTTGTGATGAACAGAATTATTTTCTAAAGACAAGGACAGATGCTATGGCTTGTAAGTTTGTCTTCCCTTAGGACTCGAGAAAGAACTATCTTCCCTATATGCTTGCACTAATCTCATTGCCTTCTCTGTAATGGTGTAGCATCATTTTGTAATGTTATTGTGGCCCAGATTCTCCCTTTCAGGTACTAGTGGTCTTCATAATTTCTCCTGGCTCTCAGTTTTTCCTTTGTTCTTCCAGTCTCTCATAGCTGCATCTGTTCCTACAAATAATTTTTTCCCGTTCTGTCTGGATTGGCAATGCAATGCTAAAGTATTAAATAATTTAGCTCAAAAGACCTGTGCAGCAAATATGAGCATTTGGGATTCAAACATTGTGTCATGTGAACAGAGGGTCTCGGGAAGGATATTTTATGTAACATTGCCTGTTTTCTTAGAAGTTCAGCCTTTCCAATGCCTGGTGTAAAAATACCTGAAGATAACGTATTTGATTGCAGCACTGAACTCTTTGTATGTTGATAGCTTGCCTGCCCAACCTTCAGGCTGCTCCTTTTTCCACCAGGCTTCTGTGCAAGGGTTGTCTTTTTTTACATGTCCATGGAGCCTTTTTTCCCATAGGGAGTTGCTTGAGAGTCTGAAGGTTGCCAGACCAGTTGATTCCTCATTACTGCTCCAACCTGGGATCTATCAGTTTTAAGTGCTTGACTCTGGGCAAGTGTTAATGAGCACGCAAGGATATGTAGTCAGCCCTAAGGCTGATTAAACTATTTTGTGAAGTTTACTACACAAAGTTTATATCCAGGCATCCATGGATGTCTGGAAGGCTGAGGCAGCACAAGTTACATCACAGCTGGAGCTCTGGTGGGATGGAGGAGAGACTTCCTGGAATACATAGTCAAAGCTAGTATGTACAGTCTGCACTATGTGAAGTCCTGGAGACTCCTGTGTACAGGAGCCAGACTGATGCCGCAGTCTCTGGGTGCTGCAGTAAAATGGTAGTGTGGGAGGTGAGAGAGATGGTAGCCTCTGGAGAGCATGTTTTTGCCTTACAGGATGTTGTGCTTCAGAGGACAGCTGCACTAAATATCTGTCACCTTTATAACAGATATGAAGATACCTACCTGAGGAAAAATTAATAATGGGAGAAGGATTAGTGCTTGGCAATAACTGGTACTGCTACCAACAAAACAGTGTCTCTCTTTCCTTCAGCTGGAAGCAAAAATTAATTCCTTTGGGCAGGTGACAAAATCTGGGAGCTGTCTTCAGAAAAAAATATGCTATTTTAGTAGATTTTCCAATACTTTTTAATAGGAATTAAAATACTAGTGATAGACATAGCACTGATATGTTTGGATTAACTAATTATACTGTGCTTAATGGGAGAATACAGTGTAAGCTTTTTCCTCTGAGTTGGTATTCTACAAGACTGGGACCATAATCAGTGTGTTCAATTCCTTTGCACTTGAGAACTCCATTAAACTTCTCTTGGAAAGGAGCAGGACTCAACTTGCCAGATCATTGCTACCTCTGCCTGCTGTAATTTCAGATGGTGGAACAAGTGCCACATAACCATTGCTCTGTGGTTTGTATTTCCAACACTAAATGATCCAAGTGGGGCAGGAAGGGTCTCTCTTTTTAAAAAAATGTACCTAATTGTGGCTTTTCTTATATACCTCCTTTTTGTAATCCTGAAATAGATTAAACAGTATAGATGAAAAACGCAGCTTTTTTTGGTCACATCTCAGTATGCTTGTACTGCAGCTTGGCTAAAACTCATTGAATTATTTCCAATAGCCCAAAAACTTTTAAAACTGCTGTCCATGTGTTTCCTTTCATAATTGTTTGAATGACCTTTTTTCAATTCTGTGAACATTGTTAACTTCTGACATTTCATTAAACTGTTAGAGGAAGTTGAGATTAGTCAGGTCTTTTCAAATCAACACAGCAAAGTCATTCAGCTGCAATAGGAGGGGAGGGGAAATGCCCACACATTTGAGTACCAGGCGAGGTACCAAATGCCATACCAAAGAGAGACATTGTGCCACTGCCCATCTGGCTTCTTCTCTTAAAGCAAAAGAAGTTGATTTACAAAATTACCACAGGGATTCAAATTACAAGTCTGTCATGGGAAGAGAGGAAAGGCTGTTTCCTGCCTTTTTATTTCTCTCTTCAATTAATACTTTTATTTTTTTACTCTTTTTTTTTTTTTAAATTAAGAGCCCAAGTTAGCCTAAGTAAATTCTTGTACATCCCTTCACCTTCCAGCCTAAGAGTTGAAGGTATCTGGCTGATACAGAATGGCAGAGACAATGAAGATTATTTCCAGGAACACTTTGTGCTGGCTTTGTGTATTTGGAATTTGGAAGAGCTCATGGTTGCTCTGCATTTCTTCTATAGAGGTGTAAAACTCTTCAGTAAGGGAAGGCTTAATCTCACCTACCCTGTCTGCCATCCTTCGGCCTGAGGGGGAGGATTTGCATGACTAAAGTCCTCTGTTATGGAAATAGAGCTGCTATTTAGGGTATAGCCAGATTCACAACAATAGACAAAAGATCATATCCTGCCTCTGTGAAATTTACCATGAGCAGATTACTCTTGACTGGTGTTCCTAAGACTAGATTTATTAAGCCTTTGAAATAATTCCAGCGTTTATGATGCCACTAGCTCACTATTTTTACAGGGTTGGCTGAGGTTCAAGCGTCATCTTGTCTGTCCTCTTGATATACCAAAAGACTACAAAGTTAGGGACAAATTCTATAGCCAAACTCTATAGCCAATTGTGATTTCTTTTATGAATAATTAGTCGTGGTATCAAAGATGTAACAGAATTTGCTATTAATGCAGTGGCAGGAGGGTGTTGCGTTTTTTTTTAAATAACTGATTGGGCCTAAAACAACCTTAGTCTATAAAAATATGGAAAATAGGAGTTGCAACTGCATGAACTTTTCCTGCTTTTACATTGACAGAAAATAAGTTTAGTTAAAGAATAACAGAAGGGGACAGTTTTTGCTTTCTGAGTGCACGTGTTTATATTACTTTCTCTAGGCAGCCAGCTACCACGTTGTAGCAATTGCAATAAGTGATGGGCTTCAGCTTCTCCAGAAATAAGCTCTTACCTAAAGGTGCACGTTTTTTCATTCCTTTCCTGCCTGTTTTCGTAGAGAATTCATGCCCCAGTGAACCCCTTTCAGGCAGGTTTATTCACCTGATTTGCACCTTGGTAATAAATTGCCATTTAGTGGTATCAAAGGAGAATGTAAGTGTCCACAAGCTTCCACACCTTCCCTGAGAGTTTAGGAGACTGTCCCATTTTGGTCCACAATCCTAATCTGCACTGGAATGTCTATACTTACCTTTGAGGACAATTTCAACCACAGAGTAAGCTTGTGGAAAACCTGGCTTCTATGGTTTTATTGTGAGGGTACCACATTGTTTTCTTTAACACATGACTGAGTCTTTTACCTTCATCCCATGTGTTTATACAGGGAAAATCAGGCCGTTGGACAGCAGAATGTTTAAACATTGCATATGCTTCCCTGTGCACCCTGACTGAAGCAGGTCTCATAAAAACTAATTTGATAAAATTATGTTCTCTGTTGAATCAGGGATAGAAACACATCAACCTCACTTTATCCAGTATGTGAAGTGACTGGAAAAGAATCACATGGTAAGATCCATATGAAACTACAAAAACTACAACTGTAAAAAGAAAAGTCATCAAAATGCGCATAAACAATTTTCTGGCAAGGGCAATCTAGACCTCTGGCTTACTTGGGATGCTTGCCATCAGTAGGAATCTTTCCCTTTGCTTTCAGTGGGCACGGGTTCAGCCCTTGGAGAAGTTGCGCTTGAAAAGATTTTGGCAGTTAAGGAAAGATTCCATGAGAAACAGCAGGATTCGGCTTTCCGTGCAAGCGTCTGGGTATACTTCAGCAGCTGTTACTCAGATGCAGCTGGACCTGCATCACAGTTTGCATGCTGTATTGTTGAGTGTGAAATAATAAATTTACTTTTTTTTTTTTTTAATTCACTGAAATTGTGGGCTCCAAAGTAAAACATGGGATATAAGTGGGTAAGTGGGAAGTGCCTTTTTTTTTCCTTTTTCTTTTCTTTTTTTTTTTTTTTTGGGGGGGGGGGGGTGGGAGTGAGGGTGCTGTTTAGTTTGGGTTTAGTTTTTTTCATGCAGTGATAACTCATTTAGGAATACACATCTGAAGTACCCCCAGTTTGCTACATTCCAAGGTGGATCTTGGTTTGTTGTTTTGACTCCTTGGGCAGAAAATTACTCAAACTGGTAACTGGTATTTGTGTGTTGTTGCATTGTGGGCCCCTATGTACTTGTTCTTTGCATGTTAGTTATTTGTCAGTAGCATTTCGGGGTGGAGCATTTTATAGCACTTGAAGCATACGGAAAGTATGCTTTACTGCTAAATTTGGTGAATAATCTGTTGTGTGTAGATGTTGTTATGTATTTCTGGGCAAGAAAAAACCCACTAAGGGCACTCTGTCCTCAAAAACACTTGTAAGTAATAGTCACAGAGCTTTAAAAGATCTTCCCTCTTCTACATGCTGTGTGAATTTCCATGTGATTCACTACCTTTATTACTGACTAGAGCCACAAACCTCAAGCCAACAGACAGCTGGAGAGAAGCTGTGAATTTTTTGACCACCTTTATTTTAAAATGTTTAGCCAAAGTATATATGAAGTCATGGAAGACTCAGAACTACATTTTCTGTTGTTTCCTCCTCTGTCAGCCCCATCACTTGTTCATTATATCACACGGCACTTTAGATTTACTAGTCCACGTTGTTTGCTTATCCTCGCTGACAGCTGTTCCTGTTCTGGCAGTCCTGATGGCAGTTCTTCAGCAGGTGAATGGACAGTTGTGTAGCCCATCAGGGCTCTCAGAGGAGCCACTGACCTGCACATCTCAAGTAGGAAGAGTGAATCTCTGTTGGAAGTCTAAAGACATTCTGGTGCTGACCTGTTTTGGAGGGGGCACCACTGGCACACAACATGCACAATAACATGCACTGACCCACTGTTGCTTGAACCCCTGAGGTACTCTTTGGTCATGAAGTTTGCTGGGCTGTGATCAGGTGCTTTCTGTGGTCACCTTGATATCCAGTCCACCAAGAGTTTGAGTCTGTGGTGGCAGTCAGCTTGGCAGCCTGGCTCTCAGCAACGAGGGGTATTTCCCTCTGCCAGTAGAGGGGTGGATTGAGCTATGCATAACACAGGTACAGCCATGGCTGCTCCAGGCTGTATCCATCTTCCAGACACTCACACCTGAGGGGGTGTCTTCCAGCTGCCAAATAGAACATCTTCACTAAAATTGGTGTAGCTGTATGTGGACTGCTTTGCTGTTCTTACTATGGAGACTTCCAAAAGAGATTAAATGTCTTACTGAGCACGCAGAGATAATAGAAAATGAATAGAAAGATAGCATGCTAGTGAAAGCTGCCTGAGGATATGTGCAGTTCCACCCAAAAACCTAGAGGTGTAAAGACAGAGAAAAACATTGCATCAGTGTTTCCATCTTCACAAGAACATTAGTAAGATAATCCTAAATTTCAGCAAGCTCTTGTCAGCCAGATATTCAAAAGCAGTCAGCCAGTCACTACATACTCCTGTGGAGTGAGGTTGGAACTGTAAAGCTGTAAGTGAATTACCTCAGCAAAAGAGAGCTGAATTTCTTAAAAAACCTGCAAGTGGTGCAGTAAAATACATCACGCACTGTGCTCATGTAGCAGATGCAAAAGCCTACCCACTCTGTTAATGGCTCCGCATTAGACTATTAACTTTAAAGGACAAATGGAGTATGTTATGCAGAATCCTGTAGGCAGTGTGGTACAAAAAGTCATTCTCCTTAATAAATTATTTCTACCGCTTTAAAGGATTGGATCCTCAATAATATTTTATAATATTAGCAAATATTTTTATTTGCTAATATTAAATGTATCCCTCTTGAAGGAGATGGATTCTGTTGGCTGGAACTCCTTACAACTTTTAAGGCCAACATAGCACTAAATAAACTGAAACAATTTGAATTTTGTAGACTTTTTTGCTGTGAAACAGGTATAGAAAAGGCATTTAAGAGTTGGGTTTTTGCCTTCAAGAGTTTTGGAGTAGTCCTTGATTTTCAGTTTCAAGATGACCGAATAGTTGTTGTAATTTCTGAGCTCCCTGCCAGTTTATTATTAGTGCAACTGGCTACAAACCAGCTGACTGATGTCAGTCTCATAATAAAGAATGACAATGCCGGACAAGGGTCCCATGAGAAGCCAAAGAAGGAGGATCAAACAGAATTGTAAACCTGTGCAAAAGGCTACAAGGTCTCTGGCAACAGTTTTGCCACTTTTTATAGCACTCTATTCTACAGCTTTTATTTTTTTCCTTTCCAAGGTATTTGCATGTTGCATTATTCTCTCTTATGTTATTTGTCTATTTGGGTTTTTTTAATGTCATGTAATGGAGCACACAAGTATTCTGAAGTAATGTGAGTGTGTAACTATTTAATATGACTCATGAATATATCCCACAAAGGTAGAGCATCCCTTATTATTTGCTGTGTTGTCAGCTGTGATCTTAGGTTTGTGTCTTGCAGTTGTTTAAATTAATTGTAATTGTGAAGAAAAGTAATCTTTTCCAAGATTGCAACAGTAATTTTTCCAGTAACTGTGTGCATTGGAGTATAGCTGCACACACAACTATCTTCAGACACCAGTAAACCTTATGGCTCTTATTTCTGCAGAAACAGAAAACAAGCACTAGTATAAAAGCCCCCATGTCCTTTCTCCATCTTTCAGTATCTCTATTTGGAACTTAGCCTGTCTGATTAATACTAGATTTTTAAGGGTTGTGTTATAGAAAGGCCATTGCCAAAAAAATGAATGGTTATAAGAAGTTATCTGGATTATTCAAGACAGGACTAAAGCAGATTGTCATCTGGTTCTCTTGGACTTCTTAGCTCTAGGTTAAAAAAAGACAACAGATTTAGGTTCCTCTTCAGTACTCTGCCTAAATTTACTGCCCTGCCATCCAGGATACGTTCATGGGGAGAGTTGTATCTCAAAGGGTAAGATAGATCTGTGGAAACCATCATTGATAAAGAATGAATTCTGACCTAGCCAGTAAGAATGCTGTAGAAAAGAAAATACTGTAGGAAATGCTGTAGGGAGTTACCTTAGTCAGAGCCACGAAGATATGGCATGTGACTCTTCTCTCTTTATAGCCATGAAAAATTATTTTCCATATTTACATCTTAAGTCCATTCTGAGATCAAATTGTATTTATTAGAGCTATCCTTGGGATCCAGTGCAACATACCCTGCAGATCAGATCAGTACATTTCCACAAAAGACATCCAGACTTCCACAAAAAAAAAAAAAAAAAAAAAAAAAAGGTGGAGAAGCATTTTGAAGAAAATTTGGGCATCAACAATTTCTTTTATCTCATTTCCATTGACTGAACTGTATCTTTGCTGTCATCTCTGCTAATCCTCTGGTGATAAAAGGTTTCCAACCTTCAGGCAGTATGAATATGTAAAGCATTCCACCAGATTCAAATACCATCTTTCCTCAATGCAAATCTACAAAGGTGGTTTTCAAGCATACATTAGGCAATACCTAACCTTGAAAAATTCATTCTTTTTCATGAGACAGGTAATGTGCTCTGGGAGAAATTCAAACTTGACTCAAGCCAGACTATCAATTCAAATAAATTGCCCTTAGGATAGAATTTTTTATTTCCAGATTTCTGCATGGTATGAAACAGTGGCATTTACAGAGGGCAAAAGTTTTACTAGGAAAAGACAAAAGCCTCATGATGTCATTTGTTCAAGGGGGTCCTCCAGTACATTGAAAGGAAAGAAAAACAAAACACAGCTTTTGCTTTATAGTTTTTGATGACATCTAAATATTAGAGAAGACCCCTGTTACAGTATTCAGGGTTCTTACTTTTTGCATTTTCAAAATTGTTAATTGTTCATTATTATTACCCTTTCTTCTAGTTCATTTACAAGCTGCAGTAAACACCTACATAGATCAAGATTTCTCAAAGACTGAAAGGCCTCTCTTCAGCAGTTAGAATTCACAGTAAGACCCAGAATAGAAGAAAGAGAACAGAGAGAAATCACCATGGGTGAGGATTACTCCAGGCTTTGTGGAGTAGACAAGTTATATTGTTCCTGGCATCACTGAATCCCTTCATATCGGTATGGTTAAGGCCAGTATTTACCATTCTCTCCTCTTAAACTTTCCCTCTCACCTCTCCACATGGTTTCCTGGGCTTCATAAGAGTTTTCAGACACACAGTGCAAGGAGGGTCCATGGGAAAGGACATGTAGCATTAAGACACAATACCATTGCATTAGGTACTGAAACAAAGAAAAACTATATGAAGTAAATGTTCCCTTCCTACTTCCCATTCTCCTTCCCTAACTTCTTCCCACAGATGAATGTTAATCCAACTGAAAATTATTGTAATCAGATGGAAGGGCACAGAAATGTAGAAGGTAGGTGTCCCTCTGTGTACACAGTCACTGTTTAAGAGATTAATTAGACTCTGCCATCTGTAAAAGGATCCCGAGGACTGCAAGGATTTGGAACATTTGTTTCACATCTGTTTGCAAAGACAAGCACTGGCTGCACAGGGTCACCTAACTGAATCAGTGCAGTGGTTCTATATTGACTTAGAGGGAAGTGTGCCAGCAGCACCACTAAATGTGCATTACATGTAATACAGCAGGAAACTTGGACAGCAGCTTGTTATAACACTGTTTTGGAAGTGCATGAGTCACTGTGTATCTGGAATTTGAACCTTTCTCAGCATGTTTTTATGCTAGATATCCTGTCATGTCATTTGAGAAAGCCTGAAGGGCTGAAGCTGAGTTAGTTTATCCAGGATCATAATATTGGAATACTCTTTTTGGTCACCTTTCCTCCTGTTTACAAAAAACCAGAACACAATTCAGTATTTTCTTCCCACATTAAACATTATTTAAAACACTTTTGTAATTTGCACTGATTTCCTTCTAAATTAAAGCTACCCGGTGAACCTTTCACCTCTGCTCTTGCACTGACTTCTCTGATCCTTTCAGATGAAACTTCCTAACTTCCACACCACTGTGTGTACAGTAGGCCTTCCTTCTTCTATTTCAAAATGTTTCTTGCAAGACCAGACACCAATGCTGATAAAATCACAAATGAGGTCTGCATGCACTAACCATGCCAGGAGATGCCTCTGCATTTCCTTTGTTTCCTTTCTGTTCTCACACTGACAGCTGTTTCTATCTCCAGAGCTGCAAATCTGTCTCTGGAGCCTTAGGATTCAGGCAGGTCTCTGAACTGCACTGATGGCAGAAGGTTCCTCTCTCTAACCAATGCGATAATATTGGCAACATCTCGCAGTTTTTTCTTATATTAAAATCTAACACCAAACTGAATTATCCTTCTCTTATCAACCTATTAAAATGTTTATTTAATCTGATTAATACAGATATGCACATATGCACACAGTCTCTCTTTCTCCGCCTGTTCTCCTTACCTTCCCCCCAGCCTCTATTTAAATACAGTGTATTCCAAATTATAAAAGTGCAAGAAAAATTAATGTGGTTGTCCTCAAAGCAGATTGCAGATAAATGGGAAGGTTCCCATCTTGCAAAAAATTACATGTCTTGTATGGGATTGAGTTTTTGAGCAAACAAGTCCCAGCAAAGATGAGTAACACTTAGGAAAGCTTTCAGATGAACACTGACAGTCTGTGATGGTGTCAGTGCTGAGTCTTACTAACAAAGTCTTCAATGCCTAACAGGCCTTTTAGAGATCAGCACTTTGGTGTATTCACAATGTCTGGAACCCAGCCCTCCAGTGTCTGCAGTCATCCCTGGGGTCATGAGAGTGCTCAGAGCCTAGATCACAGGTGAAAACAACGGAGATGCACAAAAGAAACTGGGCTTCTCCAGTCTTTGTCTCTTACTGATGTGGTTGAGCAGGAATAGCCAGAGCTGTCCCTTGCTTAACTGTCCCTTGAATCACAGCCAGGAAGCAGACAGGTCCTGCCCATGTTCAGCAGTCCAGCAGTAAAAGGATTAGAAGGGGAGATGGGAGAGTTGGGAAACTGTGTTCCCCCTTCTTTTCCTTAACACATAGGGAGCATACTTACAGTAAAGATACAATCTATCAAAGGTCTTCCTAATCACCGGCCTTACAGAACCAGTTCTGTCATTTGTCTTTACATGTGACAAAATCAAAGACCATAAGGAAGTGATGCCTGATTTCTAAGCAGCACTGGTTTTTTTTTGGGGGGGGGTTTTGTGGGTTTTTTTTTTTTTTTTTTGGGTTGTTGGTTGTTTGGGGTTTTGTTTTTTTTTTTTTTTATTTTATTTTATTTTAGAAAATTAGTTAATACTTTTCAAACAAAGACAAGAAAAATTACTTGATAGAATACAAGCCATACCATACCAAACATACTTGGTAGATACAATCTTAAAATTGCATTGCATGTAATTTTTAACTGTGTAACATTTTTATAGACCTGTCTTTGTATACTGTAACTAGGCACCCTCCCACTTCTTCCTATAGCTTTCTTACATTTTATTAAGCCGAGAAACACAGTGTAAAACACAACACAGAATTTATATTGATTCATGGTTACAAAATTTTTTTAAGAGTACAGGTAACTGGGCAATAAAAATCACGCTCAGTCCTGAGTACTTCTGCCAGCCTGCTGTGGCTGCTCCAGCATAAGTTAATTTATCACAAGCTTGTGGTCTCTTAAGCAAAACTAAGTTCAATTTCACAGTAGATGACTGCAGTACATACCCCCTGCCAGCTGCTGAGTCTGGGATGGGATACTCCCCATTTGCCTATTTTTAACAAATTTAAGGTCTTTTTATGTGTCTTAATTGCTTAAGTCATACAAAGTATGTACAGTGTGTGTGTAGCCTGATAATAGATCATAATTTGTGAATTGAATAATTTTAATAGTAATAACAAAAACTATAATATTGTTAGAGAACTGAACAAGCTGAGTCTGTGCCCTGAATCTATACCCATGACAATAGTATCTGTGATATTTCTGCGACATTTATCTTCACAGTACCTACCTGCAGTGTTGAACCACTGTTTTCCCCTTCCTGTATATTAGCTCATGGCTTGCATTCCCATTCAAGCCCAAGATCCTGAAAGCCCATGCCACTTCTTTGTTGACTCACACTCTGATGAAATCCTGCAATCCAGGAAGGGAAACAACAATACTGCAATGCCTTTTGCGCCTGATGATGAACCCCTCCTTCCAAGACATCACCACCATTTAAACCCGTGATACTGCCCACTCAAGTCCTCCCTCCTTTGACATGGCTAAAAAATCATGGACCTAGCTAGAGGAATGTAAGCAACTCAACCAGGGCTCTGTAGAAATCTAGAGACTGCCTTTACCTTAAAAATGACACTGCTTTAATACAATGCACAATGATCGGCATTATATCATCCACTTGTCTTGTACTGGGAGGGTGATAATTTGGGGGCATCATCAAAAAAGTTTTCTTCTTTTTTTCACATGTCTATACAAATAAAATTCTTCTGTATGTCTGTGTGCCCTTCAGAAAGTTTTTGAGGCTGGAAAGTTAAAATAACATAGATTGGTTTTAGTGCAGTGCACCACATATTGTTTCTATCATGCAAGAATTGCTTAACCATGGTACACTTCAGCAGCACAATTTATTACAAACCTTGGAAATCATTTCAGGAGCCCAAGGACCTCATGGACCTCAGACCAAGTTTCAGCAAACTGCTCAGATATGCGATCACTAGGCAGATGTCTGGATACGTGTTCTTGCACATTTATCTGCTAATGCAAATGTCCCAATACAGGCATTAACACTCAGAAGCATTATGTGGATTTTAAACAATTCCTGGAAGAGTTGGGTCCCATAAAAGTTATTCTGACAGATGTAATCCTTCTCCTCACCTTTGCCAAGTGCTTGCTCTGACTACAGGAGCCAGAGCACATCAAGTGAGACTCCTGCCTGCTTCCACTTCTGGTGCTCCAGACACTACAACGTCCTTGCCTAGGGCTGACTTCACTCTTATGTTGTTATTATTCTGGTTGGGAAAGAAGAAGCAATGTGGAAAGGAAAGATAAATCAGGAGATAAGAGAATATTTTTATGCTTTCTTCTGTACAGATGACTCATTTGAGACAAGTTTATTCCTCTTCTCTCTTAGGGTTAATGCCTCAAGGAGAACAGCAACAAAATTAAGGCTCTTTTTGCTGCTGTGGGAAATAATTCTTTCTCTCACCCTGTTCTGTGAGGTCTTTCAGGCAGTGGCTGTGGGTGTGCACAGCACATAACACAATTGGCTTCAATCTTACTGGGGCCTCACAGTATTAGTGTAATGAAAGTAAATACCAAGTGGTCAGGGTTAATTATAATCTGGACATTCTGTGCTCTGGCAGTAGATTAGAGGAGACATTGACTTGGGTTTTACAGCACTCAATCTGCTATTGGCATGAGGGTGAATCTATCTAGAAAGACAAGACAGCAAAGTAAAACCCCACGTTTTCTGCTCAGGGTGTAGAATGCAAACTAAGAGGAAGTGTAAGGTTTCAGTAACTGAACACTCTGTATGTTGGAGCAGCTCCAGCTGTGGCTTTTTGTGTTCAACTCTGATGACTATTTCAAGGAATCAAATCCTATTTTATAGAATATGGAGAAGCAAAAGCTTCCATTAGATAATTATTGTATTAGAACCCAAATTCTCACATAATGCTTTGAGGAAGAATTCTATATAATTAATGTTGCAATCATCTGTTGATCTCTTGCATTCTTAATTGTGCTTTGAGCAGGAACTGGCTCTGATCATGCTCTATGAGAAATAATTCAGATGTACAACAAATAAATATACTCTGCAATCTGTACTGAAGCAGGTTTCCTTTTTACTTAATTCTTCCAATTTTAAGTTCTGGTGACAATTTGTCCATAGTTACTTCACTTTCAAAGGCCCCTCATAATTTATTTTTCTAGTTGCCATCACTTACGTGGCTAGGCTATTGTATCTATATTATATCAGTAAAGGAGATATGTCCAAGGTTTAATTTTATCTAATACAGTTACAATTTCTTGAAAAAACAATTAAATAAACTTGTGAATAAATTTCTTCAGACTTAGGCACTAGAAAAGAAAATCTAGAGTGGAGAGGAAACAAAAGCAGCCTTATAGCACTGTGACTAACAGTGTTGCAAAAGGTCTGCTACAGACAAATTTCCATAGTCATTCTGGGTATTTTGGCTTGGCCTTAGCTTCAGAGGGAATTGTGGTTGAATATGACTTCGGAGTATTGTAATGGCTCAATCCGCTGTGTTAGGTAAGGGATCACTGCTGATTGGAAGACCTACATAAATGAAGATATGCAGTGCTGAAGGGCAGCAGTCAGGTGGTTCATCCTCCCAGCAGCAGTAGCACAAGCACTGGGCCAGGAAAAAGCCTAGATCTACCTCTTTTTGGGTCTCTCTGCTTGTGTGTGCTCCCATGCTGTACTTCTAGCGGTACTTCTGCTGGTAATCCAGGCCATCCTCAAGTGCTATAGGACTGGGAGCTCCTGCCTGGCAATGGTTTCCATGTCTTTTGCTGCCTGATTGAAGCACAGGTGTCAGATCAGGGGTGGGACTGCTGCTGCCAAGCAGGGGTGAAGCAGCAGGAACAGACTCCTTACCTGCTGCAGTCCAAACACACAGATTTGATCAGCCAGTGAAGCACAACTAGACAGGCTTGCAGGGACACACATATTCCCCCAAGCTTATCTTCTCTCTGTTGAAATGGATTTATGGGTACCCAAACATGCACAGAACCAGGCACAAGAGGCTGAATTGCCACTTCAGGTGTGCGATGGGTCAAAACTGGTTGCCTGTAATACATCAGTGGCAAATACTTCTTATGCAATTGGTTAGCCTGTTGAAGGTCATCTCTTTAGATGTATGGCTGCTGCCAGAGTTACCTCTGTTTTGCTAACAGTTTTGACAGGAAAGCATAAGCAAGAAGGGAAGAAAAGGGAAATCAGAAGCCAGAGGACAGAAATTCTGCAGCCTCTAAATCACTCCAATTTGCAATAGTCATAAGACCTTTTTAATAAAAGTTTCACTCAGACATTAACATTTTGTGAGTGCCCTTGAGAGATTCTTACTTTCAGAGTCTCCTACTGCTTCAGAGCAATATTTGTAATTGAAATGAATAATGAAATCCAATGAAGAGCAAACTGGGAGAGTTTCTTAGCCCTAAGGCAAACTGGTAGAACATAGCTGATAGCTACACAGCTGCTTTTTCTTCCTATCAAAATAGCATGTCTGTATGCAAAATTGCCATGGGTAATGCTCCCCAGCCTGTGATAGTTAGTTCTGAACAACACAATTTCTGAACAGTTCCGAACACCAGTTCTGAACAACACTATTTTCACCATAAAAACAGTACCATCATGTGCCAGTACCTGTTTAGTGTGAGTTGGGCCCACTTAATTAACTTGGGTAGACATAGCCTGAAGTGTTTTCTCTAGAATATGCTGTATGATCCTCTGAGGCTGTATGATACACACCATAAAATATAAACAAAATTATATACTTGGGGTTTAATGCATATTTGCTCATTACATGGGCATGAATATTAAATATGTTATTATGTTGCCTGGTGAGGTCTGCTTGATTCCTTATTTCTGTGGCTAATCTTTTGAAATAACTTGTATTTCTACTAAAACAGATCTCTTGTGGGAATGGTGTACAACTTTGACCTAAAACTGGGGGAGCAGAACCCTTCACATATCTGAACTTGACTGTAGGTGACAACCTCAAGTCAGCCTGACAGCAGGACCTTCTGGGGAATAGTTCAAGAGAGATGTGTGGGGATGAAGATGACCCAAACAAGTGTAATCTGTATTTAAAATAACAAGAATTAAAAGAGAGAAGACAGGAAAGTCCTCATACTTTGTTTATTAGAAATATAAGTGTCCTTTATTGCTCCCTGCCCCCTTATTAAAAACAAAACAAACATGAGACATAAAAGCAAAAGAAAGAAAACAACTAAATGGCCAGACCAAACAAAAGAAGAGGTATGAGTCTAAGATATTTTGGTGGAATCTAAGTTCTGTTTCCTGAAATAGTCTGTGCAAGGGGTTTCAGCTAACTTAAGAGTTCAGGTCTCTCCTATAGCAGAGTATGTAATTTTGTTAGAGGCAAATCCTGTGTCCTGGATGATAAATTCAGGGAGACTATCTTGCAAACTCTTCTCCTTTTCCTCCTTACTCCATTAGTGGGGTTTTGGCAAATAAATTCAAAATAGCCACAAAAAAGTGTTGCAGAGTCTGAAACTGATGGAACATTACAAATATGTCTGAACTTTTAAATCTCTACTATTACTAATGCATTTTGCAGTGTTACCCTGTGCACACAGACTGGCTTTGAACAGATGAAGACCTCACTCAGTTCAAGTCCATCCAGCCAAAAACTGTGCAGCAGTGCCCAGGAGCAGATGTTATGGGGGAGTTTAAGAAACAGGTGCTATGGAATGACTGTTTCCCAGCAGTTCTTTCTAAATGTGGGAAATCAGAAGAGGGATGTTTCTGAAACTGCCATGATCCACTGTTTAACTATTGACCTAGCCTCTATGAATTCACCTAGTGCCTCTTTGCTCCTCTGTAATTTTGTGCCCCACAGCATCCCAAGGCAAAACTTTACACAATATTCTAATGTAAAACGCCCTGTGATCTGACATCTTGTATAAGTTTCCTGAGTTCTTAGCTGATACGAAGTACTGAATGCTGGTTACCCATTTAACCTTCTCCTGTACCTTATAAAGACTTTATAAAGATCTGTACTTTATGAAGACTTTTCCTCTCTGTTTAAATGTTGAAGTACCATGTTCCAGTTTTGCTACATTGAAACTTGTTGTGTACCAGTTCTAAACCTGCTTCCTTTTCTGCTTTACTTTGTGCTTTCTGTGCTTCTACTTACCCATTTTGATGTGGGATTTCTGGCATTTAGGAATGTGTCATAATGAGATTTGTCAGATTGCTCTCTTTCCTAATAGCATTCCGAGCGCTATGGTTGGAGTGATGTTCTCTCTCTGAGCACTCAGAAGACAGCTTCCCAGAACTATCCACAGTGACCCTCTCATCCCTTTCCTGAGTGGCAACAGCTAATTCAGAGCTATTGACTCCCACCCCAGAACAAGCTACAGAGAAACAAACCTGGGAAAGTCCTGTCATTTACTGAAGCTGCTGATCCATATGAATGTTAATTGCAGTTGAGTCCGGTTGGGTCAGTACTAATTAATTATCACACAAGTACCACTAGAAACTGATGATACACTTCCTGAGAGTTTAATCCTTGTACACACAAAACTTCTAAGAATGGTTGAAACACTGAAGATCCTAATTTGTAGAAGAAACAGAAGAAAACAAAGACATTAATAGGGCTTAAACTTGGTTTGTTGCTGCTCACTGCCCTCTGTTAAACAAATAAAAAGATACCATTTTAAAAACAAGCAAACAAACCAACTAAATAACCATATTGAAGAGAAGAGGTGAGAGGGGAAGATATTTTTAAGAGTCTAAATTCTAGGGAGTAATATTAAGACTAACTTAACATGTAAATCTCATTAAGGGATATGAGACAACATAAATTATGAGCTTTGTCTGCTGCCTTCGTTTTTGCTTGCATCCAAAATTGTTATTTAGCATTTTTTTAAGCATATGAGTGGTTCTGACTTGATCTCATTGGGTCACTATAGTGGCTAAGAGCAGTGGCAGGAGTTATCACTTTGCTATGAGGGACAGCTACCAAGCAAAGCCTACACAGTAAAAATGCCATGAAGTTGAGAGATACTACAAATCTTTCACAATATCAGGAGATACTGAAATTTAGAAGCTCTGGTATTTATGTTGTATAGTTAAAAACCCTGAACCTCCAACTAATGCTGAACATGATTTCTATTTGTGTTTATAATCAACCAACATCCATCCCATCTGGAACATACTGCTCCAGATGCTCTCTAATCAAAAGGCATCAGTTTACCCTTTCTGCCACCCTGGGCATTGTTGCTACTGCAGACACCCTTTTATTTGTTAAAGGTACTAAAATATGCAGGCTTTGGTTTTTCACTCATTCTTCAGTTTACACCAAAACATCCTTTTTGTATGGAATAACAACATATCTGAAGATGCCAGTACATACACTAACATAGCCCTCGTGTAAACATAGGGTTTTGCTAATCTAGTACTTAAGTCTGGAAATGCTTGGGTTGGCATGTTTCCATGGTTAATACCTGCACGCATAAGGAGGCCTGGAAAAGCCTTCTGAAAGCCTATAACTGTGCACTGCTACCCAAACCCCCAAACAGTGCTCAGCTAGGGTTTTCCAACACCTAGCAAGCCAACTGGTGAGAATAGGGTTGCAACAGCAAGGCTCATATCCCTTGTGCAATGGAAAATTTGGAGAGGAACCAGTGCCTGCTTTCTTTCCTGAATTCTAGTAGAAGGTTGCAGAGATGCTTCTTCCCTCAGGCAAGCTACATCTCAAGGGTGAAACAGAGATGTAGAAACTGCAAGACAATAAAGCGTGATTAATTTCTGTCAGTGAATGCTGTGCTGCAACCCAGTTTCCAGGTGTTTTTAAGTGTAATCACTATCTTGCTCACATTCTTCTGGGAAGAGATCCATTTCAATTAGTGCAATCTCTCAGGTCTCTAATTTACTGCATAGGGGTGTGGACCAAGGGGGCTGTTTGCAGCTTAGCCTGAACAAGATTAGCCTGATGCTTTTGGGTTGAAGAAAGCAATTTTGGCAAATGTGCGTGAAATGTTTGCATTGCTTGTCCTCTGGGTTTTCTAATCATCTTGCAATTTTGGGGATGTTATCTACTCCTGACTTAAGACCTCGTGAACAAGTTCCTGCTTTGTGAGGAGCAGAGCAGATTGCACACTTTCAGCAGCAGTTCTCATAAAGAAAGCCCAGTTCTCCTCATTGTCAGGTTGTGCTCCACTTTGTTCCATTACTTAATGCATTTTAAGACAACAGGAATTTCTACATCCATGAAACCAACCCAGCACAGTTGCACAGGAAAATATGCTCTTTAATTTACACTGCACTTAAAGAAATAAGGTAGTTTTAATCTCCAGATTAAAGAAAATAAAGTAGTTTTAATCTCCAGAACTGTCCACTTTGACATGTAGCTAGGATGATGCTTAGGCATTGAGATAAAACTGGGATCTCCTGTATAGCCTACTATGTAGAGTTTCCTTATATATTCTATGTGGAACTACTTTATGTGCCTTTTTAGGCAGCAGAGTTGAAGATACAACATATTCACTGAGGCACTTCCACCTCAAGAACTTGACTTTTGTTGACCCCCCAAACCTGTTATTCAGCTGTTAGGATATTGTACAAAGTGAAGCTGTTTGCAGAATTAGGGAGTGCAATACATGAGAAATGGCTGAAAAGCTTATGTCTGGTCTATGGGAAGTGCCACTCATCCCACCTGCAGTTGCCTTGAACAAAACAGACATGTGCTCTGTAGCAGGAGCTACATGTTTGTGCCCAATAGCCTTAACACTGGTGAATAAAATCATTTGGTTTGTCGTCAATGGTGCTAAAATAAAAATGTGGCTATGCAGAAAACATTTTCTTAGTGTCTTCTTTCCAAATAAAAAGTTTTAACATGGAAAAAGTATGCTTTGGGTTGGGCTGCAACTCTGCTTCCAGCTGTTTTGTAATTTTTTTTTTTTTGCAATTTTCCATCACTCTTCCAGCTCCACTACTCAGTCCTGATGAGGCCACATCTGGAGTAGGTTGTCCAGTTCCAGGCTGCTCAGCACAACAGAAACATGGAGCTCCTGGAACAGGTCCAGCAGAGGGCAACAAAGGTGATGAGGGAACTGGAGCATCTCTCTCACGCGGAAAGACTGAGAACTGAGCCTGTTCAGCCTTGAGAAGAGAGAGGCAACCGAGAGGGGAACTCGTCAATATGTATAAATATACAAAAAAGGTGGGTGCCAAGAGGAAGGAGCCAGGTTGTCCTCGGTGCTTGAGCAGGGAGGTTGGACCAGATCCAGCCAGAATCCTCTGGGTTAGACCAGACCCTTCCAACCCAGAGGATTCTGTAATTCCAGAGGCAGAAACAGCTTTTTCCTTGTATACTAATACTAATACTAATACTATCTCCTCGTTCCCCGCGGAGGACCGACCGTCTCCCTCCCGGACTCCAGCCACCGGCAGGTGAGGGCAGGTGGCGGCTCGGCGGGGCCGCGCTCGCTGCCGGGGCGCTGCGCGGCTCCGGTGCGGCGCGGGGCGTAGCGCGGCGCGATTGGCGACGAGGGCCGCGGCGGCGGCGGGCGGGGCGTCGCTGAGGGCGGCCCGAGGAGCCGCCGCCGCCCGCCCTTCCCGCCCTGCCCCGCCGCCCGTGCCCGGCCTTAAAGGCGCGCGGGGGCCGCGGCGGCGGCAGTAGCGCAGTGCGGGCGGCGGCGGTTGCTCCGTGGTACCTGGAGCGCGGGGGGGCCGTTCCCTCCGAGCGCCTCGCCTGGAGCCCCTCCCTGCCGCCTCCGCCGCGCTCCCGCCCCTCGGGCCGAGGCTGTCACCGCGCCCGCCGCCGGGCGCCGCCAGCATGTTTGACAGGACGCGGCTACCCTTCGTGGCGCTGGACGTGCTCTGCGTGCTGCTGGGTAGGTCGGGGGGCCGCGGAGGAGCGGGGGGAGCCGTCTCCGGGGCGCCGCGCTGCCCCCGTGCCGCACCGCGCTGATCGCATGCTCGCCTCCCCCTTCCCGCCGCGCCGGCACCGCCCGGAGCGGGCTCCTGCCGGCCGCAGCCCCGCCGTGCCTGCCGCCCCTCGCCCGCTCCCTCGCCTCCCGCTCCGCGCCGCACGCGGGGGTCTGGTCGCTGCCGTGGGCCGGGAGGGGAAGGGAAAGCCCCGGGCGGAGGGAGCTCCTGCAGCTTATCCACTGACATCTGAAGCTCCCTCTTCTCTCTGATGTCCTTACTCTCCTTCCCTAACCACCTCTGCTGGATGGAAACCGGTTGTGGCAAAAGCCAGTGCTGGAGAGGTAGCTGTCTGGTGATACCTGCACCCCGGGATGTGTTTGTTATCCCGGGTGGGTCGGGAAGCTGTCCTGGAAGGGGCCGTCATCACGGAAACACGCCTCATCCATCCAGGGTGCTGCAGGGGCACGACGGTGCTTGGCGGCAGGGCAGGGATTCAGCTCTGAGGCTGAGCTGAATGCGGTCTCGGTGTCACCGAGGCGCCGCTGTAGCTGTAGGCTGGAAGCGAAGTCGGGTGCTCATCAGAGCGCAGGGTCTGCGCCCTCCTGTCCGCTTGCAGCGGGGAGAGGTCGGGCCAGGAGCGGTGCCTCGGTGGTGGCCAGCGGTTGAACCAGCACAGCCACAGCGCACTGCCGCAGTGCTGCAATGCTTGTCCTGGCCAGCCCAAATATTAGCTTCCCAGTGTTGCTTTAGTCTATTTCAGTCTCTATTGCAACGATTTTATGTCTGCCAATTTGTATTAAGTCTCCTTTTATGTAATGAGACAGTGTAAAGAGGAATGATGTCAGTTACTGATCAGAGAAGGGGCAATTTCACTTCATAAAGAAGTGGCACCTCTCAGTACTGGGAGCCTGGGAAGTGTCTTTACTCTGGAGATGTACTTCTTGGTCTTAGGAAGTGCTGATTTTGGATGTTTGCTTCTTAAGCAAATAATGTCAATGCTTCAGTAATCTAAGCACTTTCTTGTCATGTTCACTGGATAGTGTTTAGGCCTAGCTCATGAGTTTCTGCTTGGCTGAATTTTTTGACTGATGTTTGTATCATCAGTATAAACATAGTGGCATTTTTCTTTTGCCGGATGCTTCAAATAGCAGTGGTACCTGTAGGTAAATGCCATTAAAAAGCAAAATGACAATGAATGATACATTGCTCTGAGGTAATGTTGCAGGAGAGAGAGCTTTCGCAAAATGTTAGTGTTTCCATGTAATCCACTGAGAGCAACCTTTATTAAGATCCGGAGTTTTATCAAACCCTGCTTTTGTGAGGATTAAGCTTTCATGCTGTCTTTATGATGAGTGAAGCAGTTTTATCTGTCTGGATAACTGTCATTACAAAATCTTTGTAATTAGACAAAATTTTTGCACTACGCATATGCGAATGTTCTGCATTAAGCATATGGGTATATTGTAAGTAATCTTGAGTAATCAAGGAAAGCAAAATATATTGAAAGTATTGAAAGTTATATGTAGAAGCATATAACTTGATAGCCATCCACCTGAAAGGATGAGGGTTTCCCTGTCCCAAGTCATTACCTGGGAAAGTAGGTTCTTGACCTTGCCCTGCAGTGTAATATCAGTTTACACACCTTTCCCTTCTCTCCCCCTCACCCTGTGTAGCATTTGGATCACAGACACACTTATCTGGTGCCTCAGTGTGCTGGAAAGTTGCCAGACTTTTTCTTTTCCCTTGGGCTTGTTTACTTCCTGAAAAGTCTGAAAAATGCAGGCAGTGCATAATATGAAGTTCCCTGACACCTGCAACTTTAAACACATTGAGTTACAGGTTTCAGTGAAACTGTAGCTGAGATAAAAAGATTTTCCATTTGCAGAAAGATGGGAAAGATACTGGATGTAGGACCAAGTTCTCTTCCTCTTCTGCCTTACTCTCATGTGGCTGAGACAGGGCCCGAGAAGAACATAGGTCTTACCTGTATCTAGTGGGCTGTTTAATTTTTTTACTGTTAAAAAAATAGTTCCTGTTGATTGTGGACTTTAACTCTCACTTCTTCCCTGGCCCATCCCCCTGCCTGTGCACTTTGGTATCTGCTCAAATGACTGAGGTAACTGCCCAGATAAAGTGACTTGCTGGTATGGATAAATGATACCTAGTATCTCCACTGCAGAGACTACAAGGTCTCTAACAGAACTGAAGGTTTAAAAACTAGGAAGACCAGTTTCAGCTGGGGACTGAGCCTTCAGTCTTGGTGTGGTAGCCCATGCTACCACAAAAAAGGGTACCAGGAGCATCCTCAGAATCCCCAGGATAACTCTTGCCACTTAATACAGAGCTTTTATTTTTTCTCCTCTTTTTTCCTGTTTATATCTTCTCCAAAGTAAGTGTAGATGGTGAAGAAGAATTAAGTTAATTATCTCATTAATGTTGGACTTGGAGCCCTAGTGATATCCAAGCATCCCACTTGAAGTTGCAGTGATCTGACACACCCATGAACTCACTGCAGTGGAAGTGCATGATTCTGACTGTGTGTCTGACTTATTCGCTCCTGGTTTAGTCAAACCATTTTGGTGTGGTTTCAACTTTCCCAGCATAAGTTCTCCAAAAGAAAGGGAAGGAAAAAAAGACCTATCCTGTGATTTTTGTGTATGTGATTTAGATAGATTTATTAAAAGATGTGACATGCTTAAGATGGAGCTGAGGTAAGAGAATAAGAAAGACATCAAAGAAGAGGATGGAGAGAGAGAAGAGGTGGGGAGAGGGGGGAAAAAGTAGGACTTAAAAACATCTTAAAATTAGCCCAATTTGGTTGCCTGAAACTTGCATCTAATTTTTTTTAATTACCCTTAAGAAAGATCTCTCCCTCATCTGCCTTTTTACCCACTAAAGGAGAGAGAATTCAGGGAAAGCTGTCTTTAGTGCCCTGAGAAAACAATTCCTTCCCTCTTATCAGCATGATAAGTTTCTTCATCTAAAAACACTGGTGTTTCAGCATTAAATTAGCTTTGTATTCTGCAATCTAAAAAAAACAAAAGGTGCAGGTTTCTGCAGTATCTGTCCTCAAATAGTGTGAGGAGGCTGTGTCTGCATTCCGTGTGTGCTGATCTGCAGTGCTGGGGGTGTGTGTGTGCTGCATGTCCGCATGCAGCTCTGCAGTGCTGCAGGCAGCACCTCCCTTACTCCCCACGCTCCAGTGGATAGTGCTCAGGTGCTTCTGGCACTGGAAAGCATGAGTGGCTTGATCTGCAGGATTTCTTTCTCCCTCATAGTTCTGTTACTTGACTCCTAGGTTTTCTGATAGACATTTTATATAGCATAGAGTTTGGCATTCTAGACAGTAGTAAAACCGTTTTTCACAGATAGATACTGAGGTTGGTTCTTATGGTTTATTACACTTCCAAACTGTCATGCAAAAAATGACATCTTATTAGATTAGCTTAATTAGCTTGCTACTGGTATTTTCAGTAGGCACTATATATATACACATATATACACTGTGCCACTCTTACAGGTTTATTGTTGGTTTGATTGCAGATCAGGTTCCTTTCATTAAGGCAGGTAAACAACACTTAAAGTACAAAGTTGGGAAATACATGGCAATATTCCTGCAATCAGTGGAAGAACTGCTAAATACATTTATCTTTAGATCAGACTCTCACAAAGACAAAGATTAAAGGAAACTCTGCAGAGGTGACCAGAGCAATAAGGAAAACACTTTCTGTCACAACTCTGGGATGACTTTCTGGTCTGTACTTGTTGGAATTCATGCCTAACTTAAGTGCTGGGGTGCAATACAGCACAATTGTATTTCTTCAGTCCCTTGTCTGTGCAATTACTGACAAGCTTATTACTTAAAATAATAAGTAATTGGGGAGTGTACTTGTCAATATGGGATTGCTGATGTAATGCAAGAATATGTCCAACCCAAGATTAGAAAAACTGAAGCCTTCTAAAGAATTAAACCCTTGTTGCCCTGTTCACTTTTCTGCAATATATTTGAAATAGTAAATAATTATTTAAACTTAAAACTGCTGTGGAATATAGTTATGTTTGTGTGGGTATTTATTATTTTTTCTTCCTCTCCATGTCCTACCCTGTGACTGTGGGAAGGTGAGACTATGGCAGTCTTATTTATACATGATGATGATTATTATTTTCTTTCATGAAACTACTTCTGAGTAAGAGAAGGACTTACAGTCCTTCCAAACAGAAGGACATGTGAACTGAATCCAGAAATAGTAAACACTCACATTGCTTTCAGCTTGTTGTTTAAAGACTGCTGGAATGTTTTGTGATACATGACAACGTGCAAACAGCAGATGCGTGTGTACAGGACACAGTGAATTTGCTTTTGCAGGGTGTGACCTGTGGGGGTAGGATGGCTGGACCACCCTGCACAGTATTTTGCATTCAGTGCTATTCTTCTCTCCTGGGAGTGTTTACTTCTGCTGCTGCTGAAGGCTGCAGTCTCGGTGACAATTAAAGTATTGCTGTGCAGTCATGGAAGGTTCCTTCTATGTGGGTTAGCACTTCCCAGTTGCCCTAGTTCAAATAAAACCTCCTCCGGTATTATTTGTGACTCACTGACATATGTGTCACCGTTTTTATTTTCCACATCATGTGGGTGCTCAATACTTTTTCTAGTGCATGAATACATTGTAAAGCTGTAACAGGCACATGTGAAAGAGCAGTTTGCCTTCCTTGACACTATCCACCAGATACCGTGACATGGTACTTATTAAGTTGACACTCTCAGTTTTTTGGAAACATACTTGTTACCTGAAACTGGGAAAATCTTTCCTCTCCTAATTCTTTCTTCTTTGCAACAGTCATTTTTTATTTTCTGCAACTTAAAGAAAGATGCTTTACCAGAGACTTGCCCCCTCTAGATCAGAAGCCTGCAGAAAAACTTTAGGTAAGAGATCAATTAGTTAATGAACACTATTCAAAGTCTGGTTCATGTTCTGCTAGCTTTTGGTGTTGTTTATCTTGTAGTAACTTCTGACACAAAACCAGCACTTCTTGCATTTACTTTTTTACAGCAATGAGTGAATCCTAATTCACCTTCTAGTGCCTTCCCAAGATCCAAATCGTGAACTCAGGACTATATTATTTTTTCTTGACATAGTAGAGCAAGATGCTTATCAGCTCTTGGGTTCCTTACCAGCTGCTTGAGTCCTGGTGATTTTTTTTTGCTTAGCCTTAAACAGTCAGAAGGGCTCTTGCAGCTTTCTTACATGAGGGCAGTGACCTTTGCAAGGAGGGCCTTCTGACATTTTATTCACACTAAAATTAAATTATAAAATAGCTAATCTCTCATAGCTGAAGAATTTCTGCCTCACCTCTCTACTTCTTGAGTGTTTGTTTATGCTGTGCTGAGCTGATGCAACATGTCTCCTGGTTTTAAAGGGTTAGGCAGTATGAACTGATACTGACTGAAAGCAGCTTGGTCTGAAGGCTGCACAATCACAGCCCTGGTAGGAGAAATAAAGAACTGATTACTGGTTGCCTGCTACTGCATAGTTTTATGTAGGAGCACTGTTGCTGACTAGATGCTGATGAGGGGATTAAGCTGTGGTAATCCTTTATCTGTGACTGTGTTGCAGCAGTGGAAGGCAGGTAGACCTGACTCTTGGAAGTACCCAATAAGAAGAGAACTTGAGCCTTGTAGTATGCCAGCTGACTTGGATTTACTATCCCCCACAATTGATAATCCTCTTTCCAGAATTAGTCCAGGAGAATTATAACAAACTCACCTTGAGAGGAGGAAAAGAGAAAAAAGTGCTCAACAGAATTGCAAGAATAGAATAGAAATTGCAAGAATAGAAACCCATTGGCAAGACATGCCACCCACAGAAATATGGCTTTAAAATGAGCTTGATTTATTGCTATATCTGCTTGGTTTGGTGGGGGTGCTTCTCTTCCTTATCCCCTGTCCTGCAAAAGAAGCTCATAATTCTTAGGTTTTATTCAGATAAAACAGTTGATTGAAAACAACTGAAAAATCTACAGACACTAGAAATTCAGATAATGGATGACTAGCAAACAGCTAGTTTTATGACAAGAATTAAAATAATTTAAAACTATTTTGAAGAAGCAAAATATCCTTATGATACTTTCTGAAACTGTTTTGTTTTGTTTTTTTTTTTATAATCCATATTATTGCCCCTACATCTGGAAACACTAGTCATGGAATGATAGAATGTGTTGTAATGGACTTGAAAAACCATGTAGTTCCAGTCCTCTGTCATGGATAGGGACATCCTCTACTAAAACAGGTAGTCACTTCAGCTGTAACAATAAATTTCTTAGTCCTTTCGGTGAGTAGACTTATAATCAATTTACCAGCCAGAATAGTTAAATCCTGCAATTTTAAAATGAAAAAAAAATGTCCTACTTATATTAAGATTCTGATACCTATCTCTTGTTTAACAATTGACTACTAAGGACTTGACCCACTTTCTGTGAGGAATTTTCCTTTTTCAAGTTATGAGATTGATCTCAAAGGTACAGAATCAAAACTGTCTCTTGATAAACCTGTGTTGTGTTTTTGGCTCTACTTTTGCCATATTCTCTGGTCCATTCATCCTTCTCATACAGACAGATAGAGCTGTTAAAATCAAGACTGTTAGTCTTACTGTATGTAAGACAAAAATTGACCCAAGTAAACTTCTTTAACAAATTGTTATATGGAAAGATAATGTTTAAACTTTCTTGTGCACTTATCAAACACTCTTTCTGTTACCACATTGAGTTAGAGGAAATGACCAGTACAAGAACAGGCTGCTTTTGCTCTGTTATAGACTTTACTAGTTCATCTTTAAGAAGCTGTGACCAAGAAGTGGTCTGACTCAGAAGTTTGGGAAGGCACTTCAGTTTTACTTGTATTGTACTTCAGCTCAATTTTGTCATCTCTCATTCATGTGGTGTCTTGATATTTGGCAATAGGAAAAGGAGGATTTAAAAAAATTTAGATTGGAAAATACAGGTGTATCAGATCAGGACACCCATCTTGGAATGTCTATCCATCAGATGCTGCTAAATGAAACAAAGGTATGGGTAAGCCGTATCAGTACACTGTTATTTCTGTGGTGCTGCTGAGTACACAACAGATTTTCTAGAAATAGCCTAGATTTTAGTGCCTCCTCTCCTTTTTCTGCCTCTGCAAGTTTCAGAAGAGCTGTGTAGGGTTTCCTTGGGTCTCATAAGGTAGCTTCAGTTTGTTACTTAGCCATGCCTGGTTTGGAAGAAGGGTCACAAATTTTTTGTGATCACTTTCCTAGGAAAGGAGAAAACTACCAAACAGGAATTAGGCTTAGTTTTTGCCTTAGTGTAGAAGGATTTACTTACCAAATTTTAGCACCTCAGGTGACTTCTGCCTCTCTTAGAATACAGTGACATTTTAACCTCAAATTAATATTAATGCATTTTTGCCCATTTAACTTAGTTCTGTTATTGCCAAGAAGTCTTAGGTTGCTAAGTCACTGAAACTAAGCAATAGGTGCAATATTTTCTGAAACTGGAGTACTGGGATGGTAAGGCAAATGAATATGTCTAAATTTGTCTGCCTTGTTTTCAAGCATGGAAGGGCAGTGAACTGTGTGTATCTTAAGCTGAAGGGGTAGTTTGGAAGCTGGTGGTGGAAAGACCTGAGAGAGTAAACTGCTAATTATAACCAGGGAAAACGTCTCATATGCAGCAAGCTCATGGCCCTTAAGGAGTACAGAAGGCAGACAGTGAGATTGAGCCTGTCAAAAACTATTCTCTATTAAATTCCAAAAGTCATCTCAGTCATCATTTTACTTAGTGTCTGCTTTCCTTGGTGTTCCACTGAGTGAGGTTTTTTGTAGTTTTTGCCGAGTTGTGGAAACTGGGCTTCAATTTTATGTGCTTAGGTAAGCCTATGCTGCCGTACTAGTATTCAGTTAAAATACTGCAAGCCAGTGTGATGGCTAGGTCTAACACTAGTGGAGATCCTGGGAATGCAAGTCAGGTCACTATTTCTGCATGCAGACTCTTTTCATTCTTCCCATCTCTTCTTTAAATGTAAGAGTCCAGTCATCAACACTAGAAAATTATATACCTTAAATGCATAGAAACTGAGATCACAAATCTAATGCTGGTAACTTCTACTACAAATGGAAAGCAGCACCTGGTCTATTATATGTACTGTAAAACTTTCTATGCTGTGGCATTATTCATTGTATTCAAATGTCAAAAGCAATGTTGGATAAATATTTTTTCCAGATTCTGAAGTAATGGACTTTTGGGGCAGTCTCCTGAATCAGTACAAAGCAAACTGCTCTGATAGCTCAAGAATATATGGGGTATGGTCTCTTTTTCCTTTAAAATCTGTTTAGATTGAGCTTTTTATAGAGTTTGTTCTTACAGTGTACCATTAGACACTACAGAATACAGTGTCACATGAAAATGAAGTTCTGTTCTCTTAGACATGGTGGCATGCAGCAGTGTGTACAGTGTAAAGTGACGTTGTGGTGTATGACGGGGTGTACAACGTCATGGAAATTCAAGGTCCCTCTGTAGCACTGCTGACTTTATTAAAGACTGTTTAAATAAAATACTGTTATGCTTGCAGGATTCATTGGAAAATGAGCTTTTAGGTTCATTAGACAACTAATGGCCTATTATATTTCTAGAGACTGAATGGTATTTCAAGTTAGGGTGTGTAGGCTGAAATACTCTGAAAGCCTCCTGCTGTGCACTCCCACAAAACAATGATGAAAATGGGAAAATATTTACAACTTCTGGTGTTTAAAAGAGAAGTAGTCTTGAATGACATTCAGAGTTGGTGTCACCTATGTTAAAAGAAAGCAAAACCCTCCCTGTCTGGCTTGACAGTTCAGTTTCTTTGTCTGTGCTGCTGTCCTGGTCTGTAAGTTCTGTGATTTAGGTGGATTGTGTGCAGAAATCTACATCTTTAGGGGCATGTACATTGTTTTTAATTCTCCATACAGTACCATGAAAGCCTTTAACTGAATTTGGTGCTGAGCACATACTGCAAGCAGTGAGGAAATATTTCATTTCCCCTACAGAGGAGGGGTTCTAGTGGGAGAAGTCACCCTTTGCTCTGGCTACAGCCAGCTGGATTTGTCCTATAAGTAACAAACCCCTTGAGCAGAACTGCAGTACAAAAAACTGCTGACCTCTCCTGTTCTATCCCTTCTCTGCCCCCACAATGTCTTTTAGCTGTTAGTCTGGGGTCTTTAATGTTTTCAGGTCTGTCAGTAATGGAGCAGTTGGCCTCAGCCAACTGGGTGAACTGCTAATGACTTCCAGGTGTGTGTCCATCCCTGGGCCAGCTTCAGCCTCCTCTTCCCCCCTGTCCAGAGCAGAGCCCAGGGCACAGTCTTTGCTTGCAACCTCCAGTTGGCTCACTTGTCCTGGTGTATGCTCCTCTAAGTAATAGAGCAGGATAGGGTATATTACTGTCTTGTTTCTGCATTTTTTAATTTGCATTTGCACTTCCCTAAGTGCTCACAGTTAGTTGCATGGGTTTTAGAGCAACCTCTTTTAGTGTTTGTAAAAGTCAATTTTTAAAATTGAAATGTAGATATAAGGGAGAACACACTTGTCCATGCTATGGTTTTTAAACATTTTAAATGTTTTAGTCCTAATTAATTTGGACTACAGGTAACTGAACTAATGCTCACATGCAGTAGACTGCTGAATGCAGAGAAACTGGAATATGATGTAGTTGTGTCTCAGTATATGACTGGACTAGAATTTGCTTGTGCTGAGACTGTTTGATCTCAGAGGAAGGTTTAATTTGCTTCCTGCCCTCATCACCCTTGCCTGGCATAACAAAAAGTGGTGAGGAACTTGCTCAATTGCTGATCTGGCTTCTCTCCTGGCCAAGTTATAGATCAGAGGACAAATAAAAATGTACATAGCATAAAGTTGCAAGTAGAATTGCAGGAGAGATTAGAATGTTGTTCATGCTTTTAAATGCGTGTATCCTGTTTACTGAAGCTTATCACAGCTTCTGGCATTATCAGAACAATCAGTTTGCTGGTATTAGAAATACTTCACATTCCTTAGTGTAGAAAAGTAAGATAAAGTTCTTTAAAGTGGCTAGGAGGTAAGTTGTGGGCTACCCTGTCTCAGCTACTGCAAATAGTGCACTGATGTTTCTCTTGTACACTTCTTACCTCTAGTTATCAAAAGTCTAAATATTTTCTCTTTATTTAAATTTCTTCTTCTTCTTCTTGGTAGTGTTTTGTATTCCCAGAACCTCCTGTTTTAAGGTGTTGATTCTTTCTCTTGACTGTTCATAGAAAAAAAATTTCAGCCTGTCTCCTTTTCTGCAGAGAGCAGTACTTTTTACAGATGTTTCCAAACTCTCTCCAGAAGCATGAAGTTGACCTGAGTTTCTTTAGATCTCTTGCCTACTTCCTCACATGAGATCGTACACTGAAAAATAAAAAGTGAAGACAACATAGTTGTCCTGTCTGAAACTAAAAGCAAAAATATATGTGTAAGAGCAGGATGACTTAAATTCTCTCTTGCTCTTGGTAGCAATTGACAGCTGTATAGGTTTAGCTTGAAATTACTCTGTGGGGTTATTAACAGTATAATCTGTCTAATAAGAATGTAAGCTGCAAAAAGTAGCTCATCTGTTTTGGGGATATAATTAAATGTGTTTTGTGGTTTCTCTGGTACAGCTAGAATTGGTTTTTGACACTCCCTAACTATAAACTGTGAATTTCTTTACAAAACATGAAGCCGATTTTGTCAGTATATCAAGTGCAGGGTGTACTGATCATATTCTTCAGGGTAAGTGTAGAGAAACATAAAAACCCTTCTCAGTCTTATGTTATTCCAGTACAGGTTCTCTTAATTAACACTTAGTTACGAGTTCATTGCAGCATGAAGAAAATACTTTGGTTAATAATCAAGTTAGAATGTTCTCATTTACTGTAGTATTCCTTAGGAGTAACTGCCTTTCTCCCAGTTCCTAGATATTAATTTGCTTTGTTGAAGAAACTTCCTGATTGAGGACAGGATAGGAGTACAGAGTAATATTGCCTTGGAGGACTTGAAACAGCAATTCAGTGTGAGTTTGACTGCACAGAACCTCAAGTGGAGATTCAGTCACTTGCACAGATAAGGAGGCCAAATGGGTTAATTAACCTGTGTTTACAAAATACAGTGCATTCCTTTGTACTGTTTAAAACTGTGGGAAGGAATGCACCACTGATGAAAATGCAATTTCATAAGGTGTTGAAGCTGATCTGTCCCAGTTTGTCCTTGTCTTTTATTCGACACCCTTGGCTACATGTTCTCACTCTATCTTTTAAGCCAGCTCTTAGAGTAATACGGTTGGCCAGATGAGCAAGTGGCTCTGAGAAAACAGTGTTGTGTGGCTGTGGGCTTGTCTTTTTGGACACGTTGGTGTGAAAACTAATGCCAAGGCAAGAAAGGGGTAGTGGGGGATGGCCAGAGGTGGGAGAAGGACAGGACAGTCTAGATTGTCTTGGGTTGTTCTTGAAGGCTGAGCCAAATTTTGTGAGCACTGCTTCTAGTTGAGAGCTAGGTAGTACAGTATTGCTGAAGTGGTTAAATCTTTAAGAATTTCTTTCCTTTCAGACATAAAACAGTAATATTCTTTGCTGATCTTAAATATTTATGGCAACTAATTGGACTCTAAATGCTTTTCTCTCGTTTAAGAAAAACATTTAAGAAAATGTCCAAAGCTATATGGACAGCTGGAAGTCTTCAGAATCTGACTCTAAGCTTAAGCACCTAACTCTAAAATTACCAGTGTGATACTAATCACTTTAATTTGTAGGATAAACTGTGAAATATAATTTATTTTTGTTTACTCTTATAAAAGTCCACTAAAAACATCGTAAATCAACATTTTTGGATTAAGCAAATTTCCTTTGGAAAAAGAACAATTCACCTTACCCCCTTGGGTACTGGTATTTTATTTTTAACATTCTTTTTCTGTGGGCGGAGGACCATTCTACATGGACTTCCTCCCTATTCTCCTAGCCTGGACCTCCCTTCCTTCCCTTCTTACAGGCATTTGTCATGCTATGTCATCCAGTCAGATGTGATCAAATAGTTCCTGGAGGCTATGTGTATTACTGTGAATTTTTGTAGGTTGTCAGTGGAAACTACACTGCAACTGGCTTGGACCTACAAATTAGAGTTGGAAACTCCTTGTGAACTCAGAGTACCTCATGCAACTGTACAAATGTTGTCCTGTTCTTACCATTTTAGCCCAAAACTTAGAGGCTGTTCCCACCCCTGCAATCTGTGCTGAGTAATTCATGCATTGTTCTCACCTTTGTCTCCCTCTTTACTGTGGGGTTTTTTTATTTATTCATATGTATGAAACTTGTTTACCTTTCTTTTATAGGCAAAGGCTTCAAATCTTTGGAGTCTCTTTTCCTGTTCGCCTTTGTTACTTCATCTGTAGCTTTCAGGGTTATAAAATCATAGAATATTTTGAGTGGAGGCGATCTTAAAGATTATCTCCTTCCAATACGCCTGCCATGGGCAGGAACACCTTCCACTTGACTAGGTAGCTCCAAGCCCCATACAGCCTGGTCTGTGGGTTAGCTAGAGTCTATTTGTGTGAGCACTGCAGAAGTCAGTCCTTTCTTCTTTAAGTCACACAACTGGAGTGACCAGGTTGTTTTCTCTTTATAATTAGAGGGGAGAGAAAGGTCAGAGGACTGCTGTCTGCTACTACTAGCAGAACAACCCAGAATCTGTTGGTCACTAGTTCTTGACAAGATAAACTGCATAATTTTTACCAGAGAGTAGATTAAATCCAGTTCTAATATGTTCCAGTCGGAATGATGGTGACTTCAAGTAATAGTCTTTTTACAGCTGAAGGTCATGCTTTATAGGGTATGAATAACAACTAAGCCATTATGAACCCTTGAGGTATAAAGTTACCTGGTTCAGAAGAGCACTTTGAGGTTACTGCTGGTACTGGCTGGGTATAAAGGCAAAGAAGGTATAGTGAGCAGAGGATAAGGCATGAGAACTGCTCTACAGTCTACAGGATTGCCTTTTATCCTGGTGATCTTGCATGAGGTCTTGGTCACTCTTTGCTCCAGTTTGTAGAAGCTAATGTGACTGAACATAAGTGCATATCTCAGAAGTTCGGCCTGCTTAAAGGTCATGGAGATCCTTGGCACTTCTGATAGCAGTACTGGCATGGTTTGTACATTAGCAGTGGGTTTTTTTCTGCTTACAACAAAAAGTTCAGGACTGTTTGCTTACATGTACTATGTCTCATCTTCTCTCCCTGTAAAATGAGCAGCAGTAAAAATGATGCCACTGTTTGGGATAGGTTAATGACCAACTGAATACCACTTCACAAAATCTTCTAGTCCTGTTGGAAAGCAGTGCATCATTTAGATTGCATTAAGAATTTAACAGTGATGAAAAAAAATGGCAATGGGCAGTTAGTGTAAGATGTGTAACCAACTTTGGGGTTTTTTTGTGTTCTTTTAATGTAGCTGATACAGATGAGTTTTGTAGTCACTTTGAAACTGTTCTCATCTGACCCCTTTATTTGCTGCTTTTCATTTTTCCTCCTTCCCAGGTCAAAAGTTCTTTGTGTTACAGTTCTTGATAATAGATTGTAGCAGCTTTTTGTGGGAGACAGGTATTTATGTCTGTGAAGTAGTCCACTTATGCAAAACAAGCTGCTGCTTAAGTTAATCGTGAGAATGTCATATTTCCATATGTGAAAATCTGGTGAACTGTTTGAGAAGATATGATTGGATCAAATAGGTAATGGGATTATCACTCTGTCATCCTGCTCGGTATGCAACAGCCATACCAAGGTAAAGACAGGAAGCATGGAATCTACATTATGTTGGTGGAATCTTGCCATGGCCTTGAGAGGAGCTGAAACTTGGCTCCAGGCATGCAGACATACAGCAATCCCTGTGGTCAGTGTGAACATTCTGAGTTCTTCAGTGTAGCTCCCTTCAGGTTTGAAGGGCTGCAATTCTGTTTCATCTGCTTCTGTCTGCCACTTGTGCATAGTCAAGCTTCAGCTCTTGTCTCATCATTAAAGCAGAAGAAAGAAGAGAGACTGTTGAGAGGTGGTGGATTCAATAGTATACCATGCTACATAATGAAAAACTTTGTGCTTGAAGTTGAATAAGCTTAATGCCATTTGTATTTTGGTTCACTTTTTCTATATGGGATGGTAAGCATCAGTAATGTGGACAGTTTTCATGTTTCAGAGGATTTGTGAAAAAAAATTCCCTCTGCTCCATAAGAGTATTTAAAATACACCCCGTCTGCTTCCTTGTGAGGAAGAGGAACTATATTATCACACTATTCCTACTGTTTCGCTCTTGATGTCTTTTCTTCTAATGAAGTACATAGCAATAAGTATACTTTAATCACCTTTAGGCTACTTACCTGGTAGTCAACAGGTGTCAATAGAAATCAGAATCACTCATCATGTTAACTTTTTTGAGATGTTTTTTGTTCTCAGTACAGCAGGCTGTTTATATACTAAGTAGTGTTTTTTCTGTTTCAGTAGTGGCACTCACCCTCTAATTTACATATAGAAAGTCTATTTGCAGAATTGCGTATTTCATGGATTTTGGGGAAAATACAGTTATTTGCCCATTTTTACCATATTTTAAAACAAAATTTACTTTTTGTTTTGTTTGGGGATTTAGCGTTATGTAATTTACCCACTTTAATCTATTGGTTACTCAGCTGATCAAAACAAAGTGATAAAGTGAGCATGGTGTTACTTGGCTAAAAGCTGGACTTGATGATGTGGGAGATCCTTTCCAACCTTAGATTTTATGAGAAAGTAAAATAAAAAATTTGATTTCCTGATGTTATTGCTCCTGCAAATATATATTACATGGCACATGGTTCTTATCAGAAATAAGTTAGACCTGAATATAATTATCAGAAGTTTGGATGGCTTCTCTTGCATGACTATCAGTGTAATGCAAGTTAACTTGTAAGAGAGGGAATTGGTAATACATCACACGGTGTAAATTCAGAGAGCTATAATTTGTACCCAGGTCTTAGCTGCAATATTAATAACTTGTATATTTTAATGCAGAAATCTTCCAAAGTGTACAAAAGCTGTGTAAATGCAATCTCAAGGTATAATCTCATTACCTGGAGATGCAATCCATTCAAAGTGTCCATTAGTGTCCCTGCAGTTTTTTGTTCCCATTACCTGCATGAAAACTACTTGCATGAAATTTTTAACTCCCTAATCATGACAAAACCTGTGCCTATTCTTTGTCTTATCTGTAAACACTGACCACATTATAGTGTATATAAAAAGGCTGGAAAATCAGATACAAGCTGAGGTTGTGGGGTAGTGGAAGAGGGAGGAGGAGCCTTTATTTTCTAAAAGGCTGTCTGCCCTTAATAACTGTTTAGTCATGTGAGGGGCAAAGGCTTTCTTGAATGTAATCTTGGTTCGGTGTGGTTTTATGGCAGCTCGCCTTACAGATGGAAGGCTTTAAACTTTGTGGTTTTTTTAAACACCTGTACCTGATGGGTAACCTCAGAGTCCTTCTGAGGTAATGTTCTGAAAGAGAAGTGTCTATAAACAGAATTTGGTAAGTGTGTGCATTGCATGATACTTAGGAAATTTGAGTTATGCATGTTTGATAGCTTCCTCCATGCATGATTAGAAATGATTTTTTTTTTTGATTTAACCACATGTATTTCTTGTTTTTGTTTTTTGTTTTCCTTCCCCCAACAGCTGGCTTACCCCTTGGTGTTCTAAACTTGGCCAAAATAAAGCCGTATCAGAGAGGCTTTTTCTGTAATGATGACAGCATCAAGTATCCGTTCCATGACAGTACCATCACATCCACTGTCCTCTACACAGTGGGGTTCACCCTGCCCATTTTTTCTGTAAGTAGCTAATATATAGGGAGCTTTGGTGATGGGAGTAAAATGTATGCCTTCTAAGAGCTCAGCACTACAAATGAGTTGAAGACCAGTCTATATAGGCAAAATCCCATATATATAGTCATATGCATGTTAAAGGTGCTGTTGATACTGTTTGCACAGAAGATCTGGAACTAATCTGACTGCTAATTTAACTTGTTTTAGGAGCAGAAAAAAGCGTATTTAGACTAGGCTTTTTCGCTAGAGGGGAAAAATGTCTTCCAAAATGTTATGGAATGATTACATCTCTTGTTCAGAATGGGTTAGTCTGCTTATTTAAATGCTTGTGATGTTAAAACTTGGCACTGTTATGCAGTGTACGCACCTATAACTGATGACTGTTGCAACCATATAGTTTCTCTAAAAATAAGCCTAGTTTTGACTTGAAAGCTTTTGTTAAGCTTGAAAGTAATGTGATTACTCGTTAAAGAAGAGTGGGATAAAGTGGGCTACAGAAACTGAAAATCTAATTGCTTGTAGAAAACGGGCTCAGTGTTTTAAAGACCACATGATTTTGACAAAGAACAATTTAATTATTCACTAGTTTTTTCTAACAATATTTTAAGCCTGCTTGTATCCCAGTTTTTAGTAAGGCTTGAGCTGATTTGGAGAATCAAAATTTAACAGTGCCGAATAGTCTTGAACCTGAAGCTACAACTTACTTGTCCCTGCAATACTTGATCAAGCTATGTGAAAGATGATGATAAATATCTGATAAATGTGTAAGATTAATTAATCAGTAAGAAGTACATGAAGTGGTTTAAGGATGGAAGACAGTAATTTAAAACAAATGAGCATGTAGAACTTCTGCATGCATTACTCTGGTTTTCCCATTAGTGCTTATTCATTAAAGCCTCCGTTAGGCCTGTGTAGTAAATAGGAGGTTGACATAACAAGTAATCTCTGGTGTAGTTTCACTTTTAAGGAAAGCTTGTCACTTTGACAAGTATGATATATATATTCAGCACACCTTTGGGAAAATTTATTTTCCAATAGGTTCCCTGTGTACCTTGGTTGATATGGGTACAGGTGAACTAACAATTGCAGCTCTGAAGAAGCACTTTTAGACTTCTAAAGAAATGTTCTAGCTGCAGTTCAATAATCTGTTGAATTGCTTGATTTTTTAAATATTGTTTATTTTTAGATTTGAAGGTGTTACTGTAATATAAAGTCAGTGGAGGGTGTGTTTTTTTCTTGGCTCTAAGGCCGTGGAGAAACGTCTGACTTAGAGGTAATGCACATAAAAGTCTACACATTTAAAGAGTAACATGGGCTATTATAATTTTAGGTACCTTTGTAGTGAAAGTTACAGCTTAAAATTAGATGTCAGTAATTCTGATATTTTTCTGCTATGATACTTTTATAGGAGTTACACAGTGGGTTTTCATTGCTAGTCTTTGTGCAGGAGGCTGGAGTTTATAATTGGAACAACCACTTCTAGTCTCTATGTTTTAAAACCTCCAGGAGAGGTTTTAAAAAAGAAAGTTCTAGAGCACTTACATTTGTTACTGTACAGTCTAACCAGGTCATTCACTTTTCAGTCTGAATGTTTCCCAAACCTTAAAGCAACTGCTCAATGTAGTTAACATGTTAACCTGGCTCTCTTAATCTCAGTTTCAGATATAGAGAGCTCTTTATTTGCATGCAAAAGGTGAAAATTTTTCCATAGCTGCTGAAAACTAAGGGCAAGAGTAAGCTGTACAGCTAGGGAGTATGAGACATGGAATATTACAACTCTGAATTGAAAGTGTGTTCTAGTTGAATGGTTTATCTCTTCAAGATTGCCTTTATTCAAAATGGACAGGGAAAATTGATCAGTCTGAGAATCTGAATTCGGAATGTTTTTTGTTTTGATCTGACTCACTGGAGGCTTGAGACTTTTTCCAAGGCGGTTTAAGTTTTTGAAATTAGTGTGTTCCAGATTCAATACCATCAACAGGAACACAGCTCACTCATGAAAGACTTTTGGGCAATAACTCTGATTATCCCACATCTAGTGAAAATTGTTGTTGTGACATGAGACTTTACTGAAATGGACAGAATCCTCAATGAAGGAATTGATGACAAAAATTTCATCTAGAGTTGATAAATTACACTTTTGTACAGATTTTTCTTCTCTAATCAGATTACATGAAACATGATACCCATTCCTAAGTGGTATGACCCTTTAGGCATATGCCCTTGTTGCACAATAGGCCTGCTTGTCTTCAGAATGTAATAAGAAATGGCCTGAATATCTTGCTGTATAATAATAATTATAATGCTAAAAGGTTTTGTTGGGGTAGACCTGTAATGAATATAAAAATAACTTCAAAGAGAAAAAACTCAACCCCAAAAAGCCCCAAAAATACATAGATATTTTATTAATATTATTGATGATATTTATTAAATCTCTTGTACCTAAAAGAAACTAGGTTGCATGAACAGGAATTTGTTTTTATGACATTTTATGAAGATTTACAAGATGTGCTAGAAACTCAGGAATCTTAAAAAATAAAATACTCTTACAAATCATTATTCTATTTGTAGCCTGAACCCTTTGTGTTGCCATTGCCACCTTTTAGGAAATATAATGTTTGAGAAATTAATGTTTATTCTTTTCCAAGTGCCACTTCTTAATATGATGCTTCTCAATTTTCCAAATTGTTCTTTGTCTGGATGGGAACCACAATTTTTGTATTAGAATCTTTTGAGATTTAGGGTCAGACAAGTCTTGGTAATGGTCTAGAAGACTGACTCTCTCTAGATGGCTTAGGCCAGTGTCTAGAACATCGCACATTCATTAGATCTAACATTTAAGGAACCCCAGAAGATATTTTTGATACTTCTATCTTACCAAGTCTTTTAGATAGATAGTAATTCTGTGTAATTTAAAAGCCATGACTAGGCAATGTCCATAGCTTGCAGCTCTAGGAAGAGTTGGAAATGTACTTGGTCTGGCAATTTTGGTCTTCAGTTGCCTCCATGAGACCAACTTTTTCAAGTGTAAATGACAAATTAATGTCAATATCTCTTTCTCTTTCCTGCCATGTCTATTTGTAGGTGTCCCGTTCAGTTTGGCTTTTCTGGTAACTTTACATCCAAACTGATTTTTTTTCCCCCCCTCCAGTCATCTTGTTTCTTCAGATTGCTACCTTTAGTGACACTTAGGCAGTTTGCTTTAGCTCCAGGGGTAGGTGAAATGCGGGGAGGGGAAAGCACAGAATAAGGAATACCTCTCTGAAAAAAACATCCTTCTCACCAGAGCAAAAGAAAACAGAGCAACCTGAGAGTTTTTGATTTGTCTGCTCCCTGTTCTAGGATTTCTGTCTTCTCCCTGCCAAGGCTTTGCTTGGCAGTTCTGTCACAGAGCTGAAGGCTCACAAGCCACTGGTCAGTTTCTATTACTTGATGGACTGATGTAGAGAGAAGAGTTCAGAAATTGTAACTCAGCCAAAGGCCTGCACTGAATTTCTGGGAGACAAAGTAGTTTTCCACAACTTGTTGCTACCAAAACAAGTAATGCAAATGCTGATGTTCCTTACAGAGAAGTGTTCATTAGTAAAAAGAGTTTTGGTTAAGTCACTTCTCTGGGAAAAGCACTGCTCTTTGGACCTTCTTTGAGAGAAGGAAACATGATGGGGCCTGTAGGACCTAATTTCTCCACCTTGAACCCAATCAAAAGATATCTGGGTAGTTAGATTACATTGATTTCTAAATAGTTAAAATAACAACAAAAAAAGGCTGAATCAAAACATTCCTAGGTTTGATGTGGCAAAATGTCTTCTGTATCATTATGACTTCCCAAAAGGGATCTAGGTAGCTTTGCTCCTGTGCCAGCTTTAACATTTTAGGCATTAGGCTTAATGTTTTTGAGAATGTCTGCCTATAGCATGTGCAATAATGTCTAAACTTTCCCTCCTACAGATTAGCACAATCATACTTTGGAGGCGATTTACTTATTTCTTTTATGGCAAAAGAAACTGATCTTTTATGCTGTTTATGGAAGGGATGAATTTTGAAGGGAAACTTTCATTAGATTGACCAATATAAGCTCTTACTGAGTTAATTTTGTATGCCTTCATGGACAAATGTAGTTACTGCTGTGATGAGATTAATAAATCAGGGGATTAGCAAAACCTGATTGGTAGATGTGCTTTTCACTTTTTCAGCAGTGTCAAAGCTTTATGACCCACTCTCGTTAGTTTTTCAACTAATTGAAATTAAAACTCTTGTTCAACATTAGAGTGGACTTCAACCTGACTCTTTGAGTTTCAGGTTACTTGTAAGAGGTTTTATTATGCTCTGAGCAAGACTGCCTCTTACCTGGTAAACTTCTTGAAAAGGTTTTAACTTAATTGTGTTTTTTGGTTTTATGGCATTGGAAACTTTTTTGGGCAATGCTGTTGAACTTCATAATCTGTCATAAGTTCTACTTGATACTAACTGTTCATCTTGTACTACTACAGATCATCATTATCTCTGAACCCAACCTTATTCTGAGTAATAAACTGCTAATTTTTTGGTTCTCTTTTTAAAGCCAACATAGTAATAAGAATCCATTGTTTTACTCTGTAAAGGTTTAATGTCAGGGTAATGCACTTTATTGAGTTGTTGAATTGATGAGTAATTCCTGGCTGAGATCAGTGCTGTGGGTCCAGATGTTGAGAAGTAGAAGCACCCAGCTTTTGGCTTCACTTTTTGATGTGTCTGTGGTGTGGGTGTTCTGGTGGGCTTGAAATCAGGTGAGAAAAGATCTGAGGAGCACCATGCCTCTGTTATTTTTACAAATATACTAAGTGCAGTTGTATTTTAAGTAAATAAACTGTAGCAACTTGCTTGTTAGCCCTGTGGACTTGTATTTCCTTAGCCCTTCAGGTACATTTCTTAGTACAGTGGTGGAGAATGCACATAGTGTCTGAGCAAGACAGTGGGAGGAACTCCAGACAAGGGCCTTTAAAGTGCTGAGTTAAGCTTGATCACAGCTATGAGAAAGCCGTCATGCTGGTAGAGAGGGGGCTTTAAGGTATTTTTTAGAAGAGTATTCAAAAGGGTAAAAGGGCGTATGGAGAAATGTAGGTAGCCAGAGTTGCAACTTACCTAAATCTTGTAACTTAAGGAAAAAACCCAAAACCCAAACAGACCATGGCATAGACTTTTCTTTCTCTTAGGTCTGATACACAGTTACTAATATTGTACTGTTGACATTTAGGACTGAGATCAGAGACTGGAGGGGGTGTCAAAAAAGGGAAGCAACTCAACTAGGAACTGGAGACAAGCAACAGGGAAAGTAAGGCAGAGAGTGTTCCTTGTTGTGCTGCCTCGTCTGTTTCCCTTCATCTGGCTCACATTATTGTACCTCTTTCTCTTCTGCCTTGTCAGGGAAATGCTCATGCAAAGAGATGGTTTTTACCCACCTTTTCAGGAGAAAGCTGAATGTCAAAAAATGGAACCATTGAACTTAGTGATCTGTGGAGTGATGGTTCATTTCTTGGTAGGTGCTCTCCTGAACTCTAAAACTCCTATGGAAATGGAAAGTAGCCCTGTTCTTATACTGTGGAGAAGCCAAAGTCTTAACTTAGTCTGCAAAGAGGTTCTGACACCCTACCAACCTTCACAGAATGTGAACAGTAATATCAGCTCAAAAGTTTTAACTAAGCTTGCACAAAACATGTGTTTTTCCAGGCAGTATTTATAATGTTGTAATGAATACTGTGGATGTTTTTGTTGATGGAATTAGTAATGCAGTATCTACAGCATATTTGGGGGAAATGTTAACCTTTACTTTGTATCTGAACTGTAAAGAGACTTAAACCTCAAAATATTACTTAAGCTTTTTAAAAAATAAGTCCAGGTATGACTTCTAGTTTAAAGCTACAGCAGTGAAGTTGGCAGTAAATAACAGCACAAAAGTGGTGGCAAGGTTTTTTCAGGTGCTGGGAGAGAAGACAACAAAATCTTTTAAATTTTGTTTTGTTTCAGAACTCTGGAGAAAGATTATTACTACCCATTATTTAAGCACAGATATTGAAAGCCACTTTGTCAGAAACATACTCACTGTTTCCTGGTGTCAGTCACATCTATTCTTATCCTAATCCGTGTGATAAATTAGGAAGATGGGGAATTGAGGCCAAAGCAGCATTTTCTTTTAGAAAAATCTCATTATTTAGATGTGTATATTCAAATGTTTACTTCAACCAAATATTAAGAAACTAAATAGTTATGGGATTGGAGAAAGAATCCTGAAATGAACAAACAATTCACTTAACAGTGAGAAGTGAGCAGTAGGAGTAAGTGCTCCTTGTCCTTTGCAAGGAAGGAAGATGTCAAGTAGAGAGCTCTCTGAGTCTGCCCTGTTCAGTGTAGTCATAAATGCCCTGGAGGAGAGAGAGCGTGTGCAGTGAGGCAGCAAAGTAGGGAGCTCAGAGCAACAAATACAAAATATGGCAGTAACACAGCTGGTGAAATACAGCATGGATAAATGCCAAGGTTATCATATCCTTCCTGAGGAGAGTGGGAAGGATGACTTGAGGGAGGTGTACAATCTGACGTTCTCTTCAGGGTGGTAATGTGTCCAGCTTTAGTGGAGAGAGCAACTTCATGCCCAGTGAAGAAACCTAACCAAGATTAGAAATTTGGACAGAAATAGACCTGTGTTATACAGGATACTTATGGAAAAAAACATAACATAATCAGTCAGAAATCACTCCAGCTTATGAGGAAATCTAATCCATTATACTGTATGAGTCACACTTTGGACATGGGTATAGTAATTGTTTAAAATATGTAGTCTTATCAGTTGAGCTACTTGTGTTTCTACTCCATGTATTCTGGCTGAAACATTTCAGAGCCTGCATTTCTCCCTATACCTTTATTACTGATTGTGTTTGTAGTTCCTTAATTCTTGGTTGCTTGTTGGATCAGTATTGCACTTTTTTTAATATCTACTGTGTATGCACTTGGCTGATTTATAGCCCTTAGACTCTGTTGAACTATGCAAAACCAAACTCTTGTTTTTAAAGTAATAAGGAATGTATCCTAGCAGTCCTTCTCTGTCTGCACTTAAGACAGATGAAACCAAACACATAAATGCGTTTGCCAATTCTGACTGAATACTATTTCAGAGGAAATTTATTGTCAAATGGGTTAGAAGTGTTAATGCCTTTGAAAAGACTTGCCTAATGGTCACACTATTATACTGATAAACAAAAACCACAAGAAGTATATTATTTTCCCCCTGCTAGTTTGAACTGACGAGCTCCCAAATCAACAGAGTTGCTTAACCTCCAAATGCATGACTCCTAGCTCATTACTGCACAAATCTCCATATGTTCTCCTGCCTCAGTCTTTAAGGGTTGTTTTGCAGGCAGAACTGGCTGGCCTTGATTTTCCACTGTATCAAAGAATTGCCAGCTCTGTCAGCAGTACATCTGCTAGTTATTCATTAAGAATGCACATGCACTGCATAACACCAGCTTGTTTGCTTTATCCTTGAGATTACCCTACAGGTAACCTCTTCCCAGCCATATAATTCCTCCTCACATACGTGTTGTCATTTTCCCTTTAGGCAATTTCTTCACTGTATTACAACTAGCTTAGAAGATGGAAGTGTACATCAGGGAAGCTTTTTGGAATTGTCATATGAGAAATATTCAGTAGAGAGCCTGTACTGCTCCTCTGCTGTCTCCACTTCTTACATAAAAGGAGTACTTAAACTCTCCAATTTCTTCTGCTCTCAGGTAATATTGAGCAAAATGGGTATTTGTAGGATATTGTAGGACCTTTCTTTTAACTGAATGTGGCAACGTGACTGTGGCATATGAGCAGCATTTCTTCTCATAGTTATCTGCTGTTGAATCTTTTCTACTTTTTCTTGAGAAATGCTTTAGATGTTTATGTGAATAAATCTGTTGTCAAAGTAAAGCACTTCCTATACTACATTTTTATCCTCAGTTGTATCTGTGTGAAGACATTGACACTGGTGATGGTGGTACCATTGTAAAGACAAGTATCGTATGCTATCTTCAGTCATATCCTGTCCACCTGTACTAGGAGCTTCCATTCTTAGGCAGTTGCCACCATGATGCAAAAACGTATCCCTGTCTTCTGAAATTATGATATCTGTCAGGATAAAAACGTTACATGTCTATCGCAACAATAGGGAAACTCCACTGTTTTACTTGGTGTAGTAAGAAGCTTTTTCTCTTTATCACTTAATTACAGTTCTTCTGCTTGCTTGTTCTGTTTGCAGTAATGAAAAAGCTATTTTTTCCTGTCCCTTTACTGTCTTAAAGGGAAACTTCCATTGCAGAAAATACTTAAGCTATACATTCCAAATAATTTTGATTTGATTTTAGAAATGAAAGCACCTTGAAAACCCATAAAAGCAGACTTTGATTTATTTAAAACAGAAAATAATCCTCAGTATTGTGACATGGTTCTCTTACTGTTTTCACATGCCAGAAACACTTGATGCCCCTCTAGTTTGACTTCTACTTTTCTGCTCTCTCCCATCAGTTAATAATAGTGAAGTCAATCCATGCGTGTTAAAAAGAAGTAAATTAAACCTGCTCCATGGAGCATGTTCTGAGGGATTAGGTATTGGCATTGGAGGATACTTTAATCCAAAAAATATCCAAAGCCCCTACTAAAGGCATGGTTTTATAGGCTAATGTCTGCCATGACTTAAGCCAGAGGTAAATTACAGATTCTGTAATTCTGTGACTTAAGTTTGCAGTTTAACAGTGTTAAGTTAATCTGATCAGTTTTATTGTAGTCTGCTGGTTAGAAATTAAAACTTTTCTCTCAAGCTTTCATGAAGCATGTATCCTTTCAACACTGAAAGGTGCTGAGAACAGCAATAAGATAAATGACTGGTGGAACTACTTCTTGCATCTGTTGTGCAGTTAGGGGAAACTGAAGAAAGATTTGTTATGTTTACTATATATTTTAGTGCATAGCTCTTCCAATTAATGATTACTTAATGGCTGCCACATAGATACTCAGAACTTTTCAGACTCAAAATAAAGGTGCTGGGAAGAAATTATGAAAGAGAAGACACTAATTTTATTTTAGCTGTTCATACTTGCTTATAAAACAAAACAAAACAAAAAAAAAACAGGAGTTGTTTGGTATTTTGTTTCCATGCTCTGGATACAGGAAGGTGCAATTACAGGCTAATCACATCATAATCTCCATATTGCTGAAGAATGAGCATGCACATTTCAAGCAGCTTCACTCAGCGTGGAAGAACACAGGTCTTCACTGCATGAGGGACTTCATTCCTGTGATCCACCTTTTTATTTGTGATTCAGTAGATGGAAATTTACATTTAAATAAGTTCCCCCCAGATAACCCCATCATTCTGGAAATTTTCAATCTCTCACCTTGAGAAGCTGAAACATCCAGGTATGGGTTAGAGGAAATGAGGAGTAAGGTACCATGACAGCATTATTCCCAGAGCAGGTCTTTAAAATGGGTGATGCAGAGTTAGTGATTCGATGCCAGTGACACAATCTAGCTATAACCACAGGTGTTTGTGGCAACACCCTGAAGCTGTGAAAAGGTTTTTTTGGGCTCAACTTAATTTGTGAACAACTGCTTTACCATGATAATCAAAATTACCAACTCTAAAGAAGTAACCATGTAAATAATTAAGAAACTCCTATCTGTATATGCCTAATTCTCTACATTTGGAGGTCCAAACAATGCATTTTTCTCAAATACTCAGTCTGGAATGTTGGTGTTGATATGTGTGCAGGACACATGATGAAATTTTCATTCCATATGTATTTTGTAGGATACATGGTGTTGGAAACACCACAGCATTATGTTGACAAGTCACCTTCCCTCACCATGGCTGCATGTGCTTCTGCCTCAACCCTGACCCTAAATTCTAAACAGCTGATGGTGTAATTATATCTATCACAAAAGCAACACAAGGAGAGGGGAAAAAATAATCCACAGTGTTGTCCAAAACATTGATATTCTTCTTGTTAAGAGAAAGGGAGAGGAGCTTTTTCCTAGTAGGAAAGGCTGTGTTTTTGCACTGTGCTGCAGAGTCCAGCTCCCAGGCTCAGTGCTGGCTGGTATCTGAATGGTGCAGTGTTTTGGTGAGGCTCTGGCTTGGCCCTTAGCCCATCCTGCTGTCCTCCTGCTTTGTGGGTGTGCTTGGATGGCTTCCAGAGATGTGTCAGTTGTAGTCATGTTGACATGGAATTGGAAACAACCCCTCTTGACAATGGCAGTGGTCCTTTTCTAGCACTTTTGGAGGGGAGGTTTTGCATGCTATTGGTTTAATGACAGCAGCAGTACAGAGGGTACCTGGTTATTTGCAACAGGCTTAGTTGGAATGCTTGGGCCCACATGATAGACCTATATATAACTGTCTGATCAAGGAATAAGGTTGTGTCATTCATCAGAGTTCACTTCAGGGAAATAATCACCTTTTGAGCCATTAGTTTATTTGCTCTTTTGTTTTCAAGCTGACGTATTCTTTTAAGCACTTTATGGTGTGCAGAACAAAACTGATAGCAAGTTGTTAGTAAAATCCCAGTTATATCACTTGTGATGGTCCCAGGAGTCAGGCTTAGTTTGGAGGACTTCATGGGTGGAGGGAAAAAGGGAAGAGGATTGGAAAGGATCCTAGGTCTCTTCCCTAACATCTCTTGATGCTCGGTATCTTTTTTTGTTCACTTCTTCTCCTGCTCTTTACATCTTTAGTTTTATTTGCACATGCTTATTATGGGGCTAGCTGTGTATCTCGAAAGGGAGAGAGGCTATGTCTTGGCACAGAGGTCTTGAGGAGAGAACTGAAACTACAACAACATTTATTTCTGCTGGGAAGGAAGGATGGAGACTGTTTTTATCTTTCTGATTCCTTAGTGTTGGATGGGAGCATTAACTCCAGATAATTTTTGTTGTGTAACTTTAAAGTGGTAAGCATTTTATGTGCAACACAGCTGAATTTTGAGGATAAAGTCAAGGGCTTTTATGCTACTGGCTCTACATGCCTAAGCTAAAGATTATTTTTTAATTAAACAGTCTTTGTAGTCCTCAACTGCTTGTTTTCCATACAACAATTTCTTTCCAAGAGATCCTGTACACAAAACAGATTGTGCAGATGTTGTATGTGTGTTAACGATGGAAGAACAGGATTTAGAAATGGGATTCTACCAGTTTATGGTAATTTGCATCCTGTTTTGAGTTTTTTGAAAAAGCCTTTGCTGTTCAAGTGACTAATTTTGGTTTGTGTTGTGGGTACCTTGACATGCAATACTGTGCGGAATTGTGCAGTGTAGTATTGTGTCATGTAGGTATTAGATTAAGCCAAAGGCATCCTCTCTGGTGGAAGAGGTGGGAATAAAATCTCCCTGCCTTAAGACTGTAGGTCCTTCTAGTGTGTGAGGAAGTGAGGGAATTGCATGCATGTGTAATTTCCTTTTCTCCATATTTCCAAAAATTCCCTCTGCACTTGCACTCCCTTGAAAGTGCCTCCTTTTCTGCTTTCATGCAATGCAATTTATGCTCTTCTGACTTGGAAAGCTGTCCAGAGAAGGTGTACAGGTGTAGCTGTTGCTCACTGGAATGGAAATTAAAATTTGATAATTGTGCCAGTAGCAGCAGATTGAGCACCTCAGTCGTTGTCACTGAACTATTTCCTCCATCATGGTTTTGGCATTCTTCCATACTTGAAGTGCCACAAACATGAAGATGAGAGGAATCGTGCCTTGCTCTCCTTCTTTCAGCAATCCTTCCTGGAAGCTGCAAAGTCAGGGCAGTAGTTGTTGGCCAAGGGAAGTGCATAAATGTCTAACTTCCTGCATGCTCATTCCTCTTTATGCACTTCTCTTTGGAAATGTGGGGGTATGATCATTGCCAGTTTGTTTTGGTTTTGTAATGTATTTTGTATTCCTTTTTGGCAGCTGGCTTGCCTTTTGCAATTCTCAGTTCACGACGTACCCCCTTCCAGAGAGGCGTTTTCTGTAGTGATGAATCCATCCGGTATCCATACAAAGAGGACACCATTTCTTATAAATTGTTAGCAGGAATAATTATTCCTTTCAGTGTAATTGTTGTAAGTTAAACTTTTCTTCATTGCTTTTGGTTTCAGTGGGGGTGGGGAAGAGGGAGGAGGGGTAATCTGTTAATACAGGTTGGCAAAACTATTCTATGTCCTTAGGCCAGGTGCTAAAGCAGTAGAAATGGTGGTCTGGCAAGAATAACTAAAAGGTTTTCTTTAAGTGAAGTCAAACAGCTAGAATTATAGAACAGAAAAATAATACCTTAGAACCTTATAAATAGGGTGGCTTAATTCCATAATCGGAGAGATAAAAACTTCTTAACATATTTGTTGAAAATAAGACTAATGTGTTGTGACTGTCACAAGTCTTCTTATTTCAGGACCTGCTACTTTCAGAATATCATTGTGCATGACCTACTAAGTCAATATTTTTATCTGCCGCAAAATCTTTGGGAATACTTCTGTGTGTGGAATTGTAACAACAGATGCTAGCCTATTTAAAAGAAAGATTATGGTTTCCAGTCAGACGTTATCAAAAGCATAAATAGAGTAAAAAGAATAAATAGATGTGGAGTTTTTCCCTGGGTATTTCCCTGAAGGTCAGGATAAAACTCTGGGCCCGTTTGTATTTAAATACTGCAGGGGCTCTCTTTCATACTACACATACCCTGGCTGAAAACAGGGTACTTTTCTTTTTTTCTTCTCTCTACACCAGATCAGTGAGCTGGACAGATTGTCTCTGTGACTACCAATTTGAGATCTCTCTGACCACAGCTCCTCGCTCAGCTGAACTGTCTCGAGCATATAGGGATGTTCTATCCCTAATATTTAATTATATGCTGTCAGCTGAGCTAACCTAATATCTTACTATGTATGGACAAAAGTTGAGGTCCCGCTATTACCCAGTCTGTTGCCACCTCTTGTTGCTTGTCTGAGCCAGGATCAGCTTGTAAAATTCCTTAGCCTGGAAGAAAACAGCAGGTTTTCTTGACTACATGGAGTGCTGGGGCAAAAAATAGCTGAGACATGTACTCAGGAACAGAGGGGACAGTTGGACCTCTTCAGTTTCCCATTTCATGTCCTAAGTCTGCTGGGACTGCACTGCAGTCCCTACAGGGGCCTCAAGATCCCTGTCCAGGTGTGCTAAAAAGCTTCAGTCTCCGCTGATGGT